>NC_049231.1:39255017-40543767 GCF_011100685.1 Canis lupus familiaris | reverse complement strand
TTGCTTATAAGAGATCAATAAGTACTAGTCCTGTTTTACCATTTCACATGCCTTTATGGGCAATAACAATTATGGGCTTCTTCACATGATCATATTTAAATATAAACAACTTACAGTTTGGGGACTTGTGTGTAGTATTATAGTGAAATGAATGCTCTCATTGGACTTAATGAAATCTACACTTGCACAAGCCTGGGAAATCATTACAAACAAGGTGAACGCAAATAAAGCAAAACACAATTATTAGGTTTATTTTCTAAAATAAAATTAGTTCCTCTAAAAGTCATAGACATGGTAACCCTGCCATAAGAACTTCTTCTCCAAACAACACCTCCTTCATACATTTATAAAGGTGGCTTTTCATTTCTTCTCTGTTCAGCTTTCCTGTGGCCTTCCTGGTATTTAAAACCTCACATTTGCTCTGACCTTGACTTCACGAAGTGCTTCCTATGCTGCAATGCATGGATCTATCGCTTTATATTGAAGATTCCTCTGACTTAAGGCTTTAGAAGGAGATGTGCAAATGATGAACAAATGGATTTGGGGAGAGTGCATATTAGAGCAAGCCCATCATCATCTTTGGGAAAAGTCATTCTGGAGAATCTTCGAACAATTTCATGCCAATGGAACACCCTGCTTCTGAGTGGGTCCTTATACATGAAATGTTTTTTTCCACTGAACATATTTACTGGCTTAGGCATCAAGTTCTTTAGTGCAGAGGTAAAATGTTCAGATACAGCATTTGCTTTTTCTCCATGTCTCAGCCTGGTTTTAATACCTGAGCAGAGTTCTAGTTTAAGATTGGGAATGATAATGAGTTAAATCTTACAGTAGACTTAGAGTCTAGAGGAATAAGTGATTATACAAAAACACACTCAGTAAAAAAATAGGTATCTTAATACAGTGATGAAAAATTACTGTGTGAGCAGGGAGCAGGGGCACCTGAGTTCCTGAGGAGTAGAGAAATGCTCTGGTGAGGACGTTTAGTGAAGTCGAACCCCAAGGAGAAGGAGGACTTGCCAGTTGGTGTTGGGTGCCCACTCATCGTCTTCACCACAAAGCCTCACCGTCCCTGACCATCTGTGGGTTGTATAGCCATATATTTAGAACAAAGCCGGAGAGATCATAATAATTAGAGCTGGGCACAACTACATTTTTTTTTCAATACTATTCAATAGGTAATAATGACGATGTCATTACTAAGAAACTGGCAAACACTCGAGGCTTCATTTACAAAATTGGGATGAGATAATGAGGAGCACTATGACCTCATCACACACTTTCGCCAGCAGCCCCCCTTTATTCGACCGATCAAACCGGGCAACGACCAACGACCGTAGAGCAAAGCTGAATACGTTCCAGTACTTAAATCACCACTCATTTTAATAATGATTGCATGTAAGTCACCTGCTCTGCTTTTGAAACTACACTAGGGGGGCATGGTCTTCATTTCTCTTCTGGAGGTGAAAGGAACATAATCCCAGTGAGATCCCGTAGCTGCTGAACAGGAGCTTAGAGACCTACATGCAGCTTACAGTTAGTTCTCCTTAATAACTTTTCTCATTCTTGCTTAATGGGAGCACAGAAGGCAAAACCGACTGCAGAGGATAGGTTCTGTTTTGAGTAACTGGCTTTGTGTAAGCATGAGCCTCCATAGACAATCCTGGGTATGACACCTCAACATCAGACTCCTGCACTTGAGTTAGGTAGAAGTCATGTCCAATATCAAAATATCTACATGTCTATGTTTACTTATTTTGTGGAATTATAAAACCAAGATAATATGTTTTCCCAAATCTAGTATTTCATGAATCACTTTCAAGTATGATTTGAAGACATGAAAATCCTTCATCATGAAGGCAAACATTCATTCACTAATTAATATCTATAAAAATATCTGTGTTTGTGTGCCCAGATATATATGTTTGAATATGTTTCATTACTTACATTACTGTATGTGCATATCTATGTATCTATGTATCTATCTATCTATCATCTATATATCTATAATGTCTACTGAATGACAGGCATTATATACACATGTCCTAGAGTGATGAATTATATAGTGCCCTGGGGTAGCTCTCCAATCAGTAAGGGAGAGGAAGAAGTAAATATATAGCTACAAAATGTCAAGCAGGACCTGACCCTGAGGGACCCCAGACTTGGCTTTAGGAAGAGGGGCCTCCAAAACAGAAGGACAGCTTTAACAATATCCATCATGGGCCAGTGCAACTCTGTCTTTACGCTTCACCTTCTCCCTGCAGACCCCAGGGTCTCACTCCTGCTTTGATGGATAGGGTTTCTGTTTGCTCGTGTCTTTTCTCTGGCTTTGGCTCTTGATTTAACGGTGTCTCTGGCCTTGTGGATTCGCTGCATTGTCTTCTTGTTCACAGCTTGTCTCCTTGCTCCAAGTCCCTCGGCCAATTAAGAATGATCGCATTGTAATTGACATCCGGCTGCGCCACATTGTGAATGGAGAGAACAGAAAGGAGGGATATGATTTAGAGAGGTATTAGGGAAGACAGGATTTGGTCCATACTAGGTAAGGGAGCTGTATGGTGGTAATGGTGATGTGTGTGTGTGTGTGTGTGTGTGTGTGTGTGTGTGTGTGTGTTTAGAGAATTAGGATGAAGGAAAGTGTCCCCGAAGAAGGATGGATTTTTAATTTAGGAAAATTTCTTGTTGATGGTGATAGAAAAGAAATTAAAGTGGTAGGCAGTGTTGAAATGAAAGAGTATTTTACGTTAACAGATGAATAAAGCAAATATAGCTTCCTAGTTCTTACAAACATAAGTTTATCTAAAACAAGTATAGAAACTAATATAAGCGGGACATCTGGGTGGCTCAGTGATCGTCTACCTTTGGGTCAGGTCATGATCTCGGGGTCCTGGGGTTGAGTCCTTCATTGTGCTCCCTGCAAGGAGCCAGCTTTTCCCTCTACCTGCGTCTCTGCCTCTTTCTGTGTGTTTCTCGTGAATAAATAAATAAAATCTTTAAAAAACTAAGTATTTAGCTGGAGCATTTTCAAAGGGAGGTTCATTATTCTCAGAATCCTTGAAATTAGCCTAGGTTGGGCAATCCTCCACTGCCTGTTACAAAGTAGGTCCAATCTAAATGCCTAATGCCAGACATTCCCTCTTATGGGGTTCAGTCACGCACTCAACAAATATTCTTGAACACTTACTATGTCCAAGAATGGCAAAATAATAATAAAAAATAAGTCAATTAACACTGAATACATCAAGTGGCAGTATGTTCTACGCAGGTAAGGTAAAAAGAGAATTGATGGAGTGATGGAGATGGGGATTGCATTTTAGTTACATTGGTCAGAAAAGTCCTCTCTGGTAAGATGGCCACAGAATAAAAGCCCAATGATGTCATGGAGAAATCTGTGATACTATAGAACAGGAAGATAAAGACCCTGGGATGGAAGTGTGCTTGGTGTAATAGAAGAATAGCAAGAAAGCTGCAGTGGAATGAGGGAAAAAATTGTAGTGAGGGAAATATTCGATCAAAAACTTGAATTAACTGAGATGGCTATCATGCAGGGAAAAGTATTCTGGACAGAATAAGCAGAAAGAGGCGCTTCCTGGGGGAGACTCCCTTGAAGAAGTGAAGCGTAGACTGAGTTCTAAGGTGGCTGTGAGAATGGAAAGAAGGAAGGCATAGGGTGAGGGGGCCCCCATTTAACAGATCACTTCAGGGGCTGAGTCTGAATGTGTGAATGTGAAAAAAGAAAGATTTCTTTTTAAAAAAGATTTTATTTATTTATTTGAGAGAGACAGATAGTAAGAGAGAGCATGAGCAGGGGGGGATTTGGAGAATCAGGCTCCCCACTGAGCAGGGAGCCCGACTTGGGGCTCGATCCCAGGACCCCAGGAACCATGACCTGAACCAAGGGCCAACACTTAACTGATGGAGCTACCCAGGGACTCCAAAAAAGAAGCTTTCTTGATTTCAGTTTATCTAAATGAGTGCACTAAGGACATCCCCCTCAGACGGTGTTGTATGAACCTTGAATGCCCCGTGGAGGGGGCAGGATTGTGGAGGGAAGAGTCACATCTGTTGCATTAAAAATATTTTCTATACTGGGAGCAGACAACTGGGGAGGCACAAAAGGTAGATATGGAATCAAAAAAGGTATCATTTTGCGTCTGCTTGTTTGGCAGATGTGGACAGTATGATGGCATGTTTGTATCCTGGGAAGAAGGATCTAGTAAATAGAGAGAACACAGTGTTAAAGGAAGCTAGAAGACAGTTGCAGGCCACAGACCCGAGCAGGTGAGGGGAGGTGGGTCCAAAGCCCATGCAAAGCCAACCACCTAAGTCTGGAAGACTGGATGTTAAGAGGATATGGGAAATCTGATGGCCATTGGTAACCAGCACTGGTTTCTCTCCACCTAGCCAACCATCCGAAACCTAATTCAGACTTTCTATGGGTTGCACATTAACAGATTTTTACGTTGTTTTCTTTCCAAAAATCATAAGGCCACAGTGAGTCACCATCCCCAAAACTGCCACCTGTATCCTATTCATGGCAAATCCTACAACACTCCCTCATCCAGAGTCCCCATTGGCCCAAGTTTCATTTATCCTCCCTTGGAAAACAGATATGTCGATTAGTCTCTACCTTTTACAGTAAGTCTTGAGACCTGAAACCGTGTTGAGGATTGAATGAAAACCAGTCTGAGACTTAGTCACAGTCTCCAAAATGCTTCCTACAAGGCCAGTGATTGTTAAAGTTCTGTCCTCAGAGCACCAGCACCAGTATATTTGGATGAGTTTTGAGAAATACAAATTCTCATGCCCCATCCCAGAGCCGCTATCTGGACCACATCTCTGGATGTGGAGAACAGCAAGGTGCACCTGCTTCAAGAAGCTCTCCAGGTGACTCCAAGGTGTGTTCCAGGCTGAGAGCAGAAGGAAGAAGAGAAGAATACCTATCAGGAGAATAATTCGAAGAATCTGCTTTTACTCTTTCTCTGCACCTCACCCCTGCAACTAATTCAGAAAACAACACATATTGCATACACTCATTATAGACAATTTGGAAACTGAGGAAATTGGACAATATTTGAAAAGGCCAGGCTGGGTCTCCTATACTCAAAGACAACTAGTGTCAACCTTTTGTTCTTTTGGTTCATAAGAGGACGGCAAGCTCTTCATTTATCACGCATACAGCTGAGGCTGGTTACTTTCATTGGTGAACTAAAGGCATTTACTGTATTGGGATTAACTTGAAGCCTCTGGACCCATTAATATTTTTGTTTAGCAAAATGCACTTTGCTTGCAGCTTGCTTTTTTTGAAGATGCGTATCTCTCTGTGGCCAGCAGCACGCTATTTCCCAGCTTTCTATGGGCATCCACAAATGATTTCTGCAGTCAATAGCATCTTATAAGTAACTACTCATTCAGGCTGAATTGATGTTTGTGCTAACTAGAAAAGAATGTTGATTCTGGCACTTTGTTACCTTTGCACCTTATAAATAGAAGAGATTTAGTCAAAGAAGCAGGGATGTTAGGGACTCCCTGAAGCTTTTTGCAAGGGAGGCTATGAAGGGAAGGGAACCCAGAGCCTGGGACGAATTAGCACATCTACTGCCAAGTCAGGCATTCCTCCCCCTGGCTGGGAGGTGGGAGGTGGGAGGTGGTGAGGGTGGAGACTTGCACAGATGTCTATCACATTAGCCATCCCACTCATTGGCTAATTCTCGCCAATGCATCTCTTTCTTTCCATTACTTCAGTGTTCTGCACTTCTCTGGTCTTATTCTCTTTTCTTCCCATCTTCTCTTTCTGCATCCTTTACTCTTTGATTCAGGAAACACAATAAATATCTCCGCACCATCTTGGCACCATCTCTCTCCTTTGCATTAATAAAAAATACTCGCTTTTGCATGCACATCTTTATTCTCTTTTACCCTCTTATAGGCAAAGACTGCTTCCTTTTAGATTAGCTCATGTAGAGGATTTAGAATGTTCAGATGGAACCTACACAGTCAATTTTCTTTTACATTAGTGATTTTGCCAAATAAGATTTATAGGAGACTGACAAAGGACAGACTGGGGAAAAAAAAAAAAAAACATCTCTTTTATAAGGACATAGAAGAAATCAGTTTTCACAGCCACTGCTTAAACAAATTTTTTTTTGAATTTGCATCTCTAAATTTAAACAGGCTTACACCCCCTCACCTGAGGTAGATACAAGCCAGGAAAGCAAAAATAGAGCAAAAAGATCTTAAGAGTGAAAGACAACATTTGTCACCACCGAATGTTTTATTGTACTATCAAGTAGCAGGGAATACATGTGTATACTTTAAATTCTATTAATTGCTTAATGTGAGCTGAATGCGGTATGTTTTATCTCAGTTGCTTATTGATTTAGCTTCATTGGCCTTTTTACTATTTTGGAAACTTACTCATAAGCCTCAACTTCTCATGAAATGGTACTTCAGGTCCAGTAGTTTTTTTTGGTTTTTGTTTTTTCAGTTTTTTTGGGTTTTTTTTTTCTGTTTGTTTGTTTGTTTGTTTTCTCATAGAGAGGGATGCAGGAAGGGAAAGAGGGAGAGCCAGTGCAGAGCCTGATGTGGGGTTTCCATCCTACAGAACTGAAATCGTGACCTGAGCCAAAATCAAGAGTAGGACACTCAACGGACTGAGCCCCTGGGTCCAGTAGTTTAACAGCAGTGCAATTTTCCAATCTAAATTTTGCCTGCTTTAAATAAGTAAAACGTTTATATTTTTCAAACACAGAATTGTCATTTTTTCTGGTAGATTAAAAGACAAGCTGCTTCGTGGCCTTAAGTGGGCAACACATTTCATCAATTAGCTGCCCTTTTGCTGCCTTCGTTCTACTCATTCCTAAAATTAAACAGAGTCATCTCAATCTCGTACCAATACAATTAGGAAACCATTCATGTCAGAAAATTATTTTAAATCATGATTTTCCCATGAGTGCCTTCAGGTGTTCCTTTCAGTACAGGCGGTCCATTAAGCAGATGGTCTACCTTGTTAGTTTCTCTTATTATCACCTTGTCCTCTGGTCTGAGATCAGGTCAGTCAAGGACAAGTTGCCTTGTTATCCAAGTCCTTGCTTTTGTTTATTTATCAGGAATATGGCAGAGAATGCAGGATGAATGGGCAATGGCAATTCTCTATATACTCTAATGTTTCTCAGTCTGTGGTTCTGTTAGAAGCACATTTTTTGCTAGTCGTGTATTACTGTTTAAATATTTTTATAGTTATTATAATGTTGTATTGGCAAGATTATCATAACTGGGTGCTACTCACATGTTTGGGTTGGTGCTGCATCACTGTGTCACAAAATTTTTTTTATCATATCTGCACACTCAAAACTGTGTATATGTGAATGTGTGTGTGTGTGTGTGTGTGTGTGGTGGGGAGACATATATGATATTGGTATGCTACTGGGTTCTTGAGTCAATTCATAAGGAGTTCAATGGTCTAGCAATAAATCAGGACACTCAAGGGAGCAATTTGGAAGGTGTAGTTAAGATTAAATACTTCATACTTAACTGTTTTACTGACTAACACATTGTTAGCTAATGGTTCACATGGCATTTTCACAAAGATATCTGTCAATCAGGTCTACCATTTCACATTGTAATCTGCAAATCTTGAAACCACAATCAGCATGGAATGGAGGGAAGCAAATGGCCAACTCCATTTTTGTTCTCTTACTGTCCTCCAACTCTTCTACAGTATCTATTTTTCTAACATAATGATGATGAAATAACAAACTGAGGGTCTCTGGAAGGGAGGGGGTGGCAGATGGGGCAACTGAGTGACGGATATTAAGGAGGGCATGTGATGTGATGAGCACTGGGTGTTATATAAGACTGATGAATCACTGACCAAAAAAAAAGAGAGTATGTGTTTTTTTTTCTTTTGGAAAATTGATCAAGTGATAAGTTGATCACTAATAAATAGAGAGATGTATTCTGTGTGTGTGTGTGTGTGTGTGTGTGTATAACCATCCTAGTTAGTCTTGATACCAAAGTAGAATATTTTTCCCTTGAGAAAAAGAGGGTTAAAGGACCAGCAAGATTAAGGGATCCTTATCATTGTTAACCAATGAAACCATACAGGGGTCCTATTTTCTATTCTCTAAAATAATTAGACTATTGTAAATGTCTTTTTTTTTTCTCTTTTGAAGACTTTATCTAGTACCGCTTAAAGAAGTGCTTGCTGCATAGGAACATACATCAATTCATGGGTAAAACTTCCGCATCATGCTTATTTTAAAGCAAGGTTTAAATAAAAGCAAGAAATAAAGAATTGCTACAAATTTAAAATTCCCACTTCAGGTGGTATTATCTACCCTCTTGGAAGACAAATTCATTCTGGCAATGCCTGAGATCCTGAGCTGATTTCTCTAAACTTTAAGTAGGAGAGGTCCAAGACCAATGAGAAATGCAACATTTGTCTCAGAACCAGCAGGTGTGACAGTCACTATAGAGGGATATCTAATGAGCCACTGAGGTTTGTTAATGAAGACACCCTTTAAAGCATGGTCTGCACCTCAGCTAGATGTACAACATGGTGCTGCATGTGATCCAGGTGGTGGGAGTGGGGGGAGGGTGGGCGGGAGGGGGGGTGGCAGATAATAGTGAAACTTGGGTTGGATGCCCCTCTAGCATGAAACTTTATGACTAGTTAAGTATCTTCATCAAAACAGTGTCTAAATATCTATTTCAGGTAGGAACTAGGGAAGCCATGATCCTTGACCCTGCTAATACGTTAGGAAAACAGCTTTAAAAAAAATCCATTTTTAAATGGTACAATGCAAAATCTAATGTAGATAGAAAATCTGTCTATGCAGTAGAGAACAGATGACATCTTCTCTGATAACTTATGAAAAAATATTTCAAGGGTTTTCATTGATTATAGCTTCAATAGCTACGTTTGGAATATTTTTAGTCAAATTTTAGACAGGAGGTGCCCACAGGAATGGATGTGGCCTCCTCAGAAGACATTTCTTGTCTTCTCTGAGACATAAAGTGGGAAAGAGGGAAGGTCAAGTAAACAAAGATATTGAGATAAATAAGACATGTTAAAAGTCCTCATATCAGAAAGCATCTGTCACCTTAGAGAGATGAGTGTAATTAATCTAATGCCTATCAAATTGCATTTAATATTTTGAAAATGAGTCCATTTATTCTTTACCAAGGAAACAAAATCAAATGGAATCTAAAATTATAGAAACATCATTTTTGTAACTTACTTTTCAGATAGTTATTTATTAAAACCCTTTGCTTACCACCATTGGTTGTTTATTTCTCATTGTGTTGCCAAGGAAATGTGGATGGCTGTGTAATACGGGTGAGATAAAATGCCAAGAAAGTCTTCATTCTCCTATCTGGCAAACCCAAGTGTAGTTCACTTTGTATCTTAGTTTAATCGTGGGGTTTCTGTTTCTCCACCTGGCAGGGACCCCAGATTACCTTTAGTCTACCATGTAACTGCATTAGATCATGAGAGAGTGGATTGGGATATTACTTCTGACCCCACATATGTTTCTTCATGTCCCTGTTTCTGAAGAATTCATCCACAATTTTTATTAAAAACTGAAAATAATTATGTTCTGATAAAACATCTCTGGTGCTAGTCTACGAAAGGAATAAAAATAAATACAGTGGGTCTGAGCAGACTGTCTTGACTGACTTCAAATCAAATTTGTGAAAAAAGCAAATAATGCAAATAAGCTGATGATTAACTTTTCCCTCCACTCCGGGTAAACACACAGCTGCTGCTGCTGGTGCTTTTTAGGTTCAAAGGTGATTCCATGGGCAATGATTTTCAATGTGAATACATACAGCCGGGGAGACTGATGTGTGACCTTTACTTTTCAAATCAAGTGCATGTGTAATCTGCTCATGGTTAATGCCTGCATCCATATTCAGGAGAGACATTGACTCCCCTTGGCCCTGTCCCCAGGCCCAAGTGTTTCTTTGAATACCGAGCTGACTCTCCACAAAGCCTCAGAGGCAAGCCAACGCACAGAGCTGCCCACACCTTGCCCCTTAAGACGCACAATCCGTGAACTTGCTTTTAGAATACTTCATGTTGCCCTCCTCATATCATGGTGGCCCCAGGTTTGGGCCCTGGCATTTCACGCAGTTCGCTTTTGTTCTCTTTAGAATGGTGATGCTCTCGGTGCATGCTTATCAATTATTGGTTGCCTGTAGTCTTAAAAGTAACGTGGCAAGAAGCACTGTTGCTAACTTATGACATGCCTTTTCATTCCACAGGATTGAATGATTCCCACACATTTGAAACTCCAAATAAAGAGGTGGGAAAAGAGGAGAAAAAAAGGAAGACAGCCCACATACAGATTTCACCTCGCTAACGACTTAATTGGTATCACCCCTGGGGTGAAATGTTGTAACACCCTACAACTCTTTATGACAGGAAGTGAAAATTCCATATCCAATTGGAGCTACAGGGATAATTTAGGGAGGCAGAATGCAATTATCCAATTAGGAATTTAGCCAGAACAGAAAGGTTAATCCCTCTAAGTCCTTTCAAAAGAGCCCATGGGATCTTTAATGACGACAAGGGGTCAGGACCTGTGTTTTACAACTCCAGCCAAAAAATTATTCAGACTTCTCTCTCCCACTCTCAAAAACAGCGAGGCTCAAATCCACCAAACTTCGAGAGAAATCCTTCCCAATATCAGAACTTTCCAGAACTGGCGGTTTTCTCAGTCTTCTCCACTCTGGGTTATGAAACCGCTACATAAAAGTTGTTTTAGTTTCAGGAGCAAGTTTAGTCTTTGGCTAGCGATGATTTTGTGGCATGGGCTGCTTTCCTCACAGAAGACAGAGTGGCATGGAGTTGGATGCTGACTCAGAGGTTTGGAATGCGTCATTGGTGCCTGGCCGGGCTCCAGCTTTGGGCTTAGAATCTGCCAACTTGGCAGGCTGGGGAATTTGCTGTGGCAATTTTTCAAAAAGGGAAGAATCCGTCCAAGGAGAGGTTGTTTCTACATTTTAACTACCAGGATAAGTGACAGGGTCCTCTCTAACAAACAGTCTGGCCTAAGACAGAATGAGAGGTTGTACTCAGAGAAGAACCCACGGCATATTTGCAAGAATCTCTTGTAAAAGTAATATACCTTTTGGGCATTCGTTCCAAAGTGCCGGCCAAAAGAAATATGAATTACAAATTTCAGTCTGGGAGGCACAGAACACAGACTTGCCGGATGCAACAACAAATGGTACTTTACAGGTCCTCCTATTAGACATACAGTTATGTCATGGATATTTAGAAGTGAAGCAATTTTTCTTTGGATGCCAGCCAATACACGATCATTAAACACAGCTTTTTGGATTCTTAACTCTAATGTGTCTAGAGAAAGAGAGAGAGAGAGAGAGAAGGAGAGAAGGAGAGTCCTCAGTCAATAAGCAAGTATAGCTTTAGTGGCTTACTTTTTTAAAAAAAATATCAGAATTAAATTTTTGAATATGTCTCTTTATAAATTCCAGTTGACCCAAACACTTTGATAAAAACCCTAGGATGTTTCTGAGTATTGTTTACTTTTCTAAAAATTTCAATTTGTACTGATGTCCTATAAAGTAAGTTTCCTAGAAGGTTTAAGATGATATTTACAGAAATTTAGGTAATGAATCATAGCAGAAATTACAGGACTTAGTTAGCTTTTGTGAATCATAGAAATGAATACAGTCCTATCAATGTGTAACTTGATCAAATTATAGGACTACTATATACACATCAGATCGAAAGCGTTTTAAAATGAGTGTTAGAAAATGCGTCATTTTTTTTCTTCATCAGAGCAGTTAAACATTTAATAATGCAGAATAGAACACATACAAACTTTATGTCACCTTACAAGTATCATTGATCTTAGCTTTTTACTAAATTTCTCAAGAAGACAAACATTTTGTGTAGGGGAATTTAAAAGCACCTAAAAAATACTTTCTCTAGAAAACAAAAAGGAATCTGTACACAGAGAAAAGCAAGTTGCTACTCTTTGCATAATACTACATACTTCATGGTTAAATTTATATTGAAATATAAAACTATAAAAAAGAAATATAAAATTATAAAAGATGTTAATTAAGAGACATACAATAAGAAGCCTGAGATCCCCAAGACAATTTCAAGCTTCTTTTAGAGTACTTTTGGTTTCTCTTAATATTTAATTTCACAAGACCTAATGACACCTGAGGAGATAAAAATCTAACATCCATGAATTTATGATGTACCATTTATACATTTCCTATTTGTGCAGGCAGATTTTTTTTTAAGTCATGGCACTATCTTTTTCTAAAGCAGTGTTTATTCTATTCTACTCCTCTCAGAAAGATGACCATTTAAATCATGAATTTAATTATGACTTTGGGACAAATGTTTACTTTTTTTTTTTTTTTTCAGTTACGGTAGATGAAGGGACAAGATTTCTAAGATGAAGATTTCTGAGAAGTTCAAGTATGTGTTTAAAATGTTGATTTTATTATCAGATTGGTGAGGCCAACAGGTCAGGAGACCATTATCACTGAAAAGATAGTTTGTTATTCACAGATCCCAAGAGGTGGGGACAGGCAAACTATTCCTGGCCTTGCAGAGAAGCACCAGGGACAGTCAGGAGGCAGAGGGAGCAAGGGTAAACTATGACGTATTGTGGTTTCTGTGGGAAGGAATGTGTGAGGCAAGGTAAACGAGTTTAAGATTGCCTACTTCTAATAATTGTAGCAGGCTCTTAGCAGTACAGGCTGTCCTTACTTGCCTGATACCAGTACCTGGAGTGGTAAAGAAAGAGGGACAGTGTTGAAGTGGAAGAGTCTACAGAGGATGTGGCTGGGGGTGTGAGCACTGGATTGGTTGGTTAGCCTTGGAAAGCATACTCAGAAGCCAGTCACTTACTATTTCTAGGAATGGGTTAGTCCTGGGAGGGGCAGTCTCTCCAGGGTTAGCCAGGCTCCAGATGTCAAAGCATCAGAAAATTAAAAAGCCATGATTAATACAATATGCTCTTCATTTTGTTTTGTTTTAAGTCAGTATGACAATCAAAAAGCTTTTTCAAATTGCCCAATAAGCACTCATTTTCTTTAATGTACACCCATTTTGTATTCATTTCTCCATAACCAGAAAGGATTATTTAACATCTGCTTGTATAATGAAGTCACTCTTTCCACAGGATCTCTCTCCTGTGCTAGACACAATGATTTCCTTTGGCAGACAGACCCCAAACTGATCCCACCTTTGCCCACTTTCAGCTGGGTAATGGTGAATAATTCACCCCTATGAGCCTAACTTTCTTCTTGTGGAAGGTGATTCTTTTTATCTCTGAATTTGAGGATTCAATGAGTTACCACATGGACAAATGGCTGTAGGGTGCCCAGTGCTCAAAGAGTACTCCGTGAATAGAGACTCTTACTGTAATTATTCTCTACAAGTTGACAAACTGGAGCCAATAGGATTTTAATGAACCGGGGTCTGGGAGTAATGTCACTTAGTGCTTACTCATGACTGTCCCTTTATATTTTTCCTAAAGTTATATCAACCATTTCATAGAAAACCTTTGCTCGACCAGGTATGAAGAGGTCCAGCTTGTGAGACAGGTATACCCAATATGGTAGAGCATCACTGCTCACTGTTAGCCTAGCTAGTGGACACCAAAGAAAATGGAGGTCAAAAAGCCTTGGGTGAATGCAAGAAAGACTCCTGAGAGCTTATAGCAAGGGAATATACGGGATCTAGTAGAAATGGACCAAGCACCTTAGGAAGCTCATAGCCATGGCATAAGACTGTCCTGGAAGAGCTAACCATGTTGCTCTATCACTTGTGAGCTGTAGGACTCTGAGCAAGCCATATAACCTCAATGAGCATCAGCTCCTCTGCTGTAAAATGGGACTAGTGGCATTTGCCTCATAGCAAGAAAACAGTATAATTTGTGGCACACAGCAACTGGACCATGTATAATATTATTGTGATTATGAAGCCATTTCCATCATTTTAGATGAGATGGAGGTAATACAGAAATGTATTTCTATTTGGAAAATATAAAGCAAAAATCAAAATTTGGCTGGGAGGAGCGCCAATATTTATAGCAGAATGCCATGGATGCATTTACCATTATTGCCTTCATCACTGGTCACAACAGGACCACCACATACTCACTTAGATCCTTTACATTTTAAATTATATGATATTTCCTTATGTTTTTAAGTCTTTTCCCCCCTTAGTATATTGACTTTTACACCCTTACTGAATTTTGTTTTTGGGTTATTTTTAAGATTTTATTAATTTATTAGAGAGAGAGAGAGGGAGGGAGAGAGTGTGCACAGGGCACATGCATGTGCAAGTAGGGGGGAGGGGCAGGACGGGAAGGAGGGGGCAACTAGACTGCTGTGTTGGGAGCCAACTAGGGGCTGGACTCTGAGATCATAACCTGGGGCAAAATCAAGAGTCAAATACTTAACCAACTGAGCTACTCACATGTCCCTGAATTTGTTTGTTTTTATGAGACCCTTTCCTATTTACAAGACCATTTTGAGTTCGTTTCTGCTTTCTCAGTGATTAGAAAACCCATGCGACTTAGTGTTCCAGGGTAATATGAGCCTACTCTGCTTCATTCATCTCAGGCATCAATTTCATTTAAAGACAGCAAAGCATGAATCCAAGAGCTTAGATGACTCTCAATTGGCTCATATTGCTTTCCAAGACTTCAGAAACACCTATAGCCTAGAGTAAGGCTAAAGCATAGTAGATTCTCTACGTATACTCATCAAATTAAGATTAGTTCATAAATTTATGATACTCTATTGATAGTATTTTAATTTTCTTAAATGTAATTATGCCCACATGTTAAAAAAGATACCTGATTTTAAAAACACAATTTTCTAAGAAAAAAGTTAAAAAGGAGAAATATAAGTTGTTTTCTTTGTTAATTTTTCCTTAATTGAGGAATGGAAGTTTCAAATAAAGAAAAAATATGTCTCTCAGTATTAGGGCATGTGGGTATTCTCAGCTGTTTCATATAGAGTTACAGTGCTCTGTTTCTTGATTAGATTTTTTCAATAGTTCATACTCTTCCTGCATCCCAAACTGATCCATATCTAATTTCCACAGTTTATCATAGGCCACATAAAGGTCCCCCTATGTAAAGCTCTCTATTCTCTTGTAGAAGGACAGATCCTTTGTTGTAACTTTATTTCTCAAATTTCCCTGAGAATACCACCTTCAGGGGGAAAAAAAAACAAAACAAAAACATCAATTCATTTGTCCCTAAGTCTCTAAGAGTCTACAAAGCCATGTAATAGGAATTTACATAGATTGAAATAAATATTTGTTTTTTTCTGACACTAGAAGTTTTCAAATGCCTGGCTCTAATGAGAGCACAGACAAGCAGACTTCTTAATATGAACATGAAATCAATATATACTAAGTAGATAGTTCCATTGCTAGATTTTTTTCAGTTAATAGTTCTTTTTAAAGAGACAGTTTCTCAAACAAACTGTAAAGAACGGCCCAGTGAATGTCCAGTGATTGATACATGTTAAGTTTCTCATGTTCCTAAAGACTTTTTTTTCTTAAAATTTTGTTCACTATGCAAGAATTTTTTGTAACATAACATGTGCAGACCTGTACCTATACTGAGTACATGGCTGATATGATTGAGATAATTACAGAACTGCCCTATAGGCAGGCACTTGGAGGTCCATTGACCTTGGAAAATGGGTGGGAATGTACTTCCTTGAACTTCTCAGAGGCCTGCAGTTTTGAGTCATGTGATCAGTCCCATGGCCTGTGTCCTGTCCTAGTTGATACTACACCAACACTGAGTGATTTCCTATGCTCTCTTCCCCTCTTCTGGAGTGATTCTAGAAGTCACAAGTCAAGGTTGTGCAGAAACAAAGGATATCTTGAAGATTCCCAGATCACTTCTTGGAAGGAAACCTCTGCAGAAGTTTCTTTAATTACTTTGCATGATGACAAATACACTTTTTCATTAAACCGCTGAGAATTGGAGGTTTGTTTATTTGCACAGACAGGCCTCACTAATATAAAGCCCCATCTCCCAATGCTGGTATTGCATATATATAGATGTTTCTATCTGTCTGGCAGCAAAACTGGATTTCAGAGCATCTTTTTTTCCTCTAAGGGAATGCACCAATATGATTTTACTTCAAATATTCAGTGATGAGCCAAGGTTTTGTTCTCCGTTAAATTCCTAATACCCAGCAGAGCATCTTTAGTTTTCACTGAATCTAACCATTCTGTTTTATTTTTTATGGCAAAACATACTTAAAGTTTCCAAATATATAAGATAAATAACTGATATTAATGAGCTAAAGACACACTGGAGAATGGAAGTTAGTTTCATATCCCTGAGGATACTTCTTTCTTAAATATTTAATGGAATTAACAGTGGAAGCCATCTGCCCATGTCTACTTTTGTTAGCAGTTTTTTTTTTTAATTTTTAAAGATTTTATTTATTTATTCATGAGAGATACACAGAGAGAAGCAGAGACACAGGCAGAGGGAGAAGCAGGCTCCTTGCAGGGAGCCTGCTGTGGGACTGGATCCCAGGACCCTTGGATCACAACCAGAGACAAAGGCAGATGCTCAATCCACTCAGTGCCCTTTTTAGCAGGTTTTAAAACATGTATTCAAATTCTTTCGTGGACATAAGACTATTCCAATTTTTGATTTCTTCTTATGTCAGTTTTAATAAGTTGACATTGTCACTGATTACTTTTTTAAGTAAACTGTACCCCCAGTGTGGGGCTCTAACTCATGACTCTGAGATCAACGTTTGTGTCCTCTACCAACTGAGCCAGCCAGCTGCCCTTGTCTGATCCTTTTAGATAAATTATCAAATTCAGTAATATAAAGTGTAATGTATCACCAAAGGATATGTTAATACCTGTGGGACAATTGGGATGTCCTCTTTATTGCTGATGTTACATATTTTTTTCTTTTCATGTTTTCTTGTTAGAAGTTTATCAGTTTCTTGATACCATAAAATCTCTATAAGACTTAGTGGTTTTCTATTACATTAAATTTTTCTTCTAATAATTAAAAAAAATTACTATTTATGACTTTTACTGTCATATTCTAAGTCATCAAGATAAATGTTTTCAGCCTTTTCCCTTAATATTATATGTATATATAAATACAGCTTAAGACACATTCATAAGTTTGGTAGCTTTTTTAGTACTTAGTTGTATGTAAGTACTTTTTAAAAAATTGTTAGTATTTTATAATATCTGTTGTGATTTCTTTTTTGACTTTGGCTTCATTTCCAAACATTTAAAGTTTTCTAAGTATCTGTTGAGTTGGTTTCCTGCTTAATTTTTTTCTTTAATTGTTTGGAGAATATACCGTGTATAGTTTTAATCTTTGGAATTTGTTTAGCTCTGCATTATGGCCTAGCAAATGATCAATTTTATAGATGTTTGGTATAAATTTGGAGCCATAACTTTACATCTGCTATTTAGATCATGTTTTGTAACCATTTTGTTAAAATCTATATTCTCATTGATTTTTTGCCTCCAGATCTTTGTAGGTGTGTTAAAAATTTCTCATTATAGTTGTAGTTTTATTTTACTTCTGTAAATCTTTGCTTTATACATTTTGAGACTGTGCTATTTATCTGCCTGCAAATTTTAAACTCATATATTCCTGGAAAATGGAAATTTTATCATCATTAATTTTTATTTATAATATCATGCTCCACTTTATCTCTTTTAATTCATTTTGCATTATAGCATACTTACTCTAATAAATATAACTATACCAGCTTTTGTTCTGTGATTATACAGTGTAGCTTTACTATTAACCCATTCAATATTTCTCAATCCTCATACATAATATTTGCAAGTTCGTATGAATTGATTCTCTTTATCTTCTTTCTTTTTAATGTGCAATATGCCAATCCTTGCTCCTGTTTTTGTTTTTTTGATTAGAACTTTTTTCTTCAAGTATTTATTTATTTATTTATTATTTTTTAATAATAAATTTATTTTTTATTGGTGTTCAATTTGCCAACATACAGAATAACACCCAGTGCTCATCCCGTCAAGTGCCACCCTCAGTGCCTGCCACCCAGTCACCCCCACTCCCTGCCCTCCTCCCCTTCCACCACCCCTGGTTCATTTCCCAGAGTTAGGAGTCTTTATTTGTTTTACTTAATGTTATTATGGACATATTTGAGATTAAATGGTGATCTTCCCATATGGTTTCTATTCTCTAGCCTTCCATGTTCCCTTCCTTTTTATTGCTTTTTTGAAATTGCTGATGTATTTTGGTATTATTCGACATCCCTTTTATTAGTTTGTTAGGACCATTAGTAATTATATACACTGTTTTAAAAGAATATTCCCAGAAACTGATTATCATATGCATTATTATTTATTAACGTCTATCAAACGTTAGTACTTTTGCCACATTTTATACATCAAGGATCTTAATTCACTTTTATTTTGAGTAACCACACATTTTCATATATATGTTATGTGTTATACGTTATTCTTTCATTAGTATGATTGAAACAACAGTTTCACTTAAATTAATTCACATGACTTCACTCTTTCTCCTTGGTTTAGCTTTTACCTTGGATCATCTTATTTCTTAAGATCACCTTTAGTGCACCTGGGTGACTCAGTTAAGCTTTTGCCTTCAGCTCAGGTCATGATCCTAAAGTCCTGGAATCAAGCCCCGCATCTGGCTCCCTACTCAGCGGGGGTGTCACTTCTCCCTCTCCCTCTGCTCCATTTTGTTCCCCTTCAGCTCTCTCAGTTGGTTTGAAGATGTCCCCAAACTTTCAATTGCTACTTTTAGTATTGGCAATTACCCAAAGAACCAAAACATCCCCACTTTAGGGTGTGGATTTCATGTCCTCCTTCACTGCTGGGGATTGGCCCTATAGCTCTCCACTGCATTGATATTCTTCCTACATCTTCAAATCTATTTTTTAAAATTAGATCTTTTATTTTTAAATTGCTCTCAGGAACAGATTTGATCAGAATCTGTTTAGCCTTCTATTGCTGTAAGTAGAATTCAGGAGCTTCCATTTTGGGTTCCCACTTCTTAATAAACTTGTCTCCTACTTGTCTCTCTTGATCCCATCTGTTTCCTGTCCAGCAGCTGTTTGCCTCTTTCTGCCCCTAGCAGGCCCAGCATGGAACACAGCCTCTTGACTTTTGTTGCCAATAAAAATGGTAAACTTAAGAAATAATTCAGTAGAAGACATCCACAAAGGAAATAACTTCTGATTGAAAGTTGGAGTTTTGACATCACAGTACCACCCAGAAACCAACTTAAATTAGGTATCTCCATTCCTAAAAGTCTTTTAGCCTACTTGTACCAAAACATTCTCCTTGGCCAAAATTTCTCCTCATATCCCTTCATTCCTAGTCCAGGATTTGTTCTATCATAGATAAAATATACTTTTCTCATACATAGCGAGAGTTTATAAATAAATGACTTTGGAACTATATTATATTTTACAAATTCCCTATTTTTTGGACATTTCTTCCTCATTCATCACTCCTGTGAAAGGAGTCTGTTGCAAACTATGATATTCTAGAGCACTGGTGCACGGTTTTATTTTTGTCAGGAGGCCAATTCATGAAAAGTAAAAATATTTATATGCTACTTTGCAATTAATCACAGTAAAAATGTCCTTTTTTAAAAAAAAATGTCTTTACCATGTGTGGTGAAATAATATATATTATGTAAACAGATTGCATAAATTTTGGAAGGGAAGAATACATATGAGAAAATTAACCATCATTTATTGCCACTAACATTTTAATACTTAGGACATTGTTGAAATTGGTGACATAGAAGCAGATCCTTAGCTTTTCAGGATGTTGGGGAACATGAAGCAGGGGCTCTCTGTTTAACATAAAAAGATGGCTTCTGAGTGGAGTAATAATTGAACTAAAGAAGAACGTAATAGGACTCCTGATGATTTTCTCTAAATATTAATAAAATAAATGTCAGATGGTGAAATTTTAGTAATAATTTGAAGATAAAATAGTGAACATGGAAAACCCATATATATGAAAAGCAAAAGAATAATAAGCTTTATTGAATTCTTATTCAATAAAGACCTTGTACTAGATATTTTACATAATTATCCTATTTAATCTTCACTAAAATCTCCATAACCCCACACCAGCATACAGAAATAGAAAATGTCCTCAGGATTGAGTTAAGCAAGCATATTAAACAAAGTTATAAATTCTGTGCAGAAAGAGTATTATAGCAATTGGCTTTTTGGATTAAATGTATTCCTAATTAAGGTACTTAGATGTCAATGATTTTACCTTTTGTCTCTAAGCATTATATATTTTCCTTACTTATAGGCAACAATGATTTCCTAGGCTCCCTTGAAAGCTGATTTTTATTTTTGTTCTGCCAATACAAGATACCAGTGGGGCATGAAGAGCATGGAGAAAAGAGATTTTCTTATCTTTATCTTTCTCTGTTTATCATAGATTCTAGAGAAGTGTGTCCACTCCTTCATGAACTAGACTTTGGTCAAATAGCCACCCTTGGTCCATTTGATGGTCTCAACAATAAAGGTTGGGTAGGCGCTTCCCCATGATCCCAGGCCAGCATGGTCGTACCTGCCCCACTGGCCCACCTCTGTCTTGGGTAATTAGGCATCAACTACAGGGCTTCTCTGTCAAGGTCCATGCATGGCTGCATTTTTATCATGTTCTATACCTGGTTTCAGACATATTAGCCCTGAGCCCTGGGTTCTGGTAACACCATCTGCTCTATATTGTTACCTTTGCTTGAGACATCTGCCTCTACTGATCTCTAACTTATCTGACCTTTCCCCTTCAGCCCTTCCAACACACACACTATCTAATATAAGTTATGTTTTATGGACTAAAACTGAAGAATACACCTGGTAATATTCTGAAGAGCAAATAATTATGAGACTGTACTTAGGGAGCTATTGCTTAGAACCCAAAAGGATAAATTTCATTTTTTCCCATATGTCATAACAATGTCTTTACTTTCCTAAACAAAGACCCTGAATTGGGAAAAATCAATGATCAAGAGACCTAGACAAAGATCAGTATTTACATAGGGATGGCTTGAAGACTATTCCTTTCCTCTTCAAATCTTGTCCATGTCCCTAAACAGCCTTCTGGTTTTCAGCTGATTATCTTGTTTCATACTACATTAAAACAAACTCAAGGCCAATAAGAATGAACTACCTCAATGTCTGCCACCATCAAATGACCTGATATCTTTAAATATCCTTTATCCAGGCCAACCATCCCATCTCCTTTCTGGATCCTTTCTCCCCTCAAGTATTTTGGATTGCTAATTGGCTTTCTCTTCCCATCTATATTTATATCCTGGGGCTCTTTCCTCTTAATATATAAATATGGTAGACAGAATGCTCCCCAATTGATCCATGGAACTCTAATCCCTGGAACCTGTGAATATGGAAGGTATATGGCAAAAAAGAAAACAAAGAAAGAAAGACTTTGCAGATACAATTAATGTTACAGAGTTAAAAATAGGGAAATTATTCTGGATTGATCAGATGGGCCAAATCTAGTCTTATGAGCTCTTAAAAGAAGGGTATGAAGCAGAAAGGGAAAATCAGAAATATTTGAAGCAGGAGAAACATTTAATGCACCTTTACTGGTATGAAGTTAGGGGGGAAAATATGACAAGAAAGGCAGATGTATGAAGAGCTGAGATACTCCCAGCTGACAGTCAAGAAAGAAACAGAAAATGGAGCCCTAGAGCTACAGGAATTTAATTCTGCCAACAACCTGAATGAGCTTGGATACAAATTCTTACAACACAGTCTGACAAACACTTTGATTTTGTCTGTGTGAGCCCCTCAGCGGAGGACCATCTGGTCTAAACTCTGATGGACTTGTGACCTATGGCACTGTGAGAGCCTGAATGAATATTATGTTTATCCACTCAGTTTTTGGGTAATTTATTACAGTGTCAATAGGAAACTACTAGAATAAACATGAACAGTTATTTTCAAAACAATTTACAAACTGAGCCCATCCGGCTACCATCTTATTTTTATCTTCTCCTTTTGTCAATCTTTTTAAAAGAAAATTCCTGGGGCACCTGGGTGGCTCGGTTGGTTGTGTCTACCCTAGGCTTAGATCATGATCCTAGGTCCTGGGATCAAGCCCTGCATTGGGCTCCCTGCTCCGAGGGAAGGCTGCTCTCCCTCTCCCTTTGCCCCTCCCTCTGCTTGTACCCTCTCTGTCTCTGTCAAATAAATAAAACAATAGATAGATAGATAATTAGATAGATAGATAGATAGATAGATAGATAGATAGATAGATAAATGAAAATTCCTTTGCTCACTTCCTTTATTACCCTGTTGGCCCTGCTATGACAAAAATGCCACAGACCAGGTTGTTTGAACAACAAAAAAATTGTTTCATCCCAGTTCTGAAGGCTGGAAGTCCCAGATGAAGGTGCCACAGTGCTAGGTCTCAGGTGAAGCCTCTACCTGTCATTTGCAGAGGCCACCTCCCTGCTGTGTCCTCACATGGCCTTTCCCAGGTATGCAGGCATCCTTGGTGTCTCTTATTTCTCTGTCTTCTTATAAGGTTAGCAATCCTGTTGGATTAGGATTCCACCCTTATGACTTCATTCAAACATAATTATTTCTCCAAAGTCCCTTTTTTCAAATACAGTCACATTTGAGTTTGGGGAGAGGGCACAACTCAGTCTATCACACCTTTCCCTCCTCACTATTGAAACAGCTTCTGCTCTATCCTTTCATTGAAGCTGGTTTGACACAAGTCATCGGTGATATTATATCCAAAGGAACTTTCTCCTTTCCACAGCCAGCTCTCTGCCCATAGAGTCCTCCAGACCAGAGAAGTTTAAGTCATAAAACTTCAATGACACATCTCTTTCATTTGGCTTTCTATCCAATAATAATAATAATACATTATACAAGAATAATATTTATTTCCAACAATGCATTGGTTTGAATAACCTCAAAAATTCCATAAAAAGCAAGGATTTCCAATGTACCTCTCTTATCCACCCTTTAAAAAGTATTACACGTTATAAACATTTGAAACAAACGATGCAAAACAACAATTTTGATTCCTTATGAAATTTGGCAACATAAGATCTGATTTAGCCAAGTAACTAAATGAATTCAATTTAAAACATTCATTTTATATGAATAAGAGAAACCCCTTCCACAATACAAAACTTGAGTGGTGGTAGCTAAAACCTGTAGGATTTCAGAACCTTGAATACGATGACAAACATGGGTACAGGAACTAAGTGTGATATGATCCAGATTGATAGATGTTCAGAAGACCAGAGATCCTCTAAATGTTTGTGGACTTTTTTTCTGGAAAATACAAGATATTTCAGAATGATAATAATATTAATGGGCACCTATCTCTGAGGACATCTTTCTGCCCCCTTGTATAGCTGAGGGTGGTTTTAGAAGTGATAAATGACTCCACTGGAACATTCAAAGGAAGCACATGGTGAAGCCAGGAAGTAGAATCTAGATCCCTATCCCCAGACATCACTCACTCCTCCTCTCTCCAAGCTGTTTGCAATGATCATGACAATGGTGTCTGGGGTGGGTTTTCTTGAGATACTTCTCAGGATAGGAAAAGGGACAGAACAAAACTTTCCACATTGTTTCCTTTCCGGATATCTAAAATACCTTTTTGGGAAAAATTTGTAGTTTTTGGTGGTCAAAGTGAACTCTAGGTGCAGATTGTTCCCCCACATGCTATCTAACTCTCTGAAAGGGGTTTGGATTAAGAGGCAATCATTTCCATTATCCTTCAATTAATGCAGAAGTGAGTAGTTAGGAAAAAATTTGCTTCTTTTCACTTGAAATGCATCAGGGAAAGGAATGCTAAAAAATTGGCACTTAAAAAACGTAAGTAGTTTTATAAGAAGTATGCATATATTAAGTTCATCTGTATACAAGCCAAAATAAAGAGTGAATCAAATTATGAAAACAACAGTCATTTCTCTGGTTAAGTTAACCTATCCCCAAATCTGACACAATCACACACAACTGTATAGGTTACCTACAATGCCCCTGTCTCAAATAACACTTTACCTGAAAATATTTGAGACAATCTCTAAATATACAGATAAAATACAAAACTCTCTTCTGCATATCCAAACAACAGTTTAGAAAAAGCATACAGTAAGTGACTATTGTTATAATAACCCAGAGAAAAATATGTGTTTTATGTTATGCTACTAAAATGTTTCCAGCCTAGTTTTTATATTGACTTTAGAAGAGTGAAAATATATGGTATTAGCTCATGAGTCATATGAAAATAAGTTCGTATCCTAGATTTTCCTTCTGTAACTAGCCCTATCTCACCCAGAGTGCTAGCTCCCTATTGTTAGCTGCAAAACCCATCCGCTCACAGAAGAATCTCTGAGGCCTCTTCAAAGTCAGGCCATCTGGCCCTGCAGTCTGCAGGGAAGTAGGAGTCTGCCCACCATGCTGCCCCCATCACCTGCTCTGCAAACACCCACTGGTACCTAACAAGGCTGATCAGCCTGGGGCTCAGGGCCGGCTGCCTGAGCTCTCTGGAATCCCTGGAGAGACTTCAGAATGTTATGACATCCTGTTTTATCCTTCCATTCTCCTGCAGAACAAAGGAAGTCTGTTTGTTCTCCTTGAAATTTTTACTTAATATTTCAGTTTACTGCATTGTTCTGTAGTGGACGTCCACTTCAAGAATTGGGAAAACAAATGGGGCACCTGGGTTGGTACAGTTGGTTCAGCATCAAACTCTTGGTTTTAGCTCACATCACGAACTTAGGATCCTAAGATGTACCCTTGCATTGGGATCCACACTCAGTGGGGTGTCTGCTTGAGATTCTCCCCCTCAGCCCCCACCCCACTCACATATGCACTCTCTCTCTGTATCTTTTTAAACTAAATAAATAAATCTCAAAAAAAAAAAAAAAACAAAAAACAAAAACCAACCCAGAATTGGGAAGACAATGAAACACACACACTCAGAAGCACAATGTGTACAAGATCTATCTGATACAAAAACCTATCCTCTGTCTAGGATAAACCTTTAACCCAGATATGTGTATGTGGGTGAACAGAAGGGGTAACAGAGGGCACACATGTATGCATTCAATTATTCCTTTTTCAGAGTTGCCTGTGCAAAGTATTTCAATATGACATGTTACAGGATGCAGAATTTTAATTTAATACTGTGCAAATCTAAGTAAAATAAAGGACAGTCATTATAGAATATAATCATTATGCAATATAACCTTCTTAGGTGAATGAGCATTTCATTTTTATGGGCAAAAAAAAATTCTTGGTCAAGAGCCTGAAAAATGAACTGGAACGATCACCTTATACCTCTGATATAATGCTGCTAATCAATCCTCTGCCACTTTGGACTTTGGGAAGAAAGGGAAAGTGATCAATATTTATCAAGCACAACACTATTTTCCTGATCCCCTTAATAGTAAAGTATGTCACAGGTAACGTGCCTGAAGGGTGGGGGAAATAAAAGTTGGGCATAAAATCAGCCCTGCCTAACTATAGTTAAAAAACAAACAAACAAACAAACAAACAAACAAACAAAACAATTTGACAGTGTTTTTCCTATCATTTCTATTAAAGAAAATAATAAAAGTAAGGACTAGCGAGTAAATTGGTGTATTAGCCAGGATCCTCCAAAGAAACAAAGCCAACAGTGTGTGTGTGTGTATGTGTGTTTGTGTGTGTGTGTGTGTGTGTGTGTGTGTAGAGAGAGAGAGAGAGAGACAGAAACAGAGATGGAGACGGAGAGACAGAGGGGCAGACATAGAAATAGGGAGAGAAATTTATTTTAAGAAATTGCTTCATGCAATTGTGGAGGTTGGGCAAGTCCAAAATCCACCCAGTAGACAGCAGGCTGGAGACTTAGGGCAATTGCAGTTTAAGCTCAGAGTCAATCAGCTGATAGAATTTTACTCTTTCTTGCTTGGGAAGGTCGGTTTTTATTTATTTTTTAAAATTAAGGCTTCATCTGACTCCATAAGGCCCTACCACATTGTGGAAGATAATCTGATTCAGTCTACTGATTTTGGTGTTAATCTCATTTTAAAAAAATATGTTCACAGAAACATCTAGAATAACACTCAACCAGCTTTTTGTGTAGTGTGACTGAAACTAGCTGACACGTAGTAATCATCATAATCATATACTTCTCCTATGTAACAAACTACAAAAAAGTCATGATTTTAAACAGCAAACATGTAGACAATTGGCATGGTGCTCAACTGTAGACAACTGGGAAGTTCTTCTGATCTTGACTAAGCTCACTGATGCTTTTGTGATGCAGCTGCCAGGTTGGCTGGGGCCTGGTTGTTCTAGGATGCCCTCAAATGAGATAAATGCTCTCTTCTCCATGTGATCTCCCATTATCTAGCAAATTAGCCCACACTTGGTCACAGAGCAGCTGGGCAGGGTTCCAGGAGCCAGAGAGCAGAAGCACACAAGGCCTCCCAAGTCTTCCGGCTCAGAACTGGCTCATTGATTCAGTTATTAGCCAAAGCAACTGACGAGGCCAACCTGATCCAAGATGCGCCAAATAGACTCCACCTCTTGATTAAAAATAAATAAATAAATAAATAAATAAATAAATAAATAAATAAATAAGTAAAACACAAGAATGGATGAAGATGGACATGAAGTGGTGATTTGTGGGCTTTTTTTTTTTTTAAGATTTTATTTATATTATGACAGAGAGAGAGTACAAGCAGGGGGCACAGGAGAGGGAGAAGAAGACTTCTGTGCTAAGCATGGAACCCAATGCAGGAGTGAATCCCAGGACCCTGGGGTCGTGACCTGAGCTGAAGGCAGATGCTTAATGATGGAGTCACCCCAGTGCTCCTGATTTATGGGTTTTAAACAATTAAAAAATTTAGGGAAATTCTGTCATTTATCTTTATATCAAATACTTGGTGTGCTTGCGGGACTTGGGTTGGCCAATCTCAGGTTGCTGGTGCTTTATAAAGGAAGGAAGGAAAGAGGGGAGAGGAAAAAGGAAAAAGAGACAGCCAAAGTGTACACTCAATCAAGATCATTTCAAAAAATGTTTAATTAGAAATCTTAAAATAGAGATACATTGGTTTTTAAATGTGGCATCAAGGGAAGAAATCTACCCTCAGTGAAAAAGACCACAACAGTGCTGGCAATTTCTCTCCTGCATTTTTTTTTTTTTTTTTTTTTTTTTACAAAGGGCAAAACATCTCGTGCACATGGTTTGCCCTCTGTCTTGGTTCTGTGCAAGGATTTATGCAGAGTGTCAAAGCAAAGAAGCAGCAGCCCTTACTTGAAGTTTCCAGTTTGAAGGCTCCCCTTCCCCTCCCCTACTCCTCAAATTTAGGTTTGCTCTCTTATATTTTACACCGGGGGAGATGGGAGAAGCAAATATATAAAAGCCAAAGAAGTCAATGCTTGGAAAGTAGGCTAAAGGGGTACTAGGTATTCAAATCTGAAGTCCCGAGGGGTTTGCTTCCTCATCAGGATTGATGTTGCCCGCACTTCCAGGCTTCTACAGAACAAGATACACCAGCAGAGCATGGAAGGCCATCTGATATAAGCTGTAAGACATTACCCCGATTGTACCACCCTGTGGCTACCCTCGGAGCCATGCAGCAAGCAGTGGTTAGTTTGTAGTGAGGTAGGCTGTAGCCAGACAGCACACCTGCCATGATTTCGTCTCATTGCTTCGAAGTTGGTTGGTTCACAGCAAAGTGTCCCCATATGAGGCCACTGAAAAGGCCAATCCATCACTTCCAGCTGGTGTGTGCTGTGCAGGACTGGTAGGGAGTCAGAGGGATTCCATCAGACCCTGCACTTTGTGCTCTGCACAGCTTATGTTCCCCTCTGGGCTGAATTTATGACCTTTCTGTCAACCGCTTCTTTAATGCATAAGGCTACATATTAGTGGCATGATTCAGACACTCAAGCACTTGAGTGCCTACCAGTACTAGGACCATGCAGGGGTGTGCTGACAGTCAGCATGGGACATTATAATTTAAAGCCTAGCTGATTGGGTGTCCAGTCCCTCACTGAGCAGCTGGCATACTTCATGCCATCCTTTCCTCTTCTATGAAAAAGAAAGGTACGATGTGTCAGATCCCAAGAGAAGCAATATAAGCATATATCAGCAATGTAAGATCCCAAGATAAACAATACTTTTATTTTGAATGAATGATTTTCCCTTTTCTATTTTTATGGCAGTTGTATGGCTAGCCAAGTATTAATCTATTACATAAAGGGAATTGTTGGCAGAATTTTCCCAGGATCTTTATGTCATCAGGAATGTGAAAAGGTTTACTACCAATAGGATATAAAACCTGAAACCCCTGAGACCTTGCAGTCCTTAAGAAAATAATATGTGTCAAACAGCAGAAACGCACATTTCAGAAATCCCTGCTCCCCATTTGTGGAAGGGCCTCAGCAGCCCCATGGTCATTCCTCTGGACATTTGAAGGAACCCAAAGTGAGGGGTCTCACCTGTGGGTCTGGACTATTCTTTCGTGCGTTTAGATCCAGCCCCCTTATGGATATCAGCTGCCAGCAAGTCCCCACAGAACATTCTTTCCATTGTCACACCTGCTGGTGTGTACGGGGGTGGGAGGGAGGGGCTGCTCCAGGTTTTTGTGCAGGACGCTTCATCTGGGGCTCCCAGCAATATACCACCTAATTACAAGGGCAAACTGGTTCCTGTCCCTTCAATGGGCTGAAGAGAAGCTGGGACCTGAGCAGAATGGAAAGAAGCATCTTCTCCCCCAGCTTGTGTGTTCTTCCTCCCTAGGGACCAAAGTGAATGTGTTGCTAGCTACAATCATGCTTAATGGAGTCACTTATGAAAACAATTTCTTCAAGTTCCAAATTTGCCTGTCGCTCCAAGGACTCACCCCCAAGTGCATGGGAATGGTCAGAAGACCACTCTCAAGTACAGTTGTGGGGCAATTTTGTGTCCTCCCAACCTATTCACCCTATCTTTTCCTCTAAACATGCTTTAATGCCTTAATTCTCTTTCAGTGGAGAAAATTGCTAAATCCAGTAAAGATAGTAAATCCAGTTTTTACCTCAGACACACTTCATGTTCAGTTAAAGCTCAAGTTAAAACCACAGCTGCACCTACGTGCATGTATAAATGACACAAATTGCCAAGTATCACATTTCAAAAGGTGTGACTTATTAAAAGAAATAGTCTGTGCTCAAATAAAGCTGGGACACATGGCAGTGTAAACCAACTATCAGAGGTTTGTAATGCACAATAGTCACCCAGGGCACAGAGCACTTCTGCATAAGGAAAATCATGTGACTTTGCCAGCTTTGCCAATACACATTTGACAACAGGCACTCTTTTTTATCATTTTCCTAATATCTATTTTCTGAGAAGTCCATTCATGTTGCATAGAGCAGAACCTGGCCAATGCTACTCTGAGAATATTCTAGGCAAATTTTGTTAATGAATGCTTCTGGTCAATTACTTGCTGAATTAATATGAGGAGTGTAGTCAT
Source organism: Canis lupus familiaris (assembly GCF_011100685.1). Taxonomy (NCBI): domain Eukaryota; kingdom Metazoa; phylum Chordata; class Mammalia; order Carnivora; family Canidae; genus Canis; species Canis lupus. The sequence continues at coordinate 40,514,212 of NC_049231.1, read as the reverse complement.
TCACTCTGTTGCTTTCTAAATTCATATCAGACCATTTTTCACACTTGGAAGTAGAGGGATGCAAGGGATACACAAACTGGGTGCACAGACAGTGGTGTTCTTGAGTGACCAGGCCTCCGACCAGGGCCCTGGACCTTGTTGGAGTCTGGGAAGGTAGGGACGCAGTGGCAAGATCTTTCTTCTGTCAAGGGAAAATGATAAACCAGTTTCTGGTGAAGTCTCCTAACTTTAAAATGTTGGCAACTAAATTTGTTTATTTATTTATTTACAAAGAGAGAGGAAGAATTTCATATGAAGGCACTCTCTTCCCCCCAACCAACAAAATAAACCAAAGCAAAATACTTTTGGGATGAATCCAATCTATGGATTGCCAAGCTAATCTCTGGAGGTCCATAACTCTGAATCCAGAGGGTCGGAAGTAGAAGAAAATTCTTCTTAATTCAATCCGTATTCCTAAATTCTGACTGCTTTTAACTGTTGTATATAACCCGCTTATTGAAGCAAATAACAGGGTGCTTGGTATTATTTTATTATGTGCATGAGTTTGTGATTGATCTCCAGTGAAAAGGGGAATTATGAAGTAGATGTTTGCAGAAACTTGACTCTCAGGTGAAATTTTTTTATACAATGAAAGTCAATAGTCCATGCTTTAGACCACACTCCCTCTGGGGATGTTAAAGACTGATTTAGTTGGAACTATACCTAAAAATAGAATTTAGTGATAAACTTTGTCATTATATTATTGCTTTAAATATCTGAATTCTAATACATTATCATCAAGGGTGAAAAGAATGTTATTTTAGAGAAAACTACAATTCAAGGGAAGCTTCAATATTTGTTTAGGGTGCTTGGGAATTATTTAAAGCCTAAGCAGAAAAAGCGTATCAAATGCAATTACCCATCAATGGTCCATTTGGGGCTTATCCTTGACAATATTTTCACTGTAGTTTGTTTCAACTGTGCCATCCAGCTCTACAACCTAACCCTAATAAAAATAGTCCAGCTATTACATACATAAACACAGACACACATATACACACCTACACACACATTATGTATATATATATATTATATATTTCATAAAATAATTTCATTTGACATTGAATGGATAATACGTCATATCGTATGACCCTTGCTAATGTCAAAATGATTTTCTGGATTGTTCATCATTCTCTATTAGCATACGATTTGCAATAGACTCTGACACACTATGGAATGTGTTTATCTCCTTCATACTTCACTTCCAGAGAAAGTCAATTCAAAATGACACCCTTTAGAAAAAAAATAGCAACTTTTATTAATATGCAACTTGTTTTATGTCATAGTTAATTTTCCTGCATTTTGTTATCATTCTGTTTTGTAAACTATATATACCTGACAAGTGGTAATTTTATTTTTTTTATAAATCACATTAAATTTTTGAGGGGGACATTAATCTTAAATGATTTCCTTTTTATAAAGGATATATCAACTCTGAATATGTTTTTTTAAAGTTCTGGATTTTATATTACTATATTGAGAATTAATTATATTGATGTGGGCCACAAATACATTAAATATATACTTGAACTGCATATACTTGAATAACATTATTATTGTTATCTTTGCCCTCAATTTAACTATTCTTCAGTTATTTCTCCATTTTCTCTGTAGTTTAAGAAAAGTGATTTTTGAAAGAACAGAAATTATAAACTTCCCTTGTATTCTCTTTGGGGGAATAAAAAGATGATTTTTTTTTTTTAATCTAGAAGAGATCAAAGAAACAGGCAAGAAGAAGAGAGTGGCTGGCAGAGCTGAGGAAGGACGGGAGGAGGCAGATTTTTGGCAGAACTGAATGTGTTAATCTGCAGTGAAATTAGCGATTTAAAAAAGTATTTCTCAGCTGCACATCTAAAAAAAATTTATGGGTCTAATTTTCCTTTGGAAATTTAAAATGTTACAAACTCATAAGATATAATTATCCAAGTTTTTCCACCCTACACTCACCATGCCCACAGAAAGGAGTGGGGATTATGTATGGATGCAAATGGGATGACTATTGCAAAGGATTTAGAAACATTTCAATAAACATACTTGCAAATATTTTCGGTATTTTAAAAAAGTAGGACACATATGTTAAATTCAAGTGAGGAGGGCCTAAAAGGGAATCTCCAAGTGCACAGTTTGCTTCTATATTTGTGTGAACCATTTGGTTAAGTATTTTACAAAATATCTACACTTTATTTTCCAGTCCTTATGGAATTTTCAAAATACTGTATATCCTACAATAGACTTTTCAACATATGTGTAAGCTGTAGTGTGAAAATAATTGTGGAAATAATTCTAGATCTATATAATTCCACAACCTACTTGCCTTGAATTGGCGGAATGTGTTTTTCATGTAAGTATGTATCGAAAATGTTTAAGTGTTTCACACAAAACTCCTCCTTGAGATCTAAAAGCATCTCTGCAATTGACGAGGCTTTGCCAACCTAAGGAAATTAGCAAAGATAACATTTAATAACACCAACCAAGAAAGCTCTTACTTTTGTCAGGTTTCTTTGAAATGTTTAGAAGTTTGGGTGAAATATAGACGTGTGTAGTTAACACACTCATCCTCTAGCTTACAACATATTTGCTAGTAAGGACCTCTCTGGACACCTGGGCTTTCAAAAAATTAATTATTTAATGACCTTTCTAGAGAAATTGAAAGATCGCTAAGGAGGAATTCCATCCTCTGTTAGGAAAAATCTTTCCTCAGATTGTTGGGTCCTCCTATCCCTCTGTTCTTGAAAGTTGCTGGGAATAGTGTTAAATAGCCAAGGCTTTTCTTTAACCTTTTCTTTTCTAAATTTCCTCCTCCTCCAGCTTTTCTTTACTCACTTAAGATGTTACAAAAATTACCAAAGAAAAAACTAGCACTCAGCAGAACTATACACATGTGGATGCTAAATAAATACTTTTGATGATGATGAATGTTGGCAAGTCTCCATGGAAGAAAGACCTTACACAAAAGATGTTATAATTATTATGTTTAAATGATTATGCTATAATTATTATGTTAAAAATCTCCCCTGCTCTCAGAGCTGCTTGGCAGTGGCAGGGCTGTGACATCCCCATTAAACCTCATCTATTGCTAAGGCACTTGCCACCTTCACAAGCGATGTAAAGACGGTAGCTTGGCCAAGCCAGAGCAACCTGCCTGAGTAAGGGCGGAGGGGTACATAGAAGCACTCTTTTTCTCTCCCATTTCTACTCACGTCTGGGGAGGCTTCTGGCCACCAAAGGATTACATTTCCTAATTCTGGTTCAATGTTTTGTCTTTTTCTAAGCCAGCTGCTATAGAAGATTTTGACAAGTTCATTCACATGAAGTTTAGATGAGGTTCAAAATGTTATCTACCTCTCTCCTAGAGTTATGTAACTTTTAAAGAAAAGATGATAAAAGCTAAGTAAATGAATCTCTAAGGATGAGATTTTTTATTAGGGAGAGTTTCCCTGCAGAAAATCTTTGCATTTAGGGTCAGTTATCCACAAATTTCCAGCACCCAGAGATGCTAACACCTACATGCAAATATATTCTGCAGAGCCATGAATGAATGCCATTGTGATGAACCCTGGATGTTGTGTGGAGGTATCAAATCACTATATTGTACACCTGAAACTTATATTACGGTGTATGTTACTAACTGGAATTTAAATAAGAACTTTAAAGGGTGCCTGAGTGGCTCAGTTGGTTAAGTGTCTGTCTTCAGCTTACTTAGCTCATGATCCCAGGCTCCTGGGATGGAGCCCCTCATCAGGCTCCCTGCTCAGTGCAGAGTCTGCTTCTCCCTCTCCCTCTGCTGCTCACCCTGATTGTGCTCTTTCTTGGTCAAAAAATAAATAAAATCTTTAAAAAAACTTTTAAATAAATAAAAACTTTTAAAACCCTGAAAAACAAGGAAAAAAAGATATTCTAGAGAATTATTGTTGTTGTTGTTGTTGTTGTTGTTATAATTAGCTTTTTGGGGCTGGTATACTATTTCCTAGATTGAGAATAACAAACACAGTGGATGAAGAGTCACAGACTCTTGTCAGTATGTTGATGATCTTTCACCAACCTCAGAGCATTCTCTAGAATCCTGGCAAAGGCTGCGTTCAGCCAGGTTTTCAGCTATGGCTAAGGCAGCAAATGTTCAGAACAAATGGACCTCTCTTTGTTGACATCCAGTAAAGTTGTCAAGATGCATCTGGCTGACGATATTTGCCCTTTTCCAGGTTACATCAAAGTGCATTTTATCCCTGAGAACCAAAACCCACTAATAGCCTTAATTTTTATCGATGTTGATAGATAAAGTTTTAAAGAGTACACAGAAGAGCCACCATTTTCAAAGTCATGCCTATACTGCCTGCATTTCTGACCTCAACCAGGGTACGGTAGTGGTGGCAACTCAGGTTTAGAGGCATACCAGATAGACCCTGGTTCACGTGCAACCTGATACCTTCACTTGCTGAATCTAAAGAGCCCATCACACCTCCTGGTACATAGAAGGGTCTGGTTCATCACAATTGTCATTATCATTTATCACTCCTAATAGTCACAGTCAAATCTATGAAATTCTTCACTTAAGATAGGAGAGAAGTGGGATCAAGGAATAGATGAGTTGAAGGCAGCACAACAAATCTGTTAAGAGGACTTTTCATGAGTATATTCAAGCAGGAAGGAATGGCACAAGAGCAAAAAGACGAGTTCACAAACCAAAGTTGGAGGATTTGGGATTAATTGAAATCCTCAAGTGGTGCATGGTAAGTGACTGCCTATTTAGAGCCAACAGATAGGTTTCCGTGAGGTTAAGGAAGCGAAAAATCCCATACGAAGCTACTGAGATGTTAAATTCTAATTAGAAGTGTTAATTAAAAAAAAAAATTCCAATTTCATCAGTGAGAGTGCTTTTGTTGTTCTGATTCTCTTTGCTACAGTGAATCCTAAGTATTCTGACTCACTTTGTTCCAATATTATTTACCACTTCTATAGGGTAGAGAAATGTTGACTATGGCCACAGGAGCATGGAGCGTTAGAGTGCTCTCTCTCGGGCTGCCATGGTAAGAGGCCTATGGGTATTTTTATGGAAAATTCCTGTTTTCATGTCTTTATACTCAAGCATAGGAATTCATTGTGGCTCAAAGTTTAGCAAATCAAATGTGGGACTCTCAGGAAGAAAAAGTATCTATGTACTTCTTCACAACATCTTTTTGCCATTATTTTCTGCTTCTTAAAAACCTACAAAAACAATTCAATGAATTTTCCAAATTTAGATGAGGTTATTTTGTATTGTGTATTAAGGTCAATATAAAGTAATAATATTTAACATGACACTTTGCAGACCATTAGTCCATAATGAGGATTAAACTTTTTGAATAAGCATGGAAATATTAGCTACATGCATTTATTTAAAAATTAAACATTAAATTAAATCTAATATTTAACAGATTTCTAAAAATATGCAAGCAGACATTAATGTTTTTATTTCAATACTAGTAATCAATGCTCCAAATCATTTGATGTAAACCTAAATGTTTTCTATCATGGTTTTTATTTATGCTTGATTAATTCCAATTTTATTGTAAATGTTAGAGAAGAAATTGTTATATATAATATTTAAAAGGTGTTTCAAATACAATCTTGAGCATAGGACAGCCTATTCAGTAAAACAAACCGTATAATTTGTTTTTACACTGAATGCTTATTTATTTAGCCACAGTAGTCATTTTAAACTATTGTAGTTAATATAAAACATTTTTAGAAAATATACATACATTTCTATTTAAATACACATTTTTTTTCCAAAGAGATGATGTCATCTCATATATATTTAGGGTGGTTCTTCCAATGCTAATAGAAAAACCGAGAATATATTTGAAAAGCCAAGATATATTAAATCCCCAAAACCCATCATTTCTAAGGTGCAGCTCTTTGAAATCATCTTGCTATATTAGAGTATCTAGAATAAGTGGATAATGTTTCATTTGTAAATTATTATAGAATACATGTAAACTAGCTCAAGAAAAAGGGGGAACAAGGTGCCACTTGTTTAAGCTCTTCATTCTACTCTATAAGTATCTTCTCATCATTTTCTGAGGGAAAAAGACCTTTTTTCCATCATTATTTATGGGATATAAGACCCTCTCATTCTTTCATGCTGCCTCCTTTCTGTTCAGAGCCCCCTAGTTACAATGGCCTCCTAGTCTACCCTGTCGGCCTCATCTCACCCCAATCCAAGGACAAGGGCAATCACTTTCATTTCCAGATTTTATATCAAAATATAGCTGTCCTGGATCCCATTTTTCCAAGTTGCTTTTGTCTGTAACAGACCTAAAAATGTCCTAGCTTAGGTCTTTAATATTATAAAAGTTTCAGGTCTCAGGATAGAACAGTGAGTCTCAGGACATAAATAGTTTTAGACCACTTCAACATACATCATATGCAGTAGGTTCCACATGACAGAATAGAAGACATCCTTTCATCACTAATTTCTGTTTATTTTTATTAATGAGCAGTCATAATTTAAAAATATTTTGGAAGCATTTTATGACTCTAAAATTATTACACCATTTTCTTTAGGATTAAAACCATCATTATTTTAATAGCTCAAATCAGAAGGCCTCTAGGGGGAGAGATGGAACTACTTGTTTTGATAAGAATTCATGGATGCAGTAGGCTCCCTGACGACATGGGTGTTGGCAGGTGCTGGGGAGTGGAGGGTGAGGGGCAGGCTGATCTGCATGACACAGAAATACAACTGTGTTGGTCTTGCTTTCACGGAAAAAAAAAAAAAAAAGAGGAAAGCAAAATTAAGAGGAGGAAGAAAGAAGACAGACAAAAGACTGAGGGAAAAAAGGTGGTAAGAATCTATGATTTGGTGTAGGAACAGTGGAATCTCCCTGAAGAGCCATGACCAGAAAACATGGCAATGGTGCTAATTGTTTTGTTCAAAATTACCTGTATACTTGAGATGTCACTCTTTCCCACCCAAGCCCCAACAGAACCTATTAGGCTAGTGGAGTTCTATCCATTTGAGAAATTGGTGGTACTTAGATGGGATGGGTTCTGTGTTTAAATTAATGTAGTACACAACAGGAAATTAGGCACCAAGGGATAATCAGGAATCAGATACTAAGAAGTCAGGGAATCCATGTTGATGTAAACCCCTTCCACATTTACAGAAATCTAGAGGAAATAAGTACAAACCATGGTACTTGGAAGTAGAACTCATCCAATGTTACTTTACTATGGAGAAATAAAAGACATCAGATCATATTCCTTATTGGACAAAACAGTCATCACACATCAAATAATTCTGATGAAGATGACTTTACAAATAAATGTCACATATCTTGATTTCATCGCAGTGTCTGACAAAGTATTTTGTATACACATACATATATATGCAAAATAATTAAAGGCTGGCACCCTTAGCTGAATTTACAGTTGGTAGAATTGTTGTAGTAAGCATTGAACTGATACCATCTAAGAAGGGTTTCCCATCACATATATTGGCCAACTCACGTATAGACTAACACTTCAATTTAGAGAATGCTATCAAGTCAAGAAAACTCTGAGAGGAACAACTAACCAGGAACTCACTATTGAGCATTTAAAAAATTTTCAAAAGATTTTATTTATTTATTTGAGAGAGAGAGAGAACAAGAAAGAGAGAGAGAGTGAGAGAGAGGGCTTGAGCAGGCAGGGGGAAGGGCAGAAGGAGAGGGAGAAGCAGGATCCCCACTCAGCAAGGAGCCCCACTTGTGGCTCTATCCCACGATCTTGGGATCATGACCTGAGCTGAAGGCAGCGGTTTAACGGACTGACCCATACAGGCACCCCTTATTGAGCATTTTTAATGGGCCACATATTAATTCAGTTTATTCTCATGAAAGTCTTCTTTTTTTTTTTTTTTTTTTTAAATTTTATTTATTTATGATAGTCACAGAGAGAGACAGAGAGAGAGAGGCAGAGACATAGGCAGAGGGAGAAGCAGGCTCCATGCAGGGAGCCTGACATGGGATTCGATCCCGGGTCTCCAGGATCGTGCCCTGGGCCAAAGGCAGGCGCTAAACCGCTGCGCCACCCAGGGATCCCTCATGAAAGTCTTCTTTTCTCTCTTTTTTTAAGGATTTATTTATTTATTTATTTATTTATTTATTTATTTATTTATTTATTTATTTTAGAGAGAGAGTGCACAAGCATGAGGGGGGCAGAGGAAGTGGGAGAGAATCTCAACCAGTCTCTAACTCCCTACTGAGCACAGAGCCTGATGAGGCTTGATCTCACCACCCTGAGATCGTGACCCGAGCCAAAACTGAGAGTTGGTCACTTAACTGAACGAGCCACCCAGGCATCTCCACAAACGACTTCTTAAGTAGGTACTAATAATATCACTATTTTCAAATTAGGAATGGAAAGTGCAGAGAAGTTAAATAACTTGTCCAAGCTCTCACAGCTAATAAGGGTAAGGTTGGGATTCAAATCTAAATTATGTTCATAGTCTGCCTCCTTAACCAGTAGAGGTCTATAAAACATGTTTTATGAGGAATTATTGAGGAAACTAGAACTGTTTAACAGGAAATCAAAAGACATTTTCAGAAAAGAGGAAAAGAGACTAGTATTAAAACAAACTAGCAAATACTTTCTGAGACACACTATGTATACATCACATGTGAAAATCATTCCATCTGGGACAGGCACAGTTATCAGTTCCCGGCTACCGATGTGAAGTTCAAATTGCACATCTTTGAACTTGAGCATCCTAAAAAAGCCTTCACTGACAATAAATTGCCTCAACCCTGAAAAATAGAAAAGGGAGTTAGAAATATTAGCTAATATGACCCTCATGAAGTCGAGAAGAGTTCTCCTAACAGGAAAAAATACAATTAAATCTAGGTGATTGCATATATCACCGAAAACGTAAAAATTGGCATTTTCTAAATATGTTTTTGTTTGTGTGCTTTTGTGGGTTTTTATTGTTTTATGTTTTGTTTTGTTTTGTTTTTGCTTAAAATGTGTGAGGGGCCGCAAGGGTCCAAACACTTCTGAGTCACTTGCAGGATCTCTGGGCATCCAGGACTGCGAGTAATGATAATCTTTTCTGTGTTGGCCAATGTGACAGTGGCCTAGTAGCCTCTGGCCACACCCAGACAAAGATGCACATCCTTATTTGAAGCTCTACGTGTCAACCCACCCATTGCAAAAACACCAGGTGGGGAAAGCCAGTCTTGCTTCTAGCTTTCTCATTCTGAACTCCTATCTTCTTGGAAGGAGAGGGTGACTCAGTCTTTATTTTGGCTATTATACTTTTTGGACCCTCTCTCCTTCCCTCTTATGAAAACATGTTCTTATGAAAGAGTCTGATGTCTAATACAGATATCTGCAACTTAGCATGGTTGCAAGAAAATTCACTATCTTTCTCATTGCTCATCGACAATACCATGTTGAATCTTAAGTAGCAGTGGAAGAAATATTTTAAGCAGGAATTTCTAAGTCAAAATTAATATGTGTTTGTGTGTGAGGGAAGTCTGAGCTTAGGAACATAAAAATGATAGCTGAGTTTACTTTTGACTCATGATTTTGAATACATGCATATTTTCATTCTGTTATCATTTCAATACAAGGTTTAACCTTTAAAGTGGGCTTCTAGAAAATATGTATAGATTATAAAGTTATGTTTCTGCTGGCGTCACAACCAAGGATTCACGTCATAAATGGACACTACCATGAGGAACATTAGGGACAACTCAAATGTGGATGGAGCCATGAGAAATCATGTTGAACCACCATAAATTTTACCATCAGCAGCTAAACATGGCAATTGAACACATCCATTTATCAATGCTTTTCCCCACAAAGCAGTGTGATTGATTACCATACTGGAAGGAAATTTAAAAGACGTAAATGAATAAGACCAAAGACTGCAATGGTTTGGACAAGTCCATGGTAGGAAAGCAAGTGGAGAAGGGAGCCATTGAGAATGTTGAAACTTGAATGCTTGAAGATAATGTTACTAAGGAGAAAAAGTCAGTTTGTGCTGTAGAAACACAGAAATTCTGGTATCAGGAATTTCAGAAGGCATTCTGATACTTGGTTAAACATGTAATTAAAAAGAAGTTAGACAACAGATCTTCTTCACCCAGGATGGCAAGCAACAACCTGGGAGTGGAGGGTTCATTCTCTGGAGAAATTCAGTTGAAGAAGCTCTGGTCCTGGGCATCAATGGGAACAGGAGAGTGGGGAGGTAAGGGCATAGGACTGAAAAATAAGGAGGTCAAGTGAATCTCTATATGACAAATGGTTGGATCACTGCTCTTTTCCTAGTCAGCTCCAGAAATACTGGGCGCCAGTTACCCTCTCCTCCAGGAAAGTGATTGGAGGACTCTCCCCTGCACAATCTGTTGGTCTCCAAAGAAAAGTCCCACAGAGAATGATGTTTATATGCTCTTCCACACCCCCTATCCATGCCCAGTAGGTGAAACTCATCAATACACCAGCTCATCACAGAGATAGTGTATCCAGTCATGATTTGTATGGTCATTTTTAAGCATAAATAATTAAGGGCACCTGGGTGGCTCAGTAGTTGAGCATCTGCCTTCGGCTCAGGTCATGATCTCGAGATTGAGTCCTGCATCAAGCTCCCCACAGGGAGCCTGCTTCTCCCCCTGCCTATATCTCTGCCTCTCTCTCTGTGTCTCTCATGAGTAAATAAATAAAGTCTTAAAAAATAAACATAAATAACTAGTCAAGGATTATTGAGAAAGTCTTCAATGTGAAAGGCCAAAAACAAGGTAGGAAAATTTAGAATGAGGGAATAAATGTATATTGGGTTTAAAATATGCTCAGGTGATGAGAAAACACTTTAAACAACTACAGTATTCTGGGAGTAATCCGATTAAGGTATTATTCCACCCATGAAATATGCACAGGAGGTCAGAGACAGAGTTTGGAGTAAATGTGATGAATTTTAAAAGGCAACAGAAGAGTTTGAAGAAGAAATCAATTAAACAGTCCAGAACATAGAACAAAAGATGAGGATGGAAAATAAAAGGAAAACGCTGACAGTTTTTCAGAAAGAGACCAGAGAATCCCCAGGGAAAAGATTGGCAAGGAATGAAATCAGGGATACTTCACAGTACACATGCTTCTGAATTGAAAGTGCCTACTGAGTACCTGGCATCGTGAAGAAACCAATTTTCACTATGGCATACTCAGGGAAATTTAAGAAACTGTCAGATAAACTAAAAATAAGGAAAAATTTTCAAAGGAAAGATGAATGTCATCTACAAAGAACAGAAACCTAAAGGCACTGAGTTCCTCAAAAGCAACATAGGAAGCCATAAAACAAACTAAAATATATTCAAAATTAGGAGGGAAAATGAATTTTATCCTATAATTGTACAACCAGCTTAAGTATGATTTCATTAGGAGGACAAGATAAGTCCTCTGAGATTTCAAAAATGTAAAAGAAAGAAAAAAAAAGATCCACTACAAATTCTTTCTTAACAAACAACTGGAGAGTACTTCTTCCACCAGAATAAATCAAGAAATAGAAAAAACAACAAACAAGCCAACAAACAAAACACATAAGATTCATTCAACCTGAGAGAGAGGAGAAAGGATTTTCCAGGATATCTGCAAAGAGAAGTTCCAATAGTTGGCAGCATGCAAGGAAAGGGACCAGATACTTCGGAGCAGGAGGATGGAAAGCTTTACAGAAAGTCTTCCTAGTATTGAATAAGGAGATGGGGAGCATTACAAGATGTGTTAAATATAAATGAGAAGAGTTTCACAGAGTCATAGAATTTGTGAAAATTCATGATAAGTGCAGTGAACAGGCAAATGAAAAATCTAGGCATTGTTAATTATAGGAAAAGCAAAAAATTGTAAAAAAAAAAAAAGATGTGCAATAAGTGTTTATTATTTGGTTTAGCAAATACATATTCATCATAAAGCTAAATATCAATTTAAGCATAATTTTTATGGTAGCTATTTTGGGGGATAGGAGGAGGTAGTGTTATATAAAGTCTTCATTATCATTTCCCATGATTAAATGTTAAAAAGTTAGTAAAGAAATAGCAGTATAAACATGTAAATACTATATAAATATAAGCTACAGCTAAAGGACTTAAAAGAGATTACCGTGGAGAGGATATTAGGGAGGGTAGGAAAGCAGAAAACTGATATTTTGTTCACATTTTTGGGGTACTGTTTTCCTTCTTAAACTACACTTGTATATTATTCTTTTGAAAACAACCTAAAAGAGCTACTTACTCCTCACGTCCAAAGATAGGAATACTTGACCAGATCACATGGTCATGTTTCTGCTTCATTTATATAAATACAGCATTTATGAGCATTCATTTTCACCGTTTCCTGGAGACAGACATTCTGGTTTGGGTTTTTCTTAATCTACAGGGTTTGTTGAAATAAGTCATACTAACAAGCATATCATGTACAGGGGTACCTGGGTGGCTCAGCGGGTTAAGCATCTGACTTTTGGTCTTAGTTCAGATCTCATGGGTCATGGGATCAAGCCCCCGGGGTGGGTGCCCCCCTCAACAGAGAGTCTACTTGAGGATCCTCTCCCCCTCTCCCTTCCCCCATTCATGCGCACTCTTTCTCTCTCTAAAATAAATAAATAAATCTCTAAAAAATATTATGTGCAATGGCAAAGACATTTTAAAAAACACACATGCGTGCAACACTTTCTATTGATACCCACGAGCACTTCCTGCCAGATTCACTGGTGAAGTCAAACATTGGAAGGCTGCATCCATACTTTAGTTAAACTTCAAGGAGCAATTTATCAGCAGTGTGGTTCCTGGGATGTGCCCAGTGACTTATCGTTGTAACTATCCTGCTCAGGAATTTCCACTACTCAGTCACCTTTGTGTATCTTGGATTTACTCCAAGTTAACACCATGAGGTGGTTTTAAAGCCTTCCTCTGTGAAGCCTGCTGGGCTGATGTCTGCAGAAAATGATTCATAGGTCATTTACACTCTTTATGTATAGACTGAACAACTTTCTTTTAAAGGTATTTCTTTATATTTATCCTTTTGGAAGTTCACATGCCAGTTTTCGGCCCACTGACACGGGCTTTTGAAATACTGCAGCTGGCATCTCAGTCACTGTGAACTCACCGACAGGATCATTTATAACACTTTCACATGAGGCCAGCACCCACACCACGCTTGGGAGAGACTCACTATTTTGTAAGAGAACAATAATGTCCTACATTTCTACTCTATTTCCCTCCGGTTTACTGTCCCTGAAATAGGTCCCTCTGTGGGTCAATCTGGCCGCTCAAGACCCTGGTGATGTTTTGATTGATTATAAAGGAGTTTACGGATTTAAATCATTTTTATGTTTTGGGTGATCCTTTATTCTTTTTTTTAATTTTATTTTATTTATTATAGTCACAGAGAGAGAGAGAGAGGCAGAGACATAGGCAGAGGGAGAAGCAGGCTCCATGCACCGGGAGCGCGATGTGGGATTCGATCCCGGGTCTCCAGGATCGCGCCCTGGGCCAAAGGCAGGCGCCAAACCGCTGCGCCACCCGTGATCCCTTATTCTTTGTCTAGACTTCAACAGATCATTTTGTTATTATTCCCGACCACTGCCACTCTTATTTGCAAGGGATGGAAATCCAACTCAAACCAGCTTGCCAAAGAAGGGACTGGACTCAAGAGAGACTGGAACCAGGCATCCTAATATCATCTGGCCCATTTTTTTTCTTCCTGCATCATTTTTATTTTTCCTATTGAGAAAATCATTTTAGATTTTCTGGTTCATACAGCAGAATTGCCTCTTAGTTCATGCTGATCAAGTTTATAGGAGAAAATGTACTATCATTTTTTTTGATTTGCGTTTTTATTATTAGTGGAGACAAGCATATTTTCTTACTTATCTTAAAAAAAAACCCACTTCATTTGTTTTATTTGACAGAGAGCACACTAGAAAGAGAGAGCAAGCAGAAGTTGGGGGCAGAGGGAGGGGGAGAAGAAGCAGGCTCCCCACTGAATAGGGAGCCCGATGTGGGGTTCAATCCCAGGACCCTATGATCATGACCCAAGCAGAAGTCAGACACTTAACTGACTGAGCCCACCAGGTGCTTATCTTTTTAAAATTTTTTGGAATTTTATCTTTTTATTTATCAATTTTTAAAAATTTGTTGTTATTTGTAAATTTCCCCTTTACTTATTTGTTCTATTTTGAGGGGCAGGTGGTAAGGAATATTCATAATTTTAATTTCTTTTAAGAGATTTTATGTTTTTAGAATATCAACCCATTTTTTGTAATACGAATTCTCAGTTTATATGTATCTTTAGCTTTTTATGTGGTAGGTACTGTGAATCAAATTTGCAAAATTTCTATTTTTTTCCTGTTAGCAACTTTTGTGTCATGTCCAGGAAGTTTTCAGTCATTGCATAATATTCCGTATAATGTATTCTAGTATTTCTATGGGATTTAAAACCATTTCAATCTTAGCTGTGTCTAGAATTTACTTTGTAAGATATGAGGTAAATAATGATCTTTACTTTGAGTTCTTTTGCTATTTGTTTTAATAATTTTACTACCCATTCCAGTCTTTAAAAAGGCAACTCTATCATATTCTCTCTCCCTCACACACACAGGGTTTAGTCTGGGCTGCCACATAAAATAACCTGTGGCATAAAGTAAGTATTACTCATGGTTTTATGATTTAGAGATTCAGAAAGGGCTCAACTTATCGGTTTGTCTCTACTTCATGTGGCATTAGCTTCGGTGGCCGCTATTGGAGGACCCAGTTGTAAGATGTCTTCTTCCTTCACTTGTCTGGTGTCTCCTGTTTCTTGGCCTCATTTCCTCTCATGACAGATAGCATCTCATCCTCCAAAGTTTCTCCATGTGGCTTAGACATCACACCACATAACAGCCCCAGAATATTTTCTAGGCTTCCACAAGGCAGGGAACAAAGCTTGCCAGGCCAGTCAGTGGCTAAGCCCAGAAATGACACAGCATGATTTTTGCCATATTTTATCGGTCAGTGCAATCACAGAACCAGACTCATGGATATGGACAAATAAGATTACATTTCATTCTGGGGAAGAGGCAATGCCCATTATAAAAATGTACATGCAGCAGCAGATTTTTGTGGCAGCTACCTATGGAAAATACATTTGAGTACACTTGCAAAGATAATCTGTACACAAATACAAAACATTAATTCTTATTATTCGGGAAGATGATATGCCATTCGTCTTATTTGATGTTAAGTATTCTGTTAAAATAATAATTATTGCATGTCTACAATGTGACAGGGTTTATATTAAGGCACTGAGGTTGAAATAGTAAACCTTTCAGAACAGGACTTTCCTGAAGTTTATAGATTTCCATGTTCCTCAGTAAACTTTTATTCTGATACTGTTATACAGTAATTCTTATATTTATTCAGCTTTATTCCTATAAAAGCAAAACCATCCTTATAAAAGAAAATATATTCTTGATTCTGTTCATTGTCTCTGTCTTCCTCATTAAATTTCTCTAAGAAACAATTTGTTTATATATATGACTATTTCTTTTGCGATCAATCATTTTATCACTCAAAATTCCAGCAGAAAAGAGAAGTCATGCTCAAAACGTTTAGGGAGCACAGTTTGATGGAATGATGCTATAAAACTGTGAGCAGGGTTAAAGGAAGCAGAAAAAATATGGTGAAGGACTCAGGGACGAGGGGCAACAAGAGACCATTACCACCACTTACTTAGCCTTGAGAGATAAGAGGATAAAAAGTGCAGAGAATACTTGGAACCATGAACAAAAGACTGTCTTTCAAATGTGTAACTATAGCTACAGCTATGCCTAGAAGCACAACAGAGAGAGTAGGGTGTATCCTGGCCTCTTTTACTTTGGGCATCCAGTCTCTTGCTAGCACCTCCTGTTAGTAATCCCAGCCAGGAACTAGAAGGCAGAGAAATCCAGGTGATGTAGTCCATGGAATCAGTTACAAGCACAGATATGATCAGAGAATCACCATGAGGAGACCTTGAGGGAGGCAGCAAATAGAGAAATACCAGCCCAGTACCCAGATCAAATTCGTATTTGTTTCAAAGGTGTTGAATCCAGTGATTCCACTTCTGGGTCTGTATCCAAAGACATCGAAATCAGGATCTTGAAGAGATACCTGCACTCCCATGTTCATCGCAGCATTAATCTCAATAGGCAAGGTATGGAAACAACCTAAATCAAAAGTTGAATGGATGAAGGAAATGTGATATATATACAAAAATTTGGAACTGCTGTCATTTGCTACAACATGGATGGGCCTGGAGAACATTGTGCTAAGTGGAGTATGGCATACATAAGACAAATACTGAAAGAGCCCACTTTTATGTGAAATCTAAAATAGCTAAACTCATAGAAGTGGCAAGCAGAATGGTGGTGGAGGGGGAGTGGGGAGAGGGGACCTGAGGGAGGTGTTGGTTGAAGACTACTGAGCTTTAGTTATGCAAGATGATACAGTTCTGGACATGACTTATCCAGTATCTTAGCATGACTGTAGTTACAATATTATATTGTTTACTTAAATATTTGCTCAGGGGATCCCTGGGTGGCGCAGCGGTTTGGCGCCTGCCTTTGGCCCAGGGCGCGATCCTGGAGACCCGGGATCGAATCCCACGTCAGGCTCCCGGTGCATGGGGCCTGCTTCTCCCTCTGCCTGTGTCTCTGCCTCTCTCTCTCTCTCTCTGTGACTATCATAAATAAATTAAAAAAAAATTAAAAATAAATAAATAAATAAATATTTGCTCAGAAGATAGGCAGGCCTTATGGTAAGTGCTTTCACAAATAAATAAATAAGGGGGTGGGAGAAAACTTTTGGAGGTTGTACATATGTTTATGACTTTGTTGTGCTGATGGTTTCGATGGGTATATACTTATCTCCAAATTTATCAGATTGTATACATTAATCATGTACTTTTCATATGTAAAGGCTTGATCAAGTGGTTTTACAAACATTCAGACACATACTCATCAGACACTACAAAAATGAAATTAAGAATATTAAAAAAACTAAAAAATTTAAGTAAATGAATGAATGAATGAATGAATGAAGGTATTATGATCCATTTTTCTTACTTTCTTTGTAGATGGATGAAATAATAATTTTGCCTCTTCCATCTTTGATAGTGAAAATTTAAATAAAGTGAAATAGTCATGTTAATGATAGGTGAGCGTGCATTTTAGTTTGGGGGTTGCCATCCATTTCATGAATTGAGGTATTTTCTTTCCATTTCACAGATGAGGTACTACAGTTCAGAGAAGTTAAGCAACTCATCAGGATTATACTAGTTAGTAAAAGTTGAAGTAGGAACTTAGTCCAAATCTGATTCCAGGGTCCTCATTCTTTTTTTTTTTTTTTTAAGATTTTATTTATTTATTCACGAGAGACACAAAGAGACAGTCAGAGACACAGGCAGAGGAAGAAGCAGGCTCCACGCAGGGAGCCCGACATGGGACTCGATCCCGGGTCTCCAGGACCACGCCCTGGGCCGAAGGCAGGAACTAAACCGCTGAGCCACCCAGGGATCCCCTTTAGGGCCTCTTTTAATTTTATTTATTTATTTATTTATTTATTTATTTATTATTTATTTATTTATTTATTTATTTATTTATTTATTATTTATAGTGATTAACTCCTAAGTAATTATAGTGAGAATGAGAGAAGGCAGCTTGTTTGATTATGTGTCGGATGGTAGAGAATTGAGCATTTCACACTGCGCCATGACGTGAGCTCTTTGACAAAGGTATCTTTGAACATATTTAGAAAGAACAATTTTGTTGCCATATATATTGCAAAATTTTTTTTGACTAAAGCAAAGTTCTCAGTGAAGGTCAACATTCAGGTAGTCTAGAAGCCTCAATATGCATGTAATTCTCTCTTACTCTTACTAAGTGTACTTCCAGTACCTGTTTTGTCCACCTTATGCTAGGCATACAATCTTATGTCACAAATTATAGCAACAGAATATCTATCATCTACATCCTATTTTGAGTTTGGGAAATTATTTAACCCCTCCTGAGCTCAGTTTGCTTGGGTGGGACATAAAGTCAGTTTAAGGGCCATTCTAGTTTAATATTTCTTTATTCTTCTGGGAGGCTGTAGATGTGAAGGAGAGTCCAGTGAATTCATTCTCGGATACCTCTCAACTAAATTTGGAGGCTCTGATAGCTAGACACATTCTAGGCACCTGTCCTATGCCATGTTCTTGATAGTACATAGTCTGAGAATTTCAGTTTGTTTACCCAGAAAATGAGAGAGATTTTATCATATCCTCCCCTTTCTTTTTTTTTTTTTAAAGATTTTATTTATTTATTCATGATAGAGAGAGAGACAGAGACAGAGACAGACAGAGACACAGGCAGAGGAAGAAGCAGGCTCCACGCAGGGAGCCCGACATGGGACTCAATCCCGGGTCTCCAGGATCACAACCTGGGCAGAAGGCAGGCACTTAAGCTGCTGAGCCACCCGGGCTATCCCATATCCTCTTTTCAAATACATGCATATGTACATCTCTCCTCTATAAATAAAATTTGCATATATATGTATCTGTGATTCTAATATCTGTGCAATAACCAAACATTCAGTTTTTAAGGGTTGGCATTATAGCCACTTTATGGGAACTGTATTCATTTACAGAAAGGATTCCTAGGGGTGCCTCGGTGGTTCAGTAGGTTAAGCACATTGAATTCTTGATCTCAGCTCGGGTCTTGATCCCAGGGTCTTAATTTCAAGCTCCACTTTGGGTTCCATGCTGAGCGTGGAGCCTACTTAAAAAATAAATAAAATAAAATAAAAATTAGAAGGACTCTGGGATGCATTAAACTCCTAAATACACAAAGTAATGATGTTTCAGTATGTGAATAGTTACTATAAGAATTCTGGAAGGTGCCTTTTCCCTTATTTTTATATTTATGAAGATATTTGTTAACAAAGACTTATTTAATTCCTGTAACTATCCATCGAGACAACCTGCTCTCTGATCTGATGGTGCAATGTGTAATCATCATTGAACTGTATATATCCCGTGTTTGTAGTGTCTGGAGAGGGTGAGATTCTCACAAGCCAAAAGAGCAGTGTATTTAGTTTCATGTATTTTAATTTTAAATCTTTAATGCTAGAAGAACCAATCCATCTTTTTTTTCCTCTTCTATTTCCCTGGAATTAGATAATTATGTGTATATTCAATTTATTCATTAATTTACACAGCCTCTACACCTTCAGTGAAAAATGGAGAAGGGTAAAAGGCACTCTTGTGATAATCCGAATCTTTTTTTTTTTTTTTTCTGGACAATCTACATCTTTTAAACAAAGTGTTATGTACACGGCTAGGATGTGTTTTGTCTTTCACTTTCTTTTTAAATTCAGATTATGAGCTGATTCATTTTATATAGATTTAACCTTGTTTGTGACTCTTGCTACATATAAAATTGAAAGTGATGTGAAACCTGGAAACAATTAAAGTTCATCTCGTAAGTGATAGAAAACATCACGGAGGCTTCAATTGCTTCTCTCCCACTGTTAGGGAAATAGAGTTGAAGATGTGCTTTTCTACCTCTGATTGGTGTGAGTAACTGAAAGTGAAGGATTATTTAGCATACAGAACCTTAATGGAGCAGTTCAGGATTTATTATGTAAAACGCTCCCTTAAAATAGTATACTTTAAAATGGTTTTGCTTTAATGGGTGGGGAAAAAAATCTCTCTAGGCTTTAAAAGTATTTTGCTTGAATATACGCAGTCTTCTTGTCTCAGTCATATGTGGCTTTTAAATTTTCCTTTAAAAAGGTGCAACTTAAAATATTGCATAATAGGATTTTCTTTGTTCCAGCTGTGATATCAGGGAAGAAAAAGGAAGAAATATTTGATATGGCTTAAGCCCTTTTCTAAGGCAACATTACTGCATTTGCCTAATTTTCAAAAGGTCCCATTCATTTTTTTTTTTTTTTTTTTAGATTATGTTGTCCCTTTTCCTGTCTCTATGGAAGTGGCGTTAGTCCTAGGAAGGTTCATAAATTAGATGTGCCTGCTTCTAAAACATAGGCTGCATTTCTGCATGTGATTATGATGAAAACACCAGGCATTCTAAAGTGATGATAATGTTAACTAGTTTAACTAGTTTAACAGACCTAGAAGAGAGGGACTTTGATTAAACCTCTTTTACATATGATGAAACTGACACTGGGGAGGTTAAATGACTTGCCCCTCAGATAAAACAACTATTACCTGATAAAATGTCGCTTGAATCCAGGCCACCTGGCTCCAGCAGCTTGGGCACTGTGCAAGGTGAGCCTTGTCATGAAATGCAATTTTTATTCTATTATTTTATGCTATTGTTTCTCTTCTCTTTCACTGGATAGACAGATACATTTCTTATAGAAGATCAAATTGCTTTTCTTTCTATTTGTTTGTTTACTTCACAGTTTAATGCCAAGTAATAGTTTTCATTGGTTAAGGAGACATGAGTTTTGGGCTTGGACAACTTGCTAAATCAGGGATCATTGCTTCTCCCTGTGATCAGGCTGGTCTGGGTCTTCTCAGAGCTGTCTTTTCCACCACATCAGCTGCCTGTTTCACCTGTTGTTCTTCTAAATCACTTTCCTTCTGAATTCTTACTTTGCCTCTCTGGTGTCTCTGTAGTAAACTTTTGCTTAAGTGTTCCCTTGAGGCCATTCATTCCTGTTAAGTCGCTAGAAGGAAATGTGATATTTTAGGGTTATTTTCACCAGAATAAACATCAAGGAAGTTTATAGGTTCTGAGACTAAGAAGTAGGTCTGATTGTGGATCTCAAAACAAATATATGCTGAAGTTGACTTTTGCCAGAGTGTGAGCTCAATATGGGCTTAATGAATTTTTTAATTGAAATACCAACCCTTCAAAAAAAACCATATTTAATTACAAGGTTAAATTTAATGTAACGTTCAGTTGTAGAACATATAGGAAGAGAAAGAGAATACAGATGGTCCTCTTTTTGAGTAAACATAAGAAGGCCTCATATGTTAATGGGGATTCTGTAGAGTGAGAAGGATCAGAGAGTGGAATGATACAGAGGAAGAATAGCTGGTGAACATTGAATCAATCTGTTGTTACAGTGTCGAATATAGACCTGGCTTACCCTGCAAGCCAGTGCTGGATAATGTCCAAATTTTGGCTCTGAAGCCTCTGCTGTTGTTTAGACTGTATCAAAAACCTCAAGTTGGAGGTATAGAGAAGAGATATCAGAAGTGGGAAGAGGTAGCGAATCCTTGCAATAAGCTTATGAGTTACACAACACACTAAACCAGGAAAAACTATCAGGGATTATAACATAACAGACATTCTAATGCACCAGGAATCATGACAGAACAAGGGTCTGGTCAGCAGCCATGAATGCAGAAGACAAAGATATCAATGGGCAGAGATTTTCCTTAAAAGGGCTAAGACTGGGGAGACAATAGGGAACCAGGGCATTTATGGGATGATTAAAGTAGTAAATCAGCAAATGAGGGGGGGACACAATACTGGTGGGCCCCAGCAGTCTGGCTGTCAGAAGCCCAACATATCACATGGACATGGGAACTTACATGGCAGCAGCCCCAAGACATCCCCTGGAAGGCATAGTAAGAAGGGGAGCAAGTCAGTAAGGATGTGAAGCTTGGGAATCAAGTCTAGGTTCCACCACTTGTAGGTGTGTGCCCTTGGGCAGGTCACTTGATTTCTTTTCTGTAAAATGGCAATGTAAGAGACTATGTCAGAAGTTTTTCTGAGAAATACCTAAGTGTTGTATATTATTATGCTTAGAATAGTGCCTGGAATATCAATATATAAGCAAATATGTCATTTTTATTCAACCTGTGGCAACAAAATATATATTTCTTACAATTCTGGAAGTTGGAAAGTCCAAGATTAAGGTGCCAGCATGGTGTGCTGGTGAAAGCCTTCTTCCTGTTTCATGATTGGCACCTCCTTTCTAGCAAAAGGGCCTATACCCATCTCTTTGGCATCTCTTTTATAAAGTACTAATCCTATTCATGTGGGCTCCCCCTCCATGACCTAAGCACCTTCCAAAGATCCTACTTCCTAATACCATGAATGAATTTTTTAAAGATTTATTTATTTATTATTTATTTGAGGGAGAGGGAGAGAGAGAGAGAGCATGAGACATATTGGTGGGGGGAGGGAGGGACAGAGAGAGAGGGAGAGAGAAACTTAAACAGACTCTTTGCTGAGCATGGTGCCCCATGTAAGGCTCAATCTCATGACCCTGAGATCATGACCTGAACCAAAACCAAAAGTCAGATACTCAACAAACTGTGCCACCCAGGTGCCTCTCAACATATGAATTTCAAGGGGACACAAACACTCAGGCTATATAGCAATATAGCTAATATTATTGTAAACATTAAATTTTGTGAAAGTTGGAATAAGTTGAGTTTGACTGTAAGGACTAGAGGTAGATGATTAGAATGAGAAATCAGCATTCTCTGGACAAATACAAGAGGGAATGCAAGGGAAAAGATATTGAGATGTTAAAAGAGAGGCGATCTAGCAAGGGGGAGAGAAGGCAGAGGACCCCACGTGATCATTAAAACCGATGAGTTTCACAGAAGTCACTTTGGGAATAGGGATGCTATATAAGACTTTTAGATTATTAGAGCTATTCAGTGTAATTCCATATACTCCCCCAAATACTTAGCAAAGCCTGATAATCATACAAAGGCTTTTTAGGTAAGTGTGTGTGTGTGTGTGTGTGTGTGTGTGTGTGTGTGTTGTATGTGTATATGAACCAAAGAAAAAGGCTGAGTCCACATCTGGGTTGATGGGATAAAATGGGAACCATGCACTTTAAGGAATAAGAAAAGAAATAACTAATTCATCCTGGGCAGGAGCTCAGAGACAACAAAAACTTTGAAATTATAAAATTCCAGGAAATGGACAGAAATTTTGGGAAAGGCATTATCTAGATTTGAAAGAGCAAACAAGGAGAGCTGAGATAATATCTGGGCCATAATTAATTTAATAAATATTTATTAAGACCACCCTCTATACCAGACAGTTTCTCAATCTTGGTAATAATAATGATAATGATAATATACATATATGGATTTTGAATTCTTTATCATGTATGAGGGAGATGAGCAAATAGACATTAAGAATACAATATAGTATGAATAGATGAAAGATAATTTTACTCTGCCCAAAGAAGGAAAATTGATCTCCTAAACCAGATAATGAAATGCTGGCTTTTTACCTGAAATATGGAAATGAGTCACTCAGATGCCTATAAGAGAGCAAAAGGATATCCAAGGACTTAAAAATTGTGACATAAAAGTTGCCCTCCTAAGAATGGCAAAAGATGAAAAGATGGTAGGAAGGATGCAAAAGAAAAATAGCAGCAAATGTTATATTGTAGAGAATCTATTGTAACATAATATGGAATTTAAGTAAAAAATTTTGATGGGGGAAGGCCCAGGTAGATGCTGACCTAGACAATCTAATAAAATAACCTGCTATTTCAGGATCATGGGAGGAAATTCCAAGGAATGATGTTTAAAAGAAAATGGATTCAGATTCTGTAGCTTTATTCTACTTGAGAACATGCAGATTCCTATCTGTACCCCACACCTTCCAAATGATATTTTCTGAGAGTTGGACCTGGGTTTCTGCACCATTGGCAAACATGACAATTGTTCTTCATGCATGATAAAGTTTGAGGATAATGGTTTCAGGACTATTCAGTAAGCAACCCCATTATCTTCACTGCCTGGATTGTCTGGAGGGAAGGAGCCATAAGAGTGGCCACGTTGAGATATGAACCCAAAGTGACCTGGTCAGTTTTCTCCATTTGAAGGGTCATTGCTATGTTAAAACAACACAAGCCTGGCAGCAATGAGGCAGAGTAGCTGATAAAAATTGTACATTATAAGGTTTAAATGAGGGTATTTCATGTGTTTGCTGAAATATTCAGGCCTTTTCATACATCATTAGTCCATATTACATCTTTTTGAAAATGGAAAATAAAAATTTATTTTATATTATTGAAAAAAAATTCCCAAAGTCATCCTCTTATTTATTAATTGTATAATAATTTATTTATGACTGTCAATCATTGTTTCAAAAGTTTATAAAGTAAAACTTAGGAGAGATTTTTCATGTTTTCTAAGGTCTAAAACCCTAGAAAATAATATCCAGCTATTAATATTATTATTATATGTCTGTCACAGTGACCACCACTTAGTGAATTCCTAAAATTTTATCCTTAGAAATAGGCTAAATACTTTAATGATTTACAGTAGTCTTATCTCATGTTATTCCCATTTACTGATAAGACATGATATTCTTCTCAAGTAAGATATGAATGTTAGTTTAACATGCTGCCATAATCCATATCATAAATAGCAGCTAAAGAATTATCATTTATTTACAAAGTCAACATTTAAGGAATGAGTGGATGTTTCTGACAATTTTGTATTCTTTGTGGGAAAATATCTTCCAATAAAATTTAAGATATTTAAAAGCCTGTATTTTTAAAACTTGGATGAAGATTTAAAAAAAAAATTGGAGGCAGAGGGTATAAATTGATGGGATAAACTGACAACAGAATGTGGTACTGTTCTCAGCAAATCCACTGATCCTGGGAGACTATAATCTGAATGATGGCATAGTTTGAATGTGTGGGGTCATGAGACAAAGCCTAAGATCCTTCATGATGAGAGGTCAAAGAGAAAACACCTCTCTCCTCATAGAGTTGAAACAAAAGAGTGATATCTTTAGGATGAATTTGGAATGAAGGGGAAAACAGACTACATGTATATGGAATCTTGATATATATATATTGAGGGAGTAGAATTTCTTATTTGGACAAAGGATGGGTTTCCAGTAAATTGAGATGAACAATTGGCTATCCATATTAAAAATAAAAATAAAATAAAAATAAATCCCTACCTCACACTATACACAAAATTAAAGATAGGACAAAACAAATGTGAAAAGCTAACTTTACACATTTTACAATATATAGAAAAATAACTTGATAGTGACATAGGGAAGGATTTTTTTCAATAGAACATAATAAGCAAAACTGATATAAGTACAAGATTGAATAATTCTACCACATTAAAAGTAAAAGTCTTTTTTAGCATCAAAATATGCAGAAAGTAATAAAGCAAGCAAACGCTGAGATTATATTTGCAACACATATAATGTATGGATGTTTAAAAGTTTAATAATTTGAATCTATTTTTAAAAAACTACAAATCAACAAGAAAAATTTTCTGTTTCTAAAAGATGGTTCAAGAATACCAATTTCAAATAAGAAACATCTGTAGCCAATATACATATTTAAAAAGCCTAGTCTTATTAGTAATCCAGTTGATGCGTTTTAAAAACAGATTGAGATAACATTTTACACCAATGATATTGGCAAAATTGCAAATTGGACAGTGGTTGGAAAGAGTGTGGAGAAACATAATTTTCTTTTTTGAGAGAGAGAGAGATATTGAGAGAGAGAATAAGAGGATGGGTCAGAAGAAGAGAGGGAATCTTAAGCAGATTCCAGGCTCAGGGCAGGGCTCCATCTCACTACCCTAAGATCATGACCTAAGACAAAATCAAGAGTTGGACACTTAACTCACTGAGCCACCCAGGCACCCCAAGAAACAGAAACTTTTATTTGCAGCTGGAGGGAAA
This sequence comes from Canis lupus familiaris, assembly GCF_011100685.1. NCBI lineage: Eukaryota > Metazoa > Chordata > Mammalia > Carnivora > Canidae > Canis > Canis lupus. Next base: position 40,488,498 of record NC_049231.1, on the reverse strand, counting down.
GCCCCTTGGTTCAACCACTTTGGAAAAGGTTGTTTCCTAGTGAATTTGAACACACACATACCCTGTGACCCAGCAGCTCCACTCCTGGGCATGCACACATTACAGATGCTATCTATTTAAGGACCCCTGGTCCTGTAGGACAATATTAAGCGTCTTGCTGTCATTTAAACTTCACTCATTGTGATTGCTCATCTTAAGTTATAGTTTCTAGTTCTTAGAGAAATGTGATTTATAATATTCAATTTTATTTTTATGCCACTGTATTATTTTAATGACTTTTCCAGAATTGTTTTGGTTAAGCGAAGCATAAAAAGAAACCCTGACTTTTAATCATATTCATTTTGGTTTAATCACATGTCATGTTATGCACTTGTAAAGATTATTTCAATTATTAATATGGACCTATTCTAAAAGAAGTTTTCTTTCCTTTCCTCTTTCTCTACTTAGAGGAATTTTTAACAAAGTAATTACTGGAAATTAATTATTTTTTCCTTATTTTTTATTACTATGATGAGGCTTTCACATTTTTTACAGCGATGTTAAAAAATGCCATTGTAACCAAATTATCATGTACAAATGCTGATGAAAACTATCAGTTATTCTTCAATATTTAAGAATGTAAATTGATAGTTAAACGCAGTTCTAAAGAAGACTGCTAGCAGGATAAAAATATGATGCTGATGTACTTTCACTCAACAACCAGCATTAGTTCTCATTTCATAATATTTACCTTAGAGATCTAAGTCACAATATTTTCTTGAGTGAGATTTCATTGTTAAACACACCGTAATGAGAAGTGTTGACATTTTATTGAAAACCACTCTATATTGCTAATCTGCTATGAATATTGCCATGGCAGTGGGGAAAATCTGTCAAAATGTGTTGGACTATATTCCGTCTTGATGAAAAAGAATAATTTCTCACAGTAAGGCTCTTAATTACAATTCCACAATAAAAATGGGTTGTCTTTCACCCCTTGCCTTCTCCTACTTGACTCTTATTCGTTCTTTGAATCTCAGCTAGAATGTTCATTCCTTCCCTCAGAGAAGCCTCCTTTTTGTCCAAAGTTAATGTTAGTTGCTGTATGATTTCTTGGTTACCTGTCCTCTTTCTGCAGGACATTTCTCACAATTGTTTGCCCCTTTCCCCAGCATCTATACTTAAGGATAAGTGGGGCCAAGTTTGTTTCTTTACTAATATGTCTACATACATTTAACTTGCAATGCCACTTGTGTGCAATTGAATTAACCACTCCTGGTTTACATTCCTTTATGACTACTGGACAGTTGAAGATGATAAAGTGTGACATTTCATAGCACTGAAATCCATTAGCTAACTTTTTTTTTTTTTTTTTTTTTTAATGAGAGACAGACAGAGAGAGAGAGAGGCAGAGACACAGGCAGAGGGAGAAGCAGGCTCCATGCAGGGAGCCTGACATGGGGCTCGATCCCGGGTCTCCAGGATCAGGCCCTGGGCTGAAGGCGGCGCTAAACCGCTGAGCCACCTGGGCTGCCCCATTGGCTAACTTTTACGTTGATTCTACACGGACTTTAAGAAATTGAAAACTTGAAGTGAATTATTAATTTGGGAAGCACAGGTACATTCCATCAGGTCTGCAAATAGTTTTCCATATGTAACATAGTAAACATATTCATTGATCTATGCATCTCACTGGGTAAAACAGGAAAAATCTCTGTCCTAGGATTTTGCAGTTGAGGAAGGAATAAATATCTACAAACACAAATAACATCAACTTTGCTAAGTGAGATGTCTAATTTGTTTAAAGACATGCAAAGTACTCTAGGAGTTCAAAGATGGTGCTGTTGCTTTCTGTTCAAGCCGTCCTGCATTCCATGAAGGAGTCTCTGGAATGTGCTTTGAAGAACTATAGAATAGTCAAGAAGAAGCAAGACTGCACTGAAAGTAGAGGAAGCAGCATTGCCAAAGCCAGTGGATACCAGTTGAAGTATGGATTAGCAGGTGAGTTGGAATGACCAGAGGTGAAGATATCAAGCAGATGAGGACCCTGATGGGTGAGGCGGTTCATTTCATCTGGGGAAATGCTACCTTAGAGAAGAATGTCAGCAGCTTAAGGAGAAGGAAGAGGAGGGGTTTCGTATTTCACACCCATAGCACACCCACCATTTCTACTGATACACTACTCTTTGGGACATGCCTCCCCAGACGCCCTACTGATTACAGCATGTTGTGTTTCCCAACTCTGTGTTGGTGCAAAAACAAAAGGAGGGAGCAGTAGTTGAGTAGCACTGGCTAACAGTCAATATAACCAAATTTAATTATATATTTTGTCCATTAAATAAACAATTATTGAGCTCTCTATAAGTGCCAGGAGAAAGTTATAAATATTAAAAATCAAAACAGAAATAAAAACTGCCACCAGAAAACAACTGAGGAAGTTCACAGATTCATAGAAAAGAAAGTTTTGTGACCTTGATGGTGATGCATATAAGTACTTTATCTAACATGATGACTACATTGGTACAGTAATTACTAGAAGTCCAAAAAATTGAATTATGATATTTAAATGCATTTTAATTCTCCTTTTTGATTTAGTCCCTAAAAACCTCCTTACAATACAAGTTTTCATTTTATAAAACCTGGGGAAAATAACCTTTAGTTCAGAATTGGCGGTTGCTTAAAATCCCCCAAAGATACAAATGTAGTGCTCCAAAGGGGCACCTGTACCCCAATATTTATACAGCAGCAATGTCCACAGTAGCCAAACTATGGAAAGAGCCCAGATGTCCATCGACAGATGAATGTGGTGTATATATGCAGTGGACTACTACTCAGCCATCAAAAAAATGAAATCTTGCCATTTGCAACTACATGGATGAAACAAGAGGGTATTATGCTAAGCAATATAAGTCAATCAGAGAAAGAAAATTTTTCATATGCTCTCACTCATATGTGGAGTTTAAGAAACAAAACAGTAGATCATAGAAGAAGAGAGGAAGAAATTAAAGAAGTTGAAATCAGAGAGGGAGACAAACCATAAGAGATTCTTAATCATAGGAAACAAACTAAGGGTTGCTGGAGGGAGTAGAGGGGAGGTGAAGTTACCAGGTGATGAGCATCGAGGAGCGCACATGATGTAATGAGCACTAGGTAGTATATTCATCTGATGAATCACTGAACTCTATCTCTGAAACTAAAAATAATTATGTTAATTAATTGAATTTAAATAAAAACTTCCATAACTATTAAAAAAATATACACTTAGTACCTAGAATGGTATCATATCTATAGTAAATACTCAAAAATTATTAGCTTAATAAAAGTATTAAGATGTCTGTGCGACTTTTGGCAAATTACTTCTGAAAGCTTCTATGTACTCATCTATAACAATATGATACTGTAATATTGTAATTAAAAAAACCAGATAATATTTAAAAAAAAAACTTAAAAAAAACGAAAACCTTCCTTACCCTAAAGTTCATAAGGATATTCTAGATTTTCTCCAAAAGTTGTAAACTTTTTCTTTTCACATTTAAACCTTTAATCCATCTGTAACTGATTTTTGTGTTTGGTGTGAATTAAGGAAATACACATCAATTTTGGAAGTAGTATGTTCCATTTAACCTTGCTGTAATTCCATATTGAATCATTAGATACAGTTTGAGGAGAATAGGTATCTTTTTAATATAAAATTTTGACTCTTCTTGTATTTGTCCATTTTCCCATCGACAGTGATAGGTTAGTTCCAGCTTTTTCCTTTGACAAAGAATATCTCTGTGAACATACTCAGCCATGTCTTTCAGTACATGTTACATGTGCACGAGAATTTGTCCAGAGTATGCATCTTGAGTGAAATCATTGCATCATAGGAAAGGTGAACTTAGCATGAAGCTTATAAAACTAGTTTTATACTCAAAAAAAACCCAAGAAGAATTGGCAATTGCTTAAAATAAATGCAGGGTGGGGGAATGGATGAAAGAGATAAAGGGGATTAAGAGTACACTAATGGTTATAAGCAATGAGTAATGTATAGAATTGTTGAATCGTTATATTGTATACCTCAAATTAATCTAACATTGTGTGTTAACTATACTTCAAAAACTGTGTGGAGGTTCCTCAAAGAGTTAAAAATAGACCTGCCCTACGACCCAGCAATTGCACTATTGGGGATTTACCCCAAAGATACAGATGCAGTGAAACGCCGGGACACCTGCACCCCGATGTTTATAGCAGCAATGGCCACGATAGCCAAACTGTGGAAGGAGCCTCGGTGTCCATCGAAAGATGAATGGATAAAGAAGATGTGGTTTATGTATACAATGGAATATTACTCAGCCATTAGAAATGACAAATACCCACCATTTGCTTTAACGTGGATGGAACTGGAGGGTATTATGCTGAGTGAAGTAAGTCAATCGGAGAAGGACAAACATTATATGTTCTCATTCATTTGGGGAATATAAATAATAGTGAAAGGGAATATAAGGGAAGGGAGAAGAAATGGGTAGGAAATATCAGAAAGGGAGACAGAACGTAAAGACTGCTAACTCTGGGAAACGAACTAGGGGTGGTAGAAGGGGAGGAGGGCGGGGGGTGGGAGTGAATGGGTGACGGGCACTGGGGGTTATTCTGTATGTTAGTAAATTGAACACCAATAAAAAATTAAAAAAATAAAATAAAATAAATGTAAAAAAGCCTAATTCTTTTAAAGCCCAAATTAAAATATATTGAATTTTTTTTCTTTTTCTTCTTTTTTTAAGATTACTTAATTATTTTTTTGAGAGACAGAGAGAGAGAGAGAATGAGCAGATGAGGGACAGAGGGAGAGGGAGAAACAGACTCCTAGCTGAGCAGGCAGCCAGATGCAGGGCTCAATCCCAACACTCCAGGATCACAACCTGAGCCAAAGGCAAATGCTTAAGCAACTGAGCCACCCAAACACCTTTCTATTTCTTTTTCAAGAAAGCAGTTGACACACAATGTTAGATTAGTTTTAGGTGTATCACATAGTGAGTCAAGTTCTCTCTTCTTAAAGCTCTGCTCACCATGAGTGTAGCTCCCATCTGCCACCATACAATACTATTATGATATCAAACACTGTAGTCCCTATGCTGTTCCTCTTATTCCTGTGACCTATTCATTCCATAACTGGAAGCTCATATCTCCCACTCACCTTCACCCATTTGTCCTTCACTCATCCATTCCTCTCCCTCCCCTCTGGCCACCATCAGTTCGTTCTTTGTATTTATACATCTGATTCCATTTTTCATTTATTCGTGTGTTTGTTTTTTAGATTCTACATATGAGTGAAATTATGTGGTATATGTCATTGTTAGTCTGACTTATTTCACTTAGCATTATTCCCTGTAGGTACATCTGTGTTGTCACAAATGGCATGATCTCATTCTTTCTTATAGTTGCATAATATTTCAGTATGTATGTGTGTACATGTATGCATAATACATATATACACACATGACTATATATATGCTACATCCTCTCTGTTTATGGACACTTAGGTTGTTTCCATATCTTGGCTGCAATAAACATAGGAGTGCATATATCTTTTTAAATTACTGTTTTTGTTTGCTTTGAGTAAATGTCCAGTAGTGGAATTATTGAATCACATGGTATTTCTATTTTTAGAGGAAACTCCATATACCCTTTTCCACAGTAGCTTCACCACTTTACATTCTCTCCAACAGTGCATGAGGGTTTTCCTCTACATCTTCACCAACACCTATTATTTCTTGTTTTTTTTTTTTATTATTTATTTTTTTTATTACAGCCATTCTGACAGATGTGAAATGATATCTCATCGCGGTCTCGATTTGCATTTCCCCAGTGAATAGTGATGTTGAACATCTTTAAATGTGTTTGTTAGTCTCTTTATGTTTTCTTTGGAAGTTACTCGGATCTATTCAGGTCCTCTGCCCATTTTTTTTTAACTGGATTGTTTGTTTTTTTGGTGCTGAGTTGTAGAAGTTCTTTATATATTTTTGATATTAACCCCATACCATTTGTAAATATCTTCTTGCTTTCAATATATTGCCTTTTGTTTTGTTGATAATTTTCTTTGCTCTGCAAAAGCTTTTAATTTTGATGCAGCCATGAGATTTATTTCAATTTTAGGGCTTCGTCTTTGAGGGAAATTTGGTAATCTTGAATTAGAGAGGAAGGCAAAGGGATCCCTGGGTGGCGCAGCGGTTTGGCGCCTGCCTTTGGCCCAGGGCGCGATCCTGGAGACCCAGGATCGAATCCTACATCGGGCTCGCGGTGCATGGAGCCTGCTTCTCCCTCTGCCTATGTCTCTGCCTCTCTCTCTCTCTCTCTCTCTGTGACTATCATAAATAAATAAAAATTAAAAAAAAAAAGAGAGGAAGGCAAACCATGAGAAACTCCGACCTCTGAGAAAGAAAGGGTTGCAGAAGGGGAAGAGGGTGGGAGGGTAGGGTGACTGAGTGACGGGCACTAAGGAGGCCACTTGATGGGATGACACTGGGTATTATACTCTATGTTGACAAATTGATTTAAATATAATGCTTTTTTTAAAATTTGGTAATTTTGATATTGACCTTACTTCACTGACATAATTGAAAGAAATTTTTACATTTAATTCCATTTACATGAGCATTTTTCCATTCATTCATTCATCAAACATTACTGAGTGTCTATCATGTACACAATGTATCATCTGTCATTCTAAACTTGGTGAAATAAGCATACTATGGGGTATATCTAAGACTACTCTATCATTAATTTTGAACATGAGGCAAAATATCAGTTTTCTTAAATTGTTTATTTGAATAATTCAAGGAAAAAATTCTCAAGCTATTCTAATTATTAATATGTATTGCATAAATTATATAAAACTACATGAGATTATTATTTTGTCCCACGTCCCTTCACAAATAAGATTTCGTTCCTTCCATAGGAGTAGTTATAAAAATACCAAGTGTGTTGGGTGTGTTCTAGTTACATTTCAAATTTACAATCATTTAATACCCAAGTCCTCTCTGAAGTAGATTCTATTATTAGTAATATTTGACAAATAAAGAAAGTACAGTTGCAAACATTCAGTTCATTTGTCTAATACAACTCAGGTCATCTGTGGTTAAGGTGTACAGAAAGCCCAACCATTCTGAGCCAGAGGCGGCACCTCAGACTGCTGTTTTAGCGCTCAAAAATATTTACAGTAAACTCCTTGTTTACAACCTTTCTCTGTGAAAGAGGTAGTTATTGAATTCATCATATGTGGCCAGCTTGGTGCTAAACCTGTCACAAAAATTCCGTGCAGTCCTTCAAACAAGCTTTGCCAAGTGTAGTGCTTAGCTAAATTCTGATCTCTCTGGCACTGCTTGTTTAGATTCCTCAGACAAAAGGTCAATTCCTAAGATATCTACTTTTCAATTCTTTGTGTCTCTGTTTATTAGCTCGCTGGGTTGAATGCAGTAAAAATCTACAAATATTATGAAGTTTTTCTGGCTTTAGCTTGTGTTGTTGTTGTTGTTTTAATGAACACATAGCCTTATAATTTTTTGTTTATCTTGAAATGGCCGTAATACAACTTCTGAACTAGGTCTCATCAATTTTTCTGACGGAAGGTTATTTTCCTTGGAGAGGGACAAAAAAACATAGTTAGAAATAAGGTCAAATAGACTGTGCTCTTAGAGACATGAAATCTTCCATGTTGTTTGCCTTCCTAACAAAATACTACTCAAAATGCAAGTGTCTGTAACCTCAGAGATTAATACATTTTTTTTCTTTGATTGTTTGTTGTGGTTGCTTTTATTCAAGTAATGAAAACAGAACAAAGCAGGCTGTGTTCAAACAGCAGTGATTCCGTAGTCTTTACAGATATTGTCCGAATCTAATTGGATTTTAATGAAATGATATTTCCTTTGTGATAAGTACATAAAAATTATGTTTTTAATTAACATCACAAGGTATAAGCTATAGATACCAAGTTTCAACAGAAGTAGTAATTCTTTAATGTTTTCTTCATTTAAAAAAAAGACAGAAGTAGTAACAACTTGGGAGAAAAAAAATGAATAAATTAACTGGACAGTGATTAGCCTGGGCCTTTTCATCCTAGGGGTTGTGCCAGATTGACAATGTCTATTTCTTTTACATTTAAAACCTTATTAGTTTGTTTTGTTTTGAAATACTTTCCAAAGGATTGTTTTTCCTTTTAATCTTTGTCACTCAACTTTAACAGTGTTTGTACAGGACTGCAAATAAACTAAGTTCAGTGTACATTGTGATAGTAATTTTAAGCAATGTTCAATGTATGTACTGAACCCTAAAACTCATCAAGCAAAATGAATTTTTTAACACAGAATAGTAGGCTTGTGAAATGCACCTGATTTTTCATATAAAAATGTTATCTATCTGAGAAGAAGAATAGTTGATTTTCAGGGGGAAAAAATGTGAGGAGGGAAGGCTGTTCTAGAACACTTAGGAGTAAATAGGAAAAAGGATTTCTCAGCTGTATAATTTCAAACGTGGCATGAAAAAAACCCTGGAAAGAGAAAACAAAGAACAAGTTGTAGCAAATCAAGTTCAATCAGTCCTGTTCACATTTCTAGTAAGGATAGATTGTCCTGCTTCTATTAGTTATTAATTATATTTTCATTACCTGCTGGTGACCTGTATTAATGATCCATACAATGATCTATGCATTTAGTCACCTACTAATTAACAAAATGATCACACTGCTTTATTTAATGATTGATTATGGATTTTTTTTTCTTTTCAGTTTTTACCTCTGTTCATTGTATTTAAGTATACTCTATGGATAAATTTTTAAAAAATTCTCTGATATAGTTAATCATTAGTGCTTACTGGAACATAATAGTTTTCATAGGGAAGGACATATCAAACTTTAAAAGTTTCCTCATGGAAGTAAAATGAAGAGTGTGCCTCCTACTCTACAGCCCCAAGCAGATGGTATTCTGATAACCTCTTTCCTGGTTTAACAATTCTTCCCACTCAGTGTCGAAACCATTTTAAGAAAACTAAGTGAGCATGTGGAATCAGAACATATCATGAGCCTCCATAAGGCTGAAAGGCTCAAATTTTCAATTGAAGATTTCCAAATTTCTAAATCCATTGAGAATATCTGTACTTTCATTCACTTTCTGTAGAGCTGAAATAGGCACAATCACTCAACTTTAAAAGATTCTTAAATGTGAAAGAAAAATAAACAGAGACTCAATTCACATTCAAATAATGCAAATCACCCAAGTTCAAAGAGTTCTATTAGTGAGCGTCTCAAACAAATATTTATTTCCAAAGATATAGATTTTTGCTGGACTTTTTCCCTTAACTTTCTTAGCTAAATATTTGACATTTTATAAACATTTCCATGTGCTAGAAGTTATTGTTTGCTTGTATTTTGGTGATGTGTTTTTTTAATCAAAGTATAATCTACATGAGTAAAATATATAAATTTTAAAGGTACATGTTGATGAGTTTTAAAATATTTTGAAACTGTGTAACCACTTACCAAACTGAAATATAGAATATTTCCTGCAACACTTGGAGTTCCCTATTGTCTTATCTCAATCAGTAACCCCAAGAGTGACCAGTATTTCTACACTATCATCATGGATTTGCCTTACATGGAGCTACAATGAAATAATATAAATACTTTGTGTCTGACTTTTTTCACTCAGCATGTCTCTGAGATTTATGTATTAATAATCTACTAACTATATAGAATAATCTACTAACTATATAGAATTCCATTCTGTGAACATACCACCATTAATTTATCCATTCTATGCTGATGAGCATTTAAATTGTTCCAAGTTTTTGTTTGTTTGTTTGTTTGTTTGTTTTTTACTATGAATAAAATTGCTTTGAACATTCTTGTACAAGTCTACTGGTAGACAGAAACACTTTTATGGGAGTTGAATTGTTGATCGAGGAGTCACTGAGAATCTCCAAGGGCCAGAAAGAGGAGAGAAGGAAGAAGGGGAGGAGGATGAGGAAGAAGGGAACAGAAAAGACAGGAACAGCAACATTATGAGCTAAAGGCGTGGTCAGTGTGGTGTTTCCTTAGGGAAATTACAGGTAAGCACTCCACATTGTGGGCTAAGCCCAGAGTTCATCCTTAGAGGCTAAAGCAAAAGACAAACTGCCTCATTAGGTTAACATCAGGGAGTGTGCTACAGTGGAGACTTACAAGCCTAGGTTACTGGCAAATGGAAACCCTCTCTGGAAAGTGGAAAAAAAAAAAAAAAAGAGCTTCCAGTGAAAAAATTCTCACAACAATACCAATCCTCCAGGGAAATAGGTGACCTGAAGTAAGAATCAGGAAAAATAGAAATGACAAAAATGGACTCCTGGAGAATTCAGATATTGAAATCATCAGGTATGGAAGATAAAAATAACTATATACTGTCTAAAATATGCAGCCAGATGAGTCACTATATATAGTCTTTTACTGTAAAAAATACATTATTTATTTATTTATTTATTTATTTATTATTTATTTATTTATTTAGAGAGTGAGTGGGGCAGTGGAGGAACCTGAGGGGCAGAGGGAAAGGGGAATCTCAAGAAGACTCCTTGCTGAGCACAGAGCCCAACAAGGAGCTCTATCTCGTGACCCTGAGATTGTGACCTGAGCCAAAACCAAGAGTTGAACACTCAACTGACTGACCCACCTAGAATGCCCCCAAAATACAGCATTTAAAAAGAAATTTACATACAGTATATGCTAACACATTGCTGGCAGAATGCAAAATGGCACAGCCACTTTAGAATGCAGCTCAACAGGGTCTTGGAGCTAAATGTACACTTAACCTCTGACCCTGCCATATCACTTCTTACTCTTTACCCCTTAGAATGAAAACTTATGTTCACACAAGACCCTCTATACAAAGGCGCATAACAGATTCATTAAAAAAAAAAACAAAAAACACCCTAATCTGGAAACAACAAGGTATCAGAAAACTGGTACATGAATTAAAAGATGGAGGTACATCCATCCAATGGAATACTACTTAGAAATATAAAGGAAACAATGATTGATAATGCAACATGGATGAATCTCAAAGCATTACACTTAGTGAAAGAATATTTTATGGATGAGTCCATAAAATAACTCTGCATGGAAATCTAGAAAAGGCAAAGTTATAGGGACGTAAAACATATCAGTATGCCAGGGCCTGAGGTTTGGGAGAGAGTATTTCTTACTAAAGTTTCATAGACAACCTCCTGGCAGACGAAGAAGGAGAGACCATATAACTATTATGTATTTTGATTGTGGTTACATGACTGTATATACTTGTCAAAACTCACAAAACCAAACACCTGCAAGGAGTATATTTGATTGTTTCTAAATTATGCCTCAATAAATCTGACATTAAAAGGCAACTACAGGCAAGTATTCCTTCTGAGTTATGAATTTAAGGTTATCTCAGGATTCAAGTTTGTAATAATGATTTTAAATGCATAATACAGATTTTGAGATTAATAGATTAAGACAGGAGAAGTATAATATTCATAATAGATACAACCAAACCATTTGAGGACAGTCAACATGAATTTATGGTGTAAACACATTTCAAAGAAGTAAGAAAAGGAAACTTCCAATCAGATAAAACTATCTTATTTTTAAAAAATAAAATCATATGCCAACATGACTGTAAACGGGTAACATGTAAAGCATCCTCTTTAAAAGTCTCTTTAAGAGAATAAGAAACAGATAACCCCTTCTATTTAACATTGAAATGTGGATCCTGGACAGTGGAGTGAGAAATGAAAAGAAATAAGATACAAGGACTGAAAAGAATAGAAAAAGAAGTCATTATTCAGAGACATATGGTCATCTACAAAGGTAAATGCAAATAATATATAAACATATTATTATAATTAATAAAAGAGCTCATGAGCCGAGCAGAAATTCTGTAAAAAAAAAAAAAAAAAAGACATTGCATTGCTCTATGTTTCATTGTAGGAAGATAAATGATGTTTGCAACTTATTTCTTTAGGAATATTAAAATAAGTCCACCACTTCAGGACTGAAGACCAGAGATAATCAGAAAATATATTCAATTAATTGAGAGATTCATCTATTTATGAATGTCATTCAAATCTAAATATCTGTAAGCAGACTTTTATGAATAATTCTTAGAAAAACGCCAGTGAAAAGAAGCCTCGACACAAATCAGTTTCCCTGTGAAACAGGCAGTCTGTGAAGTGAGGGGTTATCTGTCATCAGCATGGCTAGCCAGGCCTGTGTGCAGAGGTTAGAATAAGGGCTTCAGAATGCCGAGTCAGTATGGCCAATGCTTTCACAAATTAAATTAAATAGCAGCACTTCACTTTAATACTCCCTGAAAAGTAAAATTTATAGAAGCCTCATTTTTATATGATTGTTTTTTCCAACAAAATCCTCATTGATTAAGGATATTAATTTCTTTCTTGAAAGCATGTCAGTAAGCTAGAGAAGAAGCATTTCCTGTGCATCGTGTTTTCCAAGGGAAAGCAAGTTATTAAAAAGTGAAAAAGTAGCTTAAAGCCCTGAAACATTGTAAGTAAACTTATTATTCAAAGTGTCTGTAATCCTAGATGCTTACACATAATCAGAACCACGTAGTGCAGTACCCCACCTATATTGTTAAAGCCAGCAATGACTAGCAAAAAATAGCTTGGCTTAATCAGATGACATGATGTAGAAAGGGCAAGCACTGTAGTCAAGAAATAGACTTTCAAATTAAAACACTTCTTTGGAAAACAGATGACTAGGCAAAGGAACATACTGGAAAAATACTGCTGGCATCTTAGAGACCTAAGAGACAATGTCATCACCCATAACATACCAGGAAGCAGGCAGAAAAGTTAAAAGGATGTCTTCACTAACAGAATGAAAGCATGTAATTGTAGACATCTAACAGTCGTTTGTTTCATGCATTGGAGAAGTGTGTAACACCAGGAATACATTTATTCTGGGAAATCCTTTGGCTTCATGAGAAGCGTAATTTGAATTTGAACGAGCTGCTCTTGAGAATTTTGGAATCAGTTTAATTGCTTATTTAGAATCATCACTCATAGTTGATGATTTTGAAAGAGGCCCTGAAACTCCTCAGCGTGGCAGCCACGGTTTTCCACCACCACATTCAACTTGACCTGTTTGTTCTGCCTCTTACCAACCCCCCAGCCCCGCCCCACCCCGCGTTAGCTCTTACTCTGCAATTGTTGTATTGCCTTTTCTCCTTAGTGCTTTGCCCAGAGCTAGACTATATATACTGCTCCAATTCTAACCAGGTTTCCCTTTCAAGGACTTGGTAAAGGTTTAGTCCTGGTTCTTGATAACCTTTTGCTGACTTTTAATGCTCTTCCTACATGCAAAAATATATTTGTTACATAATAGACATCACCCACTGTTCCAGACACTGGACAGGCAATGATAGTCAAAAGAGTTAGAATTCCTATTTTGGGGGCATCCCCTCTAGTGGAGGCAACAGTATACACATAACAAGTGAACAACTACAATATGTCAGTGGAGAAGAGTATGGAAACAAATAAAGCAGGGGAGTGAGGGTAGCAGGGAGGGTTGATTTTTTCTAGTGGTGGTCAGGGAGATCTCATTGGCTGAGATGAGATTTGAGTGAATAGTGTCCTGAAGGAATTGAAGGAGTACACACGGAGGATGTGGGTGGAAAAACATTCTGGGCATAGGATGAGCACAGAGGCAAGAGGTTGGCCACATGACTACAATGGGGTGAGGAAAGGGCAGTATGGTAACAGAGGAAAGGTACTGAGTTGTGGCAAGCTCTGCCATGTGGGATCTTCCAAGCCTTTTTAAGGACATGGTTTTCAGATGGGAAGGGAGGCCCTTTGTAAAGTTGTTGCAAATGCAACACGTTGCAAACATGACTTGATAAACGTGTTTAATAGCTCATGAATTCAATCCAAATTAATAATATGATACGGTGTTCAACTATTAAATTATCTAGGGTATTTTTGTTGGTGAGGCCTTATGTTTGAAGAGTGGAGAGTGAAAAAATAATGTATACACTTAGTGTAGGAATACACATAGATACAACTTTTCTAAAGAAGAAATTCTTAAATGAAACAAAATTATCTTTTCAACAAAGTTCATAAGCATTTTTCTAGACTATTATCTGCTCTGAATTTATTCTAGGGATAAAGTGTAGACTAGGATTTAAGGGTAGGTCAAGATATTTACTCTTGATTATTTAAAGGGGAATTGAAACCCTGAAAAATTAGGTGCCCTGTAATCAGTTAAATAATTACCACTTAATGATTGAATTAAATAAACATTCTGTAGACTTCTTGTAGATAAAGATATTTCAGGGATGCTTGAGTGGCTCAGTCGGTTAAGTGTCCAACTCGTGATTTTGGCTCAAGTCATAATCTCAGGGTCCTGGAATCCAGCCCTGCATCGGGCGCCATGCTAGGTGTGAAGTCTGCTTGGGGTTCTCCCTGTCCCTCTCCTTCTGCCCCTCCCTATTGCATGCTCTCTCACTCACTCTCTCTCTCTCTCTCTTTCTGTCTCCAAAATCAATCAATCTTTTAAAAAAAGATATTTTAGTAAATTGGAAGAGTGCCCACTATATGATAGTGAGAAAAAATATCTAACTGAAAATGTCAATAGATTCTAATTAAGTACATATAAAAAAAGAATACTGTCTGTAGAAAAATAAAATTCAACACTAATAACAAGTATTACATCATCTCACCCCTCCCCAAGATGGGATAATTTGATCTCCAAATATAGCTACCTAGTCTAGAAACTTTGCAGCAAAGTGTTGTTATATGACCAACTTCTGGCCAATGATCAGTGAAGGGATGTGATATTTGATCAGTGTTTTAAAAGGAATCAACCTATTCTCTCCTTCTCTTTGCCTCTCCTCCAATTCACTGGAATTAAAACATTATGGCAATAGCCAGTGTAGCCAACTTGGAAACAAGACAGAAACTCCACAGTAGTGAGAGCAAAGCAAAAGTGATAGAAAATTCTCTGGTGACTGGGAACTACCATAGCAGCTTTAAAGTATCTACCCAGGATTTTATGTAAGAAAAAAACAAACTTCCAACCTACTTATATTACTGTTATATTGAGTCTCTCTTTTAAAAGAATTGACCCCATATTCTCACAAATGTATTTATCTTCTTGATACTTCTGTACATTTTCTATGTTTCCACAATAAATATGAATTATGTCATAAATCTAAAACTAAATGTGTGAAGTGAGCACAATATTAGGATGCATGTATAGAACCACAGAATCGAAATTGAGAGAAGATCTTCCTGGCCTTATGTTAAAAAAATAACCAGGTAGAAACTAAAGGAACAATAACAAAATAGTGCAACACATCATAAATGGATATCCCATGAAGTGTTATTGAAGGAATTGAGGTATTTTTATCTGAAAACAAAAAAGAAAAAGACATGATTGTTGCTCTTAAATTTTGAAAAGTTGTTAAATGAAAATCACCTAGTCAAGTTTTCATTGTACCCAATGCCCCAAGTTAAGAAAAATAGTAAGGTGCTATGATGCAGAAGGCAACACAAACAAGGAAGACCATTAGTACCACTTCACTTCTCAGAAAAGAAGTGTCTTATCCCCCAAAGGAAGTGAGAGCTTTGTCACAGGAAATGATCACCAAGAAATTGTTTGCCTCATCCCATGGATTCTGTACTTAGTAGACTATGTAATAAATAGGCTGTGAATCCCAGGAGATTTCTGGGCATTTCAGCTCTTAGATTCTCTGAGTACATTAATGGAAACTATATTTACTATGTATGGAAGTGTAACCTAGCAGGCTTCCTTATTGATTTGAGTATAGAGCAAGTAGCTTATTTGTTCAATTTCATTGGTTGTAGAGTTGACTTTTAAAATAACTGTGCCATCAAATAATCCATTTCATAGAATTGATTAAGAAAATATAGATGAGGTACCTGGGTGGTTCAGTCAGTAAAGCATCTGCCTTCAGCTCAGGTCATGATCTCAGGGTGCTGAGATCGAGCCCCATGTCAGGCTCCCTGCTCAGCGGGGAGTCGGCTTCTCCCTCCCTCTGCCTTTGCCCCTCCCTCTGCTCATATACTCTCTCTCTTTCTCAAATAAATAAATGAAATCTAAAAAAGAAAATATAGAGACACTATATTGCCCTGGACAATGTAGGTATTCTAAACTGAAGTCTATACTGTGTATGGAACATCTCTTTCTCTGCATTCTATAATAACCTACTTAATAAAGAGCTGCTAAGAACACTGGAAGTGTGGTCACAGAGCCTCCAAAAGCAAACTTCGGAAGAATCCTGTGTCTTATTATCTCAGAGAGTCCCCATGAGAGCAGGGCTTTATCCACGTTAGTACTATTTGACACCTTCCTCCCCAATCCTGGGATGCATTTGACTATAAAGGGCATCTTACCTTGTGGAGACCTTGCTCAGTCCTTCTAGAGCTATCCAGGTGACATGACCTCATGACTGGTCTTTGGAATTCACTCTCATCCCTCACACCTTAGTACTTTTACAGAATTATCCAGCTTGTACTGGAATTGGTATGAACACAGAACAATTACCAAACATATTGCAATGGCCAACTATAGTTATTCTAAAACCGGGGAGAAAAAAAAGATAATGACTGAGCAGCTGGGTGAAGTATCTTCAGCTTCTCTGTTGGAAGAACCATAAAAGAAGGAGGGTGAAGAGTAAGTAGTCCCTTGAGAGATTCAACAGAGGCAAGAGCAAACAAGCTTGGTGAACCCTGCCCTAGACATGTACCCAAGTCCCGCATTTTTATGGGCATGCACACTGAGGCAGTGGCTTTGCTACTACAGTCACCAGCTGTCTCGGGAGGCTCTTTGGGGGAGAATTGCTCATCACCCCAACTGGGCTACACACTACAGAGGAAACTGCCCTCTGCTAGTGTGAGAAGTGCTGAGACAAGACTTTGCTGCCAGGCAGGAGCTGGCTGAATGCAATTTCCTTGTGGAGTGTCTAAGCCATAATTGGATACTTGCAAAAGCTTCTGCTGGTGATGGTGTCCATGTTGCTATTGCTGGGAATCATGAGAAGTGAGGAGCAATCTCAACGGGAGCACACAGAACACTCTACAATCCAAGGAGCTCACCACCGTGTCACCAGCTATAACTCGGTCCTTTTCTCCCCCTGCTGAGTAGAAGAGATTAGAAAGCCTGAAACTATAATGGAACACCAGAGGTCACCAAGAGGAGAGGAAACCAAGGTCTAAATGAGACAAGAGAGGGAAGAAAATAAACTTATTTTGGAAAGCTTTGTTAGGAGTAAGTTCTTAGCTTTTTCTTTTTTAAGATTTTGTTTATTTATTCATGAGAGACACAGAGAGAAGCAGAGACACAGGCAGAGGGAGAAGCAGGATCCCCACAAGGAGCCCAATGCGGGACTCGATCCCAGGATCCCAGGATCACAACCTGAGTGGAAGGCAGATGCTCAACTGCTAAGCCACCCAGGCATCCCAGGTTCTTCATTTAAATGAACTTTTTGTTTAAGAAGCTCATCCGAATCTTGTCATTTGTGACAATGTGGATGGATCTAGAAGATATAACACTAAGTGAATGCAGTAAGATAGAAACAAACACTCTATGATTTCACTTAATAGGTAGAATCGGAAAAACCAGAACAAATGATCAACAAAGAAGCTGCAAGCAGAATCAGGGAACAACCTGATGGTGGCCAGAAGGAAGAGGGCTGAGCGGATGGACAAAGTGGGAGAAGGAGAGTGTGAGATAAAGCTTCCAGTTATGGAATGAATAAGTCACCCGATTAAAAGGTACAGCATAGGGGATACAGTCAATGGTGGTGTGATAGTGCTGTGCCGTGCTTGAGGGTAATGAACTACACGTGTGGTAAAGATAACCTAATGAATAGAGATGTTGTACACCTGAAACTAAGGTGACATTGTGCATCAGTGCTGTCCACACACACACAAAGAAGCTCATCCCAAGACCAAAGCTTGCTGTAGTCTAGACAGGTGTATCCGGTGTAGAGTGAGAAGAGGTGCAAGGCCTTCAGAGGCTCTGACTGCAGAGTCCAGCTAAGAGCCCCTGACCAAAGGCCTCAGCGGAAGGGCAGGGAGGATGGAGCATGGCTCCTTTGTTGGGCCAGGGGACAATGTGAGCTCTGCATGCAGTTTTCTCTGGCAAGCCTGCCTGGATTGCACAATGGAGCACAATGGGGGGATTCTGCTCATCACCTGAAGAAACTCCCGGGCCTCAGGAGCCAGTTGGCTGATTTACAGGCCTCCCTATTAAGACATAATATTCAGAGAGAGAGAGAGAGAGAGAATGCAAGGTGAGGAATGTCATAACAGAAGCACGATGACATTCCCACAGAATATGAGAAGCTAGTAATCCAAACCATTTTTCCTCTATTTTGGGGTGTTTTAATAAACCATAAATGAGAAAAATAAAACCTTTCCTACAAGCGCACAGGAAAATGAAACCTCCATAATTTGGTTTGCCTCACACCCAAGGAACTTGGCTACCCTCCCCTCGGGTTGGGTGGCATGGAGGTCCCATGTTATAGCATATGAGAGTCTGCACATGCAGATTTATTTAGTGTTATTTGTCATTCAAATACCCAATTTCTTGAGATGACATGTAGAAACTATAGTGCTGTGTGTCCCTCACTGAGTGTGTGTCAGTGGTCCCAGAATTCAGCCTGTGGTGGCGGAGGAGAGTTCTATGAAGGAAGTCATGGAAGGGCGCCTAACATTTACATTTAAGCTTTGAGAAAGCATAGGTTTGGGCTTTCCCATTTTTACTGTGATTTTTGGCGACCTATAGGAGGAATCAGATGCTCGAATCATATTTTATTACAGTGACTTTATTCAACAAGGACAGTTCCAAGCAAAACCATCAGTGTTATTGGCCAAACCAGGGGCTTCGCAGTCTAGTGGCGCCACATGTCAATTAGCTACAACCAATGCCACTTTGCATCCCCCACTGTGCAGGGCAGTGGGTGCAAGTGTTTGCCAATGGCACATACCTGGACTCCTTGTTTCTTCTCTTTTGTAGAAGCCAAAAGACACTGTGAGTCAGAGGGAGATGGTGCTCAGCTTTCCACGCGGTGCCAGATTTCTCCAATGAATCCAAACTGCCTTCCATTATGACTCCAAGGGTGCCATTCGAGTATGAATCACATATTAACAGATTGGCCAGAATACTGCAGAGAATAAGTTTGATTTGGGTTGAAAGGCAAGAGCTCCGTACCATGCCAGATTCATCCACTTACAGAGAGCTTAAGGACTGTGCGTATCATACCTTTGTCATGAGGTGCCAGAGTTTGAGGCTCAATACCATGAACTTGGATGAATCTGTGACAGATGCTTGTCATTCACAGCTGTCTTTGCCTTCAAAACCACTAATAAATAATGGTCAAGGAATGCATCTCCAGAGTGGCAAAGAATTATGTGCTCTGCACTCTCCAATGACATCCTTTAAGGGGGACTGTTTTGCCTTTGAATCATGCAAACTCTCGGAGGAAGAATCATTCTGCACAAAAGCGTATAAAGAGTAACTAGAAATGGGGAATAATCAATTGGAATCGGAGTGGCTGCTCTGGATTCCGGCTTCAGGGCAAAGTCCAAAGCTAAAAATACATTTTTTACACTATACCCCACATTCTTCAGATCCATAATTTACAGCCCCTTTCTATACTATATTAATTAATGTCTTTATCTATTACAGTCACAAAATGGGTGTATGTGTGTGTGTGTATTTCTTTTTGGTCTCAGAGTATGTTTCGCTATTCCCTTGTTATATTAGACTCCTAGGGCTGCCATAACAAATTACTGCAAAATGGATATCTTAAAAAACACAGAAATTTATTCTCTTGGAGTTCTGAAGGCTGAAAATCTAAAATCATGGTGTTAGGAGGGCCATGCTCCCTCTGAAGACTCTAGGGAAGAATATTCCCTTGGGTCTCCCAGTGTCTACTGGCTCCTGGCTTTCCTTCACTCATAGTGGTATAAATCTAATCTCTGCCTCCATGATCACATGAACTTCTCTGTGTCTCCTCTCCTTGTCTTATAAAGTCCCTGAGCCATGGGTTTAAGACCCACTCTAATGCACTATGATTCCATTTTAACTAATTCCATCTGCAAAAATTACATTTCCAAATAAGGTCACATTCTAAGGTTCCAGGCATGAAATTTTGTGGGAAAACATTCACTCCCATGACAGGAATTGATACGAAGGAGGGGCTGACTTTGGGCATCCATTTGGCTTACAACTAACAAACGTGAGGAGAGATAACAGTGATTCTATGCTGCTATGATATGTTAGTTGTTGCTAGAATCTGCAAATCAAAAGATTCCAGAATCTCATAAAGAGACTATTGGGTGTACTTGGGGAGAATCTTGAGGACAATAGCATCTCACCAGTCCCATGCCTCCTATTCATGTGAAATGATATTGAGAAAAGTGTAATGTTGGAAGGCGTTACTTCTCCAAGCTATTATATTCTAGTCCAGGATGTGCCCCAGGGAGACCAGCTACAAGTGGAGACCAGCCCTGAAGAACATCCTGGTGGCCTGTTGATTTCACTGATGGTGGATGTTGGGAAACACCCCCACACCACCACCACCACACACACATACACACAGATACACAACCCTGAAATTTCTAGAAGCCAAGTTTGTCATTATCTCTCTTGGACTGCCCTGTTAACACAGGGACAGTAGCTTCTAGATGTAAGCTTCTGTACCAGCAACCAAATTGGTGCAACCAAATCTCTTTATAAAAACACAGAGAAAAAGATCAGAACCCATAAATGTATATTCAACTCACAAAACTAATGTGCTTCATTTTACATTGTGTCAAGTAGTAGTTAAGTAAGAGGGATTGGGGAGATGAGAAAATAAAAGAGGAAGCTCAATAGAGAAAGCATAAATAGAGAAAGAAAAAGAAAAAATAAAAGCACAAATAGAGAAAGAAAAAGAAAAAAATTTTAAAAAGATGGGGAGAGAAATGCCTTAAACATCAATTTAAGCTGGAAAAATTTTTTAAAAGATTTTATTTATTTATTCATGAGAGACACACAGAGGGAGGCAGAGACACAGGCAGAGGGAGAGCCTGATGTGGGACTGGATTGCAGGACCCAGGATTGTGACCTGAGCCGAATGCAGATGCTCAACCACTGAGCCACCCAGGCATCCCTAAGCTGCAAGAATTATGCTGAGTGAAGTAAGTCAGTCGGAGAAGGACAAACATTATATGTTCTCATTCATTTGGGGAATATAAATAATAGTGAAAGGGAATATAAGGGAAGGGAGAAGAAATGTGTGGGAAATATCAGAAAGGGAGACAGAACGTAAAGACTGCTAACTCTGGGAAACGAACTAGGGGTGGTAGAAGGGGAGAAGGGCAGGGGGGTGGGAGTGAATGGGTGACGGGCACTGGGGGTTATTCTGTATGTTAGTAAATTGAACACCAATAAAAAATAAATAAATAAAAAAAAACAAAAACAAAAACAAAAATATTTAATCCTCACAAAAACCTGTGAACTACTTTATAAATCAGGAAATTGAAGCAGAAAAATGAAGTTTTCCGGGAACACTAAGCAGATCTCCTTTCCCCAGATTCTAGACTTTCTTTTTCATTACAAAGTGCTGGTGGGGAGGTAAAACATCTACTATTCAGTCCATGACCACTAGTTATATTTATAACGGGTACTTTGGAAGAGTTTTGCACTACCTAGTAAAATTGAACATTCAGCCCCCCTGTGATCCAGTCATCCTTCTTCCAGGAATACGCTCCAGCAAGAATGTGCCAAGCAGCCCCAGTTATAATGGCACCTAAGTGGAAACAACCCATATGTTCATCAATTAAGTAACTGAAGTATGATTTGTTCTTACAGAACAATTATCAACAACTGTGGAAAAGCACAAACTGTATGTCTGTGCATGAGAATGGATGAGTCTTTTTTTTTTTTTTTTTTTAGAATGGATGAGTCTTACAAATATTAGGTAGAGGGAAAAAAGTCCAGAAAGATTTTGTAAAGTTCAAAAAGCAGTCACGATTAATACTATTAGCATAATGTGTTCTTGTAAAGTTATGAAAAAAGAAGGCAAAGAAAGTAAGTGATTACTCTGTGGTAGGGAGGTAGGAAGTAGAATTGGGGAAAGATATAGAAGGACATGAATTTGTTAACTTTGAGATGAATAGTGAGGTCTTGGATATTCTTGATACTTTCCTTTTTTACATAATATGGGGAGTTTTAATCCTTCCTATTATAAATAATAAGAAAATGAAAAAGTGGATGCCTGGGTGGTGCAGTCAGTTAAGCAAGCAACTCTTGATTTGGGCTCAGGCCCTGATCTCAGGGTGTTGAGATCAAGCCTCATGTGGGGTAGGGTTCCAGGCTCAGCTCAGAGTCCACTTGAGATTCCCTCTGCCTCTCCTACTGCCTGCCTCAACCCCCTCTTTCTCTCTCTAAGAGAAATAAACACATAAATCTTTTTAAAAATGAGAAAATTAAAAAGATCATGGAGTGAGTGAGGCCATTGAGGAGATGGAGAAGTGAGAAGGAGACTCTAGGCTGAAAGATTAGGGGGCACACAAACTGCTGAATGAACATTTCAGGAATAAATTAAGGGATGGAATGCACTACTTTTTTTAATGATCCAATATATGTTTAATTCAGACGAATTGCAGAATATTCAATTTTGACTTCTATTTCTGGTGAGAATAAAAGGTTCTAATCCACAAGGGGAGAGAAAGAATTATAACTGCAAATGGGATGAAGTAAAACAAATCAAAATTTAAATTAGCCGCAAATAGGAACATGAATATGATATCCATGAGAAAATTATTTTGGCTACAAGTTCGGCTATAAAGTTAGTAAAAAAAAATAACTGGTATTCTCAATGAAAAAGCAACTTGTAAAGTTGAAGTTCTTCACAGGGAGCACACAAAAATCTCACACAAGGAACTTAATCCATCTTGAAGCTTTTATTTAAGAATGAGTGGAATGAACGATGACCCAAATGTATGTACCTAACTTTGAAATCTGATTTCAAAATATATTCCAGTTATCAGAAAAAACAAATCAAATAAACATTACTTAATTTATTACTTAATTTTATTACTGATACTGAGATAGTACCAAAAATTCCCACCTCTATATTCTATTCTATTCTATATTTTTTCTACCTCTATATTTAACTTAATTTTCAATAATTGTACTTTAATATACATATGCCATAATTATCATGTGGTGTATGTAGCACAAGAGTAGCTCAATAAAATTTGTTGAATACATGTGTCAAATAAAGGGTCTGTGAGAGTTCCATTGTATTCTGGGAATCTCAGGTTTGTAGATTTGCATACTTTTTGTGTATTCTTTTAGAATTTGCATCTTATTTAGAAACTGAAATTCACAAACTTATTTCCTTTAATTTTCTAAATACATTGTTCCCGGGATCCCTGGGTGGCGCAGTGGTTTGGCGCCTGCCTTTGGCCCAGGGCGCGATCCTGGATATCCGGGGTCGAATCCCACGTCGGGCTCCCGGTGCATGGAGCCTGCTTCTCCCTCTGCCTCTCTCTCTCTCTCTCTCTCTCTCTCTCTCTCTCTGTGTGACTATCCTAAATAAATAAAAATTAAAAAAAAATAAATACATTGTTCCCTTTTATGTGTCTATATCTACTAATTTTTCGAGGGCATAGGTATACCAATGAAACTCAGATTAACTGTGCAACATTGACAAGAACAAGAGAAGTAGGAAATGTGAAAGGGAAACTTTTTTGGCAGGTCAATATCACCCTTTGAGTTAAGATAAGGTCATCTATTTTCCTTTTTTTTAACATTTTCATGTTTTTTTGTTTGTTTGTTTAAGAGAGAGTTATGAAAGAGAGAGCATAATTTATTTTTTATTTTTTGTTATTTTTTGTATTTTTTATTGGAGTTTGATTTGCCAACATATAGCATAACACCCAGTGCTCATCCTGTCGAATGCCCCTTCAGTACGCATCACCCAGTCACCCATCTCCCGACCCACCTCCCTTTTCACTACCCCTTGTACGTTTCCCAGAGTTAGAGGAGTCGAGAGAGCATCATTTAACGGTATTTTTTTTTTTTTTTAAGATTTTATTTATTTACTTGAGGGAGAGACAGAGAGTATGAGCAGGGGGAAAGAAGAGAGGGAGAGGAAGAAGCAGACTCTGCTAAGCAAGGAGCCCAACCTGGGGCTAGATCCCAGGATCCTGAGATCACGGCCTGAGTGGAAGGTAGATGCTTAACCGGCTGAGCCACTGCGGTACCCCTGCTTATCTGTTTTAAAAGTAAGCAATATTAGCACTTGCTCACTGCACTGAAATAAAGAATAAATATGTGTGTAGTTTGTCGAGACATGGTCAAGACAATAATTATAAATACATTTGAATCAGTATTAGAAAAGAAGCATGCTTTTTTATTATTTTAATTTTATTTACTTAAAATGCATTTATTTGAAATGAAAACAGTACTAGTTTGAAATGAAAAAAATGGTTATTTAAAATTTGCTATTTAATAATATCATAGCCCATTATTCTAAATAAGCTTTTTGAAGTCATAATTACCAACATAAGAAGAGATTTTGTGTCAAAGCACAATATTTTATTAAGAATACACAAGGAATCAAGGAAAGGAAACTTCCATTTATTGAGCACAAGATAGATGTTAGTCTTCTCAAATGGATAATTTCATAAATTATCCCAGCAGGTCTTTATAGGATATATTATCCTTATCTCAACCTGAGTTTCAGATAAATAATTTGTCCACAGTCACACAGTCAGGCCCTAACAAGATTCAAATTATCTTCTGGAGCCCCCAGGTGCCCCAATCTTTTTGGCCTTCTGCTCAGGCCATGATCCCAGGGTCCTGGGATAGAGCCTCACATTGGGCTCCCTGCTCAGCAGGGAGTCTGCTTCTCTCTCTCCCTAGGGTGCTCCTCCCGCTTGTGCTCTCTCTCTGGCACTCTCTCTCACAAATAAACAAACAAACAAACAAACAAACAAATAATAAAATCTTTAAAAAACAAAACAAAATCACTTCCAGTGCAGAGTGTTGTTCTTTATTTTGCAACAAATGCCTATACTAAGTTCTGAAAGAAAACAATATGTTGACATCCTTTCTATCAAAAAAAAAAATTCATGCAAATCTTTTTTTTAAATCCATTTTGCTGACAGTTGGAAAGACAAGGGAGAGGGAAAGAGAGTGTGTTAGAGAGAGAGAAATATAAATACTTAGAGGGGCATCACAGGGAACTGGGAAGATAGATATACTTCTGATCTTTATACAACACTAATTGCTGTATAATAAATAAATAAATAAATAAAATAAAATAAAATAAAATAAATAAATACAACACATAATTGACTCATGTTGTTTGTAGTTAAATGCAAACTAAACATGTAAGTACCGTCATTGGTGCCTGGGGTGGCTCAGTCAGTTAAGTGTCTGCCTTCAGGTCAGGTCATGATCCCAGGATTCTGGGATTGAGCCCCATGTTGAGTTCCCTTCTCAGTGCGGATTCTGTTTCTCCCTCTCCATCTGCCCCTCCCCCTGCTCGTACTCTCTCAAGTAAATAAATAAAATCTCTGAAATAAATACTGTCAAATTATGATTCTGTCAGCTTACTGAACATCTAAGACTGAAATCAAGATATGATCTTGAAAAATAAATAAAATAATAATCATAAATAAAATTAAGGGTCAGAAAAGCAGTACAATAAACAACCTCAGCTATCAAGTATGAAGTTGTTCCAGAAAATGAACAAAGATAGGAAGGTGGAAAATCACACACATGCACACACGCATACATACATAATCAAGACGAGTGTTTGTTTCACTTTGCCTGGAACAGTAAAGCAGATGCTAGAGCCAGACCAGGAGGCCGAGTAGAGTGAGAAAAACTCAGAAGAGCCACCTCAAGGAAGGAGCTCACAAGAGCCAAGAAAAGGAATACTGGTTTATATGCCTGGGTTGAAGGTTTATTTACTTTTTTTTAAGATTGTATTTATTTATTCATGAAACACACAGAGAGAGGCAGAAACATAGGCAGAGGGAGAAGCAGGCTCCAAAAGGCAGTCTGATGTGGGACTCGATTCCTGGTATCCAGCCTCACGACCTGAGCCCAAGGCAGATGCTTAACTGCTGAGCCACCCAGGTGTCCCTTGGGTTGAAGGTTTAAAAACATGGCGACAGTTATATGATTTACTCAACATCCCTCAGTGAGTCAAGGAGTGAAACAGTGTCAAGGAGTAGAACACTATTTATTGAATCAGGATGGGGCATTTGGAGGATACAGGAGTAAGTTAGAGAGTTTGGGCAAGAGTGGTTCCATTGGCAAATCATGTTCTATAGATTGGTTAGAGAAGGGACTCAAGGTAGCCAACAGTGTATATATTTATGTGGTCATAAATATAGTTTTGCATGCCATTCTGGCTGTGGACTTGACATAGTGCCTATCACATATTTAGCACTTGAAATGCATGTTAAATAAAAATATATATATAAATCAGAAGATGAAGGGCTACAGGATTGCACACACTTCTTGATGGCAAATTACCAATGTATGATTCATATTAAAATCCTAAACTGTAAAAATGTGCTTTATGATAAAATTACCATGGAAAAAATAACTAGATTTAACACTACACCCTAATTTTTATGTTTGTGTCTTTCAGTGATCTGTGTAATTGGCTGGAAATATCCATCAGTACAGTGATTGCAATAATACTATGGTTATAAAATATGTTTGGTTAACATTTTTGAATTCTAAACTTTCATTACATATTTTATCCTCAAATAGCAAATTATCTAGTTTTTTTTTTCTTCTATACTTGACTGACTTATTTAACAAAATTTTTTTGGTCAAAAATTAAAATATTTTTATGTTAAGCTTAAATTATATTTATTCTTTTGTTTTAAGTCTACTGTGTTTCCTTCACAATATTAAGATGGTTAATGATTTACTAGGTCATCTACATTATATCTATGCCTCTAAAAATGATTATATCTGTCATTGAAAGATTTTCTACTAAATCCCTGATATTCTACTATGCCCTTCACTTAACTAATGCCTAAAGCTCATTTCCCAGCCCACCATATAAGATGTCATCTTCAACTTACAGATGTAGAAACTGAAGCTTGTGGAATATATAAGTCTAAATCTTTGCTCTTTGTAGATATTTTTTCAATTCTAAAATATTTTGAGAAAATTTGCATTTGTTCAAAACATTTGTTACTATTTTGCTATTATGCATGTTAATAGCTTGAATTAATTTATTTTAAATAGCATTAAATGACTTCAGAATTTGGTCAGAATAAAGGTTTTGCAAACTCCTGTTATACACTGAAATATGAGAGTCAATTCCTTTCAGCGTTTAATGTGAATAAAACTGTTGGCCACTCTTCTAAAAGGCTGGGATATTGAGAAAATTTCTTGATGAACAGCTGCCATTACATTTGGCCTCCTTCCTGGCTTTCTGAAAGGATGAGTACTGAATGCTGACCTCTTGACCACTTTGGCAATGCACTAAAAACAGATCTATCTAGGAAGTCAATAGTCTAATAGTTACTAGAATAGGATTGTCAAATTAAGCAAATAAATACAGAATACTCACTCAAATTTGCATTTCATATAAAGAGCAGAAATACTTTTTAGTATAAGTATATCCTATTCAATATTTGGGACATACTTATACTAAAAAAAGGATGCATTGTTGGTCTGGAATTCTAATTTAGCTGAGTGTCCTATATTTTATCTGACAAGCCTATCCTGGGAGGATTGTTTACCAGGATCGGAGAGAGCAGGGAAACATAAATATAGATTAGCAAATGTCTCCTGAAAACTGTCCAGGGAAAGCATATTTTTAAACGGACATGAAATTCTCCCAAATTCTTAGGTGAAATGCTTCGAAATGCTCTTCGGCATGGGGCAGGGGGAAGATCCTTTTTCACAGGCTCATAGCAA
Organism: Canis lupus familiaris; assembly: GCF_011100685.1. Lineage (NCBI taxonomy): Eukaryota > Metazoa > Chordata > Mammalia > Carnivora > Canidae > Canis > Canis lupus. The sequence goes on along the minus strand of NC_049231.1, from coordinate 40,460,543 downwards.
ACCAATTCTTGACAAGTGGTTATTGGCCAAAGGCAGTATGGAGTGTTTGGGAGAAAGCCAAGTGTAAACTTAATGCATCCTTAAATGAAGAAGGGGTTAGGGGAAAGCAATTGGAAAGGTGTTCTTCTGTCCATGAAGGATCTATGCAGCATGAAACTGAAACATCTTTTCTTTAAGCGTCTTGTCATTGGGTTTGCTACAATACAATCTTACTGTTTTTGAAAAAAAAAGTGCTGCCTGGGCTAACATCTTTTGTTTGGATTCTCTATAGTTTTCTACTATTAGGTGGTTTCTAGGGACCTCGTAAATTATACTTTAAGGATAGAGTTTTCTCAATAGGCAGATAATATTAATGATAAAAATAAAATTGAATTAGCCTGTAATAATAATTTAGTCTAGCACAGTGAGCTTATTCAGTAGGTTTAACGTGGATTGCTGTCTTTTCAATCACCCCTGTCCAAACTGCAAATATAAACACAATATATTCTCTAAAGATTCATACAGGGACGGGGATATTTGAGAGTGCCTCTGCCTTTATGAAAAATAAATCTGCCTTTAGCATCTACTAAAAAATACATTGAAAGTTTTGAATTAAAAGGTAAAAATATTTATAACCATTAATGAAAATCTGTTCCCTGAATAGAAGGGAATTAAAAAGACAACAAATGTATCAAATATCAATTGGAAAAAGAAGATGAGCTTCATTTGAATTTTACCTGGCCATTACTCAATAATGCAGACATTTCAATTGTTCTATCTAGATGTTGAAATAAACATTTTAGTGAGGTCAGTGGAGTGGGTGGTCTGTAACAGATATTTTGCTCTGCTCATTTGATATTCTGCTGGAAGCTGGTAGAGGTAATTAAGGGGAAAGCCACTTCAAATCTTTTTGATGAAGCTCCTGATAGCATAATGTGGGTATATATTTTTATAAGTAAATATAATTCACCTGAAAAAAATGGGTAGGGTTTGAAAATGCATACATGAAATTACCTAATTTTGCTATATCACATATATTTTGCTCTGTGATCTACTCTTTCTGCTTCTTGCTTTGTCCCTAATAAATCCATCAGGCAGAATGTGGCCAGTCTTGGGCTCTGTCGTCTGGCACTTCACCATCTCCAGCACAGTTGCTTGAGATGGTAGGAGCTCTGTAAGTGTTTGTTGAATGAACGAAGACATGAATTATTAATTAAATCAATTATATGCTGACTGTGCTCCTTTCCCAAGACTGACAGCATTTTCTAGATGAACCCAGGGCCATTTACAAAAGCAACTAGATACACAGGGCTCTTGCACGTGGAATCCAGACTGTCAGTGAAATATTCTTTTTGGGGCTCCTGAGTGGCTTAGTGGGTTGTGTCTGCTTTCAGGTCAGGTCATGATCTGAGAGTCCTGGGTTGGAGCCCAGCATCGGGCTCCCTGCTCAGTGGGTAGTCTGCTTCTCCTTCTTCTCCTCACCCTAATTGTACATACTTTCTGATAGATGATAGATAGATAGATAGATAGATAGATAGATAGATAGATAGATAGATAGATAGATAATAGATAGATAGATGATAGATAGATAGATAAAATGCTTAAAAAAAGAAATATTCTTTTGTAAGATCCAAAGTTGAACTACAAGTATTTCCAGAGCAATTAATAATGCTTTTCTTTAGCTGCTTACCTCTTATGTATGATGTTGGTACAGGCTGGAACCTCAGGAAAATTTCTTGATGAACAGCTGTCATTACATCTGGCCTTATTCATGGCTTTCTGAAAAGATGAGTAGTGAATGCTGGCCTCTTGACCATTTGGCAATACACCAGAAACAAATCGATCTAGTAGGTCAATAGTCTAATAACCCCTAAAATAAGATTATCAGATTTAGCAAATGAATGCAGAATACTCAAATTTGAATTTCAGACAAAGAATGGAGATATATGGGGTGCCTGGGGGGGGGGCTCAGCAATTGAGCATCTGCCTTTGGCTCAGGGCATGATCCTGGAGTCCCAGGATCGAGTCCCACATCAGGCTTCCTGCGTGGAAGCTTCCTGCTTCTCCCTCTGCCTGTGTCTCTGCCTCTCTATCTCTGTCTCTCATGAATAAATAAATAAAATCTTTTAAAAAAGAATGGAAATAAAAGAAGATAGATAGATGATAGATAGATAGATAGATAGATAGATAGATAGATAGATAGATACAGGATAGAAGATAGACAGAAAACAGATAGATAAAAAATTTTGCTGTAAATACACTATTTGATGCACAAGTATTTTCCTAAAGTCTGGCTTAGACGATTGTTCACTAGACTATAACAGGACACTTAATGACTGAAATGTACTGATAGTTATTTTAGGGTTTCAAATGTATTATTGAATACACAAAGATCAGATCTTACCCTTGGTCTTACACTATATGAAGTATTAAATACACATGATTGTTCCTTTTTGAAACACTTTTTCATTTACCCCATAAGATCTTATACTTTCTTGGTTTCTCTCCTAAGTCATTAACTATTCTTCTTCCATCTTCTTTGCAGAACCCTTACTATCTTCCTGAAGACTAAATGTTGAATTTTCTGGGATTCAGTATTTAGAAATATTTGGTTCTCTGACTGTATTAATTCTTAGGTAAAAGCTCATAAATTTTCCACAGTTTTCATTACCCTTAGTATCTCAGTAATTTTTTCAGAATATTTTCAGTCCGTCGCTTCTCAGCCTTTTGGCTAAAATCAAGTACAGAATACCCCAGGCCAAAAGAAAAACCTACCAATTCCATATTTTAAGCAGTTAGCTCCAAAAAAATCACTATTCACTTATGCCCTGTGATAGGCTGACAAATGGTCTCCAAAGATACCAGATCCAAATCTCCAGAATCTGGGAATATGTTACCTTATATGGCAAAAAGGACTTTGATTGAATGATTATTTCAAGGGTCTTGAGATAGGCAGATTGTCCTGGATTAGCTGAGTGGGCTGCTGTAATCACAGAGATCCTTACAAGAAGGAGGAAAAATCAAAGGAGACAGAAGGTAATGTGATACTAGAAATGGAGAGATTTGAAGATGCTGTACTGCTGGTTTGGATGATGAGGCAAGGGCCGTGAGTTAAGTCCTACAAGGGAAACAACTATAGAAGATAGAAGAGACAAGGAAATGAATCCTTGCCAGAACCTCCAGGAGAAGAGTGGTCCTGCTGACATCTTAGTTTCAGCTTAGCGAACCAATTTAGGACTTCTGACCTCCATAATTGCAAAAGGATAATTTTATGTAGTTTTAAGAAACTAAATTTGCAGTAATTTATTACAGCAGTCATAGAAAACTAATACATATTCTAACTACTACACAGTCATATTAAAATGCAATGTATTTGAAAGAAAAATAATATACTTATCTTGTTACCATTGTGGTATGTGCACCTGTTAGGTACTGTGCAAGTTCTCACATCTTAAAATCCAGCTGGACATTACTATCCTCACTTCTTGTGCCATACTGATTTTCATGAAATACTTATTTATATATCATAGTTCACAAAAATATGATGTCATTATTGAATGCGGTGTGATCTAACTTTAAAATTGTAAACTACTTGACATTAGTAGTTTAGATGCTATCTGACATAAAGCAAAAATCAGTATTTTTCCCTCAGAAATTTGAATGTCCTGTGACAGATTTAGGAACACATTTTGGCATACATTTTTGTACTAGGATCCTAGACGATTGAATCTGGTCCCACGATTTTAAAAGCATCTAGTATTGATTCTTTATACCCCTAGCGTGTATATCCAACAGCCTATACTTTGTCTCATCTTGAATAGCTAAAAAGCATCTCAAACTAAATGTGTCCAATACAGAATTGCCATTTCCTCCAAACTGTCTCCTAGCCTTGATAACCACAGTATAACCTTTCACCCTTTACTTGCACTGTTGTTGATTTCTTACCTAAGTCAATGGCTGGATCTAGGTTCTCCAGAGAAACAGAATAAATTAAATATATGATAGCTGGCATAAGAGAATATTTATTCTGGAAATTGACTCATCTGATTATTGAAGCTGGAAAGTCCTGCAATCTGCCATCTGTAAACTGGAGAATGAGAAAGTGAGTCTGAATCCAAAGTCCTAAGAATCAGGGAGCTGGTGGTATAAGTTCTGGCCCAAGTCTGAAATCTAGAAAGACAGAAGGCCGAAGAATCAGGAGTAATATCCAAGGGCAGGAAAAGATGGATGTTCCAGCTCAAGTAAACAGAACAAATGTACCCTTCCTTAGCCTTTGTGTTCTATTCAGGTTTTTAGTTGTTTGGATGATGCATTGGTGAGTGTGGATCTTCTCTACTCAGTCTACATTCTCTTCTCTACATTGGTGAGTGTGGATCTTCTCTACTCAGTCTACTGATTCAAATGTTAATCTCCTCTGTAATAAACATCACAGACACACCCAGAAACCGTGTTATACTAGCTATCTGGGCATCCCATAGTAGTGTCAAGTTGACGCATAAAATTAACCATTGAAATGACATTATCATTCTCTAGTTACCCTGGCCAAAAATTGAAGTCTTCTTTATTGTCTGTCTCTCACTTCCTTTATCCTCTCTATTAATAAGTCATATCAATAAGGACTTCAGCAGTTCCAACCAGGTGTATCTCCCCTGGATCTCTACCATTGTCTCCTCACTGGCCCACTAACCTCTCTGTTTACCCTCATGTCCAGCATGGTTCTTTACGTAATGTCCATCAGAGCACGCAACTTCTTTGCTCAAAGGACAATGACTTTGGATAACAAAGAATTACTACAGAGCACTTTGTATGGTCTACAACAGTGACCCTCAACCAGGAGCAATTTGCCACCTAGAAAACATTAGCCAAAGTTTAAAGACAGTTTTGGTTGTCACAGTGGGTGGAGATGGGTCAGCAGAGGTCAGAAAAGCTACGAAAAGAAACTACAATGCACAGGATAGCCCCCTCAACAAAAATTATCTGGTTCAAATTAAAATGACATTGATGTTGAGAAACCCTTATTTACGTGAGATACTGTGATCTGGTCCTTGCCAAGAACTCCCACTTGATTTTTACCAGTGTTTCCCCTTTGGGTCAAAGTGAGTTTTTTATTTCTTCAGCATATCACTTTCCTACTTTGGGGATGTTGCTTTGTTGTTTCCCTTGCCTAAAATATTTTCATCCCAAATATGCACACTTTATTTTATTCAGACCACCCAAAATGTCACCACCATAGATCCATGGAATTCAGTGCACATTGTGCCTGAATCAGGTTCTCACACAATCAACTGCTCAGCCCCTTGGGTCTATTCTGCTGTCCTTCTATGGCTAGTGGACTAATTCATAGTGTCATCTATTGCTGTATATGGTACCCAGTCCTGACCATCTAATCAGCATGGCCTGAAGACCCAGAATCCACCTCATAGCCTCACTTGAGCAGGAAACCAAGCCAGTAGTCCTACCCAACTGTTCCCAACCAATAGCTTCCTCCTGACCTGAGAGGAAGGGCAGTGGCATCACCCAAATATAGACCAGGATAAAATGAGCATATTAAAAGAGAAGTTAAAAAAATATCTTGAGGCAAATGAAAATGGAAATACAATATACAAAAATGTGTGGAATACAGCAAAAGTATTTCTAAGAGAAAAGTTTATATTTTCTTGTATATAAAGAAAGAAGAGCTCAAAAAAAAACTGCCTAACTTTACACTTTATATTTCAAGGAACTAGCAGGGGAAAAGGAACAAACTAAACCAAAAGTTAGCAGAAGGAATGAAATAACAAATATTATGGTAAAACAGAATGAAAGAGAGAATAGGAACAATAGAAAATATTAACAAAAGTAAAAATTAGTTCTTGCAAAAGAGAAACAAAATTGACAAAACTTTAGCTAATCAGGAAGAGAGATATAGGGAGAGAGGGCCCAAATAAATAAAATAAGATATGAAAGAGGAGAGATTACAACTGATACTACAGAAATACAAGGAATCATAAGACACTAATATCAATAACTATTTGTCAACAAATTGGACAATCCTAGAAAAATAGATTAATTCATAGACACATACAACTTACCAAGACTGAATCAAAAAGAATAAGATCTGAGTGGGTCAATAATGTGTAGAAGATTGAATTAACATTCAAAAACCTTTCAACAAAGAAAAGCCTAGGACCAGATGATTTCACTAGCAAATTTTACTAATCACTTAAAGAAAGATGAATACTAATCTTTATCAGACTATTCAAAAAAAAAAAAAAAAGAGAGAGAGAGAAAAGGAACCCTCCTAAACTCATTTTATAAGGCCAGCATTCCTTTGATATTGAAGCAAAATAAGTACACTACAAGAAAGGAAAACTACAGGCTAATATCCCTGATGAACATAGATACAAATAATCAACAACATATCAGCAAATTGAATTCAGCAACACATTGAAAGTACAATACACCAGAATTAAGTGAGATTCATCCATGGGATGCAAGTATAGATCAACATACATAAATAATGTGATACATCACAGTAATGAAATGTGTCCATTATGAAATGTGTTCAGTAATGTTCATATCAATAGATGCAGAAAAAGCATTTGATAGGTACGCCTCAGTGGTTGAGCATCTGCCTTTGGCTCAGGGTGTGATCCTGGATCTGGGGTTGGGGACTGAGTCCCACATCAGGTTCCCTATGAGAGCCCATTTCTCCCTCTTTCTATGTCTCTGCTTCTCTCTCTGTGTCTCTCATGAATAAGTAAATAAAATATTTTATAAAAAGAAAAAACATTTGTCAAACTTCAATTGCCATTCACGATAAACTCTCCCAACAAATTGGACCTAGAAGGAACATGCCTCACCACAGTAAACCCTACATATGATACACCCACAGCTAACATCAAATTCAACAGTGAAAGTTTAAAAGCTTTTTGTTTTGTTAGAAAGGACAAGAATGCCAGTTCTCATTACTCCTATTTGACACAGTACTGGAAGTCCTAGTCAGAGCAATGAGGCAAGAAAAAGAAGTGAAAGGTATCTGATTCAGAAAGGAAGAAGCAAAACCATTTGCAGATGGCATGATGTATTTTTTTTCATTTTCATTTTCATTTTTTAAAAGATTTTATTTATTTATTCATGAGAGGCAGAGAGAGAGAGGCAGAGACACAGGCAGACGGAGAAGCAAGCTCCATGCAGGGAGCCTGATATGGGTCTCGAACCAGGATCTCCAGGATCAGGCCCTGGGCGAAAGGCGGCGCTAAACCGCTGAGCCACTCGGGCTGCCCAGATGACATGATTTCATATATAAAACATCCTACACTTCAGCTAAAAATTTACAGAGATAATCAACAGATTCAGTAATGTTGCAGGATATAAAATCAATATAAAACAATCAGTAGAATTTCTATACACTCAAAATTAGTTATCTGAAAAAGATAAAGAGGAAATAATCACATTTACAATAGTATCGAAAACAATAAAATACTCAGAAATACATTTAACAAAGGAGGTGTAAGATTTGTATATGGAACACTCTAAGACTGTGGTGAAAGAAATTAAAAAGTACACAAGTAATTGGAAAGACAATCTCTGTTCACGGATTGGAAAATGGATACCATTAAACTACCATATTTCCTAAAACCATCTATAGATTCAGTGCAAGTCATGTTAAGATTCCAATGACATTTTTTTTTACTGAAATGGAAAAATCAATCCTAAAATTTATATGAATCTTATAATACCAAAGACCCCAAATAGCCAAAACAATCTTGAAAAAGAAGTACAATGCTAGAAGCATCACATTTCCTAATTTCAAATTCTATTACAAAGCTATAGTAATTAAAACAGCATGGCACTGGCATAAAAAAGGACACATAAGCTGATAGAAGAGGATCAAGAACCTAGATATAGACTCCTGCATGTACATTCAACCAATATTTTACAAGAGAGCTAAGAATACTCTATGAAGAAAAGAAAATTTCTTCAGTAGTGATTCTGGGAAAATTGGATATTCACATACAAAAGAATGAAACTAGACCTCTACCTTATATCACCAAAATATTAATTTGAAATGGATTAAAAACTTAAATTTAAGACCTAAAACCATAAATTTTCTAGAAGAAAATGTAGAGATAAGGTTCTGACACTGATCTTGGCATGACTTTTTGTGTGGAACACCTAAAGCAAAAATTACAAGTGAGACCATAGCAAAATAAAAAGTTTCTGCATAGCAAAATAAACAATCACCAAAATGCAGAGTTGGATAAATATTTGCAAATTACACTATCTGATAGGGAGTTAGTATCTAAAATATATAAGGAACTCACACAATTCAACAGAAAAAAAAATCCAATTAAAAATGGACAGAGAACCTGAAGAGAGATTTTCCCAAAGAAGACATATGAATGGCCAGCAGGTACATTAAAATGTGCTCGACATCACTAGTCATGAGGAAAATACAAATTGAAACCCGAGGAGGATATCATCTGTTAAGATGACTAATATCAAAAAAGTGAGTAATATCAAGTTTTGGTGAGGATGTGTGGAAAATAAATTAAATGGCCATAACCTATCCAGTGTGGAAAATAAATTAAATGGCCATAATCTATCCATGACTATTATATTCCTCTCCTCCTCCTTCCCCTCCTCCTCTTCATCATCATTATATGTAGAAAGCTCCAGATCAAACCTCAAAAAAATGGCAAAAGAAAACCAAATGAGCAAGTATATTTTCAGGTGTCCCATACACTTCACACGAGGCTAGAAAGCATAGGGAATGTCTGCATCTGATAGGAAATTCAATCAAGAATATACGTCTCCAATGAATTAAAACAACATGTTATAAATGGAAGAGCTAAGGAGATCCAGGTAGTAAGTGATGAAGATTCTGGAAAGACTGTGAACTGGTGAGAATGGAAATTCTCCCTTGTGGTTACAGCTGACCAGATGAGAAGAGAAAGGTTCAGGGAAATCACAGCAACGTCCCCCATCCATTCACCTGAAGGAAAATTTTGCAAAGCTACCCTTTTTTTTTTTTTTTCTTTTTTTGTCTCTTCTTCTGGTTTGGTGAGAATATCCATGTTTTTTAAAATGATTGACTGATTGATTGATTGATTGATTGATTGATTTGACAGGGAGAGCATGAGTAGGAGGAGGGGCAGAGGAGAAGGAAAGAATCTCAAGCAGGCTTCCCACAGAGAGCAGAGCCTCATTCAAGGCTGGATCTCATGACCCTGAAACCATGACCTGAGCTGAAATCAAGAGTCAGGCATTTAACCAACTGAGCCACCCAGGCCCCCTGAGAATATCCACTTCTCAAATAAGATTCAAGAAACATAAAATGGAAAATGGGAAGGCAAAATAATATTGAATAAGAAAATAAGACTTCTCTGTAAGAAAGCTCTTTCACTTTTAGTAAAGCAGAGCAGTTGGACTATTGAAAATTCCATCTATTGCAAATATCAGCACTGGTAAAGGCTGGTGATGTTTACCTTTGTTCAATTAGCAATTATTGTGTACATTGTCACATTATACCACTAATGATGTCTCCTTATTACTGAACTAAAATTCCTCTATGAGATACTGTAGAATTTGGAGATGTATGATAAAAGGAATACCATAATAAGAACAAAATCCTATTTAGCAGAACACGACCCTGCTCTGTAACTCCTATCTTGCTGGACGTTTAACAAACATGACTTAGCGCAAGATTATGTGGTCCAAGAATATCCTAGGACTGAAGAATTGGGTTTAGCTTCCCTTGTCAGGGTGCAATTAGTTCTCTCTAAGCCTGTGTATTGATTTGGAAATTGCTTTTTTATATGATGTAAAGGGATTGTCTAGAGACTACTGATGCGTGTTCATATCATTCTATGTTCTTTCCTTGCTCGTCAGCAATGGGCATGGAATCTGCCATTATACACATCTTTTCTCAAAAAAAAAAAAAGGAAACCAAAGAAGGCCTCAGACATGAAACTTATATCTTCAGACTTCATCACTAGGCCCCTTTGTTCTTACAGCGGGGGGATACGTTCTCGGTGAAGACAGAATGAGTCATGTTGTAGCGGTAACACATTTTGATCCTACAAGTGAGGATGCTGACTTTCCCAGGAGACAAAGTCATGAAATGGGGGTTTGGTCAGTGAGGTGGTTGGCTGCCAATGTTTTGAGCCTGGGTAGATGCATTGGGGAGTAAGGTTGAAATTAGGATAGTCTGCATTTGAGGTTTAACTGCATTTTTGATTCAGTGTATGGCTTAATGTGACCCTCTACCTTTTCACTTTCCAACAATCTCTACACTTGGGGGGAAATGTGTGTCACCTGTTTGAGTCATCACCAAAGAATTATGAGCAAAGTGAAGAGATGGGGCGTATGAAAAATAAATTTTGTTATGCTTTCTTGTGGAATACAGTATAGAAATATGAATATTTTTTGCAGAAGGTATACTTTGATTGGAAGTCTGACATTTGTGCTTCATTCCCCTTCCCTGTCTGTAGATTATATATATATATATGGTTGGAGTAGTCCCGCCAAAGGCTTGCTTTCCTTCCTTTGGCTGCTAACCTAATCAAACATTCACTCTGCTAACAAAGGTGGAACCAGGAAAGTTTTTCTTGTATTTCAATTGCCACTTGAAATCAAAGACACAGCCTCCCTGGGATCATTCAGAATGCCTTGTTTACAGTTGGCATTTGCCCTAATGCATAGGTCTTGAATGCTTTGAAAAATATACCAAGTCTTTATCTAGAGTAGGGGTTTCAGTTTCTGAATTGGAGTCTGCAAATATGCTCCACACAGTTCATGGTATTCACCAAATATGGTTTATAAAGGGTTAGGTTGGCACCATTTAGATGTGGCATGGATGCAAAATGTTCCTGAAGCTCCCCATCAAGGATGCAATTGTTTCTAAGTTTCAGAACTGAATGCTTCATTAAATGCCGGAGCATGTGACATAATGGGGTGCCCAGTTGCTAACTTAATATTTAGCTACCCAAATTCACAGACAAACACCTTGATGCTCCCCTCAGGTCTCCACAATTAGCCACGTTTGTTCATCTTTCCCAATACGTCTCAGTAGACAGAGAAGAATGCAGAGTTTTAATTTGCTAATCACCCAGTTGGATAGGGGCTGTGGGGGGAGATGCTAATCGTCTGCAGACATCTGTAATGACCCTTGGACAAAACCGAGGAAAACTAAATCAAAGCTTTGACAAGGGCAGGAGAGCGGAAACAGAAGCCCTAATTGTGGCCATGTGAAGTGCACTTTCCCTTTTGTATCTTTTGTAGTAGGATCGTACAATACCGTGTCAAGTAACTTTTATGGACAGCACCAAAAATGACTTTTTCCATCTTTTGGGATAAATGGTCAAACCCCATCTGTGAAATATGCGAAGAGAGACCGACATTATGGTGCAAATGTAGCAGACAAAGGGGTTTGGGCGAGCTTTTGCCAGTTAATTTTGGCTAACCTGCAGAAAGCCTATTGTCAAGCCAGCCATGCTTCACTGAGCTCCTTCCACTTTTGTTGTCATGTTTCCTCTTTATGGTTAAGTGAACCTCAAAACAATGACAAAGAAATATGCACTGAGTCACATATTCTAAGAAATAGACTGTACTCTCTTCAAATCGAAATAACGGCACCTTAATTCTTGGATTTTCCACATTTTCATTGGGAAAGCTCCTATTTGGTTTCTTTGACTCTCTATCAGTTCATGCAGTTCTGCCAAGGGGGGAAGCTTTGCGGGACACTGGCACTTTAGCACTTGAAATATTAAGATGAACAGAACAAGCAAAAAAGGTAAGCTTGCTTCCTTGCAGTATTTTGAGTGTCTGTTTCTTTGCTGGTGAAGGTTTAAGTTTTCTTGGTGGAGAGAAGTTTTGTTTACTATCCATCCTGCGTCAAATAAACTATTCTTGTTGCTGTTTTTAATGGCTAAAGCACGGGAGGGGAAAGAAAGAAAAGGAAAAGCTAACGCCACTCCACTTACAAAACAGAGTAAAAAGCCATGGGTTTGCACTTCAGTCTAGTGGTCTCCTTATCAGAGGTGAGTCTTGTGTCCTCAAAAAAGCATAACTTACTGAATTTCCTAGGTTCAGGATTTATTATTTTTGGAGAGCTCCCAGTGAACTCGTTTTTGAGGACACAACTCCCGTTAGGTAATTCGATCACGGAAAAACATAAGCATGATCTAAATAAGCTTAGACTAAAATCAAAAGAGCTGTCAATTATGTGACTATTTCCGATTCTTTGTTGCACTTTCTTGTCGTGACTCAAATAACCCTGATAAATGGACGTTTTAAAGCATTTTACTTTAGAATGCCCTCCAAACAGCTAAACTTCAGAGATGGCTTTTTTTTTTTTTTTTTTTTTTTTTTTTTTTTTGTAAAAGTTGCTACGTCCTCTCAGGGTGGATGGCTGACATTTACATTATGTAGCATCTAATAATTGCCCTTTTCAGGGTTGTCTCGTAGAGAAAGGATCTAATGGAGAGACGAATCTTTTTTACTTTTCTCCCCACAGCAAGTTCTCCGTTTTCAGCCCTCCAAAGTCTCCAGTATTGAGTTTTCTTGCTGGAGGAAAGGCAGGCAACTTTCTCTAAAACACTTTCTAAAAGCCCTCCATCAATACGTCGGTCCGTACCCTCCACTGTCTGGACAGCTCCTCGCCCTGTCCCTCACTGTGTTCCACCCCGGATGCTCAGCAGGTGCCTCTCCACATGCATCCTGAGCCAGTCGTCTTTTACCATCCCCAGGGAAATGCAAAATGCATCGATTTCTCCAGCTCTGTGTTATCTGCCCTACTCACGCAGGAGTAAATGGAGTTCTTAGGTGAAGGGCTCACGTTGCAAAACTTTTCACCTCTCCAGGAGTTGCACATGCCCATTTCCTTAGATGAGCAACAACAACAAAAATAGAAACTCAGTTTCTATCATAAGTATTTCAAAGGTTGCTTGGAGTATTTCTGAATTAGGAAAAGAAAGTTTTTTTTTTTTTTTTTAAAACAAGTCTTAAAGACAAAAGCCGTCAAATTCAGATTTTGCAGCAAGTAGCTTTACTTTCCTGAGAGTATCTGCTTTGTGAAAAAAAAAATCGATATACAACTGGCAAATACTTATAAGGACAGCCTCCCAAAGAGATGTGGCACCCATGTGACCAACTGCATCTACTTTTGAGGGTGAAGAATCCAAACACAACATTCAGCATTACCATGTTGGTAGGCTCAGAAAAAAGGCAACACATTGTCTTTAAATTTCATTTGCTAATCTCTTCTAGGAAAGACATAGATTCATGTGGAAGTAAACGGGCTGATAGCTTACTGAAGTCATGTTTTGAACTCAGAGGATGCTGCCATAGAATGGCAGTTCAATCCCTTTTAAGAATATAGAAAATAAAATATAGAAGGAAATAATATTCATAATGTTATTGTTTGGAAATGATATTTAATAAGACTACAGATACAAAGGTGTAATGAATACATATTTTTAATAAGGTTACTATGGATATATGTCATGTTTAATAGGATTGGAGAGTTCTCTGGTCCATGAACATGAGGTAACTAGGAGGGAAAATTCACACAAATGATCCATGACTTCTCATCTTGGAGTCAGAAATTCAAGGACTGTCCTGGTAACCTTTTTAGTAGCTTTTCTCATGATTATTTACTTTGAAATCTGAAATTCTATGTTTCCCGATAAAAAAAATGTACATAAAACAATATCTGAGCTAAAAACTGTTTGATGAACTGTCATCTGCAGTATTATTCTTTTCATAGTTTCTAGGTGTATCTGATGGAGATACAAAGTGAAATTTCTAAATTGTACTATGAAAAGATTTTAGGGAAGCTTTATACTTCTCTAAAATATGGAATTTCTACAAACTTTGGTTACTATGAAATTTAATTAACAGCTTCTTTAAATTTTAGGAACATCATTTGTATTTCTTTTTCTATACCTACTGTATGCAATACTCCATGGTAATTTTCTAAGTGTTGTAAGTTTATGTGTTGGGGTTAATTGAACCTAGAGTGCAAGAAGGAATCAGGGGAAAAAACTAGGTTAAAAAAATGTCAATTTCACTTTTCAAAGGGACTTAGCATTAGTTTATAATAGGGAAAGCATTACAAAATAGTGGAAATGAAAGTACTGTGAAGATTGTGGAGCTGTACTGGGTATGGTCCAGCATCATCTGCTCTTAAGATCTCACATGGGTAATTCTTTCCTGGTCCAGCTCACACTGTACACCCTCTGACTTTCCAATATTTGACCAGAGTTGATCACATTACTTTTTTGATGAATATTTAGGGTTTTGACTGTTTTACTAGATAACTGACTTAAAATAATAAAAGTTAATTTCTGATTTCTTTTTCCACTAAAAGCAATACCTGCTAATAAAAATCAATGTTTTCTTTTTTCCAAAGTCAGCTTACTTAATCTGGAACTTAAAGAGAGGGTATGAATATTACTTAATTAACTAGCATTCTATACGTACATGTGTATTAATATGAGAGTTTATACAGAGTATTATATTTGGGCAAAATATAAGCAACTGTTATATAATATGTATTTGTGTGTGAGCATATGAATTTGCTAATAAAGTGTCTCTCAAAGTTTCATACACACACACGTTTCCTAAGGTTTTAATAATGATTACATACAAAGTCAATGATCCAGACCAAATCACTATTCAATGTAGGACATGAGGGCATCCTCTTGTATTTAATTATTATCATTGGGAATAAAATTAATCTAGAATGAATAGAAATGTGGGTTTTGTTTTTTATTTTGTAACTTGTATGTAATTTTCCATAGATTCCATCCATTACCTTACTTTTATAAACTATATCTTTATTGCTCTTAATTTGTTTTTATACAATAGGAAAAGATATAAATACTGGTATGAGTATGATTTTGATCTGGATTTGATTATATATCAGTGTGGCTATCTGATATAAAGATGAGAGATAAACACTGTCATCTTTAAAACTGTACCTATTGTACGGAAATTTTGTTACCTATAATCTTATTAATACACTCCAATTATACATATGCTTAAATCTCATTAGTTAATTGTAAAGATTTAGACTTTTCTGAGCTTTGATTTTTCTATCATTTAGCTTGTGTTATTGATACTCTAATATTTAAAAAATCATAGAGTTTACACTTTTGCTCCTGAATATTCACTTAAGTAAAATATAATCATTGAAAATTAATTGGTGGAACCCAGCTATTCCCACCATATATGTAGGTATGTATAAAACTATGTACCAAGACTTTCAGTAAGCAAAAGGTAATGCAGGAAACCTGCTTTAGGGAATAGGAAATTAAATGGTTAAAATTAACTAAAAAGTAATTTTTGTTTCACGGGACCTGGCTCTCCTGATTTCAACTTTCATATGTATTTTGTCTTTCAAAGAAGGCTTACTCTAAGTAGTATTTAAATGGTCTAATTCATCTCCCTTTAACCTATTGTTCATTTATTTTATTCAATTTATTTTTA
Source organism: Canis lupus familiaris (assembly GCF_011100685.1). NCBI lineage: Eukaryota > Metazoa > Chordata > Mammalia > Carnivora > Canidae > Canis > Canis lupus. Next base: position 40,445,090 of record NC_049231.1, on the reverse strand, counting down.
TAATTATTTTATAATTAAAAGTACTCCCGCTCTATGTGAGAGTGTTATAACTTGAGTAAAGCAAACACTAACTCAAAGAACAACATTAACTTTGGACTGAAACTAATCATAGAACATTATAATCTCGAAGCATGATTCCTAAGGAGGTTATTACAGAATGAATAAGTTGATTATGATGGAAATTTCCCTCCTGGTGTCATTCTGGTCCTCACTTGCATACACTGCAATAGAACCTCACTAGCACTCATGTTCTTCAATATTTGCTGGTGTAACAATTCACAATCGCAGTCTCAACAGTGATGGTAACACTCAAATGAAATTGTTCTACATAATTTCATGATATATGAAAGAGATTAAAATAATTGAATTGCTTTAATATATCCCATTAGTGCTTGAGATATCTTGATTCGCATTTTCTTTTTAAGCCATATAAAGGGTAGTTTCTGTCCTAGCAAAGCAGTCTTTCATGAAGTTGGGGGTTGGGTAGAGTGAGTCAAGACACTGAGAGAGAGGGTGTGAGGAAAAGAGAGAGAGAGAGAGAGAGAGAGAGATCAGAAGTTGACGTGTATTTGAGGGGAAAGAAATGATAGTCTCTGGCTCTTTATACGAACCTGTGGGTTTGGATGAAAAGACATCGTCCATGCAAAACTTTAATTTTACACTTTAACTATTAATTAAAGTACAAAAAGCCAATTTTAAGGGAAAACAACCCACTTGTTTTGCCCTTTCATATCTGTGTTTGGGGAATATAAATGTCAAGGAAAAGACACATACTATTCATCCATCTTTTGAGATTACTTGACAATCTCAGTGGTATTAGCCAGTGCATCATACACCTGGGCAATGTTTAGAACTAAAATAATGTGTGTTCTTCATTCAGAAAGAGGGTCCATAATGAAAGCTTTGTCTCCTTTTTAACACAGAGAGATTACAACTGAGTGACTATTTGCTAGTATGATAATTTGGATTTAAGATCACCCCACTGCACCAATATCAGGATGCAATTAATCACATGACGTCCAAAGGAGACTCAGCACAAGAGAGAATTGAGAAATGAGTACATTGTAAGTCTTGCTTAATGTCAGGGGAAAGAAATGTGGTGGGACTCTACTCTCTATGACTTGGCTTAGGAATGTAGAGCTGCTATGGCGACTTGCTGCCAGGATCATGTCGCATTTACAACACCCACAATGTTGTCTTGACAGAGTTTGCCAGATGATTCTGACCCAAACTTCAAAGGCTAAGAAGTACTCTCAATCATAGTAAACAGCATTAATATCCACACCGCCCCCCACGCACACACAGAGGAAATCATTACATGCAAATGCATCCAATTCTTCTCCGAAGATGTTTCTAACCACAATGATTACATGGCAAAAATCAGAATTATCTTAAAATCCAGCCTCTGTATGGTAGAAATCGGATGAGACACACATTTTTCCTCCAGGTGAATACAGTCTTGACATTACAATTTTCTCTTTGAATCAAAAACTTCTACTGAAAAGAAATGAACCCATGTGAGCCCGACTTGGGTGAAGAACACTTTACCTGAACTTTGCTCTAAAAGATTATTCAGCATTTTGACTGTGATAGATAACTGTTCTTGGTCAGGCTTCCTGTGTTTGCATGACACCCTTCTAGCAACGGGAGCAGGACAGAAAGTCTCCATGTCCTTCCTTCCAGTCCTTGGACAATAGAACCGCTTCCATGACATTTTGAAACATTTAATGTTTTACTACTACCACCACACATTTTTCTTTGAAATGAAATCAGATTCAGAAAAATTGGGTGAAAAGAACTCAAGATGTGCATACCAGACAGCGAATAAAGTAATTCCCTTTAAGTCTGTGATATTGCCACTTACCTTAGCAGTCTTGATTCTCCTTCATAATGGTAGTTGCTTAGGACTTAAAGCCACAGAAAATATAAAATACCTATGGGACATATTCCAGTACTGTACATTAAATTTGAGGATTTTACATGTGATAAAGTATGTCAGTGTTGCTTACAGGGAATTCCAGTGATACCTCAGCTTTCTTGGACTTATTATAAATCCTTTGTTGGAATTATTGTGGCTGGTTCAATAATTCAGATTAGCCCTCATGTTTATTAATGCACTACATCTGTGCAAACAACATGTCAAGCAGAGAGTTTATTGTAATTGCCTGAGCAAACAGAACCTGAAAGAAGCAATTTCCAGTTACAATGTGCTATGACAAGTAATGAGGTAATTGGCATTCTGTCCTGATTACTTCCACCTTCTTTTTCATCAGGTCTGTATTGTGTGTGATAGATAGTTTTATAAGAAATGAAGGTGTTTGATAATATGGTTCGCTGCTGCTTAAGGTTAGTGATTAAAGACAATCATCATTTTCTCTCAGAGATCTTATTAGCTTTAACATTATTTATTCATATGTGTAAGAATGTGCCCAGGACCCAGCTCCTCGATGCACTGCATGCTGTTAAAATGTAAACGCAAACTGCCACCAAGTGAATGCAGAGCATGTTCTAGGTTTCCAAGCATGATGGGACACGGCAACTTTTGGCAAACGGAATCGACGCACTAACAGTGCGGGTTAGAATAATGGCTTCGAGCCTGCATCTGTAGCCAACATTCACCTGCTTTAGAATAACAGAAGCAGAATGATATTTAAGGGCAAGATGGCAATGTGGTGCTGAATTCTCATTTCCAGGATTTTATAACTTTCTATAAACATTACCCTTTGCTTCTAGCCCACAGTGAGGAAAAAGATGGAATGCATCCCATTTCTAGACCCAACATTAATAGTTTAGAAAGTGTCAGTCTCAGATTTTTTAAAAGAAAAAAAAGAAAAAAATGAGCAGAAGGTATTTTTGGGAGAAAGGAAAAAAAAAGTTTTATTTTTGTTTCAAGGGAGTTTTCCCCCTCAATTTAGAATGTTCGTTCTTGGCACTCTCAATCTCTGGAGGAAAAAATAAAGTACAGTCCGTTTAGTTGAAGAAAATGCCTTGGGAATGACCCACATTTACTCTCCTTATGCCATCACTTCTATGCTATCTTTACATGTGTGTTTTCCCAGCTAACTTACCTCCCGTCACCTTCCAAGCTTCCACCTGGGCACCCTCCCTGTGCACCCTGATTCTGCTCTCAGGCCTCTGCCCATCCTCTACCCACATCACAGGGACAGGGAGATCCTCATTCGCATGTCTGTCTTTCTGGCCAGAGACTATGAACTCCATGAGGACAAAGAGATCCTGTCTCTAACCTGCAGGCAGTGTAGCCTGTGGACAGTGATGTCAACTTTGGAAGTACGCTGTCTGGGATGGAACCTCTAGCTCCGTCACTCACAAGTGACATGGAATCAGACCAGTGGCACAATTTCTCTAAGGTTTTATTGATGCATTTGAAGCTCTATTCTTTTTTATTATTATTATTTTATTTATTTATTCATGTGAGAGAGAGAGAGAGATGCAGAGCGAGAAGTAGGCTCCATGCAGGGAGCCCGACATGGGGCTTGATCCCAGGACTCCAGGATCACACTCTGGGCCGAAGGCAGGTGTTAAGCCGCTGAGCCACCCGGGAATCCCCGAAACCCTGTTCTAAGGCTCTTAAAACTGTGCCTGGCACATGTAGACTACTCAGTTCATATTTCATGAATGAACACATGTGGATTTGAGACAATTCATCTTTCAGATTTCATTTTCTAGAAATACTCTGTGTTCCCTGATATTAGTAAGTCAAGCAAACACAAGTCAAGCAAACATGGGACGTGAAATGTTATTTATAAATATTGTAGATTCTGAATATACTCCACTCTATAAGGTTGCTAACAGGAGACATAATGAAAGTGGGAGAATGTGTATATAAAGAAAAATAAATTGTAGCATTTCTGTGGTTTACCTCCTTACCAAGGACCTAGAAGGCATCCACACTCTGGGAAGCTCGGTGGCTTATCAGGCTAGAGTTGAAAATCACAGGAAACCTTCAGCAGCTGATGACCTCTCATTAGCAAGATCATAGGCTGCACCACCTCATGCGTGTCTTCTACTGGAGAAGGGATCTTACTTCTGTCCCTGGTACAGACGTATAACACAATGACTATTGGGGTGAATGAAGGAAGGTCTGTATGAACATCTCCATCCAAATATCTGCTGGTCAGTAACTGATAACAATCCATATCTTCTGATGTGAGGGGCCCCATCCAGCCACTAGCAATAAAGAGAAGTCTTCCACTCACTCATTTGCACATTTCAGTACCAACTGAAGTAACTTAGTCATTTTGCATACATTTTCATTTGTCCTAAAATGCAAAGAACTCTACAGAAAGAAAACTAAGAGAAATCACTTCTGCCTCAGGAGGCAGAGGGACAGGAGAAGGGAGCCAGCTTATAGGACAAGACTGTAGAGGTGGAATAAAACCCTAAGGAGGACAGGCATGGTTACGGAGGGTGAGAAACCACACCTGTACACACAGCCTTGTTAGCGCTATCTTTTCAATTTATTTTTAATTTTTTTCTCTCTTTTATCAATATATTTTTAAAGATTTTATTTATTTATTCCTAAGAGACACGCAGAGAGAGGCAGAGACATAGGCAGAGGGAGAAGCAGGCTCCCTCTTGGGAGCCCGATACAGGGATTCCATACGAGGATCTCAGGATCATGACCTGAACTGAAGGCAGATGCTCAACCACTGAGCCACCCAGGTGCCCCTATCAATATTTTTTTTGAAAGTTTGCCATGTGCCAAACCCAGCACCTAGCAATAGTACCTACTTAATAAAAAGCTGTTTTCAACGAATGGATAGGTGGATAGGTAATAGATAAAGGTTGTGCCAGGCACTGGTACCCAGATATCTTATTGTTACCAAAGACGCTCAGAGGGGAAAAGTCCAGAGCTCTGTTTAAAGATACCATTGATTGCCTGTTAAAATGCCGTGTGGTCCTTTATTAGTGTCCACTTCTCTGATGTAGGATAATAGTAGCCACCTAATTTGGAGATTGCAAACCTAAAAGGAATCCGTCCATTGTTCCAGTAGAATGGTAGCTGAAAAAGAACTGGCCAGCCTCCTTCCCTGTGCCACTAAGAAAATGCTCAATTGAGCTCTCCCAGCCTAGAATTGGAAAATCAAACATGGAATGCTGACTCTTGCTTGAGAAAACTGGGGATGGTGGGGAGGACCCTCCACAGGATGGAAGCTAACTTGTGCTCCATTTTTCAAAAGCTTTGAGAATATATGATGCATGAGGTGACAGGGCCAATGGAAAGTGTAGAAAACTTTGCCAATTTAGACAGATTTCATTGAAGTAGTAAAGAGTTGTGTTAAATATTTTGATAAGATAAAACTATCAGTCCATATTTTGTGGCTAACACTATGTGCATCCCAGAGGAGAGGCACACAAAAGAGAGGGAGGGTTCAAATTAATTAATTAGTAAGTGATTAATCAATTAAGGAACTGAGAAGGCCAAAACAGTGGGCAAAAGGTGTGGTCATTTGCAGAGAGTGTGGCTGGCCCTGGGCAAGTGTATTATCCAGCATTTATTTACCACTTATTGTGTACTGGAATGTTATGTTTGCACTTGCTAAAATGTTAATTCTTACATAAAGTCCTGTAAAAATTGAGGCTAAGAAGGTCTGAGATGGAAAAGGCTTTATCCATCCCCAAAGTCCATGCATTTTGAAGCATTCCGCATTTCCCCTTTGGAGGCGTGTTAGAACACTAGAGGAATAGCTGGTCGGTACATAAAGGACGGGAAGCAGAAAAAGCAACAATAGATGAGTTTGTACAGAGGCCTGGCCCACACCAGCCCTCCGTGGGGATCTGAGAAGGGGCCGCGGTGCAAGGTGCAAAGGTGAGCCGTGGCGGGGCTTTTGCTGGAAAGAGACTTTGACAAAGGTAGTGCCTCAGCTCAGCAGGGTCTGAGTGCAGGGAGCTTGAAAGCAGAGATCCAATGATCCCAAAATAAAAGAAGTGAGCGAGAGGCCAGGGACACAAAGAAAAGTGACCTCGCCTAGAAGTAGCTCTGTAGCAAGAAAGGACACAAACTTGACCTCACAGATCCTGAGGCTGGCATTGATCAGAAAAAGGTCTACAGCCTCCAGAATGGGCTGCTGTTTGAGCTCAGTGGGCCACTAAATGCAGCAATGAGTCTGAAAAGACACAGACTGCCATTGATTACAAGAAGCATGCTGCGTTGGCACATATCATTGCAAATTTGGTGGAATTGGAATTAATTTCTGCAAAAAGGACAATTTAAAAGGGAGTTGTATCTATCCCATGCCCAAGAAAATTGCTTGGGGAAAATTTGAAAGATTTTCTATACATAGAATTAAAGGAATATAGCATAAGAATACATTTTATTAGTTCAAATTTCCAAGCCCTTGATTCAGCTAAAGAATGAGTAAAAACATTAGTTCTGGCTATTGTCTGCAATAGTTAGACTCCTTAGTGGAATCATGAACTAAAATTGTATTTAAACGGTGATATTCTTCTTTAGTTGCCTGTGACTAAGTAAAAAGTAGCTTTAAATGTATTTTAATTGGATATTAAAATCCACTAAATACTTCAAATGTTGAAGTGTACAATCAGGAATTTTCTTTAAAAATGATTAGCACTGGCCCTAAAAGTATATACAACGAACTTACTAAAAATTCTGTTCTAACAGGTATTACCTTTTTAGAAACATTACACTGTCAACCCTGGCTACATACAGATTCACTCAAAAAAGAATACAGTGAAAAAAAAAACTATATAAATAAACAGGTTTGACCAAATATCTACAGCTAAGCCAGCCGAATTGCCAAAACAGAAGAGCTGTTTTATTTATTGCCCACTTTTTCAAACACTCCTTTAGTCAGTCAACAAACATTTTGTAGCATGTCAGTAAGTTTGCTAAAGGAAGATAATGAGATCGACTCTCATCTACTCACTGTCTCACTTGTTCTTATATGTCTACTTAGTCCAAAGTCCCACAGAATGTATGTTCTTCATAATTCTCAAATGATCTCGTCATATTTCCGCACTCACTAAATTAGTAAGTCATCACTTCTTGTCTAGAGTTCTGGCAGCTTCCTAACTAAACTAACTAAACTACCCTCATAGCGGAAGAGAGGAATGACAATACAAGATGGCATGAATCCATCTTTGAATTCCACACGATTCAGTATGTCTGGAAGAAGAAGACAAGCAGGCTGGTGGTGCAGCAAGCTCTGCAGAGGTAGAAGGGGGCTAAGTAGGCAAGTATTGTGTTGGCGAAGCTAGGAAGTTGAAGTTCTATTTTGGATGGCATATGAAAACACTGAGGCTTTTCTCATCAAAAAGGATGAATCTTGCCATTTGCAGCAACATGGATGGATGGACGATATTATGCTAAGAGAAATAAGTCATACAGAGAAAGACAAATACTGTATGATCTAACTTATATGGGGAATCTAAAGAACAAAACAAATGACTAAACAAACCAACCAAGAGCAGAATCAGACTCATAAATGTGATGGTTGCCAGAGCAGAGGGGGTTGGGGCATGGGCAAAATGGGTGAAGGGGAGTGGAAGATACAAGCTTCTAGTTATGGAATGAATAAGTCACAGAACGAAAGGCACAGCATAAGGAGTATAGTCAATGGCATTATAATAGGATTGTATGGCAATAGACAGTAGTTAGCTATACTTGCGGCAAGCACGTGGTAATGTATAGTTTTGAATCACCGTGTTGTACACCTGAGACTAATGTAACATTGTGAGCCATCTATACAGCAATTAAAAAATAATTTAAAAATAAAAAGAATGCTCTCAGTTGAAGACAAAAAGAAAACACTGAGGATTTTAAACACAGGAGTGGAATTATACAGCCTACGTTTAGAAATTCACATGGTGGATCTCTGGGTGCATGATGGAGTTTTTAATTTTTGAAGTATCATACAAACTCAAGGTATGATTAATATTAACTTATTTTCCTCACTATTCTCTCTTGAAGTGAGGCATGCTGTCCTTTGTATTATTCCATTTTGTTTTACTTGATTTTATAGTGGTGTTTCTAGTATGAGTTATAATGCATATATTAGGTGGGCAAAATAAAGAAGATCCTTACCTCACATAAATATCAGTTAATATGAGTTAAAAAGTTAAATGTGAGAAGGGAACACATTACAACCTCTAGAAGGAAGTCCAGAATATCTTTAGGTGTGCAGAGTGAGGAGGTTCATGTGTAATCCACAGAAAGCACTAACTTACCTTACATTAAAATCAAGAACCTCTATACATCAAAAGGATAACCATAAGAAACTGAAAAGAAAAAGGATAATAATTATACGGTTTCACTCATACAGGGAATATAAGAAATGGTGAAAGGGATTATAAGGGAAAGGAGGGAAAAAGAGTGGGAAAAATCAGAGAGGGTCACGAAACATGAGAGACTCCTAACTCTGGGAAACAAACAAGGAGTAGAGGAAGGGGAGGTGGGCAGGGGGATGGGGTGACTGGGCGACGGGCACTGAGGGGGGCACTTGATGGGATGAGCGCTGGGTGTTGTACTGTATTGGTAAATCGAACTCCAATAAAATATATATATACATATATATGTATATGTATATATAAAGAAAAAGGCACAAACTGAGAGTTGATTTTAGACACATGAACTAGTACGTCAGAATACCTGAATAACTCTAGTAAATTCACATAAAAATCCATAGAAAAATAAGCAAGAATGTAAGTCAGTCAGCATTTCAAAGGAGAAGAAATATGAAGATCAATAACTATAGGTGAAGACATTTGATCTCCTTAATAATTGGGTAAATTAAGTCACAAAGAGATACAATTTGCAACCACCAGATTGTTAAGGAAAAAAAATAAAAGTCTAACAATGCCAAATGTTGGCAAGGATATGGAAAAACCAGAAATTCTAAATGCTGCCAGTGGGAGTGAAAATTGGCATAACCTCTGTGGAAGCAAATTGGCATTATCAAGTTAACTCCCACACATGCATGAATTAACATGCTAGAAAATGTTTACAGCAACATTGTTTGTGAGACCAAAAATAACTAACTCACTCCTTGAATAAATAAATGCATACAATTTCTATAACTACATCATGAAATACAATATAGCTGCGAAAACGAGTGAACTAGAGCCACATGCCACAAGATGAATCTTAAATACACAAAGTTGAAAAAAATTAGCAAGTTACAAATTATTCCTCATTACAAAAGGATGTAAATGGATAACATCTTCTACGAGCTTCAGAAACAAAGTAAGTAATACATGACTTAGGGACATCTCCAAGTTTCACAAATCCATCAAAGTATGCCATTATTATTAGTAGTAGTATTAATTTAAATTAAGGATTACATTTACCTCTCAAGGAGAGGTGAGAGTTTGGGAATTGGTCGGGGAGGGCCATGAGGTTATCAGTGATAATAATAAGTTTCAGTTTCTAAAGTTGAGTGTTTTAGTATAGCTTCATAAATTACATATATGGCCCCCATATTCTTTCACATGGATCAAATTCTTCCCAGTAAAAATATAAGGATAGAAAAAAGTGAATGAACGAGTGATGTTTAGTACTTCTTTTCTTCTTTTTCTAAAAGATTATTTATTTATTTATTTATTATTTATTTATTTATTTATTTATTTATTTATTTGACAGTGAGAGGGAGAGCATGCACACACACACGCATACACACCCGAGGAGGGTGGAGGAGCAAAGGGAAAGGGAGAGGGAATCTCTAGTGGACTCAGTGCTGAACTCAGAGATGGAGTCGGGTCATGGGCTCAATCTCAGGACCCTGACGTCAAACCTAAGCTGAAATCAAGAGTCAAAAGCTTGACTAAGTCACCCTGGGACCCCAGTATTTCTATCTGATAAAGAAAGTAGTGGCATCACAATTTAATCTGAGATATGGAAATAAGTCTATGAGTTTATGTCTCAAATGACTAGCCAATTCTCAGTGATTTATCACCTCTGTCTCTTCACCATTGTCTTGGTTTAGATGTCATCATTTTGTTCACGAGCCTGATATAGCTTTGCCTCCGATTCCAACAACACCAGAACCAAACACCTCTTTAAAAGGTGCAAAACTGACGATGACCTCTCTCTGTCTCTCTCTTTTTTCTTTCCCTTAGAAAGAGAGAGAGAGAGAGAGAGGGAGTTCTTTCCCTTAGAGAGAGAGAGAGAGAGAGAGAGGGAGAGAGCATGAGTATGGTGAGGGGGCAAAGAGAAAGGGAGAGAGGATCTTGAGCAGACTGTACATTCAGGGCAGAGCTCAATCTCATAGCCCTGAGATCATGACCTGAGCTGAAATCAAGAGTCAGAGGTTTGGAATGCCTGGATGGCTCAGTGGTTGAGCATCTGCCTTCAGCTCAGGGCCTGATCCCGGGGTCCTGGGTTTGAGTCCCTCATCAGGTTCCCTGTGGGGAGCCTGCTTCTCCCTCTGCCTATGTCTCTGCCTCCTTCTCTGTGTCTCTCATGAATAAATAAAGTCTTAAAAAAACAAAAAGAGTGAGAGACCTCACCAACTAAGCCATCCAGGTGCCTCCCATCTCTTTAAAAGTCTTCAGAGTCTCCATGGCCCTAAGAAGGAAGCCTAATCTCTATAACATGACATGAACCATATCTTTCTCCCAGAACCCAATTTCCACTCACTCTTCTAGCCTCATTCCCATTCCCCACATTTCACTGGCAAGGAGGCTCCAGCTACAGTGATAACATTGTTGAACACTTGTACATTGCTTCCAAAGCCCTGGATACCCTTCCAAGCACTTTATGTATATTAACTCATCTAATCCTCGAAACAATTTTACGAGGTAAATACTATCATTATACTCATTTCACATTTAGAAAACAAGTCCAGAGAAGTAACTCATCTAGGCTGTAATCGAAAGTTAAATGGCAGGGCTTGGATTTTTCTGCTTGGAATGGTTGACCCTTTATTTCTGACAGTTTGCCTGCTTGATTCCTACATGGTCATCCAGACTTACATTAATTTAAGACTTTTCTGATCCCACCCTTAATACAAGAGCAGATGTTTTGATGTCTGTGTGTTCTTGCAGCACCTAGTACATGACTCTGACACAAAACTCTCTCATAAACACCTCTCCAAGATTTCACTTGCACCATTATTACATTGTCAATTCCTGGCACACGGTTGTACTCGGTACACACTGATTAAATTCATGAATGAATGAAGGCTTTCAGCTAAATTGTGACCCTTTCCAAATTTTAGAGAGTCTTATCTTTTCAAAAATAGTATTTTCTGAATTTCCTATGACTTAGCAGTTCTAAATGTTATTATTCTTATAAAACAATAAGAAGAGTAAGGCATTTAGAAGCCATGCAAGCAAGTTCTATTTGAACGTGTTCGTGATTCACTGTGTTCATATCAAGTTATGAGTTAAAAACATCATAATAAATAAAATAAGCTTGAAATGATAAAAAAGGGGACTTAAATTTTCCCTTAAATATATTTAATGTGGTCTATTTTCTGCAGGTAAGTTTAGTACTAAGTGACTTAAGTTATTAATTATGGCCAACTGAACTCTCCTAGAGAACTAAGTCATCCACTCTAGCTGTAGAGAAAAGGTTTAAGATCATAACACCAGGAAATAAAAAAAGGTTATGAGTTTGCTCAAGTTCATATCACCTTAATTGGAGTATTTGGCTGACTGTGTTCTGTGTAAGGGGCCTCCTGGCATTGAGTGAGAGGATTTTTGAAGCCATTTAACACTCACAGAAGTCCTTGGTAATGGTTATTGTAAGTAAAGGGATAGAAACCTGCAGTGTTAGTCACAAGGCTTCAGACCTGATGCATTTGCTGTTGTTTTCTATCATTTCAATTTAGTGTAATATTTTCTGATTCAAGGAATTATCAGTACTTTCAAGAGCCTGGAAAATACCACCATGCCTGGAACACAGAATGGGCTGTATCAACAGCAAAACACAGCCCAGTCTTCTTGGGTAGGGATGCAAAAAATTACCATGGAGATAATGAAAATCAGGCAATCCACCTAATGTAATCTTTTGGTGATTCTAAAATTAAGAAGTACCCTATAACTATTCCCTCAGGTAAGTGCATATGTCATTACGAGCTCTTTGTAAAAATCATCGAAACATTAAAAAACAGAAAAGAGTGAAAATCAATCTTTTACTTATTCCTTGAAGTCAATGAGGCAATAACTTTCTCTCTCTTGCTCCCTCTCACATCCTTTCCCCTTCCTTTGTATTCTTCTTTGTCAAGAAATTTAGTTATTTAGTTCCATTGGATCGTGTTCTTGTTGCCTGATGTAATGATATGGAAAAATGGAAAGATGGAGGGGAGCATAGGGGATATTGATAAGTGTATGGAATTTCTTAGAAAACATCTAAGGGGAAATATACTTTCAAATGAGTTGTAAAAAGAGGAGCATAGCTATTCACTTAAAAGTGTCCACTGGAAGACGTCAAGCAGGTGGGGGAAACAGGCAAGGAATTGCTAGAACTTCATCTGTGCTCACATGTGCACCGACAGCTGGGCTAGTGGGAGATCAAGAGAACACATGTCTGCAGAAGAGACTGAGCAAGTACATCAACATGACCTGCAGACCCATGTGCCCCATTTGAAGAAACTCATTTGCAAATCTCTCAATAGTTTCATGCCTTCCTAAGGCGTTAAAATGCTCCATTCAGGATATAGAGGTCAAGGAGGGAATCCAGGTGGAAAGCATGTGCCAAGGGCTTTTGATCATTTCTGATAAAGAAATAAGAATCACTGGTGATTGCATTTAAAACATTAAAACTATATCAAAGCTTCAAATACCTCTTTATCTAAAACTATAGGTCATTGCAATGAATTAAAATATTCTTTACATTTAAAATATGTTTCTTGTTTAACTATTTCTGCAGTTTTACAATATGTAATGTATTCCAAGTACTTTGGCGATCTTTATTCTTTAACATTTCTAGACACGTGACTCTATTAAAATTAGGATAACATCATCAAAAAAGTCTTTACTTTGTACCTACCAGGTGCATGGCACTTTGCTGAGACAGAATTTACTACTATTTATAGTGTGATATTGCATATAATATATTTTTAAGGTCCACAGATAACTATGCTGCCTGCCTGTGTTGTCAATAATAGAAGTTCATGACATTTGATTTGAGTCTTTGTAAGAGGCAATGTTATTCTGATTTAATAGCTTCCATCTGTTCTTCTCATTTTCATTGCTCCTTTTACAGTTTCCAAATTCCACCCTGTACCCTCCAGGGAAATTTTCTCAAGCATTGATTCTATTCATCTATGAATTGGAGGAGGGGGGGAGCATTCTTCTGCAGCCTTATGGTTTTGTTTATTGATCTTGATTGTTAGGCAACTTGTTGACATGCAAACACTTGCTTTTTTATTTCTTATATATATATTTTTGTGTGTTGGTAAGTGCTTGGTGTAATTGCAAAGACTTGATTCCTGGACAAAAGTTGTGTTGCAATGTTCCTTTACAAAGTTTAATAGAGAAACATTCCATGAATAAAGATACATAGAAAAGAGACCCCTCCTATATTATTTGTTTACTAAGTAAACAAATAATCTACAACCATAAAACAAAATTACATGTTTAAATTTGTCTGAAATCAAACAATTTGAATCTAAAGCTTAATTTACAATTATTAAAATGTATTGCAACATTGGTCAAATATTAGCCACTGGGAAGGCTCATAGCCATATTGGCAACATGTGGCATTACTTTTAACCTTTTCATTTTGTAAGTAGATACTATATTTAAATTAAACTGGATAAAAATAAGTGTAGTTCTACCTCGACATTATATGCCATCTGATTTCATGCTAGATCTCTGAAGTAAAAAATTGAATGTACATTATTTTTACTCTGCTATAGCAAAGGCTTTACAATTGAATTTATCTCCCTATGGTTAAGAAGTAAAGGAAAATATGATAATGAATATTTTACAATGACCTATTATTTCTTTTTTGAGAAGCCATGTTTTATGATATACTGATGCTTGAAATGCTTTTGGTCTCAATATAAAAATCTCAGGTGGAGAGGTGCCTGGGTTGCTCAGTCAGTTAACCATCCAAGTGGTGGTTTCAGCTCAGGTCATGGCCTCAGAGTTTTGGGATTGAGTCCCACATTGGGCTCCGCACTCAGTGCAGAGTCTGCTTGTTCCTCTCCCTCTGCTCCTCTCCTTGCTTGCTCTATTTCTCATATAAACAAATAAATAAATAAATAAATAAATAAATAAATAAATAAATAAAATCTTAAAAAAAAAACCCTCAAATGGAGGGGGTGTATAGGTATATTTCAAATTAACAGTTAAACGTGCCATTAATCTCTACCTTTGGTAAAGCATTCCCCATATTTATTGGCTGCAGAGTAAGATTAATATTTTCAGGCACACATTTTGGAGAAATTTACCAGAATACAAAAAGAGATATGACACATGGATGAAATCGACTGGGTTTAGGTGATAGGAACTGTCTTTGTGGAATCGTGGAAGAACCACAGATCCATATGGAGACCTGGACTTTGAAGTTCCTTCTGGGCTTCTCTGATTGCCATTTTCATTCCTAAGGGTCATTTGAAGTCTAGCCTGGCCTGAAGCCCTTTCACCCTAGCTTTCTAGACTCTGACAATAAATAGTTGTATAACCTCACAAAGTCAGGTTTTGCTTCACCTGCTTCATCTGAACACTTCCTTTCAATTGAGAATTTCAAAATTGAAAATCAAATTGCTGCTTCATCTATTATTTTGCAGTGGGTTCCATTTTTATTTTATAATATTATTCTCCAGATATTTTGATAAATAAAATAATTGTCCTAGCAAACCATCCAGGGCATTTCTAATCCTGTATGTTCTCTAATATGTCCTACCTGTGCTTCCATTTCCTTGCTCTGCATTTATTTACTATATTAACCAAACTAGATTATTTCATATATACTTTTACCCTTGTCATCTACTTAAGTAGATTTTAAGTTCTTTGGTGCAGAAGACATGTCTTTTTCTTCTCAAAACACGAGGCATGGTGCCTTATACATAGTAGGCTTTAAATACTTGTTTACCATGAGGAAGCTGCAAAACAGTCATTTGTGTCTGCATTTATGAATGTATTCATTCATTCCACCAACATAATGAAGACCTATTATATGCCTGCCATAGGCAATGCTTGAAATGTAAATAGATACAACACTAAATCCAGAGAATCCAAACAGTTTACACAAAGTTTGAGGTTGTAGCTCCTGAAACAGTGAAAATATTATTCTAAAATAAAAGCTGTAATAGATTCTAGTTGAATGGATGTTCTAAAAAAAAAAAAAAAGAAATTTAGATACCTAAATCCTCCCAAATCAATTTCACACCTCAGCAACTCCTACAGGTTACGCCTGATTAATTACTTAACTAGATCCTCTATTAATCAGTTATTTCTCACATTTTGAGTAAAAGATTTTTAAGTTCAACTATAAGTTTCTCTAAATAATTTAATTTTTGAAGATTGGTTTTCTTTATCGCTAGCATGATGTTAAACTACTGTTTTTCTTTTGTTTGTATATTAGTCATTGTTGTGGTAAATATTGATTATACATTTCTCTGCCTTAAAGCAGTTTTTTCTTTCTCTAGTACAGATGTTTTAGATGCTCTTTTTTGAGCTAATTGATGTGTGTGTGTATGTGTGTGTGTGTTCTTGGACTCACTGTTGAGTCATCCATTAAAATACCCCAAACAACAAAACAAATTAAATGTATTATAAAAGCTTTACTTTCAAAACTCACCTAAAGTACAGACCTAGATACTAAGGCAATTTGTTGTATAACAAAATTATAATCATTGCTGTCTGATATTGACCACCAATCTCAAAGTTCCATCAATTTTCCAGCTCATTCATATTTTATTTCATTTTATGGATGGTATTTTCTGAATTTAAACACAATTTTATTTATTTAGATATTTAAAAACATTTATTTAGTTCCATTGAATTTTTTTTCTTTTTTCTTTTTGTTCCATTGAATTTTTATTCCTGTTCATGCCAGGTTAGTAATACACTCAAATTTTAAATTCTAGCACATGACATTTCCCTGTTATTCTTATTCTCATGTTATTTTCAAATAGGTAATGAATAATAATTTTAATAAAATACCAATTGCTTTGACTTTCTACTGGAAGATCTACTCTAAGTTACCTTATAATACTTTTTGAAAATAATGTTTATTTTTTTAGATTTATTTATTTAGCTTGGAGAAAGGGGGACACAAAGTGAGGAGAGACAGAGGAAGAGAGAGAAGGAATCCTTAAGCAGACTCCCCATTGAGTGTGGCGCCTGATGGAGGGCTTGATCCCAGAACCCTGAGATCATGACCTGAGCTGAGACCAAGAGTCTGACACTCAGCCAACTGAGCCACCCAGGCCTCCCTGAATATGCTGTTTTATACTAATTCATATCACTGAATCAAGTTTCTCACTAAGATTATTAGAATAAATTTACATAGTAATATTTATGAGTCGGCATTTAAAAAATACGTATTCATTTATTTCACAGTTAACTTTATGACTTGCTGGAAATAATAGCCATTCTTTCAAGAGTGGCACACATTCTTTCAATGGCTGATACACATTATGTTTTGTTGGTATGCTATGTTTAAAACCAAATTTTTTTTAAAGATTTTATTCATTTATTCATGAGAAACACAGAGACAGAGACAGAGACATAGGCAGAGAGAGAAACGGGCTCCTTGCAGGAAGCCTGATGCGGGACTCAATCCCAGGACTCCAGGATCACCCCCTGAGCCAAAGGCAGATGCTCAACTGCTAAGCCACCCAGGCATCCCTTAAACCAAATTCTTATCTTACTCTTAGATGTAGGTAAAATCCACTTTTTTAATTTGAAGGAAACCAATACTACTTGATTTTCCCACTAGCTGGTTCTTTCAATATCCTTAGTGCTAACATTTTGTTTTTTGAATGAATTTCTATAATTATTTGCTGGAAAGATTTTTTGTTGCTGTTTTTTTTTTTTTTTTTTTTTTTTTCTGAGAGAGATGCCATACAGCCTTAAATGATGAAATGTACTAAAATATACAAGAGACTTGGAGATGTAATGGGAGAGGTTGAGAGGAATTCCATACAGGATGATCTTCACATATGAATAACAAACTCTTTTAAAATGTACTTCTTTTTCTCAGTCCTATAGTCACAGTCTATATGCATATTTTCAAACTTTTTGTGCTAACAAAGATGATGAAACCAACCCATTTTAACTGGTTTTAGCATTAGAAACTTGAATGCATTCGTAAGAATCTTCACAAAGGAAAGAAAATGAGTAAGTCAGGATCTCCCAAAGTATTATCAAATCCATATATGTAAACAGTAATAATGTTGAGTATATGCTATATGGTAAGCACAATATGCTGAGTACAATAAACACTTAACAAAGAGAAACTTCAAGACTCTTGTGATAAAAGTAAAATAACATAAATAAGTGTAAGCATTAATAGTCAGTCAATGGCCTGATATTAATTATATAAGTTTTATGCCATTTCATGTAGAAATTTTGACCTTTACAGAATATTCTATAATTAAGGCAATATGATGTGGAGGATTTTGAGGTAAGTTTTACAACAGAAGAACAACTTATACCAAAGTATCATTAAGGTAGCCTATATTAATATTCCAGAAACGTTGAGCACCATTACAAAACATTCCAGGAGAGTTCCAGTGTCTGTGTTGTCAGGTTTTATGAACAGTAAATTGCCTTCACATCCTTTCTCACTTCCAGTACCAGTAGCCATAATTCATAAGCAAACTGTTACAGTTGTCCAACCTTGAAGTAAAAGAACAATTTTTGTGTTTACTGCTGAAAAGATGGCAAATGGTTTGGCTAGTGACTCAGCAGAGGTACTGATGACTATTTGTGAGTAGTCTGAGGATGGGGCACATACTTCACTGAATATTGCTAAGTGGGATAGAGAGGTGAGATTCTTACAAACAAACCTGTCTGCGCTTCGAGAGAAGGTGGAAGGTAACTGAGAAGGCTGGCCTGTAAGTCACTGACCTGTTGTGACCAGTATCGACTGGAACATTTTCTACAATTCTATTCACTGTTTACCAATTGAATTTTAAAAAAAATAAGATTTATTTATTGTAGAAAAAGTAAGCGAGTGGTGAGGGCCAGAGGGGGAGAGAGAGAATTTCAAGCAGACTCCCTACTGAGCACAGAGCCTGATGCGGGGCTTGATCTCACAACTCTGAGATCATGACCTGAGCCAGAATCAAAAGTCAGATGCTTAACACATGGAGCCACCCAGGCGTCTCTCAATGTTTCTGAGAACTAGAACCTCACATCTTAATATGAGGATCATGACATTTTGCTTCTCAGTTGTATTTAAAGAGCATCTGATCAATAGTTATTTGGGGGAAACTTGTATTCTGTGGGCTCTCTCGCACACACATACACATGCATATGCAAACACACTCTTCCTCTCTCTCCATCCGACTCCCAGCCATAAAGCATCTGCATCTGTTACTTTCTAGAAACATTTTGCATATTCCAGTCATTTTTGCTAGGCTTTTGTGTTTCTTAGTTGCCACAATTTCCCCCTTCTTCCAGCCACAACCTCAGGCACTTCCTACTAGGGAATGACACCAAACAACATGTCAAGAGCCTTTCAAAATTGCTGCCAGACTTTAGTGACATTCTTACAGCATATGGAGTACTGATGTGCTGAAAATATGGCAGAAAGCTACCTGATGCTTACCGTGTCAGGAAGTTCCAGTCTGGCAGAGGGTTCTGGTTCAGATTTGCAACATAAACAGGACTTTAACTGTTTTTTAACAAAGCGTCTAAGTAAAAGTTACCAAAAGTGTCCTTTTCAATCAGTTCTTCATTCCAGCTCCCACCGTCCAAGCTCTGCCAATAGAAAAGGAAAAATTCAGAGAAAATAAATATTAAAATTATCCCGAAGCGATCTTGGCTAATAGAATAATTTAGTTATAATTTAAATGTGCTGTCTGTTATCTTAGATCCAGACAACATCATGGGAAAACTACATGCTCTTTCACGTGAAGCAAATGTCTCATAAAACACGACACTCATAATTGCAAGAGAAAAAAAAATACGAGTTAGGAAACTCAGTAAATACCCATTCAGAAAAACATGTAGTAAAATAATTATTTGCTTAGCTGGGATATACCTTTGAACTCCTTATTGAATTAGTTATTTCTTCAACAATATACATCATATATGCATGAATATATATATGAATTCACATCCATACTATGTGTGTGTATACAGCACCTTAATGGTTTTTATTATTTTATTTGAAAATTACAATCATATTAATAACATTTAGAATAACATCATATACAACAGTTTCAGGCAGATGTGCTCCTGTATGTTTTCCAGGTGGAGATAAGTTTTCCCATTGATTCTATATTTCTGAAATTGAAATATTATCTCTTATGACAAAAAAACATAAAGATTGAAACGACAAATATTAGAGAATGACATGGGCCTAGATCTTGTCCTTAGAATTCAGTTTCATTATAGATTTAAATCAATAACCTTTCAAAAAGGTCTTGCTTTATTAATATAGTCATTTAAATAATACTCCAGGCAGTCTTTTTGTTTGTAATACAGTTTTGGACAAAAAAACAGGTCATTTTAATAAACACTGAGACTTTGAACAGTTTCCTAAAGTTCATAAAGCTTTGGCTTTCATAAAATGCATAATAACAAGATTTATTTCATAAATATTTCTTATGAACTAAATAAGATAATGCATATGTATTTAATAGGACAATGCTGACATGCTCAAAAATACGTCATCATTTTACTTAAACTGTTTGCTACTTTTTATTGATACAATTTTATCTGAAACAGATTTTTGAATGGTTGTTAACATTTCACTATTTCTATGGCAAACAATGATTAGATGGATTATTAGAATGTTAGCTTCTCTCTCATTCATGTGGGATTATCCTTAAATCTTATTTAAAATTCTCCTATGGCATTTCTGAAGTTGGTCTCTGCCAGTCTCTCCCCTCATTCCCAAACCTTAATTAGCCAAATTCACCTTACCTTGAACATCCTGGTCAAATCTGCAGTTGGCCTCATCAAACTTTTGAATCTATTTTCCATTAATTTTTAATATAACCCTTTCCCTCCAGAGGTCTACTTTGGAATAGTGACATCCTAGAATGAAGAGTAAAAGTAGTTATTTCGAACCTTCAAGAAAAAAATAGTTCCCACCATGTATAAATTGTTCTAGCACAGAAAGAAATAAAAATTGTAACACCATTTGTAAAATTACTGTTTAACCATGATACCAAAAATTGACCGGAAAAAAAAATCTGAAAAACCTTGAAAACACACTGTCCTGATAAAACACATTTTAACTAAAATATTAGTAATAAAATAAAATATGTAAAAAGATTAATACTTCATTGCAAATATAATTTACTTAGGAAACAGGTTAAGCTTGTTTATTACATAAGCCAAAAATAATGACATTCATAGTTACTTCAATGGTGTAAGAATCTGCCCCAAATGTTTAAAATTAAAATAAAATAGTGTAAATATCACCTATACCTATACTGGCACTAGAAGGACCTGTTCTTGACATGAAAGGTACCTAATTCCAAAATAACACATTGTATATACTCAGTGGAGAGGGAAAGACGAAGAGACAGAGAGAGAGAGACAGAGATGAGAGATTAAATTATGAATAAAGGATGGATGCCGGTTTTCAATGGAGACAATTGCAATATGATATATGAATGAATGAGGAATATAACCATTGTAAAGAAGGAAACTTTTCACTATTTACAGACATCTTCTTTATCCATTTGAAAAACTTAGGAGAATCAACAGCAAAAAAACTCACAAAATTATATTAACAAAAAAGTTCAATAAGAAGACTGACCACTAAAAAATAAATGAAAAGTCAATAGATTTTCTAAAATGAATTGGTGTTTGCCATGGAAGAAAATTCCATTCAAACCTATTACTAAATATAGACAATCCTGGAATCAAAACAAATAGGAATTATTTGTATAAAAAACCTACAACTATTTGCTGAGGTATATAAAATATAATGATGAGTGACATAAGACCATTCATTCACAAGAAGAGTGGAGGAAGGATGACGGAGAGCTACCAATTTGTTTCAAATTAATGAATCACTCTGCTACTTGACATAGAAAGAGAAAGACCAGGGTAGGAAGACCCAGGTTCTTCCCTTCCAATCAATCTCTTATCCGTATCCCCCATTGGCCAAACTGGCCAAACATAACCAGAAATAACAGGCAAGTGTACATGCAGCCATCCAAGTGGAAAGGAGACAAGACCTGGGAGCAAACAAACAAATGCACATTCATTTTATCACTCACCCTTTGCTATTTTTATGCTGTAGTTTTGTGACTTTACCCTTTGCTATTCTTCTACTCTGACTAGATTTCAATCCCATCAAAACAAGTTTATGTTTTTCTCTTAACATGATTCAACTGTAAATAAAACAAATATGCTCTGAAACCTTACAAAAAGGGGATCCACATGCTATTATTCACAATACACACTTCTGGGGGTGCTAATTCCTCTTCAGCCAAGATCCCACTTGAACATGCTGTGATCTAAAAACAGATTATTAAATTAAACACTACCGACATTATTCTTATAAAAACAGTTCAGTAAAAGGGAAGCATTGGTTAATATCTACAAAAACACACACAAAATTATGAGCTCTTGTTTTCCTTCCTAGAACTATGAATTAGCCTGAAGTTGTTCTCTGTAAAATTCCTTTTCCTACCGTCACATTTCCCTATCTTTAGCCAGTGCACACAGATTCTAGAATCTCAAGTGAATGTGCTCCCGTAGATAAATTTGATATGATCCAACTTTATGTTCCATCTCCTTGGCTTTATGCCCTTAAAAGAAATTCCACACATACTTCTTAGATATGTAACATAAATTGTCACAGTGTTGTAATTATTTTGCACTTGTATTCCTGTGCCTGTTGGTTCTGATTCCGGTTATAGGTCTGAAATGAAAAAGAGACAGTGAATATGAAGCCTGAGGGCAGACAATAGGACTTTTCTTGCAAACAGCTGTTTGAGGTGGGGTCATGTGAGGTCTTCACCTCCAGAAGAAGAAAATCACATCTGACAGCCGCTTTTGCTGGAAAGGCAGGCTCAGGGTAATTTGGAGGTACAAAATTCCCAGAATTTTCTGAGTCCACTCAAGTGACCACATCCATGTCTTTCTCACTCCTCCCAAATCCAGATCCCAAGCTCTGCACAGAAGACATGGTGAGGCTTTGCCTGCAACTTGGTTTGTGATTCTGCTACAAGGACTATCAAGATACGGGGCTTGAGTTTTTTCACTATTTCTGTACTACAATTTTAAAAAGTAAGACAATTTTAAGCATTACCAAAATTAATTACCAAAATGACAGTTTGGCGAGTTCTATTGTTCTAAGAAAAGAACTAATTCTCAGGTTTGTAAATTTAATGTCACAATGGTGAACCTTCTAAATATTTTTTAAATATTCATAGAATTTCTTAATGCCGACCGTTTTTCATTGCGTTTGCTCTGGGCGCCTACTCTTTACCCAGATTAGCCTTGCCAGCTGTTTAATAATGTTAGTAGTGTTTTCAAAGTCTTTTTTTATTCAGTCCTTTGGAAGGTAGTCTATTTCATTAGTGGCCACTCTATATTATTTATTTCTGTCTTTTTAGTTGCTTTAAGTTGTGGTCTACATTCTGACTTCTTGAAACAAATAAGATTATTGATTTCCAACTTCATTCTTTTCTAACCTATGCATTCAAAATGACTCTATGCATTATTATAGCATCATACAGAATTGATATAACATGTGTTTATCACAGTGCAGATTCTAATTTCTATTTTCATTTTTATTTCTTATTTAATCAATGAATATTACTTAATTTTTAAAACTTTGAGATTTTTCTTAATAGCTTTTCATCACTGAGATGTATTTTAGTTATATCATGTCAAAGAACATAGGTCATATAGTTTCTGTCCTCTGGCATTTGTTGTTTAATGGGGCTAGCATAGGGTCAATTTTGGTAAAAACTCCATGGATGTTGACACATACTGTGTAATTCTTTTGATTTGGTGTTTTACGTATTACCAATTAGGTCATACTTGTCAAAAACACTGTTCAAATCTACACTTGCCAATTTTTTTGTCTGATTTTTCATCCTATTACTGGGAAAGGGTTGCTAAAATAATCCACTATATGGTCTTTGACTTCTTTTTGTTTTGGAAATTATCACTTTATATACTTTGATGGCATATGCTTAATTATACATAACTTTAGAGTAAGTTCATCTTGTGTATTGAAACTTTAATCATCATCAAGCATCCCACTTTATACTTTACAATTACCTTGCCTTAAATTATATTTGTTTGAAATCAGGATATCTACCTAAGCTCTCTCTCTTTCTCTCCTCTCTGAATGAATCATCAATTTATCTTTATGTGAAACTGGTTTATTTACCCTCACCTCTGAATATTGTTGCCGGATATATATTTCATCTCTTATCAGTTTTGGAAAATTCTTAACCATTATATTTTCTTAAACAGCTTCAGTCCTGTTCTTGTTCTTTTGAGACCATAATTACATTTCCCACATGTTAAGCCCCTTTCTGTGTTGTTGGTCGTTTTTCTTCCTGTGTGATTTTGTCTGAATTTTTATTTTATCTATCCTTCCAATTCATCATTTGTACTTTATCATTATTTAGAGCTCTACTAAATTGTATTTAATCAGTCATTAAATCATCTGAGTTCCTGGTTCCAGCTTATTGTATGTGTATTTATTTTCTACTGCTATACATACTTGGCACCTTAAAACAACACATATTTATTAGCTCATGGTTCTGTAGGCTAAAGCTCCTGATGGATGGTTTTGATTGAATTCTCTATGTAGGGTTTTATGGGATCAAAATCAAGGTGTGGGCCATACGGGGCCCTTATCTCTGGAGAAGAATCTGATTCCAAATTCTTTCAGATTTTTGGTCATTTTCAACTCCTTGCTGGCAAAAGACAGAGGTCCCCATTTCATTTCAGCCATCAGATGAAGGCTTTCTGCTCCTAAATCATACGGATTTTTGACAAATGACCCCTTCCAACCTCAGAGCCAGGAATAGCAAGTTGACTCGTCCCCATAATTTGAATCTCTGACTTCTTTTTCTGCCACTTACCAGAGAAACTTTTGCTTTTAAACTGCCCATGTGATTAGGCTAGTCTCACTTGGCTAACCTCCTTAGTTTAAGATCAACTAGTAATATTCCTAATTGCATCTGAGAAGTCCCTTTAGCCATACGTCCTAATGTACAGGAATAATGCAAGAGGCCATCTAGAAATCTGCCTTCCATAGGATACTTCAGTTATAGAATCTCCATTTGAGTTTTTCAACTTTTTTTTTTTAAGATTTTTATTTACTTATTCATTAGAGACACAGACAGAGGCAGACACAGGCAGAGGGAGAAGCAGGCTCCATGCAGAAAACCCATTGTGGGATTCGATCTCAGGAGTTTGGGATCATGCCCCGGGCCAAAGGCAGACACTCAATCACTGAGCCACCCAGCTGTCCCTGAGTTTTTCAACTTTTGATAAAATTCTTCAAGTCTTTCAAAATTTCTTAAACATGTTAATTAGTCATAGTGAAAGAATGAGGATTATTACTCCAAACTACAGACAGTCTTGCGCATGTTTCTGTTATATTTTGTCTTAATTTTTGGTCATTTGTTGTCTTTCCTTTTCTTTTAAAAAATTTTAAATATGTATTTATATATGTATGTATATATTATGTATATATTATATACATAACATATATATTATTGAGTGACTAGAATTGTGTATGAAAAATTGTAGATTTAGTTTTGTGCAAGCTTTTGTGGACATGTTTTCACTTATCTTGAGTGAGTATCTAGGAGTGGAAGTACTTGAGCCATAAGGTAAGTGTATACTTAACATTACAGACAGTTGCTAATTTTCAAGTGGTTCTATTGTTTTACTTTTCCTGCAACAGTTAGAGTCACGGTTAGTCTGTATCTCTGCCAACACTTGTTTTTGTCAGTATTTTAAATTCTAGTCATTCCAATGAGTGTGTAATGATATCTCATTATGCTTTGGCTTACACTTAAGAATAAAGATGTAAAGCACATTTTCCCATGTGCATTGGTGGTTTGTATACATCCTCTGCAGTAATATATGTGAAAATCATTGCTATATTTATTTTTTTAATATTCTATTTATTTATTTGAGAGAGAGAGAGACAGTACGCACAAGTGGTGGGGGGAAGAACAGAGGGAGAAGCAGACTCCCTGCTGAGCAGGGAGCCTGATGTAGGGCTCAATCCCAGGACTCTAGGATCATGACCTGAGCCAAAGGCAGCACTTAAAGGATTGAGCCACACAGGTGCCCCTTTATCCAGTTATTGAATTGAAAGGGTTCCTTATACATTCCAGATACGTGGTTTTTTCCAGATATGTGTATGTCATGTGAAGTATGTGAGTATTTTCTCCCAGTGAATGTCCTTGTTTTTCATTTTAATAATGTATTTTAAAAAGTGATTTTTAAAAATCTTGATAAAGTATAACCATGTTTTTCCTTATGCCTTTTTGTTCCCTATCTTAGAAATGACTGCCTACTCAAAGTCTGCACAGATAGTATCTCATGCTTTCTTTTAGAAGTTTTTCTAGTTTTACGCTTTCCATTCCATTTGGGATTACAAACCAATCCAAGTTCGTTTTTGGCACAGAGTTTGTGGTAATATGGAGTTCAGTTCTTCTAGGTAGCATTGGGTTGTCCAGAGCCATTGGTTGAAAAGACAATCCTTTCCCTTCATTGAATTATGTTGGCATTGCTATCGTAAATGACTATACATATGGTTCTATTTTTAGACTCAATTTCGTTCATTGATATATAAGTTTATCCTTACACCAGTACCACTCACCATTGATCACTTGAGCTTTGTAGTTGATCCTGATTAAGTAATGTCAATCTTCTAATTTTGGCTATTCTAGATTCCCTGCATTCCTATATAAGTTGCAGAATCAGGGGCACCTGGGTGGCTCAGTCTGTTGAGCATCTGCCTTCAGCCCCACATCATGACCCCAGGGTCCTGGGATCCAGCTTTTCCCTCTCCCTCTGCTTGCCACTCCCCACTCTCATGCTCTCTCTCTCTCTCTCTCTCTCTCTCTCTGTCAAATAAATAAATAAAATTTTTGAAAAAAAGTTGCAGAATCAGCTTGTGAATCTTTACCAAAAGAAAGAAAAAAAAGCCATGAAGTATTTTCTTTGAAATTGTATTGAATCTATGGATACATTTTGGGAAGATGGTCATTTGATAATATTGATTCTTCCAATCAACAAATTTTATCTCTCCATTACTTAAGTCTTTCCTAATTCTTTCTCTTTAGTGTTTTATAAGTTTCACTGTACAATTGTGTATTTGTTTGTGGCAATGTGTCTGATAGTCCTTCCTTGAAAACTTGCACTAAAATAGCATGCTATTCACTATCTAATTATCCTTTTTTATTTTTCTTCATAACAGTTATGTTATCTATCATTCCATCATATATCAAATTGTTCATTTTTACTGACCTCTTCACCCCAGGAGAACAAGCTCCATGAGGGTGGATCAAGTATTTCTCTCGTTACTGATCTATTGCCAGTGCTTAGGAAAGTTCATGGTTCATACTTGACATTGAACAGACATACGTAAAAAATGAAAGAGGATTTTTACTCTCACTACACTAAAGTCTGCTCACAGGAAAACTGCCTTGTGTCACCTCTTGTATCTAGGACCTAGATTTTTCTTTCACACTTAATCTTGGACATCTCATATCTGCCTTAGGCCCATGTATCTCTGTGATCCATCATTCCCTCCACCCTGATGGGCCTGTCTTTGACAAATATTTTCAGAAAGTGAGCCTTTCCAGGGAGGGTCATTCTAAATCATTCTCTTAAATGTTGATTCTATTTACTTTATCACTGAAGAGCAGGAGAAAATAGGGTTTGATTTCTATTATTAAGATTATTTCGGATTATTCTACGTATCTACTTTTGTTTTCTACAGGAGTGAATTGGAACTCTTGGCTTTTTAGTCTGTATCAAAGATGTGTTCTCTTTCATGCTTTAATGATGGGTTCTTCAAGGGCACCTGGTGGCTCAGTCAGTTAAACATCTGCCTTTGGCTCAAGTCATAATCCTGGGGTCCTGGGATCGAGCCCTGCATCAGACTCCCTGCTCATTGAGGAGTCTGCTTCTCTCTCTGCCCCTACCTCTGCTCATGCTCTCTCTCCCTCACTCTCTTTCATATAAATAAATAAAATATTTTTAAAAATAAAGTACTTAACTCATTAGTTTGTTACATTGGGCCTAATTTAATAGATTAGTTTTATGTATGTTTAAGTGACACACACACACACACACACACATACACACAAACTCACGCACACACACTCTACTTTGAGAAGTGTCTACTATAAGTCTCCAGGACTTTCAGTTAAGTACCATAACTTTCAAATGGCTATATCTTCAATGAGGTATAAGAAATAAAAGCATGTAACACTTTAATTCGAAAGTATGTGCTACTTACTCTGATCATAATGATAAATAAAGGATAGCTGTTTACAAAAAGTTACTTATTAAATAAAATGAATAAAAATCCATTTAAAGATAAGTCAGTTTAAGCTTTATTGTTTTTTTAACTTCTAATATATGAACATTGTAAAAGTGGGAATGTAAGTGATGGTGAATATGAATTTTCCTTTAATTTCCTTTCTATATCATTAATTCTGAATTTGCCAGAGACAAAATCTATCCTGAAAATGATTTCCTTAGAATCTTTGGTATATAAACTTTGTTTATCAACTTTAATAATAGTTTCTCAAGCCACAAAACTATCTCAGAATTAATCTACACCTGTGTTTCTAACCAGGTTCCTACTACTCAAAAAGAAAGTGAAAATACAACACAAATCACAAGCATTTTATTTTTATAAAAAAACAAAAGTGCAATGGACCAGAGAATAAAGTATAGAATCCAGTCATATAACGAAGAGGTGATTCAATGCAAGGATTCATTATATGTGTGCATACTTTAGAGTTACATAGAAAAGATTTAGAATAGATGTTAAAGGATATTCCGTTACCTTTGCCTCAGTGATATAAGCCATGCATTTGTAAAACTGATAATAATATAGAGACAGCATAATATAAAGGACTAAGGAAACATGTCTAGCCTCTGTTACTGTCTTCTTGAACTGAATTTCCTTTTTTGTAGAAATTGAGCTGAAATAGATGGTTTTCAAATATTTTTCTGTATTGAAATTTTATGTCAAGCTTTGGCAATCTCCATCAAAAAGAATTTTGGGGATTCCATTATTTTACACAGCTTCCAAACATTAATTGAGAATGTGAATTTCACTTGGGGAAGCAGTTTTGCTTCATTTGTTAATTTTTATATCCTCAAAGCCTAGCAGAGACCCTGACGCATAATAAACACCTAATAAATATTTGTTGAGTGAAGAATGAGAGAACTGACCTAATAAGCCTCAAATATTAAATGAGGAATAAAAAAACAAAATGAAAATTACCATGATTACAGAGCCTCAAGTTCTAAAAATTTGGACACTGTTAACCTCTGATCTAAAGAATTATAAGATTTTTAGGGATCTCTGGAAAATTGTGTCTTGCCCTAATACATATTAGTCCAAACCTAGGTTAAAGAAGAACAGGTGATCTTGGGTATTTATTTTCTTAGTACCTTAGTATTTTAAAAATAAAAATACACTTCTGGCATTTGACAAATGCTATCAGAGTGAATAAATTGGGAATTAATCATAGGCAGTCATTAGGGCTTGATGCTTGCTCGTCTATGTTGAGACCGAAATCAATCAAATGAACTAGCCTCTGTGCAAAATGTCAGTTGATTCCGGGCTTACAAACAATAACGCTAATAAAATTACTTTTATCGAGTTCAGATATTATTAAATTAATGAAATACATTGGGAAGGGTTTTAAAAATCAATTTTATTTCCATACTCATTTTTTAACTAAATAAAATTTACTTTAGACTTTGTTGTTATTCTTTCATTTTCCTGTTTGTTTTGTTGTTTACCTTGATACATTGATATTTTTCCTGCTTGATCTATTGCAATAACCTTTTAACAGGTTTCCCTGTCTTGAGGGTCTCATCCATTCAACTTAACTCAATTGGATAGCACTACTTCTATCTCCTCTGATCAAAAACCTGCAGGGACTCTCTATTACATAAAGAACAAAGTTCAAATTCCTCTCCCTTCAAGAAATGATCCCTGCTGCTCCTCCCTGCCTCTTAAATATATTTCAAACACAAGCATTCTCCCCATCACTACCGCCAACATCTTAGCTCAACTACCACTTGGATCATTGCAATAGAAACCTCCCTAAATCTGCTCTACCCTTTTCCTCCTCTACTTACAACATTGTACAGACACGAGTGAATTTTCAATTAAGCCCAATCATATCTTCACCCAACCGCCCTGCTTATTACAGCCTGATAGTGTACCTGTGTGCTCTTAAATCCATTCGCGATGTTTTCTGTGCTGCTCTTTATTCCAGGGCACTGTTTCCTAAGGCCTCTCTCCTCCTGGTTGGTTTCCTCAAGGTTGTGAAAAATGAGATGTCACTATCCCAGCTGTAATATCAGCTTCTGTCCAGTATCACTTCCTCTGTGACCCCAGGTATCGCCATGAAGGCCAACCATGGCTTTCTCTTGTTTCAGCTTCACCACACCACTTCTTCCCTCTATCCCTTCAGCAGAATGGTAAGCAGTGTCTTCTAGGTGCACCAAAACTATAAGCTGCTTCATTATCCTCCTTTTGGTTTCTCCACTTTCCTTTCACCTCTGTCATCAAGTCTTGGTGATAGAATCTTCAGTCTGAGACATCTGAAATGGTTACTGTTTTACTGCTGGAACCCTTATTGGTAAATACATCTTCTCATTGTATTTGGGATGGAATTCAGTGGCTGTACCATAGCCTTCGAGGCCCTCTGTGATCTGCTCCTTGCTATCATTGGTAACCTTACTCCAATTACTTAAATTACCTTTAATCATACCCTATATCTACCGCCAAGAAGACTCTTGCTTCTACTGAGTCCAGGAAAATTCGACTCATCTTTTAGCTCTAAACATGAATGAAATTCTTTACAGAAGAGCCTTCCCTGACCTACTCAAATGATTTTGTTTTCTTTTGTGCCCTAGATTGCTATTAACTGGTTCATTTTGTGGTGAACTGGTTAAATTAGTATCTTCCCTACTAAGCCATGAAACTCAAAGTACCATGGATCACATGTATACCAAGGGACTAGTACAGGGGTGGTTACATGGGTGACACTCAACAAATATGTGTTGAGCTCACATTCAAATTCACCCTTTGGACAATATTAAAAGTTATTGAGTGTTAGGAACCAAGGATATAAGAAATTCCTCTGCTGGTAGAGAAGAGAACTAGAAGGCATTAAGTACTGCGAAGGATGTGAATACAATGACATAGCAACATCACACAGATAACTCTAGCGTGGCCTGGGGGAGGCCGAGGCAGTTAGAATGACCAAAGTTATACTGGTGAACTTGGGAATAGAGATATTTAAACTTGAGAGTCACAGTTGTGACCGAGGCAGTTAGAATGACCAAAGTTATACTGGTGAACTTGGGAATAGAGATATTTAAACTTGAGAGTCACAGTTGTAAATTCACCTAAGAATCCACAAGTATTAAAAACCAATGCCCATTCTCAAATAAATCAATTAGCAATTCTGGTGTAGAGCCTTGATTTTCTTTCATTACTCTATTCTGCAGGTAGGATTGAAAATA
Organism: Canis lupus familiaris; assembly: GCF_011100685.1. NCBI lineage: Eukaryota > Metazoa > Chordata > Mammalia > Carnivora > Canidae > Canis > Canis lupus. The sequence continues at coordinate 40,414,253 of NC_049231.1, read as the reverse complement.
ACTGATTTGTTAAAGACTCGGTATATGCAAAAGCATAGAAATGTTAACAGAAGGTGAGTAAATGAACTTCATACAGCACACATCTGTGTGGACTGCTGAAGAGATTATTTGAAGATGATAAAAGATAAAACCCCAAGAAGTAAGACTATAGCAATAAGCAAGGAAAAAAATTGGAAAAAAACTATTTTTTTCCAGTTTATATGTTATAACGATATAAATGGGACACCACTGGAAAACTTTAAGCAGGGAAGGGAGAGATCCACTCAGGTCACAGTTTGAGAAAGATCCCTGGATTAGCTGCATGGAGAATAAATTATCAGACTAGATAGAAAGCCAAATGTAGCCCCACGTAGATATGTTTTGGAGACTTGCCATGGGGACTCATGACAAAAATCCAGTGAGCTACATCTAAGGTGCATTTGTAAGGAGCTGCTTCTGTTTTAATTGTAAATTCTGAAGTCTTTGTGATAAAGAAATTCATTTCATGGGGCACCTGGGTGAGGTGACTCAGTAGGTTAAGTACCTGCCTTCTGCCCCAGTCCTGGTCCCGGGGTCTTGGGATGGAGCCCCAGGGTGGGAGGGATACCAGCTCAGCAGGGAGTCTGCTTCTCCCTCTCCCTGCCCCCCTTTGTTCTCTCTGTCTGTCTCTCTCTCTTTCAAATTAATAGAGAATCTTAAAAGAAAAAAAAAGAAATTGAGTTCCCAACATACATTTAAAATGAAGAACAATACAATTTTAGGGTTTTTAAACCTCCAACATGCTTATTTCACACAGTTCCCACAGCTTCAAGAGCCTGAAATTTGATGACACTGTACTCAGTGTAGGTGACAGGTGTGATGATGTCACTCACTACTCTTGCAACACTCCTGAGCACCTGAGTGTGCATGTATAGCTCACGGGACGTTGAGTGCATCTGATTTTGAGCCGCCTTCTGCTTTGTGCCATCAATTTGCAAATGAACGGTCAGTGGTGACATGGGGGGAAACCCAAGCCACTCTTCCTTTAGTTTCTTCTGGGCTTTTAGGCTCCTGAGGGCCATGGACCAAAATACAAATCCTGCTCGGCCAGGAGAGAAAGGGACGTGCACATCCCCCTAAGTCACTGTGCCTCAAGGCTAAGAAGCTTGAAGCAGCATCCTCTGGCCATGCCCTTCGCGAATGAGGTCGGTGAGAGTCCTCCTGAGATTTCTGTCTGCAGTCTCTGGGGGACCACTGGTCCACAGTTCCATGGGGTTTTCAATGGAGAGACTCAGCCAGTTCCTCCAGCTGCGCTCCATTGAATAGGGCCACCCTGAGTAGTGACTTTTCTTCCACCCCCGTAGGAGACAAATAAGCACATGGCGTATTTGGACTGGTGAGTGCCCTTCTCTCTCTGTGCCCCATGTGGCCGGTTGTTTCAAGTGCCTCTCGTCCAGGCTCTACACATCAGTTAAGCCCAGCTTACTCAATTGCTTGCAGGTAGCTGAGTGTGCTGGATGTTTTAGATGGGACTAATCTCTGGTTCCCATATGGGGACAAGAGTATTATCACACTTCAGCCCACTAAAAAAAAAAAAAAAAAAAAAAAAAAAAAAAAAAAACAACCACTCCTAAGTGGGGAAGTAAAAGCTTTGCAGGTGTTCTCCTCCCTAATGGACCCAAACACTGCAGCTTGTGTATACTTTTATTTGCAAAGTGTTTTTCTCTGTCTGCATGTTTAGAATAAGACTAGTATAAAGCACTGCTGTTTAATTACTAGCAGGGCCAAAGGTTTCATTTTAATTCGAGATTATTTAAATAAAAACATTATTTATAAGTGAAGTACTGTTTTCTGTCCAAACATGTAAGAATGCTGCTTCTAGCTGGGATCCAGTGCTGCTACAGAAGAATTAAGTGTTGTTTTTGTATTTGCGTTGGATTTTTTTTTTTTTTAGAAATGGGATTTCTATTAAACCACTCATTATTTTAATCATGCCCAATTTTAAGATAAAATGAAACAGTGGAACACCCTTATGTACGAGTATTTCATTTATACCAATACTGATTATCTTATACACAAGCAAGATGTCAATATTATTGTTTTTCCATCTAGTTGATAAAACCACGTGATTGTCATCATAATCATTATCCTGATAAAAACATACATTAACACCACCTTCTATTTACATATTACTTGTTACTTTTTGAAGCCTATATACATTCATCATTAATCACCAAATATACTTTATTCTGTGCACTCTGTCTTACTGTGTCAGGGATTGTGGTCAATTTGGAAAAAAATCGGTAAAACACTTGAAATGCTTACAGAATAATATGAGACTACGATATCTTCTGTACCTTATCCTTCTATGTAATTATATACAGCCTCATTACCAAAAGTACTAGGCAGCTTACCAGATAATATGAAAATTAAGTCACAAGTTTTCTACCCTCATTAAGAGTAAGGGAAAGACCAATACAATAACTTGTAAGTGTTTTCTTTTTCAAATGTAATCTTCTATGATATGACCTTTATGTCCAGTACAGAAAACTTTTATGCTAGAGTTAGGATTTGAGTTCAAATTCTGTAGATGTATGAGCCTAGTGAGGCAGAGAGCAGCTCTGGAAAAGGACAGACGTATTTGATTCTGGTCACGTTATACTGGAACAAACGAAGGCTGAAGGGCCTTAAGGAATTTACCCAAAATCACTCACCAAATTCTATTGAAAACTTGTACCTTTGTTATTTATACTTACATGCGTATACAATATAGATAATATAACACAACTAGAATGGGAACATAAACTAGACAGGTAATTTGTACATGTTACAAGTGGTATAAAAGTTTTGAACTGACCCTATATATAATTGTCAATATTTCACTGATGGAGGAGGAAGATATTATTACTCTATAATGCAATCATGTATTTATTAGTATTTATTAGTCATTGAGTCACAACAGTAAGTGAAAGAGACATGCTCCTTCCTTCTAGGACCTTCAATTCTCATTGAGGGAGACTGGTAAAAGGAAATGAGTGGAAAAAGAAATATTAGTAATTGCAGTTTGGGAAGGTGTCAGGATGAAATCTATAAGGAGGAACAAGGAATAACAACAAAGGAGGCTGATTTTATTTAGTTAGGTCGGTCAGGAAAGAGAAGACTTAGGGCAAGGACCATTACAGCTGAGACTGAAGGGTTGAGAAGGTATTACCCTTTGTGAAAGTAGGGAAGCAGAGCTGGCATGTGCAAAGATACTGAGGCTACAGGGTGCTCACTCCAGCTGAGGAACTAAATATCAGTCTCCATATAGCATCCGGCTCTTTGTATATTTGCCTGTCTTGGCATTTATCAAAATGTTTTCAAATTGATGGTTTATGTGTCTATTTTACTCAACCTAGGTTATGAGTACCTTAAGGACACCTAAGCATAAAACTTACTTATTCCTACAAACATTGTTTGTTAAGTATGAGTTATCACTGTTTTCAAAGATCTCAGGTGCATACTTTTGATAAACCAAAATGAAAGGTTTAAGAATTTTCTGGAAATACTAGCTTGTATATGTTATAATCTCATTTTTGGAAATAAGTGATTATGACTTTACACTTTAAAGTAATGTTATTAGGGCGGCCCAGGTGGCTCAGCAGTTTAGCGCCGCCTTCAGCCCAGGGCGTGATCCTGGGGACCTGGGATGGAGTCCCGTGTCGGGAGCCTGCTTCTCCCTCTGCCTGTGTCTCTGCCACTCTCTCTCTGTGCCTGTCATGAATAAATAATATCTTTAAAAAATAAAATAATGTTATTAAATATTTAAAAATGACAACCAATACAGATTCATATAGAAACTTTTGCAAAGCAAAATGAGAAAAAAAGTAGAAAATAATCAAGTTTCCTACGAGCCCTAATCTAAAACCATTTGAGCTTTATTTGTAACTTTATGAAATCTAGGCGCTTGGGTGTGCATGTGTCTGTACAGAGATATATAAATGTAGATATATACATACATATACATTATATATAATACACATTTAATGTAGAAATATACTGTGATATCATCTTTAAACCTTTACTTTTTTTGTAACATCCTATTTTCACTTAAAATGATATCCTGAAGATATTTACATACATAAGAAATCACAGTTACTGTGAGAATTTTAAAATTTTATTTTATTTTATTTTATTTTTATTTATTTTTATTTTTTTTTAGAATTTTAAAATTTTAAAATTAAAATTTAATTTTAAATTTAAGAATGTCCACCAGTTTTTAAATGCTTTCTTTGTTATTTTTATTGAGGCTATATATTTTCTGTGTTAAACTTTTTCTGTAGTAAAAACATATTGGATCATTGTGTAATATTGAAGCAGCTCTATACTACTAGGATAAGTCATACCTGTTTATGGTTGATTTTTAAGTGCCTTAATTTTATTGGTAATGTTTTCTTTAATATTTTTATATCCATATCCTGAAGTAAAATTTGATAAACAGTTCTCTTTTCTTTTTCATTTTTACATGTTGATAGTCAGACTTTTTCTAGAATTCTAGAATGAATTGGGGGACTTTTTTCTATGCGTATAAATCTTTGTATGATAAAAATAGTGTCAATTTCATGATAGATTTCTGGTGATATTTGCCACACATTCTTTGGCTTTGGTATATTCAGCCTGTCTAGTTTCCTTTGAGTTAATTTCAGTCTTTAATCTTTTGTAATAAAAATAACTTATTTCACGTATAGTTTTAATTTTCAGATGTAAAATTGTACCCAGCACTGTGGTGGTGATCTTTCTTGTTCTTTGCTGTTTCTTTCCTTTTGCCTTTACCAAAATTGAAATTCTCTACTAGGTTTCTTGCGTTCTTTTTAGCAGTTGGTAATGTGCGGATTGAAGCAGTAGGACAGGGAGGTGGCAAACATATTAAATGTATTCAGTTGGCATCTCTTTCAAAGAAGAGGCATTGCCTACACCTCAGAGTAGTGCAAAGTTATTTCAGTATTATTGCCCTTCTCAATCCTCAAACCCACCGCTCCACTGGTTCCCTGGTCAGGGTGGTGGGAAGGATACATATTATAGGAATGTAAGTAGATGCTCTTTGGTCCCTTGAGTAAAGTACCCAGCCAACCACACATGTCCCTGCCTCTGCCTCTGATACTGGATTTCTTTTCCCCTCTGAAAGAACACTGACAACCAAATGCATTTGAATAGCCTTCAGCTCTGATCGGAGCTCATTGTCTATTTATTCATACCCATTTTACGATTGCCAAAAGGGTTCTAAAACAGCATGTTGCTTATATATGAATTAAGATATTGGGATTAACACAGGAACATACTGAAATGGCACTTCTAATAACTTGAAAGATGTTCAAGACTCAAAAATATCTTTCTTCTAAAAACACAGTCTGAGTTGCCTAATATTTTCTAGGACTAGAATTGCATAACAGAAAAAGAAAGTCAAGGGCAAGGAAGAGGATAAATTCTGTATTTGGAGACTTCTAAAACTTTCATTCCTTGGTCCATTTATTTTCTTCTGTGATAAACTCCTGAAATAATTAAACTATAATTCAAAAAGATATATATTTCAAATGTTGTCTTTCTCTTATCTCGAAGTTCTGTTTGATTTTATCACAGAGTACTTACCACAGGAATCGTTCTGGTAAAAATAACAATAACTGCTAACATTTGTTGATTACTTATATCTCAGGCACTACACTAAACTCTCTGCCTGAAGTAACCCATTTCATTCTCCTGACCACAATAGGAAGAGGGCATTATTAAGAACATCTAGGCATGGAGGGGTTAAATAACTTGGCAAGGTCACACAGCTAGTTAGTGGTGATCCAGAATAAAAACCCAGATAGTCCAACAGAGAATTGATGTTAACAATAGGTAGATTCATTTTGTGACAATTAAAGTTAACATTTTTAAGTAAAGTCTCAAAGTTCCCTTGGTGATATATGATATTCAAATTCTACTTATGATTATATGTCATAAAATCAAATATTGATCAGTGTGAATCAAATACCACTTTTATAACTCAAGTTTAAGAAGTACAGAAAGTGACTTTTTAGCTGCATTGTCAAGAATGTGGAAGAGAGGCAATACATTTGAAGGTATTTTTAAAGCCACATTGCTAATATTAAGTAGAAAAGTCAGTACCAGCCCTGAAACCTCAGAGGGAATGCCAAGGAGGTTTGGTTGGGAGTGTTGTTGTTATTCTTGTTTTTTTTACCCATGACATTACTGACTGCAGCTGTAAATGATCTTAAAACGTGCGACTCTGGCTGTAGGATTCTCTGCCTATATTTGCAATGCTCTGAGAATTTATTTTGTACAGTGAAGTTCATCATACTCCTGCTTCTCCGGAAAAAAACAAAACCCCAGGCAGAACACACCCCAGGTATGTCACTTTTGCTTTTTGTTGCCACACACCTCCCTAAGGGAGTAAGCACCAAGCAGGCTGTATCTTCTTAGTAAGCAAAGGGAAAAACATGTGATACATCCTCCTCTATTAAATGACTCTCCTTTTAGTAATCATTTATTCATGCTGTTGTTGATTAAGAAGACATTTTTGATAATACACAATGACTCCTTTGCTGTCTGATGAAACAAAGATACATAAACAATAACCCAGATCGTAAAATGCTATAACCTACTAGGTGACGCCAAGTCTTCCTTCTCTCCCAATTAGTCAAGCAACAGATGGTCAGTGGATGAAGTGGAAATTTAAGAGCCTTCACACAATTATATCAACTGCACATCAAACTATTTGAAAGGTAGTAGGATGATGTACTGCATCTTGTTTTAACCATGTTAAGAACAAGGTTTCAGATACTATTTTTTTTTTTTTTCCATATAGGAGGTCACCTAACAGTCTGGTCAACCCAACACGAGAACAAGTTTTAGAACTCAAGCTTAATGTCCTTTCTTGCACCAGAATGCATTCTATAAGCTCTTGTGACAAGACAAAAAACAGGGCCTGGTTGATGTTGACTTCCAATGAAGACTGAAGCAAATCTAATATTCTGGGACAAATTCCATACTGTGTGTAGCAGGAAGTCAGTGAGGGAGAAGGAATAAGCCAGGGGCTAGTTTCTCCATCACACTAACTCCATTTCCTGGAGTAAATCAATCTCACAAGCCTCAATCTTCCATCTACAATGACAATATAGTCTCCTGAGTCCTCTTGAGGGATATTTGAAGAACCCCAACTAAGGGCTGGTAAAGAATCTTTCCACTTTTAACATGCTGTCACTTTTATAATTCATTAATAACAATGTTATTTCTACCTCTATTCAGGAATAATTCTTGGTGATACAGATGTGCTATGTATGCATTGTGTAGAGGTAGCAAGATTGACACACAAAAATGTAACATTCATTATGTTAAAATGCATTTGAGAACTTCAGGTTGATTTCCATTTATCCATAATATTAATGTTAACATATTATTGTTAATAATATATCATCAAAACTCCCTAAGCAAACTGAATTATTTGTCTTGGCATAGATGTGGAAATTAGTGTCATCCCATTTGGTGATTGGCAAACTGTTCCTTAGATGAACACTCTTTTTTGTGACATTCTGTTTTAAGTGAATGCATTTATTGTTTACTTTTTCTCCCTTGGGCCAGATGTAAGATACTTGAAGTTAGCTTCAGATCTCAAATAAGTTTTTCTACCTAGTATCTAGTCTGACATTATAGAGACATTCACAATTAGTAGAAAATAACATATCTGTGATATTATTTTGGAGAAAAATAAAATTTGTAAAAGTTCATTTTTAAATATTGCTACTTTACTATTTTACATTTCTCTTTCTAGTAAATTTGACAAATTTGTGTGTGTGTGTGTGTGTGTGTGTGTGTGTTCTCCAATAATACTTCACTTAAAAAACAGGCAGTGGGTTGACTTTATTGGCTGATCAACAACTTTATACAACTGATCAATATTTGACATTAAGCTTGCTTTCTTCCTCTTTCTCTCTTGAAAACTCTGATCCAGATCTTTTCTTATTTTACTTAAATCTTTTCTTATTTTTTCATATTTAAAATAGCACAAACCATTATGGAAAAATAACAAAGAGTATAAAGAAGAAAATCACATTAGCCAGAGATAAGTATTTTTGTTCTGATTACAAAAATAATACATAAATAAATTTGAAGACTTATTAAAAGGATTAACCTTCACACAAAACAGGTGCTCTATTTTCCTAGTACAATGATTCAACATTAATATGTTACCACTTCTCTTCTTTACCTCCATTGTTTATTATTGCATTTTCTAGATTATAACTGCTGCTTGTTTGCAAGGATATTTACACATTTTTTCTCACATACAATCTCCCAGATAGTGATCCCAAATGTAGAAAATATAAAGAAATGGTGGGAAAACTTAGTACATGAAAATATACTAATAATTCCAGACAAAGTACTAGGGAGAAGCAATATCTAAGGAGAAGCCAGGAAGTCTGTAACCTTGTATTAACCATATTTTAGAAAGGGAGGCAATTCAGGAAAAACCTGGATTTAGAAGGCATTTATAATTTAATACACGTTTTGGCCTTTACACACGTTCTGTAGTTATTGCTGGGCATTTGAATATCTCAGGAACAAATCAACAATGCATTAAAATTAGCTATAAAATAACTACCGTCTTTGTATTAATTATGAAATTAAAATGCTCCAATGAACCTTGGGAAAAGTAGTCTTCCCCCACCACTCATTGCCAAGAAATAACAAAGGAGAGAGTTCATCCCAAAGAAATGACATTTATAGCAGAAATCATTGATGCTACAGTACTCTTGCAGATAAACTCTGCAGAGTTGGAAAAGAATAAGGCTATTTTAAGGGACTGTGTATCCCAAAACATTCTAGTAAAAGTATCTATGAAGAAATATAGTTATTCATTCATCAAGTAAAAGTCAAGTAACAGAAACATCTAAATAATTAATTTCTTAAAAGAAAATCTGCAAATATGATCTTTGAGTTGTCAGTTTTGAATCTTTTCTAAGGCTCCTAATGTTTATGTCTTAATAGGAGGAAACCTGTGTGGAGAAATTTTAAGGACCTTTCTTCTATTTTAAATCACCACTTTCATGGGGAAACAAATGGCTTTGAAAACCAGGTTGTGAGAAGACTTTTATCCAGAACTGACACTCTGTGTTATTTAATGGAGTTGGTTCAAGTATTGAGTATTCTTTAAAACCCTCTTGCATAGAATGCAAAGAGAAATTTTATTTGAGGGATTTATATTTATATTTAGCCTCATATGAATATGATATGGGGAAGTAATTTGCAATTAAACAAAGAAGTTTATTTTTTAATAATTTTTTGGATTTCAAGTGCAGTGAATGCCAAAGTGTACCCTACATTCTATCACTTTTGGGAATAGGGCACTGCAAAGAATTTGTCTTCTTAGAGACCATCTAACTGATCCACTATAGAGTTGAGAATTACAGAGGGGCCTGCTTCCAATGCATGTCTGCCGTTAGAATCACTACTGGCTTGATATGTTGTTGATCCAATAACCAATGTGAAGAATCAACAGTGCAATTGGAAAATTCATTCAACTAGCAAATGACTGCTTAGGGAGATTAGCTGGACCCTCTTCTCTTAACTTGGCTAAGATCTAAATTTTATTAAGAGAGATAGAGTAAAGATGAAGTGCACTGAATCATTAAGCCGTGTCAGAATACATAAGACTTGAGAAAGAATTGAAGACAAAGAAGTTTGCAATTCCATTAGAATTTCTCCCAAAGAAAGGGGTGATATTACATGCTTATGAAAAAGTAATCCATCCATTTGCTTGTAAGTGCATGAAATTGTAGGTATTTCCACATACGTGGTTAATGTTTTGTTCATGCTAAGGAACATGTGCTTAGGATTAATCAGTGTGGAGACTTTGTTAGATTTCCTCATCTTCCACCACCTTCTTTTCTCCAGTATTCTACTTGTGTCTCCATACAGAAGGTCACACATGCTTAGCATGGGACTCTCCTCCTAACAATGCTCACACTTTTGGAGAGAACAGTGCACTAGTTACAGATTAATCAACTTAAAGCATTCGATTTTAAGCATCCAATTTGTTTGTTTGTTTTTACATGAAAAATCTCTACCATGTCTAAATGTCTTCATAATGGGTTATCTATTCTTCATACTCAGAATGCTGGATTTTTCACATGTATTTTAGAAATTCAAAGGGAGTAACATATAAAAAAGAGATTACAGACAAAGTTGAAAATGAAATATAACTACAGCTGAAAATTGTCATGCATGCTTTTCCTTAACTATTTTGATTAGTGGTTCATATTTTTATTAATAAAATAAACAAAAGTACTTCACTTTTCTGCTAATATTGACCTGGTCAGTATTTTAAGTACTCTCAAAAATTTTCTTCCTTTGATTATTAAGTTAGTCAATGGTAGCAGCCATTAATGGTAAACGCACATTACTTTTTCAGTTGCAAATGACAACGTATAAAGTAATTTTATATACCATTTGGAAAGATTTTGTCTTATTAAGCATTGGTGGACATTTAAATTTTCTTTTATTCACTTTTCCATGGATTCTTTATTTCAAAGAAGTCAGGGCATTTTACAAATAACTAAAATTATTTAAAATTACTTTCAAAATAACTTTTAACAGTACATGTGGGAGCAGAATAAATAGTTTTTTGTATCATAACCAGGACTCAAGTTATATGAGATCTCTTTCAGGTCTGAAAACATTTAGCTAGTTTGTTTTCCATCCCACATGTCTTAACTTCCCATACCATAGTCCTTTCCCTGAAAGCAATTACACTGGAATGGGCATGAGATGTATCCTACTATTTTCTGAAGACTCATGTGAGCATGCTAGGGAGAGAAAGTTGTGGCTTAGAAGTCAGGCTGCTGGAGAAATGGAGAATGTACCAGGCTTCTACTTTTAATTCCTTCCTCTTCACAGGATACTTGATAGTCATAATGAAATTGAATTGCTGGAATCACATGACCTATCTTAAAAATAGAGAAAGAAAGTGGGGATCTGGGTGGCTCAGTTGGTTAAGCATTGGACTCTTGATTTTGGCTCAAGTCATGACCTCAGGGTCATGAGATCCCCCTCCCTCCCCTGTGTAAGACTCTGTACTCACACCTGGTGTGGAGTCAGCTTGAGATTCTCTCTCCCTCTCCCTGTGCTCCTCCCCCATCTTGTTCTCTCTCTCTCTCTCTCTGTCAATAAATAAATAAAGTTAAAAATAGAACTACTCTAGAACCCAGCAATTACACTGCTGGGGATTTACCCCAAAGATACAGATGCAGTGAAATGGCAGGACACCTGCACCCCAATGTTTATAGCAGCAACATCCACAATAGCCAAACTGTGGAAGAAACCTTGGTGTCCATCGGAAGATGAATGGATAAAGAAGATGTGGTCTATGTATACAATGGAATATTCCTCAGCCATTAGAAATGACAAATACCCACCATTTGCTTCAACGTGGATAGAACTGGAGGGTATTATGCTGAGTGAAGTAAGTCAATTGGAGAAGAACAAACACTGTATGGTCTCATTCATTTGGGGAATATAAAAAATATTGAAAGGGAATAAAAGGGAAAGGAAAGAAAATGAGTGGGAAATATCAGTGAGGGTGATGGAACATGAGAGACTCCTAACTCTGGGAAACGAACAAGGGGCAGTGAAAGGGGAGGTGGATGGGGAGATGGGATAACTGGGATATGGGCACTGAGGGGGGCACTTGATGGGATGAGCACTGGGTGTTATGCTATATGTTGGCAAATTGAACTCCAATAAAAATATACAAAAAAAAATAATTAAATAATTAATTAATTAAAATCTCTTCTGAAAATAGAGAAAGACAGTTATTTAATGAAAGCAGTATGAATAACTAGTGATCCAAATTTAACTATAACTAGCAGATCTTATTTACTGACTTGCTTTGACATTAGGTCTAACGCTTAAGATTTCATCATTATCATTCATTTTGTTGAATTGGTGTATTGACATAATTAAATTATCATTCTACTCTAGAAAGTTCTAAGAAAAACATTTCCAGCCATACTGCTTACCTTCATTGCTTACAGAAGGTATCTGTTTATAGGCAAATGAAATAAGAATCTTTCATTTGAAGAAGAGAACCCAGCAAATGTATGGAGAGCTCAGTTGGACTTGATATCCAACTTAGAATTAATGCATTCATTATTCTCTCATTCTGGTGATGTTTAAGCTGACAATATGGTCTGGATCTATTGCTTGCTATCGTAAATATTCCCAACATTAAGGAAACACTTATTCAAATAACAGTATAAGCGTCTCTTTATCAAACTAAAGTGTTAAGGTTGAATAACTTTTGCATTTATCTGGATATAGTTACCAGGTTGAAAATATTGGAATAAACTACACTTGTAAAAATGAAATGGATTTTAAGTATAGACTATTAGGTATTATTTCTCCTTTTTAAAAGCTCATTACAAAAATAATAGGTTTTTGAAGCTATCGTTTTTGTTAACAACTTGAAATTTTTATTTTTCTGTTGGTCTTTATGCCTTGGTTTGTGGTTATAATAGGCTACAACCCCTAACTTCCACCCACAACATATATTACAAGAAAAATGCTAAATGACTAAAAGGACAAAATTGGCCTACCACATTTATTTACAGTAACAATCCCTTTACTATCTATTTTTTCTTAAGATATTATTTATTTGAGAGAGGGAGAGAGAGAGCATGAGCAGGGAGAGGGGCAGAGGGAGGAGGAGAAGCAGACTTCCCACTGTGCAGCTATGTATCAAGCCTGACATGGGGCTCAATCCCATGACCCTGAGATCATGATCAGGGCTGAAGTCAGATGCTTAACTGACTGAGCCACCCAAGCACCCCACCTTCAGTTTTAGATCATTAGCACCAGTGCTATAACACATTTTAGTTTGAGTGGTTTCATACAAAAGTACAGTCACTTATGGTTATTTATGCCTTGAGAAGCCACCCATTGTCTTTTGGCCAAAGTCTAGGAGTCACTGAGGAAGGTTTTAGTGTTCCTTAAATTCCTTAGAACACATATCCATTACTAATGTCAGCCAGCATTTTAATATCTGACATTGAAATATTTTTCCCTTTGCCATGCCTTTACAAATCCCAAATATCCAATAATTTTCATTTCATAGGATGATTATGAATTTATATAAATATGAATTATTTCTTTTGTCATGGGAAGGAGGTTGTGATATTCTATAAAAGCAAGACTTAAAGTAAAAAATGGTGAAAGTATTGTTTTACTTCTACCTCAAAAGACTTAAGGCCTTCCTTCTCCTGTGTTTATATTGCCTCTTTCACATGGGCATTGATCCCACAGAGAGATACTCTTTAGTACACAGGAGGCATAGAAGTCACAATGGTAAATGAGGGAATCATTTTCATGCACAAGGAGTAAAGAAAGTCAAAATGGAGGAACGAATGGCTTTTTTAGGACTTCTGTAAAGTAGAAATTCAAAATGCTGTTTGAAGTAAAATGTCTTCTGTAGAATAAAATAAATAAGTAAATTCAGCTCTTGGTCATTTCTTAGCATACAGTAGGCACTCTGTGAATGTTTATCAATGAAAGAGCAAATGATCAAGTGTGTTCACAACTCTTCAGTGCTACATCTTGAGTATGAAACGGTCATTGTCTTCTGATTGTGGGAGTTCCTTGGTTTCTCTTACAATTTGCTTGCTCTGCTTCCACTATTCAGACTCTCCAACTTACCCCCCTTTGCCAGACCTTTCCCTGCTGGTACCACGTTATGCTGAAATGCTTTTCAAGCTTTTTTTTTTTTTTCTTTTGGAGATTTTATTTACTTGAGAGAGAGAGGGAGAAGAGGCAGGGGAGGGACAGAGGTAGAGAGAGAGAGAAGGGGAGAGAGAGAGAGAATCTCAAGCAGACTACCTGCTGAGCACAGAGCCTGATGCAGGGCTCTATGCCAAAACCCTGAGATCATGACCTGAGCTGAAACCAAAAGTCAGACACTTAACTGACTGAGCCACACAGGTGCCCAAAATTAGCTTTTCCAACATAATCTTTCACTGTTATGCTGTGAGTTCTCTGAAAGCAGGACCAAAGCTGTATTTTTCATTAAGCCTTGTTTCCATTTGAGCCCAACTGCCCTTTCTCCCCCTTCCTTCTCTGTTGACTGCCAATCCTTTCTCATTATAGCCATATGAGGGGTTCATTTCCAACCCAAGTATTATTGTGTTAATATTTTATTAAAATGATTAAATGACTTCCCATTGCAATAAGGCAATATCTAAAATTATCCATTATCAGATCTTTGTCTCCTCCAGATCTATTGTGTACTTCTCATGCCTTGTGCTTTCGTCTTACTGCTTTTCTTTCAGTGCCTTTACTGTGTCAAGTTATTTTCTATCTCAATTCCTCCTCTCCCTGGAATGCCTCAATTTACTCCCAGCTCTGCCTGGCCAATTACAATTCAGCCATAAGATCTTCATAAAAGTGTTAACTGTGCATGGGAATCTTTCCTTAGTTTTCCTGTTTTAGTAAATTGATCTGCAGCACACTGTGCTTTTTCTTCTTATGAGTGGTTGGAATTTGTAATTAGATATTTATTTGTGTGAACCTCCTCAGATTAGGGTCCATGTCTTTCCTATTTAGTATAATAAAATCAGCTTTTATCTTAGTAGCTGACACAGAGTATATTCTTATGAAATATTTGATTAGTAAATAAATCTTGGTTTTGCTTCCAATTATGAACACTCTAAAGGAAAGAAGACAAAACCAAAAGAAGAAGGGGAAAAAAAAGTGGGAGGAAGAACAGTTGGTGAACAGTTTTAGAAGACATGATAAGAATTTGACTTTGAATGGTAACACAATTTCAAGTGTCATGTGCACTGGAAAAGTGAACGAAGGAAATAGAAGTTTGCAGATGCCTGATTGAGTCACTCCATACCCACTAAAGAAGAGCCTCTTAAGATGGGGCTCATCCATCTGCATATTTTAATGTCCATAGGAGATTCTCCTATGAAGCTGCCTTAAAGAGCATGCCCTGGAGGAAGCAGGGATCTCAGGAGGCTGACTGAGGAATCAGAAACACATCTTCTTACCTCAGAACATCTTCAAGGGACCAACAAAATACTTGAATGTACTGATTGTCTGAATATATAGCCAGATGTTTTAACTCTGTAAGCAACAGCAAATACATGCAAAAAAACATAAATAAATATGTGCTTACTAGTTGTTCACCACATTGAAAAATAAGCAATTTGAGGCTTTTGCCAATATGCAAAAGTACAAAAGGAATTGCTAGAATCTGCTTCTTCTACTAGTCTTCTCTGAACTAGACATAGGTAAACCATTATCCAATTTTCACTGTTCCCTTCAAGATGTTCAAGAGATACTATTACAGGGAAGATACTAGGATATTCTGTGCCTAATCATGAACAAAGTGAAAAATATCCTTCCAACTTAATCTAAACATTATTGACCTATTTCTGAAATCCTTTTTAAAATTCAATTCATTAGAGGGTTTAAAGGGTATAAACACCTTAGAAAGGGGCAGAGCTGCTGCCATATATGGTTACATGCTAATCATAGATATTAAGAATTATCTACAGAGCTAGACATTGTGCGATTTATATATAGTGCAATCAAACACTGGAAAGACCAAATGTCTGAATTAAAAATCTAGATATCCTGGTTCCTCATAATTTTAAAAAATTTTCCTGCAAAATTCTTTCTTAAAAAACAGAGAACTTGGGATTCCTGGGTGGCGCAGCAGTTTGGCGCCTGCCTTTGGCCCATGGCGCAATCCTGGAGACCCGGGATCGAATCCCATGTCGGGCTCCCGGTGCATGGAGCCTGCTTCTCCCTCTGCCTGTGTCTCTGCCTCTCTCTCTCTGTGTGTGTGTGACTATCATAAATAAATAAATTAAAACAAAACAAAACAAAACAAAAAACAAAAAAACAGAGAACTCAGGCACCCTGGGTGGCTCAGCGGTTTAGCACCGTCTTCAGCCCATTGCCTGATCCTGGACACCCGGGATCAAGTCCCATGTCCGGCTCCCTGCATGGAGCCTGCTTCTCCCTGTGTCTCTGCCTCTGTGTCTCTCTCTATCTCTGTCTTTCTCTCTCTCTCTCTCTCTCTCTGTCTCTCACGAATAAATAAATAAAATCTTTTTTTTTTAAATAGAGAACTTACTGTTACTACCTCAACTCCATAAGTGAAGTACAGTTTTTGTCCAATGAGGGGCTGAACTGTCTTTTGTAGGAGGAGAGGCCAACTGAATAGAATGCCCCCTGCAGGAGCCAAAATTGAAAATGGATCTTTTCTGGTATCCTGCTTCCAATAATATCAGCCAATCATGTCTACTTAAGTTGAGATAATTAATTCTGTGAGAGAAATTGCCAGCCTTGGGATGAATTTGGATGACAAAGTTAAACTCTCAAGGCAACTTTGCTAGGATTACTATATTAAGTAATGTATAGGTAAGGATTATTTATATAGGATTTGTTTCATTTCAATAGAATTCTGAAAGTTTTGCTTATTCTGTGAATCAGTTCTATGGGGATACCAGCACAAGGCATATTCATGCTCAAAATATGACTATTAAGAGAGAAAGTGATTTAGCAATTGTATTTTAAAACACAGAATCACCCTAAATTATACTATATGTATATGGTATATATAAGGAGTTGTGGGAAAAATGTGTTTAGATAGAATAATCCTCTTGTTCTAGCCATGCATTTAATTTAAAACATATTTTTTATCCTTTTAAAGAAATAAGTCATTTTTAAATCTACCATTCTTTTTATTTGAGTATATTAGAGTTAGTGCTCTCTTACCTAATATATATGTTTTGAAATTATACTATATGCAGAAGATTTCTTTCATTAGATGATTTATTAGAATAAAAACATCTAATATAGTCACAATCATCACTTTCAGATTTTAAAACAAAAAAAGCAAAATGAAAAATTTCTTTGTGGTAAAGTATTTACAAGATGCTAGAGAGACAAGGAGAACAAGAATACACTAGAGAAGGGCCTAAAACTGAAAAAGAAAAAGGGAAAAGTAAAGAAAGGAAGAAATTGCATGAGGAAATAATTACCAGTTGGATAGTTATCAGATATCACAAAGTCATTTAGAAAAATCAAACAGTCTAAAAGAGACTATAAAATCAGTAATTTTGGTTACCAGAAATAAAATTAAAAATACAGAATATCAAATTTTGTGGTAAAAACTGAATTTCAAAACATAATGTATTGGTTAAAAAAGAAACTAAACACAGCTGAAGAATCAATGAGTGAATTTAAAGATAAATTTGGGAAAATTATGGAAATGAAGCAAACAGAAATGAAAACATAATACAGTATTTAAGATGTAGGAAAGAAATTCAAACATTTGTGAAATGGATTTACATAAGTAAAAATAAGGAGAAATGGGTGAGCTATTAGAATATACATCAGCTAAAGACTTTATAAATGAGAGAAGATTTGATTCTTCATTTTGAAATAAGCCGCTAAATTCTAAGACAAGAAAACAAGAATAAATCCACTCCTAGGTAAGTTGATGTTAAGGAGAATAAATGCTAAGGATAACCGCAGAGTAAAGAAACAACTTTTAATAATAAAAGGATAGACAGAGGTTATTACATCAGCAATAATAGTATGCACTACGTAAAGGGATTAGCATTTTTCAAAATTTTCCAAAAATTTTCACACAGTGAAAATAATTGTCAGTTTAGTATTCTATACCTAGCTGAATTATTATATAGACCAAGAAAAACGAATACTTTTAGGAAACAAATAAACATATTACCACTGGCAGACCTTCACTTAAACATATAGTCCAGTAAGAAAATTGAACCCAAATGGACCTTAAGGATACACAAAGCAGTGTTTACCAAAATATAGTAATTGTTCATTAAACATAAATATGTCCTGATTCTTTAATGACATATGTATAAATATATATAAACAACAATGCCAATGTTTATTGAATGTCAATACACATATAAATTAAAAAGTTGAATAATTCTAAATATTTTCAGCAGAGCATACATAGTTAAATTCAGAATTTATTAAAAGAAGACATGTTAAAAACATAAATGTAGGGCAGCCCAGGTGGCTCAGTGGTTTAGTGCCGACTTCAGCCCAGGGCGTGATCCTGGAGACCCTGAATCGAGTCCCACATCCGGCTCCCTACAGGGAACCGGCTTCTCCCTCTGCCTTTGTCTCTGCCTCTCTCTCTCTCTCTCTGTCTCTCTCGTGTGTGTGTGTGTGTGTGTGTGTGTGTGTGTGTGTGTCTCATGAATAAATAAATAAGATCTTAAAAAAATAAGTGTATCCACTGAAAGACTGGAATATAATTTCGAAATTAGAAGAAGAAAAGTAGGGGCACCTGGGTGACTCAGTGGTTGAGCGTCTGCCTTTGGCTCAGGTTATAATCCCGGGGTCCCAGGATTGGGTCCCTCATCAGGCTTTCTGCAGGGAGCCTGCTTCTCCCTCTGCCTAGGTCTCTGCTTCTCTCTGTGTGTCTCTCATGAATAAATAAATAAAATCTTTTTTTTTTAAAAGAAGAAAAGTTAAAGGAGGAAACTAAAGATAATTCAGTAAATTCATTATAAAAAATGAAGAAATGAGAAAAATATATACAGACGTGATCAAAATGATGGCAAATAGAACAAACATAAATTTCAGAAATAAGTATCTATATATATGTGTGTATATATATTTAAAGTTACAATAAATGTAAAATGTAAATTATTTTTAAACTAGTATTTATGAATCTAACAAATTTCATGTAAAATTTTCAATAGATAGCTGTGAAATATAACAGCACAAAAATGTTTAAGATGAAGGGTAAAATTCAGAAAACCCACAAGAAGTTAGTAAAGATTTATTAATATAAGGTCAAATATCAATTTGGGATAAGAATAAGGAAAAGAATTACTGTAGATATATAAATATGTAATTATACAGAAACAGTTTTGGGGTTTTTGTTTTTTGTTTTTTGTCTTTTTAGGAAACTGTTCTAACAATGGACCTGAAAATATATGACAAAATATCTCGTAAATATCTGGAACCTGGAATGCTAGCTAAAAGAATGACAATGTAACACTTCCAACAACTAATAGCACAGAGACAGTTGAACCTGGATAGTTTTCAGTTTCATCAGAAAATACAGGAATGTGCATCATGACTAAAACAAGTACAAGTTCTCTTTTTATGTTTCAAAGTCTCTATAACATTTAGAAGTTTTGCTTCCTTTACAACTCCAGAGTTGGTAATTTGGCCACTTCAGTTTTATTGATTTTCTGTGGTTATTTCCCCCTCCATTTTGTTAATTTGCATTTTATCAATATTGCATCTTTCCACTTATTTTTAGATTTATCCTTTTATTCTATTCAATTTTTAGCTTTCTAATTTGGCTGCAAACTCATCGATCTGAGCATTTCTTGTTTTCTTGTATATGCATTTGATGCTGCAACTTTACCTATAATTAGATTTATTTGCATCCTATGTATTGAGTTCTAAATAGTTCATAGTTTCTGTTATAAATATTATCAGGAAATCTTTTTCACATTCCTGATGACATACATTTTCTTTTCTATGATGTATAGATTCTTTTTGTCCTTGATCAAGATAGTTCTTGGTACATATTTCACGTATACTTGAAGTAATTATCCATTATTGTGTAATTGTGGGTTATTCACTAGATTGACTTTGTTAATTTTTAGATTCAAATTCTTAGCTGTCATCCTCATGATTATTAATAATTTGGTTCATGTATTCTGTGAGTTTCTCCTAGGAGAGTTTACAACTTTGCATTGAGTTTTGTTTTGTTATTTACTAATGAAGCTGAAAACTGTCCAGGTTCAACTGTCACTGTGCTATTTCTAGGTCTTCAATTCTGTACCAGGTTTAATAACTCTACCTATTGTTACTTTCTTTCTACCATTTGCAAAGTTAATTTTGCATTGACTAATGAGCTAGATGAATAAAGATAACTTCAAAACTTCTAAGAAGAAGTAGAGGAGATTTTCTTTATGATTTCCATACATGGTCAGTAGGATTAACAACTACTGGCAATATATAAATAAATTGGAAATGAGAGGTGCCTGGGTGACTCACTTGATTACGCATCTGCCTTTGGTTCAGGTCATGATTTCAGGGTCTTGAGATTGATCCCAGAGTTGAGTTCTGTGCTCAATGAGCAGGCTGCTTCTCCCTCTCTCTCTCTACCCTTCCACTCCCCACTCCTGTGCTCTCTCTCTTTCAATAAAGAAAATATTTTTTTAAAAAATGAACATACCATACAACTCAGTAATTTGAAGTACTTATTCGAAGTACTTACCATAAATAAACTTTCAAAAGGTAGAAGCACTGTTATTGCAGCATTGCATATTATTTAAAAAAAAAGGAAAAAAAAGTCCAAAACAAAGAAGAGGGAAAGTAGACCACAGACTAGTCATAAGAAGACATACTGCAAAGCACTCAAAGAGCGGAATATCTTAATGCAACATGTACAAATCTGGAAGACATGATATTAAGAGAAAAAAACCTCAGAATGAAAAGTTCTTATAAGGAATCATGTAAACCATAAAGGCAGTAATTTAGTCTCTCTCTCTCTCTCTCTCTCTCTCTATATATATATATATATATATGGACTAAAACATTTGTAATATGTTATATATATGTTATATATATGTTATATATATATTTAGTAATATATAATATAAATATGTATTTAGTAATATGTTATATATATTTAGTAATATATAATATAAATATGTATTTAGTAATATGTTATATATATATTTAGTCCATATGTATATATGGACTAAAACATTTGCATTAAAGTATAAAATATGCACCTAATTGATGCATGCCATCCTTGGAATAGGTTGCTTCAAGAGAGGTGGAGGATAAGTAGAGAACACTTTGAAAGCAATTGTGTCCATAATGATTATGCATTAAATATGTACATTTGAAAAAAAAATAATAATAAATATGTACATTTGTATTGCATGGGTAATGGGTACATGAGCATTTAATTGTTTTTCTATATTCTAGGATATATAAATATATGATAGGATTAAAATAAATCAAATTAAATTAAGCAAAGCCTGGATTTCAAGTGACACAAATAAAACTTGAGAAAGTTAAAGCTAGCAGAAAATTTGTTGACTGGGGACTTAAAATTTATGGGCAGCAGGCATCAGGCATAGATGGATCCAAGTACTCAAATAATATCATAAGTAGTCTACCTTATTCTCGTTCTGTCACTGGGGCCTTAATCCTATGTGCTTTCTTTCTTCCTTCTTTATCTAAGTTCTTCTTGTCTTATTTCTTTTTTTTTTTTCTTGTCTTATTTCATTCTGCCTACACCTGTCCATGTGATGACAAAGATTGTCCCAGGTAGCTTCCCTCTTCTAAAGCCTCTGCGTCTCACTATCTCACAAAGAGATAAAGCATTAAGACCAGCCTCTCAAAATGGCACTAAGTTGAGTGGTTCTTTCCTGGACAAAGATTGAGTGGTCTCTCACAGACTATGGTGAAGAATTGGGTTGGTACTCAACTAGTACGCATTAGTCAGACCATATTGATTATTTATGGCTAGCATCTCATGGGTTGGTAGCCTATCTCAGCAGTTCAGCTCATGTGCTGCCTGGTTCTATTTTTATATCTTTTGGAATGGGGTAATTCCATTGGCTGGCTTGTGTAGGTGGTATGTGAGGTAGGAGTTCTGAGTAGTCATTTAATGGAAAGGAAAAGGGAACTCCCAGAGGGAAGTCAGGCATGGCAGACAAAGCAAATGATAGCATCAGGATATACCGAACAGTAAACTGACATAAATCCAATGTTAATATGAAGCTTCGATATATTCATCTCAGGATTTGATAGATTGACAACAAAAAATAAGGATGGAGAAGATTGGAATGAGATAATAAATAAGGGAGGACTAATATGTTTGTATTATGTGGAGGACACAGCTTCTTCTCACACTTTCATGAAAAATTAATTGTGCTATGAATGAAAAAATATCTTCAAGAATATCCCACGCTAAAAGTTTTGCAGGCTACAACTTCTGATCAGACGCTATTACAATCTAGTTAGTATTTTACAAAATTGACAAATGCCCAAAGTACATGGAAAAAAACTTAAAAATTGCTCTTTCAAAAAACTCTTAAGCCAAAAGGAAGTAAGTATATATCTTCAAAAATAATGAAAAGAAGCATTTAAGAGAACACATACCCCTGACTGGATATGATTTTGCCTCCAAAGCCGTGCTCATTATTCTAAAGCTTTGGTCACTAGCAGCACACCATTATTCCCAATCTTTGCCCACTCTCCAGGGCTTTGTATTGCTTCACTACCACAAATCCCTTTAAGAATCTTGTGGAAGCTCTTTCTCCTTGAAAAATGCACAGGTGCAGTCATAAATGAATTCATGTACACACACATACTCATACATATACACACACTGCATATATTTCAAATATACCAAAATCTGTGCATCCCAAATTAAAAATTTTTTCCTAAGGTTTTTGTTTTGTTTTTGCATCAGAAACAAACAAAACAATCCAGAACGTCCTTTTGTCCCTTTGACAAACCTTTAGTTATTGTCCTAGTTTTATGTTCCTGACCCTCGTTCCTTGTCTAGGTCTTTGCCTCTTTTTGTCTGGCAGGGGGAAATTCTTCATGGGAACCCTTAAACATGACTGGATTCTATTAAGTCCAGTTTTAAGAAAGGGAGTAAGAGGGCCAGTATCTTACTTTCTAACTTCAATTTCTATCTCTCTCCTGCATAATTCACATCAGAAATTCTTACAAGAGAGACTTCATTCTCTGCCCTCACTCCTTAAAATAAGAGTAACCTACTCTAAGTTCTCAAAAGAAGGCTCATTGTAACTCGTCACTCAATAAACCTAAAACTCCTAAAAGTGGGTTAAGTGTGTTAGATTTCATTCCCTGAGTATGTTATACTTGTGCTTAAGGAAGGGTTCTCAGAGTCCTAATACAGCTTTTGATTTTTGTTTATTTTGTTTTCCTGTGATATAATAAAAGATGATAAATTTATTTAATCACCAGAGGAATGCCAATTACAAGATAATTAGCGAATGGTTGAAATGAAAAGAACTGGCATTACCATGTGTTCACAGAAATGGGGAACAACTGGAATTTCCAAATATTACTGATAAGACTATAAATTGGTACAATCACTAAGGGAAACTATTTAGCAATATCTATTAAAACTTAGCACATTAATACGCTATGACCAGCAATTCCAAACCTAGATATGTACTTAGTATGCAAATATTCAGATGGAAGAAATGCAGAAATATTACATAGCCACACTATTCTATACTAGTTAAAAATAGAAGCACCTCAAATATTCATCAACAATAGAATGGATAAGTAAATCATGGTAATTTCACATAATAAAATGGACAATCTGCTACATGCAGTAACTCAGAAGGAACTATGGTGAAACATTACCAGACACAGTGAGTGCATACTGCACGATTCCAGTGGGCTTTAGTGATGTTAAAAATGTATACACCATGTCTCCCTAAATAAATATATGCCTTCAAATGGAAGGAGTCAAATTTCTTGTTTAAAAATATCTGTCTCAACTTGACTCCTGTAAAGATAGAGCAGAGATACTTTTATGTACAGTTAAAACCCTGGGTATTATTTGTAAGACAAACACAAGTGACACTGAAAGGAAGAAAGAATAAGGCAGAATGTCTAGCAACCTCAGGACCAGAGGAAAACCTTGGTAGTTAAGGCCTCTGGATTTTTTTTCTGCTATATACATACCAGACATAGAGCTGAAGATGCCAGTAACCCTGACATGCCAACAGGCACAGACAAAAACGTCCCAACAAAAGTCTACTTTCTCTCTAACCAAAGGACCTCGAAAGGGGAAGACTAGCAAGGTAAACAAACAAATAACTACTCTACACCAGACAAATGTCCCAGAGGAGACTATGGTCCTGCCCCCACCCATGCTGGCAAAACCTACATGGAGACCCTAGACTTTCACTCTCATGAGTTACAACTAAGTGCCTTAATGTCCCACAAGGGATAGTGTCACAGGCGAACACATAGACAGACTTTCATCTCTAGCTAGTAGTGCACTCTCTCTCTTTCCATGGTGATAGTGGAGACCATATGAAATGCCTGAATTCCCATCCTCATTCAGCAGTAAGGAAACACCTCTGTACTCACTGGGGGTGGTGTCAGGGGACAACTATTAAAGAGTTAAGACTTTTTCCATTCATTGTCCAGCAGGAACAAGGCAACTCCCATCATAAAATCAGTGGAGATCAGTTGGGATCCCCAAATCCCAACTCCACCCCACAATTATAAGGTATTTCCCTTCTCTCAGGAGTCAACAGATGTCAAATGGAGGAACCTACTTCCACCTGCAAGAAATAAGGCAGTGCCCATCCTCCTCTGCTAGAGCAGCTAACAAAACTAGTTAAACAGAAATAAGATACAGGGTCTCATAACACAACAGGAAAATACTCATATTTACTTGTAAAATTCTTGTCATAATAGGAACCCAAAAGATCTCAAATCGAATGAAACAAAATAATCAATACATATCAATATTGAGATGACAAAAATGTCAGCACCGTCTTTAAAAAAAATATTGAGGCAGCTATAATAAAAAGAAAAGCAAACATTTTGAACATGCTCAAAAAAATGGAAAAATACAAAAACCTCAGCAAATAGAGATTCTAAGAAAAAAGAAGTAGAAGAAGCAGAAGCAGAAAAGCAATAGAGAAAATTCATGAAACGAACAGCTGGTTTTTTGAAGTGATTGATAAAATTGGCAAACTTCTGGCAAGATTGACAAAAAAAAAAAAAAAAAAAACCACACACACACACACCCAAACAAGAAAGACACAATGACCAATATCATGAGTGGACCAGTGACAATCTTTGCACACAGAGTTACAGTTCAGTAATTATTATCATGCTTCGCCACTTAAACCATTTCTACTAGAACCAATGGTAACTGTGAATGTACATCCTAATTACTTTTGTGCCTCTGTATTTATCATAGCTAGGAGAGATATGTGTGTGCTTTATGTGTGTGTGTGTGACTTTAAATCTGATGGATGTCAGGCCATTTCTTAGGTCAGACTTTCACAAAGGGTATTAAAATGTCTTTGCATTTTACAGTCTGTGTTCCTATGGAGTATTTTTTTTAACTATTACTTTGTGATGTCCCTATTACATTAAATTATTGAAATCATTTGCTTAAAGAAGCTACATCAATGGTTGATAAGAATCAAAATAATGTGTTTCACCTTTAATGGCAATTCCAAACAATGAATTCTAATAATGAGCTCTTCTAAAATGTTAGGGATCTTAAATTTTTTATGAGAGCTACATTCTCAAAATAAATTTGTAGAATCCCAGTAAGGAGAACAAAGAAGTAACTGTCACGGACCTGCTACTTACTGAAGCCCCAAATAGTATGTGCTCAGTTTTTTTTGTTTGTTTGTTTAGTCTCTACACCAATGCTCAGGAATAATGGGGTAGGCATTCTTATTCTCATTAGCAGTAAGGATATTGAGATTTAGTGATACTGGATTTTTACACCAGATCTGACAACCGATAAATGCAAAAGTTAGCATTTCACAACCCACAGCCTTCAAATATATGAGACTGTCTCTCAAATAGTGGAGACAAATAACCAGGATGTTTAAATTATGTTATGTTACTTTTAAAAACTCTCATAAATTTTTGGCCTTAGTTCTATACACAGAAGAAATCTTGAGAAAACCGAAACTGGCTCTGTTGCTATGTGGCCCAATCGAGTGATCTCAGATGCTGAGAATATATTGGTATTCTCCCAATTTGTTCTTGAACGACGTCCCTTGAAATATTATCTGACAAAGATGTCCTTCTTTTTGTCTAGATTTGTCTCAATAGTGATCTGCTTGTGTGGATAGTGCTGAAAATAAGCTTCCCACCGTTCTTCTGGCCCCCTAAAAAGCTCAGTTCCAGCATGTCACTGGTGATTTATGGCTACTCACTACTTGGCATCATCAAGGGGGTAGAATATATATTTGCCCTCAGGAAATGAAAAGGAAACATAAATAAAAATCGCATGGTTGATTGGCCTGTTTCTGGTGAGGTAGGCCACACTGAATAGAAATCACTTTTTCTTCTCTTTGCGTAGCTTGCTCTATCACTAAAATAAATGGAATTTTTGTCTGGATGCCTTCCCTTACTCCATTTTAAAAAATATAATTACATCCAAAAGAAGGGAAGTCCAATTAGGTCGTGTGTGGTCAGCAAAGATCAAATTAGAAGGTGTCTTCCGTTGAGAGAAAGGGGAGACCATGCCTGGCCAGGGGAGTGCCTGGGCCTCGTGCAGCCACCATCCCGACATGATTCTAATATGTGCTGGAATAAGAACTGACTACAGCAGAGGATGTATGTTGAGAAGGAAAAGGACAAACAAACAAACAAACAGTTAAGTAGGTATATTACAGAGCATTGTGGGAACAATCCAAAATGTTTCAATACAAATGAATCAGCAAGCACAATTTAGGTTATATTTTCAAATATATGTTCTGATCACCTGCATTAGGAACAATGTAATAGTTGCTAAAGATACATCAAAAATGGTTTCTTATGTTTTGGTAATGCCTTAGTTTTCAAGATGTTTCTCTTACATTTCTTCATTTATTGCACTCAGCAGCACTCCAAAGTAAAAGAAGCCAGCACTATGCTTTTTTTTCCAAGACTGTAATAGACTCAGGCTTAGAAAAGTTAAGGATCTATTCACTTGGTTCCAGGGAGAGGTACCAACTGCTAGCTTTTTGCATTCTTCATGATGTTGCATGGTGGATGGATTCAGACGGCTTTCCTTCCCCATCTTGATGATTCTACTGTGGTGGAAATTCTCCATGTTGCAAGACAAGTATACAAGTATACTTTCCATTGCTGTTGCCTCCTTTGGGAAGGCCAGGTGGCAAGAAAATAAAAGACAGCTAGTATGCTGACCAGCTACTATGGGCTTTTAGCTTTAAACTGTCATAAAGCTTATGAGGTAGTATTATATCCCTATTTTGTATACACATGCACAGAAACATACACACATATACACAGTAATAGTGCTAAAAGAGGTGACATACTTCCTCAAGAGTGGACAGCTAGGTGGTGGAAGCATAATGGCAGACTCAACTCTGCTATGCTTTTCTGTACTTTGTTCTTCCCAAAGGCATTTGTACAAAGCTTTCCTATAAAGGATCATGGAGAGGGAATACAAATATTTTTATTTTACATTATTTTTAAATTTGTTATTTAAATTCAATTTAATTCACATACAGTGTATTATTATTTTCAGAGGTAGAATTCAGTGATTCATCAGTTGTATATAACTCTCAGTGTTCATTACCTCAAGTGCCCTTCTTAATGCTCATCACCCAGTTACCCTATTCCCTCACCCATCCTTCCGGCAACTCTTAGTTTGTTTCCTAGAGTAAGAATCTCTTACGGCTTGCCTCCCTCTCTGGTTTTTTTTTTTTTTTTTTTCTTATTTTTTTCCTTCCTCTCCATTATGTTCATCTGTTTTGCTTGCTAAATTCTACATATGAATGAGATCATATGGTATTTGTCTTTCTTTGATTGACTTATTTCATTTAGCATAATATCCTCTAGGTCTATCTGTGTCATTGCAAATGGCAAGATTTTATTCTTTTTGATGGCTGAGTAATATTCCATTGCATATATATACCACCACATCTTCTTTATCCATTCATCTGTCGATGGACATCTGGGCTCTTTCCCTAATTTGGCTATTGTGGACATTGCTGCTATAAACACTGGGGTGCATGTGCCCCTTCGAATCACTATGTTTGTGTACCCCTTGGATAAATACCTAGTAGTGTAGTTACTGAGTCCTAGAGTCTATTTTTAACTATATGAGGACCCTCTATACTGTTTTCCAGAGTGGCTGCACCAGCTTGCATTTATAAAACCAGTATTACGAAGAAACTAAAGCTCAAAGGAAATATGTCCCCCCTAATAATGCTTGTGCTCTTTTAGATTATTCAACATGATCTAGAACTTATGAGTTGAAGTTTAAGAAGAGCCCCAATGTTTGCTAAAACCTTGAGTAATGTTAGTCTTAAGACTATCAGCCATTCTATAAATTGCCTCAGTAGCGTTCAAAAGCTACTGAGCTTTTGGGTTCTCAAAAGATATCCAATTAAAGCCCTAGGAAATCATAAAAACATACTATAGCATAGTGTGTGATCAGATAGAAATTACCAAAGAACATACAGTTTTAGAGAAAAGAAGTGTTCGTTGACTGCAGTCAGCTGCTTCTCACGTGGTAGGGATGCAATAAAAGGCACTTGTACATCAAGAATTGGTGGTGATGGTGGTAGTGTTAGTAATTGGCATGGGCAAGTTGGTTTCTCATTGAAGTTCTTTATGTACAGGAGAGGAAGTGCTCTCCCCTCCATGGAAACAGGGGTTGGAGTAGTTAAGGGAACAGGAGATTGAAAACCATCTTTTTCTTCATTTATATTTTAGTTTAATTTTACATCTATCATATTGGTGTGTTGGTATCTTCTGTTGAGAGAAAAATTGGATGAATTTCATGCTAGAAACTCTTAAATTATCATGGTAACTACTCAGAAAAATATAGACTGTCAGAACAAAAGGAAAATTTAAGGAAGCATCCCATTTATATTTGCTAAAGTCTCATAGGTGGAAAGAAGTAAATAGACTTTTAATAGTTATCTTTGACAGTATTGCTTCCCTGGGGAATCTATCCACAAAGGTCACCCATGCTATTCCTAAATTATCCATCCATTTATGCAAAGATCAGGACCACTAATGATTTGCAGAGTCAACAAGAGCAGCATCCTTCCTCTCTTCTTTTTCACTGTCTCCAAGCTATCTCTATTCATGCCCCCTCTTTATTTTTTTAAAGATTTTTTTTTAATTTTTATTTATTTATGATAGTCATACAGAAAGAGAGAGAGAGAGAGGCAGAGACACAGGCAGAGGGAGAAGCAGGCTCCATAAAGATTTTATTTATTCATGAGAGACAGAGATACAGGCAGAGGGAGAGGCAGGCTCTGCAGGGAGCCTGGTATGGGACTTGATCCCAGGGTCCTGGGATCAAGGCAAAAGGCAGCCCAAGGCAGATGTTCAACTGACTGAACCACCCAGGCATCCTCATGCCCCTCTTTATTCTCCTTTCTGTCATCTGATTTCCTTCACTTTTACCATATGTGTGACTCCTCCTCTTCTTTGGTTTTGCATTGTCTGTGTTGTGATATGCACTCACTCATCCCAAATGCCAGAAGTTTGCTGGAAAGAAAGTGCACCTGATTACATTATGGAATGTAATCAGAAAGTCTGTCCATGAGCAAGATCCCATGTGTTATATTCAGAAGTCTCTCAGCCACTCCCCTGTTACTGTTTACCTTCTTTTTCCTATTATTGTCCTTTCTTGAAATCCATCCTCGGTGTCACCATCTGTAGTGTGGAAATAAAAATAACACCTCCTCTATCTAGTTTGTACGGAGGGAGTTACTGTTCACAAGTATGGGTTTTTAAGTTACACACCTGGGTGAATTTCAGAGTTCCAGTATTTACAGCTGTATGACTTTTATAAGTTACTTAAACTCTGTATGTCTCTATCTATATAATAACATATGAGAATGTCTTGTAGGCTTATTTTAAGATTCAAGGAAAAATTACGCTTGAAGTACTTAGCATAGTGCTAAGTATTTGTACACAGTACTCTTGTATAATGCTAAGTGTTGAGAGCCCTTTGTTGAGTGCGTTAATAAACAAAATAACAGCACTCCCCAAAGATGTCTGTCTGAATCCCCAAACCAATAAATACATCATCTTACATGGCAAAAGGGATTTATCAGTTGTGAATCAGTTAAATATCTTTAAAGGAAGAGGTTATCCTGGATTATCTAGTTGGCCTCAATATAACAACAAGGATTCTTATAAAAGGAGAGCATAAGGGTCAAAGTCGTGAAGATAGGAGATATGACAAAGGAAGCAGATGTTGGAATGACACTTTGAAAGTGAAGGAACCACTAGCCAAGGAATGTGAGCAGTCTACAGAAATCAGAAAGATCAAGGAACAGTCTTCGCCTCAACAGCTCAACAAGGAATAGAGCTCTTCCAACACATTATTGTTAGTCCAGAAGATTCATTGAACACTTCTGACCTCCAGAACTAAAAGATAATATGTTTATGGTGTTTTAAGCCTCAAAATTTGTGTTAATTTTTTACAGAAGCAATAGGAAACAAAGATTAGAAAAATGAAAAATGTAATTAGAATTGTTCTCATAAAAAAATAGAATTGTTCTCATTATCCTCTCTATCACCTTCTGTCTATCCTTCCCCATTCAAGCTTGGCTCCTTATCTCCTTATCTAGGAGAGATGGTAAGGGAAGGTGGAAAAGAGACAGGGAGAACAAGAAGGACGCAAATGGTTGGATGCAGAGAAGGTATTCTACAGCTGTCTTTCTTTATCTAAGAGAAGAAAGCAAAGTCATAAAATCAAACAAGCCACCAGCAACAAAGTCTTAAAATGCTTTTGTTTTATTTTCTCACTACAAGACATCTAAATCTCACTTATTCCTCAAATCAACACGACCTGGGTTCTACGCAGACCACTCCTATAGAAAAAAAAAAATTTTGCCATCTAATAAGCAACATGTTCAAAACCTAAATTATTACTCCCCTTTTCCACCTCTAAAACAAAATTCTAAACAAACAAACAAAACAAAACAAATGATGATCTTATATCTATCCCACATTCAGGATTTTGAGAAATTCACTTAGTCACTCCAATTATGACCCTTAATATTTTCATCAACCACTCCATCACCTCCACTATTCTTAGTAGTATTTTATCAAAGATAAGTATCTTCAATCTGTTTCCCTCACTATGCTCATCACCTCTTGCCTGAATGTAGGCCCAAAGTATTTTTCTGGGGCTCTGCCCCCTTCATTTTAGCAATCTTGCTGCCATGCCCACCATCTCAAAACACAATTTTGACCTTATTGAAAGTTATTGATGATGACAGAGGCTGTTGAAGCTTGAGTAATGTAAGAAGAATAACCAGATGGTAGGGAAGGGGTAGTGATAATCAACCAGGTGGAAATGTCAGAGTAGGAAAAAGAGAGGCATGGAGATAATGGTGATAGATGACTTAGATACAGGAGAATAGATCAAGTATATTGAGAACAGTAGGAGCAGTTTCCTCATTGTTTCAAAAGGGAGTTGCACATAAAGAGTACCAACTAGAATAAATCTGGGATGTTGGATTGAAATGGAGATGCCAGTGCTAACTCATTATTTTCAATATAGATAAATAAATATGGATACGCATAAGTGAATGTGTGGGTGTACATGTGTGCATGCATGTATTTCTTCCATCCAATGACAGATACTAGAAGAGGTATTACCCCAAGAGCACATCTCTAGCACCTAGATCTGGATTTATAAACACCATGTCACAGGTCAGGGTTCCTCACAGAAGTGACTGCATCCAGTGCTGACGCAGGAAAAATACAAGATCTTGGAACGTCTTAGTGCCCCTAGCAAGCAACGGCTCAAGACATGATTGTGATATCCAAAAACTCAGAACAGTCTCTCACACATCAGAGATAGCTCAATTTGATTATCAAAAGAAATAATGATCATAAGAGGTTCTAACCCTCTGGCTAAATTAGGAATCAATATGTGTCTCTGGATATAAACAAACAAATAAATGGAAACAGCCATTCTGATGAAGAATGGGATATTGACATTGTCTCAAAAATACTTTCCACAAAATCTTTATTAAATTACACAGGGAAAAAGAATTGTTTTACATTAAAGAAGTCTGAGAGATGCCCCTTAAATGATGTGATCAAAGATAACATCAGCAATAATGGGACAAGTTGACATGTTTTGCCATGAGGCAGAATGCAGGGACAGAACACTGCATCCCCCTGCTAAAGTTGAACAAACTGGTTCTAAAAATAAAAAAAAATAAAAAAAAATTAGACAAGCTCAAATTGAGGACATTCTACAGAATAACCAGCCTAAAACAATTGAACATGTTACGTTCACGAAAATCAAGGAAAGGATGAGGAAATACTCCCAATTGAAGGAAGTTAAGAGCATAACAACTAAATACAACATGCATTTCTGGACTTGATCTTTTTGTTAAAAGGAGCATTTGGGAAACCAAGACCACTGGCAAAAGAACGGAGTTGACCAATTAAGTGCTAATAACATACCAATGCTAG
Source organism: Canis lupus familiaris (assembly GCF_011100685.1). Lineage (NCBI taxonomy): Eukaryota > Metazoa > Chordata > Mammalia > Carnivora > Canidae > Canis > Canis lupus. The sequence goes on along the minus strand of NC_049231.1, from coordinate 40,382,012 downwards.
CTTTCTGATTTTGATGATGGCATTATAGTTATGCAAGAAAAGTCCTTATTTGTAGTCACTACTCGGCAAAATGTTCAATGTAATGAGGCATTATGCCAGCAACTTACACTCAAAATATTCGGGAAAAAATGTTATTTGTACTATATTCATTTTTACTGTATGATTGAGATTATTTCAAAGCAAATGTTTTTCAAAAGTGTTTGATGACCTCCTATTGCTTGTAAGACATAATCCCACTGCATTAATATATCATTCTCACTCCACCCTGGCCTACCATTTTCTTTCTGAAATATTTATTTACCTGCATTTATGTTGGCTCTTTATAAACTTCTAAAATGAACAAGCTGGTATGAAGTCTCAATGTTTACAGAGTCTTGAAGTGAAAATGACTTGCTGAAATCTTGCTGTTAAGTTTAGCTTAGGAGATGTAGATAATGAAAGAAAGAAATACAGAGAGAGAAAGAGGAAGAAAGGAAGGAAGGAAGGAAGGAAGGAAGGAAGGAAGGAAGGAAGGAAGGAAGGAAGGAAGGAAGGAAAGAAAAAAGAAGGAAGAAAAGGAAGGGGAAGAACTAGAAATCTTGCCCCAGAACAGAAAAATTTGGTGGCTGGCTGCTAGTAAATCCACCAGACTACCCACCATGCACTTGCTTAATAAAACACATTCCCTTTCCCTAAAGAGTCCATATTTTATGGTTTTCTGTTTTCATTCATGCTTTTCCATATACATGTTTGGCCTTTGCCTGAACTGCAACCCTTTTCTTCTTTTTAATAGAGAATGTCTGCCCATTATTCAAGATCATCAATCTTTTCAGGGCACGACTAGAAAGAACATGTAGTTCTATTATAACTCCATGTTACACCATGATTATTTGTTTACCAATGTGTCTCCTGACCAGGGATGAGTTTCTGGGGGTTAAACATTAAGTCATACTCATCCTGTAGTCCCCAGGGGTACTACAGTGCCTGCTGCATTGTGAATATTTATTGCTAGTCATTGACTAACTAAATGAATGAATGAATCAAGTCATGAATGAATGAATGACAAATGAATGACATAGCAGACTTAAATTAGAGTGAAAAGTTATCAACTAATTTTGTTCTTTCTTACTTTAGTAAAATTAAGACCATAAAGCATTGCTATGGTTTGTGAAAGAGTATCAATGTGAGACTTTTGTGTATTTTTGCAAAGGTAACAACCATTGTTACCTTTGTATGAACTTTCACATGCTTAAATATAGTTATTTTGTTAGGATTTGAATATGTTACATGGTGGGAAGTTGATGATGATGATGATGATGTGAACCTATGAGAAAAGAGAAACTGGGATAATAAGTGCTCTTAAATATTGAGAAACTGAAACCTAAATCAGACCAGTGGGGTTTACTATGGTCAGACCACCTTCCTTTCACCTTACTTCTCACTTTCAGGGAAAACAATGCATAGTATTAGCTTGTGACATTCTGGGGGGCAGGGGAAAAATCACTATAGATTTGTGAGTTTTTGCCAATCAGGATACCTCAAAAATTGCCACAGTATTACAAAATAAAACTTTATTTGTAATTATATGAATATCATTATAAAAATATGCTCCCTATTTAGAAGGTTTCATAGCTGTCCTAAGAACTCTGTAAAGTCATAATTTGGTACATTGTTGGTTTTAAATCACTGATTTTAGAGAGTGTTCTTAACATATATATCTGCTTGATAAGTCTTCTAAAAAATATGATATTAGGGGCACCTAGGTGGCAGTCAGTTGAGACTCTGACTCTTCACTTCAACTCAGGTCATGATCTCAGGGTCGTGAGGCAGAGCCCCCAGTGGGCCTCCACACTCAGTGGGGGTCTCCTTGAGATTCTCTCTCTCTCCCTCTGCCTCTGCCCCTCTCCCTTCCTCACTCTCTCTTTAAAATAAGTAAATAAATCTTTTTTAAAAAATATGATCTAAAATACTTCAAAAGCCCTTTAATTATATGACTAAGCCTTACTCATCTTTATATATCTGCCTTGGATCCAGACACTGCCCTTGAAGTTCTGAGTTCTTATTCCCAAGTGAGTAAATACAACTGATTTTATGAGAGCAGTGCAATAGACCCAGCCAACTATATTTGTGTAACTTTAGCTATCTCTTTGAATTTTACAGTATTCTGTTCTTCTAGCATTTGTATCCTATCAATGCACTACAATAAAATGTACGAATATGTTTTGATGGTAGATTATTTATATGAAAGCCGACAAGAGTTAATTACAAAATGTGTATAAGAAGATGGGCAGTTTAGGCTTCCTTTTCTGTCTGTTTAATCTAAACCAGGTTCTAGGTATTAGAGAATTTTTAATTTTTTGGTTTATGTTTTTTTGCATTAGAAAAACGATATACACCCAACCTTTTGAAGTAAAAACATTCAAGTCAGGCTTAGGTGCCCCCAAAAACCACACTGTGATGATGAAAACAAATAGAAGCTTTGTACTCATGTAGATTTTCCAATGAAGTTTTGAAAAAATCTTTAATAAACATTCTCTCATTAATCCCTTTACCAGGCCAAGTTGCAGAATGTGGAGATGATAAAGCCACAAGTCTATCAAAATAAAGAGAAAATATGTTTTATAAGAAAGCCATCTTTTTTTTTTTTGATGTTTTTTTAAGAAAAGAATTTATACTAATTACGTGTCAGCTTTATGAATGTTATTACAGGTAGTAAGAGTTTGAGATGGTGGATCCCAATTTCAGTTACTTCATTAGTTTGTCCACTTTGTACAGAATAATCCTGTCCACCCCGACCACCTCACACAGTTGTTATAAAGATCAAACGCCTGTGAAACTTCTCTGTAAATTTTAAACTGCTTTTAAAAAATCAACTGAAACCAGTTCAAAAAAAAAATAGAGGAATATTCTGCAAGCTGCTAATCAGTGCTGAACAATTTGGAGGATTGGTGATTATGTTTTGGCAATCAGATGGCCTCCCCTGTCCCACCCATGCTCCTCTCACATAATTCTTCCCACCACAACAAAGTGGCATAATCATCCCACCTTAGAAGGCCTAACGATTTTCTCTCTCTCTTTGTATTAAGACCAATATATTGAAAAAGAAAGGCCTCCAAGTACTTACAGAGTTTGCTCGTAGGTGAAGCTGGGGACTGTATTCCCCACCTGCCTTCTTCAGCTCCTTGGAGGCTGTCCCACTACAGGACCTGTACCTACGCCATTCCCCAGAGCCCCCACATCTGCGCTGCTCTGTTCATTACACACACACACACACACACACACACACACACCCCTCTTAATTAATTCCTCCTCATCTTTTGGATCTGATTACTTCAAGAGATCATCTTTCACTAACTTTTAAGACCAATTTTAATGCCCTCCATCTTTAGAAGACCCTGTAGCACTGGGTCCCCCAGTATAACACTTTTTAAAAATATTTTGTTTATTTATTCATGAGGGACACACAGAAAGAGGCAGAGACACAGGCAGAGGGAGAAGCAGGCTCCCTGTGGGAACCCTGATGCAGAACTCAATCCCAGGATCCCGGGGTCACGCCCTGAGCCTAAGGCAGATGCTCAACCACTGAGCCACCCAGGTGCCCCCAGTATTACATTTTTAAAGCAGATGTACTTGCACTCTTATGATTATTTGAGGTATGGCTCTTTCCCTTTGTAAATTTTAACCTCCATGTGAACAATGGCTTTGTTTTTTTCTCATCAATACATCTTCTGTCACAAGCACCAGCACCTGACACTAAATAAATATTAGTTGAATAAATGCATTTGAGAAAAGTGGATCCCAAAGAGCATAGCATATTGAATCATCTTCTTTGATAAACTCATCTAAAGTTGAAGCTCTCCTGTTTACTTCTGAGAACAGATCCATCTACTACCAAGAAAGGATAAAGAAATGGCTAGTTTCCATATTGAGTTGGATTAGACAACTTTGAATTGAGGCTTGACAAGAGGTAACTGAGTTAATTGGGAAATTTTTCCAAATATGTGTTTTTCTGAAACCTGGGACATTTTCTTTCTTATATTACAGAACAGGTAATAGAAAAATTTCACATCAGTAAAATTTGATTGCACAGATGAAGAAAGTGAGGAGGAAGAATTACTTAATTTAAAACATTTTACCCTTAAAAATTAACCCACTGAAGTAGAATTTCTAATCCACTCTCACTGATAAATGACAATGGAGAAAAGAATGTACTTTGTCCAGATCTATAGCTGATACAAGGTAACTTAAATTATCGTTTTTCTTTGTAATTTAGGATACTTGTCCCAGAAATTTCAGAAATCCTTCCTTTTTTGTTCCACTAAGGAAAGCCTTAAAATCAGTTTAGATTTTCTGTTTTTACACCAACTAATAGAAGTTGGGAATGTGTATTGGGTATCATGAGAAACTCTGAAGGTACAAATCTGCCTTGTGGATCCTCAAAGTTGTACTTGTATGGGGAAAAGTGATGGCAAAATGAGACATGACCTGTCTGTCATTGTGCCACCATTCCACCACACATGTGAGGCTGACCACCTCCTCCCCCTGAACCCTCATTTCCTTCATCTTTTCTTTAGACTGTGTGAGCCCTTGGGTTGTAGTAATAAAAACCCACCACATCCAAAATAAGATGAGACAAAATGATTATTCTAAGTATCCTTCTCATCCTACCACATGTGTTAGGGAGGAAATTATCATTACTCAGATTTCACATTGATTTTACTTAAAAAGAAAGAAAGAAATGTCTATTGTGACAGATCATGTACATCTTCCCATATCTGATTTATTTTATTTCCCCCAAGCTTCAACTCCACACTTTGACTCAGATCTAATGCAATCCCCAAGGAACTGCCTTATTTCCGTCTCTGATGAGATCAGATGAGCCCCTGCAGGACCCCTTTTCAGTGAAGCAGGAGATAAGTATACTTGATTTTCCCTAGTTAGCTGCCTATAGACATTTGGAAAGATTTCAGACTAGGATTCTGATTAACCTGCAGAGGCAAAATTCTGTCTTATTTGTATATTATATTTGCATATTGCTTGGTATCTTGTTGAAAATACACTTGATGCTATCTGCTTACTGGTAGCCAATACCAATGTCAATTTTTAAAAATTTAAAAATTTTCTAAATACCCTTTAAGGAGAATCATTGTAACCATTTTTTAAAAAGATTTTACCTATTTATTCATGAGAGACACAGAGAGAGGCAGAGACACAGGCAGAGGGAGAAGCAGGGTGCCTGATGTGGGACTGGATCCCCAGACCCTTGGATCATGACCTGGGCCAAAGGCAGATGCTCAACCACTGAGCCACCCAGGTTCCCTCATTGTAACCATTTTGATCAATGCTTAATGTCTCCCCGAGAAAGGCAATTAAGTTCCCCTTCATTTCCTTTCATTTAAGCCCTTTCTACAAAATATCTGTCCCTGAAAGGGAGAGGAACTAAGTTTCTCAAAATAGGTAAGTCATGCATACATTTATCTCTTTCCCTTCACCAAAGAGTTCGGTGAATTGGGTAGGACCCCAAATCTGAACAACTGCAGGTAGGTCGTGCTGAGCATTGGTCATTCCTCATAGCTAAGATACTTCAGTACAGTTACACATAATTTAAGCCCAGAATAAGCTTTACTATTTCATTTCTAAAAAAGAAGAAGAAGAAGAAGAAGAAGAAGAAGAAGAAGAAGAAGAAGAAGAAGAAGAAGAAGAAGAAGAAGAAGAAGAAGAAGAAGAAGAAGAAGAAGAAGGAAAGTAAAAGGCAAAATACTTTTGGAACAGCAAGTTGTTTGTGTGTTACATTAGATGCTTAGATGCAGACTTCCTAAACTTATACCTTAAGACTTTAAAACTTGTAAACCCATAGCATTAATACATTTTTGTGGAGAAACAAGATGGGTGCATGCTTTGAATTTCAGGATAAGGCTCAATGCATTTTCTTTCTAATAAATTTCTGAACAACTTTGGGGGTTAGAAACATTTGCGAGGGGATGGCAGTTGGGGAGCTGCGGCTTCATATGACATTTAAGGGAGCAGTGACATGGCAAAGGGCACTACCACCCGACTTGTTTGTTCCACAACTGTTTCTGACATCTAGATGAGGGATATCAGTTGTTATCAGCTTTATTGATGCTGCTGTTGTTGTTAATGTCGTCATTTTGGATGGTGTCTGTATAGAGGGGCCACTGCACTGGCCAGCTGTGGAGTCCCCAGGGAGTCCCTAAATGCTTTGGGGCAGCCCTTCAAGATGCAAGTGGAGTGGCCCTTGCTCTTTCTTGTTCTAGCTATGTGAGATTTAGTTTCCAGCCTGGAAAAAAAAGCGGGGGGTGGAGGGAGTCTTATTACATGTTGTTTACAGTTCTGTTGCATTAGTTGGTTTCTTTTATTAAACCAGATACAAGTTGTGACATGCTGTTAATTCAATCACTAATAACTAGCTCAAATTGCAAATCTATGTCAGCAGGTTGGTGTTGATTAAGCTGTGGCCGCCACTAACATATTGTTTTAAATGCTTGATAAATTTTATTTTCTGCGGCGATAGACGGCATGGTTTATGTGTGTTCCCTTTCCTGTCTGAGCCCAAGGAGTTGCCCAGACGTCCCTCCGTGGGTCCTCTGCGGGCCTCTCTGCTTTCCCTCCCCTGCAAGGCGGGCTGGTAACCACTAGAGGGGAGGAGACAGCCGGCTTTATTGAAGGCTTCCCCGCAGAGCCCCGGGAAGCTGTCAGCGGCCGGGCAGCCCAGAGAAAGGGTGTGTAGTGTTGTTATCAAGGTTTGCAAAAAAGAAACAAAACAGGCTCCGTGCGGCAGGCTAGAAATTCACCTCGAATGCGATAGAACCGAGGGCAAGGCCGGTTAGAGTGTCGGAGTGTGCCTGCCTGTCAACCCACCGGCCCAGGCATCAGCAACATCATCTCTGAGATCCCAGTTAACCCTTAGGAAAACAAACGGCTCTCTCCATCAGGACGGTGGCTAATGCACACACATGCTAGGAGGAGGAGTGGGGAAGTAGGAGGAAGAGAATCAGACATGACTGGGCTGCTGGGGTAAAGTGGAAAGTCAGCAGACGGCTCATTTTCTAAAGTACTCCAACATCTGCCCCCTGTTCCCATCACTTCAGGCCCCACGTCCTATTGCTAAGGGGGAGGCTGCAGGAGGAGACATCAGGGAAAGTGGAAGATTGATACCTACAGTGAACAAAGAGGGTGACGGAGAAACTTTGTTGAACCTTCCTGAACATTCCAGGCTGCAGTTAATTTTAAGACATGTAACTGAAAAAAATTGTCATTCGGGATTAATGAGAGACCCCCATGGATATCATTCGAATGCTACTTTTTGATTTAAAAAAAAAAATAAAAATCCAGCTTGACCTTTTTAATCTTTTATTTTTTCTTAAAAAACAGAAAAAATACTTAATATTAGTATTGTTAAAGTGCTATAATGTAGAACTGGAGGCTGTTCTATGTACTCTCCTGAGTGTAATTGCACTAAGATCATTCGGTTTCCATTTGGAAAGCCAGTGGCAATTACTGGAATACAATGTATCATGCATTTGCTCAGTGGATATAAAACGTATATACTAATTCGCAATAAAATGTAACAGCTGTCAGTGCATTTTCTGCTCTGTTACTTCAATAAATTGGAACTCTGAGTAGAAAATGGGAATATTGCATTTTTACACACTCTGTAATGTGTTTGCTTTTTGCAAATACAATTTATTTTTTTCATGACAAAAATTGTGGTTTGTTATTACTGCTAGTGGATAAATATTCCTATATCAGAATGAATTACATATGGTATCTGTAAAGAAGTAGTAATATTTTCTGCTTTTTATTGTAGCCTGTCTCCAGTAAACAAAATACACTTAACCTACTTCTGTCACAGACTGAGTGTGTGTGTGTATTTTTTTCCCCTTGCAATGGCTGTGTGTTGGGGGTAGGGAAAGGAAGTAGGAGTTGTGGGTTGTTGTTTTTTTTTTCACCCTACCTTATCAGGTGTCTAGGTTGATCATTAGCATTTATTTCCAGATACCATCATTCCCTTCAGAGCTTATTTTTGCTTAAGTGTCCAAGAGCTCCCTTCCTACATTTGCTAATCAGGTTTCTTTAGAATATGAAGCAGTGGCTCTGAGTTTTATTTAAAATAAAATGCCTGCACATTTCTGTAATTTTGTTACTTGAGGTCAGACTTTTCACAGATAATTAGCCTTTTACACACTGTGAAATCAACCTGCATTGGTTATTTGGCTAGACTCTTTGCTTCTGTTCTTTATTTCCCAGAAGGTTAACGTGTTGAAAATCTAGCTTCCAGCTCGGAGTACTGTCTCTTTGTGTTGCTAATTATCCCGTTGCATAATTATTAATATCAGGAGCAGGAAGAGGAAACAAGCACACCAAATAGTCGTGAACGCTGGTGTTCTGGCAGGAAGCAAGTCCTGCATTAATAAAATGTGCCTGTACCAATATCACAGGAGATAGGAGCGTTCCTTGTTAAGGATCATTTATTAACTGAGATCATCTTTTAGTTCGCCTTGGGGTAATGACTAATGTCAATGGCAAATTTCACAGTTGTCTAGAGAAATGAATTAAATTTGTAATAAAAAGCCCTTCGGCTTGTTGTACATGTTCATTTATTGGAGTAGTTGAACTGAGAGAACTGTAAGGCAACCAAGAACATCGGCTTAATTTTCCTTACATATAATAGTGACCTTTAGCTCCATATTGAAAAAGTTACCTATTATGGACTGGCAAATTAAATGAGAAGTTCCTCTAATGCAAAATAAACTAGATGACTGAGCTAAGTTAAACGGCCTCTGAGCCTATAAGATTCTTCCTAGAAAAATATTCTTTCTTTTTTAATACGACGCCTCTACTTAAACCATCATAAAATAAGTCACTTGACATATAAGCAGGAGAATAAGATCATTCAAAGTGAGATCTCATACGGCGTGACACCTATTTTTATTTCTGCAAGTTCTTTGGGTGGTTTCGTTTTGTGCTCTGATGCAGAGTTTTTAAAAGTGTTGTTTTAACACTCTCTTTAATTCTAAATACACAGTGCGTTTTTTATTTACTTGGCATGGCATGTTGTTACTGTAATTATTTATGGAAGTTTTTGTGTTGCTTTATGTAGTTAAGGAAAAGCATATTTCCCAAGAGGAAGAACAATTACACCACTGTCTCTTTTTTTCTGATTTAGAAAGACTCATTCCAGATTCCTTTTCTGGGAGTGAATTGGACTTGGGGAATGATAATTACTTTTAAAACAAGCACTATGACCAAGCCGGGTCTTCTCATTCGATAGCAGAAAATATAGAACAACCAGACTCCTTATGCAATGTGTTATCTGCACCGTAGTGCACTTGAAACAAATTATCCTAATCGAGACACCAGCCCAGCTAACGATGGCAAGGGAAAAATTGACATTTTTTTTTTCAGCAAGTAAAGATAATCGCAATATTTATGTAAATTGAAATGTAATATTTCTTTCAGGGAGGTGAACTTTCATCACATGTTTTCCAACTTGAAAATAATGCCTCAATATTTTCACCTTTAAATCATATTAGTCAAACCTATTCACAGACCTACAAAGGCTCCGTTCCCTTTTACGACGAGACAGACTACGCCCAGAAAAATACACACGTACTGCATATTCCTGCCACACTGGATGTGCTGCTAAAGATGAATAAGCATCCCGAAAGGACCCGTGGGAAATAAAAACAACAATAAAAAGGAGCAATGAGAAATATAGTTGATTTTAGTTGCCCTCGTTTTTAAACACATATGAAAATGCTCGCTTGGAGCTTCCTCCTTCCCAAATTCTAGGTCTCTGGAGCTAAAACAAAATGCTTACTTTTTCTCAGTTTTAATTCTTTTTCCTACTACTTCTCTTCACGAGTTCCCTTTAAACCTGATGTTGGAGCCCTGCTAGACCAGCTATTACATCATGCAGGGGTGGTTGGGGTTACCCCAAGATTGTTTTGTTGCTAGCTTGTTGGGTGCACTCTGGGGTATACCGTGTGCTTATGCATGACTTAGCAGAACCTCTGAAATTTGGACGTTTCTTTTTTTTTTTTTTTTTTTTTCCCCCTCTTTAATGCAGATGCTCCCAGCATTCCTAATAAGGCCAGGGAAAGAGTTCACAGTCCCTTTACCCACTTTCTCACCTCAGCCCTTTCCAGCACGGAACCTTATTCTCTGTGGATTACTTGGATGAAAACCAATTAGGGAGCAGCTCACAATATACATGCATACAGATGATTCCAGATTGAACATTGCCCAGGCCCACTAATCATAGACTCTATGATGCCCCGAATGGTATAAATAGTAAAAAGTTGAGAGGGAATGGACATGCAGCATTGAGAAAAGACTCCGGATGCCAAATTAGAGCTAATGAAACATATAAGTGAAAGTGTGCATTCCCCTCCCTCTGCCTGCTGTTTTCCTTCTTTGTGGAGATATGCCCACAGGCCTCCCGAAGTGTGTTCTCCTTCGCTAATCCTCCCACAATGGTCCCCATGAAGTTTCCGAGGGGTCCCCCATGCCCTTCTTTCTATGACTGTCAGTTTCTGACTAATAAGCCAATCTGCCCTCCCTGCCTTTTCCAGAGGGCCTCATTCTCGAGCTGGGAGGGGACAGCATCTCAAAGGCCAGGACAGCGGCGAGAATTCCTGAGTGGGCCAATCAGTATTTAGCCACCACGCTTTTCAGCATGCTTACTGGGATCAGTGCAGTAAGGATCGGGGAAGGGGCGGGAGACACCAAGTTCTCCCAGTCGGGACTTTTGGGACATGGTTGGTTTATTTTATTTATTTATTTATTTATTTATTTATTTATTTATTTATTTATTTATTTAGAAGATTTTATTTGCCTATTCATGAGAGACACAGAGAGACACAGGCAGAGGGAGAAGCAGGCTCCCTCTGGGAGCCTGATGGGGAATTTGATCCTGGGACCCCGGGACTACCACCCTGAGCCAAAGGCAGATGCTCAACCTCTGAGTCCCCCAGATGCCCCTGGGACATGGTTGAGAAGGCTAACTTGAGTGGCAGAGACACTATGACCAAGTTACTGACTCATGTTCCACTTCTGATTCATAGCGTGATAAGGATCAGCTTGCAAGCTTTTTGGCACATGCTTGAAGGGGCAAAGAAGTCTCTTTCCGTGGCTCTCCAGACTCTTGGAGTACTCTCCCCCAGGTCTTCCTCTGTTTCTATCTCTCTCTTTCTTCTTCCACTTCGTATAATCTATTTTGATAGCTTGCAAGCTAGAAACATTAAGGTGAGACCAGTACTTTTGCGGTCACATATTTAAATCTGTTTCCCCACCCTGAGTCTGTCTCCCTAATAATTTTGCGTATGCTGAGTTCTTCTGCTAAAATCACATGGAATGAATCATCCCTGAACTTCACAGGGGTTATATGATTTGTGCACATAGTGTTCCCATGAAAGCAGACTCAGATTTCATAACCATGGGTGCAGGGATAAATAAGTTTCTGTGTAGAAGTAACCATCATAATTCCTTACCCCCATCCTCCGTCCTCCTTTTGTGACTACAGGGACTGGTAAACTGGAGTGCATGAGGTGGTCGTTACAAAGTTGTTGAAGTGTCTCCAGACTGTGGCAGAGGACTGCTGTGGTCTGTTCTAACCTGCTTTTCTCTTCTCTCCTGGCCAGTTTCACTAACTTTTTATGGGATCAAAATCTATGAGTCTTTTGGTAAATTGGGATAAAGGAGAAGCAAATGTCTTCTACAATTTTTTCCATATACTGTGGTATTTGAACGACATTCATAAGTATTTTAAACACCTAAATGGAAAGATGTTGCCTGTAAGCAGGGCTGGTCTTAGGGAGTCACATTTCGGGAGAATAGAGAGTAAAATGTGTTTTTCTGTGCACACTGGGATTACTGATTTTTTTTTTTTTTTGCTCTCTTCTCCTATTGTTCTGACTTTTGTTAATATTCTACAGTAAACATCTTTTATATTTAGGAGGAAATATTGAGAAGAAAATTTCTACAGTGTGCTGGTTTGGGTGAAAGCAAGAATTGTGGCGTTTAACAATCCTAAGGTCATACACTTGCTCTTCCATTTACTAATTTCTATCAGCTTGTAGAATGCATCATGTTGCTGCCTTGAAGTCTATACATAGTCTGTTCCCTCTACCAGGAAATAAAGCCGAGTCTTGAACAACACAGGGGTTAGAGGTGCCGACCCCCTACATGGTTGAAAATCCGTGTATAGTTTTCGACCACCCCCCCAAAAAAAATCACAAAGAGCTACTGTATTGACCAGAATACGGGTAACATGAATAGTCACTTAACACATATGTTGTATTATGTAACTGTACTCCTACAATAAGTACAGAAAAGAAAATCTTATTCAGAAGATCATAAAGGAGAGAAAACATATTCACTGTGCCATTATAAGTTTATCACTTATAAGTGGACGCAGGCAGTTCAAACCCATGTTGTTGGGGGTCAGCTGTACTTACACATCTCCCCACATCCCCAATCACCTCAGATCTCTCACTGTACCTCCAGTAGCATGTGACTCCCTCAGAAAGGCTCTCTCCACTTAACGAATAAGGACCCCCACTTGGTCCATTTCCTTTATGAACTGACACTTTAATTACATGTTGGTATGTTTCCTGGGATAGCTTTTGTCCTTCACACCAGACTGTAGGTTCTCTTGAGGCACCGTCCCTACAAATGTGCTCATCATATGCCTGATAATTACATAAGGACTGGAGCATGGTAGGTGCTCAAAAATAGGTGTCAGCTTAATGAATGCCGAAATTAGTTGTAAGACCACAAATTCCTCACCGTTATCATAAGCCTCAATGTGGCCATATTTAGTATTAGAACACTACCTTATTTACAGAGCGGTTATAAAGAAAAAAAATGAGATAATATTTGTTTTTTGTTTTCTATTTTAAAAAGATTTTATTTATTTGTCTGAAAAAGAGAGAGAGAGAGAACATGAGAGGGGCAGGTCAGGGAAAGGGATGGAGGGAGAGGGAGAAACAGACTTCCTGCTGAGCAGGAAGCCTAAAAGGGGGCTCCATCACAGGCTCTCCAGATCATGAGCTGAGCTGACGGCAAATATTTAGCCGACAGAGTCACCCAGGTGCCCCCAGATAATTTGGATAAAGTTCTTGGCCAGTGGTGGCAGCTAGTATTAAGATTATTATGCCTTGTATTGTTATTTTGTGAAATAATAGTAATAATGATAAAGCAAAGCAGAACGTCTACAGAATTTTAAATTCAGAGTTTAAAAAGTGAAAATAAACCTTCTACAGTTTAGGAAGAGCTTATAGCAACTGGCTCTTTTGGGGGGAGGGGCAGGCACAATGGACCCTTCCCTCACTGTCGTGCATCATCCCACTCCAGCTTTGAGAACCCTGGTGTGTCACTACCCATCACTTACTTACATGTCCGTTTCCAGTATACCTGTAGAGTGGCATCAGAATTGTTAACCCGTGTACCCATGGGTAAAGTATTTTATCAACTATAGTATAGTGATTTTATATAGTTCTTTTTGCCTTACTCTTACAAATTCTACTCAGATCCAAAGTAGCTTAGGTCAGAAAACTTTTCCCCACCTCTTCAGTAAGGTTATGTCCCAACCTTAGTAGAGTTAGAGTCTATTATCTCATTCGCCATAGCATCACCAAAATCACGGATTTGTTTATTGTCTCTATTGTTTGCTTTACCAGGATGTCATTTAATTGGAACCATATAGTACTTAGCATTTTCAGACTGGCTTCTTTCACTCACGAATATGTATTTAAGATTTATCCACATCTTTTTGTGGCTTGAAGCTCATTTCTTTTTAGTGCTAAATGATAAATATTCTATTGTATGTAGATGCTAGAGTTTGTTTATTCATTAACCTATGAAAGGAAATCTTGGTTGCTTCCAAATTTTGGTGAGTATGAATAAAGATGCTATACACAGTCAGGTATGGATACGTTCTCAAATCCGTTGGATAAATGTCTAAGAACCTGATTGCTCGATTTAAAATAAAGACCATGTTTAGCTCTGTAAGAAATTTCTAATCTGTCTACCAAAATGGCTGTGCATTTTTCACTTCTATCAGTAAAGAATGAGAGCTACACATCCTCACCAACATTAGGTGCCATCAGCTTTGAGTTTCAGCAATTCTAATATATGTGCAGTGGAATATTGTTTTATTTTGCAACTTCCTAGTGACAGTTGGCATTTAGTATCTTTCATATGGGTATTTGCTACTTCATATCTGAGATGAGGAGTTGGTTCCAAACTTTTGCTACTTTTAAAAATTGGGTTATTGGTCTCTTATGTTGAGTTTTAAGGTCCCTTGTATATTGTGAATACAATTCTTTTATCAGATATATGTTTTGCAAGTATTGTCTTAGAACTCATAGTTTGTTTTTTTAATTCTTTTAAGTATCTTTCATGGGACATAAGGTTTTAACTTTAATAAAGTCCAGCTTATCACTTTTTCCATGCATTGTGCTTTTGTGTTATATCTAAAATATAATTGCTAATCCAAGGTCACATAGATTTTCTCCTAGAAGTTTTATAGTTTCGCATTTTATACTTAAGTACATGGCCCATTTTGAATTCTTGCGAAAGGTGTAAGTTTTGTGTTTCTGTTCATTTAAAAAAGTATGAAGATCCAATTATTTCAGTACCATTTATTGTAAATAAGTGTTTTTTTCTCCTTTGCCAAAGGTTAATTGATTATATTTGTGGGGGTTGATTCTGGTCTCTCTACTTTTTTATGTGAATCCAAGTATCTTTTTTTGCCTATATACCATGGAATCTTGATTACTGTAAGTCTTCAGTTAATTTTGAAATTGAGTAGTGTGAATCATCTAACTTTGCTCTTTTTCAGTATTATATTAGCTTGTTCTGAGTCTCTGGCCTCCGTATATAAACCAAAATAGCTTGCTGAGATTTTAATTGAGATATTGCTGAATCTATCAATCATTTTGGAAAGAACTGATATTTTTACAATATTGACTTTTATTTTGAGAGCAGGTACTATTTCACCATTTATTTAGATCTTCAGTGACTTCCTTTTTTGGAGTTTGGCTGTTTTTTGCTTATAGATACTATCTATATTGTGTTAGATTTATACTATTTACTTCTTTCTTTCTTTCTTTCTTTTTTTTTTTTTTTTTTTTGGTGCTACCATAAAAGGTATTTATATGAATTTCAAATTCCAACTCTTCATTGCTGGCATAAAAGAAAATAATTGACCTATGTATATTAACTTCATATTCTGCAATCTTGCTATAATTTCATATTAATTCTTGGAGGTTTCTTTTGTTTGTTTGTTTCATCAATTCTTTGGGATTTTCTACATAGCTAATGAAGTTATCTGTATTCACAGATAACATTGTTTCTTCCTTTCCAGTCTATATGTTTTTAATTTCTTTTCAAGTCTTATTAAATTATCTAGGACTTCCAGTATGTTGTTGAACAAGAGTGGTGAGAAAGGACATCATTGCCTGTGTTCTGATTTTTGGGAAAAAGTGTCCAGTATTTCACTGTAGTGATTAGTTTTTGTGTGTCGATTTAAATGGGCCACAAGGGGTGCAGATATTTGGTCAAACATTATATTAGTGTTTCTGTAAGGGTGTTTTTAAATGAAATTAACATTTTAGTAGGTAGACTGAGTAAAGCAGAATATCCTCCCCAATCAGTTGAAGAACTGAATAGAACAAAAAGCCTGAACCTTCTCCGTGTAAAAAAGAATTGCTTTAAAGATGGCTTTATTTTTTTAAAGATTTATTTATTTATTCATCACACACACACACACACACAGAGGCAGAGAGAGAGGCAGAGGGAGAAGCAGGCTCCCTATGGGGAGTCCGATGTGGGACTTGATCCCAGATCTTGGGGTCACTCCTGAGCAGAAGACAGACACTCAACCACTGAGCCATCCAGAGGTCCCTAAAGATGGCTTTAAAGCTGAGATATAGGTTGTCCACTGCCTTAGTACTTGAACTAAAACATCAGAATTTCCTGGATCTCATTTCTGTTGGCCTTGGATATGAACTACATCTTTGGCTTTCCTGGTTTTTAGATTTTAGGACTTAGACTGGAACTAAACCATTGGCAGTTCTGAATCTGCAAGTTGCCAACTCACCCTGAAGATCTTGGGACTTGCCAACCTCTATAATAGCATGAGTCAATTCCTTTTTAGCTATCATCTATCTATCTATCTATCTATCTATCTATCTATCTATCTATCATCTATCATCTATCTATCATCACCTATCTATCCACCTGTCACCTATCTGTTTATACTATTGGTTCTGCTTCTCTGGGGAACCCTGTCTAATATAATACTCACCATTAAGTACGAAGACAGCTGCAAGTTTTTGGTAAAAACTTTCATCACATTAGGGAGGTTCCCTACTATTCTTTGTTGCTCTGATTTTTTTAATTGTTGATTGATGTTGACTTCTTTATATGTCTTTTTGCTGACCACAGAAAAAACTTTCTTTAATTTATTTATTTTATTGATTGAAAGTTTATCAGTTAGGGGGCCTTCCAAAGTAGCAATTGTATTTTTGTTGCAGTCATTGCTGATAGTTATCAGCCATTTACAATTTTATATGAATTGATTACTTTACTTTTCATATACCATTTTCTAGGAAGGTTTTAGTTCTTTCATTTTACAAAGTGGTATAAAAAAACTATTTGCCCCATAGTACCACAGTATAAAAGGACAAAGAGCTATGAAACCTTTAGAAAATAAAGGTTTGCATAGACACTGCTCATTCAATATTTTTATCAGTATGATTACAAACATTATAATTGTCATTTGTTAAGCTTAGGGATGGCATATATAGTAGTTACCCTAGATAGAAAGTACAGTTGCAGAAATATAAATACAATGAGTCTATGAAAATAAGAGTGGAAGAGTGCCCAAGACTAACCAAATATTATAAAAGTTTACCCACGTTTGCCTCTGCAGATGGAAAGTCTTCACCTTTTTCTTGCACAAATGGTGGTCATTAATAATAATCATCTGTCATATGAAGGCTTATGCTCTACTTGTAGAACTCAACTTCCCATCCTTATATTGATTTCCCTGGAATGAAAGTGAACTTCAATTTCCAAACTAATGTGTGGGACACGATTTTTTTGTAATTCTGAGGTTGAAGCCAGGGAAATGAAAAATACACTTTCACTAACAAGCACTGACTCATTCAATGTCAAACAGAATAGATAAGGCACCTCAATTGGGGTCTTCTCACTCATATAACTGGCTCATTCTGGCTATATATATATATATATATATATATTGCTTATTTTGTGCCTTTGAACATATTCTTGTGTACATTTCATGCATTCTGGGAGAGTCATGTGGGATTACAACACAGACAACCAGAAAACGATATCTAAGAAGTCTAAGGATTGCATTGGATGGTTAATGGGGATGGAGCTCTTTTAAATTCTGAGAAGAAAGCCATATTTTAAGAGAGCTAATTGTTTTGTGAACTATTTAAAAATGTATTTCAACTTTGTCTTTATTTATGTGCTCAAGCAAGAATGAAACTAGATTCATTGTCATAATTCAGGTTCTTCCATTCCTGCAGTAGGAAAAGGAAGAATGCCTTTCTGAAGAGAAGCTACCATCTGCAGTCCAGCTAGGATTTGTCTTGTGTGTTACTACCTGAGAGTTGTACTCATATTGTTTTTCTCATTGCAATTGCTCTAGTCATCCAACAAAGCAAATCAGAATGCTTCCTGGACATTAGCTATAAACTGAACAAAAGAAACAAGAAAAATAAAGTGGTGATTAGTATAAGAGAAACTGAAACATAGTTTTATAAACTCTATCTTTTTTCAGGAGTTTTAAGTTACATATATTAATTAAAAACAGATCTGTTCATCCATCCCCTACTCTTCATAACACTTCATTTAGCATTTCAAATCTTGTTCTATCAAAGCTATTAAAAAACTAAAGGAAGGAATTTGAAATTTCTTACCTTCCCTTGTTGCAGATTACTAATTTGTATTTTACTGCAAAAGGAAAGAAGTCACTGGGTGATTGGGTGGCTCAGTGACTAAGCATCTGCCTTTGGCTCAGGTCGTGATCCCAGGGCCCTGGGATCAAGTCCCACATCAGGCTCCCCATGGGGAGCCTGCTTCTCCTTCTGCCTGTGTCTCTGCCTGTCTCTGTGTGTCTCTCATGAATAAATAAATAAAATCTTTAAAAAAAAGAAGTCATATATGATATCCCAAAATATTTAATATTCATTTGGGATTTTGAAATCTTAATTTATCTACAGCATTCATGAACGTCAAATTGTTTTTGTTATTTAAGTCGATAAATAAATATTAGTTATAGAAGTAGTTATGTGTAGAAGAAATCCTACTTGCCCCGGTCAGAATGCTTGTTCTACAAGAGTTGTCATGTGGTTTTGGGAAAGACGTGTACCCTTTCTGAGCTTTAAAGCTTCCATCTGTTATAACATTAGGACAATTAAATCTACATTTAGGACTCTTGTATAAATTAAATGAATACTTTATGTGGGATACTTAGCACATTTTCTACATAATAAGACCTATTTAAACATGTTTTTATGTAACCAAATTTTGCATCCTCAAATTTCATAATATTCTACATATCCTACATTCTTTTGCTTGAAGACTCAAGAGAAAGCCTAGTTTCTTTATTTTTCTTTTTGTATTCTAACATGGAGTTAATTTTCTTTTCAGACCAAATTACAGTCTGTTTAGTACAGAACCATACAGCATCAGATGGATTTGCTTTGGAGCAACTGAACCTTTATGTGCAGCAGCCTTTGTTCTGGTTGTGAAAATAAAATGTGAAGAGTTACATCCAGGTAGAAGTAGGGCAGGGCTGCCTTCTAGGGATAAAAAAAAAGAGTAAAACATTATTTTAAAAGCCCCAGTTTTCTACCTGTAGTTATAGAGGCAGGATGAAGCCTCAAAAATCCCTATCTCAGATGATTTTAAAAATACCAATTCTATAAAGAAGGTAGGCAATGCCACTTTCATATTTTCCCCTCCAAAAATCATACACAAGTTCTAATGAATGGATTCCAGATTTTGTAAACCAATATTATTTTTCTCCATCAAGTCAATTACCTGGCATGTAATGAGTGGATTCTAATTTTGGTTTTACTGCCCATAAGATAGTTTTAAGGAGCCACTTGAAGACCCATGCTTGTGCTTCATGTGCTATACATTAAGAATTAATAAGAAAAATAAAAGTTAAATGTCATGAAACATTCTATATTCACTACTGTTCACTAATTAGTAAGTAATTCATATGAGAACGTGCTTACTTTTACTTCAATTAAATCTGGTTAACTAAAAAAAATCAAGGCCAAATCATTTTTACAAATGTTGATGAAGCTAGCTCTATGAGAATTGATCCCCAAACCATTTTCCTATACTGTCTGTTACAGAGCTAGACATGTTACTGAAACATACGGCATGTTGATAGTATATAAGGAATAATTAGAGATTTTATGTTTGGTATGACAGTAAAAAGGCATATTGAAATAAAGGAGAAAAAGGCTTTTGCCCTGAATTAGTTTTGTGTGTATCAGGGTGTATTTGGGTACATGCTTACATGCATGCACACACACATACATGCACACACACACAGACACACTCATCTATATTCTTGGGAAGCCACAAAGCGTGCTACTGCATAACTGTTATTTAATGAACGTATTCTGAATGCACTACATACAATTATTATTGGTATTATGTTTAGCATTTCTGTAAGCACCAACATCCCGCTCTGAGCCATGCAGAATGATGGAGCAGTACATCACATCTGCCCTGTAGGCACACAATCTCAAGTCAAGAAACTGACAAATATGCTATGCCTGGGGAAAGGGGGAGAAAGATGGGTACTAGTATAGGGCAGAGACTAGGAATGCATTATATCACAAAATTCATTTCAATCATCTTTAGTCCTTTATTTTAATTTAGCATTAACTTTATATAAAAGAAATATGTCATTAGTGGACATTAAAAAAAAACAGAAAAATACAGGAGAGAGGAAATGCCTCATTGTGTAGTGAGTTGGAACATTCTTCACAATAAGACTTATGTATAAAACAATATAAATATGGGAGTGAGATAAACAAATGAAAGTGACACACTGTATTGAAAACCTACCAGAACAAAGTTAGAGTAGGGCAAATATAAGCAAGGAAGTCCTATGTATATGTGACTATAGGCAATATATGTTTATTTTCTTCTGAGAGTCAGAGAATCATTTTAGAAAGTGGTTCGTATATATACATGCTTGTGTATATATCTAGAGACCCTTTTAAAATGTCGCTGAAGTCTTATGACTGCATCAAAAGGTCAGTCAAATTCAATATAGAGAAATACCTGTGTTTTCCTTACCCCTGACTGTTGAAATAAGTAAATGTATTCAAGATATCCTGGGGCAATTTTACCTACTCCCCCACACCATTTTATTAATTGTGAAATTTTATTTAATCATTACATGTGTTATGTTCTTTCTCTACTTCCCAGATGTTCAACTATATTAACCAAAAAAAATATTATCATGAGTCATAGACATGCTCTATGTTGGACAAGAGTTTACCTTTTTAAAAGACAAATTATAAAATGGATGCAGAAATATTTAATTTCTCCCTCTTTCTCTCATGGCAATTCTGATTTCTTTTCTTAAAAGAAGAAAGAAACACAAACACCAAATTTGTTTTTTGTTATTTTTAATCTGCATCTTTTTTGCTAGCCATTAGCTCCATCATTATTCAATTTAAATTGAGTCATTTTGAGTCAAGTTTTTTGGGGGTGAGGGGTCTGTTGTAGGAGATATGGGGAGAATTGAGAAGATGAAATAAGATAAAAACAGAAGGAGGCAAATCATAAGAGACTCTTAATTATAGGGAACAAACTGAGGGTTGCTGGAGGGGAGGTAGGTGGGGGAATGCGGTAAATGAGTGATGGGCATTGAGGAGGGCACTTGATGTAATGAGCACTGGATGTTATATGCAAATGATGAATCACTAAATTCTACCCCTGAAACTAATAATTTACTATTATTAAATTTTAATGTAAATAAAATCTAAAAAATAAAAAATAAATTTTTTAAAAAAGATGATTCTCTGAAAGTCTGACCATCAGGGATATAACGTGGTTGACCGACATCAGGCTCATATTAGTTTTGTCAGTGACCAAAAGTCCTTTGGGGTGTGGGATCCGGCAGTGTCACTGTAGCTGAGAGCTAATCTGTGAGGCCTTGGACTGGTGGACAAACTTGTACATCAGGGCTCTTAAAACTTCCACCCAGCCTGACCCAGTGGTGGCTGCACCTGTTTTGAGAACATCCCAGTCCACTGGCCAAACCCAAATGCACTCATTTCCCTGCTCTCTTGATGCACCAAATACTGACCCTCATGTTTTAAAGAGTTGGAATCCTATGTGAATAAGGTTGAGAAAAAGATGTGAAAAAATATATTTTAAATAATATTGAACTATACATGTCTTTGTACCATCTAAACTTCTTTCTAGAAGAAAGGAGAGCTGTGAGGAAATAAACAAAACTAACAATCCTCTTTGTATCACCCACAGCATCCTGCACAGGGTAATACTATGAACTCTGTATATGCACATGGAATAAGAGAAAAGCCAAGTGTGACTTGTTTTGATCTAGATAAACCCACTATAATGTGGTAGTGATTGACACTCATTTCCCAACATGATCCTGTTTCTTATGTGATAGACTCTCTTCTTATTTCTTCTCCCCAAAATTAAAGTCGTTCACAAAATTATCAACAATGGAATTCCCATTCATCACTTCTGATCAAATGACATCTTTTCTTCAATTAAAGAAAATCCTTGAGTGGGGTTTTTTGTTTGTTTTCATTCTATGTCAACAGTAACATTTGAAGCTTTTGGTAATGGCAAAGAAACTGCTATAAAAATTTTTCTGTCTAAAATTTAAATAAAAGTCAGGCAATACTATTAAATTATTGGTTGCTACCTTTTACTAAATCGTATTTCAGGTAGCCTTTTATAAGGGAGAGTTTTCCAAAGGAAATTATAGGGTGACACAAAATTGAAAGAAAATATTCCCCCCGAGAGCCCTTTTATTTTTCTGAATCTTAAATTACCTAATGTTAAAATACTTGAATTTTAATATTTTTGGATCTATTCAGCATTGTTAACCTCCTTGAGTCCATTTATTTTTCTTTAACTTATACATATAATATGATAAATTATTTGTCTTTGAGAGCTTCAAGATATTTAGCAATAGCACTTGAACTATTTAAAAATTACTAAAGAATCTTTTCACTATTTGATTATGTTTGCTGTGTTTATTTATTTAATTTTTTGTGTCTTTGCTTTACCTTATTTTAGAAAAATGAATTTAGGAGCCTTCATATGGAATTACTTCTAATCCAGCTCATCGTGGGGTAGATTGAAATTCAACCAGTGTCTTACTTAGGTTTTATTTTACAAAATAAGTGGAATTCACTGGTAATCTTCAGAGTGTTTCTCTATACTGTTAATCAGCTAAACATAACCATCAATTATAAATGCAAATTTTCAGGGTTAAATTGAGTGTTCAGATGCTCTAATGTAGCTTTTATTGGCTGTACATTGCCAAGTCTACACAACACAAAATAAAGTGTTGGGTCAATATTTATTTTTGAATTGGTGCTCTACAGAGAGCTAATATGGGGGTAATTCAGGTCAAGAAAAAAGAAATAAGGGTGTTACAAATGCAATAAGAAGGGTTTTTTATTTGCGTATTTTTGCATGAATTATCTGGATTATGTCAACTGTGTAGACGTCTGTCTGGGAGTAGGATCTGGGAAGTTTATTCAAATGCTGACATTTACAGGGAATAATATGAGGAGACTACAGAAATCAGAAAAACATATTTTCACATGTGAGGAAGAGAAAAAAATCATGGACACTTCAGATTATTTTTTTCATGGTCATTCCTTGTCCACAATTTTCTGATGAAAGCCTAATTAATTACCCATTTTCCTATCAAAATTTTATAAAGAAAAATAAGCAGAGTTTAATCACACGGCCCAATTTCCCCCCTTTTTTTATCAACATTTCCAGAATAAGAATCATTTATAAGCTTACCAGCAGTATACCATAGTGACAGGCTTCCAAACAAGGAGAAATAATTTATTAGCTCACAATGTTTTTCCAGCCTTCCCCCCACCCCACCCTGAGGTGGTGTATAGGTTGTGCAATGAATAAATTAAGTATATTTTCTGCCTTGTGCTTGGCATAAATCATTACTTTTCCAGGACCAAAGAGTGAGTGACTATTTGCAATACTATTCTGAGTTAAATAAGCTTTGTAATCAAGTGGAGTGGGGATTTCACTTTATTTATTGAAAAATATTTATTTGCAAGATAGCTGTTATGATTAAAATCATACTTTCTATTGTGAAAAGAAAAAAAAAATGTGACCAAAAAAGAGCAAGAGAATGAATCGCAAAATCACATTGGTTTAGTGAGTTTTAACTTAATGTAAAGATTTCTTTCCCTTTGGTTATAATTACAGCTTTTACACAAAACAGAACATATCCATAATGTTATTTTTGTTATAATTATCACAGCTAATGATATCACAACTTACAAGGAGGATTTTCTTCACAAAGATAGTTATGCACATATAAAATGTATCTTATTTTTATAATATGCTGTTTCATGTATTCCAAGGAGACTATTACTGTAGAATATATTTTCATGTGGAACTACTGAGTCAATGTTTTAAGGGAAGACAATTAAAATACTATTCAATGATGTATATTTATACATTACATTTTATAGCCCTTTTACATCTTAATAAACTAAGACAAATTACTTTTTTTCTTTAACGGGGATTTTAGGAAAAAATGAAGATCATAGCCTCCTCTATAGCTCTTTTCATCCTCAAGGCATTACATTAGACTTTCGAATCAGAGCAACAGATGTGAGCCAAGAGTTGCCACACCAAGCAAGTCATTTTGTGAAAAGGGTTTAGAACTCACTTTTGCTTATTGGCCCTAAATCTTAATTAAAGTGGAGCAGGATGATTTTCCAAACAAAGTAAAAAGTTTGTCAGAGGATGAAAAATGGTCAGAAAAAATAATTTTAAAAAAAGACTAATTTAAGGCTAATTTAAAAATAAAGATGTTAGCATAAAATCAATGATACACCTCCATTAGAGATGATGTGGATGATAAATTTATGATCACGGGAAGGAGCCTACAGTGTATTCAAACCTAGACAAAGCAAGTTATCAAACCAGTGTATGCATTATAATATAACTTTTCTAAAATTTCACAGATTTGCAGAAGTAAATCTGGAAGGAGAAACACAAGGATTTTAACGTTATTTGCTTCTCAGAATTAAATTCTCATTGCATCTTGCATGCTATATGTTCTTGCTGTTCTATAACAACTGGAGTCAGATTGCTTCCTCAATAAAAACTGACTTTGAAATTTCGAAGCACATATTAATTTCAGAATCTTTTCACAGCTTAGTATTGGAGTTGCCAAATTACTAATATTTAATAGCAAAGTAATCACTTACTAAAAGCAATTTTAATGAACTCCTTTAGTCATCAGTTTTAAAAATTAAAAGTAAAAATTAAAAGCAACTTTTAATTTATTCGTTTGTGAACTCATCAATTCATCTATGCTGTGTCAGTGACTGTACCAAGCTGCGGAGGTAGAGCATAGAAACAGGTAGGCATTGGCTATGCTCTCCTGGACCTTCAAGTGTAGCTCTGGTGATGAGATGATTTAATTCTGAAGACACTACCTTTTATTTAATGTTGTAGTTTCTGCTCTTGAATGCTTAACTAGCGTAATAGGAGAAACAACCTTTTCAGGGTAGGGCATAGTGTTTCTAAGATCCGAATTGTATTAAGGGAACAGCGTATATATGAGTGTGTATAAGTGTGTGTGAGTGCGTGTCTGTGTGTGTATATGTGTGTATGCACGAGTGTATATATGAATGTCAGTGTGTATGAGTGTGTTTGTGTATGAGTGTCTGTGTTTATTTGATGCATTCTAAAAGGAAAAAAAATCAGAACTGTAACAAACAGCTGCATACAAAGAGTTCACAGATATGGGAATCTAAAAAAAAATTTAACTTGACCCAATGTTGTGATATTATGCCAGAACACATGAAGAGAAAGAGAATTGACAATCATAAGAAATGACGTAAAAAAAGACTTGACAAGATAGAAAGAGTATTGGTATGTTTTAGTAATTATTTATTCATTTTATTTACTTGCCAACCAAAGATATTAGAATTTCTTCACCAAGATTTTGCGGAAAAGTGTGAGAATATTTCCAGACTGCCATGAACTAGGTATTTCAAGGTGACTAAATAAACAAAATGCATCATGTTGCAAGTGTTAATAAGTAGGGAAGATTGTGTGTGTTTTTTTTTAATTTTTCCTTCAAAATGATTTAACTTCAATAATTATTTGACATTTCTGTTATTACATCGAAAGATATAAGGAGATGAAATTCTAAAATGCTTGTGATTTTTTAAAAGCAAAACTGAAATATCCCTTCACTTAGTGCTCTCTTAAACTTTCCCTTGGGTTTTATGGGGAGCCGGGGGCTGTATACACAGGGGACCAGAAATAAGATTGAGAGTCATGTGATCATGTGAGTAGAACCAAAGGGCAGCTTGTCTGAAGCATGCAATATTTAAATCAGTGGCCTGTTGCAGAAAGCTTTAATCTGACTGGAATATTTAGTTTGGTAGTGTTCAAAAGAGTTTATAGAGTTTTGTTTTCTGTTGATGTTCTTCCTTTTTGGAGAAAAGATATGCTGCACACTTGATAAATATTTATACATTGTGATAAATAATACAATGCACTTCAGATGATGACAGCCTCTCAAACAGGTACAAATAATTTACCAGATCATATATGGGTTTTTTTTTTTCTTTTGCCTTATGTGTCTAGGGCCATCAAGTTGGTTGGGTTAGAATTTAAGGAAGAGAGGAGAAAAATGGTCATTATTGTTCAAAGTAGCAGTCACATGAAAAAATGTGAACTGTCCTAGGCATTATGAGAATGAACTCTAACTCTCTGCAATGATTTAGGCGTAGTGATTCCAGGCAGTAATTTGTGGGGTTTTGGGTCATTTTCCCATTAATGAGATGTCCCATAGCCAATCCTTTGTCTCTCATATTTGTAGTGTGAGACTTCCTAGTTAACATCCAGTCAGTGTGCCATGTTTAGCCAAGAATGAAAGCACTGTTTAGCATGTGAGCCTCAACATTTATGAGGTACATACATATATGAACAAAACAGACTGTTGGCCAAACCCATTATTTCTTAATGATACTCTTAAGACTGGCAGGACAAATCTCAAATTTCCTATCTCAGTGGAAAGAACTATCCTTTCCAGACAGAAAGATACTCTCTTTACTGTACCACATTCACTTCAAAGAAAATATTTAGCTGAGTTAGAAAGAGGACCCAGTTGATGGCTCATTCAGTGTCACTAAATGATGGAGGTTCTTCTCAGGTTCTTTGTCTTAGGTATTCTGCTCTTTGTTATAATACTTTCCAGTATATGGTTTCTTCAGTGAGCTCTGGATATAGAAAAAGCTAAAACTTACTTTTCAAAATATTCCTGTCATCCATTTTCACCAGAATCAAAGATCTACTACTGACCCTGAAAGTCACATGCTGTCCTGGCACTCGAGTCCACCTACAGAGAATTTTAAATGAAGTACATTAAATAAAAAACAAAATCCTATTTAGAGAGAGACTTCAATGAATTGTATTCATGTGACCCTCCGAGGGACAGAGAGAAGTCATCTCTACTTTTGCCTGGTTTTCTGTTAGTTATTGGTAAGAAAGGAATGTTGAAATGAGATGAGGTTGGGAGGGTAAACAGACTAGAGGAATTTCTTCTGAGAATTCTGTATTTCACCTCTCATATGGGAGCCTTTAAATCATATAAAACAATAGATTTCCTCTTGAATATATATATACTCTAAACATCTTATTGAACAGTAGAAATTCAATATAATGACTACTGTTTTCTTTTTATAACAAAGACATTTTTTTTCCCTCTAATTGCTCACCTGTATGTTACTCTCAATATGCTTCCATACCTTCAGTTATTCCCCTTGTTTCTGGGAAAAACACTGAAGTTTTTTTACCAATGAATAATGACATAGAGAAATACATGGTATGCATAACAAAAACCTTGCCAGTCAGTACAAAAAGACTGAACTTTCAAAAGAATTACTATCTTTTTTTAAAGATTTATTTATTTGTTTATTTATTTATTTTAGAGAGAGCCTGAGTAGGGGGAGAAAGGAGAATCTCTGCTGGAGATTCTCTCTAGAAAGGGAGAGAGAATCTCCAGCAGACTCCCCATTGAGCATAGAGCCCCACAGACACGCAGTCTCATGACTCTGAGATCATGACCTGAGCCAAAATCAAGAGTCAGGCGCTTAACCAACTGAGCTTTCTGGGTGCCCTGAGACTTACTAACCTTAATACCAAATGAGAGATTGGGCATTTTAATAAAATCATGGGGAACATCGCAGACGTAGGGCATCAGTTCTGATTTCACAAAGTTCTAAGTATTGAGACACTCATTCCCACTTGGTGAACCTGGGAAATGGAAATGTGGCATGCATTCATGAACACATTTGGGGATGCTTGTTTGGGGAGCAGCACCAATCACTAATCGAATTTTGATTGGATCAGAAACGGAAAGTGAACATTGAGGTGGGATTAGTGGTAAGCTGTGGGGAAATCATGTCCAAGGAGGTACTGTTTTATGGTTTCAGCTGGAGAGGAACTCTGCAGCAGCTGGAGAAGAGACAATTCTGGATGCCATGATGAAGGAACACAAGAGTTCTGTGATGAGTTATTGACTTGTTGTTCCTTGAATGAAATAGAGACTGGAATTCTTTAATGCCTTTGACTGCAGGACCTGGTATTTCCTAGTTCTTTTAGGAACTATGGTCTTACTCAAGTTTCTTTTGTGCCTAAGGCTAACTAAGGCATCATATCTTTTTTTTTAAGTTTTTATTTAAATTATAGTTAGTTAATATGCAGTGTAATATTAGTTTCAATATGTGTACTATAGAGTGTACAATATAGTGATTCAACCCTTCCATATATCACCCAGTGCTCATCGTGACAAGTGCCCTCCTTAATCCCTTTGACCTATTTTACCCATTCCCCTAACCCCCATGTTCCCTCTGGTAACAATCAGTTTGTTCTCTATGGTTAAGAGTCTGATTCTTGGTTTCTCTCTCTTTTTTTCCCCCTATGTTCACTTATTTTGTTTCTTAAATTCCACATATAAGGGAAATCACATGGTATTTGTCTTTCACTGATTGACTTATTTTTTTTTTGGCATAATACTCTCTAGCTCCATCCATGTCGTTGCAAATGGTAAGATTTCATTCTTTTTATTGCTGAGTAATATTCCATTATGTGTATATATATATATATATATATATATATATATATATCACATTTTCTTTATCCATTTATCAGTCCAAGCACATTTGGGTTGTGTCCATAATTTGACCATGGTAGATAATGCTGCTATAAACACTGGGGTGCAAGTATTCCTTCATATTAGTATTTTTGTATTCTTGGGTAAATATCCAGTAGTGCAATTGCCAGACAGATTTTTTTTTAATAAATGGCAGGTGTGTCTTCTATCCCATGCACACTATTTTGACTTTGGCATGGAAATGCAGGACTGTGCATTCAGCTTTACTCAATTTTACTAAATTGGCTTTGACCATAATTTTAATCTATATATAACTCATATAATTATATTTTATTTTTGAAAAGATAATAGTATTTGCTGCCTAAAGATTAGAAAATATTGGGGAAGAAAAAAGAAATAATTTAACCCAAATCTCATTATTCAGAGAAAGCATTTGAAATAATAGCATGTTTTCAGCCAGTCTTTTTTTCTCTAAATTATAGATAGATAGATAGATAGATAGATGCACATACAATGCCTATACATAATTTCATTCCCTTAGAAAAAAAAACTACCTCATGGTATTCATCTTCAAAAACACACTTTGAATGGTGACATAGCATTTGATACACAAAGCTTGGTCAAAGAGGAGATGTTGAAGAAAACAACTAGAAATGGATTTTTTCTTTCTGATTCTTATCAATCAATTAGTCAAGTCTCGGCAATTTTTATCTGAATATCCTTGTATCATGCAATTAACATTTATCTGTCATGTCCAAAAGAAAAGTCAGAGAGTCATTGTTTTTCCTAAATGCCTGACTGAAATCAAGTTATAACTCTGTCAATGGCATTCCCCTCATCTACCACTCGTTAACCATATCAAAAATGGAAATGAGTTTAGTTTGGCATAACTCATAATGTCATTTGGGAAGAAGGCAGAAGGAGCAGCGCCAACATTAATGTGCACTGTGTGAATAATTTACTTTAATTTCAATTAAAGCACCAGGATGAGATGTAGGAAACCTTTTCTGTGGCTGCTCTCAGCTCTGGGATTTAATTTGGTTAGCAGAACAATTTAGATAGCTTAGGGACCTAAATTTGGAGCCAAGATGTTATGGGTAAGGATACAAAATAAATAGTAGTCTATGGTGTCTGCAGGCTTTACAATAGATTTAAAAGCCAGAAGGAAAACACCAGAACAGTTTGTATGACCAAAGACTGTAAATTAGTAATTTCTATGAAGGGCAAGTAAAAAGTGAAGATAAAACGGGTCAAGGATAGTTCTGAAGATTCAATGAAATGAAGAAGTCAGGAGAATGTGAGTTCATGGGGGAAGCACAGAGGGTGCACATGTTGCCTTTGTATCTCAAAGATCTGGGGCTGTCTCTCTGTTGGATCCAGATTCTTATCTTTGCTAATTATCTGAAACTTTTGGCCAGTTTCACTGAAAGTCTCCCAAAAAATTCACCACTATTTTCTGGAATAACTAAGCTGATTGTATCATATTTCTGATGTATAATTTCCCTTTTCCCTCTTAAATTTTCCTCTGCTACTTTTGTCTTGCCTGTTATGTATCTGCAGACATTGAAATTTATGTTTTACCTGCACACTCTATTTATTGAAGACTGACTCAACCAGATATTAACCAAGGTCCCCTCTGTTCTAGCACTTGCCACACCTTCTACTTAGGGTAACTTTGAATCTATAATGGTATATTGGATATTTTCCCATATCCTCAAGATTAGTCTGGAAATCATGGGCAATGCAAAGACATCTAGCACACCAATATATGATCAGGAACAGTGTGCGATATATCATCAGGGACAGCGTGGATAGTGAGGCATTCACTTTCAAAGACTGTAGTGCAGAAATATCTGCCATTTGCCCAAGATGACAGAGTAAGTAGAAAATGATCTGGTTAATAAAAGCCAGAGCTCCCAAGTCTCAGACTACTTTTAGCTACCTCAACCAGTCTACCTATGTTACTGAATGAGGTGAGATGTAAATAACACAAACTACACAGATACGCAATGTTATTCATTTAGGATCTACTTTATGCACAATGAGTGCTATTATCTAGTTTTGAAAGCAGGCCCAATACTGAACATACTTGCCAAATATTTAGAGAGTGGTTAATTCAAATTTTATGTATATTAACAAAGCAGCCTCACATTTAACCATCCATCACAGGGGTTGCAAACTCCAATCCTTGAGCCAAGTCTGGCCCACCCACTGTTTTTGCAAATAAAGTTTTATTACAACATAGCCATATGCATTCCTTTACATATTTTCTATGACTATTTCTGTGCTAAAACTGCAGAGTTGAGTGATTGCCACAGAGGCTGTAAGGATCTGCTTCTTTACAGAAAAAAATTTCCAAGCCCTAGTCTTCCACATTAGACTATACACAGAAATTCAAGTGAGGGATCAAGCTATTTAAGTTACTAAAGATCTACTAAAGCAGATCTTCCAACATTCATTCAATCAAATATTACAGAGTCCTGAGAATAGAAAAACAATAGAGCCCACATACCAACCCTCTTAGGATATGGCCAATTAAACAAAAACTTATCAGGATTAAATTCATAAAAATAACTGAAAGAGAGCTGAGTATTTGCTTTGCATGACCAGGGTAAGCATAAAACAAGACTCAAAAGACAAGACAACATCGGTTGATATAGACGGAGGAAAGGAGCTAATGCTGAAATCCAGTTGTGTCTATTTCTTTTGCCAGGAGATTGTGGGAATTGGAACCAACTTCCTGACAAGAGACTCTGGTTGTGGAGCTGGCATAGTGCCCAGTCAGCAAAGTAAGGAGCATCAGCATCTTGACATGCAACTCTAGACACCACAGGGTGGTCAATGAGATGCTCCCTAACACCTGTTCTGCCTTTCAAATTCTGAATTCTATAATTCTATGATTCCATCTACCTGTTCAAAAAAGAAATAATTGCTGAGGTTTAAAATAAGAATGCCAGGTCTCAAAATTGCAAATGTTTCGATTACAGGAGATTTTAGAAATTCCAAAGACTATCATGGCCAGCTTTATTTGTACAGGTGATAAATCATGGGTTGTTTATGATCTGCTGTTCTTAAGCACATTTTTGCCTTATTTCCATGGAATGCTTTTGTCTAAAGATGAGCAGAAATCACCCAGTTATTTTCAAATGGGAAATACACGCATGGTTTATTCATATATAGTCTTAAGTTTAAATATTCAACAGTTTCAAGTAAAAAAAATCTTGAAACGAATCAATTTCCCTGCTATTCACTACATTGAATATCCCTTCTCACGCCATTTGCCCTATGAAGGTAGATGTGTATGTAGCTCTAGTGATGGCATCACAAAGAATTGTCAGCTGGTTTCATTTCTTCATACATATTCTCAACAAATACATTTGTTTAACAACCTCTGGTTCTTTCCCTCATCTTCCAATAATGACTTTAAAAAAAAAAAATTTACCATTGAGAGAGATTAATTCATCCGAGAATGTCTGCTTCATTTGCTCTTCTTTTAAAATGCAGTTATCCCTGGGCAAAGAAACATAATCTTGTAAGTGGTTATCAAGTCTCTTAATTGTCTGATAGAAGCAAACCATGTGGTTTCAGACTAGGCAGAAGGAATTTAAGGAACTCACAGTGAAAGGGTGTAAGAAGGACAAGTGGATCACTAATCAGATTTCATGGATAAGCTAAAAAGCTAAGGTGCCATAACCAAGAGATCCTATAAATCAGTTTCTTAAAGAACAAAGAAATCATTTCTCTCTTCGGTAGTCATAGACCAGGATGAGAACACGGGCTGCTTTGCACTGCATAGTCACACATTTTGTTTTTCCACCAATAGCATTTTGGAGAGGTGTGGATGAGCAGGTAAAGCTAGCAAAAAGTGGTTGGATTAAAGATGCATTACCTCTCCCCAGGTTTCTAGACTCAAAAGTGACTACTTTTCCCTTTCTGTATTCTTTGGAAGTAAGTCAGTTTCATACTCAGGGGGAGAGAAATTAAGCTCTATCCCTGGGAGGGTATATCTTCATTTAGTATTTGTATTCTGTAAGAAGTTTTGCCTCTTAGCCTCATTTACTTATTTATTAGTCATTTGTTTATATCACAATGGACTTGTTGATAATTACTTTTATTCTTTGGCCTATAATCCAATACTGGCATTATTTATTTTGTTGCTCAGATTGGTCTAATATTAGATACTGTTAGTTTTCATTTTGAGTTCTGTGTCCTTTTGACATGCATGCATAAATATATATACTTCTGTATTTGAGGGCACTATAAGGTGCTCCGGGCTCATCTTGTATTTTCTTGATCCCAGTCCCAGAATCATCCATTTCTCCAAGAAGCCCTGATTCC
Organism: Canis lupus familiaris; assembly: GCF_011100685.1. Taxonomy (NCBI): domain Eukaryota; kingdom Metazoa; phylum Chordata; class Mammalia; order Carnivora; family Canidae; genus Canis; species Canis lupus. The sequence goes on along the minus strand of NC_049231.1, from coordinate 40,349,218 downwards.
TCTATAATTGGAGAGCAGTATTAAGAAGCCAAGATCTGGGCACTAGGTATTCTTTTGTGTAGTGGAATATCACTGCTTCCAGGCACTTTCAGCAAACACAGATAGGGAAAAAAAAAAAAAAATATATATATATATATATATATATATATATATATATATATATATATATATATAATTTATATACCCAATGTGCGCCCGCACATGTATATCTGTATCTATAGGTCTATTAAAATAAACCTGAGTTTACACTGATATCTCTGACTCAAATTCTACACCAGTGCTCATTCAAGCACTCTCCTATTTATCTGTGACTTTTTTCTCCCAACACCAAGAGACTGGCTGGGGATGATTATAGTTGAAGTAAGCCAATTGCACTCATTGATACAGTGTACTATTTTATTTGTGGTTCCTTTTCTTACATATTTTCTTTCTTTCTGACTCTTTATTGGATGGATCTTGTGGCATTTATAAAGTTATTACTTACTGTTCTTACTGATTATGTTTACTATGAATTTATAAAAAGGTATTTGGTTCTCTTTTATTCCTTTAGATACTGTTGGTGCCCTGAAACTTGTTCTTGACCCCTCCTCCTTATTTACCAAAGTCTAATTCAAGGTGATTTGTTAATACATAGGCTGTTATCAATAAATTTATTCTACTTCTCATTTAGTATCTTCATTTTCTTCTGCTTTGTTAGCTTTAGTATTAACGTATCTATATTGTGAGAAAATACATTTACATTCTCTCTTTTTTTCTTCTCTTTTTTTCTTTCTTTCTAACATTTGCAATTGTTGATTTTGGTTTTATTTACTTTATATTTTTAATTCTATTTTTTAATTGAATTACAGTTGACATACAATGTTTATATTAGTTTCAGATGTACAACATAGTGATTCAGTAATTCTATACATTACTCAGCACTCGCCTCGGTAAGTGTTGTCACCATCTGTCACCATACAATGTTATTACAATATTATTGGCTATAGTCCCTATGCTGTACTCTCCCTATTTGTGACTTATTTATTTTATAACTGGAAGTTTGTGCTTCTTAACCTCCTTCATATATTTTGCCCATCCTCCTACCCCTCTCCCTCTAGCAACCACCAGTTTGTTCTCTGTATTTATAAACTGGGACCCTGGGATCATAACCTGAGCCAAAGGCAGACGCTCAACTGCTGAGCCACCCAGGCACCTCCTAAACATATTTCTGCTTTTCACTAATATGCGATTGTCTGACATTTGTTCTTTTCTCAGGAAGAAACTGTGGGAAAAATACTTCAAGCTCTTGCACAAACTTTCACTATTTCTGTAGACTACCCTTTGAATAATACTTTGATTAGGGCTAAAACATTTGACTCTTTTATATTTTAAATATCTTAAACATGATGCTTAACATTTTGTGGATATGAAGTGCTGGTTTTGATATCAGTCTGATTTATTTCCCTGATTAGTGGCTTGTATTTTTTGCCTAGATGACTAAAGTGGTATTTTCTTTTTTTTTTCAAGTGTTTTTATTAAAATATGTCTCAGTGAAACAAAGTTCCTATTTAGTACCTAGGTTCATTTTCCTTCTCCCCAAGAAATAGTCACCTTTAATTTTCTGATAGTTTGGGGGGATTTTTTGTTGTTGTTGTTTCTTGGTTAATTCCATTATTTTGGTTTTCTATGTATTTTATAGACAGACACTGGAAAAGATATTCCATCTTCCTTACCTTTGTCCTGGATGCATAGTAATCTTTTTTTTTTTTTTTTTTTTTTTACTTATTCCTATTTTTTTCTTTTGCCACTTTTATAATGCCAGGTAATTTTTTAAATCTGGTTTCATTTTAAATTTTATTTTATTTTACCACGTTGTTGAATGTGCTTCCCTTGTGGTGTTGCTTCAGTTTGATTGTCTCCTTACAACACAATACCTATGCTTTGGAGTTCACCTGAAGTTTTTTCTGTCATCAGAATTAAGTGAGATGAGTTTTTGTACCTTAGGAAACTGATGTGTGAGATTTTCGGTTGACTTGAACAGTATTCCTGCCTCTCTGATCTAGGCCTCCCCCTCTGTGTCATTTCAATTTCTTTTTGCAACATTGCTTTTTCTGTTAGCCACCTTCACTATTCTGAACTGCTTCTATTCTGACCTTCAGTAAATGAATCTCTTATCTCTCCTTTATCCCTTGTCTTTCAGCCTTGGCCAATATAAATTCCACCTGCAGCATTTTCCTCCACCTTCCTCTTAGTAGGTCTTTGACATTCTAAAGAGGATAGGTTTGTTTTCTTTTATGTGGGTATTTTTAAGGTTTTTGAGAATCACACCAGCCATCATCATTGCTCCTCCTATGACCCCTTAGGAGAACTCCATGGTCTGTTTTTAACTTACCTGTTATTTAGAACAACAACAACAACAAAAAAACCATAATACCCCTCCTAGTTTCTCTGGGTTTTTCAGATTAGCTTGCTGAAGACGCAGCTCAGAGATGGGTTCTTTCTTTTTGTGGGTGATTATTTGATGGGCGTCTCTATCTTAGGCTGGTTTTAGGACCATCAGGACTTTCCTTTCTGTTCCTTTCACTATCTATGCAGTTGCCAAAACTGCACATGGTCACACTGGGCCCCCATTATGGGGAAATTTATGTACCCACCCACTTATACCTCAGGGCTCTAAACTTGTCATTTTAAAATGTTAAATAAATAGTATCACATGACATGAGATCGGTTTTATGTCATGCACCATATTTCCCTGAAAATGTATCCAAGGTGTTTCAGATAGTTTGTTCCTTTTTTATCACTGTGTAGTATTCTGAGCTATGTATCACAGCTTATTTAACCGTTCATTAGTTGAAGGACATCTGGACTCTTTCTAGTTTTTGGCTATTATGAATAAAGGTGATATGAACATCTTCAAAATGTAGGCTTTCCTTTTTCTGGGACAAATGGCTTAAAGCACAATTGCTGGGTTATGCAATAATTATGTCTTTAGTTTCATAAGAAACTGCCAAACTGTTTTTCTAGTGTGGCTGCACCATTTACTTTCTTACCAGCCATATATGAGTGACCCAGTTTCACTACATCCTCACCAGTATTTGATGTTGCAGCTTCTTTTGTTTGTTTGTCTTATTTTAGCCATTCTGATAGTTACCTAGTAGCATCCTATTATGATTTTAATTTGTGTTTCCTGATGACTGATTATCAAATATCTTTTAACATGCTAATTTGTCATCTGTATATCCTCTTTAGTGAAATGTCTCTTTATGCCTTTTACCCATTTTCCAGTAGGAAGGCTTGTTTATTTTTCTTTATTTCTTTTTTTTTTTTTTTTTTAGATTTTATTTATTTATTCATGAGAGACACAGAGAGACAGACAGAGATATAGGCAGAGGGAGAAGCAGGCTCCCTGCGTGGAACCCAGTGCAGTACTTGATCCTAGGACCCCAGGATCATGACCTGAGCCAAAGACATGCTCAACCACTGAGCCACCCAGGTGCCCAAGGCTTGTTTTGTAATGTTGAGTTACGATGATGTATTATATCTTCTAAATACTAATTCTATGTCATATATGTGGTTTGCAAATATTTTCTCCCAGTTTTTAGTTTGTCTTTTCATCCTCTTTATGGATCTTTGATATGGAAAAAATGTTTGATAAGGTTTAATTTATCAATTGCTCCTTTCATGGGTTGTACTTTTGGGGTCATCTAAGAGCTCCTTGCCTTTTCTTAGATCCCAGAGACTTCCCTCCATGTTGATTTTTCTAAAAGTTTTATATTATTACATTTATATTAAAGTCCCTGATGCACTTTGAGTTAATTTTTTTGAATAAGATGTGAGATTTCATTGAAAGTTAATCTTTTCCTCCCTAGGGACATCCAACAGCTCCAGCATGATTTGCTGAAAAAGCTATTCTATCACCAAATTCCTTTTGTATCTTTCTTAAAAAATCAGTAGAGCATATTTATATGCGTCAGTTTCTGGGCCTCTATTTGATTACATTGACCTATATGTCTATCTCTCTCCCGTACTACACTGTTCTTGATTCCCATAGCTATATAATAAGGCTTGATAGGAAGTAGAGAGATTGCTAGTACTTTATGTTCATTTATCAAAGTCGTTTTAGCTATTCTAGGGCCAGTGCTTTGCATATAGATTTTAGAATAAGATTATCTATGTCTAGGGGTGCCTGGGTGGTTCAGTCAGTTATGCATCTGCCTTCAGCTCAGGTTATGATCTCAGATTCCTGGGATCAAGCCCTGCCTCAGGCTCCCCACCCAGCAGGGTGTTGGCTTTTTCCTCTCCTTCTGCCCCTTACCCCAGCTCATGCACTCTCTCAAATAAATAAGTCTTAAAAAAGAAAAGATTTTCTATGTCTACATAATACTTTGGTGGGATTTCACATTTATATATACATATATAGAGAATTAGCATCTTTAATAGGTTGACCCTTAATGATCCATGAACAAGGTATAACTCATCATTTATTTGTCTTTTTAAATTTCTTTCATCAGTTTGTAATTTTCAGCATATAAATTCTGTGCTTGCTTTAACTGCATACCTTAGTATTTCATTTTCTTTGGAGCAATTATAAATAGTATTATGTTTATAATTTTGTTTTTGTAGATTCACTATTTGTACATAGAAATACCATTGATTTGTATACATTGTTCTTGTATTTCGTAATCTTGTTGAACTCACTTAACAGTTCTAGGAATTTTTGCATCAGATTCCTTGGGATTTTCCATGTAGATAGTAATACCTGCAACAACAGACAGTATTATTTCTTTATTTTTAATATGTATGCCTTTTATTTCTTTTTCTTGACCTATTGCAATAGCTATAACTTTCCAATAAAAGTAGTTAGAGCAGACATATTTGCTTCTTCCTCTTCGTTGAATCTATGGAGAAATAACTCGGTCTTCCTTCTGTTTACTATGATGTTACCTGTAAGATTTTTGTTAATGTTCTTTAACAAGTTGAAGCAATTTGTCTCTATTTCTTACTTACTGAGATTTTTGAAAAATAATGACTGGTATTGGATTCAAATATTTTTCTGCAAAAATCAATATGATCATGTGTTTTTTCCGTTTTAAAAGATTTATTTATTTATTTATTTATTTATTTATTTATTTATTTATTTATTTATTTTAGAGAGAGAGAGAGAACAGAGGGGAGGGGTAAAGGGAGAGGGAGAAAGAATCTTAAGCAGACTCCACACTGAGTGTAGAGCCTAAAGCAGGATTCCATCTTACCACCCTGAAATCATGACCTAAGCTAAAACCAAGAGTTGGATGCTTAACTGACTGGGCCACCCATGCACCTCGAATATGGGTTTTTCTTCTTTAGCTTTCTGATATAGTGGATTAAATTGATGTTTTAATATTAAACTAGTTTCACATATGTAAAATAATTCCTGTTGGTCATAATCATTTTTATACATTGTTGGAGGGAGTTTGCTAATATATTTTGGGAAGTCTTCCATTTAAATTTATGAGTGATATTGGTTTGTAGTTTCCTCAATCATCAAACATATTTAAGAAATAGAGAAAAGTGAGAGAGAGATTTCTTATAAGAAACTGGCTTGGGACACCTGGGTGGCTCAGCAATTGAGTGCCTGCCTTTGGCCCAGGGTGTGATCCTGGGGTCCTGGGATTGAGTCCCACATCGGGCTCCCTGCAGGAAGCCTGCTTCTCCCTCTGCCTGTGTCTCTGCCTCTCTCTCTCTCTCTCTCTCTGTCTCTCATGAATAAATAAATAAAATTTTTAAAATAAAAAAAAGAAAGTGGCTTACACAATTATAAAGCCTGTGAAGTTCACAATCTGTAGTGTGGATCAGCAGGCTTGAGACTCAGGAAAGTCAATGGTACAAATGAAGTCTAAATGAAGGCTTGTGAGTTTTCTTCTGCTCAAGGAAGTCATTCTTTTTGTTCCATTCAGGCCATGAACAGTTGGATGAGGCCAACTCACATTATGGAGGGCAATCTGCTTATTCAGTGTTCACTGATTTAAAAATCAATCTCATCCAAAAACATCTTCCCAGATGACACACATAAAATTAACGATCACAATGGTATGGTTTTTCCTCTCAGCATTGCACTAGAAGTATCCTATATATTTTGATATGCACAGTTTCAGTTAAGTTTTCATTAAGTTCTGTGCATTTTAAATTTTCTAAACTTGTTCTTTTACTCAGGGATTACTGGTAGGTGTGTTGCTTAATTTCTTTGTGTTTAGAAATTATCCTCTTTTTGTTAGTGATTTCTGGTTTGAGTCTATTGTGGCAAAAGAAAGTCCTTGACATGATTTCTCTCTATTTAAATTTGTTGATATTTTTCTTTTTCTTTTTTTTAGTAGGCTCCCCATCCAATGTGGGGCTCAAACTCATGACCCGGAGATCAAGAGTTGACACTACTGATTGAACCAGCCAGGGGCCTTTTGTTGAGAGTTGTCTTATGGCTCAGAAAATAATCCACCTTGATAAATATTCCGTGAGCACCTGAAGAAAAAAAACAACAACATGTATTTGATCTTATACTAGAGTATTGTACCATTCTCTTCCAGCCTTTACATTTTCAAATGAAAAGTTCTGTTGTCAGTAAAATTGGTTTCTGACACGTAATTTCCCTTTGGCTTCCATTAAGATTTTATTCTTCATCTTTAGTTTGTAGAAATTTACTTATTATGTATCTTGGTGTGGATTTCTTTGTACTTATTCTTTTGAGGATTTTCTTACCTTTTCTCAAATTATATTTTTCAACAAATTTGCAGAGTTTTCAGTGATTATTTCTTCAAATACTCTTTCAAACCATTCTCTTTTCAAATCTCCTCTGAGATTTCAAATTGTCCATTATTGCCTTACAAGTCCCTGAGGCTTTGTGTTTTTTTGTTTGTTTTTTGTTTTAAGTTTACTATGTTCTCTCTGGTGTTCATATTGGGAAAATCCTATTGATCTGTCTTTAGTTCTCAGGTCTCCTGCTACTGCTTGTCCTCTCCACCTTCTGATTGAGCCAATTGTTTAATTCTGTTTTGTTTTATTTTAAATTTTGTGTTATTGTATATTTCAGTTCTATACTTGGCTCTTTTTTATAATTTCTATTTATTCCCTGAGATTTTCCCATTTTCTTTTGTTTCAAGAGAATTTGAAATCACTAGTTGTGACCTTTTTATGATGGCTGCTTTAAGAATCTTGTCAGATAATCCCAACAACTGATTAATTTTAGGATTGGCATCAGATCATTGTCCTTTCTTATTCAAGTCACAATTTTCTTTTTTCTTGGTAGATGAGAGATTTTCAGTTGTAACCTTTGTATTGTACCTATTATTTATGATTTTTTGAGTCTTATTTAAATCTTCGATTTTTACAGAGAATCATTTTGTTATGTTTAGCACATATTGGGGGTTGGAGTTCCCATGACGATTTAATCTTCAGGATGTTTATAGTTTTATTTTGGTTTGCTTGGTTTATCCGGTGCTGCTAGGGCTTCCACTGGCCTCCTCTGGTACTATGGGAAGGAGCAGACAGGATTTCCCCATTAGGTTTCCTAGGTATCTCTCAGTAGGGGAGGGAGTCAGGCCTGTATGGATAAAGAAGCTTTTCAAGGCAGGCAGCTCATGTGGCTGTGCCTACCAAGCCATGCTTCCTGGTGAAGGACAGTAGACTCAAGCCCATGAGGACAAAGAGGCTCCCCCAAAAGGGAACTTGTTATAGCAGAATCTCCCTGACTATTAAGGACAGAGAGTATGGCCAATCAACTTTATGTTGAGGTAATGTCCTCAATACCTCTGACATCTCTAGGTAGGGGACAGGAGTCTCAGTCCCTTGGGCACAAGGGCCTTCCTTGGCTGGTCTTCTTGCTGTGGCTAAATCTCTCCAGCAGATCTCACCTTCCAAAGTCATACCTCTCTGTGAGGAATGGAGTCTCTGGCTCTATGGGGAAGAAGAGTACTCTCCCTTGCTCTTGGGGTGTTAGCTCATCTGACATTGTTCTAGCCAAGAGGGAGATGAGCCAACCTATACTGCCTCTGCCTTCTTCTGTTAGGTCAATAATCAGAAACACCGAGCATGAGTCATCTCCTCTGGTGAGTGGGGAGATTACATTCTCTCTAGTCCTGGTCTCCAAAGCCTGCTTTTCTCACCTCTTTTCAGAATTCTCATTTCTTATATTATTTCAAGTGTTTTTAGTTGTGTTTAGTGGAGACTACCAGGGAGAAACAGTTGTAGGCCATCTGGTCTAGAATAGAAGCTTTTTTATTTTGAGGGCTATATGAAATTTGGAATATCATATAGACTATTCTACAATGAAAATCTTGCCCTGACAGAAAGTTCAGGCATGTTTTGAAGCTGAGTCAATAGGACTTACTCAATGATTAGATGTGGAGTTTGAGGGAGAAATAATAATTAGACAGGATTTAATTTGAGATCTGAAAAACTACATGAAGAGTGGGCCATTAACTGAGATGGTAAGAAAATTGAGAGAAGCCAAGTATCCTAATATAAAAGTTCTGTTTTTACACATTAAGTTTTAGGTACTTATCACTCAACAAAATTGGATTCAGGCATACAAACAGCTTATTATATGAAACTAGAGTTCATGGTAGTGGCCTTGTTTGAATAAATAAATTTAGAAGTCAGTATGTACATGGCAGGTGTAATATTAAAATAGTAAATATATTAAGATTTTAGTATATGTAGTAGCACTAGGTCAAGTACTTTGATCCTGTATCACAAATTTAGAAGTCTATCCAATGACTTGCTGTTGTTCTTAAGAGTCTATTAACCTTTACAAAGAAGGAGATGAGTATACCTAATTTTGGAAACTAAGTATAATTGCATCACTAAGCAAGTCTCCAAAATCCAGGGAGAGGAGATTAACTTGTTTAGAACTTGATCACTCCAAAATTTCACTCTTGTCCTTAGTTGAAATGATAGGGAGTATCTATTCAAAGTGTAAGAAGACTAAATGAGAAATCTGAAACAGACTTGAAAAATTATCATTTCATTGTAGGAGACACAAATCCATAGAGTTCCTTCTGGAGACAAGAGGACGATATTGAGCACTGCTGGTCCAAGCAAACAATCAGGCAGGCCGACCTCTCACACAGAGGACACACACTGTATAGCCTCAAGGCCCACGTATACTTTTTCTTTATTTTCCATTATAATACAAAATCTTTTCTAAAGAAAAGAAAGAGAAAGGAAGAAAGGAAGGAAGGAAAGAAGGAAGGAAGGAGGAAAGGAGAAAGAAAGAAAGAAAGAAAGAAAGAAAGAAAGAAAGAAAGAAGAAAGAAAGAAAGAAAAGAAAGAAGAAAGAAAGAAAAAAAGAAAGAAAGAAAGAAAAGAAAGAAGAAAGAAAGAAAGAAGAAGAAGAAAGAAAGAAAGAAAGAAAGAAAGAAAGAAGAAAAAGAGAGAGAGAAAGAAAAATATTACTTAATTTCATTTTTTTTTTCCTTCAGAGAAAGAAATAGACTCAGGGAACCTGGTCTTATTCAATTTTAGGAAAATATATTAAAGGCTTTTTATAAGAATCCATGACACAAGGGAAGCCACTAATAATTTCAGAGCAGGCCAACATAGCAACAGAAATCAATTATTGAATAGTCACTGGATATGGGTATTTAAGAAGTAACCTTGCATTTTAAAAACGATGGTTGGGATCCCTGGGTGGCGCAGCGGTTTGGCACCTGCCTTTGGCCCAGAGCGCGATCCTGAAGACCCGGGATCGAGTCCCACATCGGGCTCCCCGTGCATGGAGCCTGCTTCTCCCTCTGCCTGTGTCTCTGCCTCTCTCTCTCTGTGACTATCATAAAAAAAAAAAAAAAATTAAAAACGATGGTTAAGTGGCTGCCTTAGGCTCAGGTCTTGAATCCTGGGGTCCTGGGATCAAGTCCCACATCAGGTTCCTGGCAGGGAGCCTGCTTCTCCCTCTGCCTATGTCTCTGCCTCTCTCTCTGTGTCACTCATGAATAAATAAATAAAATGTTATAAATAAATAAATAAATAAATAAATAAATAAACAAACAAACAAATAGTACACGTATATAAGTCAAGGCCAGAAGAGACTTCAATGGAATGTGTGAGGAAAGTGATCAGAGGAATTGGGAACCTATGATAGTTCCACTTTTCTTGATATCCTGCCTTAAACACATACACACACACATACACACACAGTTTTATTCATTGACTAAAAAGCCAAAAAAAGAAAATCTCACTTAAGTTCATGGAAAAGCCCCTTTACAATATGGCAATACAGTCTTAAAACACATTCACATCTTATTTGCACACTAATTTAATGTTCTTAAATGGCAGGCAAAAACCATTTTTAACTTTCTCCAATCTATTTGGTTATTTAGGACATTTCTTTGTGGCAACAAAAAGATACTAAGAGTCTTTACTTTTTTCCTTCCTAATCCCCGGTCCTGTTGTTTTTCTCAATATAAATGGTCTGGAATCAATCACTTTTTTTTATTTTTTATTTCAACTAATTTTTTATTTCTAAGCTGTCATTGCTGTTCTAGAAAACAAAACAAAACAAATTTAGTTCAGTAGCCACGGGTACCAATAGCTATTGCGCCCAGGTCTTCTGTGGTCACAGAGCATGATAAACTTCTTTGAGGCAAGGTTTAAAACATACAATGGATCTAGATTCCATGATCACATTTGGAAACCATATCTTTTTATTCCCTATTTAATTTTGGCATCCTTCAGAGTTCTATCACGTTTGTTTTGTGTAAAGCAACTTCCCCTTTGATCGCTGATGCATTTTACTCTCTGTAACATCTTACACCAATGCGGCAATACTTTTTGTTTTCCATCTCTTTTCGGAGAACATTCAACAGGGACTGTGTTCCGCAGTACCTTCAGAACAAGGGCACTGATCTCTCTGGTTGGAGTTTTAGGCCACCTTCTCCTTGTCACTCTCAGCTGTATTTAAGATATCAGCTTTAAATTATTTAGCAGTTTATAAGTATAAATAATTCACCAGTCAACAACTAAGGTGACAGCCCATTAATCAGCCCGCGGACGTGCGCACAGGTGTCATGCTGTGGTCTGTGTTGTGCTGAGTCCTGATGAGGTCGACATGCTTGGAGCCGCTCCCCTCTTACCCCCTCAAAGATGTGACCCATCTCACTTGTGGATTAAATTGATTGGTGCTCGAGTTGAGAGGTGCCCTCAGGCACTCTAACCTTCAGAGACCGAACTAAACTTTGTTACAAGTGTAGATGCAATCTTGGCCTTTCTGTGGCTCACTAGCTCCAACTCCATGATGACATCATCAAAAGAGATGTGCGGAGAAAATGGGTTAAGTCATTAACATTACATGAGAAAGCTGTGATTTGAAAATGAAAGATGCATGGTAATATTGGATGCTTATTTTTGTCTTCTTATTTAGGCAGATGCATGGCAGCTTCTTTCTATAACCTATGAACACCTTGTTTATCCTTCAGGTTAACAATGGTTCTTGCAATAAGGTTTAATACTCTTTCAATAAAACTAGCAATGTACGTTAGTTGAAAATCCACCTAAAAATAAATAAATAAATAAATAAATAAATAAATAAATAAATAAATAAATAAATAAATCCACCTAAAATGTGTCTGACTGGCTGATGAGGATATCTTTTTGGCAGAATGACTCAGTACAGAAGGGTAACTGGTAAAACCCAGATCATTGCATGGTTCGGCAGGCCTCTTTTGGGGTATTAAAATACAATGAAATGAACAATCTACAGAGCAGGTGCTTATCTGAACTCTATTCATCTCCAACTGCTCTTTTCTTCCAGGCTCTCCTACACTAACTCTCTGAAGGCACAAAGTAAGCCCCCAGTTTTGTCTTGCCCTCCTTCCCCAACAGACTGCATCTACCCTGCATTAGCGCAGCTGTCTCCATGAGAAGGAGCCCCCTTGATATGACCTCTCTCTGCCATGTTCAGTCCCACTGTGGCTGGAGAAAGACACTCCTTTCCCATCTCTGAATTTCATTAAACCAGAGGGATGCCTGGGTGGTCAGTGGTTGAGTGTCTGCCTTTGGCTCAAGTCATGATTCCAGGATCGTGGGATCGAGTCCCACATCGGGCTCTCAGCAGGGAGCCTGCTTCTCCCTCTGCCTATGTCTATGCCTCTCTCTATGTGTTTCTTATGAATAAATAAGTAAAATACTTTTTAATTAAATAAAAAAATAAACCTGGACCAGAGATTATACAGTTTGTGTCCAAACCCTTTCAATGCTCCTCTGAATTCAGCCCCTTTAGCTTCAGCTAAGGCATGTGCAGAGGCTGGTTTCCAGGTGGTGTCCAAAATTCATATGGAAATTTCATATGGACTATTACCCAAGCAGCAACATAAGCCCTGTATTTGGAGTCTTCTCCTCAGTCTTCATCTTATACTCATCTTTGGCCCTGGGCAGGTAATCTTCACTAGTCAGAAGCTCTTGAGGCAAGTTCTGCGTAGACTCAGACCCTTGTCCACAGAGTGCACCTCTAGTTTTCAGCTATGATCATCACTTAGTCACCTGTCCACAGTCCAATCCCAATCATGTGACTGTTGTTGGATAAAGGCCTATTATGTGCCAAGCACCAAGAAAATAATTTTGCAGACCTTTACCACTTAATCCCCCTAAGAACACACATATACTGACAGAAGTGCTTAGGTTACTGGACTAAGTGGTAGGAGAGTGAGAATCCACTTTAGGTTTGTAGGACTCCAAAGCCAATGCTCTTGAACATCTACTGTGTTATTTTGAGTCCAATCTCAGCTCTTGCAGTCATTGCTCCTTCACTTCTGTCTGAGATGAACCCCTACACTCCCCCCACACTTTTCTTACTGTTTCTCAACTGCTTCTACCAATGGAACTTCCTCATTTGGCCAAAAAGTGACAATGCTAGCCTAAAAATGCCCTTGCCCCCAAATCTGTTAATAATCATTGTATGAATCTATTTGTCTCCTGTTATATTTATTTAGGTCCCAATACCGGAAAAGTCAAGTGATGTTCTGTTCATTCTCCCATGGTTCATTTTAGTATAATTTGGAGGAAAAAAAAAAGTTTATTTTACATCAGATTCTAAGTAGAACCACAGAACAGACTGTGTCCCTGAGTCCTATAGCTCCAAAATGTAGCTCCTGGCTTGTGCAGCTTTTCTTTTCCCGCAGGTCCCTGTTTTCTTGGTGTGGGCACTGCCCCTTGAGATGTCACTCTGTGTCAGACTTTTGCTCACACTTTGTAAAGAATCAGGGAAATGAGCCTGAGGAATCACACAGCTCGGCAGAGCCAAGTATGCAAAATGCACCTAATAGTCCTTGGCCTCTTCGAAGTAAGGATTTCCTTCGGGAAAGTTTTCTTTAGGCCTTTTTCTGTTGTCAACTTCTTGAACCCTTCCATCTCTCGATACTCCTCATATTTTTCTTCTCCTCGAATTTCTATTTGCTAGTCCCCTACTCTCTCTCCATCCTTGGCTGCCCAGGGAAAATGTGCCCATCTTCCACTTTATTAAGCATTGCATAGAAGATGTCTCTTTGTATTGACTTGTTATGTTAGCTCTGCCCGGAACCAGAGATTTCTCAACCAAAACCTCTGTCAAGGGCCATTCATGTTTTCTTATATAAAATCAGCCATCTATATAAGAGATAGAGTATGCTGTGTCTCCAAAAGGCAGTTCTTCATGCATAATGGTCAAGCAATTATTTGCTGAATGAAGAAACACATTTTCTTATACTTACCATTCCCTTTGGTATGCAATTAAAAGTAATCTGACTTGTATTGTAAGGATATAAAATCACTCCAGCTAGCCTATACCTCTCTTAAGCACACCACTTTACACTCACTTTGGAACTTTCAACACAACTCACTGAAATAGAAGACCCAGACCCAAGCAACAGCCAATTATTTAGATATTTACTGAATTAATTTTGCTCAGCAAACAGTTGCAATCACCCGCCACTCTAAAACCTATGCCTGGAGGGGGCCTAGAGAATATAAATACATACACATGCAGCACACACATGTTGTTTCTCTCTATATAGGAAGCTTACCCACACTCTAAGTTCCATTCCTCAATAATTCCTGGCCCTCACTGAAGACTTACCTTAAACTTTAGTTCATGGACAAATCTTCTTCTGGGCTTAAATCTGTGCCAACAATTGCATTTCCTTTATGTCTCTACATTCAGCACAGACACTGCTTTTGGCACACAAGTGCCACCCAAGAGGTACTTAATTAAAATAATGATTTTATCCTTAATGAGTTCACTTTGAATAAAAGCATGATAGTCTTATCCTAAGAAAAAGCAATACTGGTCAACTGTTTCCCCATCTAATAAATGGGGAAAATGATAGCACCATCAATCATTACACTTGGTCAAAGCAGACATTGAATATTTAGACCATTATGGACCAGTGACGATGCTTAAAAAATATCTTGGTGTGTTCTATTATTATATAAGTCTCAAGTTTTCCCATTAATTGTTGACATATTGCCATATACTCAGCATATTTGGGACATTCATCCTAAACAATAGTAAGAAAATATGGCTTATCTGTAGAATAAAAGCTTTTATATCCAGATGATAGGGTGCTTAGCAGAGTAGCTGGAGATAATTCTCGCCACCTGTAAGGAAAATTATGAGAAAGTCTATAATACATATGGATGAAAAAATAGGAAGTTACAGTTCTAAAACTCACTTAGAGTGAGGCAAAATGTCATACTCAATAACAAGATAAGACCTTAGCAACCACTTCAATTCTAGTAATGGTGACTTTTTCATCCCTATTATATAAATGAATGGGATACCTTTGGAAAATGTGTATGATAAAGAAGCATTGTTATAAATAATTGCTAAGAGACTGGGTCTTTGATGAACAAACTTTACTTTGTAATGTGTAAAAAATATAGTTTTATTGGGACAAGATTCATATGGTTCATAGAAGGTATATATTTGAAATGGCATTTTTAGTAACCTAAGTCCTCCTGCAGCTGAAAGTCTCCTTATGTATATTTTGTTGTCTGTGGAATAGCAACTTCCAGATGGTCGACTTCTGGAACTGTTCTAATAGGGATGCACAGGACCTCCAAGAATGCCCACTTAAATCTTGGGTTCTGTGCTATGAACACAGCTTTTTATGAAGACATCTCAGTTTTTTCAAGGGGTAATTTCTCTTAGAGGACATGTAATTCCCCTTAATGGGTACTCATAGACTAAATATCTAGTAGGAAGGTTTTCTAGACACTTTCCTCCTCCTTCTTTAGAATATTCTCATTAACTATTAGCAGCAGTGAATGCCTAAGGAGATGTAACCCAGCAAGTTACTGTGTTCAGTACCAGGAGGTTTTGTAAAATGGGCAGATACTTTTAATATGTGGAAATTACCTAGATACCTGAGGTTTATTAATAATCATAAATATTATAGGTAGTTGAGAATTGGTGGTTTTGAATAATACATATAATCTTATTTACTATGTATAGCATTATTAATTTTGGAGGTCAGTTTGAAATAGTGAAAAGTATGGATTGTAGGGCTTGAGGACAGAAAGGAATCTCAATCTGAAGGAAACTCTGAGGACAGAAACAATGGGAGATTAGCAGAGGTAGAACCTAAATTTTCATCTTCTAATACAAAGTCCCTTGAACCTCTAGGAACATGTTTAATCCAGAACGCCTGCATGTGGCATGGTTGAGAAGTGACCGACTCTTGGTTTCGGCTTAGGTCATGGTCTCAGTGTCCTGGGACTGAGCCTCCCCACATCAGGCTCTGAGCTCAGCAGAGAGTCTGCTTGAGAATCTTTCTCTCCCTCCCCCTCTACCTCTCCTGCTTGTGCTGTGAGTGTCTCTCTCTCTCTTTAAAATAAATAAATAAAATATTAAAAAAACAAGCAAAAAGAACACACTTAATCCATCTCCACAAAAGGATATGAATATTGAAGTACAGATATTTAACTTTGGGCAGAAATGATATTTTCACTAAAAGCCAATCCAGTGCATGCAATCATATTTATACCCATTCATTTGCCTCACAATTACATTTCTAGAAACCCTCTGATGGGTGAACATCACCAGAGGCAGGCAGAATTGTCATAAATTCTATGTCATTGGCATCAAATTAATGAAAATTTGACAGAGCCATGAAAACATAATCCCTCATGCCATTCATCAATCCTACAAAATGTGCAAGTTTTTACTCTTTGGCAAAAACTAGGCATGCAGTAAACAGAAAGTGTCCCGTGGAAGGTACTAAATGAATCCCCAGGCAAGTAATCCTTGTAACAGTTCTTTAATTTTTATTGAACAAATTTAATGAGTATTAATGAATTTCTCATTAGTTCAGCAGACAAGACTCGATGATATTTCACAAGTACAGCTCCAAATTTTAATAATGCAGTGTAAATGTTGTGATATAAAATGTTAGCATGTAAAATCCAGGAACTTTGGAAAACTGTGGAATGTACAGTGACTGATTTTTACTTTGAAAAACTGGGAGTAGAAAATATTTTCCATGCACTTTTAGAACTTAACTCTTATAGAATTCATAAGTTTTATAAACCTAGCACTATTTCTTTTTTTTTTTTAATTTGAGAGGGACAGTGAGTGAACTTGAGCAGGGGGAGGGAGTGGGTCAGAAGGAGAGGGAGGAGACTCCCCACCTAGCAGGGACCCCATGTGGGGCCCAATCCCAGGACCCTGAGTTCATGACCTGAGCCTGAAGGCAGATGCTTAACTGAGCAACCAAGGTGTCCCAAACCTACCATTATTTCATCTTTCATAGGTATTATCCATATTTTCCTTTTTTTTTTTTTTTTAAAGTAGGCTCCACACCCAATGCGGGGCTTGAACTCATGACCCTGAGATCAAGAGTGCACATTCTACTGACTGAACCAGCTAGGTGCCCCCTCCTCCATATTCTCTGAATAGATAAATGGGATGTATAATAGAATAGTTTATATGAAGACCTCAAATTCTACTTCAAACAAGGTAGAGAGGAAGATATATACATACATGTCTTCACATACATACAGGTATACATACGCAATTGAATACTTAAAGAGCTATATTAGAAATTTCAGGAATAGAAAAGTGAATTAAAAGATATGTTTGCTAAAGATTAAAGAAGACTATGTGTTATCTAGTGAATATACTTAATCTCCAGTGAATTTGAATTTCTGAAAAAAATTAACCACCATCTATTTTTCTTAGAACACGCAAGTAAGTAAGTGATATAACTTGAAAGTGAAGCACAGTGCTCCAGAACAGGAAAGAATTTTGTTTTAACCTACAGCAGAATGTGTTGGAATTTGGGGACCTCTGGAAGAAAACGTATAAAGCACGCTACAATGGCTATGTTGTATGTACATATGAAAAGGAGTGAGATATAAAAAACAAAACAGAAATGAGTATTTATACATGAAGCTGTGTTCTCTTAGGAATTTTGAAACCTATAGGGACCATTTTCATAGCAGAAATGTTAACATGTCTGGAAGGTAAAAGCAGCAAAAAATTTAAGAAAAAGTAAAGCTGAAATGGCATCAAATACTATCAAATGCCTTTTCTGTTGCTGTAAAGATACATTTTGACAGTGAAGGCCCAGGCTGAATGTAACAACGAAAGACAACTAAAACAGAAAAGCTTTCCCTGCTTATCTGCCATGAATCTCCAGACTGGAAAAGGAGAAGCCTGAAAAGTCCTTAATTTAAATAACATATCTATATATTCCATGAGGGAATTAAGCTCCTTGCGTGTGCAGTGCACTCAAAAAATATCCAAACTTTAATGAGCTTCTAACATTACTCAAGACAGAGAGAATGAGCAAACAAGCTGAAGAAAAAGAGAGAGAGAGAGAGAATAGCTTAATAAAACTTATAATAAATACTTGAAATTCAAGAATCAGGCTTGTGAGAAAAAGATATTGTTTAGAAGTCAGGAGTTTGGGAGCATATTATTTGAGAAAAAAAATAATTTAGAAAATTTTAAAATCGGTTAGCAAAACCTGCTAAAGTAAAGGCATCCCAATTTCCACCTTTGTACTTTGGTTGGCCCTCTGGATAGAGAAGTGATCCTTACAGGGGATTTATGCTTTCTTTCTTTTCTTTACTTTTTAAGATTTTATTTATTTATTTGAGAGAGTGCTCAAGAGAGAGCAGAGAGCACAAGCAGAGGATGGAGGGGCAGAGGGAGAGGGAGTAGCAAGCAGACTCCTGAGCAGGGAGCCCAGAGGTGGGTCTCGATCCCAGGACCCTGAGATCGTGACCTGAACTGAGGGCAGGTACTTAACCAACTGAGCCACCCTTGCACCACTTTCTTTCCTTAATGGAGGCTGAAAATTTTGTCATGCTTGGGTCTGGTTATGCCTTAATTGGCTAAACCTTTCTTAGAATACTCTTTTCCCAGGCTACCTGTGTGACTTCTAGGCAAAGTCAGTGGATCAAGGCTAAAGCTGCATGATTCAGCCGACCCTGAATGCAGAATGGCCCTCAGTTCTTGCTCTGCATCTCAGTTGTGTGTTACAAAAATTAGCAGTCAAGTTTATGTCGGGAAATACTCATTTATAAACAGTAACTTTTCTTCACGAAGTATTCGTATTTTTTACAGATTTTATTTATATGTTCAAGAGAGACAGAGAGAGGGAGAGGCAGAGACATAGGCAGAGGGAGAAGAAAGCTCCCTGAGGGGAGCCAGATTGGAGACTCGATCCCTGGACCCCTGGAATCACGACCTGAGCCAAAGGCAGACGCTCAACCACTGAGCCACCCAGGCATCCCACCAAGTATTCTTATTTATTTATTTATTTATTTATTTATGAATAACTATAAGAATTTTTTGAGCATTCCTAGAAGATAATGTGCAGAGAGTATAATAATAAGGAGTCTGAAAGAAATGGGTGTGGAAAACCGCTCTGTTGTTCTTCAAGACATGGTGTAGACTAAATTCAGAATGCCGCCCATGATCTTACTGCCATTCATAAAGCCATGGCCTGTTTTTTAGGTATGTGATACAAACTAAATCTGAGAATCGGCTCCTTGCTGAGCTACAGATGGTAGCAAGAAATTCAGCCTCAGAGTCACTGGTGCTTTGGATCTTCTCTGTCAGGGCAGGTGGAGTGGAGAGCCCTTGTGTGGTTTGCAGTTGGGGGGGTCAGTGGCTAAGACTCACTAGCCTGACCCAGAGTTTTGATGGAGACAGCCATGGACTTCCGATAGAGACAGACAGACTTCCTAATGCCATCCTAAAAGTATTCTCTCAAAAGAGTCTTCAAGGATGCCTGGGTGGCTCAGTGGTTGAGCATCTGCCTTCAGCTCAGGTTGTGATCCCAGGGTCCTGGGATTGAGTCCCAAATCGGGCTCCTTGGAGAGAGCCTGCTTCTCCCTCAGGCTATGTTTCTTCGTCTCTCTGTGTGTCTCTCATGAACAAATAAATAAAATCTTTTTTTTTTTTTTTAAAAAAGAGTATTTGCTGATGGGAAAAATAGATGTAATTACTGCCAGTTTCATTTTTGTCTTGTACCAGATGAGGGAAGGGCCTCCCAGATTTAAGCCTTTGGAGGGACACAGCCCTACAAGGCACCTCCCAGTCTTGCAGGCTTGGCACTACCGCAAATCACTCATATCAGGAAGCATTCTGGCAGAAAGAACTGTCTTCCAGAGTGTCACACAGAACAGGTGCTCATGAAGGCCATTTTGCAAAGATGTGAGCAGAGCAGAGGAACAAGGAACAGTGAAGCTCTCTGGGACCCACAACAGCTGGTTGCCTTTACCAAGCTTAAACCTGAAGGTTCCCCCGGAGGAAACAATGTGCCGAGAACCCAGAGAAAGCTGACCTGAGGACAAGGGGCACCGGGCAAGTACTGTCAGATTGAGAGCAGTCACAGCCCTTGTAATAAAATCTATGAAAACAAATATTATTTAAAGATCTACAGGAACGAGTTCGTGTCTCCTTTTCCAACTTCACCTACTCCAATTCTCTCTTTTTGGTCACCACATTAAAGCCACATTTGACTTTCTTGCTGTGTCCAGAAATGGCTAAACTGTCTCCTGTCCAAGGGTCTTTTCTGGACAAGCTGTTTTCTGAGCCTAAAGCACCACTCCCCTAGAATTTAGTATAGCTGCCTTCTTTTCTTCCAGATGCCGTCTTGGAGAAGCCACCTCCCAATACTGACCTAAATGGACTTACCCTACTTAGGTACCAGCACTAAGTTAGTTAGTTCTAGTTAGTTCTTTGTGCACTAGAATTATCTCCTTGTCTGTACACCTCTATTGTCTTTCTTCCTTCATTAGAATACTAGCTCCCTGAGAGCAGAGACTTTGCCCATCCTGTCCAATGTTCCTCCAGAGTAGGGCATGGCAGGAGCTCACTAAACACTTGCAGAATGAGCAAATGTGTATATAAATGAATTGAAGTACATTCAGACACGTATATCTAGTTAGAGATGCCTAAACACCCTCACAATCAAATGCTTTTAAGAATTCTTTCAGACACAATCTTTAAATCGTTACTTCATTTAACTTATTATTATGTTCCAAATAAATGTGCTAGACTCTGAGAGGGTTAAAAATATGTATAAGTTGGTTCTTACACTTACAATATTTAAATTCAATAAAGGAATAAGTAATTTATATATCACCATAGCACCAGACAGAACATTCATGCAATAAGAGGAATTATATAAGAAAGTGTTAAATGGTTTTAAAAACTGCAAATATGTCATTTGAATAGGAATTTGGAGGAAGTTTTATTTGAGGTAGTTATTGAAGATAGCTAATGATTTTAACAGACGGGAATGGAGTAGGGAAAGGCACAAGAACACACGTGTTAGCCAAAATGAAATATAAGAAATTGTGGACCATATTTGGGAAGAATGAGTAATACAGCACTGCTGGACAACCATAATGGTTAATATTTAGGCTGATTATCATGAACCACATGCTATATAATTTAATCTCAAAATGGTCTTATAAAATAATAATTAGAGTTATAGCCATTTTATAGATGAAGAATCTGAAGAACAAAGGTTAATTCACCCACCTAAAGCCATATAATTCCTAAACTGTAGAACTAGGGATTTGAACTAATGCAGTTTGAATCCAAAGCATTATTAAAAAAATAAACCAGAAAAACATACATGGAGGGACACAAAGGAGAATCCTTGAATACTAAACTGAAGACTTGCTACTTAATCTAGAAAGTGATGGAGAATTGGGATTTTTGAGAAATATTCATCTGGAAAGAGTAACATATTATATTTTGTATATACATGCACACACACAGACTTGAAGGAAATGCAACTCAAAGTTACTATTATTAATCTAAAAGTATAGAAACTATAGGAAAGTGTTAGTCTTCTTTTTCTTCCTGAATTCACCCTAATTTTCAAAATTTCAACCTACATCATTTTAATAATTAGAAAAAATAAAATGTGTATTTTAGAATATAAAATACATTGATGTCTAGACCATGATGTCTGGAACTGTGGCCATGAAGGTCGTTAGTAGGATGGTCTTCAAGATATTGGGAAGCATGTGAAGGACTCCGGAGTAATTATGGAATTCAGAAAATAAAAAAGAAAATCTCTTCTCACAGAGATATCTTTCACAGTGAGTGCCAAAGTGTCAGAACAAATGGCTTTCTTTACTAAGTGAACATGCACAGGGTTCTGATATCACAAAGAAATAAGTTGATAATTCACAAGTTATTTTTTATTTTTTGGCAAAAACTTTGTTCTTCTGTATATATGAACACATTCATGTTTTTGTGAAAAAAATGGAGGAGAATTAGGATTCCATATATATTCCACATATAAAAATACATGTGTGTGTATAACTTTTGTTTTTGTAGAAGATGAAAGTTATTTATTTATTCCAATACAATTTAACTTATGTACATTTAGATTTATTTATTGTGATAAGGACACTGAACATGAGATCTATCATCTTAACGAAATTTTAAGTGTACAGTATTACACTTCATATAATATTAGCCGTAGGCATGGTGTTGTAGGTTTCTAGGATTTACTCATCTTGCGTAAGCAAAACCTTATTTTTCAAGAATTGATTTACGTGTGTATTTATGCATGCATCATGTATATGGAGACATCTATTTTAAAGCTTAGCTTTAGTTTTAGCTTAAACCAAACACCAAATAATCATTAAGTACATAGTAGAGGAGAGCTTCCTCATGTTTCTCATTGTCATTGCCATTCAGGCATTATCACAATCATCTTTATCCAGGATTAATGGATAAGTAAAATGAAAATCTCCCCTCCCCACAAGTGTGAAATCTATGCTCTTTGTTGTTATATCAGCCTATTTGTTTTAATGATTGATGAAATGTTGAAAAGATTACAACATGTGAAACTTGCTCAGTGTAGAAAAAAAATTAAAATGGTGCAAGACACTGGAAAGGATAAAATAAGTATTATTTTTATTACCACATGGACAATCACTGAAAATCTTGGTATACATTTCCCTTCTTCCCTTGAAAAAAAATTACACAGTAGAGACATAAAGAATATACAATTTTTATATCTAACTTTAAATTGTAACATTATAGTACAAAACTTCCCATATTATAAGTAAATTGATTAATAAATACCTTATATTTCATTATATGGACGCACCCTAATTTATTTGACTACCTATTATCCACCACTTACTCGCCCTTGTCAACAATGTCCTTATGAATCAATTTATTTTCCGATTTATTTCTAATTGTATTTGAGAGATAGTGTTTACTAAGTTGTATTTTTAGATTGCTGAAGTCGTGCATGCTCATTATATTAAAATGAGATGATATGAAAAAAAGAAAAAAATTGTGCCATCTTACCAATGCCCGCTGTTGGCCACACTTTATTTCATCCTTGCAAGGTTTATGTTTAAGTGGTATCTTTATTTCTATCAGCATGGTTTTGCATATTTTGTATTTAACAACATATCACAAATATCAATAAACAACTGTCCAGATCATCATTCTTAATAGAGCAGCATATGGATTTATCACAATTAATTAATCAGTCTAGTGGTGTTGGGCAAGTATATGTAAACAATTCTTTAATAGATGTTCTTGGCCTACATCATTGTGCCCTTGTCATATCTTTTTAAGATCTTATTTAAATTCCAGTTAGTTAATATACAGTGTTATATTACTTTCAGGTGTACAATAGAGTGATTCAGCACTTCCATACAAAACCTTGTGCTCATCAGGACAAGTGCCTTCCTTAATCTCCAACACCTATCTCACCAACCCCTCCTCCACCTCCCCGCTGGTAACCATCAGTTTGTTCTCTATAGCTAAGAGACTAATTCTTAATTTGCCTGTGCCCTTGTCACATTTTATTGCAAAAGTAGAAGTGCAGAGTATGTACTTAAAATGCTTCATCGTAGACGTTGTCAAATTGCCCTACAATAGCCTCATTAGGGGACTGGCCTGCTACTTTCCCATACTTTTCCCTAGGTTCACCATTCTTTGTAGGCTTCATTCACCTAAAGGACAGAAAAATGGTGTGTGTGTGTGCATGCGTGTGTTTCACTTCATTTGCTTATCATCAGGGCCAGCTTTTTTGTTTATCATGTACTCGTAATTTTTAAACTATTGTTCAAAATGTTGTTTAATTTTTATGGAGATGTTTAGTGTTATTCTGAAAGATTTGAAATTATTTTGTGTATTTTAAGGCTATTATACCTTTATTGTATATTTTTGTGTGTGAGAAAAAATGTATTCCATAGATGTACTTTTTGCCTCTCAACTTTCATTTACATCCCAAAACTTTAAAAATTTTATACAGTCAAGACAGTATTTTTATTGATAGATTCACATTGATAATATGCTTAGGAAGTTCTATCATAATACAATTAATATTTATATAAATATATATATATTAGTTTTAATGGTCTATTTTTATACTGAAAGACTTAATCCAGTTGGGGGTGTTTTTGTATTTTTTCTTTTTGCATTCAATGTAATAGCTTCCACATTTGTTTGCTAATTTTAGCCTTGAAATGATAGACTCAACTAATGGACTGTAATTCTTCTACCATTCCATATTTAACATTTCCCAAATACTTAGGAGCATGCTTGTGATGGCAAAGTTACGACTCATAGATAATAAGATGACAAATAGAACATGACCTATGTTCATGAAGGAACCAATTTATGGACAGTTTGAGAGGACAACACATCAGTCATAATAACAATTTTACACAAACTTAGCTTTATCAAAGCAATGGCAATTGAACAGGATCTTAAGTACATGGAGTATTTTATAGGAAAAGATGAAATAGTAAGCATACCAGGCAGAAGAAAGAGATTGTCTTTTATAGTTTCTTTCCTTTTTGATTTTAAAGCAAACCACAATTTCTAATGTAATTTAATTTATTGATATCAAGAATGGAAGTTTTCTACTTCTAAAATCATGGCACTATTATATGTTATCTCTGCCGCATGATATCCCATCTGTGTTTATATTCGCATATATATTCATTACATAAATGCTAAAGAAATGGGAACTTGTCCAGTTTCATAATTTGTAAAAATAGATCATTGTGCTTAAAAAGTTCTCTCAAGAACTTGTCTGTTTCTTTTCATTAGTTGTTCATTGTTTTTAAACTTTATTTTTACCTCATCCCCCTAATGTACTTCCACCTTAGTAGGCAAGACTCACACTCACAAAGATTCCAGAGCAAAAATCTATGTTGGGCCACTAACCCTAAGTGGGCTATAAAGTCTTTTGAATCTTCCTCATGAGTAAAAAAGTTGTGCTGGCTGTAAAGTTACAAGGAGAAGAGGAGAAGCTATGCTGACAAATGCAGAAACAATTTCATGAGGGGAAAACAAAAACAAGTCATCATTTTTCACAAGCTCATTTTTTGCTCGGACCTGTATTGTAAGCTTGCATTGTTCTCACACCCAATGATGAATATATGTTGACGCCTTTTTCTCCTTTAAAAATACACTTCCATCTGAGTTCTGTTTGTCACAAATGTTTAGACACACAGCTGTCTATCTGCAGTGGTTCTGCATACTTGTATGTTGAAGAGTGCATTCCAGTCAACGCTCTTTCTAAGCCAACAGTATAGTCTCTTCCTTTGTTCCTGATTCAAATCCCTTCTTCACTTTAAGAAATTGTTATTTGTGCATAGGGCTAATGAAAAACAGCAATCTAAACATGGCTTGGAAATCATAACCCAAACCTAAGGAATATTGTATTTTAATACCCTAAAAATTTAAATACTCTTGTCTGTAGTTCTTGCAAGGATAATACTTCTGAAATGAATAATACTAGGGTTGGGGGTGGGGAGGAAGGCACAGATGTTCTATAACAAAGTGTGAGGGGAAATAAAACTGTGTGGCTATGCACACTTTTAAAGAATGAGGAAAGTCAGCAAGCCTAACCCAAGCTGTGCTAAATATCAGTATCATGTCCTATGGAGACTCAGTAAGCAGAGTTTTGGTAAAAATGTGTGCTAAAGGCTTACAGCCATAGACTTCTATAAGAGGAGAAAATGTTACAGTTGAGACTTTTAAACTTAGTGAAATGTAATATGTTGCTTGTGGACTTAACAAGAAACCGTTTTAGGGTTCTTATTTGTAGGTCGCAGGAATCAACTCTGACTTACGGCTATCTTAAACAAAATGAGGAGCAAATTGATAAGATGCAGAGGACTCAAGTGATGCACAGGAGACTGGAAACCTGTTTGGGAAACAGACAGACTCCCCATTGGAGTATAGCAGCCAGAAGCCAGGAAAGTTGGATAACAGGACCAGTAGTCCGCGCTCTGATGCTGCAGGATCCGTGGCAGCCAACAGACACTTCCCACACACTCCATCACCCAGGCCTTCTGCTGCCCAATCGCCCCCTTCTCCTACCCTGCTCAGTTCATGCTTACACTCTTGACAGTAACTACTTTCCATCTTCTCTATTCTCCTGAGTCCAGTGATGCTCCAATAGTTTGAAGAAACATAGTCCACCCAAGACCACTCTCACTTCTGACACCAATTGCAAGTTCCAAGAGTTTCCAAGACACCTTGAATTTTTACAAGTCACTAGAAGGGCTCATGGAACTCACTAACAGCTTACACTTGTGGTTATGTTTTATTTAAGGATAAAATGATACCAGTTAAAATCAGCCAACGGAAGGATTGCAGAGGGCAGAGTCTAGGGAAATACTGAATGCAGAGCCTCCATGATTCTCCCCCTACAGTCCAGACATTTTACTTTCCCTGCATTGATGTGTGACAGTGCTCATGGAGCACTGCCAACCAGGAAACTCACCTGAACCCCCGTGTCCAGAGCTTTTATCAGGGATCCATTGCATAGACATGACTGACTGATTACCCATGTGTTTGACCTCAGTCTCCAGGATGACTAATGCCTTATAACCCAAATCAAAGCCCCTATCCTAAATCAAATTGGCTATCTTTCTGACATTGCCAACTCTCACTCTAAATCATATTATTAGACTACCCTGTGTGACTCAAGACACCCAGACAAACAAAGACACGCCTGTCAGACAGGATATTCCAAGAGTTTAGAGAGACACCACTTCCCAAAAGCCAACATCAAAGGCCTATCCTCTTTGGGGGCAAAGTTAAAATCTTTTCAATACATATATCACCTTTGACACTTAGCTTTTAACAGTTGCCTTCATTTTGTATTTTACAGAGTTGATAGAAGCAACCAGATAATAGGATTTTCACACCTCACCCCACCAAACAGACTCCATCACCTGAACCTGCACACAGACTGTTCATGGTGCCTTCTGTTATGAGGGATGAGGATCTTTCTTTCTGTCTGAAACTAATCCCTGTACCTGTGCTCTGAATCCTACCCCCTGACTTTTCCAGGAACCTCATTCTTAGCAGCAAATGCATTCTCTTTCCTCGAAGCTCAGCATTTCTCTCTGTATTAACACATTTCCATTGACATGCAAATGTGCTTAACAGTCTTCTGACACAAAAATAACATTTCTCTAATCCTCAAGCACATCCTCAACTAGAGCCTTCAGGGCATGGCCTTTCCACTAGCATTGCTCTCCTGATGGTCACCAGTGACTTCCTTATTAAAAATTTCAAGGCACTCTTCAGTTTTATCATTGCGATCTCTTAGCAACCTCTAAAACTGTATTCAAATTCTAGAAATACTGTCTTATCTTGTTCTCTAGAAAAGTGTCTTATTATATTGACCTTACTCCTCAAATTTTTGGCTTTCTCAGAATGTCACTCAAATGTTGGAGTTCCTTCACCAACTACTCTGAACACTACTGTCCTCACTATGTGCTCTGTTCTGGGCAATTCCATTTGCATTCTTCCACTGTCATCTATACCTCCAGTTCCCCCGAATCTCCCAAGCTTCAGATCTACTTAGGTGGCTGTCATCTCCCTGCACCTCTCTTTTTGGATATTAGATAATCTCTTCAAAATCAATGTACCCAACTCAACTCACTACCTAGTTTTTTTCTCTGACACACATCAAATCTGTTGCTCTGTTAATGCCTCTTGGTTTGAGGTTGGTATGGTAAACTTCATGGCTCACAGCAGAAACATGGGAATCCTGTTTGATTATCCCCTCATTTTCCATGGAAAATGACTTGCACTTCCATCATCTAGCACAGGGTTTACCACAATAGGTTTTTGAAGAAGTCAATGGCCATAAACATGAGACTCGAAATAAAAGCTAAGGATTAGCTGAGGAAGAATTTACATTCCAGGCTACTGGTTTTGTCCATGGAAGCTTTTTTAAAAAAGGAAGTAACATAATGAGACCTTACAATTTTTAGATAGCCACGACGCCAGCTCCAAAGGGCACTGATAATATTTTTTTTCATCTGGCTTTTGACATTTTTGCTGGATTATGTATTGTAATATACCTTTCACTTGTATTCCCTTTAGTTACAGAGATTACAGTTATAACCACTGCATAAACATTTTCCTTTGGCGAGATTTACCTAGTGGGAGCTTATATTAGTCTTCGCACTAAGAACGGGGTCTCTTTATTACATTAGAATTTACACAGTACTGGGTGCCTGGGTGGCTCAGTGGTTGAGCGTCTGCCTTGGGCTCAGGTCATGAGCCCGGGGTTCTGGGATAGAGACCCACACTGGTCTCCCTGCAGGGAGCCTGCTTCTCCCTCTACCTATGTCTCTGCCTTTCTCTGTGTGTCTCTCATGAATAAATAAATAAAATCTTTTTTTAAATAAATAAATTCTTTAAAAAAATTTTGCAAAGTACATTCACATGAAAACTTCATTTCGTCATTGAGGTGAGCTCTGTGAATACCCATTTTATTGATGAAATAAGTGAGACCCAAAGAGTTTAAAGACATGCTAGCCATAGAAAAATGCTAGTGGAGGTAAATCTCACTAACGCCGATGCATTAGCTGGGCCATGTGAAATCGCCATTCTTGTAGGTAAAAATAAAATGGTTGGATATTGACAATTTCATATGGTTTAACCTAATACATCTTGAAATAATTAAGTGACAACAAAAGACAGAATACACATAATCAATTGTCAAAATGAGTGACAAATATAATGAATGCTATGGACAGACAATAATCACATCAACTCAGGATGAATGTAAAAAAACTTAGTTATTAATCTCTCTTCTGTGACTGTCTCCTTTAGTTAATTTCTCCCTCAGAGAAGTGCCAATATTTATTCAGTGTCCTGAGTCAAGTGTATGTTACCACTTGAAGATGCTGCCATAACTCTTGGGGTTAGTAGCACACATTGAAACCTACATCTCCCCATCTCTACTTTCACCATGTCATTCCTCCCATTGTTCTCACATTAAAAACTCTAGATTTCTCTGGACCACATTCTTCTCTTTCTTTTCCCAGGCCATCTTTCTGAGACCATGTTCTTGACCTCATTAATACAATTTCTTTTTAAAAAATGACTACAACTTTCAAAATTCCAGCATAGCCTATCTTAACTAGCAGTACAGGTTTTTTTTTTTTTAAGAATAACTTTTACATTGTAGTAGAAATGCATGAAAAAATGCACATATTGTAAGTGTATGGCTCAGTACATTTTCACAAAGTTAGCAGACTCATGTAAACTACATCTAGGGAAGAAACACAGTATTGGTAATAATCCAGACGTTTCCTCATGCCTGGTCCCAGTGACTCCTACTTTAGACCATGACTCTTCTCTCCTATCACCACAGAGTAATTTTGCCTTTTTTGAACCTTGTATGAATGGGATTTTTTTCTCAACAATTTGTGAGATTTATTTTATTATATAATATATTATATGATACAGTAGTTCATTCTTTTTTATTATTTTAAAGTATTCCATTAAATAAACATGCTGCATTATTTTCAGTTTATGGCTTCTAGGAATCTTGGGGCTATTAATATTCTTGTACATGTATTCTGGTGCATGGATACACATATTTCTGTTGAGTATATACCCAGGAGTGGTGGATATAATTTCTGCTTCAGTAGATAATGCCAAGAATTCTTCCAAAGTGTTTGAAATAATTTATACTCTTCTTCACTGAGTTAGTTGCTAGTCTTATTAATACTGAAATTCCCATGGGAGTGTAATAATACCTCATTGTGGTTTTAATTTGTAGTTTGCTAACATGAATGAAGTAGGAAAACATCATATTTATTAACCATTTTGATATCTACTTTCAAAAATGCCAATTCAAGCTTTTTCTTTAAAAAAAAAAGTGCCTGTTCCTTGATAACTCCTAGGAGTTACATATTCTGAATAGAAGTATTTTGCCCAACATTGCTAGTGTTGTATTTGTATTGCCACTCTTTTAAATCATTCTGTATTTTTCCAATTCTCTTATTGGTATATTTTGGAGAATTGGGTATATTACTTTTAATATAGCCTGGTTTACCAAACTTCTCCTTATGGCTAATAGGATTTGTATAGGAAATTTTTATTTATCTTCAAGACTGTGAACACATTACCCTATGCTATTTTCTGGAAGCTTTATGATTTTTAAGCTTTCACAATTAGATATATGTCCATTTAGAGTTGGTTTTTGTTTGTTGTGTGAGACAAGAGAATTCATTTTTTTCCACGTGAAGAGCAAATGGTCCTACTAATATTTATGAAGAAGACTGTCAAAGCTTTACCCACTATTCTGGAATGTCAACTTGGTCACAAAGTGAATGTCCATATGTATATGAATATGTTTCTGGATTTTTATACTATTCTATTGGTCTATTTTTATGTCTTTAAGCTAATACCATACTGTCTTTTGGGGGGGAGGGTACAGAGGGAGAGAGAGAATCCCAACCTGACCCTTGCTGAGTGTGGAGCTGACATGGGCTTGATCTCAACCCTGAGATCATGACCTAAGCTGGACACAACTGACTGAACCACCAAGGCACTTGTAATACCGTACTGTCTTAACTGTTGCTTATTTATATCTGGAAATGAAATCGTTCAACTCTATTCTTTCTCATGATTGCCTTGCCTATTCTTAGCCACATGCATCTTCATATAAATTTTACAATCAGCTTTAGAATCTTTGCAAAAAATGAAAATAACAAAAACAAACAAAAAACAAAAACCTAAATACCATGCTAGGATTTTCACTGGGATTATATCAAACCAAATGAATATGGAAAGGACTGACATCTTCATAGTATTGATTCTTTCAGTCCATGTACAATAATATATCTGGATAATATTCTGCAGGATTTTTGTGTTGCAGTCTTAACTATATTTCATAGATTTATTTTGAGACATTTGATGTTTCTTGGTATTAAGATAAACTGTATTATGTAAAAAAATATTCCAACTGCTTTATTGCTGTGATAGAGAAATGTAGTCACTTTTTATACCTTAGTCCTGTAGCCAATTAATTTACTAAATGCACATAATGAGGCATATAGGTGGTAGATTTTAAATTTTTCTTTTTTTTTTTTTTTGAGGGGGGAGGGCAAAGGGAAAGAGAGTGGGAGAGAATCTTAAGAAGGTCTCTGACCAGCACAGAACCCCACATGGGGATCAATCTCACAACCCTGAGATCATGACCTGAACAGGAATCAAGAGTCAGAGGCTTAAATGACTGAGCCACCCAAGCACCCCTAAGATTTTTCATGCAATCTGCAAATATTAATATTTTTATTTCACTTTTAAAACTTACACATTTCTCTTGCTAATTGCACAGGTGAGAACCTCCAACCCATTGTTGATAGATGTGGTGTTCCTGGATATTTTTGTGTCTTTCCTAATTTAATTTGGGGAAGTTTGTTAATATTCTAATGTTAAGTATAATATTTACTTTTTTTAGATACCTTATATCAAATTAAGTTTTTCTCTTTACTTTTCTTCTTTCCATTTTTGTTGTTGTTTCATTTAATATTGTTATTAAATTATGAATGCATGACGAATTTTTATATTTCCATTTCATTTTCTCTCTGTCTCTCTCTGTTTTTGTTTTTCTTTGTCCACCTCTCTCATTGCCTTCCACCCCTCAACATCTACTGGGAATATAAAAATGTAATTGTTCTCTTCAAGTTTCTTAATGTGGTTGATACATGGATGGGCTTTTAAAAGTTAAATTAACCTCACACTCCTGGAATACATCCACCTTAGTGGTGATAAAATTTTCTTTCCATGTATATTCTTGAACTTAATTTCTAATATTTATAAGATTTGTTTCTAATATTTGTTTAGGGTTTTGCATCTATGTTAATGAGTGATATTAATGTGTAATTTTCCTATCTGGTATTGTTCTGGAGAATTTGAAAGCATCTCATGCTGGTTTCACAAAATTAGTTTGGAAAGGCTCTCCTTTCTTTGTTGTTTAAAAATTGGATAAGATTCATGATATTTCCTTTTTTAAATATTGAGAACTCACCAGTGAAGCCATTTGAGATTATGTCACTTATTTCTGGGAAGATTCTTAATCATCAGTGTAATTTCCATTCAAATTTATTAGTTTTTATTATATTACAGTTTTCTAAGAACATACCTATTTCATGTAAGCAAATATACTGGCACAGATTTGTTGAAGACACTTTTCAATGATCATTATAATGCCCACAGGATCTGTACTCTCTTTTTCACACTGACATTGGTAGTCTCTGCCCTTGATTTTTTTTTTTTTTTAATGATAGTCACAGAGAGAGAGAGAGGCAGAGACACAGGCAGAGGAAGAAGCAGGCTCCATGCACCGGATGCCCGATGTGGGATTCGATCCCGGGTCTCCAGGATCGCGCCCTGGGCCAAAGGCAGGCACCAAACCGCTGCACCACCCAGGGATCCCTCTGCCCTTGATTTTTAATTTAAAAGTTTGTAGATCAGTTTGTCAGTTTAGTTTTTAAAGAACTAAGTATGATTAAGTTTATTTTAAATATTGTTTTAGGATTTCTGTTTGTCCTCTTCTCTTATTTTCTTCTAAATTATATGAATTCAATTTAATATTCTTTGCCTAACTTAAGATACATGAAAAAATGATTTTTAGCCTTTATTCTTTTGTTTCATATCTATAAAGGATAAGCATTTTCCTTGTAGGTATGGCTTTATTTGGGTCCCATGTGTTCAATATATTCCAAACTATTATTATTGTTATTCAATTAAAAGTATTTCCAAATTTTCTTTTTTTAAATTTTAATTTAAATTCCAGTTAGTTAATCCACAGTATAATATTATTTTCAGATGTGGTGTACACTATAGTGATTCAACATTTCCACACATCACCCAGTGCTCAACACAAGTGCATTCCTTAATCCTCATCACCTATTTCACCCAACTCCCACCTACCTCCCCTCTGGTAACCACCACTTTGTTCTCTATAGTTAAGAGTCTATTTCTTGTTTTTTCTCTCTTTTTACCCTTTTCTCATTTTTTTTTTTTTGGTTTCTTAAATTCGACGTGTTATTTCACTTAGCATAATATTCTCTAGCTTCATCCACTTTTGTTGCAAATGGCAAGATTTTATTCTTTTTTATGGCTGAGTAATATTCAAAGTTTCATTTTGATTTTCTCCTAGATCTATGAGTTATTTAAAAGTTGCCAAATACTTTTAGAATTCTTTAGGTACCTTTTGGTTAATGAGTTCTAGTTAATTCTACACTTCTCAGAGCACATACCCCATATAATTTTAATCAGCATGTATCTAACAAATCTTACTCTTTCAGGCTGATGTTATGGTCAGTTATAAGAAAGAGTCCATGCTCAGCTAAGAAAATGATGTAACTTGCAGCTGTTGATCACAGTGTTATATGTATGTTGATTAGATCTCTTTCATTAATCATATTATTTACATCTTCCATATCCTTACTGATTTGTGTCCATGGCTCTGCCATTTAATGAGAATAGTACACAAAAGTTTTCCAATGATTATAGATTATCTTTTTGTCCTTTTAGTTCTTTCATTTTTTCTTTCATATATTTTAAATCTGAGTTATCCATTCATACAAACTTAGGAGTATTGTGTCTTCCTGGTAAATCACGAGTAATATTTCCTTCTTTACTATGTAATCATCTCATATCAGTATATCTAATTAGTCTTCTGACTTTTTATGAATAGGAGATCTATAGACATATTTTTTGTACATTTAAAGGGAGTGAATGGGTGACGGGCACTGGGGGTTATTCTGTATGTTAGTAAATTGAACACCAATAAAAAAAAAATAAATAAAAAAAAAAAGAAAAAAAGAAAAAAAAAAAAGGAAGCCAGGAAAAAAAAAAAAATAAAGTGTAGATTTTATAAGCAGCATATAGTTGTTTTTAATCCCAGTTTGACAATATTTAATTTTGAATGATTTAGTTCATTTACATTTAACTATTTACATGTTTCAGTTTAAGTCTACCATTTTTCTATTAGTTTTACATTTGTTTCATCTGTTCTATTTTTCTCTATTTCCTGCCTTTTTAAAAAATAATCATAGTATTTATTGGTCTTAATAGACTATTTTTTAAGTGTTTTCTTTTAATTCTGGGAGAGTAAACATAGTGTTATGTTAGCTTCTCAAGTGTACAATAGAGTGATTCAGCAATTCTATACAGTACTCAATGCCCATCATGATATGTGCTCTTTAATCCCCATCACCTAGTTCACCCATACCTCAACCCATCTCCCCTCTGATAAACATCTGTTCTCTATAGTTAAAAGTCTGTATCTTTCTTTTTTTAAAAGAGTCTTTCTTTCTCTCTCTCTCTTTCTCTCTCTCTCTCTCTGTATCTTGCTCTTTTTTCCTTTGAATAGACTATTTTTTGAACAGTTTTAGTTTCACAGCAAAATTGAGAGAAAGAGAGTCTCCATATACACTCTGCCCCCTTGCATAGCCTCCCTTTTATCAATATTCACCATCAGAGTGGAATATACATTACAGTTGATAAGCCACACTGACTCATCCTTATCACCCAAAAGCCAGTGATTACATTTGGGTTCACTCTTGGTGTTGTATATTTTATGGGTTTGGAAATGTGTCCACCATTTTGTTTTTTATACAGAATAGTTTCATGGCCCTAAAAATCCTTTGTGCTCTGCCTACTTATCCTCTTTCCACCACTACCTCCTGGTAGCTACTGACCTTTACTTCATAGTTATTCCTTTTTCAGAGGCATATTCATATATGGCCATTGTGGCTAATTTCAAATAGTTGGAATCACGCAGTATGAAGCATTTTCACATTAGCTTCTTTCACTTAATAATATGCCTTTAGGTTTTCTCCATGTCCTTTTATGGTTTGAGCCCTATTTATTTTTACACTGAATAATATTTCATTGTCTGTATGTACATGGTTTATTTATGCATTCGCCTACTGAAGGGGTTCTTGGTTGCTTCCAAGTCTTGGCAATGAATAAAATTGTTATAGACATCACTCTGTAGGAATTTTTTTTTTATTTTTCCAACTCATTTGGGTAAATAGCAAGAAATCAGACTGCTGAATCATTTGATATGTTTAGTTTCATAAGAAATTGCCAAACAATCTACCAGAGTGGGTGTATCATTTTGTTTTCCCTCTGGCAATGAAAGAAAACTCCTGTAGTTTCACATCCTCACCAGAATTTGGTGCTGCCGGTGTTTTTGAATTGGGTCATTCTGATAGAAGTGTAATGGTATCTCATTATTGTTTTTATTTATAATTCTCTAAAGAGATGTGATATTGAATGCCATTTGTCTGTTAAGGTCTCTAGTCCATGTTTTAATTGGGTTTTTCATTTTCTTATTGTTGAGTCTTAAGAATTCTTGGAATATTTTGGACAGCAATCTTTTATCACATGTCTCTTTTGCAAATATTTTTTTCTCAGTCTGTGCCTTGTCTTCTTACTCTTGACATTGTCTTTTGCAGATCCCAAGTTTTCAGTTTTAATGAAGTCCAGTATATGAATTATTTATTTCATAGGTTGTGACTTTGATATTGTATCTACAAAGTCATCATCCTATTCAAGATCCTCTAGGTTTTCTCCTCTGCTATTCTCTAGGAGTTTTACAATTACATATTTTACATATGTAAAATTATCATCTATTATCATCTTGAATTAACTTTGTCAAGGTGTAAGGTCTGTGTCCAGATTCTTTTGTATTTGTATTTGTATTTGGCATAAGGAGGTTGAGTGTTTCCAGCACCATTTGTTGAAAAGACTCTCTTATCTCCACTGCAGTATCTGTGCTCCTCTGTCTAAAAGTAATTGACCATATTTATGGGGATCTATTTCTTGACTCTCTCCTCTTTTCCCTTGATCTATTTATCTAGTCTTTTGCCAATATCACACTGTCTTGGTTACTGCACTTTTTTTTTAAAGATTTTATTTATTTATTCATGAGAGACACAGAGAGAGAGAGAGAGGTAGAGACATAGGCAGAGGGAGAAGCAGGCTCCATGCAGAGAGCTTGACGTGGGACTTGATCCCGGGTCTCCAGGATCATGCCCTGGGTTGAAGGCAGCACTAAACTGCTGAACCACCCGGGCTGCCCTTACTGCACCTTTTAGTAAATCTTGAGGTCAGGATTTTAGTAAATCTTGAGGTCAGGTCAGGTTCTTCAATATTGAGTCTTATGCCTTCCCATATAAACATTAAACTATATTTGCAGGTATACAGAAAATAATTACAGAGGATTTTGATTGGGATTATATTAAATCTATAGATCAATTTGGGAATAACCAACATTTAAGAATATGGGTTTTCTTCTCCATAACTATGGAATATCTATCCATTTATTTAAGTCTTGTTTGATTTCTTTTATCAGAGTTTTGTAGTTTTTCTCATATAGTTTATGTATATATTTTGTTAGATTTATACCTAATTATTTCATTTTCTCAAAGTAATGTGCTAATTTAAGTGGCAATATGATTTTTTAATAGCAATGTGTTGTTGCTGCTGTTATTTTTGTAGTTTCAAGGTTTTTGTTTAATTCCAGTTAGTTAACATACAGTGTAATATTAGCTTTAGGTATGGAATTTAGTGATTTATCAGTTACATACAATACTCTGTGCTCATCACAAGTACCTTCCTTAATACCCATCACTCCTTTAACCTGTCCCCAGCACCCACTTCCTCTCCAGCAACCCTTAGTTTTTCTCTAAACTTAAGAGTCTGTTTTATGGTTTGCCTCTCTCTTTTTTCTGCCACCTATGTTCATTTGCGTTGTTCCTTAAATTCCACGAATATGGTATTTGTCTTTCTTTAACTGGCTTATTTCACTAAGCATGATACTCTTTAGCTCTATCTACATTGTTGCAAGTGGCAAGATTTCATTCTGTTATATGACTGAGTAATACTCCATTGTATATTTACACATCTTTCATTACCCATTCATCAGTGGACAGACATTTGGGCTTTTTTCATAATTTGGCTATTGAAATGGCAATGTGTTTTTAATGTCAAATTCTACTTGTTCATTGCTAATATGTAGGAAAGTTATTGGCTTTATTTGTATTACCTTTATAACCTGCAAACTTGCTACAATCACTTATTAATTCTAGAAGCACTTTGTATTGTTGATTTTTTCATCTGTAAACGTTTTATTTCTTCCTCTCCATTCTTCTGTTGCCTTATCTAATACTGCATTTATTTTTTGCCATTCCTTTGGCCCTTTTTATGAACTTTTCATTCTTATGATGTCTTAGTGTTCCTAAATACATGAGAATTTATCTTAGAAACAGTATAGTCTACCTTAAACTAGATTTTTTCCAATTTCAGAGACTTTAACACACATTAATACAATGTGGTTTTTCCCTGCCATTTGATTTTTTGAAATTAGTTATTTTAATTGTATGTGTATATTAAACCGCAGAAGACATTGCAATGATTATTTTCATAGTAAATATTTAGATTTACCAGTTTTTACTCTTCATTTCTTCCTGCATTTCCACATTGTCATCTGAGATTGTTTGCAGTCTGCTTGCAGACTTTTTTGAACATTTTTTGGTCATTTTTTTAAGTCTACCATTTAAAAAAAAATCTGTTTTTCTTTTTCTGAAAATGATTTAATTTCACCTTCATTTTTAAGAAAGCTTTCACTGGCTATAGGATTTTAATTACATTACA
Source organism: Canis lupus familiaris (assembly GCF_011100685.1). Lineage (NCBI taxonomy): Eukaryota > Metazoa > Chordata > Mammalia > Carnivora > Canidae > Canis > Canis lupus. The sequence continues at coordinate 40,311,795 of NC_049231.1, read as the reverse complement.
TTTTTAAAAAGTGTTGAGCATTATCATCTTAGTATCTTTTATATGTGGTTTTGAGTTGAGAAGTTAGCTTTTAGTTGCTCTTTTGAAAGTGAACCTTCTACCTTTCTCCTCTTCTTGGTACTTTTAATATCCATTTGAGGTTCAACCACTTTCACTGGATTTGCATTTTTTATAATCCTGTTTAGGTTTTGTCCTATCTCTAAAACTTATTAAATCATTTAATTTTTTTAATTCCCAAAGGAACATTTCCTTAAACATTACTCTGTCAAATTTTGTCTCTTCTTTTCTTCTGGGATTCCAATTACATGTATATTTTCAGGCTCTGTAAATTTCTTCTCCTCATTGCAATATTCCCTATAGGTTTTTTTCTCTGTGTGTCAGTCTGATATTCTCTACTAATCTATTTCAGTTAATATATTTCCATTTTTCCAGTGTTTTACCTGCTGCTGATATCATTTGATTTTTAATTACATCTTTAGTTTTTTCTACTGTGTACATTTGATTCTTTGTATGTGTTCAGCTTCCCTTTTGAAACTTTCCATCATGTGATACATTTTTATCCTATTAATCACAGTATTTTATCATCTGTGTTTAATAACTCCAATCATCTGTGGATCTTCTTCTATTATTTCTTTTTGTCTTTATTTTGGTCCCATCTCTTGGTATGTCTAAGGACTTTTGATAAAATTTTGTTGGAAAACTTGATATGAAATATGGTTGAGGCTTGAAATGAAGGTTCTTTGCCCAGAGATCATTTATTTTTACTTTTGGAGTCTATAAGTATAGAAATATTTTACTTCAGTCTGGTTTGGAGTTGATCTGATTTGATGCTGAATTCAGTCTTTGTGAGTGCTGGTTCATTTTCAAGCCAGCCTTACATTTAAGGTATAACCCTTCCATGGCCCCAAGTAAAAGGCTGGGTTGTTCTTCAGTATATTCCCCTTGGCGTCTCCTAGACCCTAACTTTGTCTCCCCAGCATTGTAAGACTGCCGAAACCTCTGATCATTTTCTTCTTACTTGGCCACCACTTATAATAAGCAAATTTTTTTTGAAAGAGAAAGCAACATGGAATGTTGTGCCTATGTCTCCCTAGAATCCTGATTTGTCAATCTTGACCACAATGATAGGTCTGAAATACATTATTTTTTTTAACTTCATGGGTCTACTTGAAGCTTTCCTCAGCTCCTCAGCTTCTTAGCTGCTACTTTATCTTAAATGCTCAGTCTCTCAGCTCATCTTGCCTAAGAAGCAAATGCCTTCAGTGGAAAAGCAGAGCCAATGTTGACTCACTTGAATAGGTTTCCATTTCCAAGATCTTGGCTCCTCGAGTTTTGGCTCCCTGGATAGCTCTCTGATTCCATATTTTATCCAGATTTTATCTAGTTATTCCTGGCAGGAGGATTGGTCTGATCTTAGCTGGGATTTAGTACATCTTTGCCAGAAATGGATTCTGAATCTCCAAGTCACTAAGAGCTTAGATATCATCAACTTCTATGTCTTTTGTGAACTTCTAACCCATCTTTTTGCACTATCATTCATCCTTGGAATAAATATTCTTATGGCAGAAAACATACCTAGATTCAAATAGTGGCTTTGTCATTTACTAGCTATGTGACCTCTTGACATGTTACCTAAATTAACAATTAGTTTCCCTCATCTTTAAATGAGGGATGATAATACAAAGGGATTACTAACTAATGCTGCTTTAAAATTAAATGTGATAATGTACATGAACTGATTAAGAAATTCTCTTAATGGACTTTTCAATATGAACTTCTAATCCCAGCTTTCATGATTTTGCTTGGGTATTAGAGAGTTGTGAATGTCAGATAAACCACCAAGATATTTGTAGTATAATTATGCAATATTTGAAACATACTTATATATCCTTATAATTGTCTTTTATATAAAATCCCAATTTAACTGGCATCCTGTATTTATCTGGCAAACTTATGTTAATTTGTCTTTTTTCATTTCCATCTATATGTCTCACCCCATCCTTGCCCATTGTCCCTTGCAAGTTTCAATTGATGTGTCTTTCTTATTATTCTTTTCTAGCTTTCAAAATTCTCATTAAAAATTGGATGCCTAGATTTCTCAGTCGATTAAGCATCCTACTCTTGATTTTGGCTCAAGTCATGATCTCAGAGTCATGATCACAGGGTTGTGAGTTTGAGCTCCACCTCAAGCTCCCCACTCAATGGGGAGTCTACTTGAAATCTCTCTCTTCCTCTCCTTTTGTCCCTCCCCCTTGTTCTCTCTCTCTCTCTCATATAAATAAATAAATCTTTCAAAAAACTCTCATAAAAAGGCATAATAGAGTTACTATCTAGTTAACATTGTGTCCCTGATCTTACCTATTGTACAAACACCCCTCCTAACTACGTTTCACACTTTGGTATATGTACACCACAACCAATATTTTTATTTCATTTCCCATGGTATGTCTGGAACACTGTAGATACTGAATTTATTTGTAATTTTTAGCCAAACTTCTCTTCTTACAGCCTAAGCTTTTCGTGTCACCCCCTTACCACTACCACACACACATACATACACACACACACACACACACACACACATGCACACACACACAGTCTCCCTAGTGGCCCAAAAGGAAAAAAAAAATCCTTGATGTGGAAGAGTGGCCTTTCAAAATCATTATTTTCCTCCAGGACTCAGAATTAAGCTCTAGTCTTACCTGATCTCTTGCAGTCAGCAGCCACTGCCCATGTGTGGCCATCAGCACTAAAAATATGGCTAGTCTGAATTGAAGTGTATGTAAGTGAAAAATGCACATGGAATTTCAAAGACTTTGTTATACCCCCCCCATGACATAAAGATGTCATTAATATTGTTTTATATAGATTATATGTTAAAATAGTAAGATTAATTCCAGCTATATTTTAATTTTTTGTATGGTTATTTGAAAATATAAAATTATACACAAAGCTTATATTATGTTTCTATCATATAGTGTTTTTCTGAATTGTCCTGGGCTCTTTCCCATAGGCCTTTGAGCATAAATTCACTACCTCCTAAAATTCTGTCCATTTATGGATAAAAGAGGTCTATGAAGCAGTCCCTGAATCCCCACTATGTTCCTAGGGAATGGTATAAATAAGTCTAACAAACACATTATTGTAAGTGCAACAGTCATGTGTTGTTTCTAAACACTAGGCTGAGCTTTTCTAAGTAAATGAAAGGTAATTGGTTTAATGATTCTGGTTGATCAATGGATGATGAAATTTAATTGTCTGCTACCTTTGGCACCGTATTTGGCAGATCCATTTGGTTAACAAATGGTCCCATTTCTCATATACAATATTTTGCTCTTATTCTTGTTTTATCTTTTACTTTATTACTTCTTGTGCTATCTTAAAAGGGACTTTTACCTGGACTGTTTAAACACTTTCCTGCTATATTCCCTGCTCTTGGAATTAGTCTACTTTGCCTCATATGTCATGTTTTTCATTTTATTTTGGCTCCCTGCCTGAATTTTCTAGAATGCGTTCCCACACATTGTGCCTAAAGCCCCATGACATATCCTATAACCTCTGCTCAGTCAGGCTCCTCAGTATAAAATACTGGTTTGCATGTAGCTGTTTCCTAATACTCAGAAGCCCGAAATTACAAGGATAGCACTTGTTGTCCATGTATTTTATTGTCTGCTGGTCTGCAACTCTCGATCTATCTTGCTTTATTGTCCATGCTTCCAGCTTCTCTATCAACACAAGAGTGCACATACAACTTGTCCTCCTGCATACATACAAATGCACATCAATTTAACTTCAAATCTATAAAACATGGCTATTTTAACAATCAACTAAAGTGCCATCAAACTCTAAATCATTTCACAGAGAATTTTCACTTTGTTATTTGGGGATTTCATTTAACTTCTTTATTTGCTTGTTCTCTCATATGCTGGGCATTTGTCTAATGGAGGTGCTTTAAAAATCAAATTGATATAAATAAGGCATTTTTATTAGCAAAGCAAATTATTAAGTATTGTGAGAAATCAATTTGTAAGCAAGCAAAGGAAGCATTCAACACTATGAATTATTTGTTATATGTCAATTGACTGTTTTGTTTTCATCTTGAAAGGAGTTTCTTCCATGTCTTCAGTCCATGGAGGCTGGAGAAGAAAAGGGATGCAAAGACATGTATAAAAATAAGAGCTGGCCATTGCCTTCTGCAAGAGTAGAATTTATTTGTGGAGAAAAGGCCATAAGAAATACAAAAGAAATGTCAAAGTTGGGAAGAGAATGGGAGTTACAGAGGGAAAAAATTGCCAGAGCACAAAAAAAGGTAGAAGATGAAGCCCCTTCCAGCTGGGATTGTTCCAAAAAGGTTTGGTGGAGGATGGTGGCTTGAGTGGGGTGCTAATATGAGACTGGAGAAGGTGTTCAGGGAAGGGGGGTAGTAGGCCAAAGAAGCATGGAGGCAGCAAATGACCAGACAAATTCAGCGATGAGTTGATATGACTGGGTCCAAGTGGGCAGAAGTTGTGAAGGACATAGGCAGAGAGGGATCCAATTGTAAAGTTGCTTAGAGGTTAAGGCTCAGAAACTGAACTTGGTCTTGTGGGCAGGGAGTGAAGAGCTGCTGATGGATTTTGATTGAGAATGTTCTAGAAGGAGAAAATGGGCAGGATATATTGGCAGGGGAAAGAGATGTTGGAGATTCCATCCAGCATGCCAAGGACAACGGTGGGGAACTTAGAGAATGAGTGTTGGTATTGCGTCTGGGACACAGTAGGAACTTACTCATTCACTCACACTTTCTCTAAAGATTTATTGTATTAATAGTTGTTGAACAGACACAAATTGAATTAAAAAATCAACACTGAATCTTTGAAAAGTCAACCGTTGAACCAAGAATATTCAAGCACAAGATTTTGTGTCTAGCAGGCACTCCAAACTATTTTTAGACCAAATGAATGAATAACAATGCTGAACAGCTCTATGTGAATATCTGGTGCCTGAAACCTCAAGAATGATTTTGTATAAAGACTAAATGTTCATTATAGAGATGCATTCTGATGTGAGAACATTCCCCTCACCCCTCCACCCCAGAATGTGAAGTGAAGGTGGCCACATCTGCAGGTGAAAACAGGGAGCTTCATTCAGAGAGAATGTACTCACATGTATAACCTTTCTATTTCAAATAAGAGTATGAAGAAAATTGAATCTTTTAAAGAATCGCCAGTGTTGTAAATCTAGTCTGCTGATTTCACAAGTTTCAGAAAATCAATTGGACCAAAGGGTTCTTGTCCAGATCAAAACTCCAGTCTACTTCAGGTTCCCTGGGAACGACAAATAGAGATGCTGTTCATGCCTGCTTGATATTCCACGCATGCTAAGCAGCCAGGAAGCAGTTCAAGGTGTTGTCCACTAGCTTGTAGTTAGTATGGATATTTTATCACCCTTCTGGACCTTTCTTCCCACTGTGAAAAAAGGCATACAGCATTTCATTATGTTAATGGGGCATGAGAGACACAAATAAAGCACTTGGTTCATACTGGGTACCTGTGAGAAGAGAATATTTTTAAATATCTGTAGGTGGTTCACTAACACAGGTAATTGAGTTTCAACATATTTCTCCTTTGAGCCTTTCCACGGTGTTCTGTCACACTGTTAAGTTGGGAAATAAGTGAAACCTTTTAAGGAAGTATTGCCTTCCCTAGCTTGATCCTTTAAAAAAGTACTTTGTTAAGTTCCTTAATGCTCCCTTTTATAGCAATCTTTTTTTTTAACTCAAAAAGCAGCAAACCCCATTTTTAGAGAAATAGCAAAGGTGTTAACACTCCCACTTAAGGTAAGTGACATCGATATTTCACAAAAGAGCAGAGGACTTGTTCAAGGCGGTGTGCACAGCAATGACATGAGCACTCCTCCGTGTGCATTAGGAGGACAAATAGCTCTCTTGGTAATTCTAAACATGTGTAAGTTATAACCTTCTCTCCTGAAAAAGGATTTTCTTCCCTCTCTTTATTGTAATCATATGCTTTTCAGTGTAGGCTTACTTTACTTTCATCTACATTAAGAATAGTTGATGTTAAGGGATGCATTTAAAATTAGTTTTTTTTTTCCCCTCTTGCTTTTCCTGATTTAATAAATCTGTAGACCTCTAGAAAGAGAGAGAGAAAGAGAGAGAATATGGGACTATGGGCCCCAGGCACTGCCACAGTCTTTTGTTTTTATTTTCCAAGAGTCTCTCTCAGACCTCCCAATACTCAGGGTAGCGACGAAAAGGGAGCCCTAAGTAGTCTTAACACACCCAAAGACACTGTTCACTGTATAATGGAATTAGACATTTCCCCCAGCTTTATTGAGTTATAATTGACACATCCCATTGTTTAAGTTTAAGGTGTACAACATATTGATTTGATACCCTTCTATATTGCAAAACGATTACCAGGATCCATTCTTAACCTATGTAGTTGAAAGGATATAAAACAAAATGTAGGAAGTTCCTAAGAGTAATTGTAGCAGTAGAACGGGCATCAATTCAGTGTACGATTCTTATAAATGAGGAAATTGAAGCGTTGGTAGTTCATCTCATTCTTCAAAGGTGAGATAGTTTGTTTGCAGGACTGCTGCGATTAACAAGTGGATCTAGATCTAGACTCAGCCACTGGGACTGTAACATTCTGGGTCCCCGTGCACATTGTGGGGTCTTGTGATGGCCATCCACCCCACTGAGTGGGAAGACAGCATGGTCAGGCTCTTATACCTGGCTATCCAATTTCGATAAACAAAGTATTTTCTCAAATGACAAAGGGCTAAATTCCATACGAGATTTAACGTCAGTAGTACCTTAGGAAATATGCTTAAAAATACAAACTTTACTTTGTATGTTTGGAAGAAAACCATTTTATTTGGCTCAAAAGGTATGGAAAGAGATATTTGCAATAAATCTACAACAACGTATTCCATGTAATTCCACAGGATGGCAAAGAGGGATTTTAAATAAATCCAATCATTTATTAATTTGTTAATATATTAATTCACTTATTCATTCAACCAACAGATATTTACAGAGATGTAGTAATGTGGAAGGGAGTCATAAACAAAAGAGTGAAAGATCTCTGACCTCATGAACTCCTATTCTGGTGAGGGGAAGATAGACAATAAAAGAAGCAGACAGGGAAATTATAGAGCATGTTTAAGAGTAAAGAGCACTCTAGAGAAAAATAATGTGAGGAAGAGGAAATATCTTGGGGGTAGGGTGGGGGTGTGGGAATGAGTATGTTGCACTTTTAACAAAGATGTAAAGGAGATGATGGTGCCAGTCATTTATGCAAGAAGCACTTTGTATATTCTATCTCATTTAAACCTCACCCCAAACGTAAAAATTGGTTGTTTTGGTTTTTTTTTTTTTAAAGATTTTATTTCTTTATGAGAGATTGAGAGAGAGAGAGAGGGGGGCAGAGACACAGACAGAGGGAGAAGCAGGCTCTATGCAGGGAGCCTGATATAGGACTTGATCCCAGGTCTCCAGGATCAGGCCCTGGGCTGAAGGCGGCGCTAAACCACTGAGCCACCAGGGCTGTCCTTGGTTTTTATTTTATCTCAATTTAGGTGATTGAGGTTCAGAGAGGTTTAGTGACTTGCTCAAGGTCACAAAGCTAAGGTATAGAAGTATCAGAAATCCACATCCAAGTTGTCTATCTGGTAACCTCTTCGTTAACTCAGTACCCATGATTTTACATTCAGCAAGATCTTGTTTATTATCAAATGATATGCTCTGTGTGGGGTGTGTGTATATGTGTGTGTCAAAGTGTTTAAGATGGAACTGGAAATTCACTCTAAAAGGAAAAATACAGTAATTCAATAATATTTTAATAACAAAAAATACGAGAAGCCAAATTTGGCTTTCCTAATTCATACAAGAAATACTATCAAAGGTATCAATTTGCTGTATCTTGCCACTAAGGCATGAAGTAATCCAACAAGAGGCACACACACACTTCTGTTTAGCATCTCAGCATGTGAAAAATTGTCATATTTTGTCCCTTTAAAGCAGGTTCCAGCCGCTATATCTGTGCAAAAGATTCAAGGAACAAAAAGACATCTGTCGGAGATAAGCACAATGAGGAAATAGTTCAAGAGCCACTATATTATCTTTTGTATTGTGAGGAATGTTCACATAAATTTCTTTGCCAGGTAGTCCTCCAAAAGTTAAGTCCCAATGGGTGCATATCAATTTTGTGTGACTTAGTTCAGGAAGCCCTATCCTTCTATACTCCTTATGCTGAAAAATCACACTCGCATGAAGACTGCATCAGACAAACAGTGCACTTTGGGATTCTTGGAGCAGCAATATCCATTTGCTATGCCAACCAATCTTTCCTTATCTCTTGAATTTGCCTCTACCACTGTGATCATTTCACATGGAGAGACTCTCAATTAGATTATTAAAGGCATTAATTCATTCCTTAATTCTTTGATTGCTTGACTTTTTTCTTCTTTAAATAAACCCCAGCAAAAGCTGGAGCCTGCATTGCAGATGCAACCTAAGGGTCCTGGAGCAGACTTTGGAGTAAGATATAGACATGGGAAGCTGGTTTCACTGCACAGTAAGAGATGGGCTTCTGCAAGTGGATGGAGCTTCAGTCCCTGTGTTTAGAGAGCAGCTGTTGTGGGTTCTTTATAGGGATGGCAGTGACCCACCAGCACACACTGAGAGTGCGGCCGGATCTGCTGTCACTCTTCAAGTCACTTCCTACAACATTTGGCAGGCAGTGCCAGGACAGCAGGGAATGATGGAGGTGGAGGGGGACCCAATCAGCCAGGCTGCAATTGATACCTGATTGATGAACACGTGATTGTGGAAACGACCCATTAAAAGTACAGCTTTGAGAGTGGAAGTGTTGAGCAGCACTTTCATGTGACTATAAAGGCTTGAAAATGATTTTACTTTTTAAAAGGGGAAGAAAACGACTTTCTATCTATTTATCTGTTAAAAAGAAAAATGCAAATACAATATATTTTCATATCAAGACAACCAAGCAAAAGGAAAACAGCTTTAAATTATTCAGAGAGGAAATGAATAGAGAGTCCCCAATTAGGCTGAAATATTTAAAGCATTAGCATTATCGGTCTCGAGTCCATACCCCTGCATGTACAGTAAAATAAAAATATATAAAAATGGCTATGAGATCAAAGGTGACTTAGAAAGAGAACAGCTTCTCGTAGCTGAAAAGTTAAGTAAACTTAGTTATTTTTTACTGGAAAAATGCTACTTTTTTTAATTACAAATTTTTAAAAACTCATTACATTAATTTTGAGTTGCGGTTATTTTTTGTTCCTCAATTAAATGTAGCAGTGAATATCCCCTTGCCACATAGCCTTACGCCCTCACTTATTCCTTTCCTTGGGGGTTGGGGGGGGAGGTCCCAGATTGAATCAAATATATGAGATCTTTCGAATTTACTTTTCCTGTCGAATGTGCCATATCATCCGTTGCTGGAAAGGAGAATCCATTCTGATATTGATTATGCTGTGTTAGATTTTAGATTTTTCTATGAATGTGTAAAGGCTGTAAACACCAGCAATTCCCTATGGTTTAACAGAATCATTCCTCCTCTGACCACATAATTGCTAAATTGTGCATGTCAAATGGCTTCAGGATATTCTGTCCCCTTTCCAGTAGGTTATCAAGGAAAACTTGCTGGAGAATGGTGTTGTTTGTGTGTCCTTTAAGTCAGGAACTCAAAGGTCAAGAGTTGCCAAAAGCCTTTTCACTGAGTAACTGCTTCTTTGCCCGAACTCTGTAACGTGTCTCACCAGTGATCCTTACCATTTATTTCTAAATGTGTGTGTCTAGCTTCTCAGCCAAAGTCAAGTTTTACGGCCAAGCTTGCTTACAATTAATCACAATGATTGGCTATATAAGGCATGCTTATTATGCGCCTGTATGCCAAGTGAACGCAGCAGTATTGATTGGTTTTCTCATAATTATTTTTGAAGACATTTTAAAAAAATGTGTTTTTTTTTTTCCCCAATGATTTAAATTCCCGTATAAACAATAATTAAATATTTAGGGCACAATGGTGTTTAGTGTGATCTAAGAGCCCTTCTTTGTAGTGGGGTAGACATTCCTCTTAATGAGAGTGTTTTTGTCTGACTTCAGTGGTAAGTTAGGAGTAAGAAGATCCTATTAATACATTGTGAGTAATGCTAGAATTGAGCTGTTAGATCCATTTAGTGTGTGGTTCAGAATCTCTGCTCTTCCTGAGTGTTTTCTATGAGTCATACTCCTGAGCAGCTGCCATTGGTTGTTCTCCTGGTTTAACTGCTGCTGCAAGATTAATCTTGAGTTTTGACAGTTAAAACAGTTGCAGCAATTAATTACTAGGGAATAATTTCCCATCCCAAAAGCGCAGACTATGAAAACATGTTCATAAATATGCTACAATACTTAACCGTTTCCTCAAAGTATAACCTAAGACATCTTTGCAATGACAAGCCCTTAAAACTTGCAAATTGCTGATTCCTCTAAGTAAAAGGATATGCTGGGGGGGGGGGGGGGCAATTTGATTTTTTTTTTTTTTAATTCAAGTGAGATGTTCAGCATTTCATGATTCCCCTGCATACATGCACTTCACTCCAATCTTCTGCAAGGTCTTTTTCTTTGCTTAATTGTGGTGACATCATTTCAAGAAATGTAGTTTATGAAAGAACAAAAGCAAACGATGAGGAACATGACAGGACACTTACATTCAAAATACAAAGAATCTAAGCAGCAGATGAAATCTGCTGCATCTGAAACAAATGAAAGGAAAACAGATTGTCATCGAATCTTCATCTTTTTTTTTTTCCCCCAAAAGTTTGATACATATTTCTTTGGGGAATAGTTTGCAAATGATATCTAGAATATGTGAAATACAATTGTAAACAGACATGCAATTTACCTAGGTTACAATCTGTTCCATGATCTTTGTTCCTTCTTAAGAAAAAAGACAGGGCACGCCACTTGGAATAGGATCGGCCCAAAATAAATCTGAGATTGAATTATTAGAACTGACATTATTAATATTTTTTGAATATTCCATGGCTCTCTGCTGATTCTTCGCATGCCACATCTTTAGCAAACTCCAGTGCCTTAATCAGTTTAAGATTCGCTGCGTCCTGTCCTCAATAGCTGTTTGCTGGTATGCAAGCACCATCTCTCCGAATGGCAATAAGTATGCATGGTTACAAAGAAAACTGTAGTCAGAAAATCGTCGGGCTAAAGTATTAACTGCTATATTCAGTGTTTCTTACACTCTCGTTCGCTGAACACATGTTGCCCTCGGGTCTGAAACTGAGCTACCCTTGGCCTTTTGTGGCACTTGCGTTTCTTTCTTTCACCGAATGCGGGCGCGGTGGGGGTGGGGGTGGGGGTGGGGGTGGGGGTGGGGGAGGCGGAGGGGGCGGGGACCCTAAGGGCAGGAGGGGATGGGGGCTGCGGGACAAGGAAGAGGGACGCTGTCCGCGGGTCGCTTGCCGTCGCAGCCTGGGCGAGCCGCGCGCCAGCGGCCCCGCGCTCCGCGCCTCCCCGCCTCGCCCACGCTCCGGCCCTGCGCGCCCCCGGGGCCCTGGCCCTGGCCCCGGCCGCGGTCTCCGCGTCTCTTCTTTCACCCTTTGAGGTCGCACATGTGCCAGGGCGCTGACTGACGCCGCATTTTGAAGCGGATCGTGAGACATTGTCCGGCACAAGCCATGCAGAAACTGCAGCCGGCTGCGCGCGGGGCAGGGCTCCCAGCCGAGAGCGAGAGCGTTTCTTTCTAGGTGGTCAGGGGCCGAGCCCGGGGCCTGTGCCTTGCTGCAGAATCGCTGGGGTCGAAATGCAGGATGTGACACTTGCAAAGCCATGAAAAGGCAGGAGAGAGAGTGTGTGTGTGTGTATATATATATATATATATATACACACACACACACACACAATTTTCATGTATCTTGGGGCTGGCATGGTCTTTATCGTGGAGGGAGACCCCAGTGTAAGGAAGCAAATTTATCAGCCCTTCTCCCTACCTGTGCTAGAAAAGGCTCCCCACAAGTCAGTCTTTACGGAGTTATTAAAAGGTATAGTTTGGCTAAGCCATATGCTGATCTTACTTAAACGGAGAAGAGTTTTCAAGAAAAATAAGATTGCAGCTGGTAGCTACGGTAGTTTTACTATTTTTGAACGGCTCTTTAGTATATGGTATTTTAATTCATCCCACAGATTCAAATTGGACTTTGACTGTGTACACTGGGATATACTGTATGGTGTTCTGAGTAATGCTGGTTTGCTAAAATTGCAATGTAGATTGATGCTAAAGAGGCAGCTTTGCCATTTCTAAAATCTTCTCAGGCATTTCGTACAGAATGAAAATGCTGACGGCTAGCTACCTCTGCAAACATGGGTGCTGTAAATGCATATAGGCTCCATCCTTCTACTTTCTAAGTACAGAATGGGTAATTAGTACTGCTCAGGCTGTGATAGTGAACGATACACAGTAGTCCCATTATACCAAGAATGCTGATTTTCAGGGGTTTATAATCAGGCTGCAAAAAAAAAAAAAAATGCTGTAGATAAAATTGGGACCCGATTTCCAGCGATGGGCAATCTTATTTTTATTTAAGAAAACGTGAAGTAAAGTAATCAAGGCTAGTCCCAGGCTACAAGAATGTGGCAAGTGGACCACGTCCAAACTCTCGGGGCTGCGGGCTGTTGCCCTGCATTCGTTTTCTTTCCCACTTTGCACTCGAAACACAACTTTGTGTGTCCCGTGTGTCTGAATCTCACAACGTCCTCGGGTGGGGGTCCCTGCTGCCGGGAGATGGTGGACCACTTTAGCGGAATGTACTTCTGGGCTCCGCATATCACAGGGTCCCGCGGCGCTGGAGCTTTCCCATTGGCCATTTGCTGCCGTCCCCGGCCAGAGCTCTGCCCCTGCTATTGGTGGTCACGTTGCGTTGGGTTTCCTTATTAATACTCTGCTAAGCCAAGGAAAACCTTACTCAGGCTACTCCACCACTGAAAGCAATTAACCTGTAACATGAGCTCTAACATCGCTGCACACTGCAGAGAACCAACAAAGATTTGTTATTTGGCGCGATGGCAAGTTTTAATCCTCTCCCAGTAGAACTCTCTGGGGGATTTTTAGCACATGGACATTACTGAACAGACATGTTCCAACTGCCCTGGTATGATGCACTGGATTTGTTCCAAACATGGAAAGTCTACCCAAAAGCCAGTGCATAATACAGACAATTGACTATAAAGCATCCATTAGAAACTGCATTCTGCTCAAAATCTCTGTTAAGTAAAGCCTAAGCCGGTCCTAAGAATAATATAGACAGCCTTTGGATGAAAGCATACCATAACTGGGCTTGTTGAGCTTACAAAAATTGTCAATATTTAGAGCATTATCTGAAAACACTTTCCTTCCCTTCCTTCCTTCCTTCCTTCCTTCCTTCCTTCCTTCCTTCCTTCCTTCCTTCCTTCCTTCCTTCCTTCTTTCCTTCCTTCCTTTCTTTCATCTTTCTTCCTTTTTTTCATTTTTAAATTATAGGCTTTCTCCAGAGCCAGGCCATGACCCATGACTGTGTCCCTGCCCATTGGGAAGTACTCCCTGGTTTTAGCGGCATTCATTCATTCATTAATTCAGCCGAGCTACAAATGCGGCTTGTTTAGAGTTTTGCATTGCATTGTATTTTTAAAATATATTTAAATATATTAACATTTTTTTCTGTGCCCCCACTTTCATTTTGCATGCATTTTGTTTCTTCTACTCCCTATTCAATACAACCAAGCTGAACTTACACCCAAAAGTCATGACTTACTTCTGAGAGCTTCTCTATCTTCCAGTACATACTGTTGGCTTTAAGTACTCCTCTCTTTAAAGTGTGTATATGTTGGTTACCCTCGTCAAATGAATGTAGCAAAACTAACCACAGTAAAATTTAAGTATTTTAAATATCAACTCATTTGCCTCCTCATTACCTAGAAAGAGAAGTATTTTCTCTCTCCCTCTCTCTCTCTCTCTCTCTTTTTCTTTCTTTCTTTTTTTTTTTTTTTTTTTAGATCTCAGTTTCTCCATCTTACCCTTTTCTCCAAAAAATAGAATAGGACTATTTTGTCAGTGAAGTAACTTCCCTCTACAGCTATATCACTGTGTCTTACAGGAGTTAGGGTTTAATTTGGCTCCTATTTAACTTCCCAGGCAATGAAATATCTGACCAAGTTATTCTGAAGATGGGGTGTTTTCTTTAATGATATATTTTGCTTCTAACTAAATTGCTTTACTTAGCAATTTGTATTACAAGGGAAACGCTGATTTGATATTTTTCAGCATGAGGATAAGAAAATCATCCAGTGGCTAAAACCTATCTCCCTGCATCACAGAATTTTATTAGGAATGAGCACTTGCTGGTCCTGTATCTTTAGTACAACACTTAGTGTGAACATCATGAAATATTAAAATGAGAAAGAGGCCTAGCAAATCTTGAGTGGGTAACTTTTAAATGAGGCCTTCAGGAACTGATCACGAGCTTCCAATCTCCTGCTACTGGCCAGTAAAAAAGGAATTAGCACTCAAGGCTTCTGGCACAATCACTGATGCTCCTGTCACAGCGTGCAATAAACAAGAGAACAAACAGGCAAAAATCCACGGCCACTATTATGTGAAGCAACACATCACTTTAAAGAAAACAGGTAGAAAGAAATGAAAAAGAAACACAATAAAAACTTTTTTTCATTTAATTCAATTAGCCAACCTATAGTACATCATTAGTTTCAGATGTAGTATTCAGGATTTTATCAGTTATACACAATAGGTAAATCTTATTGGCACATGTGAGTGGAAGCTGGAGGAACCATGGGTTTAAACTGAGCAGGGCGAAAAAAAAAAAAAAAAAAAAAAAAAAAAAAAAAAAAAAAAAAAAAAAAAAATAAACTGAGCAGGGCGGGTTTCAGGGAGATGAACTTCATCCCTCACTTCTCTCTTCAACAAATACATAAGAAAAATGTTATTACTCACAAATGCTTCCCAAAGAGGATGTTGTGAGATTGCAAACACATATTTGTACATAGTTAATGTAAGCGACATTCAAACGTGAGGTTGAGGTTTGTGAACTTGACCTTCTTGGATTTCAGTGTGATCATGTAGTTGATTAACACGTTTTCATTCATTGAAAAATACATACATTTAAGAAATTTGCTTATGGAGTCAAGAAAGTGAGCTGTCAAAGCCCATTTTTAAAAGAAAGCCAAGGGAGAGCAGGGTCTGACTTCCCATGTCCAGGTAGGCGGTGTGTGTAATCTACTCCCCGCCAAGGAGAGCAAGCCGTTTCATTTTCTCTGTGATCACAAGGATATGTCCTGGACTGTAGCTGGCATATTTATCCACTTCTCCAAAAGCAACCAGACAGAAAAGTTTCACATCTCCCGTGCTTCGAGCAACAGTTGCTGAAGCTACTGTGACATGCATGAAATGAGAAGAGCACACTGAGTACTGAAACACCAGTTTCCTGATTCCTCTGGCATATTTTGCCAGGCAAGAGGCAGAATCAGATCTTGTTGTACCAACAGTAGCTTCAGAAGGAGAAATGATTCAACCATTAATACTTTGACAGAAGCATTCTCCACAATAAAATTGATTTTAGGGATCAGAAAAATATTTTACAAATTAAGCTATTATCAAAGTGTACAGAAAGAAAGAACCTATTGAACGATTGACTCAGGATTGAATATTATTAAAAAATAGCCAGATGCAGAATTTTCTGGAGCAAAAATGGGAGGAGTTCACTGATTTTGTAAACAATGGAACGTCTTGAATTGAATTGTTTTACCTGGGTGAATTATTTTGCCCAGAGATCTCAAATCATTTCCTCAGCAGCAGCAGCCTGTAGTCTGAGAGACGGAGCCCTAGTAGAAAATGCTGATTGATTAAAATTACTTCCAGTTCTCTTCTTCCATGAACTCACATAAACGGTGTGCATGCAACGTCATGGAGCAGGCTGATGCCCGCACCTCTTCCTGTTTAGCTGTTGGTGGAACTAACTGCTACATCTATCACTTGCAACAACCAAACATGCCTTCTCTCTGCATGCATATGTGTGATGGAATATTTTTATCCCCACTCTGAGATGATGTGATATATGTATATCAAAATATATATATACATATATATGTATATATATACATAAAATCACTAGAGGTGTCGAGCCTATTAAAATCACTGAAAATACCAATCTTAAATAAAAGTGTACTGGCTTTTATTTCCATGAGGTTCTAGAAAACAAGTTAAGAAAGTAACCTAGTAGGTCCAGGGATGTCTGAGTTACAAATTCAGCCTTCCTGTTGTGCAGTGTTTGACCTGAAGATGTGTTTTTCTCACCTTTAAAAATAGTAATAATTCCACTCTGTATGTTAGAGCCAAGTGGCATTTTCTTTATCAGGTATTGTTCGAAGTGGCACTTCTAACGAACCACTGTCATTGGATACCTCGAGTTTTGAGGTGAAAATTAAGGTCATCATTCCTAACTTGCTTTCACAAATAAAGGCTCTTGTCTAACAAACCTAGTCCTTCATGTCTTTTTAAAAGCCAATGCCTAATGCTTTAGCGATCTGAAGAGTTCAGTGGGGATTTCCTTTTCTCATTGCGGGTCGAAAAGAAGAGAGTACATCAAAATGTCTTATGACTTTCCAACTTACTTTATATAGTCAATGTTTGTGTTGCTTGGTGTTTTGGTTCTTCTTAATCTTAGGTTATTGATTCAACATCAATAGGAGGAAGTACTAACAAAGAACACTGTTTTGTCTTAAAATATCTTTAACATCCTCTTGTTGGCACCCCATGCAGATTGCCACTTTCACGAAAACCTGAAGCAGTGACAAGCCAATTACTGACCAATTTCTGGAGGTGGGATTTAAAAAGTGCTTTAATTGCTCCTTTTTCACGTAGGCTAGAAAACTGGATAAACCTACACAAATTTAATTCCAACTTTCTACAATATAAAATAAAATTATCTCTCTTTTATGTTTGCTTATA
Source organism: Canis lupus familiaris (assembly GCF_011100685.1). NCBI lineage: Eukaryota > Metazoa > Chordata > Mammalia > Carnivora > Canidae > Canis > Canis lupus. Next base: position 40,294,768 of record NC_049231.1, on the reverse strand, counting down.
CATTTTGCCTATGTATATTTAAATTTTAACTCTGTAATCTCTTTGAATTATGAGTAACACATATCCTGCAATGTATTTGTAAATAAGATTTCTATTCATTTGGGGAGGCAGCATATCTTCTTGTAGTATGAGAAGGAATGTAAATTGTCTGCAGATGATTTCTGTTATAGGTTATAAGCAAAAATACCATAGAGCAACATTTACTTTAAAGAGCAAAAGACAACCAACTTTTACTCATTTCAATACAATAAACAGTTACATTTCTCAGTTTAAATATTTGGAAAGGAGAGCTATAACATATGTGTTCTTTGTTCAAAATTCCAAAAAATGGTAGTTTTGTTTAAATTTTTGTTTGCCACTTTTCTACGAAATTTGTGTTCCAGGAAGCAGCAGATGTATAACATGCTCTATTAAAATACAATAAGATAGCACCCAGGGCACTTTATTAAAAGTAGCATTGAAATAATATTTTTGATGCCAAAGAATTGTATTCTTGGAAGTTAGTTTAGTAAAAGTAATTGGAAGCAATGGTTAATTGTTTCTAGAGCACTTATAAGTAAATATTATTAGCAAAGTATTTTAATTACTGTACTTTATGTGGCCTAAATGTAAGCATTTATTAATACAAACCAAGCACTCATTACAAATTTGCACAGAAAATGATAAAATATTATGTATGAAATGAAGCATTAGCATGGACCATTAAGTCCTCTATTTTCATTTAATTGAATTTGTCAGTAGTACCCTCTTTAACTGAAAACCAGTCATAACCACAAAATTAAATAATAATTAAAGAAACAACTATTGAAAGAGTGTTGCTTGGAAGCTAAGGTGCCATTTAACCAAAACATAGCAATTTCATGTAAATTGCAGACCATGTAGACGCAGTTCTGAAAATTATGCATCCTGTGGTTCCGTGTATGTGTGATTTAGCAAGCAATTTCAGCATTGCAGATTAGCTACCCTAGTTGAAGGCCCCATCTATAATTCAGAAAGGTGGGACATGGTTGAAAGTTCCTATAAACTTACCAATGCTGTTATGAGGCGATAAAAGTTCGATGTAACGATTCAATTTATTGCTACCTAATCAATGGCTTTGGCCTACTAATGCTTGAGTGGACACACAGGACCATGAGTGTCTGTGTTCTCGGCATTCTTGTTAAGTCACTGTGTGTATGGGGTAGGCGATAATCTAACTGGAATTGGGACCGGATTAAGGTACACATACTTTGCTATTGGGGTATCTAGCATCTCTGACTGTGCTATGTATCTTGACTGTCTTTCCTGTTAAAACTGTAATATTACCCTTTCAGATACAATTGTTCCTATTGATTATCAATTAAAAACTTCTGATCTAAGATTCAGGTTAATTTACCAAAAAGTCCAGTTTCCTTGCGGTCACGTGTGTGCATGTATTTCTATACACATGTATGCAAGTATTTATTTTTACTAGTAGTCCATCTAAAAGACCTCCAACCTTTGTCAACTGTATTTTTACTCTACCTAGACAAGTTCCATGTTGCACAGCCAGCAGGGGGAGGTAAGATTTAAGGAAATAGCAAAATGAACTTGATGGAAGCAACTACTTTAGGAGGCAAATAAACAAACAAACAACAACAACCAAAAATGTAATGAGCAGCATGAAGGGGTCTCTAATGTATTTGAGATAGATTTAGCATCTTAGATAAAATGCTGGCCGTCGATCAGAATTTTGATAAGCATTCTCCAATGTACTTTAAGGACTTAGATCTTGCATATTGTAAGCAGATGAATTCATTATTGGAGACCCTTTGTGATATTTTCCAACATGCAAACTATAGCTGAATTTGTGTATGTGGATCTTGGATCTGTAAGACAACTTAAATAATAACAAGTGTAGCAATCAACAAATATTCTCATGAGCTTGCAGAAAGTGTTGATTTTGTTTAAAAGTCTTACAGGATTGTGTCTGCTCACCTAATTGACTACTTGTATGCAGCAATTAATAAAAACCACAGAGTAACTGAAGGATTCTGGTTTTTAAAAACATATAACCTAAACTGTATTTCCATATTTGTACACAAGCAGTCAGTTAACTGTGTGGATAAACTGGATATGATGTGTGTTCTTTTTGAAAGAGACTTACATTTCCTTGAAAATAATCAAGATTAGGATTTGGAATAAAGCAGTACAATTTGCATATTTACAAACCTCATTTTGATAAACTCAGTTTAGCCCAGATGAGGGTTAACTCAGCTTGACTACTACAAGTCTGACAAATATAAACAGTGGATGTTTCTGTAGTTAACATAAAGTATATAAAAATGCAGATCGATGTAGAAAACCCATTAAATTACATTAAACTTGTCACCAAGGAAAGTAGAAAGTTAAAAACTGTATTTTACAGTTGTAAATAGATTTTTCATTACAAAATATTTCACAGGTTTTATTTCAGCTGATCCTCAACCAGCTGTAAGGCAAACTTGTACCCATTTTACAGATTGAAAAATATAGCATGTTTTTAGTACTTTAAAATAAACCTTGGTTTCACATATTTTATGGATTTTGTTTCTTATTTTAAAAAGATGTTTTTTAAACTTAATTTTTAAATGTTTAAACTCCAGTTGTAAGACTAAAAAATTTAGCATTTTCTATTAATTCAACTTCTTTACTATGAGAACTCAAAGCGGCCAGCATATATAAACACATCCTTTTACATTTTAGTTTCCTTGTTGCGTATACTAATATTGAGACTTAGAAAGCCATTTTTGAAAGAATTTCATTTCAGATGACCATGTGAGGCAAGAATCAAATTTCGACACATCTGAATTCTAGTTAAAGTAATTTAAGAATCTATGCTAACCCCTTCTTTCACACACACACATACGCACACGCACACATGCACACACCATAGCCACACACATACCACTGAAGCTCTAAGGCAAATTTACTGCATTTTCCAATATTCCAATTTTATTCTCTCTCAATCAATACATAACCACTGACTCTGATTTCAAAAGATTAAAAAAAAAAACAATAACTAGAAAGCATAAAATTCAAAGATGAGGAGTATTGTAGACATTAGATCTCTAGTGCTCACACATGCTGTGAAGACACCAAGCCACTCTGAGTGCTTCACTTGGGGAATTCATATAGAAAAGAGAGACTGCAAAGGACTTTTGCTAAAATATCTAGTTCTTACTAAAATATTCATTCCTCTAAGCTCCTGAATACTTTATAATACCTAGATTAAACTGAGATTCATAGAATTTAATGTGGGGATTTGAGCTATTTTGGGATTTTAGATATGCTGATTTTATTCTATAATATCAATATACTTTCTTTCAAATTCATGTACAACAGTTGGCTTTTCTCATATAATACTTTGCCTCCTAAGCTTTTCCAGAATCTTTCTTTATTTTGAGCAGATCACTACAACTCTTGATTAACTGCTACAACCAATTTTAAAAACTCAAGTGAAAAGAATATGCCATTAAACCCTCAATATTTGTGGAGCTATGATACCACATTGTTATGTAAATGTGGTCATATCCCCCTCAGCCTTGAAAGAATGGGACATATGCTGTGGAACTGTAGTTTCCAGAGCATGCAAGGGGGTCGGATCGATATTTTATGTATTCATCTCAATAAGCCAGGCACTCTGTTTGGCTTTGGCATTTAGAATACGGATTAAAAAGATTTTGAAACTTTGCAGAGAAAGTCCAAAGTCAGAATGATGGATGGCTAAACAGTCATTCAGTGGAGAAATTATTTTTCCCGTCAAATAGTCTGGATTATGCTGAAATTACCCCACAGCCTGAAAAATCTCAGTAGCTTAAAGCAACAATCTAATCTGCAGTTCTGTTGAAGGTTCAGCACAGGCTGGAATTAGAGAAGGAGAAGACTAGTGTTTGCCCCATCAAGACACTGGAACCCAGACTGGTAGGGACTCTACTGTGTGATCTCATTGACATGTAGACACAAGAATGTGCTAAAACAGTGGAGGTGAGAACAAGGGATTATTATGCTTTGCCTGTCAGATGATTCTCTTGGAAGTGACACATGCCATTCGTCCCATCTATCCTTGACCCATAGCTAGTTATATAACCATTCCTTTTTAAGAAGTAGAAAAGCCTAACTTCCAGGGGCCTGGAAAGAGGAGAAAACTTGTAATGTCTCCAACAGTCAAATGAATATTAAAGGTATTAAGGGGTATTAAGGGGTTTTAGAAAAAGTATAAAAAGAATATAAAAAAGTTATAGGCTCTTTTTTAAAATCAATTTTTAAATTGGAATTGTATGTGACTCTCAAAAAATTCAGTAATTACTCAGAACTTTATAAATATGTGGTTAAGAAATGGTGTTCTTCCTCTTTGTAGGCACTCAGTTCAAGTCTGGTGTCACCCAGAATGTCCATACTTGCACCATATTGTCACACATTGCTATGGCTTGCCCTCAGTGTGCCTGTTTTGTTTTGTTTTGTTTGTTTTAAGAAATTAAATTTCCATTGCATGTGACAGATTCAGTCTTCCTACACTGAGTGATCCCTGAGTCTTATAAAATTGTTGCATGATTTAATCCCTGAGTGCTTTTGTCAGGTTCTGATACTGTTGTTAATCCTTCTAAACTGCCTCCCACATCTAAAGACCAAAGCCTTGTTAGTGTCAGAGGTTACCTTTGGATAACCTTTATCCAAAGGACTCTATATTGGTTACCTCAGTATAGACTCTTCACTTTGTGTCTAAAGACCAGTATCTAAGGTGTCTCCAAAGAATGACTCATCTATCTCTCAGTTAGAACCATCTGCACACATTAAATGGAACAGAAAACACTGAAACCACCATTTGTAGCCATTGGCATAGACCATGAGCAGTTAAAGAGATCCCAGAAAAGAAGGCGCGCCTGGGTGGCTCAGCCAGTTAGGCATCTGCCTTCAGCTCAGGTCATGATCCCAGAGTCCTGGGACCCTCAAGGGTCTCCCTGTTCAGTGGGAGTCAGCTAGTTCCCCTTCCTCTGCCCCTCCCATATGTCCCTCCTCCTTTGCTCTTCCCCCTGTACACCCCCCCTCATGCTCTCTCCCTCTCATAAATAAAAAAATAAATAAAATCTTAAACAAACAAACAAAGCAAAACCCATTGCCAAGGATCAAAATAAATTATTTTAAAGATTTATTTTTAAGTAATCTCTACATTCAACCGGGGGCCTAAACTCACAACCCAGAGATCAAGTCACAAGCTCTACCAACTGAGCCTGCCAGGCATCCCCAAAAGGAAAATCTACATAAAAAATATATGGGGTCCCATATCCCTTGTTTGGAGTTCCAAAATCCAAAATCCAAAGAAAAGCTTCTTGTTTTTTTTTTTTTTTTTTTTTCTTTGTAAGTCTGGCAACAAACTCATTAAGCAATGGAACCCAACCTGAACTGAGAGGAGCTTTTAAATTTTGTGTTTGTCCTATTTAGTGTGAATAGCTACACTTTTCGTTGCAGAACTGTTAACATATTCATGTATGGGATATTATCTCAGATCCTACTGGGGATGCTATGAAGTATAGACCATGCGTAGGTAATACTCTGAAACATTCAGAACCCCAAATATCCAGCTCCGCAGATTTCCAAAAAGGAACTGTGTGCCTCTAAACAAAAGCTCATTTTGGTGAAAAGGAAGAGATCTGGATTTGAATCCTGAGTGCCCTGACCGTTATGTGCTGTTTAATTAATTCTGCTCTCTGTGCCCTATTTCCTTCATTTGCATGTCAAAATACAGACTTCCAAAGTCTCTCCGGATCTAGTGCTCCCTGACTCTATTATAATTTCACAATATATATTCTCTAAATGTGGCACATTTGTTAACTTCTGATATCACATCCTGTCTTCTTTGAAGCAAAATAGTCTTCTAGGGGACAGGCATAGTTCTGAACTGCCCTCTGCCACACAGCTTCATGCATGTCAAGTGCAGTGTGAGGAATTTACTTAGGGGATTTATTTTCTTAATCCCAGAGTGTCCACAAAAAAATATTGAAATTTAAAGCAATTGAAAATTGATTTAGACATAAAGTAGAGAAAAGAACTTTAACTTTGTATTTGTAAATTAGCTCATAGTTCTCCCAAATCATTTGGTTTTTATTTTGGCTTTTTAATATACTACATAAAACCTTTTAGACCTCTACAAGAATTGTGGTTTAGACTAAAAGAAATACTTTATGATGTTTTCTATGTAAGAGGGAAAATAATACTTTATTACAGATGTTGTGGTTGTATCCCAAATTCCCAAATCAATGTCATTTTTGTTAGAAGTGGTCAATATTATTTACACAATAAAATAACTCATTTGATTATTCCCTGTAATATTCTTGTGTACATATTATGAACCAGATTCTGCTCTTTAATACGCATAAAAATTTGACCTGACTTTAATACTTCAAATTGAATCTAATTGATTTCTAATTGACTTAATAGAATGGGTGTGTGTGATTCTGTGTGTGTGTGTGTGTGTGTTTGTGTGGTGTGATGTGTTTCCACATGTTCAAAACCTAGCTTTAGATATTTATATTTACTTATATTAGTATTTTTAAAGGCTCTTTTTACATAGATTTTCATTGCTAAGACATAGTTCTTTTTAATCACAAATCCGGAACATCTTGCATTTCATTTGTGAAAATAAAACCACTTCATTTTATGGGAGGAGTTATCAATATAAAAATATACCTAAATTTTAGAAAATGCTTTTTAAGTTCCCAGGTACTTCAGTTATGTATTGCTACATAGCAAGTTATCCCAAATCTTGGTGATTTAAAACAACAATGAATTACGTCTTCATGATTCTGTGGGTGGATAATCTAGACATGTCCACTACTGGTTTTTCCTGCATTCAGGTGGAGGCTCAGCTTGGCTTACAGTCTAGGATGGCCTCAACTCCCATGTCTGACAGTTGATGCAGGTTGTTTGCTATGGTGTTTTTGTTTCTTCTCCATGAAATGACTCATCATCCAGTAGGCTACACTGAACTTTCACATAGCATATTGCATTGAGGTTCCCAAACTTGTCTAAGTAGAAGCTGCAGGATTTTTTTTTTTTTTTTTTTTACGATTTATTTATTTACTAGAGAGAGAGAGAGAGAGAGAGAGAGAGACCGCACGCGAGAGTGCATGCGCAGGTGTGTGAGCAGTGGGGAGAGGCAAAGGGTGTGAGGAAGAAGCAGATTGCTTGCTAAGCATGGAACCCCGAGGAGGGGCCCCATATCAGGACCCAGAGATTATGACCTGAGCCAAAATCAAGCCTTGGTGGCCGATAGGACTGAACCACCCAGGCACTTGGAGATGCTGCAGGGATCTTAAAACCTCTACACCAGAATTCACACTAATGTTAGTTTCATGACTTTCTAGTGTTTAAATGGATGCAAAGGACAAACTGTTTAGTGGGGAGAGCAGAGCAGCAGCATTCTATCACTAAGAGGGTGTGAACGCAGGCAGGTGTAACTCAATGGAATCCTTATCTTATTGACATATCACCAGAAGTCTTAAAACTAGTAGGAGGCTCTAAAGGCTTTCTTTGAGCAACATTATTTTCTAATTCCCTCCATTCTTTTTTTTAAGAGTGATGTGTTCTCACCACAACCCACTTTCCCTCACTTGACAAAATATCATGCATTCTTCTTGCTCATCCAATATTGTAGTGGGGTGCCCTACTCCAGATGGCTAATCAAAGAGAATATCCAAAACACCGTTGTGAAAGAAGACTTGCTCCTTGATTTCTTGAATTCAGACATAATATAGAGTGGGAAAAGTGATAGTAATTTTTGTAAGGATTTTGCATTTTTCTTATCTCCAGTATTGTCAAAGAGCGCATTGCTTCAAGGGGAGAGTCCTACAAGAGCAACACGAACAGAGCATTGGAGGAAATATATCCTACTTCAACCCATGGTAGAGCTTGATGCTTTTGCTATCAATCTCATGCTATGTTTATATTGTTTTCAGCAATGGTGTACTCAATAGAGCTATAATGATAATTCCCTCCAGAGAAACATTATAAAACACAAATTGTTATGGACACAGAATATTATCTTTAGAAGTTTAATTACATACATTTTTGGTTGTAAAATTTTAGGAGTGATAAAAGATTTCTAAGTATAAAAATATACCACATTAGGACAAATTAGGATATTTAGGGAGAATGGAATGGAAATTGGGCTCAACAAGAGAATGGAACAATATAAAATTTCTGACTGTTAAAGAACATCCCATGCATGTATTTTTAATTTTTTTGCATGTGTGCGTATATTTTTTTAAATGCATGATGGTCCAAACCAAGGCCCTATGGTATTTATACTTCATTGGATACATTTTTAAAAAGTGGGGCAGCAGTTTTACTTTCAAATGTCAATATTTACAACATACCAGAAATTACATTCTTTGAAAATATTTAAACTTATGAAAAAAAGATTTTTCCTGTCTTATTATATGCTAGAGAGCACAGAGATTGTCCAAAATTTTTAGGTGTTATGTGAATACGAGAGAGAGAGAGAGAGAGAGAGAGAGAGAAAAGCAAAAAAAAAAAAAAAAAAAAAAAAAAGAAAGAAAAAGAAAGAAACCCACTGATCTAGTTCTATGTAATCCATTTTTCCCTAGATTTCAGGGCAAAATTAGTATCCTCTCTGTTGTCTAAAAGAGGCTGAACAAGCAGTGGGATATAGCTCAGGTTATCATTAATTTCACAGGGGTTAAATCAGGCTTAATACTATAATCACTGATGATGCTGGACTACATATGAGCCTCCAACTCTTGGACTTTTCAGGATACCAATAATCACAATGAAAAGCAGGTTTGTATTTGAGCTTTTCTCAGTTACCATTTAGATGTGCCCCAAGAAGATTAATGGTTGACATTTTTGCAGTCATGGAATACTTTAAGGATCTAACAACAACAACAACAACAAAAAGGTTGATACTATCATAATTTACATCCTTCGCTCCATACCCACATAAAAGTGCATATGCGCTCACACACAAAAGTTTGCATAGTAATTTCAGGGTTTCCTGGATGTGATGCCCAGGCTTTCATTTATCAAATTTAAGAACACCAGCTTCAAGGGAAAAGAATCACATCCTCCATCTGCTTTTATAACCTCCTACACTCTACATTATAGATATTCAGCACTCAGCAAATATTTGTTGATGATGATATCTGATATTTGTCTTCCTTGACATTGCTTTTGATAGTCATTTTCAAACAACCTAAATTCAGCATGAAAAACATTTTGGAAGGGGATGAATTCCCACTTTCAACATACTTCTGGAAGCATTTTGTAATTGACCAGGCTGACAAAACACCTAGCAGGCTGAGCCCATTCTGCTTTGTGCAAACGGTGGAGATTCTTGCTCTCCTACTTCAAAATAGTCCTGCCTCACTCAACTCAGAATCAAACTTACCATGAGGCATTAATTTTATGCAATTTATTAGATTACATATTCTGCTTTGAAATAATGTAACATCATAACAATAAGAAAAGACAATAGTAGGGAAAAAAAGACTTGTGTTGTTCTATTAACATTCTTTTTCCCTCCAGGCTTGCTTAGTTTTAGAGGTTTACTTCTGTCTAGCTTTACCCATTTAAATTCAAATCTCGGGATACCTGGCTGGCTCAGTCTGAAGAACACTGGACTCTAGATTTTGGGGTTTGGAGTTCGAGCCCCACATTACTTAAACAAATAAAATCTTAAAAATAAAAAACCCAGATCTTAATTTTGACTATCAGAGATGCTAGTTTGATAAGCTACCTTTATTCATTGGGGAAAAAAAAGTCCCACGTGAATTATAAATGTGTTGATATTAGTGTTCGTGTCCAATAGTATAAAACTGTAAATTACTTTAAACACTAAAGTTTTCTTACTTTTAATTTCCTAAAGACCATCAGGTACACATTTAATATAAAAGCAGTGTATTTTCTGCCATAAATACAAACTGATATTTAAAGATATTTTATGGTTCTGTTTTTATATACAGAAATCCAGAATTAGTCCAATTCACACAAAATAGTCTTTTGAAAGGAGACTACACAAATCTCTTAAAGTCAACAGTCATTGCTGTTGCCACCCAAGGAAAGGCCGGTGGTCTGTCCACGTAGATCCCTTTGTCAGAGAAAGTTCCAGAATTCCACACTTATGCTAGAAGCAAGGCTGAATCCAAACTGATCTGTTGGTTTAGTCATAATTATATTCATTTATTTTAGATGCCAAGAAAATCAGAGCTAAATAAACTTTGTTGACCAATGTGAGGAGCAAATACAAACCTGTGTGGTAGGTATTAAGACCTAACATCTATTGAGTGCCTAGCCTGTGACAGGTAGTGTTTGAAGGCGTGGTATCTTTCTTAATCCTCATGACAACTGTATGGGGCAGGTTTTATTATCCCATTTCACAGATATAAGCACGGGGCTCAGCAGTGTAATTTCTCCCAATCACATACCCACAAGACAGAATCAGGTATTTTTTCAAGTGCACGTGGTCTGGTTGGTATTTAAATATAAACAGAGAGTATTTTAAATTAAGGAAAATTAAAAATTTGGTTTCTCAGTTTCACAGACCCAATCTGCTTTACATTACTCTGCTTTACCAACCACTAGGAAAAAATAAATTGCAGGGGTTTGTAATCACAAATGACTTTAATCTATAAATGATACCCTACATTATTAAACTCGCTGATTTTTTTCTTCCTTGTTGACTACAATTAAGGTTTTGTCATAACGTAGCTATTACACAGGCAAAAAGTTTTCATTGACAAAACTGAAGTGACAACTATTACAATCTATACCTAGACACGGACTGGTGCCTCAGGGGTCTGGAAAATGTGCCAAAACATTTACCAAATTAAAAGTATTGCCAAACCCTGTTTCCCCAAGGAAGGATGGATCATAAGAAAGGGTGAAGGGATTACCAAAGTACAATTAAGAAATCAAAAATTAAAATTTCTGCTTCACGTTTTATTGCCTAAATAGCAATTGGATCATGGGTGACAATGGCTCATAAATTTAAAAAAAAAAAAGAAAAAAGAAAAAACATACCTGACATTATGTATCCAAATTGAAAATTAGGGAATGCATTTGGAAGCTTGGTAGATGGAAATAAAAATTTCATAGCAAAATAGGAATTAACAATCACCTCAAATAGTCTTTATTTTATAAAAGATTGCAGGGTGGAATTTATGTAAATTGCAAAGCCTCCAGAGGAGCTAAAAGGTTATTTAGTTGAAATGCAACACTGAGGCAAAAAAAATCAAAATGGCAACTTTACTTACCCTTAATGGTACTAAAATACATTTCAAAATAAAGTGAGTGAGTTAAAATTTTAAACAGCAATATGATTTCCATGCGAAGTTGTCAAGCAGTAATGTATGCTGTTAGGGAAACTCTCTGTGCAACCTGATTAATCTTCAGAATTCTGGTTTTAAATCTAAATTAACTGCTTCACAGGTTGCATTGGAGCCTCTGTTATGACATGCAATGTATAAAATCTTTCCAAATAATGCTGGCCCACTGTACGTGGTAAATCTACTTATATTTGGGTTTGAGGATTTTTGAATGGGCATTAATGTTAGAGCTTTCATGAGAGCACATCCCTGCCTCTTTCATTACCAGTAATGAAAATTCTGCAGGCTTCTTGCTATTTGGAGTGTTTAGGAAAGAGAAATGTGTCCTATTGTCTACGAGGCATTTAATAAAGTTTCTTTAATAATACAGAAGAAAAGATTAAACAGAGGGTATAGGATGCCAAGTGTGAAGATCCTCTCTCTATAATCCTATCTAGTCTCCTTTTTCCTCCCTCTGGCCTCCCCCAGAGTCCACTGCAGCTGCAGCCTCAGCTCCTCTAGAGCCCCTGGCCAGCGTCTGGGGAGCTTTTTCCAGCCATCTCTGCTCAGTCTAGGTGAGACAGGGAGTTCTGAAGACCTACAGAAGCAGAGAGGTCCGGCCGCTTCATAAACAAGTGGCCCTTTGTTGTTGCTGTTATATTCTAAATGTCAGGAGAGCAAATTTTAATATGTTGACTTTTATTACGACTTGATATACTTACATCATTAAGAGTGAAAAAATCCAGGCTGATCCTTATGTCTCTCTGCTGACTTCCAAAGGTGAACGTTGAAGTGAAAAAAAAACAATACGAGAATTATTGCATTGTGAAATTAAAAACGTGAAGGCAGGTGAGTGCAGACATGGACTAAGTGATTTCTTTAAATATCTGCAAGCTTATACTCTAAGTCATTTTTAGAGAAGATGAGAGAAGCCTCCATTCCTTAAAACCTCAGCCTAAATCTTTTCTGTTTATTCAGAATTTTTGCCAAGTTTCTTCACAAAGTATAAATACGTGAACACAGGGTCTAAAGGACTGATGGTATCCAGGTCTCCAATTAAAACTCCAGCTACCAGCAACTCTGAATCTGTTCAGAGAAAATTAATGATTAATTAGCAAATTTTGACTTTTGCATTTTTATATATTTATACGCCAAACATAAAAGGAACAATAATAGTTATTTAATTTGTTCTTCTGAATATCATGTCCAAATATTAAAGATTTTTAAAAATCATGTACTTGTATGCACTGAAATGGTACAGTAGCAGAAAAAAAATCTAAAATTATTTAATAGTTTATGATGTCTATTTTAGCTTCAATATTCTTGGTGTAGCAAAATTAAAATGACTACTTAAACTGATCATTTTGTCTGACTTATATCAAAGACTTAATTCATTTATAATTTTAAATTGTGTTTGAGGGAAATTAGGAAATATTTTTAAATTCATATTGACTCCAAAATTTTCAAGCTTATAAATTCAGACAGTCTCACTTGAATCCCCAAATATCTTAATTTGCTTTGAAGAGAAAGTATTTTTTCTTTCATTCATATAATTCAAAATAGCTAAACAGATTCTACTTCAACAATTTAAATGATTCACATGTGAGAACAAATATGGAAAATCTAAGCCCCAAACAAAATTGCAGACTTAAATTATAATGATAATTTAAAATGTGTGTAATATAATTATAGTATAGGGTCTGCTATAATGAGCTCGGCGATACTATATCTATATCAAATGTGTTAGGACGGTGATATTAGATATGCCTTTCTCTCAGCATTTTTTTACACATTTCTGAATTATGATACCTGTGCCAGAATCAGTCTACTGTATCAAGGATTTTTTGGATGGAGAAATGAATTTTTTAAATTGTCAAAACATGATAGAGCAAACTTCCATTTTCCACATAGAATCTACTAAAATATGAATATCAACTATATATGAATTTTAAATATATAAAGATAGTCACATATTCATTTTGAAATATCTGTAAAAGAAAGTTAAAGATATATAAATTGATAATTCAGATTCAATAATTTTGTATAATCAAAGCAAACTGGAGACATATTTAATTATAAATATTAATCATTATTACATCTTTCCTCATAAATGCTTAACAGGCCTTTTAATACCAACGTCTTTTTCTCAAACTTATAAAAATACATCAGGCCACAATCCAGGCCCTCCTTTGACAGTTGCACCGTTGTTAATTATTAAATTAATACCATATTGTTGGATTAACAAATATACACCACTGCTCCCTATAAAAGTTTAGTGCCCAAGCAGAAAACTATTACGTGGCCTGTACTGTTTAAAAAAAAGCGAGTAGTTCTATGACAAAATACTTGAGGAATGACCCTATTTGTTGTTTGATAGGGAAGTACTGCTAAAATTAAAAACCCTTTAATTCCAGGTGGAGGCAGGAAGGCAACGGAGAGCAGCGAGGGCAATCAATGCACGGTGAATTCAAGGAACAACAACAACAAAAGGCATACTCTCCAACTGTCGGTGTCCAAAGAGTCATCCGTCACCCACCGGACTGTCCACCCGCCCCATCTACCCCGCCAGTGGCCAGTGAATAACCAGGTGCACAAAACCCTGGTGCCAGTATATGGGGCTCGGCTAGACCGCATGGGTGTAGCTTCTCCCCTAGCGGTCAGACGAGCGGACAACTGATTAAAATACAGACTCTGGTGAAATAGTGTTAAATATAAATGGATATGTCCCCCACTCCCCCATCCTCCCCGTGGCGACCCTCGGAAAGGGTGGTGATCTCAAGCACCAGGAAGCAGAGCAGGCTTCCCGAAGCAAGGTGCCGAGGGGTTCTGGGGGGCCCAGTCGGAGCCATCAGGGACGGGCGAGCTCCCGAGGTCACCCTGCTGGCCTACCAGGCCCTAGTGCAGATCAAGCCCGCGCTTGGGTCTCCCTAAAAGTGCCCCGCGGGGGCAGGGAGCGGGGAGCCCTGCGGGGTGGGGAGGGGGGGGCGGGGGCAGGGATGGAGCCGCAGGTGCGGCCGGGGGCGCGCAAGTGGCAAGTGGGGCGGTGCGCGGGGAGGTTCGCCGCGGAGACCGGGAACAGCCAGATGGCGAATCATATGGAAATTATGAAAACTGATGAGATAACATCTCCTCCGCTTTGAACTCTGCTGCAAAAGACAAGATTATGTTTGGACACCGAGACATGAATCAATAAAAAGAGCAGAAAGATCAGTACAAAGACAGGAGAACGAGGTCTTGAAATAACGCGCCTGTTGCACTATCTTTCCTGCCCGGTTCCTGCAAGTCTTCCTGTCCTTTTCAGAAGTAAGTGTGCAAAGAGAAACGGCCCCCCCCCCCCCACCCCCCCAGGAGCCAGCCGCGTTTTCCTTGCAGCTAGTAGCCTCTTACTAATGACTCGCTTCTGAATAAACAAATAGCAGCGTCAAGAGCTCTCTATCTCCAGCTCTGTGTTCTTTGCCACCCCAGTTCCAGGTCCAAGGCTCTCCCCCTGAGCAGAAGCCTGCCGGGGTCCGGGGCCTGGCTGCCAGGTGTGGACCTTGACTGATGAGGGCACAGTAACCTGCTGACCCCACCCCCAGCCCTGGTTTCCGGGCTGCCTTTTATCTGCAGCCTCGCCTTCTTTTTTCCCTCTCTCCCCGCACAAAGCCCGAGGAGCCCTGGGCTGATCACTGGCCGGCGGCTGTGCCCGCGGCCTGACCCGTGTGGACTCCCAGGCTTACCCCTTCATGTGCCTGTTGACCTCGACTTTGGATTCTGATTCAAGTTTAGGTAACGCCTCCTCTCTAGTTTCTGATTGTGGCTGGATTTGGGAACGACATGTCATCCTTCATTTACCCTTATCAGAAATTCTGATTTTGGCTTTCTGACATTGCCTCCCCACCTGGGATTCTGACACTAATTCCAGACTTGAAAAGCTTCCAGGTTTTATGTATGTACGGATGCATGCATGTAAACGTGTATGCATGTGTGTGCATATGCATGTATTTCAGCGTGGTACCCCCTTTTCCTTCCTAATGAAGGTAATTCTTGATTTCTAACAATTCACAGTGTGGGCCAGGACGTTCATGCTACAGTGCTCCGTGACCCGTAACTTCGCTCTACAGGCTGTGCTAGGTGGAAACTGGCACATTCGGTTCCTGAGGATGGGCCCCCTCTACCAGTGGGCAAGCAGGTTTCGAAAGAAGCTTGACATAGGTCTCTAAAAAACGCGCTTTAAATCAAAGCGAGTGTGCTTAAGATTCAGTGTTGTTGTTTTTTTTTTTTTAATAAATGATATTTTAAAGCATCCTTATAAAGACACTTGAGCGAATATAGTTATATTTCTAGCCTGTTTCCCTGGAATTTTGGATTATACAGGTTGGAGTGAAGTTATGTATAAACACAAGCTAGACTATTCCTTCCCAGCAGAAAATTCTTTCTCAGAGCCTAGTGCTGCTTGTGGTGAGAAATATGTGAAATAACTCTTTTACAAAGTAATAGAAGTTTAAGTCAAATTATGCTAATTTTTATATAAATAGACACAAATTCAGGGGGGTAATAAGATGCAATATGAATCATGCCCAATCTTCTAGACTGCCCTTATGGAAGAAAAAAAACTTTTTTCTTCTAGTTAAAAGACAGAAAGAAAGATATGTTAAGCTATTTCTCAATTGCCAATTGACTCATTAATACATATTTAAGAAATTCATCTACCAACAGAATCACCTCCTTTCCACTTTTCCAAGAGTTTCAAACAGAAATTAATTTACTGTTCTATCAATAGTATAAGATCTTTTGTTCCAGTCACTGTATTCTGTGGACACAAAGGTCTCATGTAAAATAGACCATAGAGAGTACAGTTAATTTTATAAATATATTCAGAGTTTTGCAGGGATTTTGTGATGTTTCAGCAGCATGAATACATTTTTTTTTCTTAAATATCAGTTCTCCATAGTCAACTAGTTAACTGCTGCTGTATCTTTAAATGTATTTTTAAATGTCAAATGACTCTTATGGCTCTTCCAAAATATTTAAACGGAGGTTGTTTTTTTTTTTTTTTCCACATCAAACTGTCACTTCTTTCTTAGAGAGAGTTTTAAAGTTTCTAAATGCTGAATGAACTATCTTATCACTACCATTGCCATCACCTCTACCGCCATGAAATCATGTACAATTATAATTGACTTGCTTGAAAAATGATACTTAAACACTGAAATAAATCAACGGCAGAGTATTATGTGATGAAATGTATAGCAAGTGTTTATCAAATTGGCTATAGTCTCCTTTTCTTTAGTAACACATGTATGCTGAGTGCCTGCCTCCCTTCTTCTCCTAATTTTGTTTTTTTTTTTTTGTCCTTCTTTCTTTCCTCTTCCTCCAATCTTTCCTACGTTCCTTCCTTCCTCCCATCCTTCCCTCCTTCTGTCCTTTCTGCCTCTTTTATGCTTGCCCTCCAGCATCCTTAGTTTTAGAGTCTATGCTCATTCTGGTTTTTCCAGAATTGGATCTGCAAAACATGGCACTGAATCTGCCTTCTTCCAACCATGGTTTGAGGGAACAGATGACAAATATAGAAAAAGACAGTGGGAAAGATGGTTAGGATAGTTTATTTCACCCTTATGTTTGCCATGCTATTTTGTTGTTGCTTTGTGCAATGGGAGTCTTGTGTTGCTTCTAAAAGCTACCACAGGTCAAATAGGCAGGAGTAGCTGCTGTGTCGATTCTTGGAATTCGTTGACAACCAAAAAATAAACATTAAGACTTCTGTTGGGATTGGTATCTTCTTAATAGCTTCTTTGACAAATTTCAAAGCCTTGAAGTGGCAAAGTTTAGTGAGCTGACCTAGGGAATCATCTTTCTGCATATTTTGGTATTAAACTCTCTGTGGTGCCTATGTCTGTCTCATGTCTGTCTGTCTGGTTGAAACCGGTGCCGTGGATCAGAAGTGGTGCCTTTGCTTCTGCGTTACTAGAGCCCCACCATCTTTGCGAGTGCCTGACCAGCTTAACAGACATTAGGCACCCCTGCCATGAGTGCAACTGTGTGCCAATACATGGCCAAACTATCCTGGCTCTCAAATTTATGTAGACAAATTCACAATGTTGTTTGCTTGTGATTTATGATTTGTTTTTGAAATTGCAAAATCACTTTGATGTGACCTGCTATTCTCTGAACCCATTCCAGATGTGTTTAAAACTCTGGATTTGTCAAAAGAAAATTAAAAAATAATAATAATAGTAATGGTTAATATTAAAGAAAGAGAGTTCATCAGTACTTTTGGGTTTGGCACACTGTCTTGGACCGTCACACATTTTTTTGGTTCAGCAAAATTTGTTTGGCCAAGCATTTCCCCCTTAATTTTTAAACCCCTGAGTATTTCAGGGGAAACTTAATCCATATGTTTCTGGTTCACTGCCTCTTAAATCGTCAAAATGTTGTTTTCCAAAAGCTTTTTAGTGCTGAAAGAGGTTTATCAGACACTACACAAGTTCTCAAAAGTGTTTTTTACCCAACTTTTAGATCCCACTGGACATGAACTCAAACTCGTAGAGTTTGGTTCTAAATTTAACATCAACAAAACTTGACTGAGATCCAAAGCAGCCTGACTGCAGTTAGCCTTTGAAAAGTACTACATTATTGGAAGAACACATGTGTTGAATGGAATGTACAAATAAAAGCACACCAAAAAGGCAAAGTTTGAGGGATTGATGGCAAGCCTTCCAAGGAATGACTGTTGTGTAAATTTCTATTTGATTAGCTTTCCTTTACTTGTTAATTCTCCCAGCCACTACTCCTGGTCCCCTCAGCTCCATTGTATCCTGGGTAATTCCATTTCATATATAAAAAAAGGAAATTAAAACAACCAAGTATTCTGATAATCTTGTCAGAGTAGAAAAGGATAAGAAAAATGACAGAAGAACTTATTGTCTAGAATGCATCTTGTGATTTCCATAATTCACTAAAAAAAAAAATTCATTCACTGCCAGTTTATTTGATTTAACATCATCCAAAGTGTAAGGTTACATGGAATAAATAGCTAATTGGGTTAATTTAATAGCAGGTTAAATCTTTCTTTTATTTTGTCTAAAAGGCACATTAAAATAGTGCAATTTTCAAGTGGTCTTGGAAATCTAAAGTAGAGTTTCTTGATAAAAAAAATATATAGCTTTCCCACTGCTGGGTTTATAGTGGGAGTTGCTGGCATGCTTCCAGTTCACCGCGTGAAAATCTAAGCTGCCTGTATAAGTGCAGAATTTAGTGTTGGGTCTTAAGGTTTTGTTTGGCATCTTGCCAAAGATGTTATGCATTTAGCTGGGAAAATTGCCTAGAAGTTAATTGAGAGGAAAACACTAATATACAACCTCCCCCCTTACGAAAAAAAAAAAAAAAAAAAGCTACGGATATGCATACGGTGCTGTTCATTGATAAGATTTGTATGTATACAATACAGACTTAGAGTAAAGTCGATCCCAAGATCGCTAAGGATGGATTTTCACTGATTATCCACCCACCATATATCTGCTCCTTTGTGAATGTTTCGAGTCTCTCTCGGTTCAAGCTTTCCCCACAGTGCCCGCTCATTAGAGGCAGGAGGGGACTGAAGTCCTTTAAAAATGTCACTGACTAAAGAATGACTGGTTATTTAGGAATTCGGGAGAGGATATACATCCCATCTCTTATTTAAATGTTTTTAAAAGGGACGCTCTGGTGCAGGATCATGGGCTTGTCTCTCCCAGATAAGATGGGTGGAATATGCTATGCCCTAAGCTCAGGTCATGAGCTCAGGGGGAGGGCGGGGGGCGCCTGGGATGGAGCCCCTTGCCTGCCGGGCTCTGCTCCTCCCTCAGTGGGGGGTCCGCTTCTCTGTCTCCCTCCGCCCCTCCCCTCCACTCATGCACTCTGTCTCTCTCTCTCAAACAAATAAATCAAATCTTTAAAAATAAATAAATGCTTTTAAAAGGGACATTCTGGTGCAGGATCATGGGCTTGTCTCTCCAGATAAGATGGGTGGAATATGTTATGCCTTCAGCACAGGTCATGAGCTCAGGGTCCGGGATGGAGCCCCCATCAGGCCCCCTGCTCAGCGGGGGATCTGCTTTTCTCTCACCCTCTGCCCCTCCCTTCCACTCATGCATTCTCTCTCCCAAATAAATAAATCAAATCTTTAAAAAAATATTAAAAATAAATAAATGCTTTTAAAAGGGACATTCTGGTGCAGAATCATGGGCTTGTTTTCCCCAGACAAGATGGGTGGAATTTGCTTGGGGCCCTCCTCTGAAGGGAGCCAAGGGCCTCCAATGAACCCCTCCAGCCCCAAAGGGCCACCAGTAGCTGAGTCGACCCCTCAAGGTTTGGTGGCTTCCAGGCTGAGGGGACATTTCTTGCTCAGGACTTCATGACTTTCTGTGTTGCCAAGAGTCTCAGGACCTGACCTGTGCTGCCCCTGGCAGCTCCCCCTGGCAGCTTGCTCGAGCTTTCTCTCCAGCACCTTGCACTATACTTGTCAAGAATGTGTGATCTGTGTTTGACCCATCCCTGGCCCACTCCCCCTACTCGTCCTTCCTTTTCTGACCAATAATTGTGACAGAACTAAGCAGGTTCCCCAGGAATCAATGGCCATATTTCCTTCTTCAAAATGAAAGTGAAGAGTGCTGGTTGTCCATATGTGTGCATTGTCCTGGGTCCAGTAGATGTGCCAGGGGTAGGGGTGGGGGGGCCTTGGCCCCAGGATGCCTCGGCGGTAATTCAATCCCAGCTCCCGCTACCTTCCTGCCACCGGGCCCTCCCCAGCCTCCTCCCCTCCCAGGGCTGCTCTAAGCCTCCAGGAGACGAGCAGCACCTCTCAAAGCCCCAGTCCAGCCTGAAGCCAGCAAAGCCTGCTCTTCAATGACAAAGCTCGCAGTCAGTGGGCTTCTTGGTCACTTTCCGAGCCTTTCTTTATGGGCTCACTGTGATCAGCAAGAAAGGACTTGAAGCCAGAGGGCAGTAAAGACAGAGGAACAAAGCTGGGGGGGTGTGCTTTGGGCTGGAAAAGGAGGGAAAGTGATCCTTTAATTAAGATGAGTGTTCTTTTGTACCTGTACTGTATCTTTTGGATGCAGTCGAGGTACAGAGGACAGGAGCAAAAGAGAAACAATGTAAGTTTGCTACTGTATGAATTCCTCCTCCTTATACTTAATCCTGTCCTTATTGGGGCCCAGGGTGGAAAGCTGATAATTTCGGTGAGCCCGAAAAGAAAGGCAGGGGCTTGCTTGAATTCCTGCCACCATCCCCTTGATAATGAACAGGCCTAATGAATGCGGGTAAGTGGTAGGAATCTGTGACCAGCTGCAACGGGGCAGGTAATACAGCTCAGATTTAATTGGGAGCAGGTATTGGAAGGCTGTATTACTTTAATTGGTGAGGGGTTTTCTAAATGGAAAGGACAAAGTATAATGGACAAATTGTGCAGTACAATAGCACTTAAGCTGGGATTGTATGCATTCGTTAATCTGCTGAGGAATGAGGCAATTCTAAACAATTTTCTCAGTGAAACCAACTCCAGAAAGCTTGTCCCTTTTGTTCTCCCTTGGGAAAATGTAAGATTGAAACAGAAAATACCTTTACCGAGGCAATCATTTGCCACGTGTGGAAAGCGGATACAGCTGTAAACTATGAAAAAGGGATCTTTGTAGTACAATAAAGGATGGAAAAAGAGATAAAGCTTGGGATAAGAGTGAGCCTGTCACTGCATCTAAAGGAGGAATAAAGTGATGGCATTTACAGTGACAGATGAGACTCTAAAGAGAAGGCAGGACAGTTTAGAGAGGGAAATTTGATATTTAAAAGAAAGGGCTGTGATAATTAAAAGTAGCATTACACTAAACTGTTACGCATATCATTAATGACAGAAGGAAACTGGTGCCTTTTAAAAAGTTAATGATTCTTATAAAACCATTCTTGAAACCTTACACTTTTAAAAGTCTGTATGAACATAAACTTGGCCCCACAGGTTGGTATTTCTGATTTCCAGCTTCCCTTAAAAATATAGAAAGCTGTGGGATGGGAATTATAGTCCAGTAATTGGTGTGGCATTATCTGCAGAGGAGTGTTCATGTCCTGTGCAGCCAGAGAAAGGATGGGCTGAGACCAGTCATGGAAACGTGGCTATAAAAGGCTCTCTCTTATTGATATGTGGGTATAAAATGAACCCATGGGACATTCACAGTCAAGCTCATGCTATTTGCCTTATTTTCCTTTGATAATTTATATTTGACAACATCCAAGAGCATATCTATAGAATGGCATTTATGAGAAAGAAAAATTTGCTTCCAGGTTTGTGGTCCAGTGACCAGCTCTGATGAGACTGTTTAACCGGATTTTCAACTGGTTTAACTTAATGGTTGAGGAGCAATTGTACTGGAGCTCTTGTAATGGGACCTTACACTTGTATATTTCATTACAGGTGGGAAAACTGGAAAGATTGAATGTCCTTTGGAGTGCACAGAGGTTTGGCAGTGGGAGAAGGAAAACAAAACGGAGCCTGGTGGGAGTGTTGAGCAGACTTTCTCAAGATCCCAGGTGGGTTTCATGTACTGCCTAATGTGAAGAACAAGACTGATTCAGCTTCCCACACTGGCTGGAAAGGCCGAATTATCTTACCTCGGCTATTGTTCCCAGCTAGGAGCAAAGCTACAAAGCTTCAGTTTGTATAAAGATTTCTTTGGGAGGGAAACTATTTTGCTATCCACACATCTAGATCCCACACACTGGACAGCACCTATTTTGGCCTCAATCTGCTAAACTACAGACCATAATGGGAAAAGCCCCCTAGTGTGAAATCACACTTTTTCTCAAAGGAAAGCACAAGACTTTTCCTGGCCATTGGTACATAATGACAGAATCCTACCAGAAACACGGCGAGAGATGCCGTAAACTGTAAGATAAAACTGAATATCAGTCCCGTCAAAGCACGTTCACAAAGAATGGTCAAGAGACTCACCACCCTAGCGCATCTAAAAAGATGCTTGTGATCATGGCAATTCAAATCCGTCCCTGGGATTCTATGCGCAAAAAGTTAAATTCTGTCAAATTCCTCGGAGCAGGAAGGGTAGGATAGGAGTAAGGTAGGGAATTAAAAAGCTAGAGTCCCGAGTGATTCTTCATTTTGAGAGTGGTGGCTGGTAGAGTCCTCATTGGTACTGAAAAAGCCTTCATGCTTTTAATTGTGTGTATGTGCGTATGTGTGTGTGCTTGCACACATGTGTTTGAGCACTATTAAAGCTAATGAAATGTGACTAAGTTATAGACAAGTGTGACAGAAACTCAGAAAAAAACGCAATTAGACAGGCTCAAGTTTGTGTGAAACCCATGTTCCTGCTCCCCGTTCCCCCAGAATTAAACTGAAGTATTTCTGTTTCCTTCCCCCCCAAGCCAATCTCTTCCTACCAAAAGAATAGCCAAAGAATAACTCCCTCAACCAAAGTCCTATACAAATTGTGGCTAAAACCCATTCAGCATTGGCAATATCAACTTATACTAAATTGTACTATCCTGAGACCCATTTTCACTGGGCGTGTAAATAAGAAAGACAAATCCTGGGGATCCCTGGGTGGCTCAGTGGTTTAGCGCCTGCCTTTGGCCCGGGGCGTGATCCTGGAGTCCCGGGATTGAGTCCCGCATCAGGCTCCTGGCATGGAGCCTGCTTCTCCCTCTGCCTGTGTCTCTGCCCCCCCACTTTCTATGTCTATCATGAATAAATAAATAAAATCTTTAAAAAAGAAAGAAAAATCTTGATACATACACACACATTTATTGACTACCTGCTATGACTTCTTTATTTCAGCTAGTTTGACACTGTGTTCTTCTTATCAACAACAAAATCAGCAATTGTAGTGTTTTTCTATGACATTCAATTAGAGGCTTAAATATCAACAAAATAGAGATTTCATTTAAATTTGATTAGGGGGAATCATACAAATATAATTATATCCCTTTCTACTATCAAGTTATCCAAAGGTGTAGTCACCAAGTGGAAAAGCAAAATAGAGGGTTGATGGACCTTGGGAGTTTTAGGAAATGAAATCCCACAGATGAGGATAACATTTGGATTTTTTGCTTCTGTATCTATCATCCTTTAACCTGCACCTTATGGCACTAGTAATGGCCACAAAGTAACCCTCTACTCTCCTAGTGTAAGGAGAAATATTCCGTGTAGGACATTTAGGTTTATATTTGATGTTCAATATTTATCATTTATGCTACCCATCTATACAGAAAGAGATTTGCATACACACACATATATGGTTAACATAAATGTTAGATGTTACCTGGTATTACAAGACATTAAGTAGAAACATATAATGAAATCTCCAAGTAGTTTCAGTAAATGGAAAAGAGGTCCTAATTTGGGGAGGCATATTACCACTGTCAGTGAGAATAAAGGATTAGAGAGTTTAGGAATCTCATTGAAGTAACTTTTTTCCCTTCGTCTTATGAAACATCAATGTACATGCATGGCCAGTAAGTAAATCATAAAGTTACAATATTCAATATCAACATTATTTGTGTCTTTAGCTAAGATATATGTAGATAGAATACATTAATTTCATAATGCCTGTGTATCTGTCTGATACACTTAAAAATGAATTGTATTCATTCATCAACATTGGGTAGTCTCTGAAATCTCACAAAGTGAATACTAACAGACTGTTCTATTTTGACATCATTCAACTATGTCTGGAGCATATACAAATTTTGTGCTTTTTGTGAGATGTAATTAATCAATGGAATGAAAAGACCTTCCCATGGGAAATGCTCTTCAACCGTTTGGAATAGAAATTGAAACTTGAGAAATGAAGAGAAAACAAGCAAAAAAATATTAGACCTTCTGTTGGTTAAAAAAAAAACTGTAGAGAGTTGCAAATAATACCTTCTGCATAAAATTAGGATTCTACAAGTTCTGCCCACTTCATAAAGAGGGCAAAGAAAATATTCACTACACCATCTCAGAGTAGAAGAAAATAGGCTTTCACTTTTTTGAAGTTCTAGTGTGGAAGACTTTTCTATGAGGAACAGAAACACTAAATCTATGCCACACTCAATTAGTGGGGCTGGAATTCATTTTAGCTTGAGATGCTTTTATGTGGATATTTCAAGCTGTATATCCCAAGAAGTCCAGCAGAAGCAAAGACTAAACTGTCTATAATTTTAAAACACAGGGCATCCAGGTAACCTATGGAAAAAATAATACTGCTGAGGATTAGCTCGTGATTTAAAGATACAAACCACATAAAGAAATTTACCAGCATTGAAACTGTCAGCAGATACAACAGATAGAATTGCTCTCCTCAAATACAAAAATTAATGTAATATTTAAAAATGAGTTTAAAATGATTATGTTTAAAATTGGTAGAGAAATAAAGTTGTAATGGAAATCATAGTGAAAGAAGAGCAGGTTTGGTGGGGAAAAATCAGAATTTTGAAAGAACTTCATAAAACTTCATTGCTATATATGAACTCAGTTAATTAACAGAGAAAGTAGACGTATATCTTCAGTTCCAAGAAATGTCCATCATAAATACGCTCATAGAAAAACAAACTAATGAACTTATTATGGTTTTTGTTTTTTTTTCAGAGTTGTTGAAATTTAAAGAGTGGCAACTTATAAACAACATTATGTAATCACTGAAAACAGCCAGCAACAAAAAAGAAGTGACCATGAGTGTTGAACTTGATTATGGAGACTCTGGCCTTCCCCTATAGGTTTCAGAAAATAACAAGGGAATAAATAAAAGGTTTCTAGATGTGTCCAAATGGGGATTCTTGGGAGAGTGACATTAGCAAAATGGCAGATCAAGAAGCATCATTATCTTCTTCCTTGAACATAAACAAGAATGACAACAAGATTAAGAAACAACCAGAAACTATGGGAACCAACTTATAGGAGTTCTGGCACATAATCAAAGGTTTACAGCAGTCAAGCAAATGCTCCATCAAGAAAAAGCTATCTTCGAAATGCTAAGGAAGTTTTGTAACATTTCTATTCTTAATTCCCTCACCGCCTTCAAGCACAGAGCAAAGCAAGCCTGGACACCTGTTACTCTCTAAAAACCAGAAGAAAGAGAGCAGACTTGATTTGCAAATTATTGTATATGTTCATTCTAACTTGGCTGGGAGGTACTTGAATAAGCGACTGGCTCATCTTCATCTCACATAACTAGGAACATAGGTAGGAAAAGCAACCAGCACTGCTCATTAAAGTTAGGACAACAAATCCACAGACATCAAAGGCAAGAAATTCTGAGTGGAGATCTATAATAGATCATCTAAAACCAAGAGGCAAAAAAACAAAACAAAACAAAACTAGAGTGAGACATTTTAGGGAATTAGGACATTCAAAAGCAATAGCATATATAGGAAAATTTAGAAAGTCATGTGCATACCAGACAAGATACATGCTCAGAAGTCTTTTTTTTTAAGATTTTATTTATTTATTAATGAGAAACAGAGAGACAGAGAGGCAGAGACACAGGCAAAGGGAGAAGCAGGCTCCATGCAGGGAGCCCAACATGGGACTCGATCCCGGGTCTCCAGGATCACACCCTGGGCCAAAGGCAGCACTAAACTGCTGAGCCACCCAGGCTTCCCCATGCTCATAAGTCTTAAGAAGAACTTAAACTTTCTCCTCAGCTCTTCCGTAGTTCAAAACAAGCCTAGCTGATCGGTAAAAACATACACCCACAGAGAGCTAGTTTGTAAAGACTGAAAGAGATGGTTATCTTTTTTTTTTTTTTCTCTTTTTGGTGTATTTTTGTTTGTCTCTTTCAGCTCCTGGCATTCAAGAAAATCTCTGTCAAAACATTTGCTGAACAAGCTAAAGGAACAGAGACAGTGAGTACACACACCAAAGAACCATTTTTGAAAAAATAGTTTGTAGAAGTCTCAAAACAAATGGACAGCCTTCAATTATCAAAACAACAGCAAACAAGCAAACAAAAAACAGAAAACCCTAGGGAACAGAAAATATCTGATGTACAATATTATAAAAATCAAATACCAATTTTCAACAAAAAAAATCACAAAGCATACAAAAGAATAGACTTTGATTCATTCAAAGGAACAAAATAATTAATTGACAGAAACTGTCCCTGAGGTACCCCAGATGGTGGACTTACTAAACAAAGACTTTGAAATAACCATCATAAGTTGGCTCAAACAGATAAGGGAAAACATAGACAAAGAACTAAAGGAAATCTAGGACAGAATATAAATGAAAGGAAGATATCAGCAAACACATAGAAATGATAAAAAGAGAACCAACAAATTTTGGAGTTGAAAAGGACATTCACTGAAGTGCAAACTTCACTAGAAGAGTTCAACAGCGGATTTATCGGAGAATCAGTGAACTTAAAGATACAACAATTGAATTATGTAGTCTGAAATGCAGAAAAGAAAAGAAAAGAATAAACAAAGGTGAACAGTGCCCAACAGAATTGTGGGACACTATCAAGCAAACTAACATGCAAATAGAAATAGCAAAAGATGAGCTAAAGGGGAAGAATGATTATCATTTTTTAAAATTCTTTTCAAAAAAGAAGAAAGAAATTAATCCACAAATCAATAAAACTCAATAAATGCCAAGTAATAGAAACACAACAAGATCCTGAGATAAATTATAATCAAATTGTTGAAAGCCAAAGACAATATAGAATTTTAGATGGAACAATAGAGAAGTGATTTGACTTATGAGGGATCCTCAATTTGATTATCCACCAATTTCTCATTAGAAACCTGGAAGCAAAAGGGTAGTGGAATGAGATACTAAAAGTAAACACACACACACACACACACACACACACAAACACAAAACCCTGTCAACTGAGAATTCTATATCTGGAAAAATTGGCCCTCATCAATGAGGTAGCAATTATGAAATTCCCAGGTTAAAAAAAGAAAACAAACTAGGGAAGTTTATTACTACTAGACCTGCCCTACAAGAAATGCAATCTTTGAGTTGCAGTATAAAGACACTAGATAGTAATTTGAAGTGATACAAAGATGTAAAATTCTCTAGCAACAGTAAATACATAAACAAGTAGGAAAGCCACTATTATTATAACATTCATTTGTAATTCATATTTTTCATTTTCTATAGGATTTAAAAGAAAAAATATTTTAAAAATTATAAATCTGTTAATAGGAACACAACATATACATATATAATTTATGAGCTCAATAATATAAGGGGAGGATTGAACTTTATAGATTTACATATGCAATTTAAGTTAGGTTGGTATTCATTCAAATTTTAAGGTTATAAAATAAACAAACAAACTGAAACAACCTACTGAATGGAAGGAGGTATTTGCAAAAAATATATCCAATGAGTTAATATACAAAATATATAAAGAACATATACAACTCAGCACCAAAAAAACTAATAATCCAATTAGAAAATAGGCAGAAGACACAAGGAGACATTTGTCCAAAGAAGACATACAGATGGCCAATAGACACATGAAGAGATGCCATCACTGATCATGAGGGAAATACAAATCAAAGCCAAAATGAGGTATCATCAGAATGGCTAAAATAAAAAAACACAAGAAACAGGTGTTGATGAGGATGTGGGAAAAAAATATCAATTATGGATTAGAACAATGAGACAAAAAATCAATAAGGAATCAAAAGACTTGTAAATGCTATATGCCAATTAAATCTAACAAACACATAAAGTCAATCATTCCACTCAACAACAGCAGGATACACATTTTTCTCAAATGTATTATGAAGCATTCTCCAGTATAGAGCATAAGTTAGGTGACAAACAGTCGCAAGAAATTTTAAAAGACTGAAATCATATGGGGTATTGTTTCTGATCACAATAGCTTGAAGTTAGAAACCAACTTGAAACAGGAAACTGCAAAATTCACAAGTGTGTAGAAATTAAACATAACACATTAAACAACAAACTGGTCAAAGAAAAAGAAGAGGGAAATCAGAAAATATTTGGAGACAAATGAAAACACAACCTACCAAACCTTATGGGTTACAGCACAAGCAGTGCTAAGAGGGGAATTCATAACAGTAAATGCATACATTAAAAAAGGAAAAAAGTCTGAAATCAATAACATTACTTTCCACTTTAAGGAACTAGAAGAATTAATAGAATTAATAAGGGAAAAAAATCTTTTATAATCTCAATTGATACAATAAAAACATTTGACAAAATTGAATACTCTTTCTTGATAAAAATACTAAAAAAAATTAGCATAGAAGGAAAACTCTTCAACATAATAAAGGCCATATATAACGTCCTCCCACTACCAGCTAGCACCATATTCAATGCTGAAAGAAAAAAAGGCTTTAAGATCAGAAATAAGACAAGGACACCTGCCCTTGTCACTTCTAGTCAATATAGCATTGAAAATAAAATTTTAGTCAGAAATATAAACGAGAAAGAAATAAAAGGCATCCAAATTGGAAAGAGAAAAGTAAAATTATCTCTGTTCACAGATAACATAATTTACATGTATTAAGCCTTGAGGAGTTCACACAGACCCCCCCCCCCACACACACACACCTCTTGGAACTTATTAAATTCATCAAAGTTTCAGGATACAAAATCAACACACAAAACAGTTGTTGCTATACACTGACAATGAACAACATGAAAAGGAAACCAAGAAACCAATTTTGTTTACAATAGCATGAAAAATAATTAAATACTTAGAAATAAAATTAAACATGGAAATAAAGGACTTGTACTGAAAACTATAGAACATTACTGAATGACTCAATTATAAGTGAAAAGACAGCCCAAGTTTGTGGATTGGAAGACAATATTATTAAGATGACAACACTACCCAAACCAATCTACAGATTTACTGCAAAGATCAGATCTACATAAGTCAGATCTACAGAAATCTCTGTTAAAATTCCAATGGCTTTGTTTTTCAGAAATAGAACAAACACATCCTAAAATTCATATGGAATCTCAAGGGGCTTCATAGCCAAAACAATCTTGAAAAAGAACAAAGTTGGAGGACTCACACTTTCGAATTTTAAAACATACTTTAAAACTACAGTTCTTAAAACAAGTTCTACTGGCATAGACAGAAACATAGACCAATGGAATAAAATAGAGATCCAAGAAATACTGATTTGGACAAGAGTCTCAAGATCCTGTCCAGATGGGGAAAAGGAAATTCTTTTCAACAAATAGTCCCAGCAAATTTGGATATCCACATGAAAAAGAATGAAATTAGACAAGCAATGTACACACCAGATACAAAAATTAACTCAAGATAGGTCAAATACTGAACATAAGACCTAAAAACAAACCAA
Organism: Canis lupus familiaris; assembly: GCF_011100685.1. Lineage (NCBI taxonomy): Eukaryota > Metazoa > Chordata > Mammalia > Carnivora > Canidae > Canis > Canis lupus. The sequence continues at coordinate 40,265,144 of NC_049231.1, read as the reverse complement.
AACAGAAACAGAAAACAAACAAAACCCCAGAGAGGCAAGAAAACATAAGGGCAAAAATTCATGACATGGCATATGCCAGTGATTTCTTGGATATGATCTTGAAAGCACAGGTAATAAAAGAAAAAATGATGTTAGACTTTATCAAAATTTAAAATGTGATTTTTTAAAATTTAAAATGTTTGTGTATTAATGACACTATCAAGTGAGTGAAAAGACAACTCACGGAGTGGGTTATAACTCCTAAAACTTAAGTTAAAAAATAAAAAATAAACCAAGTACTTGTATAGATATTTTTCCGAAGAGATACACAAATAGGCAACAAGCACATGAAAAGATGCTTAAAGTCAGTAGTCCCTGGCAAATGCAAGTCATGATGACTATGAGATATACATTCACATCCATTACAGTGGCTATTAAAAAACAAAGCAAGAAAAAAAAAAGCAAGAAATAACAAATGTTGGAGACAATGTGAAGAAATCAGAACTGTTGTGCAATGCTGGTGATAATGTGAGATGGGATAGCCACTGTGGAAAATAGTGTGGTGGTTCCTTGAAAAGTGAAACCTTGAAGTATCATTTTATCCATTATATATATTACCTACCTAGAAGTGTATATACCCCAAAGAATTGAAAGCAAGGACTCAAAAAGATACATAGACACTTTTGCATATAGCAGCTTGGTTCACAATAGCCAAAAGGTACGATCAGCCCAAGGTCCACCAGCTGATGAATGGTAAACAAAAATGTGTTGTATACATACAATTGCAAAGTCTTCAGTCTTAAAAAATGGAATAAAATTATAATACATGCTACATCATGGATGGGCCTTGAAAACATTATGCTAAATGAAATAAGTCAAAAACAAAAGGACAAATATACTATGACTCCACTTATAGAAGGTACCCATAATATTCAGACAAATAGGGAAAGAAAGCAACATAGATATTTACTAGGAACTCTAGGGAGGGACTAATGGGTAGTTTTTGTTTCATGAGTATATCATTTCTGTTTGGTGTGATGACAATGTTTTGGAAATGAATAGTGGTGATGGTTGTACACCATTGTGGAATGTACTTAATTCCCTGAATTATGCACTTAACCATAGTTTAAAGGCAAATTTTACATTGTGCATATTTTATCTCTCTCTCTCTCTCTCTCTCTCACACACACACACACACACACACACCTTTTCACTCCTCAGCAATATAATGCTAAGCAACAATAGAAGCCTGTTTCTCAAAGTGTCTAAAATTCTAGTCTTAACAATTAAAATCCAGCAATTTCTTGAGCCAGAAATTGCCTTAACAACTGGATTGCAGTGATTTTAAGTGAACTAAATGGTTCGAGATAGAAGAAAAGGTGATTTTATTGAGTATATATCAAAGTTGTTTAAAATATGAAAATAATTATTCAGCCCATGATCATAACAGATGCAGAAAAATCTAACACACATTTATGATAAAAGCCCTGAATAAGCTTACAGAAGGGCAATTCTTCAGTGCTCTACAAGACAGAACTACAAGATATCTTCATAAAATCTACAGCTATTATAGCACTCAATAGATTGAATGCCTTCTCTATAAGATGGAAACAAAGCCAGGATTTCAGTTCTCACCACTTCTATTTAATATTTTAATTGAGGTTGTAGCCAGTGTAAAAGGAAAATAAAAATAATAGAAAATAAAGATATCCCTATTAGAAAGTATGATATTACCATTTTTGAGAAAAATCTTAAGGAGTCCACAATTAAACTTAATGAAGGAAATAAGGATGATTACCCATGGAGGATCAATAAACAAAAATCATTCATATTTCTATAAATTAGTAACAATCGATCCAAAATGAAATTAAGGATCCCATTCACAAAATCATCAAAAATAATAAACTGTTTAGGAATAGATTTAACAAAAGAAGACTAAGGCTTTTATATACTGAAAACTACAAACCCATTCCATGAGACATTCAAGATCATTTACCTAAATGGAAGGACACTCCATATTTTTGGATTGAAAGTCAGTATTTTCGTGATACCAATTTTCCCCTAAATTGATTTATAGATTTAACACCCCCTGTATCAAAATGTCAGGGGAGGGGGTTGTTTGTTTGTTTTGTTTTGTTTTTCAAAAACTGACAAGCTGATCCTTAAGTTAGTAAATAATTGTAAAGGATGTAGAATAGCCAAAACAGGTTTGAAAAAGAAGAGTAAAGCTGTAGGACTTACACTTTCCAATTTAAAAATTATAAAGCTGCAGTAAGCAAGACAGAGTACAACTGGTGTGAGGATAGACATATGGATCAATGGTACAAAATTGAGGGTCCTGGGATAAACACTTACATTTATGGCCAATTGATTTTCAACAAAGGTGTCAAGGCAATTCAATGAGGAAAGGATAGTCTTTATATAAATAGTACAGGGACAATTGGATGTCCACATGTCAAAAGATTAATGTAGACTCTCACATCCCGTCATATACAACAACTACCTCAAAAATGAATCAGACCTGATGTAAAAGCCAACCCCATAAATATTTAGAAGAAAATAGGAGAATATCTTTGTGACATCAGTTTAGGGAAAGAGAAAGACACCAAAAGCAGAAATCATAACAAAAAAGAAAGATAAATGGAATTCATTATATTTTTTTAAAATTAAGCTTTGAAAGACATTATGAAGAAAATAAAAGATACAAACTGAAATATTTGCAAACCACGTGTTTGATAAAAGACTTATTTCTAGAATATACAAAGAACACTTATAATTCAACAACAACAATAATAATAACCCCACTTTAAAAATGGGTAGAATAAAAAAAAAAATGGGTAGAATATTTGGATAGATATTTCCCCAAAGAAGACTTATGGGTTGCTAGCAGTCAGTCACATGAAGAGATGCAAACGTCTGACTCATTAGGGAAATGTAGACTAAAGAAATACGAGATACAACTTCACACTACCTTGTTTTGTTTTGTTTTTTTAAAGACAATACAAAATATTGACAAGATATGAAGAAACAAGAACCCTCATATGTTACTGGTGAACATATTCAATGGTTTAGCCACTTTGACAAAATTTGGCATGTAATTTTAAGTTAACATAAGCGTTTCAAATAACCCTCCAATTCCATTCCTAGGTATTTTCTCCATCCTCCCCAACTAGACAAAACTCTGTTTTATCCCTCTTATTATGGTGTTTGCTTGTACCATGTTTACTTTCTGTCTGTTAGTAATGAATATTTATTCCAATATCATAAGAATCTGTGATTGTACTCAAGCCACATAACTTTACTGAAAGGTAAATAAAATAAGAAGGGCACAATAAAAATGTCATAGGGATTTCAGTACAGAAGGGATTTTATTCCTTAGGAGTTCTCAGGAATGCATTGAGCTCATGAGACTGAAAGGGACCAAGAAAAGTGGATATGATCTTGAAGTCTGATGGAGAGCACAGACTCTTGATATTATAGATATTTATAAGAAAAGGCAGAGAAGAGAAACTCCCCAGTGTATGTTCAGAAAATAGCAATTACTGCAGTTTTCAATGTGTAGGTCTCTAAAGAAAAGAATGGTAGTTGGGCAGGTGAATTTCAACAGATGAGAGAACACATACACTTCAAGGCAATCTCCTGAATGCATAGAAGGATCACATTGGTTTAGGAACCAAAGTTAACATATATTTGAATAGGGAATTTACAACCCACTGAAGAAGTATTATAGGTATTATTATTATTTCAAAGGTTCCTGAAGCTTTATCTTCCAATTAGCATATTTTATTTCATTTTTTCCCAATAATCATATTTTAGATTCTGTCGTGAGTTCTTATTTTACTTTCATGGAAGTTGGTAGATTTTTGTTATGGCATGTATTTAGAAATAGGCACAAGCAATATTTCCATGCACATTCATTTTAACATGTGATAAAATATAATTAACTTCACATTGGTCATTGTTCAAAATAGTCTCAGAATTTGTGTTATTTTGTAATGGATTTGTGTTATTTTGTAAATTTTAACGAATAAGAAGTTTATGTTATTGCTTTCATAATGTCTTTGTGAGAACCATAAAATAGCACTAATCTAGGAACTTTTTCTTTCATGCACATTAATGATTTGAATGTGTAAAATATTTAATTATCCTCTAAATGCCACTAGGAGTGCACTGTTCCCACTCTCAGCTCAAGATATATTTTTATTTTTCATGTGGGGTCACTGGCATTCTCTTTAACTTTTTTGTTGTGTCTTTCAGTAGAAACTCCAATGTCTCAAAGACTTAAAAAAAATAGGAAAATATGCTGTTATACTTAATGATGGCTATCATCTTCATTCTTATGATTAGAGATAATTATTGATCAGAGATAAATATTTCTAATGTTGTATCCTCAAATATATATAATTATTTCTAATGTTGAGTTTTTAATTAGGGAATCTGCAACTCTTTTCTGAAACAAAATACTGTTTTGTCACTTTTTTTTCTCTCTCTTTTATAGGGGCTCCAAACTAAGAGTATGTTCCCACTTTTACTCACTTTTAATTCTGCTACTTAAGATAATAAGAAAAACAACTAGATTTTTTAATGACCTTAATCTATTTTTAGTGCATCAGTGTGAACTTAATGAAATAATGATTCTTAGTGGTTCTGTGGTTATTTTGAACATTTCTGCTTTATTTTAACTTGGGATTCTTGAGAGAATAGTTTTGTTTATCACAAAGTTTAGTCTGTATCTGGCTTACTGCAAGAAAGAAAGAGAAAGGATGGGAGAAGAAGAAACAAGAAAGAAAGAAAAAAGAAGAAAGAAGGAAGAAGGAAGGAAAAACAAAGAGGAAGGGAGAGACAGAGAAATGGCTAAACATGACAAAAAGTTACCATCTGAAAATCATGAATTAGGAATAATTATGGCCATAACCTATCTTGTAAGTTCTCTTCCTTGAACTAATTTATCTATGCCTGTTAACATGATTGCCTTCTATGCTTTTGAGGATTTTTTTTTCTAACCCCATAAATACATTCAACATATATTAAGTCTACTATTGGATATTCTAATAATTTGAAGGAATTTAAAGAAACAGTTACTGGTAAATTGCCTTGTAGAGTTTTGATTAATGGTTTAAATAATTTATTATTTTTAAAATAATTTATAGTAAATGTGGTATATTTTAATAGAATTTCTCCTTAAAAAGTTAGTAAGAGCCAATGAGTCTTTTCTTTTGAGCCAATGAATCTTAAAATAAATTTACTTCATTATAAATAGAAATTATATTAGTTGAATGCATATGTATATTTGTGGGAGGTACCAAACAGATTAAAAACATTAAATATAAAATTAAAAGTTTGTATTTAACTAAGGAAATGAAGATAATATAATAGCAAAATTTTCAGCAGAGTATAATCTAAAATTATTCAGTGTTCTCAGAATATTTTAATATATATTTTCTCAACAGGCTCTCTTCACACAAGACAAAAATGCAATTCACTTTATTAACAGTTAGCATATCATCTCTAAATGAAGCTCATTGCCATCTAAAATGGGTCCTGCAAGGAGCTAATGAGCAAGCTCTTGCCTGATATTGACAATTAATCAGGCATAAAAGCATTTAGGATCAGGACCCATTGACAAGCATGTAGGCTCATACAAACTTCAATGAAACATGATATGTGAACATATTTGTCTAATTGTATATCAGGTTTTCGCACAAATTCCCACCAAAACACTTAATTATCTACAGAGGTGATGCATCTGCTTCAGAATCTGTAGGAAGCTTTTTGGTTTGCTGTAACCATATATAATGGATTGAATGAAGAGTTATTAGGCTTTGTTGCCACTTTTCCCATTTTAATTGCTATAGCAATCTGAAGCCAAAGTTGGATCATTGGACAGAGTAACTGAGTGATTAAAAGCAACCATCATTGCACCCCTGATAGAATTATCTTTGGAGCTGAAGGAAAAATAAATCAAGTATTTAAAATAATGAAAAATCTAGAATATGAAGAAAAAGATTTTTTTCATAATTAAATTAGGGAATTTTAAGTGAATTTGTATTTGTATTTCCCCTTTTAAAGTTAATAATTGGAAACACTCAAAATGTATATTGTGTATCAAGTTCAAACCATTCAATGGGTGCTTTGTGTATAACTAATTACTTACAACTGATTTCATTCTCATATATAAAGGGAAATAAAAACAAATGCCTATTGAATGGTTTTGTTCTTCTTAAGAAGTCTTGATTAATTTTTGAAGTTATTATATAATATTTAAGGCACCTATATGTTTTGCTGGTAAGTTGAATTACGCAGTCATCTTCCCTCCCCTTCCTTTTCCACATTTGATTTTTAGGCCTTATCTCAATTTCTCTAATATTTTAATCTCTGCTACAATTAAAGGAAAATGCAAACTTTATTATTTTAAATGTTGTAGTTAAATATAGCCTGTGCATACTCGTGACAATGAAATAGTTCCAGGTGTTTTTTGACTGTGTTCCCTTGTTATAGATAGGTTCACTGTGTTAGAATACAATGCCATTCTAATAGTTTATGCTGATGTGATCCTTCTTAGTTTAGAAGCTTGCTTTTCTCTTTCAAAGGGGATTCAACAAAGAATGTTGCTTCCTTGCAAATTGGTAAGAAGGTTTCCAGCATATTAAAAAAATGAAAAAAGAGCAAATTAACCCAAGAATAAAACAGAATAAGTAGAATAAATACACCAGGAAAGGAGATGAAGGTAAAGGCTCAATGAATTAAAAGCAATTTTGGGGAAAACTGGAATTGAAAGAATGGGATGTGAAAAACATATTACAATGGATAATTTCTTTAACATTATACTGTATGGAAATCTATGGGGCACCTGGGTGGCTCAGTGGTTGAGCATCTGCCTTTGGCTCAGGTCATAATCCTGGGTGCTGGGATTGAGTCCCACATCGGGCTCCCCACAGGGAGCCTGCTTCTCCCTCTGCCTCTGTCTCTGCCTCTGTCTCTGCCTCCTTCTCTCTCTGTGTCTTTCATGAATAAATAAATAAAATATTTTTTAAAAAAGGTTCTGATAACATTATTTCTTTATACTAAAAGTATAAAGTCTACTTTAATTTCACTTAAGACTGTTAAGAATAGTTTATACACTAAGTCTTTGAGACAAAATGGTTGGTTTATAAAGAATGAACAGATTTAAACCCTAATTAAAACCAGAAATTCTAACTTTAAGCATACCCTGGTCATCTGTCTCATTGTAGGCTCTCTAACCACTTCAATAAAATATCAATGTTAATACAAACATAAAGAAAAACATCAATGAAAACAAAAATGGATGGCCAACTTATAGTCAAAATTGGAGAAATAAAAAATCTACAGTGCAGAAAAGACAATCACATATGTATTTTTTTGCTAAAGATAATGCAAATATGATTGTTTGATGAATAAATATTGATAAAGATGAATAAATATTTTATTAATTGCCTTCACACTGGATAGTAGTTCATAATCCATGACAGGCATCAATAAGAAATGAAGCAGCTGTACAAAAACAGCTTGGGTGGTGCCTTTGGTCCAACTTCCTTCTCCACAATCATCTTCTCTCTTCAACATTCATTCAGAAATGATAACTTCAAAGAAAACACAAGACAGAAGCAGAGAAGGACATGCTTGGATGAATTACATTATGAGAGGTGAGAGTGTTTTCTCTGCTTCTTCTGTCTTTGCAAGAAATTGTGGAAAAATTGGTAACATTTCATCCTTAAATATTTGGTAGAATTCAACAGTGACCTCACTTAGCCTGTTGCTTTCTGTATTGGAAGGTTATTAATTTTTATTAATACAAGCCTATTGAGTTTTTATTTCTTCTTATGTGAGTTTTGGCAACATGTATCTTTGAAGAAATTGTTCTCTTTCATCTAAGTTACAAAATTTGTGGGCACAGAGTTGTTCATAGTATACCTACACTAAAGAGTAACCTCTTCATGGTCCTGGGATCTGTAGAGATGTTCCACTTTTCCTTCCTGATATTAAGAATGTATGTCCTTTCTCTTTTTTCTTAGCCCTGGCTGGAGGCTGACTAATCTCTTTGATCTGTTTAAAGAACTGGATCTTAGATTTCTTGATTGTCTCTATTTATTTTGTCTTCCATTTTATTAATACCTGTTCTAATTATTCTTATTTTCTTCTGCTTTCTTCTTCTCCATCTTCTTTTTCTAATTTCCTAAGGTGGAAGAATCTTATATTTTGCTGATTTCGGATCTTTCTCTTTTATTATATATATGTTATATATAACTAATAATGTATATTGTATATATATCAATCCTATAAATTTCCCCATAATCACTGCTTTTTGCTGCATCCCATAAGTTTTGATAATTATTCTTTACTTTCTTTTTAATTCAAAATATTTTTAAATTTCTCTTGAGATACCTTTTGATCCATGTGTTATTTAGAGGCTTAATCTTTAAGTATTTGGGAATTTTCCAGCTATCTTTCTGTTACTGATTTCCAGTTTAATTCCATATGGTCTGAAATCAGACATTAAATAATTTGCTTTTTAAAAATTTGTTAAGGTCTGTTTATGGCCCCCCAAAATAGTCTATTTTGTTGAATTTTCCATGTCAGCTTGAGAAGAATGGGTAGTCTCTTGTTTTGGGATGAAGTAGTCTATGGATGCCAATTATATCCCGTTGATTGATGTTGACATTGAGTTCAACTATATCCTTACTGATTTTGCTGGATCAATTTCTTTTCTTTTCCTTATTTTGGTGTGAACATTTACAAAAGATTTATTTGTTTGTTTTAGAGGTGGTAGAGGGAGGGAGAGAAAGAATCTTAGGTAGACTCCCCATTGAATGCAGAGCCCAATGTGGGGCTGGATCTTACCACCCTGAGATCATGACCTGAACCAGAATCAAAAGTCATATGCTTAACTGACTGAACCACCCAGGTGCCCCATGTTGGATCTATTTCTGACAGAGTAGTGTTAAAGTCTTCAATTATAGTGGTGGCTTCATCTATTTTCTCCTCATAGTTCTATCATTTTTTCCCTTACATATTTTGAGGTCCTATTAGATGCGTACACATTGAGGACCAGCAGTTATGTTTCCTTGGAATATTGACCCTTTTGTCATTATGTAATGCCCTCTTTAACCCTGATAATTTTCCTTGTTCTGAAATTAGTATAGCTTTCATGGTTACTATTACCAGTGTATAGCTTTCTTAATTTCTTTACTTTTAATTTATATGTGCATTTATATTTAAAGTGGGTTTTGAAGAGACAATGTAGAGTGGGGACTTTTTTTTTTATCTACTCTGACAATCTGTTTTTAATTGGTCACATTGAATGTCACATTGACATTCAAGGTGATTATTGATATAGTTGCATTAGTATCTACCATATTTTCTATTTGTTTCCCTTGTCCTTGGTTTCCGTTTTTGTCTTCCACACTTTCTCTGCCTTTTGTGACTTTAGTTGAACACTTTTTATAACTCCATTTTTCTCCTTTCTTAGGATATCAATTGTACTTTTTAAAGACGTTTTTAAGAAATTGCTCTAGAGTTTGCAATTTATAATTACCATTATTCCAGGTCCACTTTCAAATAACATTATACTGCTTCATGGATAGTACAAATACTTCCTAATCACAGTGTATTCCTTATTCTTTCCTCCTTTCCCTTGTATTGTTACTGTCATTTCCCTTGTACATAAGCATACATAATTCTGTACATTAGAGTATTACTATATTTAAACACTCTATTATCTGAACAAATACGAATAAGAAAAATAAAAGTTTTGATTTTGTCTTAATTTACGCTTTCTCTCCTCTTTCTTTCTTTATGTAGATCTCAGTGTCTGACCTATATCATTTTCTACTCTATAATTAACTTTTTAAAAACATATCTTGCAAGGCCAGTCTACGGGCAAAAAAATTCTCTCAATTTTTATTTGCCTGAGAAAGTCTATTTCTTCTTCACTTTTGAAAGATAATATCACAGGATAGAGAATTCTAGGTTGGTGACATTTTTTTCCAAGACTTCAAATATTTCACTCCCCTCTCTTCTTGCTTTTATGGCTTTTGAGGAAAAGTTGAATGTAATTTTTATCTTTGTTCCTCTATAGGTAAGTTGTCCCTGCCTCCACCCTGGCTTCTTTCAAGACTTCATCTTTGATTTTCTTAAGTTTGAATATGACATGTGTAGATAATGTTTCTGTAATTTATCCTGCTGGTATTCTTTGAGCTTCCTGGATTTGTGCTCTGGTGTCTGACATTAGTTTGGAGAAAATACCTTATTACAGAGTCAGATATTTCTTCTGTTTCTTCTCTTTCTGGTATGCCCATTTCATATATGTTACACCTTTTGTAATTGTCCTTCAGCTCTTGGATATTCTGTCTAGGTATTTTCAATCTCTTCATTTCGTTTTTCAGTTTTGGAAGTTTCTGTTGTCATATCCTTGAGCTCATAATTCTTTTCTTAGCCATGTCCAGTCTACTAATGAGCGCATCAGAGGCATCTTCATTTCTGTTGCAGTGCTTTTTAGTCTCTAGCATTTTCCCCTCTTTCTTTGAATTTTTCTTTCTGCATACATTATCCATTTGTTCTTGCTTGTTGTCTACTTTTTCCATGAGAGCTCTTACATATTTATCATCATAATTTTAAATATCCAATCTTGTAGTTTTAATATCCTTGCCATATCTGATTCTGGTTCTGATGCTCTTTTAGTCTCTTCAAGTGTTTTTTGATGTTTAGTTTGACCATTCTGATAGATGAGTAGTGATATATCAAATGTTTTAATTTGCATTTCCCTAATGACTAATGATGTTAAACATCTTTTCATGCACTTACTAGGTTTTATATATCTTCTTTGATAAAATGTCTTTCCATTGCTTTTTGCTCTCTTTTGGACACGGTCATTTGTCTTTTCATTATTGATTGGTGAGAGTTCCTTGTAAGATCTGAATAAAACTTTTTTTTTTTTACTTTATTCATTTTTTTAAAAATTAAATTCTATTAGCCAATCTATAGCACATCATTATTTTTGGATATAGTTTTCAATAATTCATCAGTTGCATATAATACCCAGTGCTCATAGCATCACATGAGTAAAAGTCTTATATTGAATATATGTTTTGCAAGTATTTTCTCCCAGTTTGTTTCTTGTACTTTCACTTTCTTAATGCTATCTTTTGAAGTGCAAAATTTTTAACTCTGATGAGGTCTATCCAGTTTATACTTTATGAATTGTGGGTGATGCTCTCAAGCTATTTCATTTATATGTATACCAGACATCTATTTATCTCTCTCTATATTATCTCTTGTGTACCTAATCTTTCAATCATATCTATGTCAGTGACACATAGTTTTAATAAGTGTAGCTTTATAGTATATTTTGAAGTATGACTAAAAGTCTTCCAACTGTGATTATATTTAAAAATCAATTTGGCTATTCTAGATGTTTTACCTTTCCCTATGAGTTTTAGGATCTGTTTGTCACATAACACAAACAAACAGAAAACCTCACAAAAAACCCTGTTGTGATTTTTATAGCCATTACATTAAATTTGTACATCAATTGGGGAAGATTTGTCATCTTAACATAAACTTCTTCTGCTTCATGAACATGGAATGTTTCTTCAGAGTGTTATATTATCAGTTTAGAAGCCTTAAGCATTTTTATTAAATTTATTCTACATATTTCATTATTTTTGATGCCATTGTGAATGAAGTTATATTTTTAACTTTATTTATGAAGTGATTACTGCTTTTATATGGAATGACAATTGATTTTTGTATACTAATCTTGTTTCCTGTGTCTGTGATCCACTTGTTTAGCTGTTCTCGTAGTTTTTTAACTTTGTTGTTGATGTTGTTGGATATTTTTACTTTTCTATATACAGGACAGCATCACCTGTGAATAAAGAGTCTTACTCCAATCTTCCTATTTATTCTTTATTTTTCTTGCCTAATTTCACTGCCTAGAACCTACAACATTGTTACAATAGTCTGACTCTTTAAATTTTTGACAGCTGAGAGCTTCCAAATGCTACTACTATTCACCTTTTCCTTTTGTTTCATATCTTTCAAGTTTATAAGAAAGCCCAGGCTCTCTTTCTTGATAGTGGTGAAGTTTACCAAATCAAGCAAAATTTGACCTGTACAGGAACCCTCACACCAGTTCCAGCAGCAGTAAAAACGTGAAACACTTACCATTTTCAGACTGGCTTCGGTGCCTACCCTGCTCACCTCAGAAAACATAAATATGTAATAAATCTCTTCATACCTTCTTGGTGTGTGTGGTCAGCTGAGTAAGACCTTACAGAGATTCCAAGTCCTGAAACTCATAAATATTACATTTAAGAAAAAAGGCTCTTGCACATTTGATTAAGTTAAGGATCTTAAAATGGCTACATTATCCTGGATTTTTCAGGTAGGCACAAAGTGGTAACATCAGTATCCTTATTAAATTGAGGCAGAAGGAGATTTGATACAGTCAGAAGAGAAAAAGAACTGTACATAGAGAAGGAAGCAGTGTGAAGGCAGAGGGAGAGATTAGAGTGATATGGCCACAAGCCAAGTAATGCCAGCAGCCACCAGAAGCTAAAAAGAGGCCAAAAACAGATTTCTATGCTAAAGCTCCTGGAGGAAGCATAACCCTAATGCCACCTTGATTTTCACCCAGTGAAACCAATTGCTGACTTCCGGCCTCCCCAAATTGAAGAAAATATATTTCTTTTATTTTAAGCCACTATGTTTGTGGTAATTTGTTATTACAGCCACAGGGAATTAATACAGCATGTGTGTGGCATTATGTCTCAACACGTACGGGTGGTTAATCTTGCCTTCTGAGGGATAACTACAAAATGTATGTTAAATAGATGAGGAATAAAGGATATTTTTGTCTTGTTTCTCATATTTTGTCTATATTCACCAGTGGCATTGGCTTTCCTTTCTTCTTTTTTTTAAAGATTTTATTTATTTATTCATGAGAGATACAGCGAGAGAGGCAGAGGCATAGGGAGAAGCAGGCTCCATTCAGGGAGCCCGATGTGGGACTCGATCCTGGGACTCGATCCCAGGACTCCAGGATCACGCCCTGAATCGAAGGCAGATGCTCAACTGCTGAGTCACCCAGGCATCCCAGGTTTTCCTTTCTTGCAATGGATTTGTCTGATTTGGTATCAGGATGACACTGACCACATTGGAAGAGTTAGAAGTTTTCTTTGTCTTCTATATTTTGAAAGTATTTCTGGAGTATTGATATGAATCCTCCTTTCAATGTTTACTAAAATTCACGAGTGAAGCCACCTGGGCATGGGCTTTTCTTTGAGAAATGATCTTGACTTATTGATTCAATTTATTTACATGTTAAAGACATATTCCTTCAAATATACATATTTTTTCTGAGCCTTTCTCCTTTTCCCCTGGGACTAATATTCTGCATACATTGCTATACTTGTTGGTGACACACAGATTTCTGAAGCTGTGTTTATTTTCTTACATTCTTTTAGTAACTAAGATTAAAAGAGGAATCATGATAGATCTCTCTTCCAGTTTGTTAACATGTTTCTCTGCCAGCTCAAATCTGCTAGTGAAATTTTAAATTTAAGTTATTGTACTTGTCATCTCCAAAATTGCTATTTGGTTATGTTTAAAAACATCGTTTCTATCTCTTTATTGATGCTCTCACCTTAATAAGTCATCACTGTTATACTTTTCTGTAGTTTTTTTAGTTATGACTTCCTTTGTTTCCTATATTTGTGATAACTGATTTGAAGTCTTTTCCTAATATCCAACATCAGTCTTCTCAAAAGAAGTATGTATTGACCAATTTTGTGTATGATGGGGTCATTCTTCCCTTTCTTTGCATGTCTCATAATTTTTTTTCTTAAAAACTGAATATATTAGGTAATATGGGACTTTGGGAATCCTATTTCCCTCATTCTCTACTATTTTTGTTGGCAGCAGTTTGTTTGTATAGTAAACTTTCTGGACTAATTCTGTTATGCCATAGTCCCTGTAGTATGCAGCTACTGAAGTCTGTTTGGTTAGCTTAGTAATCAGATAATGACTGGTGAGAGACTTCCTTAAATAGCTTGATCCTGCAAGTTTCCCACCCTTTGCCAAAAGGCTTTGTGTATGCTGGGGCAATCATTCATGACTATGGCAGTTTAAAAGTCGGTATTAACCCTCACTTCTTTCTGGTGCAGAAACACAGATTGGGCCTGTACAGTAAATGATTGGTTCTAAGTTCTTTTCTGGGCATATGCATAGCCCCTCACAGCCTTTGCTTCTCTACAGGATATGTTAGAGCCCTACAGAGCACCCTATGAACATTTTGTTTTCAAATATTCTTTTAAAATTCTTGTCTGGTTTCTTGTTTGTCTTCACTGGTCTCACACCTTTAGGCAGTTTCTGGTCTTTTAAAATAAGACTAACTCCACTTAAAATAAGTGGAGCAATAAATTATGCAGTCTTTTTTTGTCTCCCTTATTTCATTCAGTGTCACGAAGCCATAGGTTCATCCACGTTTTAGCAAAAGGGTAATTCCATATTTAATATTTTGAAGAACTGCTAAACTGTTGTAGGACCATTCTACATTCTCACCATTGATGTATAAGGATTTTGATTTCTCTACTTCCTTACCAACACTTGTAATAGTCTGCCATTTTGATTAGAGTAATCTTAGCAGGTGTAAAATGGTATCTCTTCATAGTTTTATTTGCATTTATCTAATGATTAATGATGTTAATTTTCATCTCATGTGCTTATTGCTTTTGTATATCTGTATTCTGAGGAATTTCTGTTCATTTATTTGGTCCATTTTTATATTGGGTTATTTGTCCCTTTATTAATAGGTTTTAAGTGTTCTTTTATGCTGGACACAAATCTTTTACTGATAAAGGGCTACCTATGATTTGCAAGTATTTTATGCCTAGCTATGACTTATCTTTTAGTTTTTTATATCTTTTGAAATGCAATTTTTAAAAAAAAATTGATGAAGTTCAGTTATCATTTTTTTCTTTCGGTGCCTCTAATAAAACATTGGCTTATTGAACAGTGTATAGATTTTCTATTGCTGCTGTAATAAATTGCTACAAACTTAATGACTTAAAACAATTCCAATTTATCATCATAAAATTCTGAAAGTCCCACGTCTAAAGTCACTGGGCTTAAATTGAGATGTCCAGATGACTGGGCTCCTTCCTATAAGCTCTCAAAAAGAACCCATTTCTGGATTTTTCTAGCTACTACAGGCTTTCTCCATTCCTTGGCTCTTCCATCTCAAGAGCGTCTAATATTCAAATATTTCTAATATCTCTGTGACATTGACTCTCCCACCTCCATTTCTCACTTATATGGAACCTGATAATTTCATTCGGTGCTTTCAGATAAACATTCAAAATGGTCTCTTCACCTCAAGGTGAACTGGTTAGCACTCTTAGTTCCCTCTACAACTTGAATTCCTTTTTGCCATTAAGTTAACATAGTCACAATTTACAGAGATTAGGTCATGGATATCCTGGGAAGGCATTATTTTGCCTGTATACTGCATATGGTGTATTGCATTGAATGATTTTCAAATATTAAAACTTCCATTCCCAGAAGAAATCTCACTTAGTCATGGTGCATAACTTATAACTGTAGATTTACATGCAGGTGTGAGAAATAATACAGAGATATCCCATGTACTCCATATGCAGTTCCCTTCAAAGATAATATCTTGCAAATATGGAATACAATGCTAATCTGGTTAATATAGATAATATCTTGCAAATATAGAGTACAACGTTAATAAGATTCTGATCTGTTTCATTATGACAAAGATCTCTCATGCTCCCCTTTTATAAACACATTCATCACCTTTTCCCTCAACCCACCCAGACCCTGACCACTATCAATCAATCATCTGTTCTCCATTTCTATAATTTTGTCATTTCAAAAATGTCATATAAATGAAATCATATAGTATATGACATTCTGGGATTGATTTTTTTTTACCCAATATATAACTCTCGAGAGACTTATTCAGATGGTGTGTATAACAATAGCCTCTTTCTTTTTTGAGCAATAATCCATCGTGTTCTACAGTTTGTTTACCCATTTGCTTTTTGAAGCACATTTAGGTGTTTCCAATTTTTTTTAGCTATTATGAATAAATCGTTATAAACATTTACATACAGGCTTTTATTGAATAGAAGTTTTGTTTCTCTGGGATAAATGCTCAAGAATGGAATGGCAAGTTTAGTTTAATTGAAAAAAAATCTTCAACTTTTTTTTCCAAACTGTACCATGTTAAATTTTCATACATAACATATATGAAGCATCCAGTTTCTCAGCATCTTTTCTACTATTCAATGTTGTCTCATTTTTCTTTTTTAATCTTAGCCTTTTGGTAGGTTTGGAGTGGTATCTGATAGTTTTATCTAAAGGCTAAGAATGTTAAGCATCTTTCTATTTGTGCATTTGTTATCCATATATACTCTTTGGTGAAATATCTCATCATGTCTCTTGCTCATTTTCAAATTGGAATATTTGGTTGTTTTTTTATTATTGGATTTTTCAAGTTCTTGATATAGTCTAGATATGAATCCTCTGCAATATATGTGGTTTATAAATATTTTCTCCAGATCTCTAGCTTATATTTTCATTCTTTTAATAAGGTCTTTTGCAAATAAAAAAGTTACAATTTTGATGATGTTCAAATAATTAATTTCTTCTATTTTTCCTTTTCTCTATAATTCTTGTTAATGTTGATGGATTCAGATTGCCAGCATTTTGTTGAGAGTTTTTGTGTTTATGTTGATGAGAAATATTGGTGCTGTTTTTCATAGTAATGTCGATGTCTGGTTTTGGTATTAGGGTAATGGCTTCAGATAATGAATTGGAAAGTATTCTCTCTACTTCTATTTTTTGGTACAGTTTGGTAAAAATGATGTTAATTGTTCTTAAATAGTTGATAATGAAGCCATCTGGGTGCAGGCTCTTCCTTGTGGGTAGTTTGTGAATTACTAATTTAATCTCTTTACTTCTTACAAGTCCCTTGATATTTTCTATTTCTCCTTGAGTCAGTTTCTTGTTGGTATCACAGCTCAGGGTGCTGTAGTATTAACCCTTCCTGATTTTTTTTTTTTTCTTTGAGAAACACTCTGGAAGTAGGGCTTTCCTGTAGAGTAAGCTCTAGTCCGGTCAGAGAATGGCAGTGCCTTGCAAGTGAGGGTTTTCCAGAAGAGAATTCCAAGACAGAAGAATAAGTGACACTACCCTGGAGGTGGCACCTTTTGAGGAACTTATTTCCAGGTCTGCCCCTTCCAGTGGCTGCAAGGCTGCTGGCTTTGACAACTGTTGGAATTGTAAGGTTGATGGTTTTCAAGGGTACAGAGCTTGAGCAAAGAAAATGGGAGAAGGACAAACCACTAACCTTGCTATTCTTAACAAGCTAAAGCAACTTTTCATTGCTGTTCCCTAGAGTGTTACAAAATCTTGGTTAATTCCTAGAGATGGGAAAAGGTTGATTTTGACTTGCTTTTTTCTTTACTAACATTTTTAATGCTTTCATGAAGGTGTGGATTTATAGAAGTCTTCACTCCCACATTCCAGAATTTCTCCCAAATTAGACTTTGTTATTACAAGTTAATTTTCGATAAGGTAATACAATTTCCTTACAGGGAAATAGTAACATAAGCATGTTCTCACTAACTTTGGCAAATCCAACATCCCTATTTTGCTGGTAGAATTGCTGATTTTCTTCGATTTTGCCAATGAGAAATTAAAATAATACAAATTACAAAATAATTGTGAGTACAGAGTTAACATGCCCCATATGGACAAATTTATGGATAGTACCATAAGTAAAAAACATTTTACTTACACTCACTTTTATTTGAGTGGCTCAAATACTGGCACATATTTTTCTAATTATGAAATATTCCAGCTTCCAAAACGTAGAGGAACAATATGATAACTTTCCATGAACCATCACTAAGCTTAAGAAATTAAACATTTCCAGTCCTTTTGTTTATGACTTAATAATCCTATTAAAACCAAATGCCTATCACAATGATCTTTTCCTGAAATTCTCTAGAAAGAATGAGATTTTGGTTCTATTGTTAAAAATCAATAAATCTAAACAGGGAAAGAGCTGTGGTTGGTGATGTCTTTTTTCTACAATCTTTGGTATATAATTGATGACTAGAAAAACTTTAGTTAAGATTTCCAATCATCCACAGTATTTCTGACATAAAATAATGTACCAACAGTGATGATGGGTTCTTAGAAATTCTGCACTATTCAAAAGCAAGAGTGCTCATATCCACATTTGCACATACTGAAAATATCATTTGGGTGAGTTTTTGATTTATGAGGGTAGAACAGAACTTCAAATGAATAGCAAGACTAAAATTCCTACTACATTAGTCCATATCTGTTTTCAATATTATAGGAATTCATTTGAATATGTTGCTTTTGTTCCATAATCCCCCAAACTAACATTTGTATCAAAGTTACCTGATGATATAACCACAGGACAGTGTATAATGAAAATGACTTTATATTTTCATCCCTTCTCCAGGGAATTGAAAGAATTGCTGAATCAAGTGATGGTTTTAACTAGAAACACAAGTACTCACTCATACCAAACAAATGAAAACCAAAGACATAATTGCACTTTTCACCATGGTGCTCTTTATACATAATCTATAAGAAAATGTTCTACCATTTTAACAAAAAGTATTTCTGCTAGTCTCCTATATATCATGGATATCTGGCAATGATGGAAATATCATGTTGACTTCACTCCCACTCCCATCATGTCATCCCAGTCATTCTTTTCCTTCATGAGAAACCTTAGGTTTGATGGTTTGATGAGCATCACATATTTTTATAGACTACTCATTAATGACAGTGCTGGGGCCTGTTAGGTCATGCTGCTCCTTTAGACATTGGGAAGGAATTTCTCTGAGTGATTTCTCTGGCATTTGAGTAGTCAATGGGAATGGAACAGACTTTTTAAAAATCTTACTCAAAACTGACTTTCCTTTATAAAATAATGTAGGTCTGTTTGTAAACTCAAATGACTAGATTCAAATTCGGTTTCGAAGAGGATGAATCACAGAGTCAGTAAACTTAGTGGTAGGGGAAGGAGAGAAAACAGTCCAGAGAGCAGAACAGAATCTTCAACAGTTAGGTTGCATGGGCACTTGCCTGAGTGGCATGTGGACTCTCCACTTTGCATAGGGGCAGGGGTGTGGATTTCTGGAGCAGAACTCAAATAAGAAGATACAAGAAATTTTCGTAAGAAAATACACAAATGCCTTCCCAGTTAATACTTTGTTCCTAAATCTCTTCCCTTGATCTCCAAATGCTCATAACCATTTTTTCAACTTGCTTTTACTCCCTGGATAGCTTAATCAAAGATATTTCAAACCTAAGACATTTAAAACTAAACTCCTGATGCCTGCCTTCCCATTCTTCCCTCTCAACCCTCCTCATTCCAGTGGGTGACTCTTCTATCCTGCCATGGGCTTTGGTCCAAAAATTTAGAGGCACTCATTACTCCTTGATTTCTCTTTCAAGCCATATCTGGTCCATCTGCAAATGCTACAGCCTTTGCTTCTTAAAGGTATTCAGTATCCATCCATTTCTATTCATCTTCATTGCTACCACCTAAGTTCAAACCTAACAGACCTTCTCATGGCCTCCTTTTTCCCATTAATCTCTATTTTAAAAAGCAGTACCGAGGTGATGTTCTTGAGACATGAGTCAGAGCATACCATTCTTAACCTCAAAACTCTCCAATGGCTCCTCTCACATTCAGAGTATGAGTGGAAGTGTTGACCACAACCCACAAGATACTTCCAGAGTTGCTCCATTGCTGACTTTCTGACTCAGTACCCATAATTCCCCTTCTTTCTCACTCTGCTAGAACCACTTAGGCCTCTGATCTTCTCCAAATGCCTCAAGCTAGCTCCTACCTCAGAGTTTTGTAAATATTGTCATCTCTGCCTAGAAACTTCTCCCAAATATCCACATGGCTCCCTCCTTATCTTCCTTCAGGCCTCTGTTCAAATATCACCTCATCATAGAAGGCTCCTCTGATGCCTTTTATGAAATGGGCTCACCTACCCTGCTTCCCTATCCATCTTAACCCATTTTATTTTTCTCCATAGCATTTATTATTACCTTAAATAAATTATTCAATTGAATATAAGCTGCAATAATGATAAGAATCATGGTTATTTTATGCACCATCGTAAAAGAAAATACACTGACAAAGTGTGAAACAATTCCTTCTTTATATAAAATTTTAGCTTAAATCATGATAAAAGAAAAATTTTAGACTTATTTACCAACAGTTGCCCTTCTACAAAAAAAAGAGACGTACAGTGAAAGAAATTAGGTTATTTAAAACTGCACATTAAGAAACAGGATTGTCAATATCCATCTTTTTCTACACACTATCATCTGGAACACATTCAAGAGCTTTCATAATTTATCACTTTAAAAAATAATGCTCCATTATTGTTCTTTGCTTTGGATTTTCTTCTTAGATATGGGTAGCTGTTGTATTTTCAATTGATTTTTTTCTTTATTTGACTTAACGCAAATATATAAATCTATCACTCCAGACTCATTGCTTTGAAGCATTTTTTAAAAAATCTATTCCAAGAGAGTTGGTAACATTTCATCCTCTCATGGTTCCATGGGGATTTTGCCCATATTGACATAGGCATGCACGCAAAGGGTTTCACTACCTTTTATCTGAGAAAGGCAGAACACCCAGCGGTATCTCCTGAGCAAGAGAGGAAGAGATGCTTGTGATGAGCTGCCCAAAGCCACCTTCTATTGGTCTTCCTAGCCTTTCTGGGAAACTGTTGTGGGGCAGTTTTTCATTGCCTCTCTGCATTCCACTCCATCCCCTCAAGACATAGCCACAGAATATAAAACTTCTCAGTTGAAGTCTAGAATGTGCTCCTGAGCACAAGGATGTCCCACAAATCATATTAGATTATCATCTGGCCCCTTTGGTTTGGGTGTTGTCATTTTTGGTCTGTAGGACAAGGACATGGAGGCTAGCACCATTGTCATGTCTTCCTTTTGCTGTATGACTAGCAACGAATCCAAAAGTGGCTCATGTCTTTAATGGCTGAATTGGGCCCTGGCCTTGGCCTTGCCTTTGCCTTGTATTTTGGGCTTGACACTGCCTTCGGCTGGATTTCTTGTTCTGTATTTGCCCAATGCATTTTGCATGCATCTCAGTTGAAACAAAAACAAAAACTATCATCTTCTTTTCTATGTTAACATCTTCCCTTTCTCAGTTATATAAAGCACGTGATTATTGCTCTTTGGGACAATAAGGAACTTAGGTTAGCCTCCAGTGATATGTATTTGTTTAAGTAATATAAAATGTATGCTTGGGATCCCTGGGTGGCTCAGTGGTTTGGTGCCTGCCTTTGGCCCAGGGCACAATCCTGGAGTCCCGGGATCCAGTCTCACGTCGGGCTCCCTGCATGGAGCCTGCTTCTTCCTCTGCCTGTGTCTCTGCCTCTCTCTCTCTCTCTCTCTCTCTCTATCATAAATAAATAAATAAATAAATAAATAAATAAATAAATAAATAAATCGTTAAAAAAATGTATGCTCTGCTGCTCTATGTCTCTACCTTTCTGCATAAAGATAAATTTGATATCAATGTAATGCCATAATGTAATCTTTTAGAAGAGATTTTTATGTGGCAGATAAACTCAGAATGGACATAACTCACATAACTCTATAGAAATGTTGAAAATATGAAAAGCTATAATTGTTACATTCACAAATGTCATTTAGCCAACAGTGAGTGTAAGGTGCATGTTGATGTCAAAGGTTTTTAAATACAAAAAATGATAGATCTTAGAATTGTCAAAATCCAGTGTTTACTTTTCTCTTTGTTTAATGGCCATCTTCTAATCCTGAAATGTAAATTTTATGAGGAGAGGGACTTTATGAATTTATTCATTACTCATATCTTCCAAACCTAAAACATGGTTGATGTATAGGGTGCCATCAAAAAATATGGAAGGTGGCAGCCCCGGTGGCTCAGTGGTTTAGTGCCTGTCTTCAGCCCAAGGCATGATCCTGGAGACCCGGAATCAAGTCCCACGTCAGGCTCGCTGCATAGAGCCTGCTTCTCCCTCTGCCTGTCTCTCTCTCTCTCAGTCTCTCTGTCTCTCATGAATAAATAAATAAAAAATCTTAAAAAAAACATGGAAGGAAGAAAAGAATGAAGGAAGGAAGAAAGGGAGGAATCAAGGAAGGAAGAAAACAGGAAGAAAGGAAAGAAGGAAGGAAGAGCTTTGTTTATCAATCTTGTAAGGCTGCAAATAACAAGATGGTGTGTTCCTATAGTCTTCATTTGGTTTTCTGATACTTGGTCACTGATAGCTAAGTAACAATAAAACTCAATGGCAAACAAAGTTGAGTAGAAAATTCAGATCAAAGTACCCTTGAAAGGCTAATATAGGAAGAAAGTATCATTTTTAAGATCACAGAAACAGAGATAAAAGAGAAAGATTGAACTTATTCTATTGCCATCTATCTTAAGGACCCAAATCTCTTAGCCTTTCATGAGGCACTCAACTATCTTTGGTTTCATTCAGGCCATTCTTCTCACAGACATCATAATTAAAAGTTTCATTTCCAGGATAAAATAATTTTTTTTAACACACCTCATCTTAACCCTGAAATACATGCTTTTCTCCTTTTGCAGTGCTCATAGATTTTGTATTGTCTCTAAATGTTAATGTTACGCTAAAGTTGGCTCTTGTGCCTGCCTTTTAAAATGAGACAAAAAATTCTTTTGCATTCATATCTTTAAAAATAAAGTATATATACAGCTGTGGGTAGAAAGATGCCAATCTAGATATGCAGTTTGACACACACAAAAGAAATGCATGTGTATTTATGTGCAAGGACTTATTTAGAAATGGCTCCACTAGGAGGTACTTAACCTTTGAGCAACCTGGGTGGGTTAAAAGAGATTTGGGGGCCTGTAACATTTATGTGAACTTTAACTGTATACATTCAAGTTGAAAGAAAAGAGGAGGAACTTTCTGAGAACATAATAAAGTTTTATTGTTCTCTGCTGTGGGATCTATTTGAGCATTCTCTTTATTCCCTCTTGTTTTCAGAGGCAATAGTGCAAAGTTTCTCATGAAAGATGTCCAATGGTGAGGGAAATAGCCCCAAACTGACAATTTAGAACAGACAAAGAGAGATTAAAGGCAAGAAGTGATAAGCTTAGCTATTTTAACTCTTTGAAGATCAATTTCTCCAGTTTTCTAGGCTTTCCATTCACTCCAAGTGCTTCATGCATTCCATGTTGATAATGTATAATTCATCCTAAGTGATTAAGTGTGTAGGATTCTAATGACTTCCCAGATACTGTGCAGAGCACTGACTAAACAATCATAACTAGAAATAAAAAATGCATATCATATGTGCATGTATGATGTGATATCATATATCTATATTGTCGAACATTAGCAGACATTGGTAAATATCTTTTGACATAAAGTGTCATTAGTTTAAAGCATTCCATTTTCATGACTGTCGTGGATTGTGCAAACCCCCCCGCCTTCCCCCTGCCCCTCCCCGCCCCAGAGATATGGAACCCAGCACCAAATGCATTAAGTATTCTAATGCAATTTCACCTCCTAATAAATTTCACTTAAACTGTGGTTTTGCAATAAAAAATAAGTTCTGGGCAGCCCTGGTGGCTCAGCTTTAGCGCCTCCTTCAGCCCCGGGTGTGATCCTGGAGACCCGGGATCCAGTTCCACGTCGGGCTCCCTGTGTGGAGCCTGCTTCTCCCTCTGCTTGTGTCTCTGCCTCTCTCTGTCTGTGTCTGTCATGAATAAATAAAATAATAAAAAAAAAAAAAGTTCTGAAGGATCCTACACTAGATCACTCTTGTAAACTATCCTCTTGGCCGTAATTTATCAAATATTGAAACCTGTCTGATTTTTTTTAATTGCATTGTTTTGAAAGTAAATATAGGCTATGCTTTGTATATAGGTATATACTCATTTATGTAAAAATATTGCAATATTTCTTTTGTTTCATCATGAAATCTCATTATTGTCTACATATTTTAGACATATTTTAACATATAGAAACAAGTCTTGGAATTTGAAAGTAGACATTGTGAAATAGAAAAAAAAAGATACAGAATATGTAGGACAAATGGCAGAGGAGCTATACCAATGAGCAAAAGTAGTGTGTTTTCTCAGGCTGTCCCTTTTCATGCCAGCAACACCAAGATCACTAAGAACCAGTGAGTAAAGTGGCACACATTTCTAGTAGCAAATGGAGAATTTGTGGGAGCCAGTCCTGATGTTGAAATAAAGAGGTTATCTGGGTTTTTATAATGCATGTGTGCATTTGTTGTCTGTCCATGTATAGGAAAATAAATGAGTGTATCTGGATTTTTGTATATTATATAATTTATTAGATGGAACATAGCTGGACTGGTGTAATGTAAATAACATGTAACATCCATCCGTACATACATTTTCTAATTTATAATCACACTGAAATTAAAAAAAATGTAACATTTATATTTTGTCATCCATAAGAAGACATGAATTCCAATAAAATTATTTTAAGTATGTAAACGTTCAGCTTAGAGAATTTAAAATAAATGTTTTGGCAATAATCTTGTGGACTTCAGTGGCTTTCAAGATCCTTTACACTAGGTTTCCCAGAGAATGATTGACCTGTGTGTTTGTCTATCAACAAGAAATTATACCTATTTTATATGTATATAGAAATGTGCCTTATGGAAGTGTTTCCTTATTTTAAAATAGCACTATATATGTCTTTGTGTGTGTTTATCTATGTACACATGCTTAAAATGACTTTGCATATTATAGATATACTAAAACTTTTACACAAATTTTTGCATATAAACCTATATTTTCTAATTACTTGTATGTTGTTATATGTGGTGATGTAAAAATGAACATAAATTAAAACAAACTATTGACTTAAAATTCTCTTTAACTTAATTTATCAACTATTTTATTGAGCAAATGTTAGACATATGAATATTCATCTATCCAACTAAAATTTGTTGAATATCAACTTAATATTGGACAATTGATAGATATTAGAGAAACAAAGATGACCAAGATATGATCCTAGAGCTGATGATAATTTATCTGAGAAGAGGGTCTGTAAGGAGTTCAATAGTATCTCCAGCAAATCTGTGCTTACTCTAATGGAGCATATTTCTGTTTGCTGGGAAAAACAATGCTACTGCAAAAGCTCACTATATAAATGCATGTTCATTACTGAGACCATCTTAGGAAGGTGAACTTTATCACATGCTCCTCTGAGGTCTGTGCCCAATCAACCGAAGAACTGGAACAATCACACTGTGCAAAAGGAGACCAATTTAGAAGAGTAGGACTCTGAAGAAGATGGTCCAACTTCCTTAAATGACCTTCATTAATTTTACACCTTCTGCCAATTAATTGCAGTTATGAAACCTCCTTTCTCACTCTAAGCAATTGAATTAATGTTGGTCTATTTGTATTTTCTGTTTTTTCTTAAATGGTAATTTCCAATTATCAATATGAATCTTTATAATCATGTTACAACATTTCACTAAATTTATTCCATCATTCTTTACTCAGACAAAAATGAGTTCCTATTATCTAGTCTTAAAACACCTTGTTTTTTTTTTATGTAAACACTTGAAATGTGGTGTTTGTTCAGTGATTATATTTAAACAAATATACTCCCTTTAAAATATAAGTTCGGTGAGTACAGATATCATGTATCTTATTCTTACCATTCTGTTTTCAGTGTCTCTTTGCATGTTGTACTGAAAAGATGGAACTAGTCTTTGTTCAGTAAACAAATAAATGCATTGCATATACATTTATTTTTAGCTCGCTGCATGTTATATTCACAAAAATGAATGAGAGGAAGATACATGTTTCAAGAAGCTCATGGTCTATATTTCAGTGTGGTCAGTGAAGTCATAGGTGACTTTACTGGTCATTATGATAGCACAGAAGAAGGACTAACTCAACTTTATAGGAGAGTAAGCTGCCCTCTTTACTTTTATTTTTTTATTTATGTATTTTTTAAAAAATATTTTATTATTTTATTTATTTATTTGAGGGAGAGAGAGAGAGAGGAGAGAGAGAGAGAATGTGAACGGGTGGAGAGGCAGAAGCAGAGGGAGAAACAGATACCCCGCTGAGCAAGAAGCCCAACCTGGGGCTGCGACCCAGCACCTTAGGATCCGGACCTGAGCAGAAGGCAGATGCTTAGCCAACTGAGCCATCTAGTTGACCCTTACTTTTTAAATAAATAAATATAAATAATGTTTTAATCAAGTAATAGTTACCAAATAGACAACTAGAAATGTATATATTACTTAAAAATATGACTTGTTCTAAAATGTTCCCCAGCACTCACTACTGAAAGCAAAAGAGTTACCAGAAATGAAAAATAGTATTTTTTAAAATTTTAATCTCATTGCTATGATATGAAACTCTAGAACATCAATCAATTGTGATCTTAATAAGAACCCATGACCTCCAGGAGGACAGTAAAGTAGAAGTATCTGAGGGCTCTATCCTTCAATATTTCATTGTACAATAAAGTTTCTGCGAAGTTAAAAATTCCTGATAGGACCCCAAACTAATGGCACCAATTGATCATGTTACTGAACCCAGGAGGCATTCCACATCCAATGAGATTTGTTAAAATATATTACTAAGAGCAAGCCTAAAAATTTTCACTTTTCAAAAGCTGAAAATTGGTTACGAAAAGATCTGAAACATGGTTCTTTTCCATCTGCATCCCCTTAGGAGGGTATGAACAAGCTGCATGATGTTGGGAGAATATCTAAACAGGGGCAACCCAATCCTGAAGCAGGCCACTGGCAATAGAATCATCACAACCAACATAACAGAGAAGCCATTTAGTCATAAATATGAGACTATACAAGCTGTCTTCTAGCTTTAACTTTATCTTGATTATAGAACAAACCAGGAGCAGAATACATAACTCCAGGCAATGAACTCAAAGAATGTATTTTTCAATTAAATATGCATCTCAAATGGATTATTTCCTAATGGATTACCACATTTATGAAAAGAAAAATTAGGAAAATATCACTAACCGTCTTTAAAAAGTCTATACCAGAAACAAAATAGAAGGGGGTAGGTGTGGTAGCTATCGTAAAGAAAGACATATAGAACAATGCAGTAGAATAGAACGCTCAGAAACAAACCCCCATGTCAAACCCTCATGTCAAATGATTTTTTACCAGGGTGCCAAGACCATTCAATGGATCAAAAGGCAGTCTTTTCAACAAACGATGCTTGGAAAACAATCCCCATGTGTAAAAGAATGATGTGTTACCCTACCTTACACTGTATGCAAAAATTAAAATGGCTAAAAAACCTAATAAAAGAGTTAGAGCTATAAAACTCTTTGAAGAAAACATAAGAGAACATCTTTATGACATTGAATTTGGAGGTCATTTCTTGAATATGTCACCAAAAGCAGAGGCAACAAAAGATAAAAGGCAACCCACATAATGGGAGAAAATATCTGTAATTCATATAACATCAATAAAGGGATTGATGTTTAGTACATATGAAGAACCCTGAGAACTCAACAACAACAAAACAAACAACTCAATTCAAAAATGGACAAAGGACTAAAATAGACATTTCTTCAGAGAAGATACACAAACGACCAATAAGAACATATAAAGATACTCAGTATTACTGGTCATTAGGAAAATGCAAATCAAAACCATAATGAGACACTACTTTGCCCTCATTAGAATAGCTATTATCCAAAAATCAGAAAATAGCAAACATTGGATAAGGATGTGGAGAAACTATAACCTCTATACATTGCTGGTGGGGATGTCAAATAGTACAAGCACTGTGGAGGATTGTTCCTGAAAAATTAAACATTGACTCACCATACTATCCAGCAATTCCACTTCTATGTATAAACCCCAAATAACTGAAGGTAGAATTCAAACAGATATTTGTACACAAATATTTATAACTGCATTATTCACAATAGCTAGAAGGTTCACCAACAAATGTTGGATAAAGAAATTGTGGTATAGACATACAAGATATATGGCATAGACATAAAGGTGATATCATTCAGCCTTTAAAGGCAATGAAATTCAAACACATGCTACAGATGAATGAATCTTGAAAATATTTTGCTAATTGAAATAAGTCAAACATAAAAAGACAAATATTGTACGATTCCATTTCTGTGAAGTGTCTAGAATAGGCAAATTTATAGAGGCAGAGTGCAATGGTAATTGCTAAGGACTGATCAAAGGTGGGAATGGGATTTTTGGATAATATGTACAATTTTAGTTTGTGATGATGAAAAAGTTCTAGAAGTGAATTGTGATGATGGTTGCACAACTATGTGAATGTACTCGATTTTGCTGAGAAACTGTCACAGTCCAAAGGAGCCTAAAAAACCACATGACTAAATGCAATGAGATAACCTGGATGACATTCTTGAACATAAAAAGAACATTTGCTAAAAACCAAAGAGATATGAATAAAGTATGGACTTAGTTAGTAATACTGTACTGGGGCACATGGGTGGCTCAGTCAGTAAAGTGTCTGACTTTTGATTTTGGCTCAGGTCATGATCTCAGGGTGGTGAAACCAAACCTCACACCTGGTTCTATGCTGGGCAGGAGTCTTCTTGAGATTCTCTCTCTCCTTCTCCTTCTGCCCCTCCCCTTGCTCTCTCTCTCTCTAAAAATTAAATAAATACATCTTTAAAATAATACTCTATCGATATTAGCTAATTCATTATGAAAGATATATATGGTATAATATGTACCATGTTTATATAAATATTAATATTAGGGGAAATTTGGTGTGGGATATATAAGAATCCTGTACTATTTTTGCAACTTTTCTGTAAATCCCAAACTATCCTATAGCAAAAAGTTTATTTTTAAAAAAGAAAACAAAGAGTAGAACAAACAAAAAATCGTAGAAGTCAATCGCATTCCTTGAAGATGTAAGAACATTACTATTTGTAATTCTTAAGGAAAGTTTCAAAAAGATGTAAGATATCTTTATCACAAGAATACACAAAATTAATTCTTCATATCACTATTTGGTTTATTATCAGAAAGAGCAAATCATAACATTAATGCAAAAGAAATTCAGATTATGGGGACAAAAATTTGTGCTCAAAGAGCTAAACAGCATGCATAGAAAATTAATAAAGATGATCAAAGATCAGGTGACCAAAATGGAAACCAAGAAACAAAGATTAACCCACTGAAAAAACAAGAATCTCTTGCAACAAGTTTTAACATATTAATAAGGAAGTTTCTAACTGAATAAAAAATCTGGGGGCACCTGGCTAGCTCAGTGGTTGAGCATCTGCCTTCATCTCAGGTAATGATCCTGGGGTCCTGAGATCGAGTCCTGCCTCGGGCTCCTTGCAGGGAGCTTGCTTCTCCCTCTGCCTGTGTCTCTGCCTTTCTCTCTGTGTCTCTCTTGATAAATAAAATCTTTAAAAAAATTTTTTAAAAAATCTGTGAAAGTTAACTTTTTTTGCAGGCAATTACACTCTTAAGTGTATACTCAAGAAAAAATTGTCACATAGAAAGGAAAGAGTTAAAGCAGCTGGGTTGTGATCTATTCACTCCTTTTAGGATTTCCTCAGGGATTCCCCTGGGGAAATAAGGAAGGGAAGTGAACTGGTCTATACTTGCCAATTGAAATAATTACATTTCCTAGGAAGAAAACATCTTATATTTAGAATAACTTTAGCAAATTGTCCCTAGCTACAGGAATAGTTATGGCAAGTAAACTCAGAATCCATGGTTTTATGTGACAAGGTTTCCAAGAGAATGTTATATTTTTTTAAGCTCCTGTGTGTTTTGTGTACAGTATATAGTTGTATTATAACCAGTCTAAAAAGTGCCTTTGGATCTAAGTGTTTATTCCACTCTCATTTAGGATAATTATAAGTAGGGTTGGATTTACTCCTACCTTTTTACTATTTATCTTCTATTTGTTGCTCATCCGTTTTTGTGTTTCTACTTCTTGTTTGTTGCCTTGTTTTATGTTAGAGAGATATTTTAATTTTTTAGAGAGATATTTTAATGTAATTTGTAATTCCTTTGTTGACTTGTTAACCATCTTAAAATTTATTATCTTAGTGGTTGCTTTCAGAATTACATTGAATTTCTTTTTCTTTTTCTTTTTTCAGAGAGATTTTTATTTGTTTATTCAGGAGAGACAAAGAGAGAGGCAGAAGGAGAAGTAGGGTTCCTGTGGGGAGCCTGATACGGGACTCAATATCAGGACCCCAGTATCACGACCTGAGCCAAAAGCAGATGCTCAACCACTGACCTGCCCAGGTGCCCCTACATTACATTTCTTAACTTCCTAAAATCTATTTGAGATCAATACCAACAATTTTGATAAAATATAGAAACTCTACTGCAGTTCAGCCCTGTTTTCCTTATCTGTCTTTTGCACTATTCTTATATAATAGATAGAAATTACATCATATCTTTATAAACTCAACAGGACAATGCTATAATTATCACTTTATACAATCTATTGTTTTAAAGGAAAAGGATATATATCATATATATAACCTTTATATTTATTTTATATAAATTAATACATATAAAATAATATGTTATATTCATTTAAAGGAGAAGTATATACGACTTTATATTTATCCACATATTACCATTTCTAATAATCTTCTTTCTTGTGTATTTGAGTTAACACCTGGTGTCACTTTCTTTAGGCTTTCAGAGCTTCCTTTAGTACATCTGGTAAAGCAGGTCAGCTAGGAATACATTCTCCCAAATTGTATTGGTCTAGGAATATGTTTATTTCTTTTCATTTATCCTGGTAAAATATATATTACATAACATTTGCCATTTTAGCTATTTTAAGGTATACAATTCAGGGACATAAGTACATTTGCAATGTTTATTTACCATCACCAATATTTTCAGAACCTTTTCATTATCTCAAACAGAAACTCTGCACCGTCTAAGCCACTCTCCATTCCAATCTCCCCCAGCCCCTGGGAGCCTCTATTCTATGTTCTGTCTCTATGAATTTGTCTATTCTAGATACCTCCTTTCTGAAGACACAGCTACTCAAGTCCTGTGCTCATTTTTCAATTGGGTTGTTTTCTTGTTTTTGAGTTTTAGAAGATCTTTATATATTCTGGGCATTATTCCTTATTAGATATATGATTTACAAATATTTTCTTCCCTTTTATGGGTTGTCTTTTTCACTCATTTGATACACATTTTTAATTTTAATGAAGTTCAATTTTTCTATTTAATCTTTTGTTGCCTGTGCTTCTGGTGTCATACTCAAGAAATCATTGCCAACTCCAATATCATAAAGTTTTCCACTATGTTTTTTTAAAACATTTCATATATTTAAGCCTTACATTTAGGCCTTTGATTCATTTTTTAATTAATTTTTGTATATAGTCTAAAGTATGGACCCAACTTCATTCTTTTGTGTTCAAATATCTGGTTTTCCCAGTATCATTTATTGAAAAGACTGTCCTTTCTTTATTAAATGGGCTGAGCACCTTTGCCAAATAATAATTGATCATGTATGTGAAAGTATATTCCTGAGTTCGCTTTTCTTTTTTTGTTTTACTGATCTATATGACTGGCCTTTGCCAGTACAACATTGTATTAATTACCACAACTTTGTAGTAAGTTTTAAAATCAGAAGTCTTCCAACTTTGTTCTTTTTCAAGATTGCTTTGGCTACTTGGGTCCCTTAAGGTTCCATAAGAATTTTAGAATTGGTTTTTCCATTTTTGTAAAAACATAAGTTTTGCTTTTTGGTAAGTATTGTATTGAATCTATAAATCATTTTGGATGGTACATACATGAAAAAAATAGTGTCTTACTATCCATGAACATGGTATGTCTTTCCATTTATTTGTCTTCTGTAATTTCTTTTAGCAATGTTTTATTTCAGTTTCCAGTGTGTAAGACTTGTGTCTCCTTGGCAAAATTTATTCCTGATTATTTTATTCTTCTGTTTTCATAAATGGAATAGTTTTCTTAATTTCCTATTTTGATTTTTCTTTCTTTTTTAAAAAGATTTTATTTATTTATTTATTTGAGACATGGTAGAGAACATGAGCAGAGAGGAAGGGCAGAGAGAGAGTGAGAAGCAGACTTCCCACTGAGCAGAGAGCCCAACTTGGGGCTCACCTCAAGACCCTGAGGTCATGGCCTTAGCCAAAGGCAGATGCTTAATGGACTGAGCCACCCATATGCCTCATATTCATTGTTATTGTAGAGAAAGACAACTTATATTTGTGTGTTGATAAATTTATTAGCCTTAACAGCTGTGTGTGTGTGTGTGTGTGTGTGTGTGTATAATCTTTAAGGTTTCCTGCATATAGGATCATATTATTTGAGGATAGAGATAATTTTACACCTTCCTTTCAAATTTGGATACCTCTCATTTCTTCTTTATTTCTTTTTTCTTTCTTCCCTTCTTTTCCTTTTTCTTCCTTTCTTTCACTTTCTTTTTTCCTAATTGTTCTTGCTAAAACTTTCAATACTACATCTTCTTTTTTCCTAATTGTTCTTGCTAAAACTTTCAATACTACATTGAATAGAAATGACAAATGTAGGCATTTTTGTTTTATTCCTGATTTTAGGGGAAAAATCTCCATCTTTCATCATTGAGTATGATAGAAGCTATGGGTTTTTCATATATTCTCTTTATCATGTTGGAGAAGTTTTATTCTATTACTTGTTGAGTGTTCCTATGATGAAGGGATGCTAAAATTTGACATTTTTTCCTGCTTCAGTTGAAATAATCATGTGGGTATTTTCCCTTTATCTTATTAACATGGTGTATTACATCGACTGATTTTCATGTGTTAAACTAACTGTGCTTTCTGGGAATAAATCCCACTTGGTCTTGCCATATATTTCTTTTAATAGGTTGCCAAATAATGCTTTCTGGCATTTTGTTGAACATTTTTCATCAGTATTCATAAGGCTTATAGATCTGTAGTTTTCTTGTATTCTCTTTGTTTTGCAACCATATGAGAGAAAGTTGGCTTTATAAAATACATTGAGAAATGTCCCCTCTTCTACTATTTTGAAAGAGTTTGTGTAATATTGGTGTTCATTTTCCTCCAATGTTCAATAAACTCTAACAGTGAAGACAACTGGACTTAGAATTTTCCTGGCCAAAAGCTTTTCATTACTAATTACAAAATTTTAAATGACGTAAGTGTATTAACAGATTTCTCAATCTTATTACAATTAATATTTGGGGATAGGTAATTATTTTTTTGTGGAGGGCCATCCCATTTATTAAAAGAATGAAAAATGTTCAGTAGCATTCCTGGCCTTTCCCCACTAGATACAATAACACTCACCATCCCCCCATATTGTGACAAACAAAAATATGTCTAAACACTGCCAATAGGGGGCATCTGAGTGGCTCAGTAGGTTAAGCGTCTGCCTTTGGCTAAGGCCATGATCCCAGGGTCCTGGGATGAGGCCCCTAGTCTGAGTCTGGCTCCCTGCTCAGCGGGGAGTCGCCTTCTCACTCTCCCTCTGCCCCTCCCCTCTGCTCCTGTTCTCTATCCAACTCTTTCTCTCAAATAAGCAAATAAAATCTTAAAAGAAATGAACAATCTGAATAGGAAATGAAGAAAACAATTCCAGTTATGAAAACAGGAGAATAAAGTAATTAGGAATAAATTTTACCAAGAAGACAAAAGATTTGCACACTGGAAGCTAAAAAACATTGCTAAGAGAAATTAAAGGGATCCCTGGGTGGCTCAGCAGTTTAG
This sequence comes from Canis lupus familiaris, assembly GCF_011100685.1. Taxonomy (NCBI): domain Eukaryota; kingdom Metazoa; phylum Chordata; class Mammalia; order Carnivora; family Canidae; genus Canis; species Canis lupus. Next base: position 40,231,302 of record NC_049231.1, on the reverse strand, counting down.
CGCCACCTTCAGCCCAGGGCCTGATCCTGGAGACCCGGGAACGAGTCCCACGACCTCCGTGGAGCCTGCTTCTCTCTCTGCCTGTGTCTCTGCTTCCCTCTCTCTGTGTCTCTCATGAATAAATAAATAAAATCTTAAAAATATATATATATAAGCATAAATTCCTCTCTAATCACTACTTTAGTTGCAACATTCAGACACTCAAGTTTTAATACATTGTATTTTATTAATTTTGCTTTTATTTTTTCATCCATGGGATGTTTATAATGCCTTAATTTTTAATTTTGAATATTTTCTATATTTTTTTGCTATTTGTTTATCATTTAGTTACATTGTGGTTAGTAAACATACATCATGTATGAGTTCAGTTCTTTCTATTTATTGGCTTTCATTATATAGCTCAGTATACAGTCCATCCTGACCAATGTTTCAAGTACATTTGAATATAGTGCATATTATGTACAGTCAAGCATATTATTCAATAAGGATTATCTAGATTAACTGATTGATAGCAATGTATAGCTATTCCACATCTTTATTTTTTTGTCTACCTTGTTCCTTTTTTACTGAGGGGAGCAATAAAGTCCCCAGCTATAATTATGTATTTGTCTCTTTTCTCACTTTCTAATTTTTGTTTTTTGTTCTCTGAATCTTATTTTTATCATTTATTTATTTATTTATTTATTTTACTAAGAACATTTAAGTTACTCTTCTAGCAAATTTTGATTGCACAATACAGTGTTATCAGCTATACATTATATACTTTATATATACATTATATACATTATATACATTATATACATTACATTATATACATATATACATTATATACATTATATACATTATACATTAGATTCTCAGACCTTATTTATCTTACACCTGAAAGACTGCACCCTTTACCACCTTCTCCCTTTTTCCCTTATCTCTAGCCCCTGGCAACCACTTTTCTACTGTGTTTCTATGAGTTTGAATTTTCTTCTTTTGTGGATCCTACTTATATGTGATACCATGTAGCATTTGCTTTCTCTGTCTGGCTTATTTCACTTAGCATTATACCTTCAAGTTCACTCTTATTGTCACGGATAACAGGATTTTCTTCCTTTTAAAGGCTGAATAATATTCCATAATGTTAAACCACATTTTCTCCAATCATTCATCCATTCGCAAACACTGATATTGTTTCCATACCTTGGCTATTGTGAATAATGCTGCAATGGACATGAGAGTACAGATAATCACTTCAAGACAATGATGTTTCCTTTGGATATATATCCAGAAGTGAGATTGCCAGGTCATATGGTAGTTCTGTATTTCATTTCTTAACAAAATTCCATACAGTTTCTGATACTGGCTTTACCACTTTACCAGTTTACCAACAGTGTACTATGGCTGTCTTTTCTACACATCCTGGCCAACACTTGTTATTTGTTGTCTCTTTGATAAAAGCCATCATAACAGGTTGTGATTGTGATTTGCAGTTCCTTTATGGGCAGGAATATTGAGCATCTTTTCATGTATCTAGTGCTATTTTTATGTCTTCTTTAGAAAAATGTTGGTTCAGGTAATTTATTATTTTTAATTGAGTTATTATTATTATTATCATTTGCTATTGAATTATATTAATTCCTTGAATAGTTTGGATATTAACCATTTATCAGATATGTGGTTTGCAAATATTTTTTCCCCATGCCATCAGTTGCCTTTTCACTTTGTCGACAGTTTTCTTTTCTGGAAAGAAACTTTTTAGTTTGATGTAGTCCTACTTGTTTATTTTGGCTTTTAGCATCAAACTCAAAGAGCACTGCCAAGACCAATATGCAGAGCTTACCCTCTATGTTTTTTTCTAGAACTTTTATAGTTGCAGGTCTTACTTTCAAGTCTTTAATCCATTTTGAGTCCAATTACACACATGTTAGACCATGCTGAATGTATATATATTTACCAATGAACCTTTAGAACTTTGTGCTTTCATACATATAGATATCCCTCCATTCTTTTAAATGATAGTGTTAAATAATATTTTAGTACCTAAAGTGACATAAAACTTTTTTCTTGTTGATGAATATTTCTGATATTTCCCTTTCCACAACAATGCATTAAAAATAAGTGTTGTGTGTTGCTGTACACATATACTATCGATATTACCTAGATATATAGTATTGGTTATTTGAAAGATATGTACACTCCAAATCTTTTGTGGTAGAATCTGCACTTTAAAAATTATTCATTATATTAAATTTCCAAAAAGTGTATGAAAATATCCATTTGACCACACTATCAGCAAGAAATTATACTATTTTTTAATTGGTTTTATGGCTTGAGTGAAAAATAAGATTTCATTAATACTTAAATTTATATGTCTTAGCTACAAATAAATTTGAAATTTTATATACATTGACTCCCTAAATTGTATGCTTATAAGCTCTCTGCCCATTTTTCAAGTTTTTTTTCTTTTCTTTTAGATTAATAAGTGCCTGGTATATATTGTAATTTTTTATTATTTTACTGCTTATACTTTGCAAATAAGTTTTTTTAAGACTATCACTTTTTTAGCCCTTAATTATTATATCCTTCTCTATACAGAAGTTTTTCTTTACTATTTATATTGTCTACCTAGGGAGGTAATATAGACTAATGACTATGAAGAGTTCTACATCAGCCTGGCTGCATTCAATTCCTAGTGTCCTTATCCAAGTTGAGAAAGTTTTAGTAAAAAAGTATCAGAGAAAATTGCCCCCATTGGAATGGGAGTAGATATTCTTAAGCTAGACATAAAACCAAGATTCTTTAAGAAATAATACTGAGAAGGGCACTGGGGTGGCTCAGTGGTTGAGCATCTGCATTCGCTCAGGTCATGATCCCAGGGTCCTGGGATTGAGTCCCACATTGAGCTCCCTGCAGGGAGCCTGTTTTCCCCTCTGCCTATGTCTCTGCCTCTCTCTGTCTCCCAAGAATGGATAAATAAAATCTTTAAAAAAAAATAGTAAGAACAGTGAAATCTTCCCTATATTTTGGATGTGTTACAAGTATCAATTTACTTAAACTTCAGCAAAATTCTGAGGTATGAAAAGACCTTCATTTCACACATCAGCTTTTATTCTAATGCTTCATAGCTTTCCTTAGAAGTTAATTTTATATGGTTTAATGTAAATGTTCTTATCCAAAAGAAAGCCAAAGTTTCCAATAGCATTTATTACAGTTCTTCATTTTTTTCCATTAATTTGAGTGCCCTTTTATCATACTTGGATCAATTTTAATACTGTCTATAATGTTCCAGTGACTTTCTATTTATTCCTATGCCAATACCCTACTAATTTAATTACTCTGGCTTTATAATATATTTTTAATCTATTGGAACAAGTCAAGTATCTTTGTTATTTCCCAGGGTTTTAAAAAATAATTTACATGAATTTTCTTTCCAGATGAAAGTTAGGATTTGCTTATGAGTTGCATTAAAATATTTCTGTTAGCATTTTTATTTGGAATGGCTAAATTTATAGATTATTTCAAGAATTGATGACTTCTTAATACTAAATCTTTCTGTTTTCTAATAAGGTAGTTCTCTGAATTATTTTATAATATCCTTTCAAATAACATGTAGACTGCTTTAGATATCTTATGAGCATTTCTAATCAAGTTAATCCACAGATATTTTATAGTTTGTGTTGCCCTAGCAAGTCAGATATTTTATACATAAATTTCCTATTCAGTTATTCCTGGAAAAAAGAAATTTTTAATGTTGAATTCTATGCGGACTTCTCTCTGATCTCCTTTATCACAATAGATTTTTAGCGCTTCTTCTTAGAGTTTTTTTTTACTTTTTTATATTTGTCTGTCATATGGTCCAAAAGACAGTTTTTCTCTTTTATTGCAATCTTCATATCATGATTTTTTCTTTTTCTTAGCATACTGCATTGGCCAGGACATCCACTATAATGTTGTCTAGTGTAAGTGACAATAGCATCCTTATGTTTCTCTTTTATTCTATGTAAAAATATTTTTAGTTTTAACTTTATGTATGATTTTAGGGAATACTTTCATGGCTATTTTATTCAAGCTAAATGTGTTTTCTATTTTCAACATGCTATGTGTGCTCATTTTGGAAGGAAATTCAACTAAATCACTGCCCTTCATATATTTATTAATATTATTTATTTTATCTTTTAACTTGAGATGTCATGTAAAAAAATTCTCTAACTCGAATTTTTTCTGTATTTCTAGCATAAGATCACACATTCTTAACAAAACTATATGTTTTAATTTTGCAATTATTTATCAAATTATGTATCTTGGGTGTCAATCTTGATTAGAGAAAGTAGCAGGCATAGCTGAGAAAATAAGCAATGATAGAGCAAAACAATTTTTAAATCTCATCTTTCTTCTTTTTTCTGATTTACTCTCTGTTACTTTATTTTCTGCTTTGTATGGCATTTTTGCTTGAATAGCAACCTAGGCAAATGTGCTGACATATATAACATTGGTTTTTAAGAGCTGTATTCAGATACCATTAGGCAACAGTTTAAGAATTTTGCTAATTTAAGGGACTGATTTTTTTTTTTAAGGCAGGAATTCAAGATGTTTCTGATCCATTTAGGGTTAAAAAACAAAGAGTGGATACTCTAAGGGTGGATGGCTGTACAGTAACAACTGGAAAACTGGTGCTAACTTTGTTCTTAGGGAACTACAGGCTATTTTAACAATTCCCTTCTTCAGAATAATTTGAAAAATCTGAAGGACATTAAATGTGGAGGGAAATGATTGGTTGATTTCCAGGTGGTACAAAGTGGCAAATGGACTCACTCCTCCAACATTTCTGTGACTGGCTCTCTGTATTAAATTCCCTCTTGCAAACTGCCCGGAATGGATCCTGACCCTACTGATAGAATAGGTAACATTTACTCAGTGTTGTCTGTCTCCCTGGCATTTTCTTAAGTATTTTGCATAACATTATTTCAACTTCTTCCAAACCTTATAGATTAGTATCTATTCGTGTCCACATAATCACAGATGTGGAACCTCAGGCACCAAAAAGTAAATAACTTGTTTCAGGTCACATAGCTGTAAGATCTGTACATTCATTTGGATTTCTAGCATCATTATAATTTATTCCATGATTATTTTAATCTTCTTCTAATAGTTTCTGCTTTATTTTATCTCAAATTCTATCAGATGTCGATGGAGTTAAAATATGAAATATGTAAACATTTCAAATTAAATGAAGTGGATATTTAAACATCCTGTATTTACATACGATTTATAGGGTTTCTCTAGTTTCCCTCTATTCTCTTAATTGGGTTGGAATAATAATATGATGTTGTGATGAACATGAGTTTCCTCGCATCTTTATTTAAATGAGATATTTAAATATTTTAAGTATGTTCCAGTTTAAAACAAAGCACCTTTGGTAAAACATTTTCTCTCAGAACTATCTCAGAAAATTCATGGATCTCAAAACAATGAGATGTGGATGTGTTTACTACTTTTTAATTTATATACATTTAGAATGTCAGTACTTATGATAGGTTGCTGCCAGATTCAGTGTTCCCATCAGAGGGGCATTCTATTTTAACTGTTATATTGTGCAGGCACATTCCACTGGCTATATATAACATGGGATAGAAGTGTAACGGCCCCACGCTTGTAAATGTTATTTAAATGAAGACTTTTGATCTATACTATTGAAATACAATTTATTTCTATTAACCTTCTACAGCGGGAAAGAATCTCAAAACACCAAACAAGATGGTATTCAAAATATAGAACTTCTAGTTAAATGCAGATTAATTTTTTAACAAGAATTCCTATGCAGTAGGCAGATAGTTCCCACATCCCATTGTGATTGACAAGCCTGACATATGGAATAGTTCACAAATTCCCAGGTGACTGACAGATGGAGAATAGCAAGGCAGATAAAGTTGCCTAGAGAGCTGAGGATGATTTCATATTCAGCGGTTTTGATCAAAAGGATTCCAGATCTCACACTAAATTTAGCACCGCTGGCAATTAGTGCATGATTTATTCAGTCCTTTCATTTGCTGGTTGACAAATGGAAAACAAGCACAAAATTAAAAATAAGTTTATTTCCAGCATTTCGGATATTTAAAATGTGTGTGTCTTTGTTTGCACATAAATTAACATGAGATGAATTTATAGTGAGATTAAATCTGAACCGGAGATGCAAGCAATAAATAAGAGCTTTTTTATGTATCGTCCGGGCAGAACAGGTGTTTGAATTAAGAAACACTAATATGTTTAGCAGCACGGCTCCACCTTTAGCATTAGGGAGTTGATGCTTTCCTAAATTTAGAATAATCTTGCCACAATTTAGAGTTCTTTCATAAGCTTCCAACATAGGTGACCATCTGTATGACAATATTAATGCTTTTCAGGGTAGTAATAATAAAAAACTAAAAACAACTCCCGTTTCCAGGCTCTTACGCATTACAGTGAGTGACGGCAGGGCTAGAGGCTTGTCTCCCCGGTTTCTGCCTCTTGGGTGTCTATGGGGAGAGGCAGCAGGCACCCAAATCTGTCCCCCCTCATGCATTTATAAATGGAGTTATGAGATCACAACCTTTTTGCACTATCCTTCGAGCTAGACTGTGCGAAGCTCTGTTTCCAATCTCTCTTCCTATTTCATGAAACAACAATGAGATGAGCGAGATGTGCCGATGTCAACCTTCTGTTGTGTGAGTCAGAACACGACAATATCACATCCTCAATTGGAGGAGAACATAACTGTAAATAGCCCCTCCTAGAGATTTGGAGAGGCAGGAACATAAGTGCACTGGCTGAAGGTGTAGTAAATGAATCGAGCAAAAATCCCCATCCTATTAGTGGTTAAAAAAAAAAACAAAAAACAAACAAAAAAAAAACAGAAACAAAACAAAACAAGCAAAAAATAAAAACAAAAAACAAAACAAAACAAAACAACAACAACAAAAAAAAAAAAAAAAAAAAGATCCTATCTGTAAGACCTTGTGATTTCAGGGTAGGTGTGTCTATTTCCTCAGAAATCCTCTTGGCACCATCTCATATAGCTGCTTAGAAAGATGAATGAATTGCTCGAAACACTGTGGAAGCTGGAACGATGTCTCAGAGTGGAAAGTACCTTATCACTCTTAGTGGAGCAGAAGTGGCCCAGTGCGGTGGCCTGACATCAAAAGCAAAGCAGAGCAACCGTTTATGAGGACATCGGGCCGGCCGCTGAGCCCCTGAGACTCCGGGAGTGTGGGGCAGATGTTTGGGATACTTATAGGTTTTCTTATTTGATTTGTATTCCAGGTCTGACATTCAACTTTATTTGTATTCATTATTCACAGTGGGAACTAGAATGGTTTTTAAAATAGCATAAAATCCACTTAAATTATAATGGAAAGAATCGTGTGCAATGTGATGCTTTAATTACTGTTAAGCTAACCTTGGGATATGGGAAATGTCAGTTTTCATTGGCCACATGAAGGCTGAGGCCAGGTTTAGCCCCCAGATATGTGCAGTCCGTGGGGGTGCCGCTCGTGGGCACAGCCCTGCCCAAGGAGCCCCCACCGAGCCTCCAATCTGCCTCCTCCGCCTGCCCACGCACCCTGCGGCACCACCACCTTTTTATGACTGTTTTCTTCCTCCCGGGTTCTCAGCAGCAGCCCAAAGACATTTCCCAGGCCGGTTGCATTGCTCTTTTGTCTTTCATGGATCCTCTCTGGGTAGCATGTCCTGGGTTTTCCACCCATCAAGACAGGAAAAGGGGAAATCTGAAACTCGCTGGTTCAGATCTTAAGACTCCTCTCTGACGACCAATTCCATTCCTTCTTTAAACCAGTAGCCCAAATGCCATGCTCTCCCCTCTGGCTCCTGTGTCTTCCACGTCCATAAATTACTGTATCTGCCAACAAGCGGCATAGGTTTTGAACTTCCAGACCTTTGGAAACCTGAGAATGCCTTCCTGGGGCAGGGGGAGTCGGTGTGATGGTCTACCAAAGACCTTGTGACCACCCTCCCCAAGGTGGTCAAGGGAGTTAGGTATATGGTAGGAGTACGATTGGACCCTAAATTCTTTCCCACAAAAAGAAGGAGATTTTGAATTTTAATTTATACCATCTATGTGCAAATTTAAGCCATATATTAACTGAGAGAAACAGACTAGAATTTTTTAAAGTCATATTCTTGTCAGAGAGTAGAGATTCACTCTCTATGTTGCAGTCTGGAGGCAAGTTATGGCACATATATATTCAGATAGATTTTTTCAGTTTGGTTTACTTTTCCCAAAAAGATATTTCCTGGAAATAATACATGTAGAATAACTTGAAGGTGGCTACACTTTAAAATGGCATTTGCCCTTCCTTCAGCCCAACATACAGTTTTTCTAAGTATTATAGACAGAATTGCCATTAGTCAATTGTGTTTAAACTTTAAAAATAACAATCTTGTATTGTTTAATTTAATGCAATCACAGTCCTACATGGGAGGAAGGCCGTGACACTCCAACTTCACCTTTGGGAACAAAAGAGGGGAGATTTTTCTTCTAAGACTTTGTTTGTCATGGAGAGAGCTATAAAGAGAATCTATCCCAACTGACTCACAAGACCTTGTTTTTACTCTTGCATACTTCCTTATCATGCTAAACACCAGCACCAAATAGAAATGTTGCTGTAATATCACTTGTATGGGCTATGATAATATGATACCATAAAGGAAAGGGGAAAATGTAACACTGAGTGACTCCTATGTGCCAGAAACTCAGCTTGGGGTTTTAACAGAGTATTAACTCTTCTTTTGAATTTTCTATAGTTCACTGAAAGAAATTTTGTTTAAAAAAAATCTGAAGCATAGGACTAAAACTCAAGTGGTAGTCACTTGCTGCATGTGTTTATTTACATTTTGATTTTAAAGAATTAAACTTAAAAAAAGAATTAAACTTAAACAAATTAAAATTTAACTCTTCCACTCATGCAAGAGACATTTCAAGTGCTCAGTTGTCACATGTGGCTAATGGCTACTCTTACACCAAGCAGAGAGTGAAAGTATTCATGCTCCCAGAGAGTTGTATTGGACAATGCTGGGCTAAAATGAGTCTTTCAAGGCAGGCGTTGGTCAACATAGCTTTCAAAGCTGCATTGGCTTTGAAATCACTGGCAAGCTGCTGATTGCAGTCTATTTTCAATCCATTATCACTTTTAGAGACTAGTCACTGACATGACATGTTTCAAACAACGTTATTTAGAAAAGAATTAGTGGTAACTTATTCCTTCAAGGTATAGTTAACATGAACTATTTAATAAATAGAGAATTCCTTCAAAAAGCCTTCTTCCTTTATTTTTCATATCTGTGAATTGGGCACTTTTCATAGTTTTTTCTAACTTTATTAAGACTTTATGTGTGTATGTGCATATACTCAGCATTTGTATACACTATATATATATACATATATATGTACATGTATATATATGTGTATATATAGATTCTATTTCTAAAGTGGATCATGAATAATATGTTCCTCTTATTAAAAAGGGGGGGGGAAGCCTTCGTAAGTAGAAAAAAATCATAAAGCACTAATTTGTTGTTTTCAAAGATAAAAATTGTTCATCAGTTATGTATTTAGAGTATAGAAAGTCTATTAATTTCATGAAAATTGGAGTGTTTCTATATTCAGACTCCTATGGTAAATGCCTAGAAGAGTATAATGCATTGAAAACATCACAATCAAAGGAAACAATCAACAAAACTAAAAAAAGCAACCTATAGAATGGGAGAAGATATTTACAAGTGACATATCTGATAATGGTTAGTATCAAAAATCTATAAAGAACTTACCAAATTCAACACCCAAAAAACAAAAAAATCCAGTTAAGAAACGGGCGGAAGACATGACTAGACATTATCCTAAAGAAGACATCCAGATGGCTAACAGACACGTGGAAAGGTGCTCAACACCCCTCGTCATCAGGGAAATACAGATCACAACTACAATGAGATATCACCTCATACCTGTCAAACTGGCTAAAATTGATAACACAGGAAACAACAGATGTTGGTGAGGATTCAGAGAAAGGGGAACCCTTCTTATACTGTTGGTGGGAATGCAAACTGGTACAGCCACTCTGGAAAACAGTAAGAAGTTTCCTCAAAAAGTTAAAAATAGAGCTACCTTAGAATCCAGCAATCACATTAATCGGTATTTACCCAAAAGATACAAATCTACTGATTCAAAGGGATATGTGCATCTCGATGTTTATAAAAACGTTAACAACAATAGCCAAATTATGGAAAGAGCCCAATATGCCCATCAACTAATGAATGGATAAAGAAGATATGGTCTATGTATGCAATGAAATATTACTCAGCCATCAAGAAAAATAAAATCTTGCCATTTGCCATGATTTGTATGGAACTAGAGAATATTATCTAAGTGAAGTAGGTCAGTCAGAGAAAGGCAAATACCAGATGATTTCACTCACATGTGGAATTTAAGAAACAACACAGATGTATATAGGGTAAGGAAGAAAAAAAAGATAAAAGGAAGCAATCCATAAGAGACTCTTAAATATAGAGGAAAAAATGGAGGGTTGCTGGAGGGAAGGTGGGCAGAAGCATAGGTTAAATGGATAATGGGCATTAAGGAGGGTGCCTGTTTTGATGAGCACTGGGCATTATATGTAAGTGATGAACCACTAAATTCTACTCCTGAAACCAATATTATACTATATGTTAATTAACTACAATGTAAATAAAAAACTGATACAAAAAAACTATTAAAAATCCCTCCAAAAGAAAATCAAAATAAAAAAGAAAACATCACATATCACTAATGAAAAATGAAATAGAAATAAGATAACTTATGATGAATTCTAAACAGTAATTATATTTCTTGCTCCATATGAAAAAAATATTCTCACTTGGAGCAGATCTGGTCCATGAAGTTTTCATCCCCTTATAACTCTTTATGCCAACTCATTAAAGCTACAATATAACTTCCAGTTTACACCATCCACCTAGTGTCCTTGCTTTAAATATTAAGGCCATTATTTCCTTTTTCAAGTTTATCCTTATCTTGTCTTCCTATGCTAGTTAATAAAGTGTTCTTGTTTCTTTTCTAATATTTTATCTCCAATTTTTATCTTTTTGTTCCTTTAACACAGAGCGATCTCTTACACTATGATTTCAAACTCAGAATCAGACATAATATCAATTGAGTGCACACACAAGAGTTTAGAGAACATATTCACTCCCCCTGAGGATTTAAAGAATGATATTCTTTGAATAATTTCCAAATAACAAGCTATACTGGCATCAAACGTAATCTTTTCTGGAAGGAAAAGAAAAACAAATATTTTCAGAGTTATATCGAAACACAAAACAACTGGGAACAAAAGTTAAAATGGTATGTCAACAAATAGATGATAGTTCAAAAAGTGAAAAGCTTGGAAGTTTTTTTTTAACTTGAAATATTTTAATAGTCTCTGCCTTCTAGTAAATAGTTTGTATATATCTCTCTGTAAATATAATAATTAATATTCTAGTGTGAAACTTAACAAAGAAATGAATAAGGGGACATATCTTCCTTAGTTCTGAATGAATCATTGTCATTGTCCATTGGGGATGTGCTCTCTGTGGTCTTCTGATTGAGTAGCTGGCAGAGAATTGGACCAGCAAAATTACTGTTGAATGAATGACAGGAATAGCTGGCTGAGGACTGTCACAGGATGGCATCTGTTAATGGTAGTTTTGCTTCATCAAGAGCTGAGGATTGTGGCCAGTTCTTCACCCACTAAAAATCCTAACAAAAATGATTTAACCACTATTTAGCCTTTAGAAGGATGCATCTGTTGCTACAAGTCCTAGGTCTATGCAGACATTATTGGCAATGATAACCCCACAAAATTCTTAACCAGTCTCCATGCCCTCTAAGCATATGTACATATCTCTACTGCAACACCCACCACATTGCTTCTTCTTCCCTTTTATCTTTGTCCCTCTGTCTTCTCATCTCAATCTGCTATCCAGCATCTTTCTCATTATCTCCCACTATCTGATGCAAAGCTGAAAACCAACATAGATAACACTTCGGCAATCTCAGCTGTAAAACTGTCACCAAGATGGTGCCTGACGGAAGGTGTGGCAAACTCCGTTTTGTGATCTGCCCATCAAGGTTTTGGTACTACAACCAATAAAACTTTTTCAATTCCCAATTATAATGAACATAGGGAAAGTTACCTGTTATGTAAACAGTAAGTGTTACTAAGTTGAACAAGGATGCGAGAGTTTTCTTTCTCTCCTTCCTTTTGCCCCCTATTTTTAGATTATTTTACTTCTTTTTTGGAAGAGGTTGCTTTTGCTGGGCATGCTATATAACTGTAGAAATATTTTTCATGAATTTGGTGGAGGAAACCCACCAAAATTTTCAAGTACATTTACCATTCTGTTAAGCCTGCCAAATTATATATTTCTCTTCCAGTGAATTCTAAATATCACTGTTACTATACTTATTCTCGATGTTGGTGAAATTACCAAAAGAAGATTTAAGTAAGTTATTACATGCCTGTTACCTAAAAGTGCTGTCTCCAGAGTTACATTTTGTACTTTTTCCAAACACAAGTAAATATCATTAAAAAGCATTTATTATCTCATTTGTAAGGTACTGTGCTATATAGCATGAAGAGCAACAGTTAGAAGTGTTTAGTGAAGATCCGTCTTACAATTAAAACAGACAATATTTTTGTGCACATACAGAAACAATATAAATGGTAAATCAAATTAAGATCAAGTTATGGATGGAGACAGAGAAAAAGAGAGAGAGAGATTTTTAATCATCATGCGTTCGTGGGTAAAAGCCTTTTAAAAATGCAAAATTAAGACATGAAAACACATATGCAACATCATTAGGATGGTTTATGGAAAAGCTAACACTATTCTTATGAGATATGTTCAAGCAACAATCTTGAGTTTCAGGGGCTATCTGAATTCTAAATAGAAATTATGGCAAAATGAAGGCCAAAACAAAAACAAACAAACTAACAAAAAACAGTATTTGAGATATCTTTCATTAGTTGAGAGAAAGCTCAGATAGTGACATGGGGTGAATCTTTATGACCACCCTTCCCATCACATTTTATTCCTACTTGGTGCTTGCAATTCATGCATAACTTTAGAAGGAATATGTTGTAAGTCTATACAAAAGTCTGTACTAAGAAGTGGGTGAACAAGGAAGAAATAATATTAGTTAGTAAAATAGATGTCATATTATCCCCAGCTTTGAGACAATGCAAGGGGCTAAGGTCAAAAATAAAACCTGAAAAGAGAAAATGCATCCAGAGGTTAGAAGTTATAAAGGAAAGCATTAAGATGTATAAATAAAAGAAACCTGAAAGAATGTGGAAATGTGCACAATTTGACATGGAAAAAATATTTCTGAAATGTCGGAAATGGATCCAAATCAATGATAAGATTAGCTAAGAGGTCTGTAATGTAATATTCAAAATGAATAAAACATTTTGAAAAGTTAGGATGGGGCAGCCCGGGTGGCTCAGCGGTTTGGCTTTGCCTTTAGCCCAGAGTGTGATCCTGGAGACCTGGGATCGAGTGCCACATCGGGCTCCCTGCATGGAGCCTGCTTCTCCCTCTGCCTGTGTCTCTTCCTCTCTCTGTGTGTCTCTCATGAGTAAATAAATAAAATCTTTAAAAAAATAAAAATAAAAAGTTAGGATGATAGCTGTATCTGAATATTTTCATGGGGGCCAAGGTGAGAAATTCCATAACTATCATATATTACTAAACTTGCCAACCCTCTTTGTCCTATTGAATGAAAAAAGCAAAACAAAAACAAAACAATGCAACAGCTGGTGTCATAGAAAACACAGTTGATACAGAACTCTATAAAAAGACCAATAGAAAAACTTAAAGATAATAACTCTCACAAGAAGTTGGAGTAAATGTAGCTTTTACCATTCCTCACACCTGGACATAAAATACAAAACAAACATAAGATGCCAAAAGTTAGAGAGAAGAAGGAAGAGAGGCAAGAAACTCTAGTGTCCCAGGAATGCTGCAACAGTGAGTTTTCTTCATCCCACTTGTACACTTGTATCTCTGATTATATTCTGAAGAAACTGACAGCCTGCAAAGGTATAGAAGAAGGTATAGTCAAAAAGAGCCCCAAGGCAAGCCTGCTCTCCATAATCAAAGCACCAGGAAAAAGATGCTTTAGCAAGACAGAACACTTGGAAACTAAACAACATATTTCTAAACATCCGTGGGTCAAAAAAAAAAGTCTTAATGGAAATTTTAAAAGTACATTGAACAGAAACAAAATAAAAATACAACAAATTGAAATTTGGGGGATATAGTTAAAGTGGTGCTAAGAGGGAAATTTGTAGCACTCAATAGAAGCACATTAGAGAATAAGTTTTATGTCAAAGTCTAAGGCCTTACCTCAAGAAACTAGAAGAATAAGAACACAGTAAACATAAAGCTAGCAAAAGAAGAGAAATAATAAGGATAATGGCAAAAAAAAAAATCAATGAAATTGAAAACAGGAAAAATACAGAAATGTCAAATGTCAGGCTCATACTTTAAAGTAAATCAATAAAATGGACAAACCTTTAGCTAGACTGACTAAGGAAGAAAGAGAGAAGACACAAATTAGTAACAGGATGGGAAAAGGGTTATCACTACAGACCCTGCAGAAATCCAAATGCTGATATGAGAGACTACCAACACCTTCACACACACAAATTTGACAACTTAGAAAAATTGGATCAATTCCTAAAAAACCACAAATGATACACAATCACCCAATATAAAATACATAGTTTGAGTATCCCTATAACTATTTGGACAGCTTAAGTCATAATTTTAAAAAAATGCTTCATATCCAGATGGTTTAATTGGATAATTCTATCAAGTACTTAAAGAAGATGCAGGACCAATTTTACACTATTCCAGAAAACACTTCCCAACCTTTTGTATGAAGCCAATATGACTGTGTTATCAAAGACAGACAATACCAAAAATGAAAACTACAGACTTCTCATAAATATAGAGACAGAAATTGGGAAAATATTAGCAGAGGTAGACAGATATATATGCATACACACACATCTTGATCAAATGAGATTTGCTTTATGGATGCGAGGCTGGTGCACATCTAAAAATTGAGTCAATATAATCCATGACAGTATCATCCCAAAGAAAAAAAAAATCTAATGACAATGTAATTTAATAGAGGAAGAGAATTTGACAAGACTCGACACATGTTTATTATAAAAACCCCCAAAAAACTAAGAATAGAGAGGAATGTATTCATTCGATTAAAAAAAAAAAAGCCCACAAAAACTATAACTAACTTTATATCTAATGCTGAACAAGTAAATGCTTTCCCACTAATCAGGAACAAGACAAGGTTGTTCTCTTTTACCATCTTGTTCAACATAGTCCTGGAAGTTCTAGCCAGCATGACAAGACTAAAGGAAGCATAGTACATAAAACATGAAGAAAGAAATAAAACTGCCCCTACTTGCAAATAACATGATGATGTCCATAGTAATCTTTGCAATTATCCAGAAAATTAAAATACAGAGATAGAAATCTACTGTACAGGAGTTGAATGCTGAAAAGAACAAAAAACACTGAGGGGAAAAAAACAAAGATAAATAAAATAAATGGAGAGGCAGGATTTGTTCATAGATTGGAACTTAGTAAAATTGTCAATTCTCTTCTCCATCCCCCAAGTAAAGTTGAATACAAATCTCATCAAAATTTGGATCCCTGGGTGGCTCAGTGGTTTAGTGCCTGCCTTTGGCCCAGGGCAAGATCCTGAAGACCTGGGATTGAGTCCCGGATCAGGCTACCGGCATGGAGCCTGCTTCTCCTTCTGCCTGTGTCTCTGCCTCTCTCTCTGTGTGTCTTTCATGAATGAATAAATAAATAAAATCTTTAAAAAAAAATCCCAGCAAGATTTTTTTGTAGATATAGAAAAGTTTATTCTAAACTTTCATGGAATTAGAAGTTAAAATTAGAATAAAGCAATTTTGAAAAAATAAAGGTAAAATGGGAGGAATAATTCCACTGGTTAAGAATAGTAATCAATACTACATCAAATTGGCAATCTAAACATAGATGAATGCAACAGAATAAAAAATTCAAAAATAGCTCAATATGGTAAAACCAACATTTTTTTGGACACAGATGCAAAAGCAATTCAAAGAAAAAAAATAGTCTTCTTAACAAATGGTGTTAGAGCAATTGGATATTCATAAGCGAACAACAGAAATTTGTAATAATTACCTAAACTTTAACCTCATACAAAATATACAAAGGAACATAGATTTAAATGTAAAATATGAAACTATAAAATATTTAGGGAAAAAAGGAAATCTTTAAATCCTATCATTTGGTAAAGTAATTCTTAGACATGACACCAAAAGCAAAATTCAAAAAAGAGTGATTGGTAAGTTGGACCTTACCAAAATTAAAAACTTTTGCTCTGTGAAAGACCCTGGTTAAGAGATATAAAGCAGAAGATAAAATCTGGGAGAAAATACTTGCAAACCATATATCCAATAATGAACTATTCTAGAATATATAAAGAACTCTCAAAACTCAATGTTAAAAAAAATAATAATAACTCAGCCAATAAGAAAATGAGCAAAAGATGTGAAGAGATATTTCACCAAAGCAGATATAGGGATAACAAATAAGAAAAATGCAAATTAAGACCACAATGAGATATTATTACACACCTATCAGAATGTCTAAAATAAAAATAGTGGCAACCAAATGTTGACCAGGATGCTGATAAGAATTGATATTGACCACTCAGGACAAGTTTGTCAATTCTTTAAAAAATAAAGATACACTTACCAGACAGCCCAACATTACACTCCTTGGCATTTGTCCCAGAGAAAAGAAAATTTATATCTATACAAAATCCTGTACATGATGATTCGTAACAGCTTTGTTAGTAATAGCCTCAAACTTGACAAAAACAAAATGTCTCTTGATTGGTGAATATTTTAACAAACTGGTACATTCACACCATGGAATACTACTCAATAATGAAAGGGAATGAACTATTGATACACTCAACAACTTGGATAAACTTCAAGAGCTTATGCTGAGTGAGTATCTGAAGGTCATGTGTCACATAATTCCATTTATAGAACATTCTCAAAATGACAAAACTAGAGTCAAAAAACAGATCAGCATTTGCCCTTGATTTGGGATGGGGAGAGGTAGGAAGGGATGGGTGAACTATGAAGGGGTAGCACAAGACCGATCTTTGAGGTGATGGAACAATTCTGTATCTTGATTGTGGTGGCTACCTGCACCTACAGCAACACCAGCATCACCAGGGAACTCATTAGAAATGCAAATTCTCTGCCCTGCTTTAGATCTACTAAATCAGAAACCCTCAGGATAGGACCTAACAGTTTGTAGCTCTAGGTTATTTTAATAAAAGTAAAGTTTCAGAACCACTGGTCCAAGGCTAGTGAGTCCCAGTCTTGAGAAAGAGAGCTATATTCCCCTTGAGTGTTTGTACCCCTGCCATATGTCATGTGTCACACATTTTGTCTGTACCTTAAAGACCCTTTCAGGGCAGCCCCGGTGGCACAGCAGTTTGGCGCTGACTGCAGCCCAGGGTGTGATCCTGGAGACTGGGGATCGAGTCCCACTTCTAGCTCCCTGAATGGAGCCTGCTTCTCCCTCTGCCTGTGTCTCTGCATCTCTCTCTGTGTGTCTCTCATGAATAAATAAATAAAATCTTTTTTTAAAGACCCTTTCATATAGTCATAAGCTCAAAATCATTAAACATGAATGTTGAGATTTCAAAGTTCAGAAAAGCAAAGTTGCAATTTTAACTTCAGAATCCCAGATTTATTTAAAGCCCCAGAAAGTGAAATTGAAGTTGAATTGAACTCTAGATGCAAGTTGCCTTTAAATAATGTAAAATCAGAATGATAATGTTTTGCTGTCTAACTTACATGCAAACTATAAGACAATTGTTTGAAACTATAAGACAATTTTTCTGGAGGATCTGTAAATAGTTCAAGAATGATGAATACTCTCTATCACAATTAATTGTATTTGTTAAATATCCTCAATATTATACTTACCACTTATGAGCCAATTCCCAAATGGCAGTTGGCCTCAAATACTCTCTCTATCCTTCACAGGAGTTTTGCAGTACAGATAATTATCTCTAGATATGGGCATGTTGATCTGGAGCTGTGAGATAATTTGTCTGTGGATCCCTTGTGAGAGATTGAACTTAGATTTGAATCAGGCTGGACTATTCTTTTTTTTTTTCCAGAGTGGAGTATTCAACACGACACTCTTCCTTCACATTGTACCCCTGAATCTTTCTAGTTACAAACTGGATACCATATATATGTATATGTTTACTTTCTTAGTAAGTTTCCAGTCTAAAGCACACATGTTCAAGTTTTCAGCCATTGATTGTTCAGTGGACAATAAACACAGCACTAGCAAAAGGAAAAAAAAATGTTGGGTATATGATTGTACAAATCCAACTATATAACTACCCCACATGATAATATGAATTTGTGCCTGGAGATGAAACTGAGAAAAAAAAATCAGCAATTCACTTTTAGTAAACTTTTTGAGAAAAGCTGAATTTTATGAGTTTTCTTTGTAAAGAATAGAAAGAAACTCAAGTTAGTTGGAGAAAGTAGAAAAAAAAAATGCCCAGAGGTCAAAGTTGAGAAAAAGATGTCAGTAATCTTTCTAAGCTGACTTTCTAGGACATATCCGCAAATAATAAGGACATTACTATTTTTTAAAGTAAAGAAATATATTTATGGAAGGAAAGGCAAAAGTATATTTGATGATGGTCCAATTTTTCATATCAATTTTTTAAAAAAATTACTTATTGCCCCCAGATGCATGTAAGGGCAGAGGTCCAAAAGAAGTTTAGGGAAAATGGTCACATAGGTCAATGGCTGATCATGAGCAGAAGGCCACTGCAGGAAAAGAGAAAAATGCATATGATATCCATAAATTTGGTAATGAGCCTGCTGGTCATCACATCTCCTCTACTGATAAGAGAAACTAACTGTGTTTAAATGCCATGACCTACATTTCTTGCCTTAGGAAAATTAAAAAATATGACACCTTATGCTCAGTTTAGGGCCCTCAACACAGATGACTCACTATGAAATAGTGACTTCAACCATATAAATGATTCTGGTTTGGATCCAAATACAGAATAAAAGAGAAAATGCAACATTTCAAGAGGATGCATTCTTTGCAAAAGTATGATAAGAGGTGGGAGCAACCTGTGGGATAAACTAATGGAATTCTACAAAGGCCAGATAGGAGAAATGGAAAATATTAGATGACAAATTAATGTCTACCCAAAGGTTGGGAATGTCACATACCAATAAGTATGTTCAGAGTGGTTCAAGGTCAACAGGGATAAATAAGGAGGTGCAGACAGTAATCAGGGTCAGAGAGAAGAATATGTGAAATACGAAACACTACATATAGACAGAACTGAAAAGATTATAGAAGGAATTCAAGTGTAAAAAATATATCACAAAAGCAAAGGTGAAAAATGAAAGGAAGATTACAGAAAAGTTTAGATAAATATCAGAACATTTTTCAAAGAACTAGGGGACAAGGGTCAGCATCAAGGACGGTAGAATGTTGAAAGGCAGAGAGGGGAAGTGTATTGACAAAATGATATAATCTTAAGAATTAAATGTATTCTTTCATCTGTTTTGCAAACACACACACACACACACACACACACAAAAGATAAGAGACAAGGTGGGGCTGTGAGGTGGTCCTTGATGAAAGGAGATGTGTTTGAGAGGTTGACCAAGAAATTAGAAAATATGAAAGTGAGGAAGTTGCTATATTATGTTTTTCTTTTACTGAAAGGACATCAGTAAAGTTAAATCTTAGATATCAGAGAAAGCATCAAGGGAAAATCTACATCTAAGAAGATAACTCAATTTTTTATATTTTAATCTTTAAAGTATACCTTAAGTTTATATTCTGTTTATGTTTCTTATAGTTGAGTTGAGGTGCTTCATTCTGAGGGAAAGAAATCTCTGTCTCTGTATGTATGTATGTGTGTGTGTGAAGGATATTTACTCATTTCTCTATTATCTTTCTTTTCTTCTTCTCGAGTGTATACACACACACACACACACACACACACACCTACACACACATCTTTGGCATATATGTGCCTGAATATATATTTGCATCTATATTTGTCTACATAGTTTTCTCAATACGTATACATACACCAATACATATACATATATACAGAGACAGACAGAGACAGAGAGAATTTCAATTTGGAAATAAAAATATTCTTATATTTACTAACTGGGAAATTGCTCCTCTTTACTTAAGCATACTCTGAAATTTGAGTAATTTAAACAAGTAAATCTTAATACCATCTTCTGTTCTTTTCTCAGGAAAATGTTCTGGGTAGCTTATATTGGCACATTTTACCTAGAATAAAATACCTGGTTTTTAGAAGGTCCATCCAGTTGTGTGAGACACAGATGAATGTAGCCTTTCTCTCCCCCCGTCCCCCAAGTCTTAGTATTCAGAGAAAATAGAAGCAAAACAGCTGGCTTTTTTCTTGGCTCCATTTTTAAGATTTCTGTAATCACTTCTGGGTGACCAGGAAATGGAGCTGATTCCTGTAAACAGCAGTTGTGTTATCAAGGATGCTGTCACTCAATCCTGTACCTATCAAATTAACTTACACTCCACACTTTGCTAGGACTGGCTTCACACGGATGCAGTGTAGGTGAGCTTCATCCCCAATTGTGCTGCTCCTTGTCCTGCTTCTTTGACACCTCACTCTCAGAAAGGCATCCTCTGGGTGCTCTCAGGTATACAGAATGCAGAAGTCAGGGGGAGGTCAATGCTCCCATGGCAACTCTTGACTAATGGAAGACACAACCTGATGAATAAATTCCTCCTCTCTCATTCTCCACAAGTTGGTTCCAAGACATTTTATAAAACTCTCTACAAAAAAAAAGTAAAAAAATAAATAAATAAAAATAAAACTCTCTACAAGTTCAAATGATGAGTCACGCTTGTTGGTGGCCATCAACATAACGTTTTCAAATTAACATTCCATTCACAACACTGCTAGTTTTCATGCAGGGGAACACAAAAGAAACATAATGGTTAGAATTTCGATAGATAGATAGATGATAGATGATAGATAGATAGATAGCAAATAGATCTCTTTTGGTTTTTGACACTGGGAATACAGTGAATTAAAGCCTTCCTTCTCTTCTCTTGGAGGACACATTTTGACTCAGACAGACACTCTGAACAGATATGGACTAAAGCAGAGTGTTAGGTGAGGGCTCTTTACATGTGCTATGTTCAAAAGGGGCTGCCATAAAATATAACTACCTTAGGGACTTGACTGTATGTTTGTCCATTCTTGTCAGCCTTTTACTTTTGTTCCAGGAAGATGAATATTTAGTCAGTATTCAGGAAAACTCAGAAGTCATAAATCTTCAGAATGGCAATAGAAGCAGTTTTTTTATTTTTTTAAAGATTTTATTTATTTATTCATGAGGGACACACATGGAGAGAGAGGCAGAGACACAGGCAGAGGGAGAAACAGGCTCCATGCAGGGAACCTGATGCAGGACTCGATCCCGGGTCTCCAGGATCATGCCCTGGGCTGAAGGCGTTGCTAAACTGCTGAGCCACCCAGGCTGCCTGAAGCAGTATTTTTTAAAACATGATATTGGCTACATATAGTGATTCCTACTACATTTGTATGTCTTATAGTTCTTTGCATTCAAAGTAATGTTCCCATGACCTCTCCTACATTTTCAACTTCAAGATCAAAGGATTTATAAAACAAAGCCAACTTTTTTTTTTTTCAAAATGGACTCCTTATTGTGCACCAGGCCCAATACCAGTTGTTTTATATAAATATGTTGGCACTAGGACATATAGCTAAGAGGAAGCTATTGACTTGTGGTTTCTGGTCCAACAATTAAAGAGCTTAGAAATCATCACTACCGTTCTCACAACAAGAAAAAAGCTAAAGAGACTAAAAATCAACTCCATTTAGATCCATCAGAAGACTGAGGTCACAGAAGAAACCACTAGCTCAGAAGTTGGGTAGACTTATGGATACAAAGAATCACAGCTTACTAGGATCAGAAGCCATGTTGGAGCCAGCCAACTAGGAGGCACTTACAGGACCATGCACTAATTTCTGGAAACTGGGCATGGATTGGGTTGAGAGGTCCTAGCCTTGGGGAGGACTCCAAACTTTATAAGTTTTATTTCTAGGAGTCTGCTGAGGTTCTTATTATGAAAATTAGAGAACATTTCCCTTCTGGTATGGAGAAACAGAAAAGTAACCATCTGAAATATACCTAGAGCTTTCCCTTCTCCTTAACAAAGACTTTCCCTTGAGGGAAAGTCTTTTACCCATAGCCTAATGAACGTGTGGCTACCCAACGTTGTACCCACAATCAAATGTCCAATTCTAGAATCCTCTAGTCTTCAATGGGTGGTAAGGGACATGCCAATCCAGATTTACTAAAATACTGGGATCTAATCACAGGATTACACAACATTTCCCTACCCCTGACACCTTACCATCACATCAGTAGGTTTCCTGGGAATTAAACAGAAAGAATGCCAAGGCCCAGACCCTATTTAAGAAGGAATCTCTAGGGAAACCTAAAGACAACAGGGAAGACAAAATAAGGACACCAGAGGCAAGTTAACTTTTGAGAGCATATCTATAGCAAATAGTAAACACACCCCAAATCCTAGCCAGGTAAACATAAAACATCAATCAAAAGCCTATTTGCCCCAGTTCTTCATACCCAATGGATCCCCTCTGGTTTTCCAGAAAAAAAAAAAAATGTTACAAGACCTGATGAAAGACAAAAAACACAGTCTGGAGAGAAAATGCAAATCTAAGAAACATGCAGATATGGCAGGGATTTGGGAATTATCAGACCAAGAAGTTAAGATAACCATGATTAATGTTAGCTTTTCCATTAGCTTGGGTGCTAATGGACAAAGTGGACAAGATGAAAGTACAGATGGATAATATAAGAAGAGACATGGAAACTCTAAGAAAGCAAGCTATTCACACCCCACAGTATTTTGGAGGATTTGCTGAGAAAAGTGAAAAGAACAGTCATACTGCCACCCACTCATTCCCCTGGATATTCAGCTGCAGTCCTTGCTAACCCCATAGAGTCATGAACTTGAGGGAGAGCAGTTTCGTTTGAGGAAATGCCTCTTCCCCTAAGCCAAGTGAAGAAAAGTTCCAAGAGATCTACTCATTAAATATTGAGGTGCCCACATGATGAAGACACTGCGTTTTTGTTTCCCATTTAGAGGTCCAGCAGGAAGATCAAGGAATTTGCTAACATGTTCCCTCACCTATCTGGACAGATGGAGGACAATTTGAAAAGTTGTGGTCCTGGAAAAGCCCATTCTCCCCCAGACTGACAAGGCAGCCATTTTTGTGGACTCCCATAGTCAAGACGCTGACTGACCCACCATAGATACTAAGTAGGCTTGAGGCATCTTTCTGGTACTCAACCCAGGAGACTTTAGAACACAGAGACCTAGGAGGATTGGGAGATGTCAAAGAGAGCTGTGTCTCCCACATCAGGCACAGGGCAGTGCAATAGCACCTCTGGAGAACTTTCACATGAACCCTCCTTAGATGCCAGGCACAGAAGACATCAACGATCTGTCAGTAAGAGTCAGAGAAGCAACATTAACTTACAGGAAAAGCACCACCAGAGAAGCCAGCTAATTATAGGCACAGGTTCCTTTTCCTCTTTTTTCATCCCTTCTGAACACATGGGCATAGCTAGTCCTTGGAGAGAAACGAGAAAAGAGAGCACCCGGAGAGAGATCATACCATGCTCTAAATAGTCAGTGTTCCAGCTCAGCTTGATTTTGGCATTTGGGCGAAGGAACAGAGTTAAATAAAATTTCAGGCTAAAGTGTTAAATCAAACAGTGTTTTAATACTCAATGTAATTGAAAAGTTAAGAAATCCACCCAAGGTTTCATTAAGGGACTAGGAACAGAGATCCAAGAGCAATGTTGAATATTGATGGGAAAAAGGTCAATTCTTTTCACATCTGCTCCAAGCAAAGATGGGACCAAAAGCCAGTTATAAATGCCATGGAAATTAATCCTCCTATCAGCTTTGTGATGCGTGTACTCCTATTTCTACTTTCCGAAGAATAAATGAGCAAAGTTCAGGTTAGTCAAGCAACACACTCAAGGTCTACAACCAGGACAGATGGAATGTGAACCTGACATTCTTATACTTCAAAACTATATTGTTTCCACATATCCCACTGCCTTTATGGGGATTAGAATGCAGGAAACCAGGAAACCTCCTAAGTCAGTTAACACTCTATTTGGCATTTATCTTGAATTGTATAGAGGATAGAGCCCTTTAATCAGTGGCCCCTGGCACTTTATACATTCACACAACAGATTAATAATTGTGTTATTTCTAAGGTTTACAAACACCTTAGATTTTTTTAAGAAGAAATTAATTTCAAATTACACTACCTCTAAAAAAAATCACACAATCTCTAATATTTCCTAAATGATGTTATCAATTGTCTTTCAGTAGCCCATATTTTAACAATACTTTCGATAAAGGATCCACTAGATTTGGGGATTTTTCACTGCCAGCAGTTCTTATCCTTTTGCCATTGTAAAGCAGTAGACAGCAGCCATAGCGGCTTTGAGGTTTTATTTTTATGGCCCCCTTTGCTTTCATCTGCATGATCTTATATACAGATCACTGTAACATCTCCTGTCACTAGTACTAAAAACTGGTAATTTTGCTCTCTCTGGTTTTCCTCAATATCATACGACTAAGTTCCTATTTCTCTTAAGCTTCTCACGAATTCTCAGATACTCCTTTCCCAAACACCAGGAAGTCAGGCTCCCACAGCAGCCTCATTCCTGCCCTGTCTCTCCCACATACCTCTCTTTCACTGGGAATGGTTCCAACACTATCTCTTAACCAGAGGATCTCATCCAGGATGTCTCCTGCTGAGGATTTTGCCTTTGAGAGGCCTGCTTAGCCTCTGAGGAAACGTAAGATTTTTGTTTTGTTTTGTTTTGTTTTGTTTTCCCATATGGCTCAGAGAATTTTAGTACAACTCCTCCATCTACCTTAAGTTCATTTCAATGAGAGCAAGTCTATGGAGATGTTGATAGTTGCTCTGCATTACATCTGTTCTTTGCCTTGACTTCTTGATGCAGGTCACACAGGGCATGGTTCTAAGCATTCATGTAAAACTATTCCTGCTTACAAAGCATCAGCCTATCTTCTTTCATACTATCTTGACTGTCCAAGGATTGTAATGCCAGGCCCCTGCTGAATACCAAGTGGTCTCCTTGTTGATCTCACTGCTGGGACAGGAGCAATGATGCCTGCATTTGCACCTTTTCTCATCAATGCCAACTGTTCAGAATGGTCTGGTCACCAGGCTGATGTTTTCAGGGAACTGAGAGAGGAAAAGAGGGAAGCCTACATGATGAGAGAGGAGGCCAGGTATGGAGAGACAAGAGACTTTGAACCTGGGCTGAGGACAGACAGACTTCTCAGAACCCTGAGTCAGTCTGTTTGATCAGAGCCAGAGCTTAGTAAAAACACCAAAAGTCAAGGGAGGACCTAACTCTTCCTCTTTACTGGCAGCTTGTGCATTGTCAGTATTAAGCCATACTAAAAAATCCAACCTTGCTTATATGTCTTCTTACTTGCATTTAAATTGTCTGTATGTATGAGCCAAATATTTTTAAGGATATTTTGGATTTTAAGGGAGCATGCTCTGTATACTGTTGAATAGATTTTTTTTTTACAGGCTGAGTATTTGTCATGAAAATTGCTGACACCAAGCTGACATAACATTGGTAAACACCTCCATAATCATGTAAAAGTGAAATGGGAAGAAAAACTATGGCTTTGCTATGACTTTGAAGGAAAGCCAGCCTCCACCTCATTCCCATCATCAACTCGTGCTAGCAAATGAAAGTGATCAGCATATACTAGAAAAAAAAATGAATATGGTTTTCAATTCCCACCGATGTCATTTCTGAAACACTTGGCATAAGACCTATGAGTCCTAGAGGCTGTTATTTGGTTTTACCCATTCTGCAAATTACAGGGGGAAAATCACAGGCTGGTATCAGGTGTCCAAATCTTCATCTCAAAGGGTGAATCATAAAACTATTATAAAAAATGCATCCTGCTGCAGTGACAGCTGTCATCCCAAATCTACGTGGTGCAGACAACTGTGGCGGCAGTCATTAATGACTTAAACGTGAGATTAAGTTGTGGCATTTAACAGCATGGACAAGAAACACTTTTTTCAAAAAGTTATTAGAAGTAAAACTTCACCCCGTTGGTAATGGATTAACCAGTTAAGGGATATGAGATCATTTAAATAATCATGTAAAGTGTTGTATATTGATATTATTGTGTGGTTTTTGTGTGTCATTCCCACTTGTGAGTAGGTAAAGTATAAATTAAAAAGACTGTGTATTTTGTTACTATTACTTTTGATGTTGGCAGATCTGTCCTTATTTGCTGCTTTAGAACATGTGCAAAATTGCATGAGGATAAACACAAAGAGTAGAATTTCAGAGCAGATGAACCTATTTTACAGGAAAGGGAACTGAGGTACAGAGAGAAGATAAATTTGTAGCTTATACTTCCATTACCAATTAGCTGTCAAGGATGGACTAGAACTTAAAAGCTTTCAATGTTTTGTCTGGGACTGAGTTAAATATTCTTTTGATAACTGGAGCAAAATCTGAGATTTAAAAATTTTGGTTCTCAGGATTTGCCTTAAAAATTTGTACTGTGTTAAAGACTTTACCTGAAAATATTTAGTGGTTCCTTGAATTATGGCAGAAAACCCAGAATTCTATTAGCATGCACTCTGACTTGCAAAGCCAAAAAGATCAGGAACTGCAAAACCAAATGTCCAGAATAGACTCCCAGAACATCGGTCACAAACAGAAATGAACAGGAGCTAGGGGAAGCCTCTATGTATCAAAGTGAATCTCATCAGAATGACTTGGAATAAAAAGATTTTTTACATAGAATACCATGCAGTAAAATACCAGCAAAATATCTTGGAGTGAAAACACAAAAGAGCTTTGGACTCCCTTGCCCTTCTGTCTTCACCCCAATGATACCCTGAAAATGCTTTCACATTTTCCCTACGCCTTGAGATATCCTTTAGAACTAGAGAGGTCGCTGAAATTCTGAAATAATTTACCTTTCCCAAAGACTGTGTTGGATCCTTCTGGAAAACGTATCTGGGCATAGCACTCACCCTCCATCTCCCTGGTCAGGCTGTTTATCTAACATCTAAAAGTAGAAGGGCTGAAATAAATCAACAAACTTTTGAGGATACAGGAGAAAAGAAAAAGTCTTTTGGAGCTGGATAGATTAGGGATTTCTGCCCATAAACAGACATTCTCATTCTTTTATCTTTCCTCCTTCTAAAAACCTAAGTTTTTATTCCATCTCTAGCTGGTTTCTTGAGAGCAAATGTTGTCAATGCACCACAAAAAACGGGGGAAAAAAAAAAAGAAAGAAAAGAAGGAAGGAAGAAAGAAACCACTTCTGCTATCTACACTATGATCTTTGAAGTAAACCATTTGAACAGAAGATATGTGAGATCTGATTCCATTGGGTTTATTAAAGCAAATTGTCTTAGCAAATATGTCTGTTCCATTTGATTTTGAAGAATAATTGGTTAATGAGAGAATGATTACTTTGTTCAGACATGATTACTGAAAAAATGTTTCATCCATATGTTGCTGAATAATGGGAAATTCTCCACTGAAGGGGGTGGGGTGGGGACAATGATTAAAAGAAACAGGATAGCTCAAGAAAATATTACCCAATGTGTTACTAAAAAAAATTTTTTTTAACTGGCCAACTCTAAGTATAAGGTTTCTTTGTATAAGCCTGGAAGTTCAACATGCTTAATAGGATGAAACTGTTTGTTGGAAAAAAAAAAAAAAAAAAAAAAGCTAGGTAGGTTTCTTTGTCTTTTGAATCAAAGAACCAGGCTTCTTCTGATATATTCTGTAACCATAATAGCTGTTTGCTACCCTAGCATCCTTTGTGTAGCTAATGTTATTCAGATTGTGGCATTAAAAGGCTAAGCCATATAATGATAGCTTCAAAATATTCACCAACATTTTTGGTTAAGACCTCTCTCTGCAGGAATTGGCCACATCACAACTGGAGCAGGCGATAAAGAACACAGAATGTTTAATGGTTTTACTTTTAATCACAAATGGTCTGAGGTAGAAAAGTGGCCAGTTGACACATTCCATATTTCTCAAAAATCAGTTAAAAGTTAAATGGGGAAACAATAACTTCGTCTCAATAAATCTTTTTTGGCCACTTTACTTGCTACGTGGAAAGACACATTCTTCTAGTCCAAAGAATAGAGTTGACCCTACATCTTGAAGGTTAACTGGCTTCCACTCCCTATCCAAATGAAACAAAAATAAAACTCCAGTTTTAGTTTCACACAAGTAAAAACACACCAAAGTAAGTGACTCCCTTTAATTCATATCCGGATTTTTCTGAAAATGAATACTTCACTTTTTTTTTTAAGTTAAAGGCATATTTTATTTCTTTAATTGTGCTGTTTTAGGTAGTAAATGACCAGAGGCTGAACATCTTGAATAAAGCTGAAGGTTATAATTAAATACAATTGCAACTAGGATTATCTCTCATATGTTCGAAGAACAAAGTGTTATGGGCATCTCTTCAGGGCAATTTACTCTGCCTGGGAATCAGGGAGGTGTCACACAGTAGAAACTATTTTAGCTGGGTTTTGAAGAATGAGTAAGAGTTCATCCAAGTGAGCACGAGATGATCTGGGTAGAGAGCTCAGCATGAGGGAGGAGCCCAGAGTCATTTGAGGATGGGCATTGTCCAAGAGGCAGAGAGTTCCCACATAGCCAGAGTGTTGCTCTGTGGAATTCTTATATTCAATATGAATATCTGCGTGGCAATGCACATTTACCAGAAACATTCTGGAGCACAGCAAGATGGGTGGGATTTCAGGTATAAATCAGGTATCAGCAGAGGATAGATGTTCATAGGTGCTATAGGACTCAATATGAAGCCTAGAAAGAAGAGAAGATAGAACATTAAGCCCAGGAGGAGGCCGAAATCTAAGATACAGAAACAAGAAAGGAAAATGAAATTGACAAATAGAAAAAGAAATCAAGGGTTAAAAGAGGATAGAGAAGAAACAGTGTCCCATGTGCTAAAGGGCATGAGAATATGGAGAGAAAAGAGACCTATGATTGTCAGCTAGGAGAAGGGGATCACATGGAAGGAATGCTGAAAAGAAGCCACTGGATCTGGTTACCTCCTGGAGGTTAATAGTAGTATTCCCAAAGGAATTTTAAGGAGAGGTCTACCATTTCCCCTCCCATCAAAGGATTATCACTCTGTTGGCCTAAAGAACTGGCAGCTCCACCTCCTATCTCTTGGATGCCTGTTCTGGCACCTGGACATCATGCAGTGGTCACCCAAGAAGCCCATGGAATGCCAAGCTTCGACTTCCAGGCCAAGTGGAAGCCATTAAAGAAGGATCCTCCAGCCACTCTTGTCCTCATTCCAACTGCTATCCCGTGGATAGAGATGAGATGGTCTGATCTGCCCCGCCCAACTGCAAGTTCAAAAACACGATAAATAACTTTTTTTTTTTTTCAAGACAGTCAGCTTTAGGGAGAGTTGTGATGCAGCAATAGTAACTAGAAGAGTTGGTGATAAAATGACATATAACACGGGACAACTGGATGGCTCAGCGGTTGAACGGTTGAGCATCTGCCTTTGGCTCAGGGAGTGATCCCGGGGTTTCGGGATCGAGTCCCACATCAGGCTCCCTGCATGGAGCCTGCTTCTCCCTTTCCCTGTGTCTCTGCCTCTCTCTCTGTGTCTCTCATGAATGAATAAATAAAATATTTTTTAAAAAATGACATATAACAGCTTTGTAAGTAGGTTGGAAATGAAGAGAATGACTTAAATAGGACAATGTTTTAAAGGAAAGCGGATAGATGGGAAGGTTTGTCAGGATTTAGGATCTTAAGCAAGGATGTGCAGGAAGATATGGGAGAGAGAAAGATGGAGACTGCAGGAGGCAGTTTTTATTATTGTTCAGCCAATGAAAAAGTGACCCCATAAGATGGAAGAACACAGGAGGCATATCCAATCTTGGCAAGGAGGAGTAGGAATAAATAGAAGGAAAGAGATAAGGAGGGAAGGAACAATGGAATAGATGGCATAGCATAGAGTAGAATAGCACTGAGTAGAATGATGTAGAACATATGCAGGCTAATATTGGTTTATGGAAATCATCTTCAGAAAACCGATGTCACCCACTAGGAAAGCTAGGACAGAGAAGGACATTTCCATTCCCAATACAAGTGAGATTTTTCCGGGGGTATCAAGAAGTAAAGTCATTTTAGCTTTTAAAGGGATTAATGACTTTGGTACTCACAGAGGATTCTTAGCCAACAGAGCCCGGGATGTAAATGGCTTCAGAACATCCAGACTCTATGCACAGAGTGAGAAACTAGGAACTCTAAGTTAAGGCAAATATCAATTCTTAACAAGTTAAACAAGAAGGAGTTAGGGACAGTTCAACACTTGTAAAAGAGAGGTTGGCAAACAATAGCCCACAGGTGGGATCTGGCCCACTGCCAGCTTTTAATACAGCCCATGAGCAAAGAATGGTTTTACATTTTAAATGGCTAGGAAAAAATCAAAACAAGAATAATATTTCATGACATTTGAAAATTATACGAAATTCACATTTCAGTGTCAATAAAAAAAGTTTTAATGGTACACAGTTAACACCCATCCATTTATCTGTAACTGCTCTTTGACTTCAACAGTAGAACTGAGTAGTTTCAATCGAGACCATATAGCCTGTAAAGCCCAAAATATTTACTACTTTCTGGTCCTTTGTGGAATAATTGGGTAGCCCTTGAAACAGAAGGTTCTTTATTTTTCCTTCATTCTTGTTTTAAAATAGATTGATTTCCCTATATCTGTTCCCATGGAGTCAAATTTGATTGATAAAGATTTGTGTTAAAAATTGAAGTTTGTGTGTGCGTGTGTGTGTGTGTGTGTGTTTTACCAAAAGAAATGATAATTTGGGGGCAGTTATTGATTTGTCTTTTTCTGAAAACACTTGGACAAGACCCAGACTTTTAGTTTGTGTCTACCACTGAGCTAGTATCTCCTCAACAGTTGCACAGACTGCAAGCATATGCTTGTAGTAGAAACATTATTTTTATCCATTTGCAAGTATTTATTGAGCATTGTCCTAGGCATCCAGAATGTGACAGAGAAAAGGTCAGCCAAAGTCCCCATCCTCACAGAGGGTACATTCCTGTGGTGGGAGACAGATGATACAGAGGTAAACAGATGAACTTGAAGAAATGTGATTGTGGTAAGCCATAGATATACAATCAATAGAGGTAGGGGGCTGGTGACGAGGCTGGATGTGGAGAGCTTATGAAGAGAGAAAAAGAAATGATCCTTGAGCTAAAGCCTGAAGGAAAGAAGAAAGCAACCATGCACAAAACCCAGGGAAGAGTGTGCCAAGCAAGCAAACACAAGCCCTGCAGGCCAAGAGTATCAGGTGATATCTGAGGAAGAGCTAATGCATGATTGAGATTCACTGATGAATGGAAGGCTGGTAGGAGGGTAGGAGGGAAAGAGGGGATGGAGAGGTCACAAAGGAAAGTCAGGACCAGATCTTGATTTAATGTCTATTATATAGCAGTGAGGAGTTTCAATTCTATTCCAAGCACAATGAAAAATAGCTAGCAATTTTTTTATTTTTTAACTTATTTTCTTAAAAAAGATTTTATTTATTTATTCATGAGAGACACACAGAGAGAGGCAGAGGCCAGAGACATAGGCAGAAGGAGAAGCAGGCTCCCCATGGGAAGTCTGATGAGGGACTCGATCTCAGGATCTTGGGACTATGACCTGAGCCAAAGGCAGTCGTTCAACCACTGAGCCACCCAGGTGCCCCCAGCTAGCAGATTTTTTCAAAGGTTGGAGAAAGTGAGATATGATTACATTTTCAAAATGGCCATCTATGTTTCCTTTTTGTTTTTGTTTCAAGAGGGAGAGGGGGAGGGGTGGGAAGAGGAAGAGGGAGAGAGAGAATCTTAAGCAAGCTCCACCTCCAGTGCAGAGTTGATGCAGCAAGCTCCACCTCCATCCCATAACCCTGAGATCATGAACTGAGCTGAAATCCAGAGTCAGACACTTAACCACCTGAGCCACCCATTTGCCCTGGGGTCATCTACATTGTACATTGAGTCTATCTACGGTTGCATGAGTGGAGACAGAGAGCTTGTAGAGAGCTACTGCAGAAGTGTAGGGACTGTACAGATGGTAAGAAGTGGGAAAATATGAGTTATGTTCTGGAGGGAAAGCTGGAAGTCTTGGATGTAAGATATACAAAGAAAACAAAGGAGGAGTCAAGAAAGAGAAATCAAAGTTTTGAAAATGATTCCAAGCCCATTCCAAGCCAACACTGATATAAAAGTCAAGCTAGGAGTGGGGAAGGTTCAGCCCTGGCAGTGCCTGGAAACAAAGAAGCTGGAGAATTGGAAATGACCTCAGCATCTAAGAGAAAAGGGATCTGGAGCAAGTGCTAAGATTGCTTAGCACTTTATTGAAAGCCCGTGACCAGAACGAAAAACAAAACCAAACCTGCTTGCTAGCACAAGATGATAAAAACTCACTGTGTGAAACTTTGAGATAAAAATGTGAAACCAGGCACCTTTAACAAGACTTTAACAAGAGCTCTGAATAAGAAAAGCAGCCATCAAATGTCTTGTTTTGTTTTACAGGAGACTCATATACCCTAGCAGAGGCACGGTGGTTTGAACTGATGGTCATTGGTGGATCCTAGATAATGTTCCATCACATTATGTGGAAAGTAACCCAAAATGGACACACATTTACTGATAACAAAGTTCAATCTGCAAGCGAGAGGTGGTAAGGACAAGGCATTCTGGCTCCGTGAAAAACTCTTCTGGTGCTGAAGTCCTGACACTTGGCTCTGCGGCTGCTGCGGGGCTACTCTCATCCTGATGGACCTCCAGGAGCACCGGTGGCCCAGGTGGCTGTTATGGAAGTTACTTCTCAGAAATCTGGGAGGGAGGTTGAGGTTTGAAAATAAAGCCATTTTCAGTGTAACTTTGGAGATTTCTTCAAATGGTGCTATGTGTATAAATATGAAAAATTTTCGGAAAGAATCATTTATTTATCTTGGAGAGAGACTGTGTGTGAGCAGGGCGGGGGGTGGGGGCAGAAGGAGAGGGAGAGGCAAACTCCCTAGTGAGTGAGTGCTGAGCCCAGTGCTGGGCTCTATCCCAGGACCCTTAGATTATGACCTGAGCTGAAATCAAGAGTCTGATGCCCAACCAACTGAGCCCCCCAGGAGCCCCCAAATATGAAATATTTTAAAGGAAAACTGAGGGCATTACTTTTGCAAACAGGAGCACAAATTTAGAAAGGACTTGAAACCCTAATCTTTTATAGATTGCTCTGGACAGATAAGGGAATTGAAGCAGAGTGTTTAGGTAACTTGCCTAATATCACACAGGGGAGTATCCAGGACCCAAAACCAAGTGTTTCCTTATTGTTGCTTTATTAAGTCATAGTTAATAACATAAGCAGTAAAAGGAACTCACATCCAGAGCTGACCTCTTGTCTTAGAGACAACAAAGGGTCTGACTCAGTTAAGAGCCTGGTCTAAGAAAACCACATCTCAGGTACATCTTGAAGAGCCTTCACTGGTGACGGAAATGAGTAAAGTAGAATGAAAATATTTGATTTTAATATTACTTAAATGTTATTTTCCTAAATTTCTTATAATATTTCTTGCCAGATCCCCAAAGTTCGTTCTTTCACCATGATTTTGCGTTCCTGACGCCCTACCTGCATAGTTAGAAGGCTGGCAAATGTAAAAGTTCTTCCAGCTTTTCCATATGATTTGTTTTAAAGTTCTAGATGGAAAACTCATGTCAATCTTCATTTTATCCACATCTTTTTTTCCACCCATTATCATCACAGTATGACAAGCTAAACTCTTTTATTGCAACAGCCTTTTTTTGGTATAGCGATATGCTTAATGTTTTGTTTGTAGAGAAAAAGGGCTTAAAATGCTATTTTTCTTCTCTTCATTTAGAAGCAATCAGTCTCTCTCTCACTGAGTGCTTACTATAGGCAACCAATATCCCGAATTAGACCATATCAGCTGTGAGGGAAAAAAAAAAAAGAAAACAAAAACGCCTGCATTGTTTCTTTTTTTCATAAGCAAAGTAGTATTTGCCAGTTAAATCCCCAGGTAGTTAGCTTTCAAACAGTCAGATATAAAATTAGCAAATGAAACATCTGTTCTTCACTATTATTTTATAATCACATTAATTGGCAGATGTCTTTAGGTAACAGAGAAAAGCATATCAGCCATTACGTGTATTTGCACGGGGTGAGGCAGGGGACCACCCTAAGCACACACCTAAGAGACCATCTCGGCAGGAGACAAAGTTGCATTGGCCTCAGAGAGCAGCCAACTTTCTCCCTCTGCAAAACCCCCTGGCAGGAAGGCCAACTGCCCACTGCCCACAGAAGCACGATGTCCCCATACACACCATTGGGGAAGACCTTACCCTTACTCCTGCCAGGTTTGCTTTTTCAATTATCATGTAGTTTGCACAAAAGCACTGTGCCAATTCAATTACTGCCTGATTAATGGAGTGTTGCAGCTTTATTTCAGGGGTCTAGCTATCTATTAATTAGCATATTGGGGCCTATACTCTACTGTTTTGTCCTGATATGCTTTGAAAAGTCCCCAGTGCAATTAAAAAACTCTAATATGCTTTAAATAGTTATTTGAGAAAACACATCCAGACTTTTTTAAACTCCTCGGGGAATTTTTAAGCACATCAGATTTATTTATAAGACATCTAAAGTTCCTTTAAAAACACATTCTCCTTTCGTCTACTAGGTTCTGGAGTTTATCTGTGCCGGATGAGCAGTTCTGCATTGGGCCAGAAAGCTCCTCTTTCCTGGCTGGAGGTGGGGGGTGAGAGTGGGGGGGAAGGCCACATCCGCAGCAAAGACCAAGGTTGAGAATCACATTGAGTGGTTTGCTTCTATGGCATCTTTTCCAATTTGCTTTGAACTGTAAACTCGACTGGAGATGGAATCTAACTTGAAGTCTCTCAGGGCATCAACACTAAGTTTGTCAGTATTCACTAAAAAGAAACTTTGAGACTGAGTTGTGAATAATATTGGATTTGTTTGGCTCTTCCTCCTCCTTCTCCTCTTTCTTTTTTTTTTTTTTTTTTAAATGCCATTAAGACAAGGCTCCTTAGTGGGCAAACGAAGAACTTCTTCATAAAAGCCACCATATTTGTCACTTTCACATACCGGTGGGCGAAGAACAGTGTGGACTCTGCCATTAGTATTCACAAATGCCACCCTTAAATTCAAGATGGAGGTAGTAAGTAGACTCTTTGCTTGTGGTAGAAAACTCCTGCAGGAGCAAGATGGGTGGTTAGAGGGCAATAGGAGAGTGTGGCTGCATTGTTAAGATCCACATTAACAAGGTGACTCATGTCATTGGCATCAAGGAATGCTGACAGCATCATGACACTTTACATTATGAACAATACTTTAAATATATATATTTATATATTATATATGTTTATATATGTTCATATATATATATTGCTCATATATATATTAACTAATATATGTAGATGAAGTATATGTATACCACGTCATATGTCACCTACCACATAATAACTCAGTGCTTTCAGCCAGAAATGGGGATGATGGTCTAAAGGTCTGCAAACTTAGCAAAAGTAATAGAATGTTTGCCAACTGCATCCTTCTCAGTATGAAGAATTCTACATTATGGGCATCCAGTAAAGCAACAAATATTTCACGGTAATGCTTTTATAACATTAAAAATCCCCGTACCCACATCAGCTTAAGGTAAATAAATACCAAACAACTATATGTAGACTGTTGCCCCTATCCTGTAAGCCCACACAGCAGATAATCTAGCTAGCACTGTGACAAGGATGCACACAGAAGCCAGCAGGGGTGTAGGCAGAATAGCATCCATACATGGTTGTATTTTCCAGTCTCCCAGTAGCAGTGCACTGGGAAATCTTTTCAGGAGACTGATAGGTAAAGAGGCTATCTCCCCCAAGACGTGCTTCACTTGTGTATTTACCAATTCATTCTTGCACTCCTTTATTCAATGACTCCCAGGAAATGTGCAAAGAACCATGTTAAACATTATGCATGCTCTTAGTGTTGCCCGCAACTGGCATGAGACTTCATCATTCTTTATCTGGTGTCCATGAGAGGATATCAGCATAAATGATATTTCCTGAGAAATGGATTCAAACATTAGCTTTCAGATATCCACTTCTACCAAGTGTAGAAGGACAAGTGGGGGAAAAAATGAACAAGAGTCTCTATTTTCTGTAATCCAGAGCATATTAAATTAGTTTAAGATATCTCTTCTTTCCCAAAATACTTACTAAGAAACAAATAAACATTTTAGAAACCATCTACATTTCCTACTGAAAACTTCAGGATATGAATAGGCCAAGTTTGGGGTCATTTGCATCTGTAAAGTGCTACCTAGAAGTCAAAAAAAGAAAAGAAAAAATTTTTATCCTATGAGAAATGGTACGATTGTTAAACATATATATTTTACTGCATTCGAAATAAAGTCTAGGTCTCTAATTTTGGATGAAGTCAGCATTCTGCTCTGTATCTGGGTTGTTGAGTCTTCCTAGTACAGACCCATCATTAGTTTTCCCGCTTGAATGGCGAGTGACTTGTTCTGATTCAGTCCACAGGGAATGATGACATGAAGCATTTGCTACTAGGCAGTGAAGTGTAAGCAAGTCCAAACACTTAACGTGGTGAGTGGCAAAGGATGGAGAATTTACTAAATCATA
This sequence comes from Canis lupus familiaris, assembly GCF_011100685.1. Taxonomy (NCBI): domain Eukaryota; kingdom Metazoa; phylum Chordata; class Mammalia; order Carnivora; family Canidae; genus Canis; species Canis lupus. Next base: position 40,194,226 of record NC_049231.1, on the reverse strand, counting down.
CACATTGTAGGCTCAGGGAAGTGGAGCCCAGGAAAGTTCTCAATTCCCAGGAGACTGCAGTAGTGGAAGGTAGGCACAAAGCCAGCAGAGCCTTTGGGGATGAGTGTATAACTTAACAACACCGGGGGAATAAGTCAAAAGTTCGTGATTCCAACTCTGGAAAATTGTTCATTGACTTGTTTTTCCATGCTTGGATATCCTGCAGGAGTGTATGTGTGTAGCCGAAACTGAAGATATTACAGTCACTAAATCTCATGATCAATGTTTCAGATTCAGTGTGAAGCCTCCAAAGTATTTCAGCCATATCTCTCCCAATCTGAACTTTTAGTCGTGTACTGTGAGAGATGTATTCCATATGCTTCACAGCTAATTTTGAGTAAACATGCACCCAACATTCCACAAAATACCCATTTTTTCTCACTTCCAAAATATAAGAAACAAAAAAAAAAAAAGCAAAACAAGACAAAGAAAAACAAACAAAAGGAAAGATCTTCTGAGAATGGTTGGAAGGTATTGAAAAAGACCTAAAGGCGCTTTTAAGTAATAAAGCAAACGTGATTTGAAAACCATTTGCCTTGGATTTAACCCATTGTTGTGACAGAGAGATTTAATTTTCAAAACATGCTTTCCTAATAAATGGAAACCACGTCTAAGCAAACAAACAACTTGGTTAAAATAATCAGTGTTCAGAATCACCATGAGAATAATGAGAATTTCAATCATGTATTGAATCTAACTAGCAAATAAATTTGGCTTTTCAAGTTCCAATTTTATAAATCTTTTGAAAATTTTACTTCAAAGCAGAACATTGAACTCATTCAATTTCAAAATAGTATTAATACCCTTGATACTTGGGTAACTCTTTTCCTCAAAAATAATTTTTTAAAATGTATTGCAAATATATACTTTAATGGGCTTCCTAATTATCTTGTTAGCATCATTTGGAAAGCAACTTTAAATCACCATGTCACAATATTTCATCACCTGACCAAAAGCTAAGTAGGTTTCCTATGTTGTTCTGGATTTTTAAAATGATTTAATTTGAAATGTTATTACATACTTTTGTCTAGTCAAATGATCATAAAATACTTTAAATTATCATTAGATTAAAAAAAAAAACACATACTCCATTCTCCCTAATACAGAAAATAAATGTTCTGTCCATTTTCTGTTCTGAATTGTTGTGAGGAATTCTAACTTCTACATTTTTAGGTCATTTTTTTAAATGACGTTTTATTAGGTCAATGAAAAAAAAAAGTTCCAAAAGATCTAAGCACTTCTGTAAAATTTGCCCTGTGTTTAGGAGAAAGATGAGCCCACTCTAGTTTTGTACTACATGCCAAGTTTCAGCCCAGAGAAACTGTTTATGGTTCAGATATAAAACCTCAAAAATATAAATGTAAGACAACCTTAACTACAGTTCTGCAAATGCAATGTTGTAATTTTATATGTTAATCTATCAATACACAGCATGTGCAAACATATGTTTATAGACAGGGAGACAAGAATATACAAATGAGGAGATAAAATTCTTGTATCTCATTTGATGCTCTATAATTTCTATCAATTTATGAATGTTTTGTTTTTGTGTTATGATTTCATTTGTGGTTGACATAATGCAACTTGTGCTTATTTGCAAGGGCCTCATCACTGGCATTCGTGGAGCTGGGGCTGCCAGCCTGCTCAGAACACGGAGAGGAAAGTCTGCCTGCTGAGACCATTACAGGCTGCACGAGGAAATCAGAACACAGTGCAAGAGAAAACTTTTTTTTTTTTTTGAGGGGGGGGGGGTGGCGTTTGGTAGGCAGCACAGGTATGCATTCAATTTTGTGAGCACATCTGGTTTATCTACATTTCTAAATTTGGCCCTTAGGGTTCAACAGAAAATTGTGGCAAAGGAAAGATAAAACGGTGCATTAACAGTCTCCCTCTGACCCACCAGAGGAGCCCAGTTCATTTGCTGGCCATTATGAAACTGAATCAGAACTCAGAAACAAACAGGACAGTTTATTTTGTGAAAGACCACCACTCCCCTTACCCCTTATGCAGAAGACAGCCCTCCATTGATGGCATGGTCTGTACTGCATGGTCCTCAGCCAAAGTTTAAAGAAGATCTGAGGCCCTGGTTGTTTCCTCTCTTGCTTGTACTCAAGTTACAAGATTTTGCAAAACATTTAGGTGAGGTATGCTATGGAATTAGCAGATGGCTTTAATTTTCATTTGGGATAGTAAGGCATATCCCAATTTTCCTTGCTAATGTGATGAATGAGTTTTAGGAAGATTTAAAATTCTAAATTTTATTTTGATAGTTGCATAAGGAATGAAAATTACTACTAAAAGCTAGTATCAAGTTTTTTTAGAGGCTGTGGGGGAAAGCTTTAAATAGTCTATGGTAGCAATGATATACTTTTTAAGAGAAATTTTGTTTCTAGGAGAACAGATCCTTAGGGCTAAAGTTCTCAAAATATATGCTATTTCCCCAGAGAAACATCTAAGGTCTTTAGAGTTGTTTTTTTGGATTATTTTCCCAAAATAATCTCACTTTTTCTTAATTATAAAAGAAACAGATATGCAACGTAAACAATTTAGACCACTACATATAGCTTAAGTGATTATAGAATTCCATCGTCTAAACATAATCACCACACCAATGTCTTTTTACCTAACCTATTTCTATGAGCATACAAAACAAAAACATTCTTATGAAAATGGTATCATAATATCTATATTTTATAACCCTTGTTTTTTATATGAAAAAAATTACGTGTGTAGAAGTGTTCATTCATAAACACACACATCCCTCCTCATCAATAAATATAGACTTATATCCCCAGTTTGATTTTCTGAATAGAAATTTATTTTAGGAAGATACAGTTAGTTAAACAGTTCTCTACTGTTAGATATATAGGTTGTTTCCAGTGTTCTGCTATTACCAGGATATGTTCTTTTTTATCGAAACAATATTTATTATTCATTCTATTTTTGTATACTTCTCTTCTTCTTCAATTATTTCTAACAAATAATTTGCCTTTTTTCTTACTAATGTGAAAGAATTTTTAAAAATTTAATGATGATGCTACTTTATCATATATTTGTCAGCTTTCTAAAATTTTAAATATGGCTGCCACTTTTAGCCATATAGGAAATTTTTAATGTACTTAGATGTATCAGTTTTTAAATTGTAATTTCTTAAAAAAGCATTTTCATTTACACCTATAAAATTGAAGAAGTTTGACACATTTCAGAATAAAATTTCATTCCATTTGTATATTACTATCCGTGTTTATATGTAGTTACACCAGTTGGTTTATTAATTCTGGTAACAGTTTTACAATTTAGTGTTCAATAATATTCTTTGTCTCATAGGAATTAGTGAAGCTCACACCAAAAGTTTTAGAATACGTTTCCCAAATTACAAAATTGGGAGATATTTGTACAAAAGAGATATTTAAAAAGACATGTAGGCCTCACCACATCCTGTTGTGTCATCTTGAGACTCTAGTAGCATAAATAGTGAAATTCCTGTTACCTCCGGGTTTATTCATTTAGCCATTTATTTTCAAAATCAACAAATATTTTCTGAGTGCCTGCTTTTAGGCAGATACTGACCTAGGTATAAAGTTATATAGAGGTGAAGGAACTCACACGTTACCCTCTTTAATGAAACTAACATTAGTTAGTTATGGGAGGTGGGAGGAGACTTAAGTTTCAAAAAATAATTAAAGTTGTTTAAAAGGAGAGGCAAGTACTACTGAAATGATAGCTGGAGGACTAACCCTAGTCTGACTCAATCAGGGAGGGCTTCCTTGAAGAAGTGACATTTTAACTGAGATTTGAGAGATGCTTTAGAATGAGCAAGGTAAAGAGGAAAGCGGATTGGATCCCAGGCAGGAGAGATACATGCAAAAGCAATGACATGGGAAGGAGACTGACACAAAAGATGCTCTGAAAACAATAAAATATTTACCGTGCAACGACAGAAGGGTTGAGTTGTCTGAAGAGAAGCCAGAAAGACAGAGTAGTGATATATTACATAAAACCCAGTTGACAGTGGTAAGGAGTTTGACACTTATGCTTTGGGCAGCTGGCAGATTGCATAGACAGCCAATGAAATGGGGAAACACTTCAAGTAACAAGGTTTCCAACAAGAGTTGGGGGAAAAGATGAAGATTTTGAATTCAAATCTTAACACAAAGAATTTGAGATGCCTATGACATCATACACTACAAGTGGAGACCTTTGATAAACCTTAGATATGGGGTTGGATATATGGATCTCAATCTGAATAAAGGTCTAGAACAGTTATTCTCAGCTGCCCACATCCTGACCCTCCAGCCCAGGGGGGATATTTGGCAATACCTATAGACACTTTTGGTTTTCAGTAATGAGAAGGGGGAGATGTGCCGGGCATCTAGAGTGTAGAGATCCAGGATACTGTTTAGTATCATACAGTGCACAGGATGGTCCTTCCCAACAAGGAATTAACCTATTCAAAATGTTGGAAGTGACAAGGTTGAAAAAAACAGTCTAGAAAATGAAATCTACAAGTGGATAAGTTATTGACTGGTCTTTGAGGAGATACAAGCAAATAAGATATCCTTAGACTGGAGAGAAAGAGGAAAAGAGGACCAAGGATGGAGTCTTAAGAAATTCTAATTGTTAAAGTCAGGGCGAGGAGCAGGGATGCCTTCAAAAGGGTCTAGTAAAAAACAACCGAGAAATGTGGACTATGACTTGTCATTGAAAGCAAGTGGGTAAGTTACCTCTTTCTATGTAGCAAATCACCCCCAAACTTTGTTTTGCGTCTTAAAATAATAAACACATATTATCTCACACAGTCTCTGAAGATCAAGAATCTAGGAGCTTCTTATCTGAGTGGTCCAGGGTCGGGTCCTTCACAAGTCTTCAATAAACTTCTCAGCTGGGGTTATAGTCACCTTAAGGTTCAACTACGGTTAGGAAGTCAGCTTCCAAGCTCACTAACTGTGGGTATTGGCAGACTCAGTTCGTCAGGCTCTTGACAGGAGTTTTCAGGACCTCACCTCATGGGGACTGCTTAAAAACATGTTTCCCCCAAAATGAAATATCTCAGAAAAAGAGACAGAGACAGAGACAGAGACAAAGAGAGATGAACAGAGAATCTTGGACCCAAGTCACGGGCTTTTCATTACCTATTCTCATTAGCATCAGATATCATGTTTGCCATTCATTAGTGACAGCTGCTAAACCCAAGCACGCTCAAGAGGAGCAGAATGAAACTCCATGTCCTGGAGCCATAGAATTCTTGCCTGAGCTTTACACAATTGACATATGGCCAACCAATGAACTGACTCACCCTGGGTCATGGGTTGTCTTCCCGTCACATCCGTCCTGGAGAGCAAAGTCCCTCGGTCCAAATATACTGGAGTGATCACCTTGGGGGAACGGCAGTGTACTGTGCCTTGGAGAGAAGCCATTTTCAGACAGAAGTGAGCTCTGGGTAGTAGGGGATGTAAGAAAAAAAAAAAAAAAAAAAGCTGGATCCAGCAGAAACAATTTAACTCATGTTACCTATGGCCCCTTTGCCCTCTGTGGTTAGCGACAACCAGATTTTCATTAAGAAGTTGGCTCATATCCTATGTGATTTTTCTGAGCAAAACATAATGATGCCTGACTTTTGCAGCAAGAATTAGTTTACTGAGATCAGATAAAAGTCCACTTTTAGTGAAAACTTGAATATTTCCAAAATATTAACTGACTTTATCTCCCAAGGAAAAAACTGTATTGCCAAAAATATAGATTTTATTTTCTTCAAATGTTCTTAGTTAATAAATGATATGGCCCTGGACTAGGAATTTTAAAGCATTCCTCCTTGGTGGCTTTGAGTACTAGAAGCCAGCTTGAAGTTAAAGATAATATGAATTTGACCTGTGACTTATTCACAGGCTAAGACAATGTATCCAGCACCATTATCACCAGGTGATTACATGTCAACTGCTCATCACATGCAATTCTTAGGCCTTTTTCTTCCTCTGTCTCTAGGTGATTTGAAGAACTACACTGCATTTGGGGGAAAAATTTACAGAATTGGAGTCTGGTTATGTGTGGGCATTTTTACACTATAAATTTTTATTGGCGAGGCTTTATAAAAATAGCTATTTTTAGGAGAAATGGATTTATTACTCCATCACCCATTGTAATGGAAATGTATACAGTGAGTCATATATTTCCACAGAAATGTACCCTGGGCCACGGATGGTACTGAGGAGCTCTGGCACAGACTCGGTCTGAATATTGGCAGGGGCCCATGGCATCTCAAACATTGGCAACAGAGGCTCATTGGAATCATAAATGCTGACCATAGGCAACTTATTTGTGGAAACCCACAGCTAATGTTGGCTCTGTATTTCCCTCCCCTACTCTCTGTAGGCCTCATAATCAACACGGCTGACAGCTCTGGCTCTTCGTGGCTCCCCAGGTGATACACGGTAATGGAGTCCATCATAAAGCTCATTTAGGTGGATCATGCTATAGCTTTATCATGCTTTCACTACTTGGATTTTTTTAAATATCTCTCATGTAAATCAATATTACAATGTGTAAAACATGCAAGAGGCCAAAGCTCTTTCAAAAAGTATACATTAACAAACTAAAATCAAATTATGCATTTTTACAGCAATTAAATCAATATTATCAATATTACATTGTATGAAAAAAAGAACTGAGGCTAATATGAACTATTTACCACAGTGATCACTAGTGGAAAAAATGCAAGATTCTTATGAACTCATGTTTTTCAGAAACATAAAGTAATTTCTTTGAAAGTAGTTCTCATCTTATTATCTTAATATCTGGGTACTCAAAGGTCCTGAAAAGGAAACTCACTTAGGTTATAGGCCAAACATATTTTTAAAAAATGACATGTCAATGCATTTGTGTCTGCTAACCTCAGCTTATTTAATAAGCAAAAGCTTTATTATCTTCCAACCTCTCAACCTAAAAAGAAGGGGTCATCTCTCCACCTAGGAGCAAGTGACTAACTGAAAAACATAGATTTGTAGATAACTATACATTGTGAACTTGGAAATTGGGTACTTTCACTTGGTTTGACCAAAATATATGTTGGCATTTTTTTTTAATTTTTATTTATTTATGATAGTCACATAGAGAGAGAGAGAGAGAGAGAGAGAGAGGCAGAGACATAGGCAGAGGGAGAAGCAGGCTCCATGCACCGGGAGCCCGACGTGGGATTCGATCCCGAGTCTCCAGGATCGTGCCCTGGGCCAAAGGCAGGCGCTAAACCGCTGCGCCACCCAGGGATCCCTATGTTGGCATTTGATTGCACATCTCACATTCGGATACATTCAATTTGGATGATGTAAAATAGAATTGCCTAATGGCAAGGTAACCAACGACATAAAGCCAATGTGAATAAAACTAATGTTAACCTCACCCAGAATAGATTTTCACCAAGCAAATTTTGCTTTCTCAACAGTTCCGTTTGCTTGTCTCTCTCATGCTTTATATTTCATGAAGACCCCATCTAAATGAGATAGTGACAGAAGCAACTTTTTTGGTCACTGATTTTAAGTGGAACCTGTGACCTGAAGACTCTCAAAGCTTTCCAAATTCCAATCAGGGCCATTCAGTGGTTGGGAGAATGTTCTAGCCCCAACTCTAAGTCTGGAAAAGCCAGGAATAGCAAGAGGAAAAGAAGTCTTCAAGGTCACTCAAGGTCAGCAAGTACGACTTGAAATCCAATACCCCTAGTACCTACTCTGCAATTTTAACCAATATCTCATCCCGCTTATCTCGTTCTGATCTGCCTAATGAGCAGCTGTCGAGCATTAAGCAAAATCATCCCATTCCCTTCCTGCTAAAAATACACTGTATATGACAACTTTCAAAAAGGAAGCAAAGGAGATGATGTATAGTTTTCTGTGTCCAGGTGCTTTATTCAGTCCATGGTCTTTATTTAGTTCTTGACACATTCCCATAGTCATCATGTTTGCTGACACTTCATGACGGCATCAGAAGTCACCGTTTTTGGGAGTGGTTGCACAAGATCATTCCACATTCATGATTTGAGGGAAGAGATTATGAGCCGGGGACAGGAAATATTTATGGAGCTAGAACAAGGGTAGGGTGGTGCCTTAAGTGACAGGGAACGTGCTTTGTCTACCATTATGCTTTTTTCAATTATAATTTTCCTAGAAAATTAAAAAAGGAGTCAGCTAAGTATGTTATTCACTTCATACCATAAGATTTTTTTGCCTTTCAAATTTATTCTGATCTTTTCCCTTCTATTCAATGGCAGAGTTAGTATCCAATTCACTTATCCAATATACTACAATCCTTAGAAATAGGTACACATTCCACCCAAATATTTCAGCAATGATATCAAAACAATTGACTTAATTATCATCATAATTACTCCCATATTTCCAAAATACAGCTTTGGGTTCATTTTCAAACTACTTTCCAAACATATTTACAGATATACATATATAAAAAGTAATCTAGAAAACATAGGTTTAGGCTGCACAGACAGCAAAGTATATTTATATAGTTTTAGACACATATGATGTATTTAATGAAATATCTCCAACTGCTCTCATTGTATATTAAAATTATAAAGCATTTTGTTCTTTAAATGTAGATTAGTAACGTTTTCATGTTATGGGCCCTATAAACTATCCATGACATTTTACATTCAGGGTTTAGGATGTGTCTGGTGATTGCCATGATAAATGCAGTGTAGAAATTAATTTAAATTGAGACACATGACGTGAACCATCACAATGGCAACCAGGAGGCAAGGTAAAGCTATACTTTAAATGAGCCCTGAGGCAGAGATATAGACAGGCAGATGTTGCAGAGTTGGTATTATTAGAAGTGCTATAAGAAGAGTGATTGGAGTGAGAATGTGTGTGTGTGCATGTTTTCTAAGAATAGGAGAGCCAAGATCTTTGGCCAGGAGAGCAGAAATATAAGAAAGAAGCAGCTCAACTTTTCTGAGTGAAAAGAAGCAGAAAACCTATTTAATAGAAGCTAGTGGTAGAAAATAAAACTGAAATGTATTTGAGTCTCTATTGTATTGTGCAGAAAGGCCAGAGGGAAATTGCAGAACTAATTTGTGAATGACCTCACTCTTAAATTCATGGAAATGACTCCCACAGTTATCTCTTTGACTAGTCTGTTTCAATAATAAAGTGGGATCAAGGATGTATTTATATCCAACAGTATGTTGATTTGGATGAAGACTCCAAGAATGCTTAGAAGCAACACTAAGGAATACTGATCGTTGCCAAAATTATGCAAACAGTGATGCTAAATGCCAGATGAATTACAACTAAAAGGTGTCTGTTTGATACATAAAAAAAATCATGTGTGTGTCTAGGTGAAAATATATATGTACGTGTAGCATTTTAGAGTGGAAAGAAGGAGATAAATTCAAATTAATTTCTAAACATTATCTTGTTAATTCTACTGTGCTAATTGAGGAGTGTGTCAGAAGAAAAAAATCAAATAAATCTTTAAATAATCTAATAAAAATTCTAGTACTCAGTGAGGGATGACTAAAAATATTGACCATGAGAGGGCAATGGACATTAAGTCATCATTTATCAAAAATTAAATTATTGAGAATTATCCCTTTACCTTAAAACCTCATCATATTTCAAACATCTGTTGGCCCCTTCTATATTTTGCATCAGGAATTCTATCTGGATTCCTTTTTTTATTTTTTTATCTTTTTCACTCTGTTACAGTGTCTATAATTTGCTGTAAAGTAATTCATATTAGGCAGTGTTGTATGTATTTGAGGCTATACCAGTGGTCCCCAAATTTGTCTGAACACTGGAATCACCTAAAGAACATCAAAAACACTCTTTCTTGTATCTCAGGTCCAGAGATTCTAATTTAATTGGTCAGAGATGTGGTTTAAACTTTAGAATCTTAAAAAAGAAATCTCCAGATGATTCCAATAGGCAGGTTGGGAAACCATTGAGCCATACCCTAAAGATGATTAGTTACCATTGGAAGAAATGTTGTGTGAACACAGGGTTTCATTTCACTTGAGTAAATATTTAGGAGTGGGATTTCTGGGTCATATGGTAGGTGCATGTTTAACTGCATAAGAAGCTGCCAAAATGTATTGCAAAGTGCCTTTACTGTTATGCATTCACACCAGCAATGTCTGAGAGCTCCATTTGCTCTATGCCCTCACAGTCATAGGATACTGTCAGTTTTTGCTATTAAAAAAAAAAAAAAGTATCTAATGATATTTCATTATGCTTTTAATTTACATTTCCCTAAAGACTAATGACATTGACCATGTTTTCATGGTGGTTATTTGCCATGCATAGAGCCTTTTCGGTCAAGTTTTTGTTAAAATATTTTGCCCATTTTTACTGGGTTGTTTATTAGTTATTGAGTTATGAGAATTCTTTTATGCATTTTGGATATATTCTCCTTTAGATATGGCTTTTGAAGTATTTTCCTTAAGTTTGTAGTTTGTATTTCTGTTTTATTAACAGTGTCTTTCAATTACTAGATTTGAATTTTTATGTAACCCAAAATTTTCTTCAACAAATTGTGCTTTTTGTTGTCATGTTTAAGAATGTTTGCCTAGCACAGTTTTTCTCTTATGTCTTCTAGAAGAATTAAATTTTTGGTTAAGATTGTGAACTTCGAGTTAATTTTTTGCAGGTAGTGGATGGAAAGAGTAAGTTTCTTTTTGTTTTTTAATGTGGAAGCTTAATTATACCAGCATTATTTTTTGCGAAGACCATTTGTCTCCATTCAATTGAAAACATGTTTATTTGTTATTTCTAATACCATTTTCAACACTCTCCTTAATTATGACTCTTTTCAGAAAATGAGTGAAATAATCCAGGCACTTTTTGCTTTTTTTAAGATTAATGCATTTATTTTAGAGACAGAGAGAGAGCATGAGCAGGAGGGGCAGAGGGAGAGAGAGAAAGAACCTTGAGCAGACTCTGAACTGAGCTCAAAGCCCGACGTGGGGCTTGATCTCACCACTGAGTGGAAATCAAGAGTCAGCTGCTTAACTGACTACACCACCCAGGTCCACCTGGCACTTTCTTCAGTAGTAATATTTTTGTTTCTGCTATTCATTTTAACTGCTCCTATCCTCGGTTAAATTCTAATACATTTTTAACAGCATCATTGAAATATAATTGACATAAAAAATATATATATATAAATATATATAAACTATATATATGGAGTATAATTTGATAAGTTTGACACATATATATGCACTCGTCCCGATGAAACTATGAACACGTTCAAAATAAAGAACATATTAATAATCCCTTTGTAATTCCTGCCTCTTTGGCCTCTCCATCCCATCCCCAGGCACCACTTATCTAGTATTTATACGACAATCATCTATCTGTTGTTAAATAGATCAGATTATATGTTTTTAAAATTTTGTACAAAATGAGATCATAGAGCACATACTTTGGGTTCTGTCATTCAAAATAATCATTTTGGAGTTCATTCATATTGTTATGTGTATCAATAGTTCACACCATTTTATTGCAGGCTACTGCTTCATTGCAGAGGTATATCACAATTTATGGAGTTATTTGGCAATTACAAATACAGTTATTACAAACATTCACATACAATTCTTTGTATGAATATATCCCCTATTAATCTTGGGTAATCACCTGGGAACATAATGGCTGGATGGTATAGATAATGTCTGCTTAACATTTTGAGAAACTGCCAAACTATTTTAAAATATGTTGTATTATTTTATAATCCCTTCAGCAACGTGTGACAGTACTAGTTGCTCCAAATTCCCACTAACATTTGGATGATAAGTATTTTGAATATTACCTATTCTAATATACAAACAGTGCTATTTCATCATGTTTTTAAATTTGAATTTCTTTAATGACTAACGATGTTACACATGTTTTTATGCTTCAGTGAAGCATACCTAGATTAACTGTGTTGTTTGTTCACCGTCAAATGTTGATTGTTCTTATATATATTCTTGAAAGAAGTCCTTTGTTGGATGTGTGATTTATAAACATAATGTGCAGGTTTTATACTAGTCTTTTAGTTTCAGGCTAGTGTAGGTACTAGAGAAAAAGTTATTTTTAAATTTTGACGGACTGCAATTTATCAAATTTATATTTTCTAGAAATGCATTTGATATCATGTCTAAGTACTATTATTTATTTATTTATTTATTTATTTATTTATTTATTTATTTATAACAGGATATAGAAAAATTGCATCACTCCTGTATTGCTGGTGGGAATATGAGCTAGAACAGCCACTTACATACATGCAAGTAAAATTGCATAAACAATTGCTAAAACTGGAAAACCCAGAGATCCTCCAATCAGTGAATGTTTCAAGGCACTGAGGTATCCCCTTCCCATAGAATACTAGTCAGCAAGAGAAAAGAATGAATTATCGTTACTTGCAACGACATAGATGAATCTCTAAGAAATTATATTAAATGAAAAAAGATAATTCCAAAAGGTTACATACTTTAAGATTCTATTTATAGACCACTCCTTAAATGACAAACTATAGAGATGGAGTACACAGTGGTTGCCAAGGAATAAAATTTCATAGAAATACACATCACACACACACGTAAGTAAGACTATGGAAATTTGAGAAAGATAGGTGGATCATAAGAATGCCAGTATCCTGGTGTTGACATTGTACTATTGTAGTCCAGATGGCACCACCAGAGGAAACTATGGAAATGGTACTTGGCCTATTCTTTGTCTTTTTTTCTTTTTAACAATGCAATCTTTAAGTGTCTCAAAATAAAAAATTTAATTACAAAATTGTATACAAATTTACCTTGTGGTTTTGATTTACATTTTCCTAATCACTAGTGGCAGCAAAAATTTGCTTCATGTACTTTATAGTCATTTGTATACTTTTTAAGAAAGATTCATTATCTTTTCATTATCATATCTTCATTATCATAAAGATTTATTTATAAATAAATATATTTATTTGACAGAGAGGAGATCATGACTTCAGGAGGGAGGGGCAGAAGGAAAGGGAGAAAGATTCTCTAAGTTGGACTCCATGCTGAGCACGGAGCCCAGTATGGCTCCATCTCACTCCCCTGAGATCATGACTTAAGCCGAAACCTTATACACTGCACCACCCAGGCGCCCCAGTCATTTGGATAATTTTTTGCAGAAATGTTTATTCCTTATACATTAATTGAGTAGTCTGTCTTTTTATTGAATTGTAAGAGTTCTTTGTATATTTTGTTTATAAGACCTTCATCAGATGTATCATTTGAATATATCATCTCCCATTTTGTGGGGTATCTTTTCTCTCTTGATAATATTCTTTGATGCATAGAAGTTTTTAATTTTGCTAAAGTCTATTGTTTTTATTTTGTTGCTCATACGTTAGGTGTTGTACCCAAGAATTCATTGCCATCTAAAAACATGAACATGGGACGCCTGGGTGGCTCAGCGGTTGAGTGTCTGCCTTTGGCTCAGGGTGGGATCCCAGAGTTCTGGGGTTGAGTCCTGCATGGGGCTCTCCGCAGGGAGCCTGCTTCTCCTCCCTCTGCCTGTGTCTCTGCCTCTCTTTCTGTGTCTCTCATGAATAAATAAAATCTTTTAAAAGAAAATAAAAACATGAATATTATATTTTTTCTTCTAAGGTTTTTATAATTTTCACTTTTTTTGTTTTTTTTAAGATTATTTGTCTATCTATCATCTATCTATCTATCTATCTATCTATCTATCTATCTATCTATCTATCATCGACAGAGAGAGAATGAGAGCACAAGCAGAGTGAGGGGCAGAGGAAGAAGCAGATTCCTCGCTGAGCAGGAAGCCCCAGGATCATGACTGGAGCCAAAGGCAGATGCTTAACTAACTGAGCCACCCAAGAGCCCTTAATTTTCACTTTTATATTTATGATATTGATATATTTTATTTTTATACATGGCGAGGTAGAGGTCAGTCAAACTGTGCTCCTTTACATGTGAATATACAGCTGTTATAGAATTACCTGCTGAAGAGCTCTTTTTCCCCATTGAAGGATGTTGGCACCTTTGTTGAGAGTCAACTGGCTAGAAGTATATTGAGTTATCCTGAACTTTCAATTATATTCCATTGGTGTCTATGTCTAGAGAACTGTAGCTTTGTAGCAAGTTTCAAAATTGGTTAAGAGTTAGTCTTTCAACTTTGTTCTTTTGCAAGATTGATTTTGCTTCTTTGGGTTCCCTTCAAACCAATATGGATTTGAGGATTGAGTTTTCCATTTTTTGCAAAAAGGCTGTACGAATTTTGAAGGGATTAGATTACATATGTAAATAGATCATCTTGGGTAGTACTGACGTCTTAACCATGTAAAGTCTTCCATCCCATTAATAGGGATGTCTTTCCATTTACTAGATCTTAGCTATACTCACTAATGTTCTGTAGTTCTGTCCACACACCTTTTTCACCTCCTTTTTTAAATTTATCTCTAGGTATTTTATTCTGGATATCATTATAAATGAAGTTATTTTAAATGCCTTTTTAGAGTGTGTGCTGTTGGTACATAGAAACAGCAATTAATATTGAACTTCTACGCAGAAACTTTGCTGAATTCATTATTTTTCTCTAGAGACTTGAGACTAGGATTTTCTATGTAGGACCATGCCATCTGCAAATATAGTTTTAATCTTTTTTTTCCAATCTGGAAGTCATCTATTTCTTTTTGTTGCCTAATTCTCTTGCTAGAATTTCCAGTACAATAATAATAACAATAATGAAATCATCCACTTTGTCTTCATCCTTATCATACAGGGAAAGCTTTCAATCTTTCTGAGCACGACATTATGCATGTTTTGTAAATATCCTTTATCATGTTGAGGAAGTTTCCTTCTCTTTCTAGTTTTCTGTGTATTTTTATCATGGAAGGAGTTTTGATTTGGTCAAAAGCTTTTATGCATCATTTGTGATATCAAGTGTTTCCCCTCTTTGTTCTGTTAATGTAGTATATTATATTGATGGGTTTTATTATAGTGAATCACCCTTCAGTTGTTAGTATAAATCCCATTTGGTCATGGAGTACAATCCTTTAATATGTTATGAAATTCAGTTTGCTAGCATTTTGTTGAAGATGTTTGGGTAGATATCCATATATATCCATAAAGGGTATTGTTGTGTGATCTCCCTTTTTTGTGATGCCTTTATCTACCTTTGGTATCAGGATAATGCTGATATCATAAAAATGATTCAGGGAAGATTCCCTCCTTTTCCTGTTTTTCAGAAAACTTCAAGAAGAATTTTGTTAATTCCTCTTTAGATGTTTGGTAGAATTCAGAAGTGAGGCCATGTGATCCTCACTCCCTTTTTTGGGAAGGTTTATATTACTGATTGAATGTCAGTTTGTTCAGATTTTCTTCTTGAGTTAATTTTGTTAAATTATATGTTTGCAGAAATTTGTCCATCTGATCTAGGTTATCTTATTTTGTTGACATATAATGATTCATAGTATTCTTTTTTAATCCATTTTATTTCTACACATGTTTCTGATTTTAGTTCTTTGAGTCTTTGCTTTTTTCTATGTCAGTCTTGCTAAAAATTTGTCAATTTTGTTGATCTTTCCAAAGAACGGCTTGTTGATTTCATTTGTCCTCTTTACTGTTTTTCTGTTCTATTTCATTAACCTCTGTTCCACTCTGTGTCTTTTCCTTCTTTCAGCCATCCTTGGATATGCTTTCCTCTGAATTTTCTAGTCCCTCAGAATGTAAAGGTAGGTTATTCATCTTAGAGCTTTCTTCTTTTTAATGTAGGCATTTACTGCTATAAATCTTCTGAATGCAACCTTCATTTCATCTCATCAGGTTTTTTTAAGATTTTATTTATTTATTTATTTATTTATTTGTTTGTTTAGTTTGTTTATTCAATCATTCATAGACACAGAGAGAGAGAGAGAGAGAGGCAGAGACACAGGTAGAGGGAGAAGCAGGCTCCATGCAGGGAGCCTGATACGGGATTCCATCCTGGGACTCTGGGATCATGCCCTGAGCCAATGTCAGGCGATAAACTGCTGAGCCACCCAGGGATCCCCTCATCTCATCAGTTTTGAAGTGATTTTCATTTCCATTCATCCCTAAATATTTTCTTATCTCCCCTGGATTGTTTTTTCTTTGATCCATTGGTTAAGAGTCATTTAATTTCTAAAAATTGGTGAATTTTCTGGCTTCCCTTCTGTTATTCATTTAGAGCTTCATTCCATCCTGGTCAGAAAAATTAGTTTGTAAAATTTCCATCTTCTTAAATTTAATGTGACTTTTTGTGGGCAAACATATGATCTATCCTGGGGGATGTTCCATGAATGCTTGAAAAGAATGTGTACTATGTTATTTTTGGATGATATGTTCTATATATGCCTGTAAGATCTACTTGTTCATAGCAATGTAAACTATAGGTAAGTAAGTAACCTCTATTCCTTATATCCTGTCTAGATGTTCTATTTACCGAAAGTGAGTAATAGAATGTATCCAACTGTGGTAATAGAATTATCTATTTTACTTGTCAAGTATGTCAGTGTTTGCTTCCTATGTATTTAGGGCCTTGTTGTTTAGTAGATATATGGTTATCTTCATACCTTCTTGAGAAATTGACTCTTTTACCAATATGTAAAATTCTCCTTTGTCTTTTCTAACAGCTTTTGACTTAAAGTCTATATTTTGTCTGATAGTATAGCCAACCCAGGTATTTCTTGTCTCAGCCATAGACTTTTGCTACAGGTAGCTGAATTTTTTCATTCACCCTAAAATGCTTTTGAGCAATGCCAGCCAATTTTCCACACTGACTGAATTTTGAGTTGGTAAAACCATCGACAGGAGTCTTGCCTCAATCCTTTAGGTTACCTCTAGCCAGGTAGAACAGATAAACAATGATTTGCACAGAAAGTCTATTTCAATCCCTTCCGAAACAGATACAAAGTTTCCACACTGGAAACAGGGTTTTCTTTCTTCAAGAGAGCCACAAAGCACAGGAGCCAGTATCAGAAAGGCAATTCAAAATGGCATGAAGGGGACACCTGGGTGGCTCAGTCAGTTAAGTCTCCAACTCTGACTTGAGCTTTGGTCATGATCTCAGGGTCATGAAAACAAGCCTGGATCGATCAGGACCCACATTCAGCAAGGAGTCTGCTTAAGATTCTCTCTCTCTCTGACTCTCCCTCAGGTTCATGCATGATTACACTCTCTCTCCCAAATAAATAAATAAACAAACAAATAAATATATAAATCTTTAAAAAAATGTTATGAAGTGGCCCAAGAGGGTGATTTGTGTAGATTCTGAATTCAAGTAGTCTGTTAAACTCTGACTGTGTTCATTTATCTTGTACTGCCACCTAGAACTGCTCTTTAGGCAGTACCTGAATCAATTATAGGGCTCATATCACCTCATCTCTGTCTCCTCTCTCAGAAATCATCACCCTATATTGCCTGATGTTCAATGCCTAAAAACTATTGCTACATATATTTGGTTCTGTGTTTAATTAGTTCAGGGGGAGAGTAAACCCAGTCTTTGTTACTCCATCTTGGCTGAAACCAAAATCCCCAAATAATGGTCTTTTTAAACAATGCCCTGTCTTTCTTTCTTTTAAGATTTTATTTATTTTATTTATTTAGTCATGAGTCTCTCGTATTAGTCACGAGAGAGAGAGAGAGTGAGAGTCAGAGACACAGGCAGAGGGAGAAGCAGGCTCCATGCAGGAAGCCTGATGCAGGACCCAGTCCTGAGACTCCAGAATCACGCACTGGGCCAAAGGCAGGCACTAAACTGCTGAGCCACCCAGGGATCCCCAATTCCCTGTCTTTCTTTGCACTATTTTTAGATTTTTCTATTTTTCATTGATATTTTTAGTACTTCTGATTTTAACTTGCATTCCACTTGATTGTTTCTTATAAAAAGATATTCAAACTATTTTTTTCACAACTAGTTTATCAATAAGGCATCATCCTCATTTTACTTCATAATTTCCCCTAACCATGTAAGCATTTAAATACTATATCTAGGGATTTTCATTCAAATCAAACACCCAAATTTAAGAACCACCACAGTTATATACTCAATAATAAAAGTAACTTACAAACTTATACTGCTTTTTTTGTGTCAGGATCCTGAGTTGACTGCTTTAAATGTATTTAGCTTATTAACATTAACTGCAAACCAACATTTCTGTGAATAACCCAACTTTACAAGTGAAGGACCTGGATCTGTCATTAATCAAATACCTTATTCAAAGTCAGACAGATGGCAATGCTACTTCCACACTTGAAACCAGGTCTGAGAGTAGCTACAGCTTATCCCCCCATCACTGTTACTTGGGTCATGGGTGAAAAGAGTAGACCTTTGTCTAAACAATTCTAGTATTGGGTGCCTGGGTGTCTCAGTCGATTAAGTGCCTGCCTTCGGCTCAAGTCATGATCTCAGTGTCCTGGGATTGAGCCCCAAGGTCAGACTCCCTGCTCAGTGGGAGACCTACTTCTCCCTGTCCTCATTGCTCTTGCTCTCTCTTGCTATCTCTCTCTCTCTTGTTGAGAGTAAATTTTAAAAATCTTTAAAAAAATAAACTTTGATATTACAAAAATTTTAGAACTAAAAATTGTACTATAACCACAAAAAATATCAAAGAACTAATTCCTGTGATCCTATGAAGCAATGTCCCATTTGCATGAGAAAAGATCACAGATGTAGATCTGATATAGAGCACTCCCTGTTGCACTCTCCTCCTTTGTTTACTTCTCATTGCCCTGAGAAGGCAATGAGCATATCAAGCATCTAGTCTAACACCTGGTTCTTAGGAAATGTTAAATAAATGTTAAATGAAAGAATCTTTCCAATCTACTGATCTAATGCCATTTATGTTATATTTTATTACAAACAAAAATAGAGAAATGGCAGGAAATTTATTTTCTTTATATTAAATTGGTCTACCCACATACCTCCATATATCCATGCCTATACTAACTGAATCCTAGGATTTGCCAGCAGAGATTCTTAGCTGGGCATTCACTGAAAGCTTTTGATCTAATGAATGCATATCAAAGGAATTGAAAACTTCCTGGAATTGTTTATAAAAATGTGGGTATATGTACTTTTCTCTTGGTAGAGGATGAATAATATTTTCAGAGGGATCTGTGATTTTGAAAGTCTAAAAATTCCATTAAATCCCTTTAAAGTGACCCACCTCTTTCTTTCTTCATACAGAAAATAGAATAATATAGAAGAAAGAAGGGAATGATGGATGGAAAAAAACAAACAAGGAACAAAGAAAAAAGTTTCAAGGGAATATGGTACAGGAGGCTATAAGATGTTCTCCAGTTTTTTAATATCATTTTTCCTGAGTATGCTACTTCTACCTTCAACCATCAAACCAAACTAGCTTTGCCCAAGCTAACTTACAATGCATCTCTTCCCAAACATAAAGGGTTTGTTTCAAGTCTTAACTTACCACATGTCTTGGTATATTTGATAATGCCTCCTCTTTGAAACTTACACTATAAGCTTCTACATACTGCTGTCTTCTTATTGCTTCAGTCTGATGTTTTAGAGAATTCTCTGCAATTTACTTCCTGTAGTTGAGCTAATTAATTGACCGGATCTTTATGATGCTAATCAATTATTTAGATGCCTAGACAAAGCCTTTCCTATTGAGAGGTATAAAGATAAGTGCCTGTTGGACATCAGTCCTTGGATGTTCAGCAGGTTCCTTGGCCTATAGATGTTCAGAGCTAAGCTGACCTGATCTCCAGTATTTTGCCAAATTCCTTACCTTCCATCCTACTCAGGCACTCTTTTTCTGAGTTCTCTTTTTGCCATATAAGTATACTTATACTCTATAACTCATCATAATGGAGTGCTCCTTTTGACTCTATCATAGCAGTGATCACAATAGATTATTTACTTGATTCCTGCCTTCTAAGCTTTTAGCGGCCTATGCAGTAATAATTCTGTCCTCTCTTTCTGTATTGACAGTGTAGTACTGTCTATCAAAACCTGGCCACACTGAAGGGTTCCCACAACAAAGGTGTGTTGAATAAAATGAAGGACAAGTCATTAGAGTCACATATAATAGCAGAAAAGACACTACACAAAGAGCCAGGGGACCAAGCAATAGTGTTTTCTCTCTCCCTACTTAACATTTGACTATTTTGTCTCATCTCTTTATTTCAATCAATAATGCAGCCTAAAGTTTTGTTTGATGATGCCCTGCAATTGTATGTAAAATAACTTTAAAAAATATTATTGTAAAATATTTTTAGAAATATGAATGGGTATTCAAACATAATATACCATGCACATAAGACAGACATAGTGAATTTTATACACATTGATCCACATAGTTACATTTTGAAAAGATTTTATTTCTCTATTAATTAATTTGTTAAATTTACTGAAGTTAGGACTCTTCCATAATAGAGAGTACATTATGATGAAGTTTAATATTAATATATTGGGATATACTATGAAAATACTTTATGGGTTCCTTGGAACATCTATTAAATTCAATGAAAATGATTAACCATAAAACCAAATGAACTTGTGCTCGTTCTTTTATGGCCCTTTAACCTAGAAGATCCACCCCTGATCTACGAAGCTGGTATGACATAAAGATGGCAGATTTCCCACATAGTTCTGCTCAATCTCCAATCTCTCTCACATTCTATTTCTTAAAAATTTTTAATAAACTTAATTCTTACACATAACTTGTACAACCATCCTTGATATTTAAGAGGAGTCCATGTTTTAAAAATAAAAAGTAATTACAACTGTGGGTTCTACTCCACTTGTCAACCTGCCAAGGAATATATTCTTGTTAATAGCAGTACTGTTGATAGTAAAAACAATAAACTAAAATATAGTAAAACTAGTGTAAAATCATCCCTAAACAAATTTGACGAGGGAAAAAAAAGGAAAGATTGCATTCACTTAATGCAATTCACTTAATTCTAGATTTGGGTAAGTTGTCCTTGAAAGAATAAATCTTTTATTTTAATAACAAAATGAGCCACTGATCCTAAATCACGTAGCTCCATTCTAAGTATTTCTCTCTGGAAAGGGCTTTTCTCCCTAGTGGTTCAAACAGAGTATAAGATACAGTATTTTTTTAAGTTTTTATTTAAATTCCAGTTAGTTAACATACAGTGTAATATTAGTTTCAGGTATAAAATTTAGTGACTCAACACTTACATACAACACTTGGTGCTCATCATGACAAGTGCCCTCCTTAATCCCCATCACCTATTTCACCCATCCCCCCACCCACCTCACCTCTGGTAACCATCCATTTATTCTCTATAGTTAAGAGTCTGTTTTTTGGTTTGTCTCTCTTTTATCCCCCTGTGATCACCTGTTTTGTTTCTTAAATTCCACATATGAGGGAAATCATATGGTATTTGTCTTTCTCTGACTGACTTATTTCACTTAACAATATTCTCTAGCTCCATCCAACTCATTGCAAATGACAAGATTTCATTGTTTTTAACGGCTAAATAATATTCCATTGTGTGTATGTACCACACTTTCTTTATCCATTCATCAAAAAAATGGATTAAAGACCTACATGTGAGACAGGAAATCATTAAAATCCTAGAGGAGAACACAGGCAGTAACCTCTTTGACATCAGCTGTAGCCACTTCTTACCAGACATGTCTCCTCAGGCAAGGGAGCAAAAAGCAAAAATAAACTATTGGGACTTCATCAAAATAAAAAGCTATGGCACAGCAAAAAAAAAAATAATAATAATAATCAAAAGACTAAAAAGGCAACCTATGGAATGGGAGAAGGTATTTGCAAATGACATATTTGATGAAAGGTTATGAAAATATATATGAAAATATATAAAGAACTTATAAAACTCAGCACCTAACAAACAAATAGTCCAATTATAAAATGAACAGAATACATGATGAATCTTTCCAAAGAAGACATATAGACGGCCAACAGACACATGAAAAAATACCCAACATTACTCATAATCAGGGAAATACAAATGAAAACTACAATGAGATATCACCTCACACCTGTCAGAATGACTAAAATCAAAAACACAAGAAACAGTAGGTGTTGGTAAGGATGTGGAGAAAGAGGATCCCTCTTACACTATTGGTGAGAATGCAAACTGGTGCAGCCACTCTTAAAATAGTATGGAGATTCCTAAAAAAAGGTAAAGGAAAACTAACCTATAATCCAGCAATTGCAGTCTTAGGCAGTTACCCAAAGAATATAAAAATACCAATTCAAAGAGATACACGCACTCCAATGTTATTAGCAGCATTCCCCACAGTAGTCAAATTAAGGAAACAGGCAAATGTCTATCAACAGTAGTTTTTAAATAAAAGTTTCACTCAAATGCCTTCAGAACACCTCTCTCTGTTAATACACATTAAATATCTTACTGCACATGCTTTCCTAAAAATATCTTCAGACATTCTTTGGAAGCATGTAGCATAAACTCAAATTGTTTAACAAATCTTTATGTGATTATAGTTGGTTTGTGAGTTATAAGATGAGGAAAAAATATGAGCAAAGAGTAATAAATATTTTGATGCCTTACTTTCTATCTTTTCTCTTCAAAGATAATATACAAAGAGAAGGAGTAGTTTACAGTTGTCCTAGTTTTATTTATTATATACCATGTAATTGCAAAATATTTCGATCCATATTATTAATATTAAGTGATATTAAGATCTTGGAATGTAAATAAAATTTTCTGTTAGGAGAAAAACATGAAGTATTCAACTATTATAAAACAGGACTTTAACAATTTTTAAGAAGTTGCAACTATTTTGTTTGTTTTATGAAAGAGATGTAAGATAGTTTTGCCTATTAATAAATGCATGTTTATATATTTAGAAATACTCCCATTATCACACATGTACAATAAATACAAAAACCCCCACAATATAAGACTTTCATAAAATATTTATTTATTTAGATCTTCATACAAATATTTAATAATGGAGAATTCAAATTATAAAATACAATTTAAAAAAAAATTGTAGTCACAAAGAAATCGAATAGCAAAATCTATAGAGTTGAGGGACATATCTTTCCTTGTCCACTGTACCTCTTTTTGCTGTAGCTCACTTGATTTGCACTTGAAAAACTTTAGGGACGTGTTAGTACCTTCTTCTGTGCATGAGAACACTAGATAAACATCAATTTAAAACAAAGCTCAAGGTAGGGCATCCAGTAGTGTGTACTGAGGACTTTTATAAATCTACCCAAACATTCAATGCAACAAAAACACTGGTGAAATTGTCAACACTGATGTTTTCATGAAATTGCAAGTGATAAATAAAGGACTGATCTCATACAAAAGATTTTCAATATAAATCAATGACTGACTTCTCAGTAGAAACCATGGAGAACAGAAAACTGTAGGATGATATATTCAAAGTGCTGAAAGGAAAAGAATATGAATCAAAAATACTACATTCAGTCAAACTAAGATACCCATATAAACAAAAACAGAGGATTTCTTGCTAGCAGATCACCATATAAGAAAAACTAAAGTTAATTATTTAGGCCATGTACAATGAGAAGAATACAATGAGAGATGATAGGTTAAGAATAAACAGCACTGGTAAAGGCAACTGATTAGGTAAACATAAGAGAATATAAATGTGTTTTTGGTAATATTTTTTCTCTCATATAATTTGAAAGGAAACTGCATAGAATAATAATTACAAAAATAGGTTAGTTAGCAAATAGTATTAAAAATCTAATGTAAATGATAATAATAGTACAAAGGAGAGGAAAATGGTGGAATCTTGGAACAAAACCTCTAAACTATTTAAGTTAGTATTAATCTGAGCAAGATTGTTTTGAGTTAAGAGGTCAAATGCAATTCTCAGGGCAACATTAAGAAAATAGAAATTATAAATATATAATTTGATTTGCACTTTTCATATATATATATATATATATGAAATAACAAGGGAGAATTTATTCTAAACAACAACATGAAAACGTAGGCAAATAAAAAACACACTATGAAAGTAAGTACATAGTACATAGCCAAGTTCAGAATACTCTAATACTGTAAGATAGTGTTGTATTAACCATTAATTCTAGCATATATTATTAATATATAATAATTAAATTTAATTAATTTAATTATTAATTATGCAATCGCTATAATAACTTGTTACTGGATAAAAATATAAAAGGATGTAAATTGTTACATCAAAAACATTAAAATAGGAGGAATAAAAGAGTAGTTTTTGTGTGCAATCAAAATTAAGTTGTTATGAGCTTAAAATAGACCATTATAACTAAAAATATTTCATATAAGCCCCATGATAGCTACAATACAAAAATCTATACACAAAAGTGAAAGAGAAAGGAATAGAAGCATACCAGTAGAGAGAATCATCAATTTACTAAGGAAGGTAGAAAGAGAGGAACAAAGGAATTGCAAAACAGCCAGAAAACAAGATGTCATTCTAAGTCCTCATCTATCAATAAGTATTTTAAATGTAAATGGACAAAAGTTTTCAATCAAAAAACATAGAGTAGACAAGTAGATAAAAAAATAGCAAGAACCTACTGCACATTGCCTAGAAGAGACATACTTCAGCTTTAAGGATACACATGGTTGAAGTGAAAGAATGCAAAAAGATACTCCACGCAAATGGAAACTAAAGAGAACAGAGGTAGCTGTAAGTTTAACAGACAAAATTGGCTTTAGGTAAAAAATGTAGCAAGAGACTGAAAAGGTCATCATATAATGATAAAGGTGTCAATTCATCAAGAAGACATAACAATTGTAAGTATATATGCATTAACTTGGAGCACTTAAGGATACTAAGCAAATACTAACAGATTGGAAAGGATAAATAGAGAACAACAACAATAACAACAACATAATAATAATAGTAGAGGACTTCAACACCTTACTTTCAGCAATAAACAGATTATCCAGACAGAAGAGCAAGAAGGAAACATTGATCTTGAATTGTACTTGAGACATATATGAATCATTCCATCCACCAGCAGCAGAATACTCATATTTAAGGCAACACAGAATATTTTCCAAGATACATCATATGTTAGGACACAAAGCAAATAACAAATTTAAGATTAAAATCATACCAAGTATCTTTTACAACCACAAATGTACAAAAGTAGAAATCAATTACAAGCAGAAAATTGCAAAACTCATAAATATGTGAAAATTAAACATTATACTTCTAAACAGCCAATGTGTCAAAAAAAAAAAAAAGAGATTAAAAGAGACAAAAGAAAATATCTTAAGACAAATGAAAATGGAAGCACAACAAACCACATTTATGAGATGCAGCAAGAGTGTTAAAGAAAGTTTTGGATTTTTTTTAGGAAAAAAGAAAGATCTCAAATAAACAAGGAACTTGAAAAACAAGAACAAATTAAGCATCGAGTAAACAGAAGAAAGAAAATAACAAAAATAAGAGCCAAAATAAATGAAATAGAGAGCAAAAGCACAATAGACAAGATCAACAAACCTAAGAGTTTGTCTTTTGAAAAGATAAACAAAACTTAGCTTAGACTTAAAATTAGCTTAGACTTAAATGTAATACCTATATCCATAAAACTCCTAGAAGAAACATAAAGGAAAGGATCTTTGACATTGGTCTTGACAGTGAGTTTTTGCAATATGGCACCAAAAGTGAAGCCAACAAAAGGAAAAATGACCAATTGGGTTTGCATTAAGCTTAAAAGCTTCTGAAGAGCAAAGGAAACTATTCAACAAAGTGCAAAGACAATCTACGAAATGGGAGAAGATCTTTGCAAACCACATATCTGAGAAGAAGTTAATGTTCAAAAAATATGAGAAACAATAGCAGAAAATAAATGAATGAACAAATAAAAAACCTAATAAATAAAGTAAGGACCTGAAAAGACATTTTTCCAAAGAAGACATACAAATGGTCAACAGGTACATGAAAATGTTCTCAATATCACTCACCATCAGGAAAATGCAAATCAAAACCAGAATGTACTATCTCCTGACTTCTGTTAGGACAACTTTTATCAAAAAGACAAAAAACAAGCATTGGCCGGTATGTGGAGATAAGGGAACCCTTGTGCACTGTCAATGAAAATGTAAAATTGGTGCTGCCACTGTGGAGAACAGTACAGAGGTTCTTCAAAAGATTAAAAATGGAATTACCATATGATCCCCAAATCTCACTTCTGTATGTAAATCCAAAGGACATGAAATCAGTATCTAAAAGAGGTATCTGTCCTTCATATTCATTGCAGTATTATTCCCGATAGCTAAGATATGGAAACAGCCTAAGTGTTTGTCGACAAATGAATGGATAAAGAAAATGTGTGTGTATGTATGTGTGTAAGTAAAATGTAATTTAGCCTTGAGATAGAAAGAATTCTTAACATCTGCAATAACATGGATTAACCAAGGGGAAAGTATGCCAAGTGGAATTAACCAGATGGAAATACAGATACTATATTTTCACTTATATATGGATTCTAAAAAAAAAAAAAAAAGTTGAATTCATAGAAATAGAATATAATGGTAATGATCAAGACCGAGGAGAGGGAGAGATAGACAGATACTGGTCAACGTACAAATCTTCCTTTATAAGATGAATAAGGTTTGGAGATCTAATGTATAGCATGGTGACTATAGTTAATGAGACTGTGCTATGTATTTGAATTTTGTTGAAAGCAAACCTTTAGCATTCTATCTGCATATATACACACACATGTACACACACAAGGTACCTATGTGAGGTGATGGACGTATTAATTAATCTCATTGTGGTAATCATCTCACAAACTATACATATGTCAAATCAACACATTTGCACACTTTAAATATACACAATTTTGTCAATTATACTTCAATAAAGCTGAAAAAATTAAATCGTCAGCCAAAAGTGGCAACAACCCATATATCCATCATCTATTGAATGGATAACAAAATATGATAGTCTTCAATAAAAAGGAATGAAGTACTGACACACATTACAACATGGATGAACCTTGACAACTTTATGCTAAGTGAAAGACATAGTCACAAAAGACCCCATATTGTATTTCATTTATGTGGGTAATTTAGGATAGTCAAATTCATAAAGAGGAAGTATACTAGTAGTTTTCCTAGATAAGGTGTGACTGCTGACAGGTACAAGATTTCATTGTGGGGCAATGAAAATTATTAAAATGTAGAGATGGTTGCACAACTCTGTGAATATACCAGCAAACAATGGATGGATTTTATGGACGTAAATTCTAACTCAATAAACCCGTTAAGAAATGGAACTTCCCGGTTTTTACTACATTTATCTCTTTGAATGTCCATCTTCTCCAGTAGACTATGTTACCCAAGGAGGTGGACTATGTCTTAGTATTAGTTAATCTCCAGCTAATATTTAGTTTCTGGTTTGATTCCACTGATCGTGAAATATTTACTCAATACACAAATACAAATGGTATGTTTTCATATCATAAAGCTGAATTAGGGCAAATGATTGTCCCTTTAACTTTTTAACTCTTGTAGAACCATCAGCTGGAATAATCTTGTTCCATCACAAATACTCAATACATATTTATTGGATAGATAGTTATCTCAGTCATCATTTTTGTGGGACATAATGTGATGATGATAGTGTTGAAGGCTTTGCAATAAGACCAAACTTCTCTCTCTCTCTCTCTCTCTCTTTTTTTTTTTTTTTAAGTCTGGAACTGTCTAACCCTGTAACACACAGACAGTGTTTTTAATTAGCTAGGTAAACTCTTCGCTTTGGTAATTTGTAATATATAATTAATATCTGACATACGGCTTTACTTCTTGTCTTATTTTGTATTAATTTGTCAAAGGATATTCTAATAAATCTACTGCTGTCATACAATTTTTTTCTGCTTCAGAATATGAATTATATCTAAAATGATAAAATCCTTGAAGGCAGAGTCTTATCCAACTGTAACTTTATTACCTTCAACAATGACATCTCAAAGTATATCAGTCAAGATAATCAATATTTGGCAAGTTTATCAAATTTCTTTTCTAAAATAAAACTCTGATTTCTGCACAAAATAAGGCCTCATTTCTGTGGTATATAACAAAGAGATATATCCCCTAAGTAATTCTAGAATCCTGGAATTGATATTCTTCTGCTTTTATTCATTTCTTGGTTTACATTCCTGAATAACATATGCTTCTTTCTTAGTATGGTGTTTCAGCTTTACGGAATATTTTCTTATTCTTCCACCAGGTATAGTTATTTTGTAGAAGGAGGCATTTCTCAGGTGGGTCTTGGTGGCATTTGCATGTTTTTCTGACTCCTGGCATGGCTATTGAGACCATCTTAAGGAAATCTGTAACCATAGAAAGTAATAACCCTTAAGGATATATACAAGGTGTATAAGGTAACTACTAAGGTAACTACTAAGTAATGAAACTACTAATAAAATCCATGCTCAATGGGGGCATGGATCCTATTGCAGGGGCTATGAGTTTTTTAACCTATACAGATTCCCAGTATTAAATTTAGGTTTTATTTTCGATAACGTCTTATGATGCTCATGCATACATCACTGGGCTTTCTCCACTTGCCTGCTTGCATGCTGCTAGGGCTGGGTGTCCTGAGTTTTCTTGCTGCCATTTTGGTACCTTCCTATTACTAGAGATTTCCTGTGATTCTGAGAAGCCACAATCGTGCCCCCCAGAGGGTCAGTGCCTTGGTAGCCTCAGTGAGTGTAAATAAATAAATAAATAAGAATAAAAAGACAGGGCCCAGTCCCCCAGATTTATCCTCCAAATTACATTATCAAAAGGCTTCTAATAAGGTATCTGTTTAGGTTAATGACGACCTTGGGAGTATGAGAAGAAGGCTGGCTTGAATTTTTAGAGAGCAGTGTTCTAGAAGTTGCAGAAGATACAAAATAGGACCAAACTAAACGAAACAAAAGCAGTCATAATGTAAACCAGACAGGAACAGTTTTCATTTTCTTACACAGACCATCAAATGTGAGACAGAGAAGTCTGGGGGTCACCTGTAACTTTTAAGTGTAAAAAATTAGCATATTCTCTCAAAATATATTCTTAGCTCCAGAGTCTGGACTGGCTGAGAAAGTGTCCACCCCAAAACATTCTGTGTCCAGCTAATGGCTGTATCAGGAATTGTACTTTCATATATCTAGGATAAGAAAGCATATTCTGCTTCAAGCACTGTAATACAAATGTTCTAATTTAATGCGTGAGTGATTTTGATTTGGCCAATTATTATTCATATTGTTGGTTATGGCTAGTGACTCTATGAGACTTTTGAAACCAGTGTGTCAGCTCTGATGCTCCAGGTTTTAATCTGAGTTTGTATAGATCCTCTTTTCACTAATTTTCCCATAAATGTGTCTTAACAACCCGACTATCTCTTAGTTCTGCATGATCCCTAGTTTGCGGTCCAACATCATCTTTGCAACAGAATGAGGCACCCATCTGACTTTCTGATTTTTATGGCTGGCACTTCGGTCAACCAAGCTTCTGCCGGTGCCTCATTGAAGTGAAATCTTCACCCATCTCTGGCTTCGATTCACCCATTGTCTGCAGTGATCTTATCTTCCGAACCACATGGCTCTGATGGTCTCAGGTCTAGCCCCAAATTGAAGCTCAATGCAAAATCCTCTCATGCCAGTTGTAAGCAACTTCTCATTTCCAGTCTCCATCCCTGGTACATCTAACTCTCTCCCACAATATTTGCCATGTTGTTGTTGTTGCTCAATAGTATAGTTTGTGTGTGTGGCTGACATTTGCCCTGTCCCTGAGGCTTGGATTATTGCCATTTTTTATCCCATAGGATTATAAGTGAAGATATTAAGTGCTTAACAAACATGTATGAGTACATAAATGAAAGAACTAGTATAGAGATGATAAAGAGGCAAGAAACAAATGATTAGTCCTCAGCTGGGCGACCTGGGACAAATTGTGTAATATGTCTTATTAAATAGGAGTCTCCCTTTTATAAAATAAGGGGAATGGAGTGTCATGTCTTCACTCCAGCTCTAACACTGGGTCCTCTATTCCAGTGGAGACTGGAAGAGAAGCAGGCCCAGGGGAAACCAGGGAAGTTTATCTAACGTTTTGTCTTTCCAAAGCCTTTGTCTTTGAGAGTGGCATTCTGATGGAGTGCGCCAAGGGCAGAAGCCTTGCTATCCAACTGCAGAAACTGATACATTGAGTAGCTAGTCTTCTCTCTGCCAACTAGGATAAAGCATAAGGGGTCTAACCCAAATAATGTAGTTCTGTTTTGTTTTCCTATGTCACTTATAATCTGTGTTATCATGGAAAAGTTGCTTCATCTCTCTATGTCCGATTTCATAAATTTGTAAGATAAAGATAGTAAGATCAACCATCCAGATTTCTTTCTTTTTTAAATAGATTTTATTGATTTATTTCAGAGAGAGAGTGAGAGTAAGAGAGCATAATCAAGGGGAAGGGCAGAAGGAGAAGGAGAAGCAAGGTCCCCTCTGAGCAGGACCCTGGGATCATGACCTGAGCTGAAGGCAGATGCTTAACCAACTTGAACTACCCAGGTACCCACCATCCCAATTTCTGAAAAGACTTAATTAAATTAGCAAGCATGAGGTAGTACAGTGTACATGAACCACAAGGCCACTGGAACCACTCTCTAGGTGAAGATCAAGGATCTGCAAATTTCTGTGTGATCTTGGGAAAGTCACATAGCCTGTCTGTGCCTTAGATTTTTGTGTACGGTAAGGATCACTACAGCCATCTGATAAAACATTTCCAAGGATTAAAAGAGTTAACACTGAATTAAAAAGTTTGGAACATGAGATAAACCTCAGTAAGTATTAGGTATGTTCATTAATTACTCAATAATTAGTTCATTTCACTTAAACAGTGTCATATGGATAACAGAAGTGGCAGGCTTTCCCCTCCATTCATCCAGGGATTATAGGAGTGTTAAAGCAAGAAAGACAAAATTATCTGGTAATGTACTTCTATCCCCTATAATATCTCTGCTCTCCCTTGTGTTCATGTCAGTGTGGTAGAAATTTGACTTCTTTTTTGTTCTGAGGCTAATGGGTATCACTCAAATACTTCTTCTCTACTTTTTTTTTAAGCCAGAAGCTCTCATTCATTATGAAGCATTGTTGAATCTAACTCATGATTTCCATACATTTGTATTATACATTAAAAATAATCTTCATGTCTCTGATTACTGCCTTCTGGCTTTCTCCTGACCAGCTACAATCCCATGCCATTCTTCCACCTAAGTAGCACTGGGTTCACACTATTATCTTAGATATCTCTATCAGCTTCTCCTGTGTACACCAACTTCCCTCTGATGACCTTTAAAATTTTCCTGAATACAACTGCAAATTCTAGTTCGATGTCCAAATCCTACCACGTTTGCCATGTTGTATTTGCCTATCTTCTCTTTTGTTGAATTATAGGCCCAGACACAAAACACACACACACACACACACACACACACACACACACACATACTCAAACTATAGAATTGATATTTGAAAAATATTCAAAAGCTGAAAACAACAAGAAACCTTATACAATTAATCTAACCCCACCTAATAGGTTTTCCAATTTTTAGTGTTAAAAGATGAGAAAAATGTCTAGTGTTAAAACAAAGCTAGAATGTTATGGACCAAGGAATCAAACAGAAATGAAAGAATTGAATGAACTAATATTAATTTCTTGAGTATGTGGAGGCCGAGAAAATTAAGGCCATTCCACCTCAAGTTTAGCATTAGCACAAGTACAAAATTTGTTTTGGAGAAAAGTAAATCATATTTGAACTCAAACTTTGAAGTGACTATCAAGTATAATTGGAGACTGCTCATTTCAGAATTGTAACCGTCAGAGCTCCTACTGTTTACTGAGCTCCCACATCCCCTTGGTGCTTACCAAGCACAATCTTACTTCCACCAACATGGCTACTATTATTTCCAGTATAGAGATTAATTACAATAAAGTGAGGAACTCACATTTTATTCAACTGGATCTCATCAATTAAGATTTCGGCAACATGACTTTCTATGTCTACTCTATCCAATGGCATCTGCTATTACTTTTCCTCTTCACTTTTCTGCCTTCTACTTGTTATCACTCAGCATTACAATGAATATGCATTTGTTTATTTGCAAGTAGTACTGAAGTTCTGGGAGGGTAGGAGTCTCCTCTATTTGGTTTAAAACAGCCAACTGTGGGATGCCAGACCACACAACAGTGCCTGGCAGGGAGTAGAGGTTCCATAACTCTTTGTGCAATAAAAACATGGAGATCTGGGGATCTAATAACTTATCTCAAGCAAATTATCCAATTAGTAGAGAGGACAAACAGGATTCAGACACAGGTCGGCATTATACTAAGTACACTTCCCATCAGTATGTCATATCACTGCTCATATTTCCAAATGGCTGGTCCCTGTCACTAGTACTGATGGAGGGAAATCCCATGTTCTTGCCTCCAGCCCACTGGGGTCATGACCAACACAATAGCAGAAATAAATGGAAGGTCTAATCTATCCCCACAGCCAAGAACACTGTCTGGGATGCCATAAAGAGGTTGCTGCAGGAAAGGGACTTTTTAAACAGGAAATGTGATTGATTTAACCCTAACTAACTAATTGCATTTTATAGAGAGAGTTTACACATGCCACTTCTCAGGAAGCTCTGAGGAAAAAGAGAAGAGAAAGAACATTAAAAAGAAGAGTATGCCATTTGTGTTGACTAATGAAGGCATCTCTATCTTATGTGACCACCTTTTCATGTGTTTCTTTTTAAACTGCAATCAATGAAAAGGACAGACATTCTCAGTATTAATGGACATTTGATTAGGGCAGAAGCATGCCTTCCCCATGCTAATGATCAGTAATGTTCCTCTGTATGTGAATCTCATTGCCCTGAGAAAAATACCTCTTTCATTTGCATGATTTAAAAATCCCTCTCAATCATCTAGCCTTAATTCAGTTAATATTTTTAACTTAAAAGATAGTTCAATATAACTGTGAATGTCGTCTTTTCCCAAAATGGTTTTGAATTTCCAAGTGTGATACCTTGAAAATTGGGATCTCTATAGACTTTGATGATGACATGACTTTAATGCCAAAAGGATTTCTACCCCCACCTTATTGCTTTCTGTTCTGATCCTTTTCTCAAAATTGCTCACACCTAAGCCCAGTTGGAGCCCAGGTGCCATTTCTGTAACTTAACTAGCAGCTGCGTCTTTTAAATCATTGCCCATCCATTGAAGAGGGGACATTTTAAATACATTTTTCAATAAAGAGGATATGTCTAGCAGCTGTATAGGAGCTGATCTCATACCTTCTCTTTTATCTCATATAACACTCACCACAGACTAACATAATGATCCTCATCCGCGAAAATTTGTAATTCACTCTAGCCACAGAATGGGAAAATTCAATGAAAGAAACAATCCTTCAAAATGTTACTTCTTTTCACTCATTTGTATATGAAGCACCAAAACTACACAGCGAGTCATTATGAGGGAAGATATAAGAAATGAAGTAAAAACAATCCTTAAATTAGAAAGAGGAGATTGGCATGCAAAACAAAGTAAGTGCGGATACAAACCAATCCAAAATGACACCTTCTGTTTATTCTCCACAGTGAACTTTTAGAGAAAAATAGAATCTTACACATATTGCATATTGGTGCTCAACTTTTTTTTTTTTCCCCAAATCAGCTTCACATACTTTTTAATATGATCGGGTCCAAGCTTAGAGACGAGAATGTAGTCCTTCTGGTAGAAAATGATTCCAAGTTTTCAGAAAGTCATAAATCCTCACTTTAATAATAGTTCTCTTGAAAGCGACGATCAGGAAAAGTGAGTATTAGCTATATTTTTGTGCTTACTACATGAGATTATAGTTTTCTTTTTTGCAGTGTACTTGTTATTCTTTGAATTTGCTGTGTCCATGAATTCATTCTAAGAAGTGAGTCTATAACTTTGTATGTTTATTCATTCATGTAATGTGTTCTTTCACTCTATGCTGGATAGTGTCGGACACACCAAAGTGCATACCTAACAAGAGTAAGGGGATTAGATAACATAAGACAAATAACATAAGACATGATGTTATTGGGATGAAGTAGAAGCACAGATTAAGTGCTGTGACATTTCAGGGATAGACTGATCACATCCTCTTTGAGACATTGAAGAGATTTCCAGAAGAAGGGGTGCCTGGGGTGGGTGCTCAGTGGTTGAGTGTCTGCCTTGGGCTCAGGCCATGATCCCAGGGTCCTGGGATGAGTCCCGCATGGGGCTACCCATAGGGAGTCTGCTTCTCCCTCTGCCTATGTCTCTGGCTCTCTCTGTGTCTCTCATGAATAAATAAATAAAATGTTTTTTTTTCTTTTTTTTTTTTTTTTTTTTTAAGATTTCCAGAAGAAAAGAAGTGTTGGCTGTGCCTTCCTATGCTGGATCGAAGCAAGTGCTGAAGAGGAGATCACCATTCAAAATAATGGTTGTGCCATGAACCAAGCTTTGTGTTGGAGAAGTGTGGAGAACATTCCGAGAGGAGACAATTCTAGTGCTCCTTTCTGCTGTGGAATTAAATGATCATCAAGGATCACTGGCAGAGAGAGACTATAATGGGAATTTGGGGATGGATCAGGGAAAATTGTAACTTAAGACAGCTTCTAGAGGCTCTAAATATAGGGAGAACTTAAACTGCATGGCATGCAAAAAATTCTTTTGAGATTAAATGATAATATGGCTATTTTATTTTTATTTAAAACCCACTTATCTGATTCCAGGTCACGGTGATATACCTAACACTGAGCACTTCCCATGTACAAAGAATTCTACATAAATTATTGTGTTGAATTCTTACAGTGATGCTGTGAGCTAGATATTATCATTGCCATTTTAAAGGGAGAAGAAATTAGAACCTATTGAGTAAAAGATCTTCCATAAGATTATAGGTTCTCAAAACAGCCAAAGCCAACATTGGGTCCAGGCCATTTAACACAAATGCTTACCTCTTACCACCTGGTGCCACATGGATAAGTACTTTGGCAGAGTGGTTCAGAGCAGTTACAATGAAAGGACTTGCACCTTTATAAATAGTTCATTTAAAGGATATAAACGAGGAAGGTAGAAAAAAAATTAAACAGAAGCTCTTTTATTACTATAGACGTCTTACTACCAACTTAGACACTTTTCCCCTTAGGCCCTTTTTATTAGAGGCCTATCACTGACTCCAGAAATTTGGAAGGAATAAACAGCAAAGGATCATGGGATTGTCACACAAACAGCCACCATCTTATGATTTATCTAGGCGAGACTGACGCAGAGGGGGGAAAAAATCTTTGCATTAGAAGGATGGTTTCTTCACTTCTAAAAATATTTTCAGACATGGCAGCTACCAACCGTGTATCAGACAGGCAGAGGATAAAATCCTTCTGTTGGCCTAAAAAGCATTAAATGCTCTGCTCAGAACTCGTTGGTAAATCATCTTCTGGGAATGCAATTCCTGTAAGCTGCCATTAGGAATTCAATAAGACCGTGTGAGGGTAGGGATGCGGAGAGCAGCCTCCTGGATGGAAGGCTCCACCTTACCTGCTCCAGGGCTGTGCCTCCCTCACCTCTGCTCCCATTTCTGTGTGTGTGTGTGTGTGTGTGTGTGTGTGTGTTTAACTTCTACTTCGTAAACATTACCTCTTCTAAAATGCTAGGAATCCAAAAACTAACACAGTGTTCAAAGTGAAATTAAATCAGTGGTTTATATAGCATAATGTCATAATATTTTCCATACTATTTTCCCTTGCCTTATTAATATAACCATCAGTCTATTAGCTTTAACTGCTGCTGAAGACTGAGCAGATGTCTTCAATGAATACTTCCATCCATAATTACCCCTTCTTTTTTTTTCCCTGAGAAGTTCAGCTAATTCAGATCCTACCAATGTATATGAAAAGTTTAAATGATTTCTCCTCAAATGCATTACCTTTTTCTTATCTACATTAAATTCCATCTGTCATTATGTTGCACAGTCTCACACTTTGATTAGATCCTTCTGGAGTTTTTAACAATCCTTGCTAGTTTTTTACTAACCTAAATAATCTCACAGCATTTTATAGAAGAACTTTTTAACAGTTATGACTTTTTGCCAGCCTTGCCTTTGTATGGATTTGCTATTAGTATTGTGTATGCATAGAAATGTGTTAAGTGTGATGTGTCAGCAATGAAAAAGCATAGGCACTTAAAGCAAAAACAAACAAAAAAATACAAAAGGAATAAAATCAGATCCGGAAACCTTGTACTGCCTTTTGCTGCAGTGTTAATGTATATTTGTTTCTAAAATAATATTAATTGTCACTAAGGAATCAGAACTCACTAGCAATTGTCTTCTACCAAAAATTGTATCTTAGAAGCTTAGTATCTGTGTTTTCCAAATCAATGGAAATAATTCTAATCAGAAAAACATCTGCTCCTGATCCTTATTCTTCAGATATGTTTTAAGTAAAACTATTTGCCATTATATTGTTTCCCACTAAAAGAGATAACCTTTCTGATATCTAAAGCACAAATTGGTTACCTGGCAATTGAGAACTCCTCGGTAAGCATTTTAAGGAAGAGGGACAATTTCTTATTTTAACCAAGGTTAGAAATGAAAATTATCTAACTCATTTACTTCCAAGTTTTAGGATTATTTTTCTACTTTCCGATCAAGATTGCTAAATCCAAAAAGAATAGCTTCTTGAAGTGGGAAGGGATCAAAGATCATCTGTCTTAATCATCAACTCAATGAAGCCTTCTCTTCTACTTATTCATTATTTGGAAATAGTAAGTGAATCCCTCAGTCTCTCTTCTTAGGATCCAGAATATTAGCATGAACAAAACAGACATGGTCCTTGCCCTTCTGAAGCATCCTTAACAAGTGACCCTATCCCTGGGCTGGAGTTCTTTCATTCTTAAGGAATAATTAAGTACTATTTCTTAGAGGCAAATTATTTCAGGCATTATGCTAAGTAATTTGTCTAAATTACCTAATTGAATATTTATTACTATTCTATATAGACACTTATTCCCATTTTAAGGATGAAGAGATTGAAGTTTAGAAAAATTAATGGTCAAGCTCAGTGTAATATGGCCAGCCAATGAATGAACTGGAACTGGAATTCAGGTCTCTCTCAAGTCCAAGGCCCTTGCTCTAAGTTGTTCACTCCCTTTGGATACTAATAGTTGCTAAGGATTCTGCTTACATTGATCTGCAGTCATATTCTTGGAAACTTTGATCCATAGGTCATGGTTCTGCCATGTGAAATTATAAAAACTCATTCCTGTTTCATACAGAAATGCCTTAAATTGTAGAAGGCAGTTTTCAAATTTATCCTATTTTTTCTCTCTCCAAACTCAATTCCCCCACAGGCTACTAG
Organism: Canis lupus familiaris; assembly: GCF_011100685.1. Lineage (NCBI taxonomy): Eukaryota > Metazoa > Chordata > Mammalia > Carnivora > Canidae > Canis > Canis lupus. Next base: position 40,156,807 of record NC_049231.1, on the reverse strand, counting down.
TTGCAGATCTCTTAGAATTATGACCAATTTTCTTTGGACTTACACTTTTTTTCTACTTTCCTTCTTGAAATGTGTCACCAAAGACTAGACACATTTGTATCCTGCTTAGCAGTTTATTATTTCATTTGATGCCCATAAAACCCTTGAGTTATGTTATTCTCATTGGCATCAAAGAAATCAAGTTGTGGTGAAATTTAAACATTTGAGTCCGGATATACAGCAAGTAAGAAGGTAAGAATGGCAAACCAATTATTTTGGAGCCCACTGGATCAATTTTAAAAAGAATTTCTTCTATATAAAATGACAGTGCAATGTGCCTGGGTGGCTCAGTAAGCTAAGTAAGCATCCAACCTTTGATTTCTACTCAGGTCACGATCTCAGGGCCATGGGATCAAGCCCTTCAGCTGGCTGCCCAGTGAGCATGGAGCCAGCTTAAGAGCCTCTCCCTCTGCATCCCACCATCTCCATTTGCTTGCACTCCCTCTGTCTCTCTCTCTCAGATAAATAAATAAGTCTCTAAGATGACAGTGTATATGTGCTTATTGATTGACATTTGAACATTGATATTTAAAATTTAAAACACAATGTACATTCATTTCAATAAAAATGAGAATTTACCTTCTCCAGAGATATGCACCTCACCTATAGTTCTGTTTATGACTAAGTATTCTAATCCTCCTTTGAGATACTCTTCTGGGTGACAAACTTCTCAGATCCAAAGGAGTTCAAGAATCCTTTGTTTTCGCCTAAAAATACGATCAACCACAAGTGTGGAATATCTTTGGGAGCAATTATACTCAAAGCTATGCCACGGGGAGAGAGGAATGGAGTGAGGTATAGAGAATGCAGCTTTGGGACAAAACAAAAACGGGGAGAGGTTGTGACAAAGACTTTATAAGGCTTGGCGATTTACCCAGGGGGAAAAAAGAAGTCACTGGTTCCAGGTTACACTCTTCTAATGGCATTCAGTGGATGTGTGCCCATGTCTGTGCTCATTTGACAAGATTTGAGTGAGTTTTGTGAAGCACCAGCCACTGCTCTATGCTCTGTGTTGAGAATTGAACTAGCATAAAGTCCTCTGCCTTTAAAGAATTCACATTTTTATTAGATTCATTAATATAATTATATATACATTTCTACACATATTGATGTGTCTTTTACTAGATTAAGGTCAAGTTGTTCTTGGCACTATCCTCTTCTCTCACATCCTGAGGAATGGCTCACCTCATCCTGTTGTATCAGACACTGAGCATAATGACCACCACAATTTGTTGTGTCCCAGAAATGCTTCGAATCACACACATATCCTTGGAAGGAGCTGCTGCAAGAGTGTTTTTTTATATTTTTTTCAGGGACTTCTCATGGTGGGCACTTCAGATAAGCACATTATTTTGATTGATATTCCTTGCTGCTACTATAATGTGCAGATCATTACAAGCATTAAGAAGTCTACACAGGAGCTTATATAGACCAAACAATAAAACAAAGCCTCTTCCCCAAGGCCAGCATTAGGGTGTATCCCAGACAAGTTTCCGGTGACAGATAAGGGAAATACACTGAGCAATGAAATCCTCCTCAACTCTCCACTTGCTCCCACGGCTCAGATGATCAGCCGGAGAATGAACTTTATCAGCACCACCGACCATGACCCTTCTCAAGAAGACCCTTTGCAAAAATGCATTATAGTTGATAAAAGTAAAAAGCAGCTGTTCCTTTTTGTTTTCTGAAAGTGCCAGCTTCTCTTGAATATTTGCATGCTTGTGAACCATGGAGGGGTCAATCGCTTCTCCTTGGTAGGCTCTTATTATTATCTTGACCAGGTCACAAATCTGTTGCCAAAACAATCACCTAGATGCTTTGCCAAGATGAGTATAATCTGGTCCCCAAAGTGCCTTTCAAGACATGCTTGAACGAGCCCCTGCTCTAACTACACACCCTGCTGCAGACTACGACAGAGCTTGTTTACAATACCTTCCTATAACCAACTCATAAAATTTTAATTTAATGGGATTTCTAACTCATGTTTCAATTAAAAGTAAAATTATTACGTTCCTTAGTTTGTGTGATTTTTTTGATAGAATAGTACATTTATATGGTAATTCTCCAAAGATCAACTTTATTTATCGGTAAGAAGCTATTCCAAGATTGTTGTATATTTTCTTTGCTTCTGAAATGTTATCGCATTTAATTGCCTGATTTTATTTGGGTTGCAATCATAGTCATTAATTAGTAGGAAGGTGAGGGACAGCATCATATCTAACTATCTGTTATGGCTGCTTTAATGAGGAAAATACCTGCCATCATTTTAAAGGCATCCTGTATACTTCACAAATACAGCTTGCTGTAACGTTCTCATTTAGGCTGTGAACATCAAAGAAAATTGATGTCAGGTGTGAACAGAAGCTGTTGCATATATCTGCTGAAGAAACTGAGTAGTATGTCTGGGTAGGAGAGATGAAGGCAGCTTATAACATTAACGAAACTACAGGTAATTAGTGTAAACTTTCAATGGTCGGTATGTCTGAGGAATAAAAAAAAATGTTATTTATATATGTGCCTTATAAAACCATCAAACTTTAAAGTATTTCTATTGCTTTTATTTCCTACTTCTATAAAAAGGTGGGAAATATAAAAATTGAATAATGAAGATGTAAGACAGAGAGAGAGAGACAACAGTTTAGAATCAAAAGAAAACTGTGTTTTCTAATTTTAATCAAAATAGCAACTTACGAGTTTTAGGTACCTCCTTTGCTTCTTGCTTTACTCAAAAAAGCAAATGAAAAAGTAAATGGTTGATGAATCAATAGAATGAACAACTTTGAAAAGAATCTCTTTTAGAGCAAAAATAAGTACTTTGAATTTCTAATATTTTGAATGGATGTCTTAAAAATGAAATTTGGATATGGTGTGTGTAGGCAAAAATAATACTTACATTCCCAAAAGGTGTTACAATGCATTATATAAAAAATAATAATAAGCTTCTTAATTCAACATCAAACTACAGATGGACAGGATCAACTGGCAATTTCCAAGAATTCTTGTTCTTGCCACTCCCCACCCCAATTGATGAACTCATCATTCCTGGATTAATCATTGGAAGCAATGTAATTGATAATAGCATGGTGTTTTCTTTGACTTTGAAAGGGTAGATTTCGAATTCTAACCCCTCTCTCTAAGGTTCTAAAGTTCCTTCTCCTTCTCCTTCTTTTTACAAAAGGAGCTACCGAAGTGTGCAGATGTTTTCTAGAAATAATCTTCCAAGAAGGGATTTTCCTCTGTGCTTGGTACAATATTTTCTATTACAAAGAAGTGGTTTTAGTCATCACGCCTATGGTGCCTATTATTATTCTTTCTTCACACCTGTTGGTCAGTTATTCGTAGATTTGGATGATTAGATCCAATATTCTCAATAACTATTGATTGCAACCAGAACAGCTTTTGTCTGTTAGGACCAGATCAATGGAATTGACAAGCCTCAGTCTTAAAACTCTGCCATTCCATGTACTAAACCCTTCAATACATGCCTATAGAATTAGGGCTTAACTGTTTCACTCTGCCTTTGTGAAAAAACCTTTTTAGTGTCTGCCTTCCTAATTTTTTAAAACATTTTCTAATTGTGTAAAGGAAGTCTCACAATCTTATATGCCCAAGATTCAATAGTCTGAATCTATACTCCCCTATATGGTAGCCGTTAGACACATGTGGCTGCATATATTTTATTTGTACTTGATTAAAATTAAACTTAATTTAAAAAATAGTTCCTCAGTTTCATAAACCACATTTCATGTGCTCAGTAGCCATATCTCTTATAGAACATTTCTATCATCCTAAGAATTTCTTTTGGACAATGTATGGGTACAAACCAGTATCATCTCTTAAGACAAGTACATCAATCATCAAAATTGTCCCATCTAGGGCAGAAAAACCTAAGACATGAAACCAGTGGAGGTCAGAGATTCGATCTACTTATTTAAAATTCTGAAGACTTTGAAGTATGACATTTTGAGATAACCTATCATTTTTTTCTTTTTCTTTTTTTAATTAGTTAAGATCTTTCATATAGAAAAACCTTTTGTCCAGCCTGAAATAATAATCAAACATAGGTATACATTTTAAGTAAGTAAGACATTTTATACATTGTCTGGTCTAATTGGCTGTAGGAGGCCACCAAATTTTCTGTTGTATTCTTGGTTCAGTTGGCCTGAGTGACTTGCGGTATTCTGGCCTCAGTCTTCTGGTTTCTAATTCTGGCTTTACCTCTTCCTAGGTAGGTGAGTTGGAGTAGTCATTTAACCCCTTTATCCTAGTTTCCTCATTTGTATGGTGGAGGTAATAACATGTTTACATCTTAAGATTGTTGTGGGGATTAAATTTGCTAATATAAGTAAAGCTGTAGAGCAGTGGTGATTGTATTATATATATTGTCATGATAAATATAGTAATATTACTGTATTTATTGTGATTTCATTATGCTTTTTATTGAAGGATTTGATGATTTGCTTCTAGGCCTAATTCTTTGGCTGTGCCATATTTGAAACAAGTATTAATTAAAGATTAGACGTTAGCTCATCATTATTATAGCATTTATGGAACAATATACTTTGATGTGGGAGCCTTCGTGTGGCCATCCTTAGCTCACTGACATATCTCAGTGCCAACATGCCAATGCAAAAGGGAGGCCAGATGCATAGCAGTTATATGCCATAGAATCAGACAAACCTGGGTTTAAATCCAAGTTCTATCCTTAATAACTCTTTATTATCAGATAAAACATTTTCCTACTCTAAACCTTGGGTACTTTAAAGAAGACCAAATGAATGCTTATTGCAATTTGTTGCGATTGGGAGACTCTATATGTACCTAGTACAATTCCTGGCATACTGTAATCATTTAATTTGCCATAATTGTTATGTTATTAATCTCAAATCAGATCATAAGTCTGGGAACTTCAGGTTAAAGACCATTTATCCATTCATTTATTCATTTAGCACATACTTACTGATATCCCAGACTGCAATGTTCCTATACTAAAAGGATCTATTCAATCCATTGGAGATATAGCAAGGAACAAGAGATTCATGACTTCCTCTCTTGGATCTTATTTTATAATTGGCATGTAGGGGAATAGATTTTGAAAAATCAGATAATGATAGTTATAATGCAGAAAATGTAAATGGATTAAATTAAATATAATAGAGGTGTCCAAGAGCTGCTTTAAGTTGGAAGATCAACAATGCCCTCTCTGAGGAGGTGACACTAAAGCATGGGGCATCTGGGTGGCTCAATCAGTTAAGCTCAGGTCATAATCTCAGGGTCCTAGGATCAAGCAGGGAGCCTCCTTCTCTCTCTGCCCCTCCTCCTGCTCACACACTCTCTTGAGTGGTCACTCTCTCACATAAATAAAATATTTGAAATAAATAACAAAATAAAGTTATAAAGCAAATAATAAAAAGATGATATAAGGTATTCTGCTGTAGTCCTGCAACCCTGGTTTCTTAAATTAGTTTGGTTGAGTTTTCATTCTCCACTCGCGTGATGTTTAGGCAGAGCCTGGAATTTGAGAAATAGAACTTTGGCTGTTATTTAGAATAGAGGTTTGAGTAAACTTTCTTAAACCAACGTAATAATCTTCATCATAACTTTGTTTTTCCAGGCACAATACTAAGGCCAGCTTCATGCACAAAAGTAGGCATACTATGAACTCCTTGAAACTTTACTCCTGTTTAAGGCCCAAATAACAGGCCAATTTCTCCCCCACCACTCATGTAAAATGGCTATCACTAGAGACTCCAAGAATTCATAGTGGCAATACCCAATAGATATTTTTCTATCCTAATCCTATGAGACAATCCTTTAGCATTTTACACTGTCATTCATTTCTTGCTTCAAGTTCAATTTCTCTTCAAGTTGTCTTGATTTCTGTCACACTTCATGCTTTTTATTTTTCTACCTTCTCTTTGTCTCTTCCTACTTCTGAGTTATCCTATCAACCTTCATGCTTCCAATTACTATCTGTAGGTTGATAGTTCTCAAATCTTAACCCAGCTCCAGATGCTTCCCTGAGTTTGAGAATTATATCCAGTGGTTTCTAATTGGATATTGCACAAGAACACCAGCTTTGCTACACCATGGTGGACTCCTTTTCACTTCCCACCCCATGCACACTCACCTCCCACTCCCAAGCACACTTATGCTTACTTCTTATCCTCAAACACACTCACCTCCCACTCCCAACCACTCTCACTTCCCACCTCTAAGCACACGTGCCTCCCATCCCTAACCATTCTCACGTCTCACTCCCAATCATGCTCACCTCTACCCTCAAGCACTGTCACCTCCTACTCCTAATCATGCTCACCCCCACCTCAAAACTTGCTCACCCCCCGAAAAACTCTCACCTACCATCCCAACCACTCTTACATCCCACCCCCAAGCTTGCTAACTTCTACTCCCAATCATGCTCACCTCCCACTCCAAGGACTCTCATCTCCTACTCTCAACCATGCTCACTTCCCACCCCAAGCATGCTCACTCCTCACAGTTGCTCTCTCAGGGAATGGCATCATCATGCCTCCAGTCTCCCAAGTTAGAAACATAGTAAGATTTTACAGATTGTCTCTCTTTCTAGTGCCATGCGTTCAGCTTAAACAGAAACTCTCAAAATTAAATATACCTGGTGAGTAACAACCCTGATACACACAATTTAAGTTAACACTCAAATAAATGCATTTTAGAGGTACATCTAAACACCTCCGTATTATAGATGTGCAGATTACTCTAGAGGACTATGGCAGGAAAGTCACCTTTGACTTTCCCTTAATAAACATGTTCTTTATTTCACTTTTAATTTGACAGTAGGAAACTTCACAATTGCTAGTAGCTTATGATAGTTTATAGAGATTCCTCTACCTGCAGTTTTTCTCATAGAAAGGCCTGTGGATTTGGGGAGGAACACATAATTTATTTAAGCCTGAAAATGGAAAAAATGTGAGTACAAATATGGAAAATATAAAAGATGAAATGTGTCGGGACAATGTGTCCTGGGGAACAGATGGCTGTTGGAGGAAAGGGAGATGATTAAATAAATGTCCTCAAAGAAAAGGAGAGTCTATAATAGGAAGGCTCTATATAAATCTTCCCAGAAAGCTAAGGAAGAAAATTCAAACTAGGTGTTGAACTGAATGTATTTGTTTCTTTTTCTTTTCTGGAGTCCAGAGCCTTTGGCTAAGTGCACATTTCCTATACTTCAGTTCTTTTGTTCATTTGTCGGAGGAAAACCAAACATTGGTAAGATGCTTCTAAACGGCTTACTCCTCTCTGAGGCAAAGAGTCTCAATGTTTTTAAAACTTGTCCTCATTTACTTTATCCCTTTCATGTTTTCCCACTGTCCTTTGACTTTTTAAGATTTTATTTATTTATTCATGAGAGAGACACGGAGAGAGAGAGGCAGAGACACAGGCAGAAACAAGCTCCCTGAGGGGAATCTGATGCAGAACTCGATCCCAGGACCCTGGGATCACAACATGAGCAGAAGGCAGACCCTCAGATCCTTAACCACTGAGCCACCCAGGTGCAACTCGACTTTTTCTATTAAGAAATCAAATTGCGACGCCTGGGTGGCTCAGTTGATTGAGTGCCGTGCTCTTGGTTTCCACTCAGGTCATGATCTCCTGGGTCCTGAGATGGAGCCCCATGTGGAGCTCTGTGCTCTGCAGGGAGTCTGCTTGGAGGTTCTCTGCCTGTCCCCCTCTCCCACCCACTCTCTTCAAAAATAAATAAGCCTTAAAAAAAAAAAAAAGAAATCAATTCATGAAACATCTTTTACTTTGCCAATAAATTATCCCCTTACATTGACTGTGTGGCACCTAGTTGTACAGTAATAGTACCAAGCCCCACCACAGAAATATTCCAAAAGTTTCAGATATTGGGGGTGCCTGGCTAGATCATTCGGAAGAGCATGTAACTCTTGATCTTGGGGTCGTGAGTTCACACCCCACATTGGGTGTAGAGATTATAAAATAGATAAACAAACGTTTTTTTTAAAAAAAAAATGTCTATATTAAAAAAGACCCAAATGTTAAACCCTGTTCATTTCAATTCGCATTTAAATCCCACCTTAGAAACTGAGCCAAATGTAACAGAAAAAAAAACAACCACCACAACAAAACCTGATTAATCATCAACCAGCCACCTATTTTAAATGAATCAGAATGTATTTTAAATGTTCACCATCCTGGACACGTAGGGGGATGCTAAGAAAAGCCAGAGCCGCACCTCTCCTCCGTGTGCACCGTTTCCTCCGTGAACAATAGAAGAGGCCTCCCCACGTCTTTCCATGTGTTCATCCCGGCGACCTGCGTGAGTGTGCAGTAATTAAACAGGCTGAAACAGCGCCTGGCCCGGAGAGAAAGCCAGTGCATTCTAGGGAAGTCCTTGAAATGTCTTCATCATTATCCAGCCGATTTTCTTTAGCTCCATGACACCAGCACAAGTCTGGGATCCTCTCTTTCCCCAGAGGGTCTCTGCAAACAGAAATGGTTAATCTTAAATGCATATGCACAAACAACCCAGCACAAAAGCGCAGTGGCCACCCGGTGTCCTGCGGTAAATGCCTCGGGGCAAAACCGAGGGAGCTTGGGAGCCAGAGTAAAAGAAATGGAGTAATTAGGGTGGACCAAAAGAGAAGTTACGAGATGTTTGGCTCCTTTTATTTAAGGTCAAAGACATAATAAGCATTTGAAAAGATGTGCAGATACAGGACCGAGGGGACCACCCTGACCAAATCCGTGTCATCCAATGTCACCAAGCGGCAGAGCGCCTTCTGTGATGGAGAACTCGTGTCTCTGGCATCGGAGGTGCCACAGTGCCCAGGATCCGGCGCGGGAAACAGGGGCCGAGATCACTTTGCAGGGAGCCCTTGTTTTGAAAGATGCTCTTAGGGGCTTCGATTAGTTTCTGGAATTTGTGACATTTGGAGAAATCAAAGCGCATGACTCTATTACTAATGGAAGGAGGTGATGTGGGAGAGGGCTGGGGACTTTGCGCAGAGCCCCGAGACCCTCCTCAGGGCCACTCAGGTGTCACTGCCCTGGGACAAAGGCGGCGCCTGAAATCAGGGCTGGGAGGCCAGCCAGCCCCCCCGCCCCCTCGCAGCCCCCGCAGCCCCCCGCAGCCCCCCGCAGCCCCGCAGCTGAGAGCTGCTCTCCTCGTGCCTCCCTCCCGAGCCTTTCCCACCAGCACAGGAACAAGCACCCACACCACATACACAACATTTATTTTAATAACCGAAGAAGGCATTTCTTTCCGAAGGAAGGTGAACCGGCCCAAGGAGTTCTGGGGTTGGAACCATTTTACACGTATTGATTTATTGATCCTTATTGTCTTAGTCAATCATAAATCCAATTTAAAGGAATTTTGTTGAAAAACAGAAGTTGCTTTGCTGCCTGTGTTGGGTGATAAAGGTCTTTATCTTGTAGAATACACCTGGATAATCAGCAGAACTCAGACTAGGATTCTAAGTGGGACATTGTACATTTAAAAAACAACAGAAAACGCAAATGCAAGCATGTTTTCGAATAAGATAAAATGTAGGAGATAGTCACTTTCTATGCATGCTAGTGAATTTAATTTGCATACAATTTATTCAATCAACTGTTCATTCCAATAGTTTTTAAGGACACACTTCTATTTGAGGGGTTGAAATTCGAAATCTGGAAGGGAGAAGATGATGCATCAGATGGTTCCTCCGGGCTAGGTGGCACAAAAGTTGTTCCTCTTGATTTTACTGTTTTCATGTTATCCCTGTTCTGTGGAAAAGCAGGCAGAAATTCAGGTTAATCTACTCGAGGTCAGGAAGCCAGGAAATGGTCAAAGGGGAATTTGAACTCTGTTCTGTGTGAAAACACCACGGCTTCTGGGCACCAGTAACTCACTGTCCCACCTCCGCCCCATGATGACAGAGGGGTTCAAAGTCCACCGGGTCAGACAGAAAAGTATCAAAGCTTATTGTACATGATCATTCCAGCATTATGAGGGTTGAAAGCCAAGCAACCACATGTTCATTTAAAATATGGCAATTTAACTGTAGCTTATTTTCCTCTAGAAGTCTCCATTGTGAAGGGTATATTTTCTTTTCCTGAACATTTGCTCTGCTCTTATTTACTTATTTATCCATTTACTTATTAACTTAATTGAATGTCTAACTTCAAAAGAGACTTCACCCAATAATTTTAATGTGCATGTGTGCACTTATATGAATATTAATACATATGCATATGTTTATATACATATATATAACCTTTACAATATTGTAATATTCACTAAACATTAAATACAGTTAATCTCATAAAAAAGACACACAATTTATTTGAGCTTCGGAGGTTACAAGACAAAATAAAAGAATAAGCATTACTTACATACCTCTGGGAGCTTTAGCAAAGCTTCAACATTATTATACTATTTCTGCTACTGACCCCTACGAAAAGCAGTCTAAATCCTCAAGAAGTTCAATTTCCTCATCAAAAGATATCCACTTTCAAAAATAAAAAATAAAATAAACCACAACAACAAACAAAAAAAGTACCCACTTCCTTATCAAAAGCCTAGGAAGGGATGCCTGAGTGGCTCAGTGGTGCAGTGTCTGCCTTCAGCTCTGGTCATGATCTCAGGGTCCCGAGATGAGTCCCATATCAGGCTCCCTACGGGGACCTGCTTCTCCCTCTGCCTATGTCTCTGCCTATCTCTGTGTCTCTCATGAATGAATAAATAAAAACTTAAAAAAAAAAAAAAGCTCTTGGAAAATGGAAAGTTCTGTTGTCCTTAGAGAACATAAGTGAAATGCTGGCCACAAAGGCATAGGGGTCAAGGTGTTAAGATTTAAAGCTAATGACACCAAAGCAGCAAATATAATTTCCACGCAAGCCTTTCTGCTTCTTTGAGAAAAACAGATACCTTGCTCATTGGTCCCAAATGGATATACCTCTAAACTCCTAGCCTATCTCTTTACAGATATGGAATATTTGGTCACAAGAAGACGAAGAAATTTTGTTGAAGACACAATCCTATAGTCATTACAACAACAGCAACAACAACAACAAAACACAACAAAGCATGTCACCAACTGAAGAGGTGTCAATATGGTAATTTTAAAGCATTTCCTCCAATTCTTGAACACTTCCCCCTTCAAATGGAGAAGTCTAATTCCTTTCCTCTTGAGTATGGTTAACATTTTAGTGATTTATTTTTTAAAAGACTGATTGATTGATTGATTGATTAATGACACAGAGAGAGAGGTAGGGACGGGAAGAAGAAGAGGGAGAGAGAGAATCCAAAACAGACTCCATGCTTGGCATGGAGACCAACTGGAGCTCGCTCTTATGACCCTGAGATCATGACCTGAGCCACCCAGGCACCCAAGTGACTGATTTTTAATCAATATAACATATCAGAAGTGATGTAGCATGACTCCAGAGGTCAAGTTAGAAAAGTCTGCCACCTAGTTCTCCATCTTGGAACATAAGTCCCTTAGAAGCAGTCACCATGTTGTGAGGAAGCCCAGCAACCCTATGGGAAGGTCATATGTGTCAAGGCCACAGCTGCCTGTACCTACAACCAGTGGGCTGTCTTTGAGCAATCCCAGCTGAATCCAATGGGAGCAGAGATGAGCCCCATCCAAATTTCAGATTTAGTGAACAGATTTGTTATTGTTTTAAGCCATTGAATGTCAGGATGATTTGTGACTTAGAAATAGATAAAAGAAAAAACACTAATTTCTATGGAATAACTATTTTGTCTATAAGTGAAATCTCTTATTTGGCTATAATAATGCACTTTCCATCAGTAATAGAGCCGCTAGGGTATCCCATTCTGGAAGAGCAAAAGTAATCCCTTCAAAAGCCTCACATGATAAAGACCCATTGTAAAGGATGCACTGTCTGCTCCTTCTCCCTTATATATTCTGTTTAGTACAGATATGGGCTCTTTTCAGGCACAATGACACTATCTTCTGACCTCCTATCTAATATGTGGTGTACAAGTTCACAAAGATGTTAGAGACCTATGATCATTACACTCACATTAGCAGGGTCCTCACTGGGTTCCTGATTGTGATGCATTCTTCACAGGACATATGTGGCCATATTTTCAAAACTAAAAAGGAACGTGCCTGGCCTAATAAAGATAGGGCCTACAGAATAATACATTAAAATCATAATTAGTTGTACATTTAACAGATATGATTTATTTTTTAAGATTTTATTTTTTTATTTGAGGAAGAGACACAAGCATGAGCAAGGGGAGAGACAAAGGGAGAGGGAGAATCAGACTCCTTGCTGAGCAGGGAAGCCTGATGTGGGGTTCGATCCCAGGACCCTGAGATCATGACCTGAGCTGAAGGCAGACGCTTAACCCACTAAGCCACCCAGGTGCCCCAATAGATACAATTTAATAAACAGAACAAATCATATCATTGGAGAGTGGCAAAATCACTGTATTAGTTTTCTAGGGCTGTCAAACAGAGTACCACAAATTGGGAATTGGGTGGCTTAAATAACAGAGTGTTTTTATCTATTTATGGATTTGTTTGTTTGTTTGTTTTTTTCTCTTCACAGTCCTGGAGACCAGAAGCAGGAGATCAAGGTGTCTGCAGGGATGGTTTCTTCTGAGGCTTGTCTCCTTGGCTTGTAGATGGCTGTCTCCTCCCTGCATCTTCACATGGTCTTCCCTCTCTGGTTGTGTGTGTCCTAATCTCAGCTTCTTATAAGGACATCAGTCATATTAGATTAGGGCTCACCCTCATGACCTCATTTTACCTTAATTATCTCTTTAAAGACCCTATCTCAAAATACAACTGTATTCTGAGGATTTGGATTTAGGACTTCAACATAGGAATTTGAGAGGAACATGACTCAGCCCATAACAAGTGTGAAGAGACTTCTACTTTTCTAGTGCATACTATTTGCCAGGCCTGTATTGAATATTTTACATTTATGATCTCATTAATACCTTGTGGGATGGTTAATATTTTGCCTATTTTACAGACAAGAAAGAGAGAGAGAGAGTTTAATTCTCTCAAAATAAAGGAGCTTATAAATGCAAGTCTGCATGACTCCAAAGATCATTGTATTTTTATCAAATCATGTTAGTTGTCCAATGGGTTAATTCTCATTGCGGTTTCATTTAATGGTTACGATCCTAAAAGACTCAATCACTGACTACAAGGGTATCAACTTGGTTACACTTAAGAGCATTTCCCCCATCCAAGAACATTTCTATTTTCCTAACACCCAAAATATATCATTTTGTATAATGAAAAAACATATATTATATGAAATCAAAAGAAGATATTTTCAGGTGGGTGATAAAATGGAAATGAACTAATTTTGCTATTATTCATTAGATATTGTCTAGAGAAAAATCTAAAATATGAATATACATATTTGTGGATATATGAATATGAATATATATTTTAAATATAAACATAAAGCAGCCATGTTAATAATATTTACAGTGCAGAAATTGGCAAGTGCTATAAACCAGGGCTATGTTTTTTTCTGGAAGCTGTTTGTTAAACATTTACTGCCACACCACTGCTACAAAATATTAAAATGTAAGACTTTCATATCCTCAAAAAGAAACCCTATGCAAACATAAAACCAAATAAAATGGACACTATGAAGAAATGTTTAAAAATGAAAACACTATTCAACAAATGGCATCAGGAAATGCAAAAGAATGAAACTGGACCACTTTCTTATACCTACACAAAAATAAATTCAAAATGGTTTAAAGATCTAAATGTGAGACCTCAAACCATAAAAATCCTAGAAGAGAGCACAGGCAGTAATTTTTCTGACATCGGCTTTAGCAACATTTCTCTAGACATGTCTCCTGAGGCAAGGAAAGTAAAAGCAAAAATAAACTATTGGGACTTCATCAAAATAAAAAGCTTCTGCACAGTGAAGGAAACTATCAACAAAGCTAAAAGACAGTCTACAGAATAGGGGAAGATATCTGCAAATGACATATCCAATAGAGTTAGTATCCAAAATATATAAAGAACTTGTACATCTCAATACCAAAAATAACAAATAATCAAATTAAAAATGGATAGAAGACATTTCTCCAAAGAAGACATACACATGGCCAACAGAAACATGAAAAGATGCTCAACATCATTCATTATCAGGAAAACGCAGATCAAAACCACAATGAAATATCACCTCGAACGTGTCAGAATGGCTAAAATCAAAAACACAAGAAACAGCAAGTGTTGGTGAGGGTATGGAGAAAGGGGAACTTTTGTGCATTGTTGGTGCCAAGAACAAACTGATGGTTACCACAGGGGAGGTGGGTGGGATGATGGGAGAAATGGAGGATGGGGATTAAGAGTACACATATCTTGATGAACCCTAAGTAATGCATAGAATTGTTGAATGCATATGGTACACCTGAAACTAATATAACAGTATATGTTAATTATATTGCAATTAAATTTTTTAAGGACTACAAAGTAAATAAATGACTTAATTATTTAATTAAAATTCAAAACAAATCATGGAATAAAATATGCCATAGACAAATCTATCAGATAAATAAATGTAAGTGGGATAATCTAGCCTATGAAACTTAAAAACACTCTCATTGGGTTTCAAAGGAAAATGCAAACACTCTACATTACAAGACACTTCCTAAAAAATGTTCTTGAATGCTCAAAAATACGAAGATGTGCAAAGCAATGTCTGGCAAGTGTAAATGAAATTAAAGTAGAGGCCATAATCTTAAAACTAGCTAAACTGTGTTAACAGAAACTAATAACAGTAGCTGTCCCCAGGGAAGAAAAAATAATTGTAGGATACATGATTAAAAGATACTACAGTGAGGTGCTTGAGTGGCTCAGTTGGTTGGGCCACCAACTCTTGGTTTCTGCTCAGGTTGTGATTTCTTGGTCATGAGATGGAGTCATCTCAGGGAACTGACAGCTCAGGCAGCTAAGCAAGGAGTTTTATGGTTTTTACTCAAAACTGTGACTAAAGTCTGGGACGTAGGTCTTAGGGTCTTACTGTAGTAAATCGTAGGGTCCTGGTTTGCAACTTTGGGTGCATATAGGAATCCCCTGGGGGGTTTGTAGAAACATGGATACCTGAGTCCCTTACTGAGAGATTCTGATTTAATCAGTCCACTCTTCCTAAAGCACAAGTTGAGAACACCAAGTACTCCCAAGTCTGAAGGTCGGAATAAGAGTAGCAGTGAAATTTCTGTTTTAATAAACAATGGTGTTTCTAGATGATGAAACTCCTCCTTTTGGGTTTGTTTTTCACATTCCCAGTCAGGCCCAGCTAATTCAAGAATTAAAGGGTTTTTGTTGTTGTTGTTGTTGTTTGTTTTTTTAAGATTCTACTTACTTATTTGAGAGAGAGAGAGTGAGAGCATGAGCAGGGTGGAGGGCAGAGCAAGTAGACTCACTGCTGAGCAGGGAGCCCAATGTGGGGATTGATCCTGGGACTCAGGATCATGACCTGATGCAAAGGCAGACACTTAACTGACTGAGCCACCCAGGTACCCTGAGAATTAAAGATTTTTAAGCAAGTAGAAAATCATATGCAGATTATCCATTTTAAGCTCAATTCAATGCAGACATCCCTTCCATCGGTTCTGGTATTATAAAATTAGTAAGCATGAACCTAATAGGTGCTAGACCTAGAGATCCAACAGTGGACAAGACAGATGTAGCTGTCATGTCAGCTCAACCTGAGTCCTTTGCAACCTGGGGAACTCACTCATTCAATGAGTGAATGTGAATTCTACATCAGATACTGTCCTAAGTGCTTTGTATACACTATCTAATTCAATTCACAATTTATACCAATGTATTTCCATCTAATTAGTACATTAGGTACTTACACTTAATGCCCTACCTGCTCAGCACCTGCCCAGATGTATGCAGCCAGTAAGGCTCTTAGAAACAAGATCTAAATCCAAGTCTACCCTACTTCAAAACTCATGCTCCCATCATGCATTCTGTTTGGCAATGGTTGTAATAGCTCAGAAATTTGAAATCTGGCACTGATCTACAATCAACTGCTTAGAAAAAGTGAACTGCTGCTCCAGTTCTATCTAAACAACATAAAATCTTGTATTTACCATGATGGGCAGTGAGCAATGTATAGAATTGTTGAACACCTGAAACTAAGATGATACCATATGTGAACTATACTGGAATTAAGATTTAAAATTTTTGAAAAATAATAAAAGTTAAAAAACAATAAAATATTAAGCAGACCCTTTGCCATGATACATTTTCAGATATTGGGATCTAGAATCCAAGTTCACTTTTTTTTTTTTTTTTTCACTCCAGATGTCAATTATCCT
Source organism: Canis lupus familiaris (assembly GCF_011100685.1). Lineage (NCBI taxonomy): Eukaryota > Metazoa > Chordata > Mammalia > Carnivora > Canidae > Canis > Canis lupus. The sequence continues at coordinate 40,140,438 of NC_049231.1, read as the reverse complement.
GGTCATTTGTCTCTGGACTGATACTCATCGCGGCCAGTGACCCTCTTAAATCCTGTCACTAGGGATTGCGCACATTGTCATCATGCCTGATGGTTTGCTAATTGTTTCCTTGTGCTGTCGTATTTGATATTTTCAAGACCCTTGTAAGGTACCATTCTCTGCACTAAAGGTGCCAGGGATTGGTGAAATAACATAAGGCTCCCCAGCAAGTAGGTGGTGGGTAATGATACCGAGGCAAGCCTGCCTCCATGTCTGGCATTATGGAGGAGATAGCCGGGAGTGACCCCTGGTTCTCACTGAATCAAAGCAGCCCAGGATTGATTGTTTACTGAAATCAGCAAACCAAACTATATCATATAAAGCATCAAAATGCAAAAATCGAAAACTATTATAGAAAACAGCGAGATATTTGTCATAGAATCAAGGTAGTCTTTGCAAAGGGAGCTTCTGAAGTACTAACAACCATATTCAGTTTGGTGGTAGCTACATGGTGTTTGCTTGATAATCATCCTTACATACTTTTTTGCATTTTTCCAGTTGTATGTTCTGTTTTACAGGAAAAAAAAAAAAGAACTTCCTTTGATGTTTGGTAAAGAAAATTATAACTATTTTTTTTGGCACATTTTGAAATAAGTGGCACATCTCTTTCATCTTTTAGAAGAAAATAAAAGAAGGTAAATCATATCCATGACTTCAACAACCCCAAATAAATTAAATATAATTCATCAAAACAAGCTACAGTATGTTCAAATGTTGTGTTATTATTGGGCTAATGACAGCTCCTAAAACCTATAGGCAGTAAGCTGGAATTCTCAGTTGAGTCTTATTCAAGCATCGTGGCTCTCAGAAGGGTTATTGTGAGTAGTTTGACAAAGTCCCAAAACTGTTGTGAAGAGAAGAGCCCACAGAAAGCTCAGCCCAATGCCACTGCCTAAACCTGCTTTTCTCATCAGCATATCATTTAAACTAAGCAAACCATTCAGCAAATCAGAAAGAATGTTCTGAGTAAACAGTTATTTTGCAGGGACCAAAAAGGCAGTAGTCACTTTGGGAATTCAATAGCATATATTCAAGAGCAGGTCAGGAAAAATAAAATCACGTGATTTCGAAAATAACATGCTTAATACTATTTTATTATCTTATTCTTGAGAAAAAAGTGTGCTTTAAATAGCATAAGCAAAAATAAATTATTACTTTTCCAAATTATTGGCAAACTGTTCTTCTTAGACAAACCCTATATCTGCATGTCCACATTTTCTCAAAATTTTGGCACTTTCTAGGACACTGCCTGTGATTAAAGCCTTGTATATGGAAGGCCTAGCCTGTGATACAGAAGACCAAAGCCAAGGCCTAATTTTTTTACAGAAATAAGATCTAGGTATTTGCCAATTTGCAGAGATAATTGGCCACTTAAAAATGTCTGAATCCAAATTTTTTAGATTTCCTTTCATATCTAGAATCCAAAGAAGTACACACAGACATACTCAGAGGAGACACACCTATGTCCTTCCTGGAGCCTCAGCCAGAGATCCACACATTAGAGAGTATCAGTCCTTAGTAATAGCAAACTAACAGGAAGAGTTCTGTATGATAAGACATCCGTGGACAATTTATACCCCCAAATGGATAACCTCGACAAGCTTAGAAAAGTATATATTCTAAATTTCAATGTTAACCCGAAGCCTAACATTTTAATGCTATTTAACACTATTACTTAAGGGGATATGTGGACTACACATTGTAATTTGCCTAACAAAATACGCATTGTATAAAGAAACAATATAACCGTTATACCAATATCTTAATCTTTTAAAATACATAACTACATGGCAACTTACTACAAGGTGCAAGTCACAATTACATTTCACTGGGAATATACACTGCAATAAATAAATGTGGTTGTAGGGGATCCTGAGGGCCATCCTTCTAAGATTAAGTAACATGGGTGGGCTGTAACCTCTGAGCACTCATTTCTCTCACTCCTCAACCATATGGAGAGTTTTACATTTTTTTAAAGATGGCTTTGGGATGCCTGCATGGCTTAGTGATTGAGGGTCTGCCTTCGGCTCAGGGCGAGATCCTGGGGTCTTGGGATCGAGTCCCCACATCGGTGTCCCTGCATGGATCTTGCTTCTCCCTCTGCCTGTGTCTCTGCCTCTCTTTCTGTGTCTCTCATGAATAAGTAAATAAAATCTTAAAAAAAAAAAGAGATGGCTTTGATGAAACATATTTCATCTTCCTTTATCAGAGAATGTTGAGAATGAGAATGTTGCTATTTCAGGTCTTGAAGCAATTTGCAATGCACATTATGGTCTACCTGCGTTGGATAATGCTACTGTGGAATACAGAAAATGAGCAGGCGGGATAGGACTTGCAGTAGAAGCCCTGAGGAGGAGAACTTCCTTGAGCTAGTTTTGAACTAGTCAGCGGAACTGCAAGAGAACTTTATTTTTTTCTGCCTCAGTTGCCAGCTCCTGTTTGATTTGAGCTTAGTGTGACCAGAACCGTGGCTACCTCCTCCTTCCTGGTCCTCTGCCTTTAGCCTGAAAAACTGCTCAGTTAACCTTCTGCTTTTTAGGAGCAGCAAAACACAATATATGCTTTCCCGTTTAGCAAAGGCTTGAAATAATAATAGTATCAATGAGTCAGGCTGGCTGTCTATTGATTGATGGCCTTACTTACGGAAGAAAATGAGTGGATGTGGTGCAAAGCACTTTATTAATCATTTTTAAATTCCAAGTTTCTGAATGGCAGTCTTTCATTATCCTTCTAAGTGAAATCAACCAAAGTACTTTATTTGCCTATATATCTTAAAATTTTAAAAAAATTAATACCCTACATTCATCTCAGATGATTCTTCAGTGGTTAAAAAAAAAAAAAAAAAAAAAGTGGCATGCTGGATTTATTTCCATTAATGAGCCCAGCCATTAACAAACCATAGAGGCAAGATTTCTACTCAGAGCTGGTGACTTATGGCCAGATGATAACCAACAAGTCTCTCTGTCTACAATCAATCAATCAATCAACCAACCAACTAATCAATCAAAGCTTTTATTAAATAATAGTAATGGCTTTAATGGGACTTTAAACTCAGAGAAAAAAACTTGTGGAATGTCTGAGCTGCACTGCTTTGAAGATATTCGTGAGGCAAAGGAGACTGTGGCTCCTGAATGCTTCAATGCTGTTTCAATTTGGGGGCATTTATAGCAAATGCATTATTAAGGAGCTTTATTGTTAGTCATTAGAACTCATGAGGTCGCTTTTATGGAAAAGTGCAGAGGGCAGGATGGTCCCCATATTCTTATACCAACACAAACATCGACCACAGAGGAGGAAAAAAAAATTCAGCTGCAGAACTGGTGAATTCACCGGAATAGACTGTTTATATATTTCTGGGCTTGGTTATAGAAAGATAATTAGCCTTTCAATATTGGATGCTCCCAAGTGCCTGACAAGTATTAGATAGTCCAGAAATGAATTATAGAGGAAAAATTAAATAAGATGCAGAATGTAGAGAAAATAAATGTAAAGCAAACAAGTATATGTACACCGAATGTTCCCCACCTATATTCTCTGCTATAGTGAGAAAAAAACACAACTCCAAGAGAGAGGAGGTGAAAATTACAAAAAGCAAAAATTAAGATGGAAACACACAGAAAAAAAATGTTTGCCAAGGGGAAACACACTCCAGATAAAAATAAACAAAATTCTCTTTGCATTTATGTACTCATAATTTTTCCACTGGGTACATTTGCACAGTTGGAATTAGGAAAAAAAAAAAAAAGAAGAAGCAAATTTCCCACTAGCACATTTGTTAGAAGAGGAAAAAGGGAAAAAAGCCCTGTAGGTCAAGTCTCACGGAGAGAATGCCAAATGTCTTTGTGTCCAGTTATTTATGGTTTCAGATAATTGTACAGAAAATATCAAATTTGCATAGTGTGATTATTGCTGATTATTTATCTAGCAGTCAAAATGTTTCAGTGGTTCCTAGGATGACAGATTGACAAGTCCTTAAAACTCATTCATTTTATGAAATTTGCATGTAATTAGGCAATAATGAAGGGATGTTTGTGGACAGAGGATTATACTACAATATGCTGGAAGCAATTCAAATGCTTGACAAAGTGTTAACATTATCTTCAGATGCAACCAAGCCTTAAATGCTTGATTCAAAATCACTAAATGTATGAATTGGGTAAAAAGATTTAGAAAATTTTCAATGGAGTAAAATGCATTTTTTTTCACTTTTTAAAATACATTCACTCTCCAGACTTAACTATATTTGGGAGTATTGTTTCACTGAAATTTGTCAGTCATGGTCTAAAACCAGACAGCAAAGGCGGAGAGAGAGACAACATGGTAACGCAAAATAGCCCAGAGTGTCCCTCAATCCTGCATGTGAACTGCATGTGGGCCCTGCTCAAGATGTGTCACTGACCTCGGCCAGGTTACTTTTGAACCTCAGGATTCGTAGATAGTGTATTGTGTAGACTTGAGATGACAATCTATTTCCTCAAGTCTGAAAAACACTTTTTTCCATGTGCTTATAATGACTTTTAAAATCTAGATGCTTCTGCAATTGCCAGGGAGGTTTTCATTTAATGTAATAATGTTTCTTTTGTCCCCCAGAAAGAAGAGTTGCACATTTCAATTCATAAAGTCTTAGGATTAAAATATATAATATTAAATATATATATAATTTATAAAATGAAAAGCGTGAAGCCAGGTATAAAGTTCATCCTTAAAAAAATGATACCTATTATTCTGTGGTCTTCTCCCTGCTGAAATTTCACACCATCGCTTCTCCAAGATTGAGGTGGACATTATAAAATCTGCATTTGAAAGTTACAGATTGTCTCTGATCTTCACACAGAACCATCTTTTCAAGTAATTGATGTATATTATGTAAAATGCTTTCTTTCAAAACCAGACTACCTGAAGTATTGGGTTATTATAGTAATTTAAATCAATGAAAATCTTAACAAAGGTTTTTGGAGAGTTATAAGAGGAGAATAAAAGTTATTTCTTTGACTGCTGGATCCATAGTTTATAACTTGATCTAAGAAATGTGCTCATTACTTTATGATTCTACTTGGGACTTTTAAGTGTTGTTGGGTAGCATGGGGGGGTGGATGGGGTGGGAGAAGGCAACCATATTTTGAAACTCAAAACAGTAAGCTAAATCTGTAGGCACAGATACCAGAAGGCCTTGAATGCCATTCCAAAAGATACAGATCTCAAGCAGTGAGCAATGAGGGACACTTCAGATATTTTCCACCTGGAAGTTCATCCAATCAACCATAAAGGCCAAGAGTTTTCAAAATTCAAGACTACCTCAAAAAACCATCAATTTATAAATCTCTACATCTCTTACTGTGACTCATTAATCAATAGGGGTAAATCTTAGGCATTTTATGGCAATGTGGAAATCTTACCAAAATATTAAATGGACTGGGAAATATCAATCTTAGCTAGAGGCTTGTAGAGTCTTTTCATTGGTAAGGTTAAATTCAAGGCCGGTTGTCATGACAAACTAATAGCTATAAAAGACAACCCCACTCCCCAATATCATACAGTTAATGTCACAAAATTCAAACTGAGTTGGTAGCAGGGCTCTGCTCCAGGCAGACCCTCATGATTCCACCATCCCTCTGAGTCATCCACAGAGCCAGTGCTACCAGTCATAGTGAAGGAAAGAGAAAGAGCTGGAATATAGGGTAGGAAGTGTTTTTAGAGTGAATTCGTGGCAATGAAATGCAGCATTTCCACTCACATTCCACGGACTGCAATCCAGTCACTCCTAGTGAGGGGGAGTCATCTAGATGTGGGCCTGGCAGTGAAAGGGCATGGGCTTTGCTGGACACAGCTTTGTCTCTACTATAGTAATATCTAGATATTGCATCATAATGTCTGGCTGACCATAGATTGATCATTCTGCCCATTTACCACTATCTCTTTGAAGCAAAGCTCCTGAAAAGACTCATCTCTAGCATTTCTCTCCCTATTTTCTCTTGAATCTGCTCCGGTCAGGAGTTTTCAGCAGTACCAACCCAACTGCTTTTGTCAAGATCATCAGTGACCTCTACATTTAAAAAAATCCAACTGTTATACCATATGATTTCACTCATATGCAGAATCTAGAAAATAAAACAACTGTATAGACAAGGAGCAGAATCAGACTTGTAAATACAGAGAACAAACTGGTAGTTGGCAGAAGAAAGGAGATGATGGAGGGATGGGCAAAATGGGTAAGGGGGAGTGGGAGATACAGGCTTCCTGTTATGGAATGAACACTTCACAGGAGTAAAAGCCACAGCCTAGGGAATATAGTCAATGGTGTTGTACTGGTGTTGTATGGTGACACGTGGTGGATATACTTGCTGTGAGCATAGTATAACATATTGAGAAGGTGAATCACTGTGTTGTACACCTAAAACCAATGTAATATTATGTGTCAACTATACTTAAATAAAAATTTTATTAATTCAATTGCTATTTCTCAGTTCTCATCAAACTAAACCTGCTAATGGAATCTAGGGCACTTATTTGCTTTGCCTTAAAATATTATTTACCTCATCTTATAGAGCACAGCTCTCCCGGTTTTGCTTCCATCTCACTGACTGCTTCTTCTGGACTTTCTTTTCTGATTTCTCACTAATTTCTCTAACCTATAAAAGTAAAGATGTCTTCCTTGTTCTATCTACATTCCCTCCCACGTTACATATCTAGCTCAGATCTCTCCACTAGACTCCAGATGCCTGTATCCCTCTGTCTAGTCAGCTTTCCTACTTGCATTTCTAAGACATCTGTCAAACTTAACTTTTTCCAAACTGAACCCCTTTTTGTTTCCCTTGACCTTGTCCTTCATCAATGGCAAGACCAAATTTCAGCCCATACTCTCCAAACAAACAAACAAACAAACAAACAAACCAAAAAACCTTGACTCCTCTTTCTTTTAGCCTGGTTTGCTAGTCAATCCTTTAGGCTCTGCTTTTTTACTATAGCCAGAGTGTGACCGACTCATTCCTGCCACCATCACCTCTCCTGGGATGACGGTAGTAGCTTCTTGGCTGTTGTTCCTGCTCCCACACTTTCTCACAGAGACTTCGTTGATTCTGTAAAACCTTGTCAGATATGTCACCCACTTACTTAACACATCCATTTCTTCTCAGTCTTCCTCCCCTCAGAGGCCAAAGTCTTCACTGAGACCTAAATCTGGCCCTTAAGTCCCAGTCTGACCTCACTTGTTTCTTCTACTTTCCCCATTTATCCTTCTGTTCTAGTCACAATGGCCTCAAATACCTTCCCATGCATTCCGGGGATGTCTTTCCTCCTTCCATGGTACTTGGTACTTTTGTTTTCTCTGCCTAGAAACATCTTCCCCAAAGTAATTTTCTGGTTCATTCTGTCTCTCCTTAGGTCGGCTTGGTGAGGGCTTCTTTCCCACCCCATGTTACATTGCAAAGTGCTACCCCTCGCCCCCCAGCACTCTTGATCCCCTTCTCCCTACTTTTTTCATTGGTCATATCACTGTCGTAGTGTTCAGACAATTTGTTGGTTTATCTTGTTATGATCTATTTCCTCCAAATGTCTGTTTTATTTCATATGAATCCCCAATTCCTAGAATGCCTGGCATATAATCAATGCTCAATAAATGGCTGTTGAATGAATGAGTGAATGAATAAATTTCTCCAGCTGCTTTCAGGACTAACTTTAAAAAGAAATGCAAAAGAAGCTGCCCCTAAATTAAGATACTTCTAGAGAAAAAGAATAGTCAAAAAGCGCCGACGCTGTTCAATAGAACTCGCCAGCCATGAAAATATCAGGGTAGTGGATACTAATAGTCTACATAAAGGATTGGTATGTAACCAGATATATAATTGAGACTTTGTTAGAGGGTCAACATATGAATGTTGGTGGGATGCAGTCCAGTCCCTAACAGCTACATCCCAATAAAGGAAGCAGCAGAGGGCAGGATTTGGTCCATGTGCCATAGTTTTCTGTCTGACCTAGACATATGTTACATAAGCCCTTATTTCTGAATGTGACATTTAATTATTTACAAAGCACAATATGGAATGTGTATGCCATGATCACAGCTATAAAAGTACACGTATGTGCGCAGGTATCTATCTAGTTGGGTGACATTTCCTTTTGTTCACTGTGTTTATTATTAATGGAGCTCCACTGGTAACAGAAAAAAGATGGAGGGAAAGACAAGAGCAGAAGAAAATACTGACAACAGAAGCAAACGTTTATTGGCTCTGCCAATAAGCCAGTCACTGTGGAGAGCTTTGCATAGCGGTTGGTCTCACTGAGTTGCTGTGGTTTCCACCATTTCACAGAGGAAAAAACTAGGCTGTGTCATATGTCACGCGGGGTCTCATAGCATATCTGAGGCTTTCAGAATCAGGTTTGCCTAATGTTAGAACTTAAAGTCTTAACCACTTCTGGTCTTGGATACCTGGATGATATACAGTTTTTATGGCAAGAAAATGTATTTAATTAATTATATTTCTTTTCAAATGCTCTATATCACACTCAATTGAAACAAGCGCCTCCTGTAGCTACAAACACAGTAGGAAAGCCTTGCTCTGAAAGATTGAACTGTATGAAACTCACTTTACTGTAAGTCAAAAATGGCCAACTATGGGTAATTTTGTCTGGAGCAATGTACTTTGCACCCTGAGAGTTAAGGTAGAGCTCTGGTCTGGCCTTGGATGCCACTCAGGTGGGCCTACCTCATGAGAGCTTTTCCAAGGTACACACCAAGGCCTGCCACAGTCTGGAGAGCCTGATCAAACTGAACAAGCTACAAAGATTTCCATTTACTGGGGTGCAGCCCAGGAGGGTCTTCAAAAGTATTTTCATATTCTTGGCCAGAGATGTGCTTCATGTTTGGGTGCAAAATATAAATAGGCTGGAAAATATTTGTTTATTAGTTTAGGAAATTTAGAACTTGTGTAGAATGCCAAATTGAACTGCCCTAGAGACTGAAACTCTTTATGCATTTGCCTGACTGCACCCAGAGTTTGGGGAATAGCACTGCCAGCTTCCTCCATGGCTCTGCGTCTCCAGCAAGTTTGAACTCTTGGTGGAAAGGGTTGCTTTTCACCATAAAATAATCTATTGGTCTCACGATGATTTGATTTCTGGCCTCTACGCCGAGAGGTGAAGATTGGTGTCACATCTAATGGTCACTGGTCTGAATTCGCCACATGTCAATCATTGGAATGTCTATAGTCAACTCCAAGTGCTCAGCGGTATGTACAGAAATTACAAACCAGCAGAAACTCTTAACCAGAGACAGTGTTCATGAGGATTCCTAGTGGGAACTCAGAGAGAAAAGTCTGTCTGAAAGCTCAGGACCTAGAACTAGCTAGTGGATGTGGTCCATTCAGGGTGCTCTGGGACCCACCATCCTTACGTGTACCCTTTCGCAGATGTTCTTCCTGGCTCTGGGACGGGTGTCTCATTCTAACTGCAGGGATTTGGAATGAGGCAAAGATCACTGCATTGTCCTAACATGTAAGCCCTCAGAAGAATGGAAACACCTGCTAACTGAACATTCCAGACAATTCCCTGAGAGGACTGTCACCCTATATGTTGCTCAGAAGCAAAGGGGCTTCCAAGAAACTTCTACATAGCAGGCTGTCCCCCAGAGGGAAGACACACAATGGTTGACACCATTCCAAGCCACACTATATATGATTAATAAGCCTGTCCTTCTTCACATTCTCTCCTACATTAGGTCTCATAGAAGGGAGTAGGGTAAATAGCATGGCAGAGGATTCAGAGAGGGTAACTCAGGGTGTCCCAGGCCAATTTGTTTGCAGGAACTAGACACCAGGGTGGCCCAGGACCAAAAAAGAGCTAGTGTCCATGTGGTGTTTCATTTGATTTTTTTAAATTAATGCATTAAGCAATGGTAGTCATATAAAATTAGGCCGAGGCACTTTCCATTGTCACTGGGGCAAAACTGGTAACTCTTCTTGAACTATCCCTCTTCTTTATCTTTTACAGTGAATTCTCCTTATTAATATACCCTTGACACTCATTAGAGCTGAAGTTGCCATTCCAACATATGTCAAGGTGGAGATGTGAGAAGCTAGGGGATATGATTTGATCTCATCCTTGATGTGATTTGATTGCTTCAGAACTCAAAGTTACTCAGCCTGTCAAAGTTTGTGCCCTCCAGCCTTCCATATACTGACTCACTTCTCTCTCTCTCACCTTCCTTTTCCACTGAAGCTACTCATTCTTTCTCCTTCTGCATTGATTAAGACCCACTGAGCTCCCAGCATCTCCACATATAGACCACATCTTCACCAAATTACATGCATCCAATCTTCATTTCCGTTAAAATGGCAAGGGACTTGGGAGGGAAATGCAAGGCAAACTGCATGATTCAATTTATTCTTGAATCAAAATCCCTAGAGACAGTATTTTTTCGTCTCCCTGGTATAGCAGCTCTTTGGCGGGGAGGGAGGGAATTCATGAATCTGCCATTTGGGGAGTGGTCTTTCTGTCTGAGCCTCGCTAAGGGCCTTTTATCTTTTAGCTTTATCAGAAAACTAACAGGTCCATAGATAAATTCCATTCCATATTCTCATTGTAGCTCATTTGAACATGAATTCTGTTTCCAAATAATCCCTATATGGTGGAATATATCCATATCCAAATCCCTGGAACTTATGAATGTTACCTTCTTTGGAAAAGGGATTTTTGCAAGTGTAATTAAGCTAAGGATCTTGGTATAAGAGCATCCCAGTTATCCATGTGGGTGAGAAGTCTTATGACAGGTATTATAAGAGACAGAAGAGAAAAAACACAGATGAGAGGTTGATGTAAGGACAGAGGCAGAGATTGGAGTGATGTGGCCACAAACCAAGGAAACCAAGGATCACTGGCGGCCATCAGAGCCTGGAAAAGGCAAGGATGGGTTCTTCCCTGGGGCCTATAGAGATCATGTGGCCCTGCAGACACTTTGATTTCAGACCTCTGATCTCCAGAACCGTGAAAGAATAAATTTCTGCTGTAATCCACCCAGTTTGTGGCAATTTGTTACATCACCTTAGGAAACTAATATACCCTGGAGAGAGCCACTCTTTCTAGTAGTTTTTGGAGATCAATGTCTTTCAATCATCTATGCCAAATAAGAGAAAAATCTAGTGTGATTTCTGATGTAATATGGAGCATACTTTCAATACAGAGGAATCATGTCTTACTAATTTATTTGACAAATATTTAGCCATTCAACAAATATTTATTGAATGTGTACTCTTGCCAGGCCCTTTCCTAAGTCCTGGAGATGAGTCCTTTCCCTCGGGGATCTTCTGTTCTAATCTTCCTAGAGCTCTTTGATGAGGGCAGGAGGTTTACAAATAAGCAAACAAATAAAGGATAGCTGGTGGCCCTAATGCAGTTATATTAGAAAATGTCCTGCAAAAATTCAGTGCAAGATAAATATTCAAAATGGAGGTAGATTGGTGTCAGAGCATTGCCTGATGATAGATGAGTAACCAGCTCAGAAAAAGGAACCAACAAAAAGAAATGAATAAGTGCCTTGACTAAAGAAAATATAAAATAGAAGTGATTAAAGTTTAAATTCTGTAAACAAAATTCTTTTTCTTGAAACTATTTGGAACGATGAGTATATAGTGACATCTCCAAATTGCTGTTGCTGATAAAGCTGCTGCAAGTAGCGAAATGCTAAATTGATAACAATGAAACCCCAGAAATGAGTGGGAAAATGGCAGATGAACTTTAGGACAAGCAAGGACAAGGGAGAGCCCTCCCGGGGCTGCAGGGGAATCAGCCAAACTCTGGTTCCAGTGATTTTTTGTTATCTTCCCTTTCTGATCATCCAGAAATGATTCTATTCTATTCTTTTAAATTTATGCCTCTCCTGTTCACCCTTGATCTCTCAAAAACAATTCCAAAATGCAGGACACAATTAAGAAGGTCGTTGGAAACAAAAACAGGAATCACAGCTAAACCATTAAACAACTTGGTTGTGCTTATTGATGGCACAACCAGATTAAATTTGCCTCTTCACAGCCAGGAAAGGGTCACTGAATAAGGAATGCAAAGACAGGGAAGTGTGCCATAGAACAGAGTAAATAAACAGTTTTATATGCAAAAATACAAAACACCTAGCCTGGGTTGGCGAGGGTTACACAGACATAAAAGATGTGGATGAACCTCACTGATTATTCTATGAAATCTTAGAATTAAAAGGATCTCTTTGAAGTGTATTTGATGTGTGTGTCCTGCGTATACATAGATACATAGTAGGTGATTGGTCCATATTTATCTATTTATCGGCTGATCATTAACTGAAAAAAATACCACAAGGCAAATGAAAGATGGGCTGCTTCATCAAGCAAGTAAGGAATTTAAGGAAAGTGTTAATCATAGATGTGAAATAGACTGAACCATAGAAATTGAATCAAAAGGAGATTCCTTTGAAGTAATCTGTTTAAGTTATTGCAGGAGCAAGTTTTCTGGGGCAGAAGTAAAGGGCTTGCTGAGGAATGGGCAGGGAAAAGATGTAACCCTAACAACATTCGGTTAGCTGACATTGTGAACATTTCACTGTTAAAAAAAAAAGGCAAAAATAAAGCCCCCACAAAAACCCAATAAGTTAAAGTGTTGTGTATTCAGACCTATTATATAAGATCTTCACATTTTCTTCCTAAAAATATACTTAAAACTTTAAAATTTGACTTAATATATAATACTTTCCCATGAGTTAAAAAAATTTAGAGTGTAAAATGTATGCAGTCTTTCTAACCATATATAGTCTGTCTTCCGTATCTGTTCCCCAGCTATTGTATTTGCACATTTACTTATATACACACAATTCTATCTTCTTAATAGACAAAGAAAAATCAACATATTCTTTGTACCACTCTGTATTTTGCTTATTTTCACTTGAAGATTTTTTTGGTATGCACAGCACATAAAGTGTCTCCTCATTCTTTTTGAAAGTTCTATAGCATTTCATGGTATAGATACAGCATTAATATATCCAGCAAGATTCTACCTTTGGACATTAAGTTATACTCAATTTTTCTTTTTTTTTTTTTTACAATATTGCAATAAGTAAATTCTTCTATTTGAGCATATCTGTATGATAACAATTCCTAAAAGTGGTATTACTGAGTCAAAAAAAATGTGTAAATTTTTTATTGTAATATATGGTGCTGCGTTGCCTCTCCATGATGGTATGATGATTTCATGATGGTACGATGATTTATATCAGTGTAATGTCATATGAGATTTCTTGTTTCTAAATAAGCATTTTACTGCCCAGCCTAACACTCAACCCTGATGTAGTCAAGTGAGGACGGCAAATCCCTGATGATATAGGTTTATTTTGTTATCGTTAAGCAAAAGGACTAGGCTCTGTAAGACACTATCCATTGCATTTGTGTATATTTGTCCACATCATTAGCATCTACTGTGAGCTCCTGAAGGGAGGTGTCATTTCCCTTGACCTTGCTTTAGAACACTCCCAGCAGAGAGCCGGCATGTGTGGTGCTTGAGAAAACTTATTTGATGTTGATGATAATGATAAATGGCATTTTAATTTACCGAAAGAGCAAATCAAGTTTCAGAAGTCTTACAGTCTCTCTTAAAATAATATTCAACTACACAAGCCTACCCTTGCTATGCTTTTCATGGGCAGCTAATAGAAATACCTTCAATAGAACAGTTAGGTGTAAACGGTATTAAGGTGGTATTAATTATGTATTTTCAAAACCCTCAATTTTCACTGGTTCCTTAGGAAGGAAAGCAGATTTGTGTTTGATAAAGTATATCATCCTCGATTTCCTCTGTGCTTTCTGAAACACAAAGTATATTAATAAAACCCAAACTGCATGTTCAGAATACAGACGAACAGGGTCCCCCAAAAGTGATTTATTTCCATCACAGGAGGAGCCAGTACATCAGGTGTAGCTATTATGGCAGCCACAGATACCAAAATAGCACTGTGTGAGATGGTTTCTGACATACAGACCAATCATGGGAGCCTCTAAGTGAAATTTTATAGCGGATCCCAGTAACTCATATAATCATGAAAACATTTTCTCTAACATCTCATGGCTCGAATCTGGGCTGCAAACAAGGTTGGTTGTGGATTCTGAGCTCTCCCCTCTGGAAGCTTGCCTCATCAAAGGCAACGCAGGTCATGTAAACACGTGCCTCGTAAACATACATAGCTGTTTGTAGAACAAACAACTGGTTGAATTTGAGAAAAGCTTAAAATTACAGTACTTACACGTGTTGAACAAAAAAAGTAATTATACCTGACCTGAGCAACCACTGGAAGAAGCAAAATCAAATCAGTGAATTAGGTTTAGAAGGATGTGTGGCTTATTAACCCTGCCTTGGCCCGGGACACAGACAGTTAAGATCCCCTGTAACCTGAAAGTGGGGCGAGAGAGATTTCTTTATGTGCCTTCTTCAAAGAGCCCAAACTAAACGAAAGAGATAAGCTCAATGTGACTCAGAATATCTCTCACAGAGGCAGGGAAGAAGAGAGAGGTGGGAAAAGGCATACACACGAGAGAAGTCACAACAGGGAAAAAGCAAAAAGAGACGAAAATGCCACCCTTGGGGAAAAGAAAAAAATGAAGATATTAAGAAACACCATAGGCTGTGGGGTAGAAAGTATAACATATGAATATTAAGGTTTTTCAATTTTAAAAGATATTTTAAAAGAGAACCAACCTTAATGCATGTATACAAAAAAGAAATCCTAAATTCCGTGGAAGGCTGTTAGCAATTAAGCCAAAATTAAGATGGGAAGATTCAGGAAATGCAAGGAAGAGAATTAAAGCTTTGTAGAAGAATCAATCGATCGATCGATCAATTTATTTATTATTATTATTTTTAACAATCACCCTCATATTCATTCTTTTTTCTTTTTTTAAAGAGGTTTTATTTATTTATTTATTCATTAGAGACAGAGAGAGAGGCAGAGACATAGGCAGAGGGAGGAACAGGCTCCCTGTGAGGAGCCTGATGCGGGACTCAATCCCAGGACCCCAGGACCATGACCTGAGCCAAAGGCAAATGCTCAACTACTCAGCCACCCAGGTGTCCCCCCTTTTTTTCTTGATTAAATGAAATTGCAAAAGCAACTTATGATGTATACTATTTTATGTAAGTCTTCTGATAATGAAGCTCAGATGATTTAAGATAAATTAACTGTAGGGAGCAAAAGGTGGATGGTGGATAGTTTTCAATTATCTTGCCAAGAGCCAGAGGGTGTGACTTATGGCAACCCTGACTGTCAGTCTCGGTTCCAGTAGGAATACCACAGAACAAGCTGAGGGAAGCTGACTGAAGAACTGTTTGCAAAGATGTTGGGGGATTAAGGGAAGGAGAGGGAAGGAGCCTCTCCAGCACCCGAAGGAACTGGGAGGCAAGCCACTCCTAGGCATTGGGGGCAAGGGGAGGGCCTAGTGACCTGACTCTGACAGGAGAAGCCTGTAAAACAACAACCACTGTCAAATTCAGCCAGGAGGGAGAAGAGAGCTGATAACCTGAAATCATTGTCTTCCTTCCCGGTGACCCCCTGCCAAGTTCTTCCCACTGGACAAAACAAGCAGAGCCAAAGGTCAAGGGCACTCTGAAGCCAAGCCCGTAAATGCCACTTCCACCAGGGAAAGGGGGCGGGGAGGAAGGTGGAGAGGAACCGGGCAAGCACAAGGGGAATTGTAGCACAATGGGCAAACTTGGGCAGAAATACGTTGAAGATCAAAGTTATTTGTCCAGGAAATAGCTGCATCATTTCGAAAATAAGTGAAAACTCTCCAGTTGCAAATTAGAACATTTGAGCTCCTCTGCATGAGCTCTCTGGCCCTGGAGACCCCGCACTACAGCTTCTTGACCCCACTGGTCACAAATAGCCAATCAGGAGGACAGTGTCGGGTCCCACTTCCAGGTGCACCATGCAACGCTCAGCTCTACTCTGCTTCCTGATTCCAGGTTAAACCTTCAGCGCTCAGGTCACTTTTAGCAATATTTCTCCACGGGAAGATGGAGAGAGACAGAGTATGTGAATACACAGAAATCTATTGTTACTATACTTTGGAGGAAAAGTCAACTTCCAGTGTAAGTCTTAATAATAGTGACAGGAGAATCATCTCCCTGATTGAGAATAATTTTAAAATTGCAACATAAAATAAAATAAATAAAATAAAATAATAAAAGAAAAGAAAATTGCAATGTACAGAACTGAAAAAAAGATGATTTGCCCAAACTGCATAATTAATTACCAAGATTGGCATGTGGATTTATGAAGTGTGGTTGGAAACTGAGCAGGTAAAATGTGCACATTTGTTTCCACCTTTTAGTGCTTATTGGCCTTATCTTTGCTGATCTTTCTTTCTCTCCTGCTTTCTCTCCAGTTCATCAAAATGTTGGCTCTTCCTTCATCAACCACAGCCCAGACATAGGACTCATTGTCATGACCAAGTGCTCCTGCTGAAAGCTTTTCCCATAACTGTCCCTAGGTATGGCTGTCCAGGTTGTGCACCGACAAATTGTACATGGTGCCCCTGCCACTTTTCCACATTCTTCAGAGAACTTAGCTGCCACAAAACCCTCATA
This sequence comes from Canis lupus familiaris, assembly GCF_011100685.1. Taxonomy (NCBI): domain Eukaryota; kingdom Metazoa; phylum Chordata; class Mammalia; order Carnivora; family Canidae; genus Canis; species Canis lupus. The sequence goes on along the minus strand of NC_049231.1, from coordinate 40,123,812 downwards.
TTTCTGTGTTTCCAATAAGCTCTTCCCCCTCCCTGAAGTTGTCAAATTTACAGCTCACTGCAGAAAATAACAGCAACCTAAAGCCACCTTAGGATCTGGCTACAATCCCTATCTAAGTAGCATGTTGCATTTTTTTCCATGTTTGCATTCAGAGGCAAAAACAATCAATCCTTTCAAAACTTGTTGTTCACTTAGGAATAGCACATTAGAATGGCATACGCTTTGAAGTGCCAACCTTGCAAATGCAAACTTGAGGAACAACAGCCAAAGAGGACTGTTATTCAAGAAGTAAGGGGCTAAAGGAGGTATTGATCTTGAGCTTAGCAGGAGGACAAAGAAAGGAGCTACTCACTAGGATTCCTGGTGCTGGCTCAGGCTTCACGGAGGAAGGGAGATTTAGGTTGATGGGAGCTCATAATGGCCTTAGGGTTAGTAAATGAACTGGAAAAAAAATCAAGCCCCTGACTCCCATTTTTCTACACCTGTCATCTTTCCGTCTTCCTGTTTTATCTATTCCAGAACCTAGCATAGTGCCTGACACATAATAGATTTTTTAATAAAATCTTCTACATTGATTTATTTCTACTCCTTCACTAAGACACTTACTGGGTCATCACTAAGTGAATTACTTAGAGTCAAAGCACTAACTGGTGTAAGAACTGAGAATACAGGGGTACCTACCTAGGTGGCTCAGTCAGTTGGGCATCTGCCTTTAGCTCAGATCATGATCCTGGGGTGCTGGGATGGCACCCCCATGTCAGGCTCCCTGCTCGGAGGGGAGCTTACTTCTCCCTCTCCCTCTGCCCCTACCACCCCACTCCTCTTCACTCACTCTCTCTCAGATAAATAAATGAAATCTGAAAAAACAAAGAACTAGGATATAAACTATTTTTAAAAAGCCAGGAATGATTTCATTCAGCTGGAATTTTATTTAAATAAAAGTTGGTATTAAATTCTAAATTCTGGTTTTGTTTTTGGTGTTCTTTTGTGGCTTCATTTTTTTTTTTTTTTTTTTTTACTGTTGCAGACTGTCTATCTAGACCTCCAGTCTCCCAAAACTTCATTCCCAAGGCCCATTATTCCACAAATCTTTCTGAGCCACCATTCTGGAATCTATAGTCTGGGGGCTGGGAGGAGGGTAGAGGGGATGGGGATGCCAAGCTGGGCACTCAGACAGGCTGGAACAGTCTCTGCCTCACAGCCTCCCTAGGGGAGAAGGCTAAGTCACATGGAGCACAGAGAGCAGGATTCCAGACACTCAATCCACCAGCACTAAGCGGGCTGAGGCTAGCTATCTGTCCTAGAGGAATTTAGATACCAGAGAAGTAAATAGAAGTCGGAGAAACTGGGGAAGGTTTTTGTGGAGCAAGTATAACCTAATTTTGGTAGGGGGATTATGAAGGATTTAGATAATTAGAAAGCATGTGGGAAAGACTTCTTAGCTGCAAAACAGAGCACACTCCAAGGCAGAGGGGCTGCAGAGAGCCTAGCACATAAAGGAAACTTTCCCGATGGAGTGAATGTTGAGACGGGGAGCATGAGAGTCCCACAAGTGAATACAGAATTGAATAAATTTCTTAATGAACTCATATCACTTAATTTGTCCAGCCAAATGACTACAGCATTCTGCTGGGAAATGTATCTTAATCTCCTTTTCCCTGCATGTCCAGCAAATAAATGAAAGAATAAATAAATGTTCGTTGCCCTTGTCAAAGTAGTCCTCATAAGGCAATAGGGATACAGCTATTCAAAATACTTGACTATCGCTGAAAGCATTCTAAAATCTTTTGGGGGACACTTGGATGGTTCAGTGGTTGAGCACCTGCCTTTGGCCTAGGGCGTGATAGCAGGGTTCTGGGATAGAGTCCCACATTGGGCTCCCTGTAGGGAGCCTGCTTCTCTCTCTGCCTGTGTGTCTCTGCCTCTCTCTGTGTCTCTTATGAATAAATAAATAAAATCTTTAAAATATAAATAAATAAATAAATAAATAAATAAATAAATAAATAAATAATTTTTTTTTTTCTGTGACCATATTCTCTCCAGTATTCTTAATCATGAGTCATGTCTTCCAGCTTCTGAGAATGGACTGGATGTTGATAAACAGTTCAAGTCATTCATAGTCAAATGGAATATAGAACTGATGAAGCTGGAGGGTATATATTTATATATGAAGCATCACAAAGCAACACAGAAGGAGGCGGGTTCCTTGTGTGGTTTGGACACAGCTTAGAAATGTGTAGCATCAAAGAATACCCCTTGGCACAGGCCAAGAAAGCCATTGTTCCCTCTCACTGTGAAATTACCAAACTGCGATCTCTCCTACTGACCACCTCTTAAATCTAGAGATTCTCATTATTTTGACAGCTTAAATCCAATGAGAACAAATAACACAAAATCTAGACAAGCAAAATGTATTCACCAGTTCAAAGTAGAAGATACAACCTGGGGAAACAGGCCCATGTCTACTTTTAGATTTGCAAAACAAATGCTCCAAGTTAAATAGTTGTGTTACCTACATATTAGATCTTCTGAGCCGAAAGAAATTTTGAATATAAAGTTTTCCAGCTACAGTTCACACTATTTTAAGGTCTGTGGTAATTCATTTTCGTGTGGTTAAATGTCATTCTCACTGGAAGGTGTCTATGTTTTTAATTTCACCTTTTTTCCTGGACTTGGGATGAGGATATAGAACACAATGGCAACTTTGTTGAGTTTTTTCTTTCAATTTATTTTTCATCCACTTTAAAAATGTAATGTTTCATGTTAACATTTGTTTGATACAGGCGATTGTGGCCCCTGTATCTGTAATTTTCTTTTTTTTAAAGATTTTATTTATTTATTCATGAGAGACACAGAGAGAGGGGGGCAGAGACACAGGCAGAGGGAGAAGCAGGCTCCATGCAAGGAGCCCAATGTGAGACTCGATCCCGGGACCCCAGGATCCCACCCTGGGCCGAAGGCGGCGCTAAACCACTGAGCCACCCGAGCTGCCCTGTAATTTTCTCTTATGTGCAGATTTGCAATATTCAACAATTATAAATAAAATTATTAGGTATAAGGCATTAAAATACATTTAAATCCTTAAGAAAAAGATCATGGACAATGACTTTGTAAAAACACAAAAGGTACTCCCAAACCTTTCCACCGTCACTACCAAGTTAAAAACCAGTTCTAAAAAAGACCTAGTAACAGAAAAAGATAAATATGCAAACTATCTGTTACGCAAAATCACCTGGTCCCAAAAGTCTCAACCATTTCTCTGGAAGTGCAAAGAAAATGAAATCTGGTTCATTTTTGGAATAAACAAAAGGGTTCTAACCCACGTTTCTGGATTTTTCCCGCCTTTAAGATTAATCGAAGCAAATTCCTACTGCTTAATAAAGTAATATCCAAATTCACCGACAGAGCACAAGCGTGCTCTCTGAGATATTAAGAAGCTGCATTCAGATGGCAGTTGAACCTGTTTGGATCCTTTCACTAGGAAACTGATTTCCTTATTTACCTATGCCAATATTTTTTCTAGTCATTTGTCATTTACATAACACTGAGCAACCAGTACTGGGAATGTCCTAAACAACAAAAAAGCCTCTATAACAATTTTTGACACAGGGGACTTCATGGAGAAGTCCGTAAATTCATCAGCGGCAAATTCATTGCGCTTTCTGTTTAGCTAGTCATTTCCTAGTGGAACACTGATGTTTTATTTGGCGAGCAATAGCTACTGGAACAGGAGAGCAGTTGTATTCATGAAGCCAACTATTGGAAAGAATTTCCTTGCTTATTTTTCTCCTCTGTGTGTGTGTGTTTGTGCTTGTACATGTGTGTGTTTTTATTCAAGATCTTGGGTGCAAAAGCCACCTTATTTGTTTGTGAGAAATTTGAAAACATGTCTGTACATAATTTATATTTATGATCCCTCCATAGTCATTTTTCTTAAGTTTTTGTAACTTACCAGATATTTTCTAAACTATTTGATTAGCTCTTTGTACTGCATCAAATGTGTCTTACTACTGCGATTTTTCACCTAAGCCCATCCTCCACCATCGTATCCTTAACAAAATTAAAACAAGTGATCAGTTTTTCAAAGGCAAAAATGGAAGGTGGAGAGAAGGAAATCTGATGATAATTAATAACACAATTGTCCAATAAAGTGTCATTTACTAAAATGTGTGAGGTTATAGTCAGTTCTAAGAAAGAATAGTCTGTGTTCACATTCAGCCCCCTTTTTAGTTCATCTCACCAGTCATAATAATAAAAAGACAAGCTAACATTTTGATAGCGTGCCTTTAACAGATCTATCTTGCAAGTAAACATTAACTTCTGGTCTTTGCAATCACTTTTTCTATCTCTGGCTTTCATATTCTTGTCTCTTAAGATTTATCTAATTATCTCTACAGAAGAGAAAATGGTTTTAATAAAAGAGAACTATTTCCTTTTTGGATATTTGATTCATTTTTCTCCTATCGTTCAAGAGAGACATCGTATTTGGAGTAATCTGGCATATAAAACCATCGCTCACAATTTTAGTCCCTTTTTAAGCTCATGGAGAGATTAGCATGCTTTGATTTATTTTGACAAGGGATGGTAAAGTTTTTTAAGAACAATAGTCTGCCAGAAATATTTTAAGAGCCTTTAACTGTGCTAGAAGAATAAACCATGTCAGGTGTTTCATAGGCTTGAAAGATGATCTCCAATCCCTTTTACTCTTGTTTATCCTAATGTTTTTGAATAATCCTTAAGATAATCAAGAAGTTATTAACTCTGCTATTTGAATACAGTGCACGAGAGTGACATTCAAATATAAAAGCTACTTTAAAAGAATCACAAGGCAGAAAGTGACCTTGGTTTGCTTTTTAATCCAAGTCAGAGAGCATTTAAACTCTGCCAGAAGAGTTTCACCTCATTCTTAAGATCTCTAGGAAATGAAATTATTCAGTTTCCCAGAGTAACCTACTCAAATGTGTCACACCTTCCCTCGGGAAGGCAAGATGTCCAAATGAAACTTTAATACAAAAATTGAATGTTATTCACTGACAATCTCGTTTGTAATATCTTGAGATTAGTGTAGCCAGGTAGGAAACTGAGAATGGGTGCCAAGGATGCTTTCTGAACCTATTCCTCCTTCATCACTGAGGTCAAAGCAATGCAGCATTTCTAGACCTGAGAGCTGTGCATGCAAGGACACTCCCAGGGAAATGAGCAGAAAGGTCATTCACAAACATCCACATGAATTATCAACCCGGAAAGGGTGCCATTCATATGAAAATCCCTTTATTACTTGAAGAGGTAACTGGCATGTTATTAGGGGCAGCCCTTGCATTTTTCACAGGAAAGCATAGACTGAAAACCAGGCCTAGTGATAGAAAACTTTACAAATGCAAAAACTGTATTGTACCTGTCAAAGGACATGACATAGGTGCTAAATATGATTTTCTATAGGCAGTGACTAACAAGCATTCCAGGTCATGTACAGTTCCCTCTTAAAAAAAAATTATTACTTTCGTAATGATTAAAACTATGTAGCAAATAAGCATATTAAAAGTGACTCAATGCCATATGCCATTAGAGAATTGCAAATTAAAACAATAATGAGATACTATTAAATACCTGTTAGAATAGCCAAAATCTAAAACACTAACAACTCCAAATTCTGGCAGAATGTGAAGCTATGGGAACTCTCATTGATTGGCAGGAAGGGGAAGAGAGCAAATGGCACAGTCCCTTTGGAAGATGGCTTGGCTATTTCTTACAAAAGGAAACAGTCTTACTGTATGATCCGGCAACCTACACACCTTGGTATTTACCCAAAAGATTTGCAAACTTTCGTCCACACAAAAGCCTGACAGGGATGTTTAGAACAACTTCATTCATAATTGGAGCATCCAAAATGTCCTTCAGTATGTGAAGAAATAAACCGGTACATGAAACAATGGATTGTTACTCAACTCTTTAAAAATAACGAGCTATTGAACCACAAAATGAGATAGAGAAACCCTAAATGCATTTCACTGAGTGAAAGCAGCCGACCTAAAAAGGCTACAAACTATGATTCCAGCTATATGAAGGTCTAGGGAGGAATTAAGGAGACAGTGAAAAGGTTGCTAGAGGCCAGGAAGAGGAAGAGATGAGTTAGTGGAGCACAGAGGATTTTTAGGGTAGTGAAACTATTCTGTGTGATAATATAATAATGGATATAGGTCATAATACATTTGTCCAAACCATTAGAACTGTGTGACAGGTGCACAAGTGAGCCCTAATGTAATCTACAAACTTTAGTTAACTTTATTAACAATAATCTATCAGTTTTGACTCATCAGTTATAACAAATGTTCTACACCAATGCAAGATGTTAACAAGGAAACCGAGGGTGAGAAAGTGGAGGAAGGAGTATAAGGGAACTCTGTACCTCACACTCAATGTTTCTGCTAAGCATAGAACTGTTTTTAAATAGTAAAGTTTATTAATCAAAAAATAATTAATCAAATAAATATTTAGGGAAAAGGAAACAAAAGTCTGTTGGAAAAATCCCGTCTTCAAGACAGTTATTCACAAGGCAAGGATTGCCTACTGCTTTTTAACAAATCGTCCTCATTACTCTCACCAGAGTTTAAAGACTTAGGGACCCTATTCAAGTCACTTTCACCTGCTGCAGCATTCTCAACAAATACAAGTTAACTGTAAAGAATGGATTGGCATCTCCTTAAAGCAAATTCTGGAAAGACTAGCCAACTCAACTTTTCAAGTGACTCAATATTCACCATGCACTGTATACTCCCTGGCCAACAAAAATAATTAACTCTGCATTGTTATTACAGGTCTATTTTTCAATAGTTAATATTCCAATCCAAAGTGGTAAAGAAATTGCAAAATAAGTAATAGCATAATAGATGCATATGTTCATCACTCATTTTCACATAAATCCTACCCTTTGAAAAAAGCATAGAACTGCTTTTATGCAAATAAAGGAAGATAGAAAATCATATAAAGCTGGAGACATGTGGGTTTCTCCTCCTGTAACTGCATACCATCTCCAGAGATTGGGATAATGGAATTGGGATAAATGGATTAGGAGCACTGCTACAATGTTAAGTGATTAGGGTGCCTTTCTTTCTAGTAAGATGCCAAAAGCAAACTAAGAGAAATTCAGTGGAGTTAGAAACACTTAGTATCAAAATATTTTCATTTACCCATTGAAAACCTTCCAGAGCCACCATATAAAGAAAGCAGTAATTTTCTGGACATGACAATTGCTGAAGTTACATGAAGTCATCTGATTTTCTACACCAATTGGCATAATTCAAAAATTTCTGACAAAACATTGCAATTAATTCTTATGAAAGAAATTAACTGAAAAGAGGAAATTTTCTAAAAGATTTTATTTATTCATGAGAGACACAGAGAGAAAGAGGCATAGGGAGAAGCAGGCTCCCTGTGGGGAGTCCAATATAGGACTCGATCCCAGGACCCCAGGATCATGCCATGAGCCAAAGGCAGGCGCTCAACCACTGAGCCACCCAGATGCCCTGAGGAAATTTTTATATAAGCCAATGAGAGCATGGTGGTTCTTTTATCTGTTTTGTTGATTTATCATTTAATAAATATGTAGTGAACCCCTCCTATATGTGCCAGATGCTGTTCCAGAAAATTGCAACACATCTGTGAGGAAATACAAAAGTATTCTGTAGCCTGAACCTTAGATTCTAGTTCTTGAGGTTTTTTACTAGGAAGTTTTGGGTGGAATTCAATCCAATATATATTTTTTGTCTCAATAAACAAAGGCATTTTTTAAGTTATCCCCATCTTAAAACTTTCAGAAAGTAACAGAGTAGTATATGTAGTATGTAGTAACAGATGTAGTAACTATATGTAGTAAGAGAGTCTTCTCTGGAAGTCTAAGAATGGAAGAATGAAAGAAGAATGAAGAAGGGAAAAAATAGAAAAATAAAAAGGGATAAATGCAAGAATAATTTTATTTTAAAATATTTGTACCATTAGAAATGTATTCATCTATGGAGGGCCTACTGTGCACAAGGATAAAATACTGAGCAAAAGATATATAGTTTTGGTCATTCTGGAGCTTCCAGTCTGGGTGAAAACAGTCACTCAACACATAAAAAAACATCAGTCTATAAGTAGAATTTGCAAACCATGCTATTAAAAACATATGCAGGAGGTTGGTCAAGAAAGACTTCCCTGCAAAAACAATATTTTCTCTAAGCTCTCAAGGACGAGAAAAAAAAAATATGACACATTATAAACAAAAGGAGTAGCAAGTGCAAAGGCCCTGAGACAGGGGATAACAAATTCTGGTCACATAAGGAAAGTAAGGGCAACTGAAGTGCAAGCTCAAGAAGTGGAGCTTTTTAATGATATATACAGAAAATGATAGTATTTAATGGCTGTAGCATTGAAATGTGTGCATAAGCTTTCATGTACATAGCAAAGATTTTTTTTTTAATTTTCCTAAACCTGAGACGTGAACATTTTTGTTGACAGTTCTCCTATTGATTTGGCATTTACTTGATGATAACCAGTTCCCTCACAAGGGTGTCATAATTCCAGATTGGCATGCAGGAAATGCTGATTGTTGCAACAAGCCAGCTCATAAAGGCATCTACTTGCTGTTTCTGTGGCCGTGGCAAAAATTTTGCTTTACTTCTATTTACAAATTGAAATTTTAGTTCAAAGAAATTATAATGCGCACACGGCAATCATGTGAATACATATACTTACACATAAAGAAATGGAGAATTACAGCCTGAGAATGTGGTTGATCCTTCTGGGTGGTTTTTGCTAACGTAAGGAAACCAAGTCGGTCCCTACGGTGCTCTTCAAAGAGTTGGAGTCAGAGAGTTGAATAGGAAATGAAGTGAAGTTCAGTGACCCTCGCTGGCCTACACCACAGGAGCCAGTAAACACAGGATTTCCACTTTATTCATGGCTTTCTTTGTGGTGGCCCTTGGCTGTCTCTTCCCATGCAAGCCTTCTATATATATATATATATATATATATATATATATATATATATATATACACACACACACACACACACATATATATATGTAAACATGTGATGGCTTTACTTATTATATATTACCATGTCATTTTTAATTATTGCCATCATGATTGGGGAGCAGTGTATAGTTTTAGAAACAAATTTGAACTAGAATCCAAACAGGTCATACAATTTCCTTTGGGTTTTATTAGTGATAAAACTACAAGTTCTTCACTCAGGTCTTCTTGCAGAATGATATAAAATACAGCTTTCACCCTAGCCTATAATTTTCCATGTAATGGAGGTGCTTCTTTTGCCACATATCAGAAACTATACTCAAGGAAAGAGATTATGAGCACAACCATATCATGATGTCATACGAGAGCAGCTCGACCTTGTCACCTAGATCCATTTTCATACCGTTCTGGAAACTTCTTTACTAACACTGATAAAAGGTTTAAATGACATCTCATGCCTTTCCCTAAAATTATATGTGTATGAACATATTATAAACTGGACTATAAACATATAAGAGCACATCTAAGGGGAAAATGCCAATGTTCAAGCATCATATTCTTGTAAAGAATTTTTGGTTGTGTTTTTCCATAACTGATTTCTTGATCTTTAACCAGATTTTGTAGCCATTTCTTCTTAGGCAGAAATACATATGTAATGGCATTTTGCTAATATTGAACATTAGATTGGCTTTTTCCCCCTTAGTGGTGAAGAAACAGCTCAGATTAAATTAGCATGTGCAGACTTGGAGAAAAAGGATTGAGAAGCCAGGTGTTATGAAACATTTAAGTAAATGAGCATGCAGGGTTTTAACTTCATTTTCCTTTTCTTTTTGTATTTTTAATTTGGTCTCAGAAAAAATGTAGTTCAAAGACTCAAGACTTCATGCCAAGAATGAACTTAAAATAAAGCCTAGAACTTTTCGTTTTGGTTGTGACAGAGTAACAGATATTGGAATAACTCCTCTTTATAAACAGCTTTAACACTGGACAAAGTATGAAACAATTATATTCAGACATTTGACAATAGGCAGCAGAGTGGAGGAAAACACACAATGTGATTCTTACAATATCCTCAGCTTTCTGCTGGAAGAATTTTCCAGATTGCAGAACAGGGATGCAGAATTCAAGCCGAGCATAAAAGTCACTCTAAGAAGAGGAATCAGAGGTCACAGCATGGATCTGCGAGGTAGCCAAAAGATGAAGGCCATGGTACCAAAGAGGTTTGAATTGGGTGGAAAAAAAGATCCTGATGCTACAAAAAGTTCCCCTTAAGTCATGGTCAAAACCCTAAATTGTGCACGTGCAGACTCTAAAGCCAGGGAGGGCATGGCAACTGGGAATCTGAGCTACATGGAGATATCTGAGGCCATAATATGAATCTTCAACTGAGATGCCGGAAGGTCCCACTGTGAGACCCGAATTCTCTAGCAGGAAGTAGATCCACTCTAGACTTTTTGAGAGAGAGAGAGAGAGAGAGAGAGAGAGAGAAAGCTTTAGTAGTCTAAAATAAAAATTATTCTGACATCTGTTAAAATGGTAAGAAGACTTTATTCAAGACTATGGCAATTCAAGTGGGGAGAGATGGACCTCAACTCCAAATACAAGAAGGCAGCTGGGGATTTATAGCCTAAGACCAAAGTGAGAGGATCAGTGGGTGGAAGATTAATAGAACTTGGTTAGAAATCAAGTAGGGGTGATGTTCTTGCCAGACTGGAATAACAGCTTTCTTGCTAAGGGAAAACCAAAGACTTAGATACAGAGTTAATTATCAAAGGTGGGGAGTGGGGAACTTGATCAGATATCAAAGGTGAGGGGATTCTCACTAAAGGCTTCTTCGCTAAAACTGGGCTAGCCATGCCAAGGACAGTGCCACGGTTCTAGGCCTTGTAGAGAAGAGGGCTCAGAGAAGCCTGACTACACTGTGGTCAAGGAGAGAATCTTTGTCATAAGCATGAAGCAGATCTGCCAATAAATTCACTGCTTGCTGGAATAAAACACAACATTCCTTAAAGGAAAGTGAAACAAAATCTATATACTCAACCACATAACATCAAATGAAATATCCAGGATAAAATAAACAACTGTATACCAAAACCAGGCAGGGATCCCTGGGTGGCGCAGCGGTTTGGCGCCTGCCTTTGGCCCAGGGCGCGATCCTGGAGACCTGGGATTGAATCCCACATCGGGCTCCCGGTGCATGGAGCCTGCTTCTCCCTCTGCCTGTGTCTCTGCCTCTCTCTCTCTCTCTCTGTGACTATCATAAATAAATAAAAATTAAAAAAAAAAAAAAAGTCTTAAAAAAAAAAAAAAAAAAACAAAACCAGGCAAAGACATCACAAGAAGGAAACTACAGACCAATATCCCTCATGAATATAGATATGAAAATCTTCAGCTAACTAATTATAAGTAAATCAAAGCCAACAATGTGTATATTAGCAATCAAATCTCATCATCAAGTGAGATTCATTAAAAGTATTCAAAACAGGTTCAACATAGTTAAAAAACAAAGTGATTGGGGTGTCTTGGTGGTGCAGTTGGTGAAGCCTCTGACTCTTGGTTTCAGCTCAGGTATGATTTCAGGGTTGTGAGATCAGGCCCCAGCTTGGGCTCTATGTTCAGTACAGTGTCTGCTTGGATTTCTCTCTCCCTGTCTCTGCTCCCCTTTCTCTTTCAAATAAATAAATAAATATTTAAAAAATAAAATAAATAGTCATATCAATAGATGAAGAAAAAGCATTTAACAAAATTAAATACCCACGTATTATAAAGCAAAACAATACAAACTTTCTAGCATACTAGAAATAAAGAAGGAACTTTCTCAACTTGATAAGAAACATCTATGAAAACAAACAAACAACAATTAACCACCAACAAATACCAACATCTAACATAACACCTAATGGTGAAAAAACTAAAAACTTTCACATTATGATAAGAACAAGGCAAGAATGTCTCCTGTCACCACTCACTCCTTTTTAATACCCTACATGAAACCCTCATTAATGTAATAAAGAAAAGGAAATAGAAAATATGCAGATTGGGATTAAAGAAATAAAACTGTCTTTGTTACCACATGCATAATTATCTACATAGATATTCCAAGAAAGTGACAAAAAAAATAAAAAATAAATTTAAAAAACCCTTGGAACTGTTAAACAATTACAGCAAGATTGAAGAATGCCAGTTTCCTACACAAAAGTCAATAGCTTTCCTTTATAACAGCAATTAACAAAGAAATTTGAAATTAAAAACACAATATCTTTTATATTAGCACCCACTCCCAAATAAATACTTAGGTAGAACTCTAAGAAATATGTACAAAATCTATATTAAGAGGACAACAAAACTTTAATGAAAGCAGTCAGAAAAGAGCAAAGTAAATGTAAACAAATATCATATTCATGGATAGGAAGACTCAATATTGTCAAGATATGAGTTCTTTTCAACTTGATTTATAGATTCAATGAAATCCCAGTCATAATCCTAAGTTACTTCATAAATACAACAAACTGATTCTAAAGTTTACATGGATAGGCAAAAGATTTGGAATAGTCAACACAGTATTGAATTAGAAAAACAGTCAAGGGAGTCACACCACCTGACTTCAAGATTGATTATAAAGCTACAGTAGTTGATTTTATAGTACAGTAATTGTCCAGTCATACAAAGTGGCATTGGTGAAAGAATACACAAATCAAACTTAGAAATAAGCCCATACAAATACAGTCAATTGATTTTTGGCACTAAAATAAATGAATACAATGATACAATGGAGAAAAGAAACAGTTCAACAAATGGAACTGAAAAAAACTGGTCATACACCTGCAAATATATGTGTGTATATATATATGTGTATATATATATATATATATATATATATACACACACACACACACTTATACATACACACACACACAGACAAAGACCTTACACCCTTCTGGAATATTAACTTAAAATGGATCATAGAGCTAAAAATGTGAAGTGAAAAACTATAATACTCCTCAAAGATAACAAGGGAGAGCATCTACTTTACCTATACATTTTAGATACAATACCAAAGCTATGATTCATGATGGAAATAATTGATAATAATTGAAATTTGCTCTGCAAAAGATATTGTCAAGCCAGTGAGAACATAGGGCACAAACTGAGAGAAAATATATGCAAATAATGCATCTGATACAGGATTATTATCCAAAATACATAAGAACCCTTAAAACTCAATAATAAGAAAATGAACAATCTGATTTAAAAATAGGCAAAAGAACTTAGCAAACACCTCTCTAAAGAAATACACAGATGGCAAAGAAGTATATGAAAAGATGCTCAACATCACATGCCATTGAAGAGCCACAACTTTAAACAATGATGAGATACCACAACAGACCCATTAGAATGATTAAAATTCCAAACACCAACACCACCACACCCCAGTGAGGGTATGGAGCAACAGTAATGCTCATTCATTGCTCATGGAAACATAAAATAGTACAGCCACCTTGGAAGACAATACAGTAGTTTCTTACCAAATCAAACATATTTTTATAATACAGGACAGCAGTCACACTCCTTGGTATTTACCCAAATGAATCCACACAAAAACCAATACACAGATATTTGTTTACAGCACTTTTGCTTATAATTGTCAAAAATTGAAAGAAGCCAGGATTTCCTTCAGCAGGTGGATGGATAAATAACCTGTGGTACATCTAAACAATGGGATGTTATTCAGTGCTAAAAGGAAACAAGCTATCAAACCATGAAAAGACATGGAGGAACTTAAATGCACATTACCAAGTGAAAGAAGCCAATCTGAAAAGTCTAGATACTGAGATTCTAACTATATGACATTCTGGAAAAGGAAAAACTGTGGAGATAGTAAAATGATCAGTGGTTGCTGAGGATTAGGGGGAAAAGTGGGATGAACAGCACCGATGACTTTTAGGGCAGTGAAACTATTCTGTATATTATAATGGTGGATATACGTCATTAGATATCTGTCAAAACTCATAGATTGTGTAATATCAAGAGTAAGCTCCAGTATTGACGGTGGACTTCAGGTAGTTATGGTATGTTAATGTAGGTTCATCAACTGTAAGAAATATACCTCTCTGGGGTAAAGTGTTACACTGGAGGGCTGTGTTTATGTGTGGGCAGGGAATATATAGGAACACCATATTTTCTGTTCAATTTTTCTGTGAATTTAAAACTGCTCTAAGAAATAAAATCTGTTTACAAATACCACTGGATAAACAAAAAAGTAGTACAGTGTGACCCAGAGATAATGGGAATGCTGAAATCAGTAGGTAAGAATTTGAAAAGAGCTTTTATTAATATTTTCAAGTACCTAATGAAAGATATTAAGAGGGAAAGGGTCATAAATCTCAGTAGGAACAGAGAAACAAAAGCCAAAAGAAAGAGGAAAAGAAACAAGTGGAAATTCTAGACAATGTCAGAGACAAGAAATATATCACACAGAGCAATTATTAAAATACTACTGACTTGTCAACAGAAAACATTACAAACAAAAAGAACAAAACCTTTACAGGTGCTAGGAGAAAAATTCCAACCTAGAATTTTATATACAGAAAAAAAATATTTTCCTTATAAGCCTCTAGAAGAAAATATAGCAAAATATCTTTGTGACCTCTCTGTAGACACAGGTTTCTTAAAAATAGCACAGAAACACAAGCCAGGAAATTTAAAAATCAATAATGTTGACTTCCTCAAAATTAAATGCTTGAATATCAAAAGATACTCTTAAGAATATGTATAGTGAGCCACAGACTGGGAGAAATTGTTTGTATGTAAAATATATATCAAAGAATTTAGGGTCATTGTGGATCAGAGAGCATGCAACCAAAATGTCTGAAGAATTCCTAAATTCTATAATAAAAAGCCCCGATTGCATCAAAAACAGATCAACGACTTGAACACATGTTTCTTAAGGGAATGACCACCAACCTCCTGAAAAAGTACATCACCAAAAATTGTTAGTCATTAGGAAAATGCAAATTGAAACTGTAGTATGATACTATTCTTTGTATTTGAGCAGCTGAAATGAAGATAAATGAGTAAATAACTAAAACTGAGAATTCTAAATATTGTTGAAAATATACAATGATCCACAACTCTCCATGGTTGCTTTTATAAGTATAAAGTAGTAAAACCACTTTTGCAAAATGTTTTTTTTTTTATAAAGAAGTTAGAGCTTTCTTATGGCCCACCACTTTAACTTCTAGGTAATTATCCAAGATCAATGAAAACATTTGTCCACCAAAAAAATTGCATAAGAATATTCATAGTACCTTTATTTATAATAGCCAATGTTTGGGGGGATGTTCATCACTAAGAGATTAGATTTAAAAATTATATAAATTCATATAATGAAAGACTAGAAATATAGACAATGACATTAGTAACATGAGTAAATATTGTAAATGTAAAACAAGTCTGAGATAAGCCCTTGGGATGGGGAAACTCCCACCCCTGTGTAACCCTGTATGATCCTCTCCAGTTGAATGAGGGTAGGAACAGTGAATAGGATGGATGTCACTCTTAAGATTCCATTATATTATACAGCAACAGTTAAGTTCCCAAATAAATTGCTTTTGAGTTAGCCAAATAAGAGATTATAATGGACGGTCTGACTTCTCAAATGGAAGCTCTTCCTGGAGAGACACTATCCCATCGGCCTTGAAGCAGTAAATGGCCATATTGTGAATTGCCTATAGGGAGGGCCTCAGTCTTGAAAATGCAAGGAACTGAAAAGTCTGTCAACAACCTCAATGAGCTTGGAAGAAGACTCTGAGCTCCAAATGAAGACATAGTCCTACAGACACTTGGAATTCAGCCTGTGAGTCCCTGAGCAAAGTACCCAAATAAGCCTTGTCTGGATTCCATACACATGGAAATTGTCATAAAGAACGTTGTTTTAAGCCATTAAATTTGTGGTAAGTTTCTTACCATGAGGGTTCTCTTCTTTCTTTTCCTGTCCACTTTCTCACTCCACTGAACATTTCTAGGCTTTCCTTTAAATGCTCAGTTATCAGATATCTGGGTTCAAATACCTTGTCCTAAAGAGATTAACTAACTAGATATTGACATTTGCTTTCATTTTTATCTATTAAATATCTCTGAAATACTAAAAAGAAGAAAATATTCATTCTAGTCTTTGTATCATAATAACTGACTTTTAAAGCTAACCTTTACTTAATTTAGGGGAATGTCTCTCTTTTCCCCTGTCAAGAAGTCTTACTTATTTTTTGAAATTATATGTTATATTCACATAGGGCAGAACTCACTTTTTAGTTTGGTCTCTGGAAGTCAAGTTAAATTTGTCAATTTAGATTATATACTTACAGGATCCATTATTTTGGTGAGGAAGACAGGTCTCATACAGGACAACATAATACTCACAAAGGAAGTTTGAAAGGAAATGCTCTGGAAGGGAATCAATGCAGTTGTATTTCTGTAGAACAGAGTGGTCAGAGCAGGAGCTCTTAGAAAACAGTGGAGTTATTTAAATCCCACCTTGAGAGGGGCACCTGAGTGGGTCAGTCTCTTAAGTGTCTGCCATCAGCTCAGGTCATGATACCAGGATTCTGGTATGGAGCCCCACATCAGGCTCCCAGCTCAAGGAGGAGTCTGCTTTTCCCTCTCCCGCTGCCCCTCCCCCAGCTTTTGTTTTCTCTCTGTCTCTGTCTTAAAAAAAAAAAAAAAAAATCCACCTTGAGAACTGAGTGACAGTTTGTCCAGGACACTATTGTGTTCCAAATTAAGTTTCAGGACAAATTCTGCCTTCCCACAGGCCACTGAAGTCTTTTATTTTGTCACCTTCCTCTAAAGGCTCCTTCAAAATCTTCCCAACAAACCATGATTTTCTACCATTAAAAAAAGTTATCTCTTTAAGAAAAGAAAATATTACCTTTGAATTAAACTTCATGACAATAAAAATTCTAATAATTTATTGGCATATTTCATAGGATGCACAATCTCAACCTTTTAACATTTTGTCTTATACTTAACCATTTTAATTTCTTTCTTCTTGCCATCTTCATTGTCTTGTTCCTTTACAGATAATACTATATTGTAAAAGTAAACTCAGATGGCTAATGAAATCAACAACTTCACTGTAAAACTTGCCTAAAGATCTATTTTCAGGGACCAGCCACTTAATCTGAATTTTCTCAATGGTAATTATCTCCCTAACAAAAGCACTAAAAGTTTAGAGAGAAAGGCCGCTAAGTGTTTTCATTAAAAAAAATATATCCATTGCCAAGAAGAATTGCTTCTGGAATGTGGGAGGTGGTCTAAAATAAGCATTAAAGGGCACCTGGGTGGCTCAGTTAGTGAAGCATCTGCCTTCGGCTCAGGTTATGATTCCAGGCCTGAGATCCAGCCCCGCATCAGGTTCTGCACTCCCCGAGGAGTCTTCTTGTCCTTCTCCCTCTGACCTCCCCCTGCTCGTGCTCCCTATCTCTCTCAAATGAATAAATAAAATAGTTAAAAAATAAAATAGAAAGAACATTAAGAATTTAAGAGTAATTGTATTCTGTGAGTCACCCAAATATACTCGCTCAAAGAGAAAACGTGAAATATGTAGCTTCCTAAGATTCTGGTTTACTAGCTAGACTTAAGGAAGAGACATTTGAATTTTGTCAAATATCTTTTATCTATGGAAATAATCATATGATATTTTTCCTTCAGATGATTCAAATGTCAAAATGTATCATTGGATTTACAAATACCGTAACTGCCATTATTTTATCCCTGGAGTCAATTGCACCTGCTCACAATTAATATGTCCTCTTAATAGTTGTGCATAAAAGAAAATTATAAACCAACACATTGACATATGTATTGATGCAAAAAATTTAAGCTGATTAACAAATAGAATCTAGTAGCTCATTATGAAAAAAATACATTTTGACTAATAAGAGGATTTACTTAGAGCAGCATGTAAAAATGTCACCGAAATAGTTATCATACCTGTAACACATCACCAATTAGAAGATATAACAGAAGGAAATTTATTTAATAACACAAAAGGATAAAATGTTCAAGCATAAATTTTAAAACATGTTTAAAATTTAAAGAAAATGTTAAAATATTTCTGAAAGTTGCATGGATAGATTTGAACAAGTGCAAAAATACAACTTATTTTTACACAGGAAGATTTATATCTTTAGGATCTCAGTTTTATGAAGTTGTATAAATTTATTGTGACTCCAACAAAATAACAATACCCTTTTTAAGATATGAAAATAGATTATAATATTTATATGGGAAAAAAGAACAACAGGAATAGTTGAAAATTCCTTTAAAAAATAGGTACAAAGAGCAATTAAATAGTCACCTAATAAAAATAGCAACCTATTTTGTGAAGGAGAGCTCTAAATTAGAGATACTGCCAGACTTCTCTGAATATATAGTGTTATACAGTTAGTGGACAGCCATCAAGTGACTATAGAACACAGGATGTGGACTGTACCTCCATACATGTACACATAGGAAGACAGTCAAAGACAAAGAGAGCTGTAAATATATCTAAAAATATTCATGGGTCTGTTTGTTACTGGTAATATCTGTTACTTTTAGAACCATTTTGTGTATATTTTCAGATGATGCAAATAAAAAAAACCATACTAATGTTAGGAACAAGTATTTTAGTCTAAGCTAAAAACATAGGTATAAAATCAAACAAGTTAAGTAAACTTCTGTATGTAAAAAATAATTATATAGATTCATGTTTAATTTAAAATATCTATCTACTAGCTCTGCCTTCTAAAAAAATGTCCACAATCAGTGATAATCCAATAGCCATGAGCACTCCTAGTGCACAGGTTGTGTTCTCTAAATGTCTTACTCCATTAAAATGACTAGGGCTTCTTAGGGTGGTGGCTAATTCTGGTGATAAAGTAGGAAATATACATGATGAACTCAGAATGTCTTGTGTCAGAAAACAAGAAAGTGATCAAAGACAGGGTTGAGCCTGAAGGACAAAGAAGGCAACATAAAGATTTCTCATCAGCCAAGAGCCAAGGATGGAACAATTTTAGCATCAAAAAAGAATAATTGATTTAAATATATTGAATATGTAAAATCCTATAAGTTCACAATGATATGAGAGAGAGGGATGGAGGGGGAAGATATGAAATATCTAGGGCACTGACTCCTTACACTGAATATTGAAAATTGTGAATGAATGGGAAAAAAGTAAGCATTTGTCCTGACCTCCCATATACATTCTAATTCACAATACCTAAACTAGGCTCTTTGATAGGATGAGTTTCTCCTTTACAGAAGGAATGGAGCTAATAAATGTGCAAGGAATGACAAAATTAGAAAATCACCACTTTGCATCACCTAACAAATTAATTCAGTTGTGGAGTAGTGCTCAGTGAGATAAGAACATGGATGAGAAATTTGGCAGTGAAAAGATCAAAATTTCAGCACCTGAAAATTATCAAACTCGGCATCTCTAAAAATGGGACAACCAGACGGTGTGAAACACATAGCAACTGCTTATGATGGATTTTTGGAAGAAACACAAAGGTTGTACCTGAACTTGAAACTAATCAAGCCCCTAGAGCCTATAGGAATTTATAGGTGTGTGTGTGCGCGCGCACACACACACACACACACAGTAAATATAGTGGAAGGGAATAAAGCAGCAAGCTAAATTATAACAAAAGGAAGGAGAGGGAAAAATGAGAAACAGAGACAATCTGCAGAACCACCACCTATTTCCTGCTGCAAGTCATTGGCATAGAAAATAAATATGTGGAAAGAAGGGAGTAGAGGGGGATCACTCTAGATTTTAAAAGTCTTAGGTGTCATAGCAAGTAAATACAATGTGCAAACTTTTACCAAATACCAAGTTTGAATAACTTTTGCAGATATTTGTGATATAACTCATACCAGATAATGATTGTTACCTTTGTCAGGTAAAATACAGGCAGTCTTCTATAAGAAAAATTGTGTTTTTCTAAGAAGCATCCAAAAATATATGGGAATAAAAAATATATACAGGAGTAAAAAGACATGACATCTGAGATTTGCTTCAAAAGCAAATTTAAAAAAAAATTTTTAAAAAGCAAATCTTTTAAGCAAAGGACAAGAGGAAACAATACAAAGGAATAAGTGAGGCAAAGGTAGCATAATTTGATAAATGTAAAATCTGCTTGATAGTCTTGCTTCTTGTTATACCATTTTCCCTACTTCTGTGTGTGTTTGGAAATGTTCATGACATTTATAAAAGATTTTCACAGAAAGGCAGCATGGTATCTCAGAAAGAACAGTAGTTTTGATATCAGGCAGACTTGAATTCAAATCTAACTCTCCTCTTTACTCTATGGCTTGGAGAAAGTTGTTCATTCCCATTTGGCAATTTCTACTACCCTCCATGCCTCATCTAGCAAATAGGTAGTAGATTTTCTAAGCTGATAACTGGAAAATGGGGGAAAGAGTCTCCTCTAAATGAAGGTGCACTGAGAAGGATGAGTCAGAGTTTCTGACTGCATGTACCATCTCCATTTGCCTTTTAATCTCAAATGAGTTTCTAGTCTTTCTTAATCTATGAAGGTTTTATGAAATTTCCCAGTCCTATTTAATGCTAGTCTAATTATCATCAACCAGAAACTCTACTATGGAGAATTTCCCCAAAATAGTGCTGTTATGAAGGAAGCTAGCCTGATTATTGAGATATATTCACAAAATTGTGGTGTGTAATTATTTCACCATATCAACCCTGGCCAAAGTGAATTACAGGCCATTCAGCCAGCTATGCCTACTGATATGAAGGGACTAGAGAAGGTCCAGAAGGAATTAAAATTAAGGAAATGTGTATATTATGAGAAAGCTTTAGAAAAACTGGGATAAAGCATTGTTTGTAGAGAAATGTAATGATACTACACAAAATTATGTGTGGTAATTTCAAGCAGTAGGGACTATACACTACACTGTATACTGTAGGACACAGAATAAGAGGAGCTAACATAGAAAAATAAATCATGTCTCTTAGCGACAACCTGCCACACAAACTACGTAGGGAAATTTAACAAAGATTCTCTCAGGATGTTAAGGAATGTTTATTCCCAAGGATGAGTGGAGGAATGAATATGTATATATGTGAATATATATATATGAATATATATATATATCAGCTCTGAATGCACCATTTAAAAAGAAGTTTTTGAGAGTCTATTAGCAAACAAACAAAATAACAAAGTAACAAAAAAAGAGGCATGAATAAACATGGTAAAAGTGAAGGCTAGAAGACACAATTTGATGGAATCTTCTTAAAAAGAAAAAAGCGAAAAAATTGAAATTCCTTCGCTGAAAATTGTTCATTAGGAAATCAGAAATTGCAACATTAGGAAATCAGAAATTGCAGCATAAAATACATGTATTCTATTTGTTCTATTTGTTGGGGATTTTAACTGAATGCTTGCAAAGGTTCAAAACTAAGGCATGGACCATTTTTTAAGGGGCAGCAGTTTATTAAAAGGGACAACATAAAAGCAAATATTTTAATATTTCTCAACGTGCTAAATATTTGATACAAAGAATTTTGATGAGGAACGGAACCACCAATTGACCAGACGTGTTTACAGCAGAAATCGTATTCTAAGGTGAGCCTTCAAGGACAAAGAGGGGGATTTCATCACTTAAAGAAGAAAATTTGAACTGAGGAAGAAATAAAAAAAAAAAAATTAAAAAATTAAAAAAAAAAACTATGCTCAAGGGAAGGCGATGAGTTCTTTGTACCTAATTAATGGACCAAGATCTGAAGACAGAGAACGGTCTCCCACTCTGAGTGTTTCCTCGGGCCCACTCATGTCCTACTCTCTCCAGTTAGAGCCCAGGTGACCAGTGATCTGCTTTCTGTCTTGAGAGTTTTGCCATTTCCAGAATTTTATATCAATGGAATCATACTGTAGGTAGGATTTACTGCCATCAACTTGTGAATTTAGCATAATGTTTTTAAGATTCATTGTGTTGTTTCATGCATAATTTATTTTGTTCCTGTTTACTGCTGAACGATATTTTAGGGTATAGATATACCATTCGGGCTTCCCCTCAAACAATGCTCAGAGAATTTCAGTAACTATATCCTTACCCATACTTGGTATTGTCAGGCTTTTTAAATTTCAGCTCCCTTAATGGGTAATGTAGTGATATCTCACTGTGGCTTTACTTCACATTCTCTGGTAATTCTTGATGTTGAGTCTTTAGATATGCTTAAAGACCGCTTGTATGTCCTCTCTTGAGAAGTGTCCATTCAAAATCTTTTGCCCATTTTAATTGGCTCTCTTCCTTGGCAGTTCCCCCCACTCTCTTTAGAGTTGACAACTTGGCAGCTTTGGCTTTCTGGTTCTCCAGGCAAGAAAAACTGGGTTTTTCCATGTGTGGTCTCTATTCACATCCTGCCAGTTGAATTTAATCTCATGCTAAAAGCTGGGAAGCAAAGATTCATATTGTATAGTTCTCCATTTGTTCTCTCCCACATGTGAATTTCCCACCAAAAGTCTGCCTGTTTCTAATCACTCCCCAATACCTTAGATGTAGCTTGTTTGTATTACGTCTGGGTTCTCTGCAGCCAACAGTCATCCAAAAGGGTCTTAGACCATCATATGTGGGCATTTGATGCCTTGTATTTACACTATCGTTTAGTCTAAAATATTTTCTAATTATTTTTGTTCAATTACTATATTTGAGGTTTTCCTAGTTGTTTTATTGTTACTGATTTTTATTTTAGTTCCACCATTGTCAAAGTATAGACCATCTGATTTCAACCCTTTTAAATTTATTACAGTTTACTTCATAGCTATCATGGTAATTGATCACATGCATGTGAAAAAACTGTACATTTTTGTGGAGAGTAGGGTATCATAAATGTCAATTAGGTCAAAGTGGTTGATAATGTTATTCAGATCATCTATAACTTTACTGACATTACGTCCACATATTAACTTATTCTCCAGTGTCTTCAGAGAGTTGTTTTGTATCTTGCCCAGAGTTTATAGTTGTGATGTGCAGGAGGGCTGATTTGCAAAGAGCTTTCTCAGCCATGTGAAAATGGATTTTGTCTCATTTATTTTCACATTCTCTCTTTAGTATATTTATATTTATTTAAGTAGCTATTTTAATCTAATCAATGATCTCTTTCTTAGTTTCTTCTAAAGTTCTCCGAGCCGTGGTCAACGAAAGAATGTTCTAAGGGATGTTAATAGTTGTTTTGTTAATGGAACAAAGGTATAGAACATTTTGGGAACATGGACTTGGGGAAACACTACTTCCATGGTCCCTTCTTGGAGATTTATGAAGCTCATTAATAAGTAGTTCAGAGAATTATGTTAAACTCTGTCTAAATCACCAATGTCCTACTCACTTGAATATGAGAACTCCTTCACAGAATACTTAAGAACATGACATGTAGCAAAAGATAGTAAGATCTTATGGATTTTTATTTATTTATTTATTTATTTATTTATTTATTTATTTATTTATGAGAGACACATAGAGAGAGGAAGAGACACAGGCAGAGGGAGAAGCAGGCTCCATGCAGGGAGCCTGAGGCGGGAGTAGATCCTGGGACTCCAAGATAACACCCTGGCTGAAGGCGGCACTTAAACCTCTGAGCCACCCCGGCTGCCAGGTCTTATGGATTTAATTCCATTCAGTTACTTAGGCGATGCTTCCTTTCACGACAATACGTTTTCCACATGACATTTCTTTGCATTTCTACCCCCATTTCTTTCTCTCTGAACTTAATAGAAGGTATGCTGAATGTAGGAAAACCCTTATCCACTGTTAGGTACACACCGTGAGCATAAAGCTAAAGTATAAGGAGCCTTTATATTTCAAAGACCCATCTTACTATCTGCTGCTGGTTGGGACTTATAAGCCATTGTTCTTTTCAACATTGCAAGACCCCCAATTTCTGGCATTTTTCTTTTCCTTTTTCATTTGTCTTGCAAACTAGCCAGCTCTTTCTAGGGCTTCTCTCTTTCTTGTGATACCCTGCCAAAGACTGCTAATAGCAACTGAAACCCACAATTAGTTATTTTCCGATCTTTCCCCATGAGCACAAATATCTTAGGTAATCTAAAGATCTGCCTCCCAAATATTTTGCAATGATTCACCATCTTTCCAGCCTGAATATCATTTTCCTCACCACCCACCATGCAGCCAATTCCAGATATTTTAGGGGTTTGTAGAACCCCACGTTTAGCACCAATTTACGTGTTATTTTATGGCTCTTTTTTATATTTCCTAAATCATACCCATCTGTAAAGCTGAATAGGATTTTCTCATACATCCTTAGCATATGGTCAGTTGTGTTCTATAAAATTTTCTAACTCTAACATATGGAAAAGTTTTTGATATCCGTACCCAAATCTATTAGACCACATTACTAAAACCTCCTATTAGTTTTACTAGGTTTTTATTTTACTCTTAGATTTTCTAGGTAACAAATTGCTCTATAAAAAATGATCTGTATTTTCACTCTTATTATCTTTACTATGATATTATCTCTAAGCCAATGTTAAAACGTATTGGTAATGATGGCATTCACACTTTATTCTTGATTTGAGTGTCTTCAAGATTTCATCATTGAATATGAGACTGGCTGTTGAATTTATATAAGCAGAATTTATAATATGGGGAGGTAACCTTCTGAATATATCAAGAATGGATTTTGAATACTGTCAAAGTTCCATTTACATCTGAGATTATCTCTTTATTTATTTATTTATTTATTTATTGCCACTTAATATGTGATGACACTGGGCTTATACCAGTGAATGAGAGCGAAACAGACCCTGCCCCTGTTGATCTTCTGGTTAGAGATGAAAACTATTTTTCCAACTTTATTTATGTTACATTTTAATATTATATCAATCTTACATTACTGGCAGGAACAGCACTTTTTAATTAACAATATTCTTCTTAAATGATTAATTTCTATTGTTTAAAAATATTCTGCATCTATACCAACAAGCAAAGCTGACTTAACTTTTATATTCTATTCTTTTCAATTGAATATGGTGTCATGGTTATGCTCACTTACTAAAATACAGTAAAACATTTCCTTTATTTCTATTTTTTGAAGAGTTCTGAGTATAAGTATTTATTTTCTTTGATGGTTTGAAAGAAATTATCCTTAAAACCATCGTTAAGCAGTTTTTTTAAAAATTTAAGTTCTGATACCGTTTGCTTATATTTCTGTTATTTTTTAGTTTATAAAATGTTTTCCTTATTCTACAGTCACTTTAAAAATTTATGTTTTTCAGGTACTTATTACTATAGAACTTTTGACTCTTTTTTTAATCCTGACATTTTGACCTACTGGGCTTGCTGTTCACATTGTTTTGGCTCTTTTTGTGACTATAATCATTTTAAGCATAATTGTATCAAAACTAATATGTGTTCTCTGAGAAAGCATTTGGTGCTATCAGCTCAATATTTAAATTTTACACAAAAAATGGTTTTTATACTTTGATAAATGTTAGGTTTTATCTTCTTCGCCTTACATTATAATCATCTGGTCTATTATTTATTTTTATTTCTTCATACATCTTCTCATAACTCTGGAGTTTTATATATATAATTATATATTAATAATAATATGTCTATCATTACCATATGTCTATCATTGTCTTACCTTTTTCAAGTCTTCATTCATCAATCCATAAGTTCTTGATGATAAGTAATACCTATTTCAAGTGACTATATAGTAGCCCTTCAACAACTGTGAGATAGAGAAGAATTAGTATATTCATTGAGTGAATATAATGCTAATTAATGTTGTAGGTAACAACTAAATTCTCAAAAGAAAAAGAAAGAACAGATAGGAAAAGAAGATTTGCATGAGCTAAAGATAAAGGGAGGAAGTAATTTTTAATAGAACAATCACAAATGTGTGCTTTTATTTTTTTAACTTTTTAAAGATTTTATTTATTTATTTATTTATTTATTTATTTATTTATTTATTTATTTGAAAGAGAGAGAGAACATGAGCAGGGGGAAAGGGAAAAGGAGAAGCAGACTCCCCACTGAGTAGGGAACCCAACACAGAGCTTGATCCCAGGATCCTGAGATCATGACCCAAGCAGAAGAAAGATGCTTAATCAACTGAGATACCCAGGCATCCTACAAATGCGTGCTTTTAGATACTGTTAAAAATAAGACAGATATAGAAGTCCTCAAGATAGCTTCTTTCCAGGTGTTGCTGAAATAAAGTGATGATAGAAGAAATGAACATACTTACCTAGTATGTTCTCCTAGGACAACTGGTCAACCACATAGAGAGCAGTGGAGCCATTTCCCTCCCCTAATATAGCCACTGTAAACATTTTGTGCAATATAGGCTCTATCACTAGAAACAGAGGAAGCCTTCTTCCTCATGCCTAAAAATAACTAGAATTTTCCACTTCCTCTTTCATCTTTTCCCACTCTAGCATTCACCCTGGTGTTCCCACAAAAGAAATGCAAGGGTTTGATCAACCAGAAAACCTGGAAGTGATCTTTTCAATGCTGAATGCTGTCTGAAGCACAGAAACTACCCCCAGTCCAGACCCTTTCCCTCCAGTGATCTCACTGATATGAAAGGGACAGTCCTTATTCTACTTTGTCATTTAGTAATGCCCCTTATAGTGTTTTCTCTTTCTCCAGCACAGCATCTAGTCCAAGGTCAAGCATTGCATTTACTACTATGCCTCTCATTTCTTTTATCTGAAACATTTCTACCACTTTTTCTTTGCCTTTTATAAGACTGACACTTTTGAAGACCATGGCCCCTCCCTCATCCTATTTATTTTAATAGAATAGTCCCAATTATAGTTTTTTTTTGAGGTTCTTCATAACTAGTTTCCAAGTCTGCATTTTCAGTCAGACTTCTACACAGAGATGCTGATGTCTTCACAGGCATCTCAGCTGAAGGTACAGGAAACAGCTCTTCCAGAGTTTTGCCACTGTCTGATGTGAGACAGTATCTTTCCAGCATCTGAAAATATTTTCCTTATTGCTCAACATCCTCTCAACATGAGATGCCACATGGTTTAGGGTTTGGGGGTTGTTATTCCTTTATGGTAATACCCTCCCTAAGCTAATAATTTATGTATGCGTCAGTTCATGTACTTCATCAGTTCATGCTACATTGTACTGTCTAATAAAATTTTCAGAGCTTACAACAGCAAAAGATTATTTCTCCTTCCTGTTACATGTCAGCTGCAGGAAAGCTCTAGCTTTGTTCCATTGTATTGTCATTCTGGGAGCAAAGGTGAAGGAGTAACTCCAACAGGGAATGTGCCACTCTTGTAACAGAGGCATAAAAAACAATGGTAATACTAGTTGGCTCTTAATGCTTCTCCTTGGAAGTAGCATATATTGGTTCTTCTTCTATCATTTTATTGGATGAAGCAAGTCACATAGCCAAGTATGGCATCAATGAAATGGGGAGTTTAATACTGTCACAGAAAGGGGCAAAAAAATACTTGAGGACAATAATGCAATCTACCTAATAGTCTGAACCAGAATAGAACATAGAGAAGGTGGGGAAGCAGTAGAAGCAGGGTGATGGCTTGGTTGATACATAGATTCAGTTTGGGACACATAAAGCAATGGAAATGTTCGGTCATCTGCATATTCCCTTCTCCAAGGAAAAGTCCAAGATTGGATCTGATAGTTCACTAAATCAAGGGTGTCTCGTTGCCTAAGACAGGAAATCCACTCAGTCAGTATAAAGTCAAACTCTTTAAAATGTCCTATATTATGCTGTTTAATCTGCCTTCTAATGACCAATTTTTAAATTTAGTTTTATTGTGGTAACAGTACTTAACCTGAGGTCTACTTTCTTCATAAATGTTTAAGTGTACAATACAATATTGTTAACTGTAGGTACACTGCCATATGGCCGATCTCTAGAATTTATTCATCATACTGAAGTGAAACTTTATGCACATTGATTAGCAACTCTTCATTCCCCCTCCCTGGAGCCCCTAGAAGCACCATTCCAACTCTTTGATTCTATGATTTGCCTATTTTAGATACCTCATAAGTAAAATTATGGAGTATTTGTCCTTCTGTAACTGGCTTATTTCATTTAGCATATTGTCCTCCAGTTCAGCCATATTGTCATATATTAACAGAATTTCCTTTTTGTTTAAGACTGAATAATATTCCATTCCATGTATATACCACATTTTCTTTATCCATTCATCCATCCATGAACATTTACGTTCTTTTCACATCTTGATTATTGTGATTGATGTTTTAATGAACATGGGAAAGTTGACATCTCTCTGAAATCTCAATTTCAGTTATTTTGGATAAAAACCCAGAAGTGGGATAGATTTCAGATGATATTATAGCTTTATTGTTTTTAAAGATTTTATTTATTTATTCATGAGAGACACACACACACACACACACACAAAGGCAGAGACACAGGCAGAGGGAGAAGCAGGCTCCACGCAGGGAACCCGATGTGGGACTCGACCCCAGGTCCCCAGGATCACACCATGCTGCAGGCGGCACCAAACCGCTGCGCCACTGGGGCTGCCCATATTGTAGCTTTATTTGTGGTTTTTGAGGACTGTATTGTTTTCCATAGCGGCTATACCATTTTGCATTCTTACAAACAATATGCGAAGATTCTAATTTTTCCACATCCTTTTAACACTTGTTATCTCTTGGTTTCATGATATTAACCATCCTGACTGGTGTGAGGTTCTATCTCATTGTGGTTTTGATTTACATTTCCCTGATGATGAGTGATGTGGAACATCTTTTCACGTACCTGTTGGCCATTTGCATGTCTTCTTGAGAGATATACCTATTTAGGTCCCTAGCCCATTTTTTAGTAAGGTTACTTTTTTTTTTCTATTGAGTTTTAGGAGTTCCTTATATATTTAGGATATTAACCCCCATCAGTTGTAAGGTTTGCAAATATTTTCTCAGCCAAGGTTGCCCTTTCACTCTGTTGATTGCTACCTTTGCTTTGCAGGAGCTTTTTAGTTTGATGTGATTCCACTGAATTTAATAGTTTTTTTTTTCTAATTTTAAAGTCTTTAATCTATTTTGACTTGATATTTGAATATGGTGTTAGATGAGGGTCTAATTTTACTCTTTTGCATGTGGGTCTCTAGTTGTCTCAAGACCATTTTAAAGAGAACATCCTTTCCCCATTGTGTAGTCTTGGCACCCTTGTCAAAGATTAGTTGGCCATAAATATATGGATTTATTTCTAAATGCTTTGTTTTGTTCCACTGGCCTGTATACCAGTACCATACTGTTTTAATCACTATAGCTTTGCAGTCAGAAAACGTAATCTCTCTAGCTTTGTCTTCTTTCTCAATATTGATTTGATTATTCAGCATCTTGTGTGGCTTCTGCTGAATTTTAGAATATTATTTTCTATTTCTGTAACAAAATGCCATTGAGATTTTGATAAGGATTAGATTGAATTTATAGATCATTTTGGTCAGCATGACATTTTAACAATATTAAGTCTTCCACTCCATGTCTCATGATTCTTGTGCAACTCTCCATTTCACACATTTTGCTCTAATTACACATCATTCTAGTTCCGCAAACAGATCAAGCTCTTCTCACCCTATGCCTGCATTGCTGTCCACTCTTCCCTGAACTCTGTTTGGTCCACTTCCTAAACCTCAGATCTCAACAGAAAAATCATTCTATTGAGACACTTTATCTTATTACACTCTTTAAAGGAGTCTTTCCTACATGGCCATTTGTCTATAACAGTATTCTGTTTATATTCATTCTGTCTTTCCTATAGTCTGTAATTATTTTAATAATTTATTGCTATATTTTCACATTGTTCACTTCCTACACTAACATACAGCCTCCTTAAAGAAAAAAAGACTTCTTTCATTGGGTCACCATTATTTCCAAATCTTTGGCATACTGCCTGGCATATGGTAATTGATATTTTTGTATTAATGCTTTTAAGTGGGTTTCTTATAAAAATAGCATGATAAACTCATTGTGGTAATTTGGCAACAAAATGATGCTCTAAAATAATTTATCATCTCTTTATTCCATAAATGATTCCACAGAGGCATCTTTTAGTTTGATACATGTGACATCAGTGAGTAATTTGACCCTGACTTTTCTGTAACTGGTATTTGTGGATTAATTAATTTGGTCTCTTCCACTGTGTTATTTTTAGGTAAGGACAAATATTGATCAATGTGCTCACAAGCTAATGGAGGTTCTGGGAATAAAAGGATCAAGATACCCACCTCTTCCCTTTTGAGATCTAGCTGGTATTAACACCTCTTTTTTGGACTGAGATGGTCTTAAGGATTCCCAAAGAGAAGGAAAAAGGTTGTGGACTGGTTGCTAAGCGTCAACACCCAGGCTTTGATATTAATGGAAGAGATCTACTTACAGTAGAGATAATGGATTAAAGCATATGAGATCTTCTGACCCAACTGCCCCACTAAGGTTTCATTAGAGCAAACTGGAGAGTTTTATTTCATTTATTCTTTTGTGATCCATTGGGTTCTTCTGTGTGGGAATCTGGACTTAGATATGTTAGGATGTCACTGCAGCTGCTGCCAAGAAAATATCTAACAGCCAGGGCTCCACCTCTAACACAGATTGCAGCACAATCAATGCAAAGGCTGCCGCATGAGTGAAGTGTTTGTAAAATCTCCCTTCTGAGTTCTGCTCCAGCTACAGAAATCATCCCTGTCCTCTATCTTCTATAAATTCTTCTCACCTCCCCTTTTCCCTCTCCCTGACAGTGAGTGGGATCCAATCCTTGACAATCAGAGACATGTGTTCTCCTGGACATTATGGTTGGTATAAGGTGGACTCTAATTGTCCATTTGGATCCTGTGCCCTTAAAGATTGCTAGCACAAGAATCAGAGAAGATACTTTCATTCTCTGGGATCATAACACATAGGAAAAATGTAGAGTGGAGTTGAGTTTGCCCTTCATCATCAAAAAAGAATGAAATCCAAAGGGAAAAGAGAGAGCAGGTGACATTATTTGAACTCCATATTCTCATTCTGCTAGCAGCCACAGCTAACCCTAGAATTTTTATTTATGAGAACCAGTCATCATCTAGTCTGCTTAAGGTAGTAGGAGTTCAATTTTATAATCTGTAAATCAAAGAGTTTTAACCAATATGTATTAAAAATATACAAAAGGAAAAATACCTTTTCCTTCAATTACACAGAATGGATATAGGGGTAGATATTAGCATTTTGCTAAGATTTTTTTTTATCTCCTTGCTAACAACACACACACACACACACACACACCACGAAAGAAAGAAAGAAAGAAAGAAAGAAAGAAAGAAAGAAAGAAAGAAAGAAAGAAAGAAAGAGGAGATATTATCTCTCACTGAGCCTGAATAGATACCATGCTGTTAACGAAGCAGTTACAACAGAGTGAAAAGAAATTAGCTAAAATAAAGCCATTTCTTTTCTATGATGAGCATTTAGACTCACTATTTATGGAGGCAGATATTATCCTTTAAAGTTAACACGTAAAAGTAAATAATTAAGAATTCATATTTTCTCTGGAATTTTAATAATGAGACTGGGTTCTATCTTTAAGTTTTTCACATCTCTCCATCACCTTGAGTCTTGAATAAAATGTACTTTTGCTAAGACTGCTGAACTAGCAACATCCCTTTCTGAGTCCATTCAGGCTGTTGTAACAAACTACCACAGACTACAGAGCTTAAATCAAACATTTATTTCTGAGCTGGAAGTCCAAGAGCAAGATGGCAACAGATTTGGTGGCTTATAAGACCTGCTCCCTGGCTCACAGACAGCCAGCTGTCTTCTCTTTCTGTCTGTCCTCACATGGTGGAGAGGGTAAAAAAGCTCTCTGGGTCTCTTTTATTGGGGCATGAATGCCATTCATGAGGGCAAAGTCCTCTGACCTGCTCACCTCCCAAAGCCCCACCTCCAAACATAATTGCATCGTGGACTTGGTTGCAACATGATTTTTAGGGGGACATGAACATTCAGTCCATAGCCAATATGGTCTCTATCAAGTCACCTCCCAGAAATTAAAGGCTCAAGCAAAAATAAACTGCCATTAAACACCCAAAAGTCCACCTATTTATATGAGGAGCAAATATCACACTCCTTAACAAAAATGTACATTTTTGGTCATGATTCCTGGGATGGGGTTCTGCAGCAGGCTCCTCATATGGAGCCTGCTACTCCCTCTGCCTATGTTTCTGCCTTGCTCTCTTTGTCTCTCCTGAATAAATAAATAAAATCTTAAAAAAAAAATACCTTCCTTACATAACCTCCAATGTCAGATATGTAAATGGTGCTCAACCAGTAATTGGTGATGCATCCCTACTCATTAAAACATGCCGTTCACCATTTATTTTCAATCATTTGGGAGCTCATTCAAAAGGGATGACAGAAGAGTGTTCCATGAAGGAACAACGTGGAGGGGTTGGCAAAGTTAGGGGAATCCACAGGTGTGGGGATGCATGCAGTCTGTTCCTACCCCTTGCTGTGAAGATCCGGTGGGAGAGAGCAGTTACTAGAACCTGCAGACTGTTGTAGCTCTAAGACAGAGCTGCCTGCCAGCAGCTGCAACCTTCATAATGGAATCCAACCACCCCACCCCTTCACAGTGAGGAAAAGGGAATACATTTCTTGATTATTCACTTCCTCTGCTCCCTGATTTCCTGCCGGCCCTTCTATACAACTAATGTCAATTCTAAGTAGGGGCAAGGGAGCCTGGCCTTATAGGTCCATAGAGAACAGCCTCAGTAGGGGCATGGGTCAGAACAGAGTAGGCCAGGGCAGATTTGGGAAGAAAAATGAACAAATATTCAGCTCTTTTTCAGGTGCAAATTATTATCTTGTTTCGTGACACCATGTTTTTGAGAGTGATAAATTTATTAGCCGAATATTTAAGTTGTCTCATTATAAATACTGACTTTGATGTGTTCAGCATATATATCACATGTATCTACCCCAGTCATATGCTTTGTCGCATTGTTTGCCTTTAAATGTATTGCAAGGTCAGTTGCTTTTCTGCTCAGCCTTGTGTTTGTATGTCACGTAATTGAATTATTATGAATTAAAATATATTTATAGAAGATTAGTTTCTTTATATCAAATGAATGCTTTCTGGGAGCAGGTATCATTTCTGGATGTGAGATCTCCAAGATGACAGGCTGAATAAGAGCCTTCTATTCACAACAGAACCAACACTTTGCTGACTTCTTAAACAGATGATACCCTCGAGGTATGGAGAAAGAGATTCACTCTCCCTGCCAAATCCAAGAACCAAAGGGTTTCCAGCCCTCTGACAACAGAGTTCTCTGACACTTGCAGTTGTCAGCATTCCTCTCTGTCTCTCTCTTTCACACACACACACACACACACACACACACACACTTTTTTTTTTTTTTTTTTTTTTACAAATTATAACCATTCTAAACAGGAGAATGGATTCACCTTATTCAGCAGGAAGATAGGGAAAGAGTCTGGTGAGAGCTCTGGAAGGAAAAATTTTAAATTATGAGGCAGAAAACATCTATATATTTTACGGGTAGAAAGAAAGAAAGAGAAAGAAAGAAAGAAAGAAAGAAAGAAAGAAAGAAAGAAAGAAAAAAAAGAAAGTTGCCACTATGCTTTCAATCCTACTAATAGTATGTGGAATTTGTGCAGCTCACTTCTGAGACAATCTACAACTAATATTCAAGGCTGAGGGAATAAAATGTTTAAATCTTTTGAAGTAGGTAGAGGTGTTTCGGATGATTTTTTTTTTTAAATAAATAGTTATCTGCAGGCAGATGTTTAGCCAATGACATGGGTGTGGTAACAGTGTAGACAGTTTCCATTCTCAACCTGTATGGTGGCCATCAAGGAATAAACTGCCTAGATGGGTGTTTAGCTGTGCAGAGTTGATGTATTCAATCCTCTCTTCAATTAGACAATTTGCAGTTCCTTGGAATGTTCTCTCAGGTGCATGGCTCCTCTGCACACCGCCCCAGCCATGGCCCTGGAAGCACGATGAGCTGGAGAAGCCTGTCTGGACTCTGACAGGCATGACACACCTGTTTCAAGAACGTACCACTTCATCACAGCTCCTGATGACATATACCCGCTTTTTCTGCTGTAATCAAAAAAGTTAAACCCACCATCTTCTAGATGGAAATTTAAACATTATCCATGCAAAATCTTTGAACTGACAAGATAAATCGAATTGCAAAGAGTATGATGACAGTAGAGATGTCACGGGTCTGACATCATTCTTCCCTCTGGCTCCCCTGCTGTCCTCATTCTGCCCTACCAAGGCCAGCAACAACAACAACAAAAATAAACACCATACATTTCCTAAAAGAAAGGAAGGAAAAGAAAAGAGTAAAGGACAAAACAAAGCATAGGGAGGGGAAGACAAGATAATGAGAAAACAACAAGGTTATCTAAAGATAAAATAACCTATCATAGTGTTGTGTTTTATAACCCTGAGTCTATACAGGAGTCGCCTGGGAGCTTTGAAAATTCTGATGCATGAGCACCACCAGAACAATGGCATCAAAATCTTTCGAAGTGGACATTAGTTTGGATATTTTGTTTTACTCTTCCTTGAAGTGGTTCCAGTTTATAGTTGGCTTGATACCACTGACTAGATGGTCACATTTAACATGTAACTCTTTTTTTAAAGTTTTTATTTAACTTCGGGTAGTTAACATACAGTGTAATCTTAGTTTCAGGTGTACAATTTAGTGATTATAAGTATAAACTTATACTCCATTGGACTCTCTAAGTTTAGGGATTTTTATGAGCTCTTTTGTGAAGCTATCTTAAGCAATGGGGGTGTGCGGAGTCATGCCAATCAGGGCTTTGATTATATGTCTGCCTACCTATTAGGTTAATGTTTACATGCTGATTGTCTTTTTGGGCCGACATCTGTAGACTTATGTCTTAACTGCCCCAGCTCATGATAGTAACTAATGCTTTGTGGTTGTTTCACGTTAGGATGTTTTGCAAAAGTCATTTCTTCAAAGGCTGCAAAACAGAATGGGAGTGCCATCCTTCCTAAGCTGCAAAACAGGATGTTAACGCTGTTTTGTCTTAGCCATCCTGACACCATATTTTCTTGTTGGGAATCTGGCACTGACTACCTAACTGTCTAACTAATTAACTAACTAACTAACTAACTAACTAACTAACTAACTAACTAACTATATATATATATATATATATATATATATATCCCTTGAAATCAACCTAGGGAAATCTTACATTTCAATAATGGTTCAATAGTGAAGCAGCAGAAAGAGAAATTAAGGAATCAATCCTATTTACAACTGCACTAATAACCACAAGATATCTAGAAATCAACCTAACCAAAGAGATGAAAGACTATCCTGAAAACTATAAAACACTAATGAAAGAAATTAGAGATGACACAAAGCAATGGAAAGGCACATGGATTAGAAGAACAAATATTGTTAAGATGTCTATACTACCCAAAGCAAGCTACGGATTTCATGCAATTCCTATCAAAATACCAACAGAATTTTTCATAGAACTAGAACAATCCTAAATTTTGTGTCGAACCACTAAAGATCCTGGAAAGACAAAGCAATCTTGAAAAAGAAAAGCAAAGCTGGACGCATCACAATTCTGGATTTCACATTATATTACAAAGCTGTAGTGATCAAAACAGTTTGGTGTATACACAAAAACACATAAATAGATCAATGGAATGAAATAAAATATCCAAAAATGAACCTACAACTATATGATCAATTAATCTTTGGCAAGGCAGGAAAGAATATCCAAAGGGAAAAGGTAGTCTCTTCAACAAGTAACATGTTGGGAAAAATGGACAGCAACATGCAAAAGAATGAGATTGGACCACTCTCCTACACGATATACAAAAATAAATTCAAACAGTTTTAAAGACCTAAATATAAAACAGGAAGCCATTAAATTCCTAGAAGAGAAATAGGCAGTAACCACTTTGACACTGGCCGTAGCAACTTCTTACTAGATAGAGGTTCCCTTCTCTGATGCAAGGCAAACAAAAGCAAAAATAAACTTTTGGGACCTCCTCAAAATAAAAAGCTTTAGCAATTAGCTTTTAATGTATTATGTAGATATGTATATGTTTCTGTGAGTAGATGCACATATTTTACATATATGAGACATATATGTAAATCTTGCCTCCTAAATGCCAAATTACTGACAAACATTGTTCTCCTGTGATTATTATTGATTCTACTTTGTCAGGATTTTGTTAATATTATTATATGCTCTACAGTTTTTGGTATCCAATTTTAAGAAATCGTAGACTCATTATTCTTATTAATAAAACAGCAAAAAATGATTTATGCCACAAGATATTGTCCAACATAACATCATTTGTACTGTAACTTGATGCTAACTCTTCAAAGGACAAAAATTCAGGTCAACTTCAAAAAGCAAAAATAAATTTAAAAAATAAATAGATAAAATAAAGCAAAGTGCCTATGCAAATGTTACTCTTTTATTTTTACCTAAAAATTGCTCTGTATTATTTTTTTCAAATGCTCACAAACCACTTATCACTGAAGCTATGATGACTTAAAAGTTATTAAAGCCATAGTGTTTAGACTGAGTTCCCTGACAACAGTAAAACTGACAGGTAGTAAAGTAATAGGAGAGAAAAAAAAAAAAGAGAGAGAGAGAGAGAGAGAGATAGAGAGAGAAAATGGTACCAGCAGAACTCCTGTTTCAATAAGTAACTTATGAGAGACACTTGCTTGTACATTTCCAGGATCTTGCCTTCAGGGAATTTCCCTATTGAGTACCAGGCCTGCAAAACAAAATGCGGGCTTGTAGGAAAAGCTGCTGCTTGGTACATGTAGGGAAAAATCCCACTTCCTTCTCTAATAACCAATATTCTCCCAACATGAAAGAAATGGGCTTTAATGCAAATCTTTATGGATTTACTGTCCTCCTCGATACTCTTGCAGTTTCCAACTCACTGCAGAATAGCGTCAGACTGCATTATACACTAGAAGCACAGTACCATTGCAAGCAAAAGTCTCAGTATCACACATACCAAGGTTTTGATATCATATGAGGGTGTAAAATTTAACAATGTATTTTTTTCTGCCTGGTGAACATTAACTCCTACTGAGCCCAGGGCTAACATATTAAATAGCCTGGCTATAAGCCTTTCATAGCCCAGCTAAAGGTTGCTCCCATACTCCACATATTCTTGGTGCTATAAACATTTCGAAGGGCTTCTCCGGTTTGTAAATCCAGGACTTTTTTTTTTTTTTTCACCCTGATGGAGGTCACCTAAAGGAGGGAAAAGAGTCTACCGTGTAGAGGTCTCTTAAAGCCTACCCATAGGTGGAGAGCCATTAAAGTTCCCCTGTGAGCTAGCCAAAATTGGAACAAATGTCAAAAGCCCCAACAGCTGATGCAACTGCAAAATGTACTTCGGCCCTGAAAGACTTTAGCACTGCATTTCTTCAATGCTCCCAGAAAGCTCTGCATTTGAAATTATTTGTTTAATTAATGACTGCAGGCAAGATATTACTTTTATTAGAAGACAGGATATTTGTTTATGATCCTGTGTGCTATTTTAAATTCCAAATCCACTTTCTACTTTCACATGATTCCTTAAGTGATGCATTCTTCCCGTCTGTCCTAAGAAGCATGAGAGACGGCAGTCGATGATCACAGTTAAATGTGCTTATAAATTAGAGAAAGTGATCTATTGCAGTGGACAAATTTGACTTTGACTATGAATATTAAAAGATAAAAAAAGCAAACTCTAAAATTAAATCGACAGTCTTCCATGATTCAAAGGTCCTCAATATTCATAAATTTGCATACACATTCTGCTACTTTTCTCTAAAACAAGATTATATACCAGTGAACTAATAAAAAAAAACCTGAGAAATGCACTAGAATATTACCATAGTTTGTGAAAATAAAAGTGACTTTTATTTTCTCCTCTATGTTTTCTTAATAGTTTATAATGAATATATTACCTTTAAAATTAAAAAATGCTGAATAAATAATAAAGTATATGATTTATATCTTAGAATTTGACAATGTTTCACATATGTTACTCTTTGGTAAAACTGTGAAAGGAAAATCATCTCCCTGATGAGAAAGTTAGTAACAGAAAGGCATTTCACTTTATTTATATTTTGAAGGTTTGTATTTTCTCACAATTGCCCAAATTAGAAGTTGAAAGTTCAGTAACCCCATCTTCCTATATGTATCCAAATCAGGAGAATCATGTCATTAAATTGCTCATTGGATCTCAAGTGAAAATTATTATACATATAAAGAAATTATATAATAAAGATATTTATTATATTTATATATTATTATATAATAAAGATATAATTTATATCAAAATCCACTTTTCCCCCAGTTATCAAGAATGGGTAAAGAAGCAACAACAGGGCAGCCCAGGTGGCTCATGGGTTAGCGCTCCCTTTGGCCCAGGGCGTGATCCTGGAGACCTAGGATCGAGTTCTGCATTGGGTTCCCTGCATGGAGCCTGCTTCTCCCTCTCCCTGTGTGTCTCTGCCTCTCTCTCTCTCTCTCTCTCTCTTTCTGTGTGTGTTTCTCATGAATAAATAAATAAAATCTTTTTTTAAAAAAGAGCAACAACAATTAGAGGTTCCTCTAGCAATTTTAAAATACCTTCACTTATGTTTTGTAAGATGAAAAAGGTAGGATATTGGATAATGATGCTCATTTGTTTATTCCTCAAACACTTAAAAGCTGGAATATCTTACTACATTCATGGAAAGCCACCAAAACACACTTGGAAAAAATGCCTTATTATATAGATAGGAAACCTGATTCTTGGAAGAGCTATCATGCTCAAGGTCAATGAGGCAGATTTCAGAAGATTTGGGATTTGAACCCAAGTTTCTGAGTCTTAGTTTAGACAAAAGTTTACCATTGTTACTTCTGTTGTTGCTATATCACTTGTTATACACCATTTTTAATATGGAGTAAAGTTAAATTTTGTCAACAAAATATTATAAGACTGTTCAAATATTTAGAAACACTGCAGGAATTCTACAGTGAATACTCACATGCATACCATCTAAATTCTGCCATTAACTTTTAACTATATCTCATAATACTCTTTATCTTATGGTCTGGATTATGTGATGCTAACATAGACACTTCAGTATTCTTCTTATTAGTATTTGAATAGTATAATGCTTCCATCTAATTAATTTTACCTCATTTGCATTTTTGAACATGAAGTGCTTCTCTCTTGTCTTTAGATTGGGTCTTGTTCTTTTTATCTATACTGATAATTGTTGCCTTTTGATTGGAATGCTGAAGCCATTTACATTTAATGCAATTATTCACATAGTTGGATTTATGTCTACCATTTAATATTTTTTTCTTTTTTCTCATCTGTTTTTTGTTAATCTTTCTCTTTTTTTTAAGATTTTATTTATTTATTCATGAGAAATACAGAGAGAGGCAGAAACATAAGCAGAGGAGAAGCAAGCTCCCTGTGGGGAGCCTGATGTGGGACTCGATCCCAGGACCCTGGGATCACAACCTGAGCCAAAGGCAGATGCTCAACCACTGAACTACCCAGGTGCCCCTCTTTTTTTCCTTTCCTTTCTTATTTCAGTTATTTTTAAATTTTTTAAAATATTTATTTATTTATGATAGTCACAGAGAGAGAGAGAGAGGCAGAGACATAGGCAGAGGGAGAAGCAGGCTCCATGCACCGGGAGCCCGATGTGGGATTCGATCCCGGGTCTCCAGGATCGCGCCCTGGGCCAAAGGCAGGGGCCAAACCACTGTGCCACCCAGGGATCCCTATTTTTAAATTTTATATTAATTTATCTATTATTGGCATTAAGCTATACTTTCACATTATCCTTTTAGATGTTGTTCTCAGGAATACTATACACAGCCTGCAGTATTTACAGCATACTTAAAATTAATACCATATCATTTCACATAAAATAGAGAAAATGTTATGTTGTTGCACTGTTCTGCCTTCCATTGTTTCCGATGAGAAATTAGTTGCCATACACATGATTGCTTTCTTATATCCAATGGGGTAGTCTCTTTCTGGCTGCTTTCAATGTTTTCTTTTTTCTTTTTTTCTTTTTTTTTAAGATTTCATTTATTTATTCATGAGAGACAGAGAGAGAGACAGAGAGAGAGAGGCAGGGACAGAAGTAGGCTCCATGCAGGGAGCCTGACATGGGACTTGATCCTGGGTCTCTAGGATCAGGCCCTGGGCTGAAGGCGGCACTAAACTGCTGAGCCACCCTGGCTGCCCCCAATGTTTTCTTTTTACTTTGCTGAGCATGTTCAATTGATAAAATTATGTCTTGAAATTTTCAGAAATTTTTGGAAATTCTTTCTTCAAATATTTTGTTCCTGCCCTTTCTTCACTATCTTCACTCTGGGACCCTATTTACACTTAGGCTACACATTTTAATGCTTGCTCTCAAATCCTAAAGTCCTGTTCCTTTATTTTCTATTTTTGTCTTCCTTTACTTTAGACTCCTAATTCCTATTACTCCATCTCCAGGTTCAATCCTTGTCTTTCTGCTTTTTAAATCTCCACTTGGTCATAATCAGTAAATTTTAAAATTTCAGATTTTTATGATGTGGTTCTTTTTTTTCCATTTCCTACCCTCTTCTGAAATTTCCTATTTTTTTTTATGTTGGTTACAAGTATTTCTCAATAATTGCAATGGTTGAATTAAAATCCTTGTCTGACAAATTCACTGTCTGTTCATGTCAGAGTTGGTGTTGATCAATAGCCTTTTCTCCTACGTATGGATCATATGCTGCTGTTCCTTTATAGCCTGAGGAATTTAGAATTATATGCTGAAGATTGTGAATGTTATATTGTGGGCATTCTGGGTTCTGCAATATTCTTCCAGAGACTTTTCATCGTTTTGCCTAGCAAGCAGTTAACTCAACTGAGTCAAAACTTTAAACTGAGTGATAGAAGCCAAAATATTCTGTTGTCTCTGGCTGCACTGCTTGACATTTGTCCCAGGTTTGGGGAAGAGTTTACATGAAAAATCAGTGCTTCATATTTGTGGTTTCCTCTTCACTACATTCCAGCTGTTAGGATGGCTGTCACTTTTGTCCTTGGGCTCTTCAAGCCGGTACATTTGATTGTGTCTCTTAGTTTAGTCCACTCATACTTGGAAGGCTGGGACCTGCCTTACGGACAAATGCTGTGACATTGCAGAAACTCAGTGGCATTTTCTCTCTTAAATATAGAATGCTCTTTGTTTTATTTCTTATTTTTGTCCTAGTTTTGGTCATTCTTCAATTTATGCTTGTCTACTAAGGAAGAGTTTGATAAGCACTACTTGAGTATGACATGAAGTAGAATCATATTAAAATTAACTTTGGTCTTCTCTTTGTTTCATTTATATTTTAACCTTTGTGACGGTTGAGTCATTTGGCTTAGTGGTTTATGAGCCGAGTCACACTACTTGGATTCAAATATTCGCTCTTTTACTAACTATATGATCTCTGCTTTTTATTTACTAAATGAAAATAGCAATAATAGTACCAATCTCATAGGATTGTTTGTGAGCACTAAATACGATATTTGCGAAGTGATAGGATAGTGACTGGTACATAATGGAGATTTAAATGTTAGCTACTGCTAATATGATTAACATTCTTTTATTAAAATATATGCTATATAATTTCTATCTCTGGAACTCATGCAACTAAAACTCAGAAAAATCTTGTATTGGTCAATCAAATCTTGCACCATTCCCAAATTACAACCTTTCTTTGAAGAAAAAAGAAAACACAAACACATGAATGTGCTTAGGGACACCTGTCTTTGGGAAATGACTGAATTTCAGCTAATTAGAAACGAATTACTAAAGTTTCATGCAGTTTTCCCCCTCTGGCCAATTATTTTATGTGGCTGACTAAGTTGTACTTTTTGCTCTCTAAACAGCAAATGTGGACATGGACTGTACATGGTTTGGAACCTTATTTATTTAGGAGAAGGAGCCATGTATCCTTTAATCAAAAGAGCAAGCTTATTTTCTCGCATCTGGCCGCATGACTTTCTTCCATCCCATTTTCACTTTCAAAAGTCATGCTAGACCTACTGGCGAAGTATTAAAAATTACTTAAAAATAGCGTAATTGTTTTTGAAGCCTGCTTTTTATCAACTCAAAAATAAATTAAAAATCAATCAACTAATGAATCCCCTGTTTCTCTTTGTTTGGACTACCTCCAACTGCCTATTTGCAGGGGGCCTATCTTTGTCAACACGTTAATAGAGAGTAGTGACTGAACAGGAAGAAGTAAGTCTGCTTGGTTTTTCATCTCCTGCAGCTGCCTCTAGCCGCAGATCCAGAGCTTTTAAAATTTAGGGGTATTATGGAAATTATAGACCTTGTGAAGGGGTGTCTTGAATCTTGTGATAAATTTCACAAGACTCCTGAATCACAGGCAAAATTTATTGAGTAGAAACTTCCATGATTTCACACAGCACATCAACAGTGCCTCTGTGGCAGAGACATTCAGTCTGAAATCCAGACCTTTGCAGAAGCTACATTGTCACCATCACTTTTCTTGCATTACATTTGTCTAATTGATAGTGCATCCCTCAGGCAAGGAGCAAATAGGGTTTTCCAAATGTTGGTGAAGAATTTTTACAGGTTGTCATCTTAGAAATATAAATCAATAATAATAATAATAATAAATAATAATGCCCTCATACAAAGCAGATATTTACAGTAAGGCATTAAAAGCAATTCAACAGAAAGCATCGAGATTTAGCAGGAAGAAATGCTTAGCACAATATGACAAAAGCTATCGGGCCTCTAGCTATAATATTTTATTCAGTTCCACACGTTTGAAAGTTTTTCTTTTGCCCAGCAAGTACTGGAAAGTGTTGTTGAATCACTGTTTACCTCGTTTCTTATTGCTTTCGCTTTCTACATGCAAGGATTGATGAATGAAACTTTGCCGCATTCATAACTGAATATTTATACCCAATATTTTTTTCCTTCCAAATAATTGTAGCTAAACTTCTCTTGAACTAAATTAAAAAGCAGGATGCAAATTGTCTGTATATTGTGGTTGCAATTATGTAAAAATATGACTGCATATGAATAAAGGACTGGAAGGGAATATACAGAAATTACTTTAATTATATAAGTATGATGGAAATTACAGGAGTTTCCACATACACACACCATTTAAATTTTATGTAATATTTTGTTATTGTTTTTACAATGATATTTTATTTTTTTAAAGTTTTCCCACTTACAAATTCAAGTCTGTCAGCTTGAAAATACATTAAGTGATTTTTAAATTGAATCATTTTTCACTACTTTTCAGAAGCTCCAGCTCCTAGTTTCCCTATCCCTCCCTCCTGCAGTAAATTCATTCAGTGATTCATTTAACTGAATTTATTGAGCACCGAAAATATGCCAATTCATGTGGATGCAGAGGCCACAAAAACATGTCATGTCAATTGATTTTCCCCTCAAATCTTCCTACTCTCCAGAATGTTCTAAGGATGCCATGTCTGATGTCCACTCCAGCTCCCTTCCTGTCACTGCCAAGTTTCTATAAGCACAATTTCTGAAGCAGGTTCACATGATCAAAATGTAATCCCTAACCTTTGTGGTTCTTACCCCACTTTGGCAAACCACACAACACTCTTCTCTTTGCTCCCCATAAACAATCTGCTTTTCAAGCTTGGTGACATTTTCTCATTTTCCATCATTTCTCATTACAGCAGGACATTTAACAGACTTAACCAGCTGCTTCTTTTTAAACCTCTTCTCCTCCATTCCTTCTGCCACTCTAAAATCAACTTCTCTCTCATTTGAATGATCTCTACTCTTATTTCTTCATCTGTCTTCCTTCTCCTTTACTTATCTCCTACTTTTGAATTCCCCATTTCTCAAAATTTTGGGGTTTTTGGTTTTTTTCACTCTCCAGCCCCCTCCCCCAATGATTTTATCTGCTGGGGCAATGCCTACAACAATCATTATATATATAATTACAATCGCTAAATGTTGTTTGAGGGCTCATTAGATGCCAGGTGCTATGCTAATTGGTTCAGGCTTTGTTTCCATGATTTTTTTAATCTTTACAATAACCATAAAAGATAGAAATTCTCACTGTGTATACGTTCTTGCTGTCTTTCTTTTTCTTTCAAAGATTTATTTATTTGAGAGACAGAGAGAGAGCGAGCACAAATGGGGGGGGGGCGGAGGGAGAGAATCCCCAAGCCTACTCAGCACTCAGCGTGGAGCCTGACATGGGGCTCCATCTCAGGACCCAGGAGATAATGATCTGAGACAAAACCAACGTACCCTTCTCAGATGCCTAACTGACTGAGTCACCCAGGTGCCCCTCTTTTTTTTTTTTTTTTTTTTTTCTTTTCAGGAGAGGATTTCTGAGCTTCTCAGGGTGAATGCATTTTCCTAGGATGGTGCTGTTCCGAGTGGACAGACTGGACTTCAACTCTAACTGTAGAGTCTGAGTGCAGGGACCACACTCCCAAGTGCTGGGCTATGCCCCTGCCTGACACCACCCCAGTAACTGCCAACTCTGACCTGACTT
The DNA here is from genome assembly GCF_011100685.1 of Canis lupus familiaris. Taxonomy (NCBI): domain Eukaryota; kingdom Metazoa; phylum Chordata; class Mammalia; order Carnivora; family Canidae; genus Canis; species Canis lupus. The sequence continues at coordinate 40,079,190 of NC_049231.1, read as the reverse complement.
CCTCTGGCCAATTCATTTCTCATCACTCCCACCCCAACCAAGTATCTGCTAGACCTTTTCACAAAAATGACACATCAAGACCCTATACACAGCATTTAAGAAGACAAATGTTCCTTCCCTAAAATTCTTCTTTTTCCGATCTCTTTACTTATTTCAATGGCATTACCACTGTCATTCATATTCACAACACGGGTCTTCATCTGTGGCTTGTCTTTCCATCTTGTCACGCACATCTACAGAGCTACCAAAATTCATTGACTTTTTTTTTATCTTCCAAATCTCTTCCAGTTTATAAGAAGGAACACACATATATACATATACACAGCACCAAAAGCCACCTAGAAAAGGATTTTTTTAATATAAAAAGTTAAGAAACTATACATGAAAGCAGCGAATAGTTGTCTTTCATATCAAGACATTTAGATAAAATAAAGTTATCCAAAAAATGAAGTTATCAATTGAAAGAAAAAAAACCCTTCAAATTGTATCAGAAAAGAAAAATCAAGGTGTATGTGAAGCCTATATCTAAAATAAAATTAATTAGAAAGACTAAAAGCAAAGAGTATGACAAAACATACAAGACAAACACAAATGGAAAGAAAGCAAGAGTCACGTATTCATGTATTCAAGGCAAAGATGCAAAGCAAAAGCTAATATAACACAAAAACTATACTTCATGACAAGAAAGTGTATAATCTTCAATAACGATAGTGTATAACCTCTACAGACAGTCCTCTGACTTGCTTGAATTTTTACGATTTCATGAGTAGGTGATTGGCTAGGATTTTTTAGCTGCCCTAACCCTACTTTCCTTTGCTCCAGTGGAACCATCCATACTCATAGCACTGAATGTTCTATAAATGACCTCTCCCCTTAAAAGCAGCATGACACAAAGACTGTGAGAACAAATTAGCAAGCTGAGTGTCTGAGTTCAAAGTCCAGCTCTACTACTTACTATCTTTGTAACTTGGGCAAGTTACTTAACCTCCGTGTTTTGATTTTCTCACAAGTAAACTGTGGCTGGCAGTTATATTAACTCACTGGAGTTTATAGAAATAAATTAATTAATATTTGTAAAATGCTTAGGATACTACCATATAGATACATAGTAGTCCATAAATAAATACTCGTTATTGTTAGATAAATATGTACACTTATCTGGCTAAACAGTTTTGTGGTTATTTCTTGACTACTGAATAAAATACTCCTTCATCAAACTTGAAACTTTAGTCCATTATTTATCAGAATATAATCTATCTTTCTAATGTTGTATCCCAATACTCTGAATTCACTCTAAAAGCTTCTAGATCAGGTGATTCATCCTGCAGACTTGGCCACTTCAAGGCTGTCCTTCATACTGAAATGCCACCCTGTCATCTTTGCTTCAAGATCTAGTTCAAGGGCTACTTTCTTTCTGAAAGTCACTCCCTGATTGTCCCAGACAGATCCAGGTCTCCTTGTAAATCCTATCACTCTGTTACCATCCTATAAGAGTAGTGGACTGAGTGACAAGAATGTTACATTTTATTTGCATCACATTTTTATTTCCTGAGATTTTAACCTCAGTGAATAAGGTGGGGTGTGCTCATTATTCATTTGTATATTTACGGTATCTGATGCATATTGTCTCATACGTGTTTTAATTACTTGGGTTCAGAAATACACTTTGAATCAATGAAGGGAAAGATTTTTGCATTTACTAAAACAGGAAATGCACAGTTCAATGCCAAATAAGTTTATAAACACCAGCCAAATAACACACAGCTCAATTTGAATCAGTCATGTGTCCTCCTTGGTTATATAGGAAAATTTTATTATAGTATGTCTCAGATTTCCCTTTTTTTGTTTTGTTTTGTTTCATGGACCACAGAGATACATAGTATCTTTCTGCTTTATATTACTATATAGTGGTAGGGTTCAAGTAGGAAGTCTGAAGAACTTTGAATCCTATCTCTACCACAGGTAGCTTTCTGAACTTGAGGGTTGCAAATTTCTCTGAGCCTGTTTATTCCTGGGTAAAATAAGGTAATATCACCTATCATGCAAGATTAATGTCAAGATTAAATAGACTTCTATGATGCATTTGGCCCACAGTAGGAATGCAATCAAAGATAGATAATCATAATAGTTGTAATAATAGTTTTTCTTTTAAGCTCTGATATATCATTCTTTTAATTGTATCTGATTATATTTAGATTTTTACCAAAGGCAGGCTTTATCTTCTCTATATTAGCAGTAAGGCTATAGGGCTAATACTGTATGCACTTTCACTTCAGGCTCCTTATTTATCTCATCTTTCTACGAAAGTAGATCATATTTTGGGAGTTATCACTTAGTCCACTCATCTTCCTAACAGTTTAGAACATCACTTGCCAGAGGTCTGTTTCTTCTCATGCTAATAATACTTTTCTGCTATACTATATGTTGGCAAATAGAACTCCAAATAAAAAAATATACATATAAAAAATAATAAATGCTGTTTTATTTTTGACTCAAAAAAATCCTTTTTTTAAAAAAAAAGATTTTATTTATTTATTCATAAGAGACACACAGAGAGAGAGGCAGAGACACAGGCAGAGAGAGAAGTAGGCTCCATGCAGGGACCCGGATGGGGGACTTGATCCTAGGACTCCAGGATCACGCCCTGGGTGAAGGGAGGGACTCAACCACTGAGCCATCCAGGCGTCCTTGCTATAAATATCCTAAATATTCTGTAGGATCATTTACCTGTTCATGAAATTGGTATGTGATAATACAGACAGCTTGTAAGACAATATATGTTTGCATTATCCGTGATTAATGTATGATGTTTCACTAATACCTTGGAAGCCATTAATCAATGGGACAACTTCTGAAATGCTCTCTTTCTCCCTTTCACACCACACTGTGCTCCCTTCCTATCTCTTTCTCTCCATGCTTAGTTTTCTCTCTCCTTATCTACTTCTTTTTTCCACTCTCATTCAAAATGGCGGCCATGACCAATTGATCTGATCTCTTACTAGAACTTTCAACCTCTGGGTAGGGCTGCTTTAATGAGCCTTGCTTTATTTCAAACACTACCACTTTCCACCAAAAACAGTTAAAATCATTCAGTGGGAAGCTAGCAATTACTAATCTTCACAGTCAGTATATCTATTGAGGTTTTCATCATCTCCCAGTAAAGGCGTCTGTATTATTTGGTGTCCTCACATCTGTTCACATTCGGATGCATGATTGGGAGACTGTCAAAATTGATCTCTAGTACTTGTTTTCTTTGTCTCTTCAGCTTGCCCTCTTGGATGTCTGTATAATGAAGTTGCTCATCTGTAAAATGGGGATGAAAAGATTAGAGGCAATGAGTGTGCAGCACTCAGTCAGGTCCAAGTGCTTGCAAAGGGCATCAGTCATAGAGGGTCTTAACAGCATGTTAGGCTGCATGAGGCTGAAATTGCAGGAATCTGGCCTGGAAAACAAATCATCTTTAAGAATTCTATTTCCATTAGAAAACACATTTTGAGATCCAAACAACTAACTTATGACTATGTATTGGAAACCCAATTAAGATACCAGATCCTGTAGTGGAGTAGGGGCTAATCTGTGAGTTATACACAAATAACAAACACAATCTAAGTAAGACAAACTATTAATCTTCTTATTGTTTTGCCTAATTTTAAGAACAATTTCAGTATTTGGAGCAGCTGGAGGAATAAAGTTGGTTGTTGAAGTAAAAAGATTAATATTTCACTTTACTTTCCCCAAGGAAAACAAGAGAGCTGTTCTTGGTAAACATTTACTAATGGGCCTTCAGACTCAAGAGTGTGAAGATACATTAAATTACTCAGAGCTTATCCTTTCGTAGGGGAAAAAAAAAAAAAAAGTGAGATGTTGATTTTTCACACCCAGAAGACCAGGGAGGCATTTTTTGGTAGTAGAAGACACCTTGTCCAAATGACTTTTCACAGAAATTTTTATTACACTATAAAACTTGACATTTACCTTCATGGGCTTAAGAAGCCAAAATATGTTTATGCTGACTCATTACTATAAAGGAAGTCAGCAAACTGAAATGAGAACAAAAGACATATTTTGTCATAAGCAAAAGAAAGCTACAGATGAGATAAATGTAGAATGTTTGGTAAACTGCAAAGTGGCATAGCCATCTATTCTCCAATTTAATGGAGTATTTTTGAGCCCCTACTGTGTGTCAGATACTGCACTGTGGGTGCTCAGAATCCCTGTCAACAAGATAGACAATCCCATGAGCATGACAGACAAAGAAGCATCTACCTGGATTACAGCAGTTAAATCCTACTTGTTCCGCTGGCATAAGAAAGAGCAATCAATCCAGAAATCTGGAGATTGCCAAGGGTTGAGTTAGACCATTGAAAGCCCACACCTTTGCTGACACATTAGCAACTCAGAAAGTCATCCATCAAAACTTGGAAGTAGAAATAGGTTTTTTTTTTTTTTTTCAAAATACCCAACATCCCTGGCACCTTCCTAGCAGTACTGCAGTACCATAGTCATACTCCACCTGCATATGCTTATCAAAACTTTACCTAGAACTTATACCTAAAGGCATAGGAATGAACATTCATAATAAAGTTACTAATCTAAGGGTGGTTTTCATGTTCACTGAATGAAATTCTTGAATTAGGATGTAGTGAGAGAAGGCGCCCAGGTGGCTCAGTCAGTTAAGCACCTGCCTTCAGCTCAGGTCATGATCCCAGGGTCCTGGGATAGAGCCCCGTATCAAGCTCTGTGCAGAGTGAGGAATCTGCCTGTCACTCTGCCCCTCCCCCTTCTCATGCTCTTTCTCTCTCTCTCTCTATCAAATAAATAAATAAAATCTTAAAGAAAAAAAAAAGGGAGGTAGTGAATGTGGAATTTGCCAGAAGAATCACTAGGTGAGACAAGAAAGAGTAATGGTCCCCATTGGTAGTTGCTGACTAGTCCTCAGTAAGATCGTGTTTACAGATGAATAGATCTATCTAAAGATACATCCACAAGATCCCACTTTCTGTCAATAAACATTTTTCTGCAAACTAAAGGAAAAGAAATATACTCAGATAAAACTACAGGTGTGAAGGGTCCTGTTTCTTGGCGAATTAGCATCCTTGTAAATACAAAACATACACTGGAAGAGTACATTAGTTAAGTAGAAGAAACAATTGATCTCAGTAATCAGAAGAGCATCTCATCTAAAACGTTCCCTCCATGGTCAACTTCTTGATCTTCCAGCTTATGTTCTCTTCCCACTCTTTTTTCTTCAAAGCCTTACTTCCCCAGGAAATTCTGCAGGGCAGTGACTCTCCTGGATCCTACCTTCCGGGCAAAGTCCTGTTTTCTATCCCAGATATGGCAAGTAGCTAGCTCATCAACACACAAAGAGTTCAACTCCTTTCAGTGCCTCTGCCAATCTTCTTCCCCCCTCCCTTTAAGATTACCCTATGTTCTTATTAAGAGAAGTTGTTGGATTCCACTTTAATTCATTCCAAGCCTATGCCTGTTTTTTGGTGACAGAATCATAAGAAAACTCTAAATTTTGGTAAAACTAGTCAGTATGACTCACAGTGAGTGGCCTGCAGTGACAATTATTCTAATGACGTTGCCTGGAGAAAGTTTGACTGTCTGACTTGACCTCACCTTGTAGTTCAATGAATGACTCTTAAAATAATTAATGATCCAGGCAACTAATAGAGTTGTAATCAATTATCAGAAATATCCAAAGCATAGGCAAAGCACAAAAATTTAGGCACAGATATAACACAGCTAAATGGAGTAATAGAAATTATGATCCCTAAAAATATTTCATTTCCAGAATTTTGTTTGTCGTTAACAAGATCTATGCCTGCTCTTGGGGACCTCACAGGCAAAGGCAGTGAAATGAACTAATCCATATGTTGCACATTCATTAAAACCAGGCAGTGTCTTGCAATTACAAATTAAATTGGTACATCTGGAAAAAGGAGTACTAGGATTTACAGGTTGTTGTGATTTTTTTCCTTATCATAAAATAATGGAAATTGTAGTTCTGATTTTTATTTGATTAAAGGAATCATTTCATTGTTCTAATTGGAAAGGTATGTAAAACTTCCAGAATATGGACATATGGATCAGCTTTACTAATAGTGTCTGTTAATTTGGCATTGTTAACAGTCTGCTTTTTCCCTAGTGTACATATTTTTAGTCAGAAAGTAGTTAGTTGAGCAGTTTTTCTTTAATTTCCACTTTTTTTTCCAGAGGGCTTTTTTACTTAAAATGTGTTGAGAATTTTTATTGCTTTTATGTCTGTCTGAATTTTCTCAAGTAACACAGTTTTTATGTGTTATTTGGATAAAGACATTTTAGAATCCCCCTAGAATAGTTCAGTTTGGAAAACATCCTATAGACATGATTTGCTGGAGGCAAGCTAACATTACAGATTAAAAGTCTACACCAAGACAATAGAAAAAAAAAATCATAGTTTCTTCATATCAAAGGGAAAAATATTTTTAGTGTTTTTTTTTTTCACTGAGCCTGAAACACCTATTTAGAACTTTGTCTGAAACAAAAGGACATCATGAGTATCATAAAATATCACTCCTTGCCATTTAGTATAGCCTACGCTTGTAGCCATGTCCAGGAACAGGTAATATACATATCGGGAAATTATAGAAATTCCTTCACAACTGATCGACTGATTCATGCTAAACAACTAGATGGTGGTCCAGAAAATTGAGGAATGAAACAAAATAAAAGAACCACATCCCCCAAATGAGCACATAACAAACTCTTACTGGTTGAAAAATAGTCCCCATCACTTGCCTTCTGGAGCTGACTACTTCCTGTTTATTTATAAACAAACGCAGAAAAAGAAAAATACAGTGCTGTCAAAAGTAAACACTTTCAGAAACTCTCTAGTAATTTCTTAAGTCAGAAAATGTTTTACTTATTGCTAAAGCTGCTTTGTCTTATAGCTCCACTTACTGCAGACTAGTCACTGGGAAGCTTGGGTGTTGCCTTACCTTATCTGACCTTGCTCAACTTTGCCTCACTTCACTTTGCCTGACCTCACCTTGCCTGACTTCACCTTGCCTGATCTCATCTTGCCTTACCTTATCTAAATTGCATTAAAGAATCATGTACTTGACTTACATTCAAATAAAAAAATAGTTCAATAAGATGTTTTATTTTCAACATTAGATAGATCTTTCTGCTTTTTTATATTGTTTACAAAGGCTAACGTTTTTATTGCATTCCTTTAATAAGTATTCAACTTTTTTGCACTTTATACTGATATGGAAGATTCTGTTCATAAAAGGTCCATGTAATGACCATATACATCTGAAACCTACACTCATAGAGAATCACCTGTTATTTCCAGCAGAAATACTTAATTTTACCTTCAGAGCTCTCAGCTTATGCAGAATAAAAGGTAGAATATGCTTAGTTTTATATCAAGGTAAAGAAAGCCCAAGCAAATTACTAAGAGGCAAATCCAAGGCATCTTTGTAACTTAAACAATGCTTCCATAATTGAGCAAAATCATTACCCAAAACTTAAAAGTCAATCCTATAGGGATGTGGCTAATCACAACTGCCTACATGTTGTTGTCTGTTTTAGGGGAAGAAATAAAGGAAGAGAAACCAGAAAGCATGCTCCATAGTATCTCCTTGATCTGCCTTTTCTGACATTACCTTTCTTTTCTAACTTCCTTAAAAATCTTCGGTATTGGAATCAAAATAGCAAGTTCTTCATTCTCTTATTCAGTAAAGATGTCAAATTATTTATTTACCATAAAGATGTGGTTGATTCTCAGCTGGTACACATCAATACAGCCGTTCCAACGGTAAATATTATAAGTTTGAACTAGTCACTCCCAAAGCACCAAGGCCTCTGCAACCCAGAATCCAGTAGATCTTCACTGGTAATCCTGCTTGAACCCAACAGCTGGAGTCTTATCTTCATGGTCAGTGGCCTCACCTTGCCTTAATGATTGTTAAGTATTTTTAATATTATCCTTGAGTATAGGCAAGCATTTTTCTCCAGAAAGTCAGAAAGGAAGAAGACCTTTCATTTCACCATCTCTGTGGGGTCATGAATATATGTAGGCCAAAAGACACAAAGCAGACTCTTTGTGAGATCCAGTAAGCCCAACCCTGAGAAAATGAAAATCAGAGCAAGTGATTTTTCTAAGTGCAGTGGGCAGGGATGATGATGGCAAGAACCGAGCACAGACCAGGGCAGGCAGCCTCAGCACAGTCCTTCTGGAGAAGGAGTCCCAGGGTCCCAGATCAAGATTTAACAAAGAAGACTGGGGACCTGGATCAGTTGGCAGTGAGAAATGGTAGTGTGGGGAGCGGGCTGAGTAAGGGAGTAAAGAGGGAACCAGAGATAAATGTGGCCTACTTTATTATTCTCCAATATTATTTTCTAAGAGCTAGTCTGATTGCATGAAAAGTCCTAGTAGAAAGTTCCATTTCTTGGAAAGTTTCCCTTTCACTTGGCAAACTGTCATTCTCACAGCAGTAGCTCTCCCTACCCTCCTCAGCAGAGTGAGGTGTGCCCTACTTTGAGTTATAATTTGCCTATTGACTAGCACATTGCCTCCCTTAGACTCGGAGATCCTCAGGGTTAGGGATTACATTTTAGTATCTCTGCATATCCAGAGCCCCATTCAATGTCGGCACATAATCGTTCCTTAATAAATGTTAGTGGAATAGTCCTCAGTTGGGAGCTAACAAGTATGCAGGTAGGACAGCAGTATTACCCCATACTGGGTTGGCAGGAGAGGGCTTCTTTGAATGAATAGATGATGTGTAGGTTCGTAAGCTTCCCTGGAAACACATTCCCAAAAGTATTTTAAAATTCCTCTGTAATCTTGTTTACATTTGAATTTGCCCAGCTAGAATGTAAAGGTGATTTACTCAGCAAGATAGTGACATTTAATCCTGTTCTATGTTTTCACAAATACAGGATTAGGGGAAAATAAATGACAGAATTATTACTGTATTTGTGTACACAGGCAATATTCCCTTTGCCCTGAACTATTCCACTCAGCCAGCAAGATCTTCAACAGAGGGGAGGGAGAACCAGCACACAATGCCTTTTAGGTGTCTTTGAAAAATTAGCACAAAAAAGAACATCTTACTTTAGATTAGTAGGATGCAATGCAACCTCGTGAAGTCTTATGGAAAAATGCTTATCCCTTTCACTTATTTCTGGGGTTGAGATTGAAATCTACCACCACCGGTAAATTTCTAGAAAGGACTCTTCTCCTATATGCCTTCTCTGCACCAGCAGGACAAGTGGACACAATGGGAATGGAAGGTATATGCCCTCTATTTTAGTCACTCAGGCTACTATAACAAAATACCATAGATTGCGTGACTTTAAAATGATTGAAATTAATTTTCTAACAGTTCTAGAGGCTGGAAGTCCAACATTAACACACCATTTGATTCGGTTCCTGGTGAGCACTGTTGTTTCCTGGCTTGCAGATGGCTGCCTTCTCTCTGAGTCCTCAAGTAGAAAAGAGAGAAGGAGAGAGACAGAGAGACAGAGAGAACTCTGGTGTTTTATCTTGTAAAGACACCCATTCTATTATCTCATCTAAACCTAGTTATGTCCCAAAGGCTCTATCTCCAAATACCATCCAAATACCATCGCACTGGAGATTAGGGCTTCAACATATGTCTTTTGGAGGACACAAATATTCAACCCATAAAACCCTCATGTGATAAGGTAATGAGTATCTTCACTAGGGAAGAGTGGATTTTCTGTTCCCTATAGAGACAAATCCCTGTACCTGCATATCTGCTTCCAGCTGAAACTGAGGTTAAAAAAACCATTACCCCTGAGCTTGGCACAGGACTACTTGAATCATTCAAACAGGAATACAGAACAGGATATAGGTGCAAGAATGTGGAAGGCATCATGTATCAAAATGTATGCCACACAATAGTAGTTTTGGGGATATTTCTGAGGCTTCTAGGTTGAAGACTCTGGGCCATTACCCAGGGATCATGAGCATAAGTAAATCCCTGAGATGCCAGGAACTAAAGAAGGCTGTTGAATTCTAATGACCCTGGTGTATTTTAATATATCTGACTATATCATTCTCTATGTGAATGAATACCCCACAGGACTAGTATCCTGCAAGCTCTCATTGGAAAATATTTACCTGAGAAATGCTCTTCATTCCTGTTGAAGGAGGTAGAGGGCGGCCCCCTGATTGGGGTCAAGTTTGAAATCCCCTATTTCACTGTCTCTGGGATCCAGGTCCTGATACATGAAGATCATTGAGAAAAGCAGTTACCAGGCCCAGCCATGGGTTCACTATATCACCCAAAGTGGCGATTATCAACTTCATACCAGCTAGGAGAGAGAAGAGGTGGGGACTTGGACGTGGGGCCTTCCCTCTCCCTGGGCTGGGCAGTTGACTTGAGAGGGAGGAAGATGGGGGATGTGTATGAGGGAAGGCCCCCAACTTAGCAGTTTCTGCTCCCAGCACCTGGCTTTCTCCCTGCCTTTCCCTCAATCCACAGTCTGGGAGGAACAGCCTGCCTCCCCCACCTCCCTCTGCCTCCGGGCTCCTCCCTCCTCCAGTTTTATATGAAGAAATAGAGGAGGGCCTCAAAGTCCCCCTCATGAGTGCCTACTGCTGTGACCTGCCTTAGGGGTATTGGGCCTCTCCTTCACAGCTACTGAGCCCAGAGGCCATGCTGGCCCACCTGGAGTTTTAGGATGGTATTAAAGAGAATGAATCTAAAAAAAAAAAAAAAAAAAAAAAAAAAAAAAATTGTCACTACTGATAGGATAAAACCTGAAAAAAGTGGCAATCACAGGGACTTGTTCATGAAGCACAATGTACCTTTTTAACAGGGGATTGGGAGTCCAGGGGTAGTATGCATAAGGACTCTCCTATGTCTTGGATAATAAAAAGCCTCATTGTCATTTGAAAGGTATGCTCATTGGGGTGCCTGGGTGGTTTTTAAAAATCTTTTTAAAAAAGATTTATTCATTTATTTATGTATTTATCTGAGAAAGAGAGAGAGTGTGTGAGCTCCTATGTGTACACAAGTGGTGGGAGGGTGGGCAGAGGAAGAAAATCTTTATGTAGACTCCCTGCTGAATGCAGAGCCCCATGTGGGACTCAATCTTACAACCCATGAGATCATGACTGGAGCCCAAACCAAGAGTTAGATACTCAACTGACTGAGCTACCCAGCCACCCCAATAATAAGTCTTAAAAAAAAAATATGCTCATTTACTCACCATCTGGTCTAGATGCTAGAAGGATCCATCCCTACTCATAGAGATTTCTTCATTGAACAAACCTGAACTGTACAATATTAATCATGTGCCAGATCTTGAGTTGAGGACCAAAGATGTAGAACTAAGACAAGGTGCATACACTGATTCCTGCCTGTACAGACATTCTGCTTAATGGAGACAAGAGTTCCTTGAACGTTGGAGCTTGAAGTGTCCATAAATATTACCTAACAAAACTCAGAACAAGAGTTAGCCTGAATAGGCCTATCTTTGTTAAAGAAATTGATTCATTAATAGTCTTCCAAAACAGAAAGCTCCAGGCCCAGGTGGACTTAATGGTGAGCTCTACTAAGTATTTAGAAAGGAAATTATTCCAATTCTCTCTGATCTCTTTCAGGAGACAGAATCAGAGGGAACACTTTCCAACTCATTCTATGAGACCAGCATTACCCTAATATCAAAACCAGTTGAAGACATGGCAAGGAAAGAAAATTACAGACCAGTATGTCTCATGAATATACATGTAAAAATCACCAACAAAATCAAGAAATGTATAGAATGCATTATGTACCATGTGCAAGTGGTGTAAGGCTGGTTCAACATTCAAAAATCAAGTAATGTGATCTACCATAGAACAAGATAAAGAAGAAAAGCAACATGATCATACAAATACAGAAAAAGCTGTTGACAAAATCCAACACTCATTGGTGATAAAAATTCTCATTAAGTAAAAATAGATGAGAACTCCCTCAACTTGATAAAGAATATCTATTTTAAAAACCCTTAGAACAGACACTATACTTAATGATGAGAAACAAGAAGCTTCCCACTAAGATCAGGAATAAAGCAAGGATGTCCCCTCTCAACACTGCTTTTCAACCTCATATTTACTAGAAGTTCTAACTAACGCAATAAAAAAAATAAAAGAAAAGGCATACAGAATGGGAAAGAAGAAATAAAACTTTTGTTCATAGATGGCATGATCATGTATGTGGAAAATGAAAAAGTATTGAAAAAAAAACTGGAATTAACAAGTGACTACAGCAACACTGTAGGATACACTGTAGGATACAAAAGGCAATTACTCTCCTATATACCAGCAATTTAAAAACAAAAGTTAAAACCGAAAATATAATATATTACATTCACAACCCCCAAAATGAAATACTTAGCTATAAATCTTTTTTTTTTTTTTTTTTACTTAGCTATAAATCTATTAAAATATGTGCAAGTTTTATATGAGGAAAACTACAAAACTTTGATGTGAGTAATCAAAGAAAAGCTAAATAAATACAGAAATATTCCATGTTCATAGATAGGAAAATTCAATATTATCAAGATGTTGGTACTTTCTTTTTTTTTAAGATTTTATTTATTTATTCACAAGAGATAGAGAGAGAGGCAGAGACACAGGCAGAGGGAAAGCAGGCTTCATGCAGGGAGCTGGGCTTGGGACTCGATCCTGGCACTCCAGGATCACGCCCTGGGCCAAAGGCAGATGGTCAACTGCTGAGCCACCCAGGTGTCCCAAGATGTTGGTACTCTCCAACTTGGTCTACAGATTCAATGCAATCTCAGTCAAAAAAGCTTTTTGGTGGATGTCCACAAACTGATTTTAAAGTTTCTATGAAAATGGGGACATCTGGATATGTACATAAAAAAATGGATATGTACATAAAAAATGTACTGGATATGTACATAAAAAAATGAAATCTAAGCACAAATCTTACATGCTTCACAAAAACTAACACAAAAAAATGGATCACTGACCTAATTGTAAGAAGCCAAATGATAAAACTCTTAAAAGTAACATTGGAAGAAATCTAGATGACCTTGTATTTGGTGATGATTTTTTTAGGTACAACACTGAAGGGCACAATCCAGCAAAGAAATAATTGAGGGGCACCTGGGTGGCTCGATCAGCTGAGCTTCGGACTCTTGGTTTTGGTTCAGGTTGTGATCTCATTGGTCATGAGATTGAGCCTTATGTCAGAGTGTGTGTTCATCAGGGAGTCTGCTTGAAAGATTCTCTCCCTTTGTCCCCAGACTCATGCACTCTATCAATCAATCAATTAATCAATCAATCAATCATTTAATAAAAGAAATAGCTGATAAGCTGGACTTTCTTAAAATTAAAAATTTCTTTTCTGTGAAAGGCAACTTCAACAGAATGAGAAGACTACTAACTGACTGGGGGAAAACATTTGTAAAGGACATTAATAAAAAACTGCTATCCAAGATATACAAAGAATTCTTAAAATTCTTCAATAAGAAAACAAACAACCTAAATATAAAATGGACCAAAGGTCTTCAAAGACACCTCACCAAAGAAAGTATACAGGTGGCAAGTAAGCATCTGAAAAGGTGCTCAATGTCATATGTCATCAGGGAAATGCAAATAAGACAATGAGATATCACTGCTTACTTATTAGGATGATCAGAATAAAAAAATAATAAAAAATACTGACAACACCAAATGCTGATAAGGGTGTAGAAGAATAGGAACTCTCATTCATTGCTGGTGGGGATGTAAAATGGTGCAGCCACTTGGGAAGAGAGTTTGGTGGTTTCTTAGAAAACTAAACAAAATTTTACATATGGTCTAGCAATCACCCTCTTTGGTATTTATCCAAAGCAGTTGAAAACTTATGTGTACACGAAGTCTACACAGAGATGGTTATGTCAGCTTTATTCACTTATTATTACTAGAACTTGAAAACAACCAAGATGTTTTTCAGGAAGTGAATGGATAAATGGGGATCCATCCAGGTAATGGAATATTATTCTATGACTAAGAAAATCAGCTTTTTATACTTGAAAAGATATAGAAAAAATGTAAATGCATATTATTATGTGAAAGAAGCCAATCTGAAAAGGCTACATACTATACAATTCCAACTATATGACATTCTGAAAAACACTGAAACTATGAAGAAAACAAAAAGGTGAGAGGCTCCAGAGATTAGGGGAGACAGAGGGATAAACAGGTGAAGCACAGAGGATTTTAGGGCACTGAAACTACTCTGTATATTACTGTAGGGGTGGATACATGTCATTACACACTTGTTCAAACTCATAGAATTTACGCCACCAAAAGCAAACCCTAAGATAAAGTATGGAGTTTAGATGACAATGGTGTGTAAGTATAGGTTCATCTCTTGTAATCAATGTACTGCTCTGGCTGGGAATATTGATAATGGGAGTGGTTGTACAAGTTTTAGGGTAGCTGAGGAACATCTATGTCATCCACTTAACTGCGCTATAAACCTAAAATTGCTCTAAAAACTAAAGGCTATTAAAACTCATTTCTCTCCCTGTCTCCCATTTTGGAAATAAGGCCACTAGAGACTAGGTCAATTCCCCGAAGTCAAATGACAAAAGAACTAGACTATACATTTCAGGGTTCAGGGTTCTGTTAACAATAAGCCAGTTTAGTTGGCCATGGGAAACAGGGTATATTGACTTGGTTTAGGAAAAAGGAGAACAAAGTGTCTTCTCAATAGAAACCTTGTCAAACACTTAATCCAAACACAATGTACATAGAATGAATCACCAAAACAAAAGACAACAGTGCTTTTCTCTTCTGGATCTTGAAATACCTAAACCTCAAAGGGGTGTCACATAATTATGGAGGAGTCTGTTTCAATAATATCAATAAATATCTACCATTTATGATATTAATAGTGGTTAGTGTTAATGGAATACTTGTGTTTGTGATAGGTGTGGTGTCCAGCCTTTAATCCTTCAAATGGCTGGATAGTGAGAATGGTGTTCTCACTATTTTAGCAAAGGGAAACTGAGGCATGGGGTAGTGCAGATTCTTGTTGAGGATCTCATGGAAGCAAGAGGCAAGGCTGAGACTGAAACCCTGTCCTCTCAGATTCTGAAATCTGTGCTTCTAAGCACAATGCTACACATCCCTAAGGGAGACCTGAGCATTCTATAGCATTATAACTGCAAATTTATACAGCCTAGAAGTCGTGATGGGATACTTAGCATAAAGCAGGTAACTATTGGATTTGGGCAAGGTGCAAGGCAGGAACTCAATACATATCCAAATACAGAAATAAGAAATACAGTTCTTAGGAATTTGAAAATATCTAATTTCAAAGTTTAATACATAGTTTTTAGAATATAACTGGGGCTAATGGTTCAGGAATTTTACTCAGAAATCTTGACTTACTTATAAAGGAAATGAATTTAAGTTCAGCTTGCTTCATAAAGAAACTAATCCAGATATTCTTGGCATGGGAATTCTGGATGAGTCAAGACTTAAACACACACTCACACACATTAGTCATGCAATTGTCGAGTATTCCACGACTTAGAGTAACACTTATTTTCAAGGAGAGTAATAAAAAAGTACTTTTTCATGCTGAGGTTTTCATTCATAATTACTTATTTAGTCACAAGCAGTTTCTGCAAACCCATGACTCCTTGAATTACCTATCTATGCAGGGAAAGCTGTCCTGAGTCTGTATGTCTTTCTAGGGTTGTCCTTAGGAGAGTCTGAAGTTTGAGGAGGAGTATCCAAATGTTTGCTCCTCCATTTTATCCTGGACTGTTTTCATATAAAGATATCTCTCCCTTTTCTCAGATGTTATTGGTTAATGAAATCATTATTCAATACCTTTATTTTATCTCTACCAGAGACTATAAAATTTTCAGTATTCTGAATTCCCCAGGAGATGTCCCTCCTCCCCATATCAGGGCCACTGCCTGTCTGCACCCTGGTGGTAATTAGTAAGCAGCAAGGAGGAGGTTTTTAATGTCTGGCTGCACAGAGGTATGGCGACAGGAAGGTGCTAAGAATCCATTATTCATGGTTTGAACAAAACAAAAAAGTAAAAAAACAGAATCTTTAAAATGGGAATGGTGCCATTTCTCTAACCTTACCAGCTAGTCAAGCACTGGTCTGTAACTGTGGAAAGAGAGCAGATGTGACCATGTAATGCACCACAGCCAGAGCAGCTTGAGTTGCCAATGGAAAGAAATGCTAATAAGAATTAAATGACTCAAATGTAAATAAGGAAAAGTATAAACAAAAAAATTCAAACCATAACGTAAAATATAAATCAAGAGCCACTGAGCATATAGAGTTCTGTAAAACTCAAAACCAAGTTCCTAAACTAGCTGGAAGCAGGGGAGTGGGTTGCTAAGCTTTGCATTTTTGTTTTCCAGAATGTGGAAATCACCAATCATCAAAGTGCCACCTTTTTCGGATAATCATTGAGGGAAAAGCCAAAGCCTGGAAGAAAGCAAAAATAAGGAACAAACATGGGCAAGTACACAATAGGTGGGAAAAAATAAACAACCACATGTTTTGAAACCTATATTAAGAATTCAAGAATAGATTTTTAAAAGCACTGCGGTAGTCCTCTTGGAAGGGGGAGACCCTCAGCAAAGTGGTTAACTGACATAGTTGGAAAAGTGAGAAGGCAAGTTGAAATGATCTCCAAAACGTGGAAGCAAAGCCAGTTTGGTATAACTTGATTAAGTGACCTTAAAACGATTTGAAATATTAATTAATTTCTCTGTTTGTTTAAAATTCCATTTGAACTTGGTGCAGGGGAAAGTGCTCAGAGTAAAAATCACCCATAATTTCACTTCACATCAATAAGCACTATTAAAATCTTATGCCTATGTTTCCAGATATATCAACTAATACTGTATATGGCTGCCATAAAAAAAACACACTAAGCATAGTATTTGGAAAAACACCTATAATAATTTGAAATAATTTGTGAATACCCCTTTTAGCACTAATATTCTTCTACAATATTATTTTTAATGTATACATAAGCATTCCATTTCATAACCCTATCACAGCTTACTTAATCAGTTTCCTAGCTGCTATTTGGATTATTTTTACTGTTCCCACCATCATCAACTACACTTGGTGAATAGTATTATGCCTAAATCTATCAATGGTATCCTTAGGATAAAATTTTACGTTTCCTAGAGATGAGCCAAATATACAAGCATTTTTGAGTGTTTGATGTAACACTAAGAAAAATTTCCTTCAAAAAAGTCTTTACCCGCTCAGCCCACAAGGACCCCATCACCATATGTGAACATGTTCGCCCTGCAACCCTACCAGCTCTGGGTGTCTCAATTACTGTAAGCTCGATTGAGGGAAAAACATGATCTTGCTGTTTTAACTGTTAATTACTAGTGAAGTTAAACGTGCTTATTGGCTATTTTTATATATTCTTTCATGAACTGCCTCTCTGTGTCCTTCATTAACGTTTTCCCTCAGGGCAAAAGAAAAGTTTGTCCTTTTCTTACAGAGCTTGTGAGTTCTGATGCTGTTGGTAAATTTCCTGATTAGCCTTGACACGTTTGCCTGCATTTCCAAGAGGACAGAACTTGGCTTTATAATCTACTTATTAATTCTACTGTTTTTCTATTTTCTATTTCATTAATTTGTTTTTCTCTTGTTTTCCCTAGATTTATTTAATGATTTCCTCTAAAGATGCTTGAGATGAAAGGTTAATTTATTTATTTTCATTATAATCACTACCACAGGGATCATGTCTGCTTTGCTTACCACTAATGCAGTGTTCAGAATATGGTGAGCAAAAAATAAAAGTCTTTACTCAATTAATTAATGGAAATTTAATGATATGAATTTTACTCTAAGTTTGGCAATTTCCATAATTAATTTTGGATGCATATCATTCACAATTCCATTATTTTTTAAATAAAATGAAATTGAAGGTTGATTACTTATTTGCCCTAAAATAATTAGAGTATTATATCTATAAACTTCAATGTAGGATAGCCACTGTGTTGTTGTGTTTTTTTCTCAGATAATTTAACAGGTAGAAATTCTGTTTTCATGGAATAAGGCTATAGTTTATTTTTATGTACTTTGTTGCCTAAAAATTGATCGATTTTTAAAAATTGTCCCAAAGTTAAGGAGACCCAGAATTTGCGTAATTTTCACTTTTCTCCCAAGATATTTGTTAGCAACAGAGAGAAAAACAGGAACTTTGCAGTTGGAGAAATTCAGCAGTCACCATCATAACCAACTAATTAAAGTCAGTATCACAAATAATTAGACATATCAGGCCAGTGAATCCCATATGATGCACTGGGAAGGAAATGATACCATTTTATGATATTTCTGCCAAAACTCTTTAACTTCAGTCCAATCTGAGAAAACATCAGATGAACCCAAATTGGGGGACATTCTATAAAACAACTGACCAAATATTCTCCAAAAGTGTTAAGGTCATGAAAGACAAGGTACACAACAAGGAGCTATTCCAGAATGAAGGAGGCCAAGCAGGAATTCAACATGAAATCCAGGATAGGATCCTGGAGTAGAAAGACTTTAGTGGAAAAATGAGTGATATTTGCAAAGGGTCTTTAGTTAATGACATTGCACCAATTGTTGATTGGAGTTAAGCTGCTTCTCCCTTTAGGGAAGCTTGGAGAGGGGTGTAGGGAACTGTCTGTACTATTTTTCATTTCTTGTAAATCTAAATTTGGTTCCAAATTTCTTTTAATTGTGTCTGATCTATCACTTTCAAACTATGTAATCTGATAAAACTCTTACTGTTTTAGTGTCCTTATCAGTAAATCTAGAAAAACAGCTGCATCAAAGGATTATTCTGAGCAGTAAATACATAAACTCTCTTAGCTCATTGTACAGGCTCCACAAATGTTTAATGCATCTAAAATGACTGTCTTAAACACTTCTGAAGGCAATGCATATTCTTTATCTGTAGGATGCAAAGTCTGATGCAAGTCTACTAAACCCATATTTATTTTTTAATTTACTTTATCTGCTGAAGACAGAAAAAGGGGTATCAAAATTTTCCTGTCATTTTCAATTTTTGAAAAAAATTGAAATAGACTTTTGTGGTATTATTTGGTGGATCAATATTTATGGCTATTCTAATCTTGAGTGTATAATACCTGTTTCTTTGTACTCTTGATTATAGGGCAATCAGTAATACTATGGATGCTTCCTCTTTTTTTTTTTTTTTTTTTTTTTCAGAGAGAGAGGAGAGAGAACATGAGTGGGGGGGAGCTGGAGACAGGAGGAGAGAGAATCTCAAGCAAGTCCCAGCATGGAGCCTAACATGGGGCTCACTCTCATGAACCTAAGATCATGACCTGAGCTGAAATCAAGATTTAGATGCTTAACTGAATAAGCCACCCAGGCGCCCCTGGCTCTTTCCTCTTTATTTATAATCCTCTGGCATATAATTTATTCCTTCCTGTGAAAGGCTTAGTCTTTTATTAAAATGATAATTATTTGTATATTTGAGAATGTTGTCTTTTGTCTGTCATGTATGTTGAAAGCATATTGTCTTCATATACCTTTTGTGTTTTATTTGCACCATGTGAATTCATTTTACACCCAGTGATACTTCTGCTCAGTTCCATGGTTTTTGGGGGAAAAAAAAGTATATTTAACAAGTGTTGTCTCTTGAACCACTTGAAATGGTTCTACCTCAAATTTCTCAGGCAGAAGTCCAAAGACAAAAGAAAACGTGTATTGACTATTCTAAAGGACAAGTAGCCTGTCAGGAGTCAGGAAGGGGGTGTCTATAGGTGTGAGCTTTAATTCTGGGCCAAATTGTTTCTTGGTTCAATTTGAGTTGGCAGCCAAATATCATTCATTGGCTTTCTCTCTGGTTTCCACTCCTGCCCTTATGTCAATGCAAGTGAGCCCCGTGTTCCCCCATATGCTGTTCATAGTAGTTCCTGCAGGGTTTCCTAAGATTCTAGAGGATTTGTGTATGACCCCCCACCCCACCCTGCTGTCCCAGAGTTCAGCTCTCCCTTCCCTAGAGATCTCTTCCACCCACTCCCCTGGCCAACGTTAGCTTTATCAGAATATAAAAAGCAAATTAGTCAGTTTTATCTTCAGTCTTCCCTCAGCTATTCTGGATCTTAGGGAAATGTGGATGAAACCCTTGTCCAGATGCCACTTCAGGTGCTAGCCTCCTTTGCCTAGTTTGGTGTTGTTTTAAGATAGTAGGGAGACAAAGGTATGAGGTCAAATTGTCATGTAGAACTGAAAAATCACCTTAATGGAAACATCAAATGTCAGGTGAGTAACTCTGATGTGATAAATCCAGTTGGAAACAAAGCAAAAGTTTTTATTTTAAATACATTATAGTTTTTGCTGGAATCCTTTTTTTTTTTTTTTTTTTTTTTTGCTTTAGATGGGGAAAGTGGGAAGTATAGACATAAAAAGCTGGAAAATGGAGGGAGAAAAACAGTGACTTGGTTGTATTTTTTAAATTCCATTATTCCAATCTGTATGGCAGTAACTCCCCAAAGTTTATTTAAATTCAGTTTTTTTTCAGCTGAGAAATGGGGAGAAATGTTAAGTTTCCTGCCTCAGAAGGTTGTTTTAGGGTCTAGATAAATTATTCTCTGCAGAAGTGCTTTGTAAATTTTAAACCCTTGTCAGTGTTGAAACCTTGCACAACTCAAAAGACCACCATTTACACTAAAAATGGTGCCCTCTGAGCAAAAATCCCATAGAACTCATGTAAAATACAAAGTGAACAATAGTCCCTGCAGGTGTATGTGTGGTCCTGAGACATTCTGAGCACTGTTAGTACAATTACAAGTCAGACCCAGTAAATGATAAAAAGATACAGTGTGGTAGGTAAGACTCAATCAAAAGGAGACTCTTGTGTGAAACCATACTTGGTGTCAGAGAATCTAATGAGAATTCTGGGGCAAAGTCTGAGGAGAATTTCAAAATCTCATTCCATTCCAGGAATCAGTGAGTCAGGGTATTTGGTTGCTGGATCAAACAACACGGAAGACTTAGAGGATGCAGCGTGGTTTATTGAAAAGAACCCACAGTCTTGGTGGACAAAACTGATGAAGATAGCCAAGACTGTTGGCAAAACTTCATTGAAACATGTACCCTACCAGAAGGACAGCCTGTAGCCTTGCTCTGGACATGGATCTCTAGACCAAGAGCAGCATCTTTCCCTGGGCATTAGAGAGGCAGAACCTCAGACCACATTCCAGATCTACTGATTCAGAATCTGATTTTAACAAGGTCCCCATGTGATTTGCACACATTAAATGTGAGACATTCTGATCTACAAGGATCACTTTAGGTCTTCTACACGTGATATTTAGGGTGGTGATTACCGGATGATGAAAAGCACACGTATAACTCTATATTTTGGTAGCACCTGATGTTTTTCGCAGAACTCTCACAAGCATTTGTTCGCTTGAACCTTACAACTACTCATGAAGAAACAGCACCAAAGGCTTTAATCGCCAGGACAAAGTTAAGTGAATTGAACAGAACGGCCTGTAGAGATGATCACCTTATTTCCTTTCAAGTAGTAGTTTTTTGAAGCTAATCCTTCCTTCTCATAAAATCCCATAGGAATTTGCTTATATTTTGATTAAAGCAATTGCCACAACCTGCCTTGTATTAATGTCATTTATGAATGTTGATTATGACCCCAGGGAGGTCTGGTATTCTCCCATAGTACCTGGTACATTACTGGCTCACAGTAAGTGAACTCAAAACTTGAATTGAATCTTCTATAAAGTTCAATTTTTTTTTGCAGTTTTAAAATTATTTACTTATAAGGATGCCAGGCTGACTCAGTCAATAGAGCATGAGACTCTCAATTTCCAGGTTGTGAGTTCAAACCCTACATTAAGGGTAGAGATTACTTAAAGCAAAATTAAAATTATTTACTCATATATTGCTGATGGGAATATAAAATACCACTTAGGAAAACAATCTGACAATTCCTTAAAAAGTTATGCTGACACCATCTGACCCAGCAATGCCACTCCGAGGTATTTACCAATAAAAATAAAAATATACATTCACATAAAGAGTCATACGAAAAGTCCAGAACAGGGGCAACTGGGTAGCTCATTCGATTAAGCATCTGCTTTTGGCTCAGATCATGATCCCAGGGTCCTTGGATAAAACCCCACATTGGGCTCCCTGCTTAGCAGGGAGCCTGCTTCTCCCTCTCCTTATGACCCTTTCCCCCACCCCCTCCCCCATGCGTGTGCTCTCTCTCTCTCTCTCTCTCAAATAAATAAATAAAATCTTTTATGGAAAGTCCATAAAAGTTTTCTTCATAATCACCAAGCACTGAAAAAATAAATAAAACAAATTTCCACCTGCTAATGAATAAACAAATTGGGATATTTTCTTACAATGGAATACTACATGGCCATTAAAAGGAAAGAAATACTGAAACCTGCAACAGAACACATGAACCTCCAAAACATTAGGTTGTGTCAGAGAGCCACGTACAAAAAAACTGCAAACTTTATGATTCCTATTTGTATGCAATTCTAAACAGAAATGCAAAACTGCATTAGCAGAAAGCAAATCAGTGGTTGTAGGAGGACTAGAAATACAGAAGAAAACTAAATATAAAGGGACACAAAGGGACTTTCAGGGGTGATTAGAATGTTCTACATCTTGATTGTGGTAAAGATTTCACAACTACATACAGTTGTCAAAACTCACAAAATCAGACACAATGGGTAAATTCTATTATATGTAAATTATAAATCAATAAAGCTGATTTCAAAATTACGGTTAGAAAATTTGTGGTTAAGATATATCAATAGTGTGTTTTCTAGGTTCACATAGTTTTATATGTTTTTGACAAAAACATTTATCATATCAACTTCCATTTTCCTCTCCGTATGCTTACAAATGATGTGATGTCAGAAAAAGTTACAAAATGGGGGCACCTGGCTGGCTCAGTTGGTAGAGCTCATGATTCGTGATCTGAGGGTTGTGAGTTCCAGCCCCACATTGGGTACAGAGCTCATATAAAATAATATTTTAAAAGTTGCAAAATGATCTTTTCATCTGAGAAGGAACAACTGCTTTTGCCTAAAGGCTTATCAATGAGATTTAAACAAAACCTTTGGATGTTTATACCAGTGAAGAAAAGAAAGAAATGAGAGACAGAGAGGGAGAGAAATAGAAAACTAAGTAATATATTATAAAAAGCATTAGAGGACCAGAGATAAAAGGAGGAAAGAAATCCCCTACATAAGGTCAAGAGTGTTGAAGTACTGAAAAAGTCTCCTGGGTTACTTCCTCTTTTTCCCCTAGTTTTATTGAGGTATGATTGGCATAAAACACATGTAAATTTAAAAAGTACAATGTGATGGTTTGGTATATATACTGCAAAATAATTACAACAATAAGGTTGGCCAGCACCCCCATCCCCTCACAGAATCATCACTTTTTTGTGTGTGGTGAGAAGATTTAATATCTACTCCCTTAGCAACATTCAAGTATAGAATATAGTATTGATAATTCCAATCAATAGCCATGCTGCTAATTATAGCTCCAGAACTTACTCATCCTATGACTAGGAGTCTGTTGCCTTTGTTTCCCCATTTCAACCACCCCACTTCCAGCCCCTGGAACCACTATTCTACTCTCTACTTTTATGCATTTGGCTTTTTAAAATTCCACATGCAAGTGAAAACATGGGGGTATTTGTCTTTCTCTGTCTGACTTATTTCCCTCAGGATAATGTCCTTGAGATCCACTCATTGTTGTAAAGGGCAGATTTCTCTACCTTTTTATAGCTAAATAGTATTCCTTTTTTTTAAAGGATTTTATTTATTTATTCATGAAAGACAGAGAGAGAGAGAGAGAGAGAGAGGCAGAAACACAGGCAGAGGGAGAAGCAGGCTCCACGAAGGGAGCCCGACTTGGGACTCGATCCCAGGTCTCCAGGATCAGGCTCTGAGCTGAAGGCGGCGCTAAACCGCTGAGTCACGGGGGCTTCCCCGCTAAATAGTATTCCATTTAACACTTTCTTTACCCATTTATCCATCAGCGGACAGTTAGGTTGTCTTGGCTATTGTGAATAATGCAGAAATGAACATGGGGGTGCAGATACCTTTTTGAGGTAGTGTTTTTGTTTTCTTTGGATATATATACCCAGAAGTGGGATTACTAAATCATCTGGTGTTCTATTTTAAAATTTTTGATGAAATTCTATATTATTTTCTCTAGTGGCTGTGCCAATTTACATTCCCACCAACGGGACACACATTTCCATTTCTCTTGCCTTTGGACACTAGCTGTTCTAGTGGTACAATGTGGTATTTCCTTGTAATTTTGATTTGCATCTAAGGATTAGTGATGCTGAGTAGCCTTTCACACATCTGTTGGCCACTCATATATCTTCAATGGAAAAATGTCTATTCAAGACCTTGCCCATCTTTTAATCAGATTTTTGTTATTATTATTACTATTATTTGGCTGTATAAGTTCTTTATGTATTATGGACATTAACCTCTCATAAGATTTAAGTCTTGTAAATATTTTCTCCCATTCTATAGGTTGTCTTTTTTGATTGCTAATTGTTCCTTTAGCTGGTGCAGGAAATGTTTAGTTTGATGTCATCCCACTTCTATAATTCTTTGTTACTCATGCTTTTGGTGTCTCACCAAAAAATCTTTGCCAAGGTTCATGTCAAAAAAATTTTTCCTTGTTTTCTTCTAGAAGTTTTTCAGTTTCAGGTTTTACAGTTAAGTCTTTAATCCACTTTGACTTAACTTTTGTGAGGGGTGTAACATAGGAGTCCAACTGCGCTCTACAGCATGTGTCCACCAGTTCTGGCATGAGTCACTTTTCATTCTACCACCCATCCCTACAGGATAAGTGAGGATTGTTTTGCCTCTTTTACTGAGTTTTGAGCTGTGATTTCTTCTACTCTCTACTACCCAGGGTCATTTTATGTAATACCACCTTTTAAAATATTACCCGCCTCAATCCATCTGGCCCAAGTCAATTCTTTTTTTGAATCTCTCAAATATTCAACCTAGCAAGTGCTGAATAAACATTCATTGAGCAAACTAAAGATTTCATGAATCAATAGTACAGCTAACATTTATTGAGTCTATGTTCGCCTACTAGGGAGCATATTTCAAGCATTTAACATAATTTAACTACCTTAAACTTAGCAAGAATCTTGAGATAAGTACCATTATCATCCAAACTTTATGGTAGAAAAAAAAAAGGGGGTGGGGGTTAAAGGGGATTGAACAACTTGTTCCAGGTAAATCTCGGTCTCAGGCGGGACTGAGAGATGCACCACCACGCAACGTAACACCAGAGCTCAACTCGTGTGTATCCTACCACACCATCCCTAGCATAGGACAATGGGCAGACTCTCCTTCTCCTGGTGGCATTCAAGTTTGACCTGGAGGAGATCATTTTTGTTTCATTGATCTTGGTAAGGAAGCTGTGAGAACGTCAAAGCTGCTCGGTCAGTAGTGATTAAATGAACCAAGCCTTATTGCATAGGGGCTCTGGGCGAACATTGTCTTTCCAAAATGGCAATCTTCCTGAAAAGTACGAAAAAATTAGTTTTTGTTTCCTTTGACATGTCATTTCTCTAAGCAGTCTTCTTAACTCGCTGCTCTTCTGACCCCCTTAGTAGCAGATACAATTCATTTCTTATGCAGACTGACAAAAACGATGCCCGGTATATGGCACTGCATATCTTGACTTCATTATTTCCTCATAGCAAAGACTTGAAACTGTAATGTGTGAGAAGGAAAAGGTGCCAACATGACATTTACTACTGCTAATATGAATCTGATTAATTCTACAACAAGAAACATCATTTAACTCTTCGCATTCTACAGTGAGGGAGACTGGGGGAAGCCAGCGGAGTACCCTTACCCAATCACACACATCACAGGATTCTTTGGGGATGGAGTGATAATGTAAACACCACCTCGGCAAGACACATCTGCAAATTTCCTGATACAAAAGGGACCTTTTTCCTGCAAAAAGAAAAAAAATCTCCAAGCCAGGCACAGGCAGCTTTCTCTGCTCAGTGCTCAGCTGGGACTCCCTTCAGCTTTCAGGGGAGTTTGCTCATTGAGGGGAAAACAGACCCCTCTTGGTGACCTGGCCACCAAGAGCCGCAGTACCACTCTCCAAAGCATGCGGTGGCTGGTTTTATTTTCTTTTATTGACTCCCTCGAAATGTTCTTCATTGTCCTGTGGCCTCAGGGTGCATGTTCAAAAATGATTCTACATTTCAGCAATCCTGTACTTGGAATTGCTATTAAAAAGAAAATGCCAGAAGACTACTCACTCTTCTCACTTAGGGGTGGCTAGACTAAAGAAGAATGCCCTTGCTCGTGACCTTAAGATTAATTTCAAACACACACACACACACACACACACGCACACAAGTTTCAGGTAATTCAGGATTCTGTGGGACATCTAGTTGGTAACAACTTATTCCTGACCTGTTTTCTACAGAATATTTCTCATTATAGAAAACTTTGATTTCAGCCAGGCTCCCCCTTTCTTTTTTTAAGATTCTATTTATTTATGAGAGACACAGAGAGAAAGGCAGAGACAGGCAGGGGGAGTAGTAGGCTCTTGTGGGGAACCTGATGCGGGACTTGATCCCAGGACCCAGAGATCACAACCTGAGCCCACCGCAGAGGCTCAACCGCTGAGCCCCCCAAGGAGCCCCACCCCCTCCCTTTTTATCTTCCCATCCTCCTTCTCTCCTTACAGCATACACATCTCAAAATATTTATACATCGTTTTAAAAAATCACTTTATTATCTCCCATTGACTGTTGGTAGTAAATCTTTGAGTTCTTAGAATGTATACTAAACTATCATGCCCCCCAAACTTTGCTTTCCCTCAACTCTTCTATTGGCAGTGGTTATTGAAAGCTAAATATTGCAGTTCTTCAATTTGATTTCCCCTCCTAACAGGTTTGGCTAAAATGTCAAACATGTAGAAACTGTGAAAAATACCATAGAATGTGCCGAATAATGTATCACAAGAAAAATGTTTTTCATCAACACACACGCGCGCACGCGAGTGCACACACACACACACACAGACACACACGAAAGGAAAAAAAAGGGGGGGGGAGAAAAAGAAAAGTGGCTCAGGAGATTGAAACATGCATTTGATCATGTGTCCCTAATCTTTTCCTTATGTATTTAGCATGTATGTACTCGGGAAGCTTGGCAGTTCTAAAGAACAAGATCACTTTCTGAGGTAGGTCTTAAAAATTCTTTCCAAAACGGTGTTTTAAAGAGAGTGAGAAGTAACTATCTTGTGCCTTGGTAAAATAGCATCCCCTCGGATTATTTATCCCTGTTATTGTTTAGGGCAAAGGCGTGAAAGTTACATGTCAGTGGCAAAGTCGCAAGGGTGAAAAAGCCAGAGCTCCCCCAAGCAAATAACACTAGTGGGTCAGGAAAAGAGAGACGGGGCATTTGGAGCCGAGTTTATTTTCGGAGGTAAATTGTACGTGCTCCTGTTTACAGGCTACTGGTGACCAAGGGCGGCCACGGGGGCTGCCGCTTTGCAAATCGAAGAATACAAATAACTCTGAATGCAGGCAAATGACACATGGGGCAGGGTTTTAAATGTGAACACATGCTCCGGAGGAGCCCATGCAGGAATAAAAAAAAAAAAAAAAGAATGTTCCTGTTTGGTTAGTTTAGATTCTGAAAGAAGCTTTTGTGCGTAAAGATGTAACGGGATCCCGGGCTGGAGCGCTGCCCTGTGGCATATAGGTCACGGCGTCCGTCCCAGCGCCCGGCTCCGAGCTGCCAGCTCGCCTGTGCCCGCCCCCTGGCACCGCCTTTGTGAGCCTCCTTTCGCTTTTGCCAGGATGATTAAGAAAGGGCCCCATTTGTGCCCCTCTGTGGAGGTCTTTAATAGGGGGGCCAGGAGGCTGCGGAGAGGTGTTTTTTAGACGACGGATGCTCACAAAAATTAAAGAGCGGCTCTGTTGCAGCATTATAAAACTCCACTCATTGAATACCGTCCAGAAATCTGCTGGTTCAATTTCTTCGTCCCATCTGTTTCCCTCTCCCTGGCTATATTTGTTAATATTTCCTCAAGCAGCATGCTGGATTGCCCTCCCTGTGCCGGAGAAGAGGGCGTAGATTGATCATTTTTGCGGGCCGCCGAAAATGTTTAGTTTGGGAGGGAGAACAGGGCATTGACTTGCTTCCTGTCCAGAGTCAGAGACAAAACTTCTCAAAAAAAAAAAAAAACAAAAAACAAAAAACAAAACAAAACAAAACAAAACAAAACAAAAAAAAAAAGGCCTATAAGGGAAAAAAAAGGAAAAAGAAAAAAAGAAAAAAAACAAAAAACAAAAAAAACCCACAGAGGTTGTTTTGGCGACCCGGGTGGGGGTGGGGAGCGCGGGCAATGTCAGGAGAGCCATCAGCCTGCTTATCTGTCTTTCTACTTTGGCACGTGAAAGCTCCCAGCTCAGCACGCCATGTGTCAAATCTATCATTTCGTATGTCAGCAACCATTATTCCCTCTTTTGTCACCAGTTTTGACCAAAGGATGAAAAATTGCTGTCTTACTCAGACAAAATTATTGCTGGGGATGAAAAAAAAAAGAAAGAAAAAGAAAGGGGAAAATAAAAAAAGAAAGAAAGAAAGAAAAGAAGGCCACTCCAGTACAGAGGAGTAGGCCAAGG
Source organism: Canis lupus familiaris (assembly GCF_011100685.1). Taxonomy (NCBI): domain Eukaryota; kingdom Metazoa; phylum Chordata; class Mammalia; order Carnivora; family Canidae; genus Canis; species Canis lupus. Next base: position 40,050,460 of record NC_049231.1, on the reverse strand, counting down.
TGAAACGCGGGGAGACTCTCCTCAGATTAGGTCTGGGTTAAGAGAATATTGATCTGTGTGCTAAAAACTGTTGATCTCTGAGCAGAGGATGACAAATGGTGGCAAACAAACAAACAACAACAAAAAAATTGACTGTCTCCAAGGACGTTTGAGCTGCTCCGTGTTTTCCGCTAGTATTTGTTTGGTTTGTGGGTTTCTACACTGGGGATTTCAACACAAATAGGCAAATATTAAACAGAAATGAAGCAGCCACAAAAAACGATACAGGGGAAAATCTAGGGTATGGGCAGAGAAGCCCAGAAACTGGGCAAGGTCCATCTATATGTTAAGTAGCACGAGCAGTGAACATAGACAGTACTCCTTGTCTATACTCGTGGGTTATGCATTTTTTTTGGGGGGGAGGATTGTTTAGTGCTGGATTGTTATAAATAGGAGAGAAGGGCTCTCATCCAAAGTAGGTATCTTTAATTACGGCAGGTTAGGCACTTAAAAAAAAAATCCAACCACATATAAAGTAGGATGCTGACGTTCATAAACCCACAAATGAAAGGAAATATAGAGGCTTGCATTCATTAAGCAAATGCAGTATGACAAGGCACAAATTCAAATTGTTTGGGGGTTTGAGTAATTTTTCCCAACTGTACGATCTGAACTCCAAGTATGAAGAAGGGATCGAAAGAACATAAGATACCAACAACTTGCTCTGCATTCCAGAAGAATGTGGGATTGTGGCTGAGGGCAGGGACATGGACCCGTAGGCCCCAGTTGGAATTTATCTCTTCAACTCTTCATGTAACATTTGAAGTGTGATTTTTTTTTTTTTTTGAAGTGTGATTTTTAACCTTTGTGATCCTCAGAGACCACTCGTCTCATAGGGTATAATCCCAGAGTATTTGTGTGAGGATTAAAAAAATTAGGGTCTAATTTGACCCAGCACAGGGTGGCACAAAGGAGGTGTGAAATAAATAGTAGCTGTACCGATATTATCATTACTTGTTTCTTCATAAATGTATGGGTTTCTATTAGAAAATCCCTTCTCTCTATTCCTTCACAGACTCTGTTCCGGGACACCTGGGTGGCTCAGCCAGTTGGGTGTCTGATGCCTGATTTCTGCTTGGATCTCTATCTCGGGGTCATGGGATTGAGCCCTGTGTCGGACTCTGCCCTCAGTGGGGCATCTGCTGGGGATTCTCTCTCCAAGATTCTTTGACCCTCTCCTAAATCATGTGTGATATCTCTCTCTCAATTAAATAAACAAACAAATAAATCTTATTGAAAAAAAAAACAAAACATACTCTGTTCCTTGCACATGGAACACACTCACTCACCCCCACCCATTGTCCCCTTGACTCCCTCCCGTCCTTCAGCTTACACCCCAGCATTATATTCATAGAGAGTCCTAACCCAGCCTGCCCCTTCCTCACCTTCCCCAAATAGTATTGGACACTCTTCATTATTCTCTCTCATGTCTCCCTATTTAGTTCTCCAGGGATCTGTGTACTACAGTTTCTCCCATACTCACAGATGAATCTACTCATTTAATGAATTATATTAGAGCTACTATTTCCTCAGTAGTGAGTATCTTACCATAGACCTGGTGAGTAAAGGGACAGAAGTGCCACCATGTGAAAGGCATGTCTAGTCTGTTCTGTTTGCAATGAACTCCCAGCCCCTAATCCAGGGGCCCATCTGGAGAAGATGTTTAAGTAATATTTGTTAATAGAGTGAACCAACAAATGAATGAATGAATGACTCCCTCAATACCCCTACAAACCAGGATCCTGTTGGAGAACAGATCTGGGGGTCAAGGGGCAAGGGTCCTTGTTTTGACTCTGTGACTTGGAGAAAGACATCATCCCTCCTATTTCTGGGCTTCTGGAAGACACGAGGATGGCTTCACAGGGGAAGAGCTCACCTCTCAAAAGGCCTTCTCAGCCTGATTTCTCTTGGATCCTAGGAGCCACTCACATCTTCCTGTCCTGAAAAGTTTAAATGTTTCAACTTCATAGTTGAAAAGTGTGTTCAGATGCAGTAATACTCAGTACTGATACATGAAGATTGTGTTTACACACCACATGACAGAGCCTGATGGAACACCTGACACATCAAAGTCTCTGCTAAAATATATGATTCAAAAATTAATTGTGGAATGAATGAAAGAAAGAAGTACATTAGAGCTCTGTGCATGTATCATTACTTAAATGAGAGCGAAGGAGTTGTCCAAGACAGAGTCTCTCTTAACACTGATTTTAATAGCTCTGTGTGAACTCTCATACTGAATATATGCAAATTAGCTGCTTCCCTCAGATTAAAACAATGTGTCTCCCTTCTCTTTCACTAGGCAAAAGTTTTGATCAGGTTAAATATACGACCACAGTTCAAAATTTCGGAAGGAGAAAAAGATGTTGCTTTTACTTCTTGTGCCCACAAATATAATTTTGTTTCACTGAAATAAAACCAAAATTAACAAATTTAATTGCCACCAAATGGTAATCAAAACCATGAAAGCATGTTTGAGCAAGTTGCTCTGTCTTATGCTGTGAAATGTGAGCATCAGTAATAGACTATTTTATTTTAGATGTTTTCAAGGAAAGAAAAAGTTTTCTTTTATTTGAAACACAGCACGTAGACTAAAAGTTGTTTCAATACTAACTAAAAATTTAGTGCAGCGTAAAATGAAACCTTCACAGAAATGAATTTCATAATTTAGTGTACCACATACTTGTAAACTAAATGTTCCCAAAGAGTAAATGTTAATATTAACTAATAGTGTAATTTTAAGAACACTGGGTTTACAGTTAGGAAGACTCATGTTCCACTCCCAACGGTGTGATTTTCTGTCTTTGTGTGTTTTCTGGCAAGAACCTTAGTCTCTCCAGCTAATTTTCTCATTATAAAACTCACAATTCGAACAAGATGGGTTGCTTTGAGAATTGAATTAAGTAATATATATCTTCCTACCTACATCGTTAGAACACAATAAAGATATATCTATAGACTGTTATAAGTAGTTAAATTTCTCAGAAATTTTATAGTGCAATGCAAGCATACTAAACATCTTGGAGATTCAAGATTTTTTTACCTGAAAATTCACTGTCATCATATTTATTACAAAATCTAAAAAACTGTCTATTATGAGGTTTTTTCTTCATTAAGAAGATATCCAAAGCAATGCAAATGAAAATATGAAACCTCATAAATGCATAAATATGGAACTTGCACAGTTGTTTTGTACTAATAAGAAATGTTTGCTCTTAATCTACTTGAGAATTCGGTGTCTAACACATTGTCAGGATACCATAAGAGTTATTAATAATAACTCCACATATTAAAATTATTAGCTTTAAAGTGAAATTCCAAAACAAAATTTCCTAGCCCCACATGGACCTAAAATGATTCTTTAGCGTGAGAGGGATAAGAACGTATAAATTGGCTGTAAGTTAGAAACCTATCCTCCGCCATTGACCCAAAGGTCTTCCTTCAAGTTAGCATAAAACATGCTTGGATGTCCTGATCATTGTTTCTTTCCTCTTGTCTCTCTCCTGGTCGCTCTTGTCTTGACTGTAATCCTCTCTTGCTCACTCTTTTCTTCCTGCATTTCTTTCTATTTTCCTCCAACATACTCTGACCTGATTCCAAAAAGATATTGGGAAATGTGCCAGCAGGAAAGAGATGATACAACCTAATTAGGATATTCATAAATCTAATAAAAACACTGTCTACAAAAGCAACATTTAGGGCAGTGCCCTGGACTAGCAAAAGGGCTTCTTACCTTATCCCTAAACCTGAAGGCATCAAGGTGGGGGTCTACAGAGGAGGGTTATGGGGAGGCAGGGGGGTCTGGAGACAGAGAAGTCCATGTAGAGAGAGGTGCCTTGTGTGAGCTGAGAATCTCAGCAAGCATGGCCCAGGAAGCCCCCGATGTGGACAAAACAAAGGCATAAATAGCTAGACTCATGACCGGTGCTCCTTGCTATTTCCTGCTGGAGTGCCCCATTGTCAGGGCCTAGCTGTAAGCCAGAGGCAAGAGCATCATCATTAGTCCATACAGGCTAGCCTGTCTGGACACAGAGAATGGAAAAAGGTGGAAAGTAAAGTTGGAGAGATAAGTGGAAGTCACCCAGCCAGTGGTTTTAATTACACACATCCCCCCCAACACCATCACTCTATGTGATAAGTGTTAAATGATTATGAAAGGGGAGTCACCCCTTCAGTACTGGGACAGGAAATATATAAGATGAACCCGGAGCAACTTACAGTCCCAGAAAACAAGAAAGTACTCAGAACCACAATAACATTGACCCACAACGGTGGAGGTCTAACAAAACACAGGAGCCAATCGTTGCTCCCAATGACCGACACTAGAACCATCCTAGCCACAGAACGAAGTATTGCTGGATCATAATCCCAAGTACAAAATAAATATAGAGTCCATACTGATACTCAAAAAATGATTGCATGAATAATAAAAAAATAAATAAAAGAGAGAGACAAATGTCCCCTGTAGAAGAATTCCATAAAATTTAGTAGAATCTCCACCCTCAGAAAAGTAGAGCAAAACTCCCCACTCCTCGGGTGTGGACTGCACATGGTGCACTATCCCAAAGAATAGTGTATGGAAAGGGAGGGGAGGAGGGAGAGTAACTTTACAGTGGAGAAATCTGAACCCCCAGCTTGGTGCTTAAGTCAACATTAACGGCAGTAAGTCCCGTGGATAGCTTGTACCACCCTTGATATGATGTGATGAAAATGCCACTTTATATCTCTGGTGTTCCTCCCCCAAACCCATAACTTTGGTCTCACCATGAGGAAAATATCAGACAAACCACAGATGAAGAACAGTCTACTGAGTAACTGATCAGGAGCCATCAAAACTATAAGGGGTACAAAAAACAAGGAAAGTGAGAAATCGTCATAGCCAAGCAGAGCTCAGGAGGAAATGGGGTATACTGGATGGGTTCCTGGGACAGAAGAGAACATAAAGGAGAAACTAAGGAAATGGAAATAAAGTATCAACAAATCTTAATAGTAACACATTAATCCAGGCTCATTAAATGTTAGCAAACCTACCATGCATATAACACATGTGCCAAGACTTTAATAACAGGGGAACTGGCTGTGGGGTGCATGGGGATTCTCTGTACTAAAGCTGTAATGTTTCTGCACATTTAAAACTGCCCTAAAAGCTGAAGTTAAAAAAAAAAATCAGTCTGTGAAAATACAGATAGGAAAGCAAGACAGAAAAATCCAGGAGTGAGGCTGATGCCTGTAGTGAGTGCCATAATAAAGTTGGCGATCTTTACTGTTAATTCTGGTCATTCTGTTTTGGAAACTGGAGTTCTTCCATCACTAATCACAGTAATCAAGACTTTGAGTCTGCTGGATTCCTACAAGTGGGAATTTGGAAGCGTTAGCGAAAAATTCTACCCCTACAATCTCATTTTATCTGCTTGTACAGCTCCTTCTCCACTCACACAAATGTAATGTTGACACACACGTGCATTCTCAACAGACACACAAAGCCCTGCCAAATCTGTAGGAGGGAGAAGCAAAGATCACCGGTCTTCTACCGCAATCAACCCCATGACTCTCTCAAAATTTTTCAACTTCTTTTTATCTTCTTTCAACTACCCTTTTATCTCCTTTTTTAGCCTATAAAGTTATAGGGCCAGATGAACTTCTACTCTTCCTATCTCTAAAATTATTTTTCCAAAAGTAGCTGGGTAATTGATTTGGGTGAGGGAAGAAGCTCTCTCTCAAAGCTCCTTCTCAGCAATCGAAAAACAAAAATACAAGGTCAGTATCTTACTAGCATCCCATTGTTCCAGGACTAAAAGCATATTATGGCGGGGTGAGGACTTCTCCATCTGTGATCTCCTCCAAGATTCCCAGAAGACACATCCTGAAAGCACACTTGCTAGATGCTTGCATTTCTACCTATGACCAGAAAATTGAACAAAGTACCTAGCATTTGCACAGATTACTTTTGCATCGTGCATCAGATTCAGAGTTTTCAGGTTTTCCTAAGCCATCACAATAACAGCTAGTCTAGAGAATAACAAGAAAGTTAATTTTCAAAGGTAATTTTAATAGACCATATCTCTTTCATTCCCTCTGCCAAACTGCCTTTGAAATTCTTCATGACACTTTAATGATCTTGAATCGAAAAGAGGTGGTAATTCATAAATCCCTTCCGTTCTCTGGGCCTCCGCTTCCCCTTTCTGTAAAATAAAGAAATTGGATTAGATTATTTGTGGGAATAATTAAAAGGCCACTAGACCAACCACCTCTTTATTCATTGAATCCCTTGTATAAGACCTCTAGTAATGGATGCTTCTTAAATCTAAAATTCAAAGATGTAATCATTGATTTTAATTATTACATTTTGTCAGTTAAATGTTTACACGTAGCTCATAAAATGTCTGGTTACATAAATATGAAGCTGTGTTCACGATTTCAAAAACTCATCTGTATCTTTTCCAACATGGATGATTTTAGCACAATGCTGTGGTCTGAACACTTGTTTCCTCCAAATTCATATGTTTGAAGTTTTAACCCTCAAAATGATAGCATGAGGAGCTGGGTTTTTGGGAAGTGCTCAAGTCTTGAGGGTGGAGCCCCCGTGAATGGGATTAGGGCTTTATAAAAGAGGCTCCAGAGAGATCTCTAGCCCCTTCCCCATGTGAGAAGGCATTGGTTGTGAGCCAGGAAGAGAGCCCTCACTGGGCGGTGACCATGCTAACACCTTAATCTTGGACTTTCCAGCCTCCAGGTCTGTGAGAAATAAATGTCAGTAGTTTATAAACTACTTAAGCTCTGGTATTTTGTTATAGTAGCAGCCTGAATGGAATAAGACACATCACCTCCTATTTTCATCATTTTAGTACCAAAAATCTTTTACCCACTGTCATGGCACCGCAATTAATAAGGGCTCTTAACAAGTGGCTCCAAAAAAAGTGGAACTTATGGAATCCATTTTGAATTAGATGGAAGCTATGAAGCATTTTCCCAGAAATGATACTTATATGTAAATACACATTTAAAAGTACGTGAGCACACACATGCACACGCATGCACACACACACAATAAGTTCACAAACACATCTCCCCGAGGTCCACCTCTTTTTCCAAAGTACGTATGGATGTTAGTTTATGAAATCCTGATCTAAGGACTGATTATTGTTGAACTAGGGAGAGCGGTAGAATGTAGATTAATTCCCCCATCTGTTTCCAAGACTTTTAAGGGAGTCAGCCCATGCACAAATTAGTAGTTTTTTGACCAGATATTAAAAAAAAACAATATGTGAAAAAAGAGAAATACAAAATAATGTATATAATATATATGAGAACTATAAGTAATTTTTAAATGGCCAAGTAAAATAATATTGCATGGATATGTATGCTTTAAAGTATAAAAATATACCGGAAGGACCAATACCAAATTTATGATAGTGGTTAGTCTTAATAAGGAAGAGACAGCAATTAAAGTAAATTAAATTATTATCTGTAATTCTTATTTCTTTACAAGAAGACAGCAGAAATTCAATACCTTGTTAACCTCCTGTTAATGCAGGAGGTTGGCCTTTGGGTATCCTTTGATCATTCTTTGTACTTCTTGGAGACTTTTTTGAATCTCCCACATGGTGCCCAATGCCCAGCCTAGCACAGCTACAGAGGGCCATTGTCAGGACCGGTTTTCATCTTTGCTACAGGAGGATGTTAGCAAGCTGACAACGGGAGGTCTGGGACAGGTCTTATTGGGAGGGACTGGTCAGCTGTATGGCCATTGAAGGGTATGTGGAAAGGACAGACCATATGTGTGTAAAAAAGGGTGCATATACTTTACTTTTCTGAGGAAGCAAAAGTACTCATCTGTGTTACTACTCCTTTGTTGCTTGCAATCCCCAACACCAGCCCCAAACTATCTGCCTGTCCCCCTCTGCTATCTCCCTGGTATAAGGCAATATAAAATATAATGACCTGGATATAATCACTGTTTGCATACATTCTCTCAAAATAATTGACTGCCTACATAAAAATTAGCTCTTTGAAATGACAGCATGTGGTGTATTTTCATGCTTTATCAGTTTAATTCTCAATCACATCAAACCTAAAATACTGAAATTTTAATTTCTAAATAAAATAAAATTCTGAATAAATTTCAGGTAAAGAACAAATATAAGTAATCCAAATTTTCTAATTTCATCAGTGGAATAAATCTTTTTTTGCCTGATGTGCCTTTTGCCCTAAAATAAATTCTGAATAAATATTTTTTGATGAAAGAGTAAGTGACTTTAAAACATTGATAATTGTTATCTAACATATATTTTTAATCAGCTTTTGTGTTGATTAAGAATTTAAATGCCAAATTGCATGAGACTGATTTCATTTTTTTAAATGTATATTGAGTACCTACCATGTGGCAGTTACCGGTTAGCGGCTGGAATAGAATTAGTCAACGTGAAGACATATATAAAGTGATTTTTCTTTCCATGAGGCCATGATTAAAAATAAAACTAACCTTCTCTTCTAGAGTTAAATCAGATCTGATTTAAAATATGCTGTTTTAAAATGAATTATAAACTGTCAGAATTCATGGTTATAAAAAGGAATTTCCAGATATTTCTAATGACTTGGAATTTGTGTTTAATCTAACAAACCACACTGACTATTGAATTTGTGTGTCTGTGAATATAAAGATTTATTGTCCCTGGAGGTAATTATTGACCTCAACATCTTATCAGTCAATATTTACCTCTCGGGCCAATAAATCTTGATATAACCTCATGAAAGTCAATATCTGTTTAATAGTATACATGGAAATCTGTAATAGTTTGATTACAGGCTTCAATGTCATGCTGGCTGGTGCACCTCTTCACATCTAAGGGATACTGAATCATTTCTTTTTTCTTCTCAACATAGAACATTTCTGATTGCTATGATTCACTTGTTCTCCATCCAACATTGGGTTGGACATATTTATATCTTTGCTTAATTCTCTTTAGCATACAAGTTTTGCCTCTTCAATCAAATTGTAAGCCCCTGTGAAGCCAAAGACTATTTTAATGCTTTGTGGTTTCACTCTTTGCTCCTAGTACAGCTCTCCATCACTGTAAATAAAACAGTTTCCATGGATGGATATGTCTTTCAAAGCACACGTGGTCCCCCAGAGGTTACAAAATAAGTCATCGCCCTTCCAGCATGCACATCACAAAATATCTTCCAAAGCCAGAAAGAATCCAGTGTTATCACATGCCAAGACATCAGAAATGACTGTTTAATACTAAGCATGATGTTCCTTGTTCTGGAAAGTCAGAAAGTGGAAGCATGTAGGGTGGTAGTGTGTTCAAGTGTCGTGCTGTGACACTGGATAATACATAGCTAGCTTACATGGCACACTGGTTACTTAATGCCCAGGAAGTATTTATGACCAGATCCTTGAAGTGGAAAATATTGAAATCAGTTTAATTGTTTCATGGGTAGCTTCTAATACATTAAAAATGCTGGGGAAAGAAATCCCAGGCTACTTTAAAGAGTCCTTTCTATTGATTAAGCAAAAATGCAGGCCAAAAATTAGGTTGCATCAAAGGGGCTACATTTTCTGTAGTTCCTGATATCCTTAGCAGAGTTTCCACAGCATCCTACAGCTTAGACGGCACCACTGGGCTTCTAAAGGTATGAGTTGGGAAGCTCCACCACATTTCAGAGCCTCAGCTTGATTTCTGTGTTAATAACTATTTGCCTTTGTAAACCTGCCTGCAGTGGTAGTTCAGAAACCAAATGTATCTTCAGCCTATGGTGTCTTGCACACTGCCCAACAGCATGCAGTCCAGGCCTCCTGGAGCAGCGAACAGGGGGGAGACTCATGTGGACATGATTGGTGGGCTTCCTCATTGCCCATTCAGATTCAGATCTCAAGAGCCCCTGAGATCTAACAGGATTAATGTCATCACTGAGGAAGGTGCCTGACCCTTGAACTGTGCACCTTTTGTGAAGTGTGGTTTAAAAAGTGCTAAGTCCTCTCCTGATTTGATCATAGGCCAGGATATAAAAGTAATATGAGATGACAAAGCATCATCTTCTGCCCTGTATTACCAGCTCAATGGCTGCGGTCAGTAGCAGCATTAACTCTTCCTCTGGCACTGGGTGCAGAGGTTGAGCAGGGGTGGGGAAGACTGGGGTCTGACCCTGCTGTGGACCAGGATTGATTGCAAGAGACACTGGACTTGAACCAGTTTGCACAGACATGTGCAAGAGGCCAACCCTTTCCCATGACCAGTCTTAAATAAGATATTTTTTTACCCCCTCTGTCTATGCTACAAACCCAAAGGATGTTCCTGAGCATAATACTCAAGCCCATCAACAACCCTTACCACTTAAACCTCTAAGATGTCTGAGGCCATGTACTGACATAGTCACAGAGGACACTAGGCATGGTTAGAAATGGCTGGGTCGCTGCACCTTGCAATCATTTGTAAGATCAAGCTAGGATATATACACTTTCCCAGAAAATGTCATAAGACCAGCATCAGCAGTCTTTTTGGAAACACCACCTCTAAATCTCTTCTAGTGGCTTTGGAACCTCTATGATCCTAAAATTAAGAAAAACCTTCACACACAATTTACTCAACACCCAGCCAAGAGATAACAATGTCGACAGGTTGGTGTCTGCCCTGTTTGAGGCATGGGCTACATTCCAGATATTTCAATTGCTTAAGAGAATCTGAGTGGAGGAAAAAAAATATTCTCTGCAACTATGTTGATCCAAACCATCCCCCACACCTAACTCTGGTGTTGCTAAGACACAGATGTGAGAAGGGAGAAGCCTTAGGTTTATTCAAGGCTTGTATACACTGGTTTAGGACAAGCACTGAGTGGGTGCAATTTGTCTTGATTTGGCTGTTCCAGGGTTCAATTCCTCTGTCACATTAAGGGCCATTGTATCCCATGTGAGACAGTCCAGCATCATATTTGCTGAGAAGGGAAGGGTCCATGTCTGATGACTTATATCTGAATATCTTAAGTCTTGACTACAATCAGAGTCAGCTGCAGTGGGTCATCTAATGCCTCTGCCATGACTCCAAAGTCTGCCTTGAAGATTCTGATGTTTCAGCTAACAACCAAAGGTCATCCCTTTGGGCTGATGTTTTACTATCCAAATCTCAAAGGATATAACATAATTCTTAGGTTCCTCTCATTTCTGTCATCCTGAGAGTATATTCTTTAACTCTTTCTTTCATCAATACTACCCAAATTGTCACCACTATGTCCAATGTATTGGTCATGAAAAATGTACAAATGCAATTTCCAATTTTAAGAGTTTTGCCATATGGATTCAGGGGAAAAATAATGTGCTGGTATGACCAGATAAGTCAGTGGATATATTTTTTAAAAAGATTTATTTATTTATTCATGTGAGACAGACAGACAGAGAGAGAGAGAGAGAGAGAGGCAGAGGGAGAAAAGGCTCCAATCAGGAAGCCTGGCACCCTGGGATCACATCCTGGGCCAAAGGCAGACGCTCAACCACTGAACCACCCAGGTGTCCCTAAATCAGTGGATTTAATGATGAATCAAAGCCACAAAAATATGAAATCTTTTAAGATGGGGTTGGCCTATGTGTCTAATTAGTGTTGGGGTATCTGAATTTGTTCAGGACTATTAATGTTCCAAATACCAATACCCCAATCTAAGCTATTCAAAGGTACTCACATCAGGCCTCATTTCTTTCTCCATACAACACAGCAACAAAATATTTTTAGATAGCGAATCTGATTGTGTTAATCACCCTCACCCCAGTCTATTTGGAGGACCTTGAGGGAAATAGATTTGATTGGGTAAGGCAGAGCTGGAGATCATTCTAGGAGGGAAACACTTTGTGAACAAAGTCAAGGAAACCTGTGGAAGCATATGATACTTTTAGGAGAAGATGCAAGATTCACATTAGAAACTAACAGATAGAAGGTTGAAAATGTAACTATAGCAAGTTATATTTTCCAGAGATGGGCACAAGAGCATTTCCCATTCCCTGTGCTCTTCTGCAATGTCTACTGTGGTGATCTTACGATGCCTCCACTATGGGGGCAGATAGCTTGTCTCAAGGAACTGCACTCAGAGACTTTGATGCGTCAAGCTTCCTCTCCATCTAGTCAATGAGACCTTGAGTTGATGCTGTAATGAGATAAGACTTTGGGGGTGTTTGTGCATTTTGTATGAATATGAATGGTTGTGGCTAAAGGATGGACTGTGGTAGATTTTATTCTCTGAAGATGACAATATCAATACCCCCCATCCCACAATGTAATATAGACAGTGCCACCATCAAATAATGGGGCGTATGTCCCTTACTGTGGAATGTGAACAGAACTTTGGGACTGCCATGACTGATAAAGTACAGAAGACTTCTGAGGCTACTTCATAAAAGTTCATGCAGCCTCTGTCCAGATTTCTTGAAACACTCTCTGTCTATAAAATCCCTATTACAACACTCCATCTCGGAACCCAACTACCTTGTTGAGAAAAAGCCCAAGCCAAATGGAGAACCCACATGGAAATGCTCAAGCCAACACTCCCAGATGAACTGAGCCTCTCATTCATCCCAGTCCAGGTACCAGACATGTGGGTGAGCAAGCCTCCAGAAGATTCCAGCCACAGACATTTGAATCTCCCCAGCTGAGGCTCCAGACTTCCAAAGTGGCAGACATGTGGCCTGGCTGTTGTGCAATCTTAATTTCTGAGGCACAGGTTCCATGAGCACAAGGGAGGAGTGGTTGTTTCATGCTGTTAAGTTTGGGGTGGTTTGTGTGCAGCAATGAATGGTGGGAATGATAAAATCAAATTGTGGAAGCTTGCCTACCAGCCTGAGGAATGTTAATTTCACCCTACAGGACAATGATTTTCTTTTTTTTTTTTCTTTTTTTTTTCTTTTTTTTTTATGATAGTCACAGAGAGAGAGAGAGAGGCAGAGACACAAGCAGAGGGAGAAGCAGGCTCCATGCACTGGGAGCCCGAAGTGGGATTCGATCCCGGGTCTCCAGGATCGTGCCCTGGGCCAAAGGCAGGCGCCAAACCGCTGCGCCACCCAGGGATCCCAGGACAATGATTTTCTAACTCTGGTCCACAGAGAACCTCAGCAGCCTTGAGTGGGGACAGGGTGGGGAAGGGAAGATGGAGTATTTGGGGTGCACATCCATCTGCTTCTACCACATGTGTCTGCTTTATATGCTGGGCTTCCATGTGAGGTTTTGCTTGCAGGCTACCATGTCAAAAATAATAGAATATAGATATTAGTGTCTATAAACCAATAGATAAGTAGATAAAGTCATGATCTTAAAACAGAATAGCTTCTCGTGGACACTGTGCTGGTGGTGTAATGGTTTCGATGGTCTTTCCAGGTATATGATGCCATGTGCACAGTTACCACTGTGATGCCAGATTCAGTTTGGGTCATTCTAGTAATATCTTAGCACTCATTGCTCTCCGGTCAGGCCTATGCTACTCTAACAGACTGTATGTTTCACCTGAGGCTATTTTTTTCTCAAACTGACTTGTAATACTAAAATGCTACTCAAGTAATGTCTCTGGACTGCCCTGCAACAGAATGACCTGTTAACAATGAGTTACATCTACCTATGGAATCAGAATCTTTGGAGATTATAACAACTAGCTATTCCCAGTGTGAGAAATAAACTCTACCTCCTGGTAGGACTGGTTATGAAGTCACAACGTAAAGGCTTGGATATAGGGGAGGTCCCTAATTAGGGCTGGCAACATAGTAGTCTACCATAGGGGTAGAGATTGAAAGTATGCACTTTTTAATATCTTATTAGAGCATAAGGGAATCTTTTACACATAAATGTTTAAGAGCCCTAGAAAATACAAATAAATAAGTTAAATAGCCCTCCCAGGATTATGTCGCATAGTCAACTCTATGAAGCGACATCAATGTCACAAAAGCCATTCAAGGTTCATGTGATGGGTTTCACTAATAATGTGTTAGCTTGGTGCAGGCTGGATTGGAACAGAGATAAATGGTGAGCAAGTTAGGTTATTTTAGTAACTCAGGAGTAAAGTGACAAGGCCCCAGAAAATCAAGGTGTCAGCCAGCCTGTATTCTTTTCTGGAGTCTCTGGAGCACAATCCGTATCCTTGCCTTCCCTAGCTTCCAAAGGCAGTGTGTATCCCCTGGCTCATGTTCCAATTTCCAATTTCAAAACCAGCAGTGGCAATATCTTCAAATGTGTCTCTGATTGTCCAGCCTTGTTATCTCCTTTGATTACATTGGCCGACCCAGAGAATATAAGATAACCTTACCATCTTGAGATCCTTCACTTAATCTCATCCAAAAAGTCCCTGACGCTATGGAAGATAATATTTCACAAATTCTGGGAATTAGAATGTGGATATCTTTGATTTTATTCTCTTTCTTCCACCATCCCTTTCCCTTCTGGGGGCCTTCATAGAAACTGCTGTGTGGAATGAGGGGCAAAACAGCTGGGGTATGGGTGCCTGGGTGGCTCAGTAGTTGAGCGTCTGCCTTTGGCTCAGGGTGTGATCCCAGGGTGCTGGGATTGAGTCCCGCATTGGGCTTCCTTTATGGAGCCTGCTTCTCCCTCTGCCTGTGTCTCTGCCTCTCTCTGTGTATCTCTCATGAATAAATAAATAAAATATATTTAAAAAGTTGGGGTATTCGTTCTTTGGTTTCCCATTCTTGATTGGCTGAGGGTTGTACTGGAGGCATTAAACCTTCAGACACTTCCTGACTGCCTTGTCCATGGGCTCAGCAAGCTCCTGTGACACAACAACAAGACTTTGGGCAGAGAAGCAGAGGAACACAGTGCTTAGGTGGAACGCTATCCTTAGTGATGGCAACAGTTGCTCCCAGGTTGTGGGTGAGCTCACAGGTGGATGAAGGGCTAATGGCACAGGCAGTAGCAATGCTGCAAGCTCTTATTACTTTCACTCCAAGATCTGTAACATGATCGTACTGGGCTCACCTATCCCTAGGCTAATTTTTCTGCCCCTTCTCTTTGCATTCCCTTTATTGAAACCATATTTTCTGATCAACGACCAGCAGAAATTTAACCTCATTTACAGAATGTTCTAGGAGTTCTAGGACAGTAACCTTCTCTGTTCTTCCCTGGGATTTTGCACTTCATAGTGGCTGAGATCTGATACCACCTGGCTTTATTCTGTAACAGTATCTACTATTTTAACATCATCTCCACTCTGCAATTGGGCAGCTAACTGCTTGAAAGCAGGAGCTATATTTTTTGAAGTCATTTCTTTATTTCCAGCCAGAGGAACAGAGCTCAGACCATGCTTGGTGAATAAGTACCTGGAAAGCTAAGGGCTGCTGTGTCAGCTAGGGGTTTGTCCAATCCATCATCAATGATCTTTTCTTAACATTACCTGAGTATCTGTGGTTGGTTTGGGAATGATGGAAGAAGTTTCACTTGGGATTTTCTTTCGCATTTCCCTCTCCATGGTTGTTTTTGTTTTTGTTTTGTTTTGTTTTGTTTTACCTAAACCTCGGATTTTACAGCAAGGAGAAAAAACATCATAGGTTGGTAAACCAAAGATCACACATGATGGGAGCACTGAGTATTAATTGAGCCTTAAAATCTGCCCAAAAGGTAACCACAGGAGAATGAATCACCACCTTCACTGCTGAATCACTCAGGGCCCCTCTCACCCCAGAACACCATAACCTCAGCTGGGTTTTGATCCTTTAAGCCTTGGCCCTCTCCACATCAGTGGGCCCACCAGTGAAGTGGTGGGGAACCAGAGCATGAGAGGCAAAGGAGGTAGGAGACCACAGCGGTGACTTCTCAGCCTGTAATTATTTTTAAGAGGTGGAATAAAACCTTCATTTTTAAGAAGCAAATAAATGTGATAGCAACGTGGTGGGCTTTAGGAAATGTATCGACCTTATTATCAACTATGGATGCCGCAATTTTGAAGTCAGCAAGTTGGCTGCTTTGGCTTAGAAAGACATTATTATAATGATTTCACAACTCATTATCTACTTATTTTAAAAAAATACACACTTCTTCAATAAAAAAAAATGAAAAAAAAAAAACCCATAGTCCCCAAACCTGGAATGAATGATCACTAATACTGTATTTGCCTTCACTTTAAAATTAAAGAAACAAACTATTATAAAACACACACACACACACACACACACACACACACACACTCCTGATTTTATTGTCCATGGGGATTGCATAGTGGTTACCTGGAGCTTCATCATGTAAATCTCATGCCTATTGGTCTTTGCCTAATGAATTCACCAGTCGTCAAATGAGTTTAAATGAGATACATATATGATTTCCAAAAGGTGAGTCTTTCATTTTACTTTCATAACATTTGTTCTCTTGTGCTTCAGGTCAACTGGATGCTAGAATAAAAGATTATTTCAGGGACTATGCAAAACTGACAGGACAATCTGATTTAAGCTCAGACTGAAGATAGGGTGACTTTTCAGTCATTTCCATGGATTTTTCTCCTCTGCTTCCCTTCTCTTCCTGTGTCAGACTCTCTGAAGGAGAAATACATGAAAGATGTTCATTCACTCATTCATGGACATATATTTATTCAGAAAAGAGTTATCAATATCTCCCTTATTATTTTTATATCACTCTTACTACATACAAATACACAAAAAAATGATACTAGCTATATATTGGATAGAAAATTACCACTAGAGCAATGATATAATGAATAAGAAATATAATTCTTAAATTATACTGTGTGATATTCAATCTGAGTTTTTGCCAGAAGCTAACATACTTGTCTAACTCTCTTAGGTCAGACTTGATCATAACTTACGTGCAACTGGATGATATTGTTCGTACTTGGGAATTGTATTAAGGTAATAATTACTTCAGTCAAAAGCCACCTTTAGGCTAGTTAGAGAGATGATCTCACTGTTGGGTTATAATGTCTGCCTTCATTTCTCCTACAAATCCATCACTTTATCTGCTTTTCCTCTCACATTGCCAGTATATGCTTAACAGATTTTATCTATGCTTTTTGATTTATAATGCACATTACTCATATTATTTTAGATATCTGGCATAAGATATGAACTCTTTTTATGAATATAAAAGTAATATAAGGTTTAAAAATTAAAATCAATACATTTACCATTGTTCTCCCAATCAATGGGAATGGACACTTTCTCTTAGCTTCGATTCCCTTCTCCCTTTCATGCCATACATTTAGTCGAGACTTCTAAAAGTTAATATCAGGCAGGGTCAGAGAGCAAAGCCATAGTCAAACTACTGATTTCATAATTCTGGTCTTAATATTACTTACTTTCAACTGTACGTGGATAAATTAAATCCCACTTAAGTATTACTGGAAGGGGCATTTTGGTGTGAACATTAACACTGAACCACAGGATACAAGTTAACATAATTTTTAAAAATTCACTCATGTACGTATGAGTGTACTTTTTAAGATATTCTTTCACTTATAGAGTACATTTATTCTTCAAAACTTTATTATTTAAAATTTCAGATGTCTCCTTCCAGGTCCCTGTCCTAGCCATGCCCCAGACACCAGCCTTCTTTGCAAACTGATATCCACAAACCCTGCATTTATTTGCACTGCTCTTAAGCTCAGAACATCACAAAGTCCCCAGGTCCTCAGAAAACAGATGCCTCCTGAGCCTAAAAGTCAAGTCCTCAGGACCTGGCCTCAGTTAAACTCCCATCTGGAATAACTCCAGTCCTCCCACAAGACTGGCTGACAGCCTGGCCTCTATGTATCATTTGCCTATAATAATCCTCATACCTTTCTTCACGGATCCATCTCCATTCACCCAAGCATATCTGTCCTGAATCTACAACCTTCTAGAAACTTTCTCTTATCAATCCAGTCTGCAATGACCTCTCACTTCTCTCTTTAGCCATTTTCCCTTCCAATCATTGACCCTTAATTATGCACTGCCCTGTAGTATATAGGCCCTTTTTAAGGTATGTAAGTAAAATCTCTTCAAGAAGATCTTAGGCCTGAAAGTGAGATTTTTATCTGTTTTTTTTTTTTTTTTTTCGAGTCACCACTGTGCCTAGCACAGAATCTATTTGCATTGGAGCATGTTAGAGGCATGGCTTGGCTTGATGAATTGATATAGCACAAAATTAGGCAAAATCACTCAGGATATTCTCCCCCAATAGATCCTGGTGTGTAATCTTTTTCTAAGTCTTAATTAGTCTGAATAATTTACTCTATGTTCCAATCAAACCTAGGAGATGTTCAAAACAAAAGAACCAAGTTCTGTAATTTGACATGCCATTGAATAAACCGGGCTCTTTGGTGATTTTATTTGAAAATGAAATGTTAATCCCTGCCCTGGTGAATGTCTGAACCACTTGGAAACTGCAACACTGAAAATCAAGATCTTTGTTGTGAAGGACAATGGTGCTGCAGTGGTTAAGGCACATTGCCTCATGGAGACTGTCCCTTCAAACTCGAAAGTGAGACCTGCAATTATGGGTGTCAGGGTTCTTAAGATGAGATGACTTTACCATTCTCTTTAGCTGAAAATTCTTTGGTAGCAGCAGATTTTTATCCCTGCCCCCAAATCCCACAGCATTCTGTGTGGTTCTTTTTTTTTTTTTAATTTTTTTTTAATTTTTATTTATTTATGATAGTTACAGAGAGAGAGAGAGGCAGAGACACAGGCAGAGGGAGAAGCAGGCTCCATGCACCGGGAGCCCGATGTGGGATTCGATCCTGG
Organism: Canis lupus familiaris; assembly: GCF_011100685.1. Taxonomy (NCBI): domain Eukaryota; kingdom Metazoa; phylum Chordata; class Mammalia; order Carnivora; family Canidae; genus Canis; species Canis lupus. The sequence goes on along the minus strand of NC_049231.1, from coordinate 40,031,712 downwards.
GTCTCCAGGATCGCGCCCTGGGCCAAAGGCAGGCGCCAAACCGCTGCGCCACCCAGGGATCCCATTCTGTGTGGTTCTTAAACAACTATTGAGCATGCCTTGAAAGAGCGAATTATTGTAGAACATTCCCTAATAGTCAACAGATGATATAAGCCCATGATAGCAATACAGCTCAAGTGACCTTTTTACTAACTGATCTGCTAACTGGACCTGAGAAAGTAGTATCAATGAAGACTTTACATAAGCTATTTGACTTCTTGTTCATACAAGATGGAACAGATTCATTTCTTCTGGGTTTTCCCTTCCAAAGTACAACTATAATCCCTGGAAATAGCACAAGAGACAACCAAAGGAGAACTATCAAAGGTGAAAGGAAGAAGGAGAAAACGTCAGGGACCTCAGGGCTAGAGGAACAACATGGCTGCAGGGCATCTTAGGGCCACCACAAATAGCAGAAGTGAAAATTAGCTTGGCATTTCCTAACCTCCAACCTAAAGGCAGTCTAGGTAGTAGGATCATTCTTCCAGAGGACTGAACTGGAGTCCCATCAACAACACCAGGTGAGCTGAACAACATAGGCAAACAGGAACGACTGAGAATCCTGCTTAAAATCACTGGCCAGGAGAAGTGTTCTCCTTCCCTATTCCTGGCCTGAAACTTCTCTCCTCTATTAAGACACCTAGCAGTTGGGAAGCTCCAGCCAAGAGACAAGAAGTGGCTGAGCTGACCAGCAAGGGAGAATCCCACCACAACAAATAGCTAGACTGGGAAACTCAATTATCTCAAAATAAATAAATATATACATAGAACAGAATAAAAATGGAAATATGACATATTAACATATATGAGATGCAGCCATAGCAGTACACATAAGGAAATTGTTGCCACAGAAAAGAAGAAAATTTTCAATCAATAACCTAAGCTCCTACCTCAGGAAACTAGAAAAAGAAGACCAAAGTAGACCCAAAGCAAGCAGAAGGAAGGGCATAATAAAGATAAGAGCAGGAATGCCTGGGTGGATCAGTGATTGAGCATCTGCCTTTGGCTCAGGTCATGATCCTAGGGTCCCAGGATGGAGTCCTGCATCCAGCTCCATGCAGGAAGCCTGCTTCTCCCTCTACGTATGTCTTTGCCTCTTTCTGTGTGTCTCTCATGACTAAATAAATAAAATATTAAAAAAAAGATAAGAGCAGAAAACAATGAAATTGAAAATAGTAAAGATGACCAATGAAACAGATATTTGGTTCTTTGGAAAAAAAAATAAAGTTTATAAAACTCCAAAGAGACTGATAAAGATTTTAAAAAGGAGAAAACCAAAATCACTAATATTAGGAATTAAATGGGAAATATCACCATAGATCCTGCAGCTGCTAAAGGAATTATAAAAGAATATAAACAATTTTATGTTTACAAACTTAATAACTAGCAGAAATAGACCAATTTCTCAAAAACCATAAAGAGCAAAATTCAACAAGGGTGAATGAAGTAATCTGAATAGTTATATAGCCACTAAGGAAATCAAATTTATAATTTAAAATCTCCCAGCAAGCAATCTCTAAGCCTAAGTGGCTTCACTGGAGAATTCTACCAAACATTTAAAGAACAGTTAATATATTTTACACATTTTTCCCTAAAAACAGAACTAGAGAGAGCACTTTCCACCTCATTTTATGAGGTCAATATTATCTTGAAACACAAACTAGAATGGCCAGCAAAAAAGAAAACTACAATCCATCGTCTTCATAGACTTAGACAAAAAAAAAATCAACAAAATATTAGCAAGTCAAATCCAACTCCGTAGAGGGGCACCTGGGTGGCTCAGTGGTTGAGCATCTGCCTTTAACTCAGGTCCTGATCCCAGGGTCCTGGGATCAAGTCCTGCATCAGCTTCCCCATGTGGAGCCTGCTTCTCCCTCTGCCTCTCTCTCTGTGTCACTCATGAATAGATAAATAAAACTTAAAAAAAATCCAATACAGTAGAAAACAAATATTACATGATGACTCAGTAGGATTTACTCCAGGCATATAAGATTGGCTCAGCATTTGAAATCAATCAATATAATTTCCATATCAACTGTCTAGAAAAGGAAAAGCATATGATCATATTAAGTGATGCAGAAAAAACATTTGACAAAATCCAACACCCATTCATGATAAAAACTCTCATCGAATTAAGAATGCTGTTATAGGGAATCACCTCAACCTATAAACAATAGCTATAAAAAAAATCTACAGCTAGCAACATACGTAATTGTGAATGTTATGCCCTTAAAACCAGTAACAGACAAGAAAATCTATTCTCACCACTCTGATTCAACACAGAATTGTAAATTCTAGCCACCTTAATAAAGCAAAAAATAAAATAAATGAAAGAAATACAATTGTAAAGTAAGAAAGAATACTATCCTTATTTGCAGATGACATGATGATTTCCCTTAAAAATCCAAGGAATCTGTAAAAATTTCTTAGAACTCATAAGTTTGATGAAGTCATAGACTATGAGTTCAACATACAAAAAGTAATGACATTTTCTATATAGCAACAATGAGTACGCCAAAACCAAAATTTAAAACAATACAATTTACAATCACACCAGAAGAAATTAAATGTGCATGTATAAATATCCCAAGGCATGTATAGTGTCTGTATGCTGAAAATTACAAAATCCTGATGAAAGTTATCAAATAAAACCTAAATGAATAGTAAGATGTGCTGTGTTCATAGATTGGAAGACTCACAGTAAACATAGCAAAGATGTTTATTCTTCCCAAATTGATTTATGGGTTTAATGCAGTTTCTATCAAAACTCCAAGAAGATCTTTCTGTTGACATAGATTAACATATTCTAAAATTTATATGGAAGGCATAAACTCTAGGAAAGCTAAGTCTATTGAAGAAGAAGAAGGAGGAGGAGAAGGAGGAGGAGAAGGAGAAGAAGAAGAAGAAGAAGAAGAAGAAGAAGAAGAAGAAGAAGAAGAAGAAGAAGAAGAAGAAGAAGAAGAAGAAGAAGAAGAAGAAGAAGAAGAAGAAGAAGAAGAAGAAGAAGAAGAAGAAGAAGAAGAAGAAGAAGAAGAAGAAGAAGAAAGCATGAGAAGTCATTGTACCCTCTATTAAGCTAATTTTTCTACTTCTCTATGAAGTCCGTAGCAGTTAGGCATGCTCTCCATTACGTATTTATGGTATAAGCCCTTTTGAAGAGTCTTCTATAAATGATGCCTTACTTCCCTGTCTCCACCCAGTGAACAGTGAAATCCACAGGGTAGAAGGAAGGAAGGAGTCATATTGAACACTTTTTTTAAAAAGATTTTATTTATTTATTTATTTATTTATTTATTTATTTATTTATTTATTTATTTATTCATGAAAGGCAGAGAGAGAGAGAGAGACATAGGCAGAGAGAGAAGCAGACTCCATGTAGGAAGCTCGACGTGAGACTCGATCCCAGGACTCCAGGATCGCGCCCTGGGCCAAAGGCAGGTGCTAAACTGCTGAGCCACCTAGAGTCCGTCTTATTGAACACTTTGGGGGAATTAGCATTTGCTAAGAGACTGAACTCAACAAATATTATCGTGGGCTCTCTGTGTATACGAGCCCATGCTACTTATACGATTTCAGTTGTGCTATCTAACTTGTTTTGCTGTTGCAATAAAAATACGATCCTATTGTTTCTCATGTTTTTTTTTTTTTTAATATTTTATTTATTTATTTAGGATAGTCACAGAGAGAGAGAGAGAGAGGCAGAGACACAGGCAGAGGGAGAAGCAGGCTCCATGCACCGGGAGCCTGACGTGGGATTCGATCCCGGGTCTCCAGGATCGCGCCCTGGGCCAAAGGCAGGCGCCAAACCGCTGCGCCACCCAGGGATCCCTGTTTCTCATGTTTTAAAGAGAAACAACATTTATTCACAAATTTCTTCTCAGAGGTGTCGAAGAGTTAACTAGAAGCATGGTTATGGTGTTTGTTTAAATCCTTAGAAATTGCCTTCAAGGAAGGCAAAGCTGCAAATTGATAGGAGATGCCAAACAGGGTTAATCCAGTTGGGGGAAAAATGAAATATTTACTATCAGAATAATCCGGATTTGTTGAAAATAGAAGTCTGCAGCTTTGTTGTCTGGGGCTTAACCATTTTTGAACAAATTTCTGGGCATTCTTTGGGCTTCGTCTAGTTAACATTAAAATTTCAACTGTCATTAGATTATCAGGGAATTATAAGAATCACAGCTTTGACTTTGCACTTAAATTTTAAAACCTGGAGGTAGAAGTCCACATATTTATTGCTATAACTATTGAAGAACCTCACAGCAGGATTCTAGGCTTAAAGACAAAAGGAAATAAGCACTGGCATTTAGGGGAATAAAAGTTGTAACATGCATTAATAATGACAAAAACACTCCAGATAATATCTGAAAATCCTGGGAAGTCACACTGAAAATGTTCCCCTTCATCAAATAACATGAGACTGTAAGCACTTGTACAGAATAGCAACTATGATACCACTACCACCCCTACCACCAATTGACAGCCAGGAGGAAAGAAGGGTGTATAAATTTCTCAGATTCAAAAATCAAGTACTGTATACCCAACAAAAACAAGTTTAAAGGATCTAGACACACCCCAGTTTTATAAACCAGTTGTATTCAACAAAGAAGGGGCATATCTCTTCTTCATCCAACACCTGTCTGGTTAATCAACTTGCTGCATTGTCCTGCGCTAGGACCTAGAAGGGTTTCAGACAAGTAGACTTCATTCTTGCCCGCAAGGAGTGTGAAGCACAGACAATAGGCAAGATGTCTGAATACAAACAAAATGACATGGGTAATCAGAGAGTCTGCAACTTTTCAGACAAGAGCTTGTTAAGGTCAGTTTGATTTGGACAAGGGAATGTGAGTGGGGAGAGAGAGGTTAAGTAAAAGGAATGCAGGAAGACTAAGTATGGAGTGTCTTTTGGGAATGGCTGCCATATTGGCTTCATTTTGGATATTGATTAAAGATGATGCTGGAGAAGAGGATCAAACCTTCAAAGACAGCCATGTTGCTTACAGATTTTTTTTTACAATAGTTTCTTGGGGAGACTGGGTTCTGGTCAGAAGAATGATGAAATCAGATGTATTTGAGAAGGGTTGGGTAATTAATTGGAGAAATGTGTGTAAAACAAATCAGAACAGTCAGAAGTTGGCCACTAACCAGAGCAGGAAGAAGGCTGTTGTAACGGTGCACAGGTTACTTAACTAGGACTTCAATTAATGATGGCAATGCAAATCAGATGGCCAGAGAGATGCCTCCCAAGTAGATCAAAAGGGGAGGAGGAGTTAAAAGGATAAATTTTGAGAGTATGTAATCTGTGGGAATGGCAGGGCGTTGGTGTGAGCTGTGTGACAGGGAGAAAGAAACTTCCAGGGAAGAGGAGAGTTGAGGAAAGATGTTTAGTTTTTATTGTAAACATGAGTGAAAGTTGGTCTCTTGCCACCAAGAAGTAAAGAAGCCATTTAAAAGACAGTGATAAAAAAAAAAGACAGTGATAGAAGGAAAGAAGCTAAGGAATCAAGGGAATAATCCTACAAGAGGCAGGAAAAAAAATAAAATCAAAATTCAGGTGGTGCACATAGACTTGGGGAAAGGTAAGATGCTTCCTTCTCCAAGATAGGAAAGAGGGAGGAGAGAATGCACAAAGATGGACCTCAGGCATTGAAATGATTGAAATGTAATGAAATAATTGAGCTCTTCTAACTTAAGGCAATAGCTATAGATTTGCAGGATTTCAGAAAAGAGGCCCAAAGGAAATAGACCTTCTAATTTAAAGAAAAAAGAAAGAAAATGGTGTCCCCATATCACACAATGTCCTTTGTCCAATGCTGCAGATGTTAAAAATACACAAAGGACACTTCTCACAGAAACCTTCAATGTCAGCTTGGGGCTGAGTAAGGTGAGTGAGAAGAGTTCAGTTTCACTGCACTTCAGGATCTCTAGCAGACATATATGAAGATACAGGATGAGCAAACTGCCAGTTACTGAAGTGAACTAATTGGAATTTTGAAGACCAAAAAAACAAAATTTAGAAGAAAAGATTTGTGTCACCATCCTCTTCCTTCTTTGACCTCCCCATTTTCATAGCTTCAAACCCAAAGAAGCTAGACATGTTAATGTAGACAACAATAACTAAGTGACTCAGAGAATCCTTGAATCGGAAATATTCCAAGGTCATTTACCCCACTCACGGCAGAAATGCACTCACAATATTGCTAACAAATAATGGTCCAGCTGCTGCCTGAATGATTTAGAAGAAGGTAAGCCCACTGTATGTCAGGAAACAATATTCTAGTTGGAAGTAGAAGTTTCCTTTCTACAGTTACATGAAATCCTCCAGCCACTTCTGGAATAAGGTGGAATAATACATCTACAGGTACGTAAAGAGGAGAGTTGTGCTCCATCCCCAAGTGTCCAAATCTCCATAACTGTCCCTCCACGTAGTCCTCTTAGTGAGAGAACTTCACCAACTCAGCATTTCCCCCAGATGCTCAAGTCAGTCTTTTTCCATACAGAGGAGGACCCCACCATCGTGATGAATGCAGAGTTCAGCCACCTTGCTCCCCACCTTGCTCCCATCCCCTATGTCTACTACATCAATATTCCATGGGCTCCCTTGCATTTTCCATCTTCTCTTTCAGTTAAGTTGGGGACTTGCAACTAGTTTTGGCAAAAGGATTCTTAACCCACCTTGGAGGTCTCATGTTCAAAACCAACAAGAGCCAGGATGCCTGGATGGCTCAATGGTTGAGTGTCTGCCTTGGGCTCAGGGCATGATCCCGGGGTCCTGGGATCAAGTCCCACATCAGGATCCTTGCAGGGAGCCTGCTTCTCCCTTTGCCTATGTCTCTGCCTCTCTCTTTGTGTCTCTTATGAATAAATAAAATGTTTTTTAAAAATGAACAAGGGCCACCTGGCTCACTTGAGCAACTATTTTTTTTTTATTGTTAAGCTACTGATGTTTAAGGGGATTATTTATTTAAATATATTTTAAAGTATTTATTTGTTTTTTATGCATAGCCCAGCCTATCTTGATTGTGATGAGTAAATATCCATACCATTTTTCTTTTTTTCTTTTTTAAAGATTTTATTTATTTATTCATGAGAGACACACACAGAGAGAAAGTGAGAGAGAGAGTCAGAGACACAGGCAGAGGGAGAACTAGGCTCCATGCAGGGAGCCCAATGTGGGACTCGATCGCAGGATTCCAGGATCGTGCCCTGAGCTGAATGCAGAAGCTCAACCACTGAGCCACTCAGGTGTCCCTCCATATCATTTTTCATATGAACTTGTTTTAAGCTGATCTTTCTCCTTTTCTCTGGTTTAATTTGAGTAACATCTCACCCTAGTCTTTGAGGCAAGAAAAGAGATCCTATGTTTTCTCTGTAAGGATTCCCATGTCATTATATGACCCATCTATAGACACCTCCTCGAGCTTCCTTTCCTGGCTTTCTTACACTCACATCGAATCCATCAACAAGCTCCGCTGATTCTACCTCCAAACTCCATCTCTGCTACATGCATGTCTCTTTTCCGAATCCTGATCCTTGCACATGCTGCTGACTACCTGACCCCTCTTGTTTCCAGGTTCGCTCTTTCCTAAACAATCTCTTCAAAGAAAATGGAACTGTATTTCAGAAATGTAAAGCAACAAATCCTGCTTAAAACTCATCAGTGGTCTCTGTGAGGGTTTGGTAGAAAAAGGTGGAAAGACAAAAAAAGTTTTGTTGCAAAATTAACAAGAAGCATATCATCTGTCTCTCTAACCCTGAAGACAAGAGCTGTGATCTCAATAGGAAAGTCTCCTGTAGAATTAACCCCGCAAAATAGCAGTATGCAGGCTGTCCTGTGTGATTGGAATGCAAACAAATGTGAATTATTTTGTAGCATCTCTTCAGGAAAAAGTCAAAGATGGACTGGGAGAGTCTGTGGAAGAACCCCAATCACTTGCTTTTACAACTAATGCTGAATCACATTCTCAGTCATCCCAGCTATTAAAATATGTCTACCAAGATTTTTAAAAATTATTTTCTTTTTCATCTTATTTTTTTCCTCTTAAGGAATTTGAATTTAACAGATTTCCAAACTCATCCTGTTTCAAAATAATTTAGAAATTAATTAGCTCCAGTGATGTCACCTTCCCTGTCACCAACAGCCAGTGTTCTATGGAAGTTTGTGGATCACTCAAAGCACTTCATAAAAAAATACATTAATAGCATTTTTGGAAAAGGGGGTGATGTGTAATCTTTACTTTTCATCTTATAATAACTGAGTAATTGAAAATCTTGAAAAAATTATTTCTGGAAAACTGGGTAAATTGTCAGATTAAACATTGTTAAGGGGTGCTCATCTTGAACTCACTGCTACATTTTATTTCACTCTGCTATTGTTAACTCTCTCCTTTCCAGTGGGTTCCAGTCTAAATGCAGTGGTGGATCCTGGCTGTGTCCTGGACCATGAATTAAACTAAAAAATATTCACTTTATAAATTCATTGCTTCATCTTTGCTATTTGCTACTTAATGATGAGACTGGATCCTCAACTAAGAAATGGCCTTGTCTGGGAATTGTAACTCTCTACATTACAAACAGTTTGTGAAGGTCTATCCATCATCTCCTCATCTTCTCTCTCCTAACTGAGTTACTAGTATCCTTGAACTTTGAGGGTAGAGCGTGGCAGTTACTACAGATTCAATACATTGTAATAATTAGTAATATGATACAATAACTCGTTCATATCTACTAAGGACTTTCAGGCATATAAGGCTGTTTATTACCTTAGGAAAACAAAATACTCAATGAGGCAGGTCCAAGGTTAATAATTCACTTATAAAATAATATCAAGCTCTTGGATCTGTTTTTCTGTGCAGGTCTTGGCTTTCCCCTCATGCTTGCAAGATGGCTGCTGCAGCCCCAAGCATCCAGCCTTCAAACAACACCTCCAAAATTAATAAGGAAGAGATATTTTTCTATATATATCTTATTTATTTATCAAAGGGGAAAAATTTTTCTCAGAAACCCCAACAGACTTCTCCCAGTCCCCACCAGGCAGAATGTAATCATATGTTCATCTTTTAACCATTGCTTGGCAAAGGGTAATGGTTTTACTACAATTGGCTTAGTCCTATTAAGTCTCATCCTCTGACAGTGGGGGAAGAGCCCATCTTTGCTGAGTACCTCATTCCTCAAAATCTGATTCTTTTAGTTGAAGGTATTGGCAGGAAGCTCTTGGCAGGGTACTGTTTGCCCCAGACAGATCCTATCAATGTCCTTATTGAATAAATGAGGAAACAGAGGTTGAGGAGACTTAAATAACCAGCTCAAGGTCACATAGGAAGCATGTAGCAGCAGAAGTGGGACTTGAACCCAATCTGGGTCAAGTGACTTCAGAGCCCTCTCATCAAGTAAGCTGTGCTAGCTCTCAAGGAGTATGAAGCGTGGCACAATTTCAAGACTATCCTCTTTGAAACAGATAAAACCCATGCACTCTATTTTAAGATTTATGTATTTATTTGAGAGAGAGAGCAAGCAGAGGGAGGGGCAGAGAGAAAGGGAGAGAGAGAAACATCAAGCAGACTCCCCACTGAGTGTGGAGTCGAATGTGAGGCTTGATCTCACGACCTCAAGTGAAACCAAGAGTCAGACACTTAACCGACAAGCCACCCAGGCACTCCCAAACCAGCACTTTTTATTTCTAATCCTCCTCAAGAAATATTCTAGATTCTCCCTGAAGGCCTAAACTCCAGAAAGAGACTGGCCACGGCCAAGGTCCTTGCAGCTTCCCTTGGTGTCTGAGAAAATGGAGCAGAATCCCCAAGGAGTGAGGCCAGCAGCCAGGGGGTAGGGGGAGGCCTCCATGCCATACCTAGAAAAGAAGGAACATTCAGGCTCTGAAACATTGCTGGGAGCTCTTGATGTGGCTCTGGAAGCAGTGAGATGGGGGTGAGAGCAGAAATAGAGCTCATAGGGCCATGGGGTCTCTCGGAAGCCTTACAACTGTAAGAAGGAGACACAAATGTTCCATCTCAGCACGAGGGAAGCCTAAGGTCCAGGTGGCAGGAGCAACAGCAGTCCCCTCTCATTCCTGTGCTGGTAGTCTGTAACTTAACAATCTCTAATTCCAAGAGAAGAAAAGCCTTCAGATTCCATCAGCCAGATTTATCTATGCTTCTCAGTCATTCAAGACTTTTTACTACCTTATTCCTTCCCCAACTGGTTTTCTAACAATCAACTTATAAGAATGGACCAACTCACATGAGTAGCCATTAAATTCATTTTGCAAGCTTCCTACCCATTTGTTTTCTTGTTATATTTGTTATGATTTGATGACCAATACTATCTCTCTGCTTAGAATAATTTTATTCATCCATAAAAGCGTTCAGTAAATGTTGCTAGTTCCATCACCTAGCCATTTGTACAAGTGGGCATGTACATATACGTGCACATGTACATGCCCACATTCACACACACACACACACACACACACAAGTTAGACTTGAGAGTACACCACACATCAAGATATAAGGTCACGGGGATGAAAAGTACACAATAGGACATAAAGTCAGTAGCATTGTATTAGCATTGTATGATGACAGGTGGTAGCTACACCTGTGGTGAGCACAGCATAATGTATAGAGTTGCTGAATCACCATGTTGTACACCTGAAACTAATGGAACATTGTGTGTCAACTATACTTCCATAAATAAATAAATGTATATAAATTCCAAATGAATAAAATTTTACATATAAAAAAATAAAACAATGAAAGTTCTAGAAAGAAAGATGGAAGTTTAGATAATATTTTTTGAAAGTGTGGTACACAGCAGGAAAAACAGAAACCATGAAAGAAAGATGATAGAGAAACATACACGTCAAATATGTGGAAATCACTATAAAAAACAAAAATACTCAAAACATTGTGGTGTATATCAGACAAATGGCTATTAGTTTTAGTGTACCAAGAGCTTTCACATATCTTAGAAAAAGTTAAGAAGGGCAAGGAAAATGCATAGAGATTTGGAAGAGGTAATTCACAGAAAATGAGCAAATTTTCAATAAATATATATGAAAAAGTCACTATTTTTCATAATTAAATAAGCACTGGTTAAAAGTAGGTATGAGGTTTTCTTAACCTTTAAGGGAAGACTAAAACCCCAGTCATAGTACCCATGTTTGTGAGGTATTGTAACTCTACTATAATGCAAACTCTTATAGTAATAAAACCAAAGGGGCATCTAGGAGGCTCATCCCATTAAGGATCTGTCTTCGGCTCAGGTCATGATCCCAGGGTCCTGGGATGGAGTCTTGTATCTGGTTCTCTGCTCAGCAGGGTGTCAGCTTCTCCCTCTTCCCTTCCCTCTCCCCTCTCTCTGTCACACATGTACTGTCTCTCTCCCTCTCAAATAATAAATAAATAAAATCTTTTTAAAAAAGTAATAAAACCATAAATTGGTGCAGCTTTTCTGAGTATGCAGTTTGGCACTATGTGTATTACCCTAAAAAGTTTTTAATATAGATCTAGATACCTTTTGATTTAATTATTTATCCTTTAGGAATTTCTCCTTAGGATATCATTAGCTAAGATTTGCCTGCAGGGATTTTTCTTGCAGCATTGTTTAGAACAGGGAAATAAATAACTTAAAAATTAATCAATAGACAGTTAAATTATTTATTGTACATAACATTAGTTGGAATGGAATGCAACCATTTAAGTGGAAAGTAATAAAACTATTTAATTTTGTAGAAAGTATTTGTAATGCATTGTTATTAACAAAATTGTGTTCTTAAATACATTTCAAATATATATATGCTTATGCATATAAACATGGTAAAAATGAAGGAGTTTTGCATGTTTTTCCCTTTTCTCCAAATTTTATACAATAAAAGTGTATTACTTTTGTAACAAAACAAATTTATCTTTATCTGATCCATCTTCCCAGGCCCTCTTTACATATGATCTTCATAAAATGTTCTCTGATTTCCCCAAAGACGGCATTCCTTCTCATGAAGTCCTATATCTAACTCATCGTCTATAAAACTCAAAGTATTTATGAAAACCCACCTATGTCATATGTGTTGCTGTTATTATTCTGTGTACATGTCTCATCCTCCTCATTATACCATCAGTTCCCAAAAGGTCAGGACTTGACATTTGTGCTTTAGTATTCTATATAAAATACTCAGCACTTAATATGTGCTCAGTAAACTGAACCATTATAATGAGGTTTTCCCTTTTCTGAGATAAAACTCTCTGAGATAGTGTGTGACAAAGAATCCTAAAAATGCAAGAGCAAAAGTGATGATGTCCTTTTGCCACAGCATCTGGTGACCCAAACTGCCCAGTACCCATACCTTTGGATAGTTCCCTCCCACATTGAGGCTGAGGTTGGCCATGCGATTTTCTTTGGCCAATGGAACATCCATAAATATGATGCTGGCAAAGACTTGACAAACACTTGTACAATGAGGCTTGCTTTCGTGGGACACTACCACCAGCATTAAAAAAAAAAAAAAAAAAATCCAGTCTATCCAACTGAATGGATCACAAGAAACAAACAAAAAAAAGAATTGTTCCAGTCAACAACTTCAATTAACTGCCAGGCATGTGAGTGAAGCCATCTTGAACCATTAGCCTCAGGCCAGACACCAATTGAGAGAAGTTGATTAAGTAACCCCAGGCCGCTGTCAGAACTGCCCAGCTAACCCAAACCAAATAAAGAATTGTAAGCAAATGAATGTTGTTGTTTTAAGCCACTAAGTTTTGGAGCAGCTATTATAACTGACACATGTCCCTATCACTGCATCCTATCCGTCCGGCCACCCCAGCTGATCTTCATCCACCATAGGATATGTGTAATGGGTCACAACACTCTTTTACCTCAAGTCCTCACTCGACTTCACAATCCTTTCCACCAGGACTCTCTCTGGTCAGCCCTTTCTAATCACAGGAGCTGACATGTAAGTTTGAAACTTTGCCGTCCCTGAGTAAGATCACCCTCTCTCTTGTCTAAATTGAGACAGACAAGGTTTTGAACATGATTGTAAATCTATGTGTCAGATAGTTCCAACATTTAGTTTGAATTATATATTATTTTTTATAAGCAAGGGATTTCTGCTGCGAATTTATCTGTCCATAACTATACCATCAGATTGGTAGCAACATGTATCAGGCTGGCCTCCATCTTCTGGGTGGACTGGTACACCAGGACCTACTACTCTCTGTTTCTGAAGTAAGGAAGGTAGGTAGAAATTGGGCAACAGTTATCATTTGCTGTATATCGTTCCTTCTGTTTAAGCAAAGAATTTAACATCAAAATCCATAAAAGTCTCAGTAGAAGCCAGTATCTAGCCCAACTTCACTTTAGGCGAATTTGGCCATCTGCACCCCCCTTTTCCTTATCTGTAAATTGAAGACTGTTACATCTGTCCCTTACAGGGATCTTATGGTAACAAATGGGATAATATACATGAAAACATATTCTTCAGAGGAAACTAGCTATAATTATCATAATTTAAGAGAATGCAGAAATCAACTTGTGTTTATCAAAATGTGATACATCTTTCGATTGTTGTCAATTGAATTCCTACCAGGTATGTGAATTTAGATTTTGTTTACAATGATTTCAATGAAACCATAATTTAGCTATTTTAATATCGGTCCAGCTGTTTTATCATCAGTAATTTCAATTTGGGTAGAATCCTATTCAGATAAGTTATATGTGTATTGGAAACTCTAGTGAGAGTAGTATTTCTCTGAGAAATCATTTTGCTTTATGCCCTAAAAGGAAAACTCTTTGAAGTCAATGATAGTTTGTAAAACAAAAGATTTATCAGTAAAATTTTGCAAATGAAGTTGTCATATCTAAAACTGAAGCATGTCTGATTTTAGTCTGAATGAAAATTGTAACTGCCATAATAGGTAAACTTTCTGGTTACCTGTGACTTAACAGAAACTTTTCTTTAAACCAAAAACAAATGTAACATCTGTGGTGACTAAAAAACCTTTTAATCAGTCATAAATCATAGAAATTTCATCACTAAGACGTATCTAACTGATCATTTTAGAATCCTCCAGTTTGGGGCATCTGGGTGGCTCAGTGGTTGAACATCTGCCTTTGGCCCAGGTCGTGATCCCGGAGTCCCAGGATCAAGTCCCACATCCAGCTCCCCGCAGGGAGCCTGCTTCTCCCTCTGCCTGTGTCTCCGCCTCTCTCTCTGTGTGTCTCTCATGAATAAATAGATAAAATCTTAAAAAAAAAAAAAAAAGCCTCCAGTTAGCTCTACAAACTAAAAAACTAGGGGGAAAAAAAGAAAAGACCTCCATGCCACTTCTCATCTTCCATGCTTAGCCTAAGGCAGAAAGCCAGCAAAATAAAATAGAGTTGAGGAAATATATACATAGTTCAACCTCAACTTTCTGCCCTGTTTCTTCTCAGATTTGTCTTCATCGTTCCGTAGTTAAACCAATTTTCATACTCCTTTTTATCTTGTGCAAATGTAGACCCCTGAACATAATTTTTGAAATCCAACCTGGATATAAGCAGTTTCAAGGCAACTTTCTTTTTTCATATGATTTGCCTCCTTCTGTAGTCCTCTCTGGCCCTAGAGTTTAGCTGAGCAGATGTTAGGATCATCCACATTTTAGGGAAGAAACATTCAAAGCCTGGAGAGATGACTCTGATTGAAAGAAAACCAGCAGAAGTAAACCCAGCTGTCTGGACTTCTACTGAGGCATGGCCGGGTGTTCCAGGCCACCTTCAAAAACATGGACCGATGGAAACATGGAGGTGTCTCAAAATCCTTTTTCCAAAATGATGTGGCTAGCCTGCAGGCTGCCAGGCCTCGCTGGCAGGGTGCTGGGCAGCGTCAGCCCAGACACAAGTGGCTTTCTTTTGGGTCATGGGCGACAGCCATATACCAGGGGTTGTGGCGCATCTGAAGTCTCTTTCCCCCAACTTTTGGTGTCAAAACCCCCAGGTCAGTTGCTGACCTTTGTTTCCAGACAATGATTCTCTGCAAGACCTGTCTTTTTCTCCATGCTCTGTACTTTGCAATTGCCTGGTCTGGTTTTGGGGGAGATGATGGTAGGGGGAGCAGAGCCCCTTTCAGGAGCCACTGAAAGTGCCTACTTTTGTCCCTACCCCACCATCTGCAGGCCATGCACAGATCCGGCCCCCTTTGAACCGGCCTGTAATTATAGTCTCTGTAAGGTATAAGGGTCATTCTGCAGGCCTGAGCAAGTGCAGTAACTCGGAGTAACTGAGTTTCTTTAAAAGGGGGAAAGGGCTATTGGGGTGGTGCAGTCAACTGAGATCTCAGGGTGGTGGGATCAAGCTCGAGCCCTGTGCGGGCCTCTGCCTGGTGCCAGAGTCTGCTCAAAATTCTCTCTTCTTCTCCCTCTGCCCCTCCCACTTGTCCTCTCTCTCTCTCTCTCTCTCTCTCAAAATAAATAAATCATATAAGGGAGGGAGTCGGCATTTTACAACAAGTGATTAATTAAAGACTGGCTGGTCTTTGTGCCACTAGATTGGACCAGGTGAACAGGGGATAGACGGTTACAAAGGGAATTCAGCAGGATCTATTGCCAGAAAAGCATCACAGAGTGTAGGGGATAAGCCCACACGGAAGCCCCAGGGATAAGCTCTCCTCTGGGGGGAAAAAGACATAGTTCAGCTGGCCACATCATGGCTTGTCTGAGACTCTCCCTGAGACCTGGATGATCTGATTTCAGATCCATCAGAACCTTCTGATTAAATTTCTCTGACACATAAAGCTCAGGCAAGCGCTCCCCAAACCTACACCCTTCACTCCTATTTAATTAAGTTACCCCTTGCACTGGACTATTCATTTTTTTTTAAGATCTATTTATTTTAGAGAGAGAGACAGAGAGAGTGAAGTGGGGAGGGGCAGAGGGAGAAGGAGAGAGAATCTCAAGTAGAAGCCCAAGTGTGTGCGGATAATGACAAGGGGGCTCAATCTCACCACCCTGAGATCATGACCTGAGCTGAAACCAAGAGTCAGATACTTACTCAACTGAGCCATCTGGGTGCTCATCATTTTAAAACAAAATCAAGCCATGTGCCCACTGTTAAAAAGAGGGAAGTCTGATGATCAGGAATGTGTTGCAGCATGCGGACACTATGACACTGAAAACATAGAGCAGGTGTTTGGTGCCTGGATGGAGAGGATGAGCATCATACAAAGCAGCGTTGTCAAATGAAGGTGTTCGTTCTTGGGAGGCTGTCAATCAACAAATAATTTTGAATGTCTGCCTCTAGGCTCGCTACTTGGCTCCCAAATTTTGTGTTGAAGACATATGGAAAGGCCGAAGAAAGAAACTATATAATCAGCAATTATAATTTCCCAAATACAATGCTGGTTTTCTTATATGGAAATTATTTAGTGGGTCTCCCAAAACAGGTAACTGAGGTAATAACTTCTAAATGGAAAATGATCACGATGCATATAAATGTTCACCCAAAATAGATCATTCTCTGTGATCCTGATTATAAAAATCATTATGACACAATTCGGCATCAGCAACTGAGATTTGTGGCAATGACCCTTCCCTGGGCATGTGTTTGTATGTGTGCCTAGATGGCCTGGGGCAGGGCAGTTCATCAAGGTTGAGGAACATAAAACTATCAGAGGAGTTGGACCATCTGACGTATTTGAAAGGACTCAGTCTCAAGTCATTCTGAACTTGGGAACCTGATCAATAATAATAAAAAAAAATCAGTACAATGGAAAACATGATTGTCTATCACATTTTTTAAAGAAAATTTCTCCCTCATTTATGGAATGTATTCCATATTTTTAAACCCAAATCTTTGCCAGGAAGAAAATAAAGGAAATCAAAAATGAGATGTATGGAAATTAAACATGGTGGACACCCTCCAGATGCCCCAAGTCCAGCAAGGAGCTCCCTGGGTCTCTGGAAAGGAGTACTGCACAGTCACCTTTCATCTCAGACAAACTAGATCAACAAATGCAGTCTCATCCTGTGAGGGCTCCAGAGAGATACTGAAACAGATAGTTCCCACTCTTTACCTGGGAAAGAGCAATACACTGTACCTGAGATTATTCAAGCCCATGTCCTGGTTCTATGTTCTCTAATGCGTAGCTATAGAACCTGGTACCAGTTTTCTGTCTTTTTCCACTTTCATGCTTCCTCCCACAACCAGTGATAATCTCTTGCAGATAGAGATGCCTCTCATAGACCCTACTGACTGCCTCTGGACCTCGTTTTCCAAAGCTCCAAGGGCTAAGGGTACATACATACAATATCAACAACTCCAGCCTAACCTCACAATACAGAACACATACTGTTCAATCTTCTTGGAACACGAATCTGACACAGGCCCAAATAAAATTCACACACACTATGCGATTAGCATCTGGTTCCTCAAGGACTCTCAACTCACTGGGTTAGAAAGAGAAAACTATTATATATTGTCATTCCCTGCTTCAACCACGCATGCTCTGTCAAATTCTCCTTTTCTGATTCTGTAACTTTCTGGTCATTCTATTAAATCCTAGCCCAGTCCAGCCCAGGATCAAAAGTTTGAATATGCCATCTGGTTCAAAGCGTTCCCACATCCTTGGGTACCACCAAAGTCTGCATCTGTAATTCTAGGGGCCTGGAGTGGGGAGGGAGTGGTCCCCCTCTTCCTCCCCCTCTCCTGTGTGCATCTTCTTCCAGGGGTGGGAAGAGAGCAGATGGGGCACCAAGGAGAGTTACCTGGAGGCAGTAAAGCCTGACCTCTAGGTGAATAAGGGCAGGAAGCCAAGATCTAAAGCACAACATGGGGTTTTGTGGGAAGGGTGCGTTATTCTGTATGGCAGGAGCTCAGCGTCCACGCGGCACAAGTCTCAGCAGGCCAGAGACCTCAGCCAACTTCTCAGGGTAGAAACAAAGTTAAATGGTAAAAACATTGTGGAGTTTTCCATATAAATATTGAAATACGTCACAGTTCTATTTTTGTCTTCCGATGCTATAAAAATGTACTTTTTCATGAAAACAAATTGAAAGCAAAGGAGAACCATAAGTACTTAGGGAAAACTGAGCTCATGCTAATCTACAAGTTTCTCCTCTCTTCTTGATTTTATTTGTCTCTTTGTTTATTGTACTGGAATACGGTTGATACACAACGTTACATTAGTTTCAGGTGTACAACATAGTGTTTAACTTCTCTCTCACCACAGGTATAGGTCCCATCTGTCCCATGCAGCACCATCATGGTATTATTGACTATATTCCCTGTGCTGTGCCTTTCATCCCCATGACTTATTCATCCCTTAACTGGAAACCTGTACCTCCCACTCCTCTTCACCCATTTTGCCCATCTCCCCCCATCCCCTTACCTCCTAATTGATTTTAAATTCAACTTCTTGCACCAACATTCATTTTCATGTTAATACTTGCAAAGCCTTTCACTGTTTGATGCCCACAATTTTGTACTCATCTCTACCTGTTCAGTATTTTATGTATGACTGCTTGAGATTTATCTCTTTCTTATTTCCATTGTTTGAACATCTGTTTGAAATAAAAGTGGATGTTAGCTTATTTTTCCAGAAATATCTCTAATAGTTCACTAGAAGAGTGAAGGTATGGTGCTAATGGAAGTAGTGTAGAAACAACAGAGTATTTTATCATCATGTTACTTAATTCATGCGATATGAAAATATAATTAGAGAATGAAGCATCTGGAAACCAGGATCCTCTGCATGACCAGAATTGTAAAAATGTACATCAAATTTTGTAAAAAGTTTATATCAAGGAGAATGTAAGTTTCAACGTGAAAAAAAATTAAGGCAAATCCCAAGGTTTTAAGAAGACTTTTGTACTTCCCATTTTCAGTGATTAGCTTATAGCATTATAAAGATTCTGTGCACAATTACCAGATAGATTGTTCTCCCAACCAAAATTCACACGTTCAAGTGAATTCAACAAGGCAAACTCAGTGTATAAGGGGTTTCTGATTAGTAGATGACTCTAGAAATTGTTGGAAATTGTGAAAAGTGGAATGCATTTGAAACATTGTAATACCACAGCCAATACTATATGGGTATTTCTGACAAATCATCTTTTGCCCAATTAACTTATCATCAGAAAAGTAGACTTTGCTTGAAATTGATAGTTGTTTATTTCCTAGGAAACAGAATTTATTATTAAGAAGGCATGATAAGTAAATCTGGCTCAGGTATAGAGGAAGTTTTTGGTACTATTAGAAATTACCATGAAAGCTAAAGAGAAGCACTTCAAGGAGTGAGCTCCTGATGTAATTTTGACCAAAATGCACAAGTTCAAAGTCAAATTATTTAAACAATAAAGATTTAGAAATCTTAGAGCCTTATGAATGAGATCAATATTTATTCAACGTGTTCAATAAACTAAGATTAGATTGTCTGAGATATATGCAAAATCATCAAAGACTATTTTAATTAAAAAGAAGCTCTTAAGTTTTCTCAGTGCTGGATATGACTGACGGTGTCTTACACAATACAAAACTTATCTGTCATAAATCAAAATTAATATTATTAAATTAACATTGTGGCCAGGCTATATTAACATAAAATGTGAGTAGAAATTTTAATGGGATTGTAATGAATTATAGAGTGGAAAAGAGCTGTAAGTATGTATACATGCTTTCAACCTATCTTTTAGACTTAATGAGGAAAGGAAAGACTAAAATGCTCTCAGACTGTTGATTCTTCATATGTTCTATGTGTACTCACAGATATATGTGTACATATGCACACATATGGTTTGGGGGAGCATTAACGGATATTTTTAAGGAAAAGGAAGAAAAAACATGAAGGTTGGCTTGTACTTCTTCAAACACACAACACTGGGCAGTACCTTATGAAGAATCATTAACTTGAGGCCTGGGTAGCTCAGTCAGTTCAGCGTCTGCTTTCAGCTCACGTCATGATCTTAGGGTCCTGGGATCTAACCCTATATTGAGCTCCTGCTCAGCGGGAAGTCTGTTTCTCCCTCTTACTTGGCCCCTCCTCCTCTCATGCTCTCTCTCTCTCTTTCTCTCTGTGTCTCTCTGTCTTAAATAAAAATCTTAAGAAAATAATAATCATTAAGTTTATTAACTTAATTGAACCAACGGAGATTATGGTCACATCCCAAGTATTTCAGGCTCTATCGATAGATTTTCCTTTCCTTTTTTTATGTTCAAAATAAGGAGCAAAGTACCATTTTCATAATCTGATAAGAATAATAGATACAGCAAAATCATTTGGGGCTGGGGCAAAGAAATGCTGCCAAAAATAACCTCTGAAAGTTTTCAAAGTTGAACTCTTTTCCTTCAGAAGAAAAGAGTTTAAAAGAAAAAATATATCATGGTAGTGCTTCTCCCTCACTACATCATCAGTAAAAGAGCAGAAATTTTAAAGGCCTTTGCCAAAGATTGAAGGCCACCTCACTAAATTGAAATATAGGAGTTTTAAAAAATGAATTTGGGAAAAGGAAACAAATTTTAGAACTACTTTTAAAATATGGAATGAGCCATTATATGCTGCAATGTCCAGTACAATGAAGAATTATATGCAGTGCAAATTTAGAACAAATCCAGGATTCTAATTTTGCCTGCAACTTGAAAAGCTCAACTTTAGGGTTGCCTGAGTGGTTGTCAGTTAGGCAGTTGACTTGGATTTTGGTTCAAGTCATGGGACCCAGCCTGGTGTTGGACATTCCCCCTCCTTCACTCAGCCCACTCAGTGAGAAGGCTGCTTGAGATTTTCTCCCTCCACCCCTCCCCCACTTGCCCATGTGCTCTCTTTCTCTCTCAAATAAGTAAGTGCTTACCACTTACACTGATGTGGATGGAACTGGAGGGTAGAGTGAAATAAGTGAATCAGAGAAAGACAATCATCATATGGTTTCACTCATATGTGGAATATGAGAAATAGTGATAGGGACCATAAGGGAAAAGAGAGAAACTGAGTGGGGAAAAATTAGAGAAGAACATAAACCATGAGAGACTCCTAACTCTGGGAAACAAACAAAAGATTGCAGAAGGGGTGGTGAGTAAGGGGATGGGGTAATTAGGTGATGGACACTAAGGAGGGCACTTGATGGGATGAGCATTATATGTTGGCAAATTGAATTTAAATAAAATTTAAAAAAACAAAAGTGTTTGGAGGAAAAACTCGCCAATGTAAAAAAATATATATCTTTAAAAAAAAAAAAAGAGAAGCTCAACTTTATCTAAGATTGTTGGTTCAACTGATTATTATGGCCTTTTGGCAACTGATTGTGGCTATTTGTTTATTCAGTATGCCCCCACATTTATGTTCCTCTGGCCTCCAAGCTCCCTGTTACTGCATTGGACTGGCCAGTGAAGGCAATACATTTTCTATTCCGTACTACTCCAAAAATGCACTTAGCATGTAAGAGAAAATAGAGGCAGTGGCTGGGCAGTGATGATGGAGAATTGCTTTGTGTTCACATGTTGACCACACACACACACACACACACACACACACACACCTAGAGCAGGCCTGGAGAACTTCTTGGCATTATGGGAAGGCTACCAGAGCATCTTGCTGCCCACTCAGAGGATACAGTTGATGCTGTACTAATTGAATCTTCTCTCTAGGATTTGTGTGTGCTGTTCATACACTACCACACTTTAAATTTCAAGCTTTAAGTCAAGGCTTAAACGTGTTTTGAGTTGACCATGCAGTTTGCAGTCTCGCTGGCATGGCCTAATGCACAGTAACACCATAGTTATGAAAATGTCTTCACATCTTTCCCAAAAAAATATTGTGTGAAAAGTGGTACCTGGCATTTGCTTTAAAGCTTCTCACTTGCTTGATTAATTTCTCCTCGCAGAGAGACCAATCACTCTGACTGGCAAGTAATTTACTCCCCTCCCAAACCTTAGAGTCCCACACCGCTTAAGAGCATGGCAAAATGAAAATATAGAGAGCTGGAGAGGGGAGCAAGGATATGGTCCAGGAGTGTGTATTTATATATAAATAAGGAAGATATGTGGGATTTCAGTTAAAAATTAAATATATTTTACAAACACACAAGTACAAAGAGAGCACAAATTGACCCTAATTCCCAGAAACTGAGACCTCAAGCCATACCTGGGAGCAGCTTCCTTAGCTGAGGCATTACAGCAGGTGCATGGCACGGTGTGTTTGTATGTGGATCCTAACACCTGGTGAGAAGGCAGGAATAAAGACTTGGGATTTTATCACAATTTCAATTTGTCAGATACCTTGTTTGGTTATCCAGTGTATTCCCAGTGCCCAGACTAGTGTTTGGTGTCCAACACGCAGCTAATACATATGTTTGAAATGGCTGATTGGCATAGATAATTCATTTCTGGTATGGTTGAAGGGAGTACAGTTAACTTTGGACTGACATTGTTTAGTTGAAGTGGCCTTTTGGCAGTTGGGAAGAAAAGGAGAGACAAAGCTTGGTGGGAAAAGTAGGGAGAAAGTATATGAAATGGTAAAAATTATATTCATAAGCAGAAAAGGTGAATGGCATGGGAGGACAAAGCATGTGGGACAACCATTTGCCTGAGATATTGAGAAAGTCTAGAACATTACAAAGGAGGTCTTAAGGGGAAAAGAACCCTAAAAGAATCAAAGAAGCCATTTAAATTTGATTAACTACCTCAGTGTTAATGAAAGGTTGGAGGAACTAACTTGGTCTTACCAGAATCAAAAAAGATAGTACCTTGGATATGGAAATATCTTGAGAAAGGAATACAGTAGCTAAACAGAAGATAATTTCACTATCTTAGGAGTGAAAATGTTTTAGACATGGAGGGAAGATTAGTTTCAAAGATTTTATACAGAAGAAAATCAGGCACAGTTTGTGTTAAAATGGATTTAAAATGTAAAAGACATTTGAATGAACCATATGCATTCATTTATTCAGTCAGATTTATTGAGTATATATGACAAAGCAATAAACAAAGGAGGAAAAAGAAACCACCTCACCTTCATTTACTTTGCAGTTCATGGCAAAAACATGAAACAAAAAATTTAAAATAAAATAAAATAAAATAAAATAAAATAAAATAAAATAAAATAAAATAAAATAAAATAAATGGAACCATACAGAAGTTCATAAGGTTCTGTGCATAGTGTGCAGAGAGAGGAATAATGAGGTGGGGACCAGGTAGAGGAGATCAAGGGACTGTGATTGTATTTTTTTGGCAAGTGCTCAGTGAAGGTCTCATCAAGAAGGTCACATTTAAGATGAAGGAGGTTCCAAAGTTGCTTACTTTCTAGAAAGTTAGAGATACCACCATACTTACAAAGAATATAAATGGCATGAAGACATGGGGACAAGTAGAGTTTACAACCTTTGTTTGAATTAAAAATTGAATTGTTTTCTCTGTAAAATCTAATTTAGTGATACATTCAGATAATCTGGAGGAAGGATTTCCACCCCCTCATGCCATATTAGAGGATTGAGGACAGTAATGATTCTCAATGTCTTTCTCATTGACTTCATTTTGCAATATCTCTTTCAGTTCATCAAATATCCAGTAAGCAATATGTTCGTCGGAAGCTACAAGAATAAGTGAATTTCAAACCATGATCTCCCTAGAAGGATGAGTAGCAGGGCCTCAAAATTTGAGTGAGAGATTAATTCAGTAATATAAAACAAAGAGTCACTGAAATGCAGCAGAGAAAATGGTCCCTTAGGGAGAGTTGAAAACGGGCCATGGGACACCATGAGGCGTCTGTCTGCAATGGGAGGGTTCTGAAAGATTGAGATGTAGCCTGAGTGTCTCACCTGCAAGCCGTTCCAGAAGCAAAGGCCAAGTCAGAGCTTCTTTGGGATCTGTTTAGGCAGGAGCATGAAGAACAACACACTACAAGAGTCTGCAAAAAAATAATTTCTAGTCACATCCGAAGACTGAAAAGCAATCGATTTGTTCTTTGGGCAGGCTTTTAAAAATCCTCACACTCCGTGTCTCCAGCTCCATGGAGAACAGCTACGTGACTGCGAGGTCTCTGGTTCCTTCCCTCTATGGAGGGACCGGTGCTCCTTCAAGTCCCTCAGCTTCAAAGATTTCACTGCCCCACTGCCAAATGTCACGTTACTATCGACAATGCAAGAAGTAGGATTTATAACCTAAAAAATTATAGACTGTCATTCTCCCAATCATCAGCCTCATGTTCTCCCATTTCAAATTCTCTAAGACCGTGCTGATAGTTTTTTTACTTCAAACTGACAACTGCTTTTATTTTCTCCCAGTGCTTATTCTCGAGACTTCCCTCCTGTGTAAGTGAAGTCCCCCTGCGTTCTCATTTATTTCATCTTTCTTTTGAGTGCATTTCTGGTTGTGCTACTGAACCAAGGAGATTTGACCTAAATTAAGTGCCAATTTGGGAAAGAAACAGGAGACAAGAGGAATGGTGACAGTCAGAAATGATAATGAGCAAATGCAGTATTGTGGGGGACAGTTCAGTCTCTGCTTTAATTGAGCTGCGTGCAAAAGAAACACCCTAATATTCTGCTTTTGAGTATATCCTCTTCAAGCACGTATACAGGGCCAGTTACTGACTCAGAAAATGGTTTGAACACCACACTGTTTTCAACGTTGGCTTACCTTTTTTTGAAGATGATGCTCCTTCTCATTTTCCTTGAAAACCGAAGTTACCAGTTGGTTTTCCATCACCAAATTTTCTGATCATGAAACAGCAAGGAGACAGTTTTGTGGTATGGATGACATTTTCTTAATGGGAAGCTGGTGAATCACAGGAGCCATGAAGGTCCTGTGACTTACAGGCACCCTCAGAGGGTCCCCAGGTTGGGTCTCTCCCATCACTTGAAAAGTCAAATGATGCAGCTCTTTAAAAAAAAAAAAAAAATCAAAACTAGAATATGAGTTAGCAATTCCATTTCTGGGTAACATGCCCAAACGAATTGAAAGCAGAATTTTAGATATTTGGATGCCCACGTTCGGAGCAACGTCTTTCGCAACAGCCCAAAGATGGAAGTGACCCAAGCGCCCATCGATGGATGCATAGATAAGCAAAATGTATGGGACCCCTGGGTGGCTCAGCGGTTGAGTGCCTGCCTTTGGCTCAGGTCGTGACCCCGGGTCCTGGGATCGAGTCCCACATCGGGCTCCCAGCAGGGAGCCTGCTTCTCCCTCTGCCTGTATCTCTGCCTCTCTAGAATAAATAAAATCTTTTTAAAAATAAGCAAAATGTGATATATCCATAGAAGGGACTATTACTCACTCAGCCTTTTGAAAGAAATCCTGACACAGGCTATAACACGGACCGACCTCGAGGACGTTGGGCTAAGCGAAAGAAGCCAGACCAAAAAAAAATCCGGACAAACAGGGCATGATTCCACTTATGTGAGGGGTTTGGACTAATAGGAAGCAGAAAGCGGTTGCCAGGGGCTGGGGGCTGGGAAAGGTGAGGAGTTAGTGTCTCGTGGGGTAGAATTTCAGTTTGGGAAGATGAAAGAACCCTGGAGCTACTCGGTGGGGCCCCTGGCGGTGCGTTTCATGCTGCGTGTGTGTTTACGGCCACACAGAGAGGATCACACGAGCTCAACTCATCCTCCTGGGAGACGATAGAGCTCACGTTCCGCCAACCCTTCTCGGGCCACGTCGTGGTTGTTGCATCAGGTAAACACAGACACGGGGTGCATCACTCGTTGGGCAGCACCCAGAGACAGCCCCGGCAGGTGGGGTGCTCCAGTCTGGCTGCCAAGAAGCCCTATCGGGATGTTTTGACTCATTACCCTGAGCCTTCATCAGCTGATGAAACCAACTTTTTTTTTTTCATCAGCTGATTAAGATTCAAGATAATGAGTCAAAACATGCCAGTAGTAATTCCCAACAGTGCTGAAGACAGGATGTGAACTTTTCCGCGCACCTACATGCGCACAGACAGACGCAAGGGGAACCGACGCGGCCTCCCGCCTGCGGAAAAGTTCATTCCGTGCCTGGGAGGCGTGGCAGTTACCACGTAGAGCTCGAGGAGAGGCACCAAAAAAATTAGCTGACCAAACAACTGAGTTGAATGCTAATAATTTTCATAGGAAGAGAGAAAGCGCATGAAATTAACTCACAGGAGAACACAAGGGGAGGAAAGAAAATAAAAATCGCACAGGAAATTGCCATGCGCAACGTTGAATGGATTCTAGGAAAACCCAAATTCCAAATGCTTTGTGCTTCCTCCTGAATCAACAAATGCACTTCAGAATGTTTTTGATGGCAACTGTATCTAAGCTCAAAGTTCCAGAAATTTTCCACAACTGTTCTGCATTCTGAGGGCCTTTGGTCTGACTACAGAATATTGAGTTTTACCAACAAAAGCATTTGATCGAATGCCATCCCCCTTAATATCAGATATATATGTATTTTAAATTCCATTAAGCCTCCATTGGGAAACTACCTAATATTTGGAATGCACTGCTTAATGTGCTAACTGATCTTATTTGCGTGTGGTGCTCACTGTCAGAGAGACCAGAAGCGTAGTGACAGTTATTGCTGTTGAAAGGATGCTAGGAGGGGCGTGAGTGGAATGGTTAATGGGCCAGGAGTCAAGGGACTTAAATATCCCCTAAATGTGGTAACAGTCCAGCATTCCAAAGGCCGAGGGAGATCGGACATCAAATCTTATACGTATCAGCCTAGGTTTCTCTCTTTCAGGAGTTTGAGTAAATCAACTTATAAGATCTGCTAAGCAAAGTCCCCCTTTAAAAGATAATGAATGTTAAAACATGGCATGAGCTAGTCTCAATGGCAAACTGAAAGCAAACAGTTTACTCTGAGAACAAACAATGGCTCTGATCCTAATTCTTTGAATCGCAACAACCGAGAAGGCAATGCTTTTAAATGCAAGAGTCAGAACAGCAAAGAGACTGCGTTCTCCGATGCACCATTAAGGAACACTTCTACCTACAGCCGGCTGCTGATGGCAGGCTCTCTGAAAGGCTTCTTGTGGGAACACGTTGTCAGAATTTTCTCTGAGGTTTTGGGGGGGGGGGGGGGATGAGGGAAAAGCATAGCACTAAAAAGATGAAAACACTCTCTTTTCTCTTTTCGCTTTTTTTTTTTTTACCCCCGTTCTTTCCTGACTGCTGTATTTCTACTGTACCGATGCCTGTCACTTGCAGTAGACACCATGGCTCAGCTTGTTAGGAAAGCATTGCTCCTACTATTGTTCTATTTAAAATGTGCCATTTGGAGGTGCCACCTCTAAGAGACCAAATTATGCATGCTTTCGGTGAGGGTCTTAATTGATGCATGATTTACTACAGGATGCAAAACTTTGCTTGGATAAGCTGAAATGTTATGTCGAGGAAGAGCCCTTTCTATGGTTTTACGGGCTTGTCTTCTCATTGGGAGCATACATTTACTAACTGTATAATTGGTGGCACGGTTCTTCCATCATAAACATTGTTATCAGTTAATTAAACTTGAAATGCAGCTTTGTTCCACAACATGTTTTGTCAGATTGTTTTCCTTATTTATTTATCATCATAAAATTTTACTTGGTGACTGGCAGCTTCTCAGCCCTCCAATAATAATATAAATCAAAACATAAGATTTTAGTCTTCGTGCAATTTCCTTTTGGTCTGAAAATATGAAACCAGATGTTTTTGGCATGCTAAAGATGCTTTTCATCTTTTTTTAGATTCTTTCAGTGCAGTCAAAGTAAATGCATTTTTAAAACCAACTTATGAAAGTTAAATTCCCTTTGTTCATCTTAGAGTAGTCTGGTTTGCATTGATGCAGTGGCATTGAGAGACCTTTCAGATAACGTACTGAATTTCTTGGAGGAATTACACATGTGCAGCTAAAAGCTCAAAGGGCAGCAGAAATTGTATTAATAGCAGATCAGTAGACCATGAACCGTGATTCACCAGAGGGTCCTACCACGCAGCATGCCTAAAGGTAGAGGTTCAGGTTGGTCAACAACCAAAGTGATCTTGACTCTCTATATATTATCGGGGTGAGGTGCCTAATTTGTTCACATAGTTATCACATACTTGTTCCGGCTTGAAAATGTGGGGCCCATGAAAGCATGGCCGTTGGAATTTCCTGTGACAGTGAATCTCATTTCGGTAGATATTACCATCTATCTCAGCCTAAGGCTATCACTAAAACATCTAAACATTCCCAGATGGAATCTACTTCACTGATATTAGAGGGATTTGGTGTTACTGGAGAGACGTGGGGTCAGTAAATAGGAGCAGGAATAGAGTGGCACATAGGCTAATCTCATTTGTACGTGGCCTCGGATTGCCACCACGTCCCTAGGCAGTTTTGTGGTTTGGGTCTTGGAACAGTTAGGACAGACTGAAATATTTGGGGATCTTGGTGGGGTGGTGTATGGAATTATTTACAATCAGTTTTGCTATCTAAGCTTTGATGTGGTTCGCCCCATCCTCAGCCCCCAGCTTCATTGCATAAATTCCACGACAGCCCAGCGCTCAGGACACTTCTTCTTTACCACTGCCCCCAACAATCATATCAGTCTCTGTATTCATTAAGAGTACAACTCCCCTGCATCTTACTCTGCTTGATTTTTAAGGAAGCTTTCTCAGAGGCAACACTTTTCTCCATACTCAGGCTTCATGAACTTCCTTATTACTCACTGAGGTCAATGGTTGACTTCCCATCCCCAAAAACCCACTGATTTCCCTGTGTCAAAAGTCAGTAGTGATCCCCTTGTAGCCAAACATAATGTCTTCTTTCAACATCATTGGCTTTTGGACAATGGACCTCTTCCTTCTCTCTTGGCTTACACAAACTACTCTCTTTTGGTTCTCC
This sequence comes from Canis lupus familiaris, assembly GCF_011100685.1. Classification (NCBI taxonomy): domain Eukaryota; kingdom Metazoa; phylum Chordata; class Mammalia; order Carnivora; family Canidae; genus Canis; species Canis lupus. Next base: position 40,002,897 of record NC_049231.1, on the reverse strand, counting down.
TATTTCTCTGAACATCCTTCCCAATATTTTCTGTTTCTTCTTCTTTTTCTGCCTGACACTGAACATTATAATCTTTATGCTTTTGCCATTTGTCTTCTTCCATCTTCATTCCTTATAATCTTTTGGGTGTTACATTGACTGCCATGACCATCTGTGTGCTGACATCACCTATAATTCTAACTCTCATCCACAGCTTGTTCCTATGCTGAGGACCCCAGTATCTAACTAGAAATGCAGACAAATTCAGCATAAATACCTCATTTTTACCCCCAAATCACTGTTTTTCCTGAATAGTTGAGCCTAATTACTATCACCCAGACATCCAAGCCAGAAACCTGCCACCTTTACATGAATCACCTCAAATATACTCACTCTCAGACTTCGAATCTAGCTTTTCATTCTTTAAAACGTTTCCAATTCATTCTGTTAATATTGAAAACAAAGCACTATTTAATGTAATGAGGGAATATTTGGTTATCTGGGTCTATTTTTGGATAAAGCTTCTTCCTTGCTAGTTTCAAATCACATAGCATAAACCATCACCTTCTCACCAGTCTGACCTTGAGGGACACAAGAAAATGGAAAATGAGATACAAGTTTAACAAATAAAGAGAGGAAAATGGCAAAGGAAGAAAAGACAGGAGGACAAGAAAAGAGGCATTTCTCAAAACCATTTTTTTCCTATTTTCTTATTTTTAAGAATGCTCACTGTCAGAGAGACCAGAAGCGTAGTGACAGTTACTTTTCATTAGTTAAGTCAGGTAAGGGGGTGTTTTGTTCTTTTCCCCTTATTTCCTCTTTTTCTTCTCAGCTCCTCAGTACATTTACAATGTTATGGTTTCAGCTTCCCTAGCATCTTCTATAGCCATTCCCACTGCCACAGACTCATTTCATGCCCTCACTGTATCACTAATCTACTGTTGCTATGTGCCCCTACCATCTTTTTTCTTACTGATCTTGGTGGCCTTTCTAAAAACAAGAGCTGCTTAAAATTCTTTGATGCTGCCTCATTACTGTCAGGTCAAAGTCCACACTTCTTAGTGACATGATCATAGTCCCACCATCTCTTTGGTGTTTATTTCTCTGCCTTTTCTTTGGCAGCCAACATTTAGGTGCGTTGAAGATTCTATGTTTTTAAAGTGCCATCTGATTGCCACCTCATCTTTACTAATGCTCTTTTGATGTTCTTCCCTCCCTTATCATCCTCTACCACCTGCCCAGTGAGCTAAGCTCCATTACTTAACTATAGTAACACTTGGCCCAAGTCTCTCCTGCTGCCCAGGTAGGACTAATCTAACCATACTTTTCTTTATTTTTCCCTAAGCAACTTTTACCATCTCCCATCCATTAGCATCTGTAGCACCAAGTGATATATTCTGTATGTAGTTTCATGAATTAAACTATAACTCTTGAAATTCCAGAGCCGTTTCCGGCTCAGTTGGTGTTCTGGTTCTTAGCACAGTGCCTGGCACTTAATAAACCAGGGCAGTATAGATCAGGGTGCCCATTCTGACTAGCCACGAGAAAGCCACATCCTATTTCCCATCCCCTGTTGTTGGAGTTTTGATCCTGGCTCCACCACCTAGAGGCCAAACAAACCTCTCTGTTTCTATTGCATCTTCTGTCAAATGATGATAACATAGCACACCTAAGAGCATTAATGAGATAATAACAATTAGAAAAGCAGTGTACCAGGCATCCCTGGTGGCTCAGCGGTTTAGCACCGCCTTCCGCCCAGGGCTTAATCCTGGAGACCTGGGATCGAGTCCCACGTCAGGTTCCCACCATGGAGCCTGCTTCTCTCTCTGCCTGTGTCTCTGTCTCTATTTCTCTCTCTGTGTCTCTCGTGAATAAATAAATAAAATATTAATTAAAAAAAAAGAAAAGCAGTGTACCAAATGCTTAACACAGTGCCTCATGTGCAATAACTCTTTAAGGAATGCTGTTATCAGCTGATCTGTGTGTGCTTATTAAATGAAGAAATTATAAGAAAAAGTGCAAGAGGATATCAGGATCTATCAGTTCTCTGAGATTAAGAACCATGCCTTGAATTTACTGGGATTTTGTTGTTGATGATGATAATGATAATGATGATGACGATGATGATTTGTTTGTTTTTTCTTTCAATAGTCTCAGCACAATGTCAAACTCAAAATAAGAATTCCATACATGTAGTTGAATGCTAGATCAAGAAGATACTATGTAGGGAAGTTCAGATTTGGGGAGAGGATAAACACAAAGGGAAATAAAATCACATGGGAAAGAGAGCTAAGCATAGTCCCCTGAACCCAGTAATCTATGAGCCTCTGGGTGAAGCAGTCACTGTTATCATAATACACAACAGAGAGCAGACTGCAGAATACTGCATTGGATAAGGTGGTGGTAGGAGGGTCCAAAAATGGCCATTTCCCTTGCTCCTTTTCTTCGTTATCATTATTTGAATCATCTATTTTCTCAAAGTCTTACAATTGAGCATTAATTATCATAGCATATCTCAGGATGGTTGTTATCTCTTTGTAGATGTATCCAGATTCCTGCTTCCATAAAATCCTTGCTAAGTGCCCCTTTCTCAAACATTAAATTTCTCCCTCCATAATGAGGCCATTTCTGTTCATAGATAAAGGAATTTTAAGAATTGAGCTCTAAACCTGCTTTCAGATTTCAGAAAGTGACTAAGAGGACCTCTTAGTGTCCTGATTATGCTTAAATTATTCTTCTAGCAAACTTTACTCTGCACCTACTATGAGTAGGAGAGCAGAACCATATTTCCTGTTAAATAAACTAAGTATGACTAGTTTGAACTGCATTAATAAATTTAAATCATGTTATAGGACAGCTGTGGGAAACTTCTGATCTCACTATGAAATATATTGTTTTCTCATTGTTAGCAGACGATTTTGCAGGTTTCTCATTGGAAGCAGGCAAACTGAACAAAGGTCAAGTTCAGATCTACCTAATACTGCCTAGGTTCATTGTCTCTCTGCCCTCCCATACTTGCCCCCTCCTTCTGGTCTGTTGCACAGAGGGCTACTGAAAACTACAGTTCCCAGAATCCCTTGTTCACTGGTTTCCTGTTAGTTTCAGCCAAAGGAAACAGGAGTTGGATATTAGGGAGCAGGTAAAAGGAAAGGAAAGCCATAGTATTTCTACCCTGCCTCTGTTTTCACAAGCTTCTCCAGCAATGGCTTTGCCTCTCCCAGAAGTCTGTTCCCACAAAACATGCCTGTCCTCCAAGGACTCACCCCTAGGATCTAACGCATGGTCCAGAGCAGTACATACCTCCACTCTTGCCCTCTCCAAATCTTTGTGGTGGCAGCCACTTCCTGCAATTGTTAATCTCTGGATTGCTTCACTTACCCCTGTTCTCAGGTCTCCCAACACCTGTGTAATCTGCTTTTGTATTAGACTCCTGTAGTAAAGCATCAAGGCAGGAGCTGTTTTCCTGATAGATCCTGACGAATAGAGCCAAAAATAAACTATGCAGTTTTTTGTCATGTACTTAGGGTATCTCTTCTTGATTTGCACTTTGAGAGTACGCTATGCGAGCTTTGTAGAGACACCTTTAATCCTTTCAGACAAAGGCTTCAGATTGTCTTTATTCTCCAGCCTCACTGGGTTTGAGAATCTCTTTGTTAAGGACCCACTGAGGTAGGCTAGATTGCAGTTACTAAGAAGGAGCTGGCAGTGTGCAGGCTGCTTGGAGCCTTGGCTTATAATGGTCTCTTCTGGAAGGTGGTTTCTCTGTGAAGAAATATTATTTTAACTGTGATAATCTTTTCGCAAAATAACGTTGTCATCATCTGCCTGAGTTTTTCTCAGCAGCATTGTGAAGGGGAATTCTGTACTTTTATCCTAGACTGTGTAACCTTCAGGAAGGAAAATAAGCATCTGAAGGAAATTCACTCACATGTTTGGTGGAGACCTTCAGATAGCAAGACCTAGATCACCAAAGGAGGTAACTCTATATAGATTTTCATTGGTGAACTATAGATGTTTACTTTATTTAAAATAGCTAACAACCTTGTCTTCAGTCTTACCTGTCCCCAGGCAATTTCCAGTGCTGCTGAAAGAGTGGTAACTCCAAAACCCAACTTTGATCACGACACATAAAACCCTTATTGGATTTTTATAGCTTTCAGGATGAAGACCAAGTATTCTAGCTGGTACTTTAAATATGTGGTTCCTACCTTTTTATGTGGTCACCTGCCTCCTCCTTCTGCCCCACTGTTGTTCCCTCTGGAAGCCACCAGTACCCCAAATCTGCCATACTCTCATATATCTACACTTCTGTGTTACTGCTCTGTCTATAACAGTCTTCTTCCTCCTTTCTTTTTTCCCCTGGTTCACCCCATCTGGACTACTCAGACTCTGCCCATATGCCACCTGAAAACCTTCATCTCTTCCATCCCTCACCCTGTTTGGCTGAGGGGTCACCCCATGGTTTTCAGAAGCATCTGCTGCAAATTCCTACACTTTACATAATACAGTGATTATTTGTGCACCAGACCAGCCCCCTTACCAAACTAGCAATCTCATGGGCAAGGACACCCTGTTACACTTCCTCCTTGTTGTCAGTGCTTAACATAGGCCTTGGTTTACATCAGACACTCAATATCCATTCCCATCATCAATGCATAAGAGTTTCAGATGCTCCACATTCTTACCAACTCTTAATATTTCTAGGGTTTTCCCCCTAAATTTTAGCCATACTAATAGATTTGAAATGATATTCCATTTTGTCATTTAATTTGTTCCCTGGAAACTAATGATGTTGAAAATATTTTCACATACTCATTAAACCACTCATATAGTTTCTTTTGTCAAGGGTTCATTAAGGTCTTTTGCCCATTTTAACTTATGTTTATTTTTTTATTATTGATTTGTAAGAGTTTAATGCACACAGTTTTGATAATTTGATAAATGCAATTAATAGGTTGGTATTATATTTATTATATTAAATATGTTAGAACTTCACAAGAGAACTTTTGTCACAGTGCCTACGATGTTGATTGATTTTAAATTTTTATTAGGTAAGTATGCCATTATTATGAGCCTATATGAATCACTGATTTTAAGATAATCCTACATTGTATAGAAAGGGGAAATTCCAAATAATATCAGACTACAAAATATTGCTTAACATGTAGCATACACGTAATATATGCATTGCAAAATTTAAGGGCTTTTATGAAAGGGAGGAGCAAAAGATAAGTGAGAATCACAAAACAATGTACTTCTGGAGAAAATATACTTTACTCTAACTAGAAATGTTCCTCCTACAATTTAGCAAAATGCACAGTGGAAAAACATGATACTAACCATTTTCATTTGTTCTAATAAACACACACCTATCCATGAAAGGAATTTGGATCTAAATTATTTTTTTATAAGGAATGGGTATGTTTCTCATGGATTCTGAACACACCATACAGATAACAGAATTGGTTCTTAATGTGTTGATCATTGCCAGAACAAGCACATTTCCGGATTTATTTATTTTTTTTCCCCAAAGGTTGAGTAAGACATAACAAACACTTCCTGCCACAGGCATGGCATGGCGGTAGGTCGGATACCTGGGTTATATAAATCTTTATGCTGAACGTTTATGACATTTCAACTTAGAAGTTCATTCAGTTTGATGATTGAGGCAGCAGGCAATTATGACATTAAACAGTTCACAGACCTTAACCCCAGACCCAAATGGTTTAATATTTTTAATGGCTGACTCTGCCTCTCCTGATGTGCACAGACCAAAGCAGAGTTTAAAACCCTCACCCATCTTAATTGCCCCTGCTTTGTTGCAAGCACCACTGACTGCCTTCTAGTTCCAAATGTCTTCAGTTATTAAAAATTATCAATAGAAAGTAATAGAAAGTAATCCAGACTTACACTGGCGATACAATTGGCCACATATGCCCTAGTGGAGCATAAAATAAGAAAGATCGTTACTATTACTACTCAAGTGTCATATCGAGGAACATACTTTAAAAGTGAATCACATTATGCCTGTTCAGTCAATTATTCTACTTGCAAAGACAAAGCTTCTTCCCGAAGATGACTTTCCTTTTCCTAAGTAAAGACACAGTCTTAGATTCAAATGCATACTGGAGTCTGAAGATGCTAGTCACCAGTGTAAATAGGTTGGGGAAAATGTTAAACTTAAATAAAAGTTACATAGAATTTTGTTGTGACAATATATTTGCACCCAAAATGTCCTTCGTTTACTGAACTCAGTGCAATTGATAACTTGGCATCGTATTAAATTTCTCTAGTCTTCCGGGTTTCCTAATCTTGCATTGATTTTCACCACTGCTTAGTAAATATAATCAGTGTTGGTTCTAAACTCTAGATAACAGCTATAGTCTTCTAGAAAGACGGCAGAAGATTTACAGCAGCACTTACTGAGGCAGGTGGGGGTAGTGAATGCTCACTATCTTAAGAAATGCCTTGTACAATCATAAACATTCCTGGACATGGGAGTTTGAAACACTTATTGGTTATATGCGATAGGCCACATTCACCACATTCACACTAACTCTTTTATTCAAGGCTTGAAATATATTTTACTAGTCACAGTGATAGAAAGAACATTAAAGATATTTTAGTTAATTTATTCTTTCCTACCATCTGCAACCTAAAGTCATTTTCAAAAAAGTATGGAATATTTTGCCTGTAGATATGGTTTCCTTGAAGATTTTTGACTGTATCTTGTCAATAGATTAACATAAAATTGAGTTTTGATGTTTCTCAAAATCATACTCTTTCATCCCTCCTGAGAAAAATGGTCCCACTTCCAACCCAGCCACAGTAGCAGTCATTACCTTAGCAATCATATGCTGAATCCTTCAAACAAAAACAAGCTAGTCTATGTTATTTTGTCAACAGTGGTTGTTTATACCTTCTTGGAAGTCTTTTGGTCATCCAAGTTCTCCTTCCCGTTACTCAGAAAGATGTTTCAATAAGAACACCAGTAATTCCAAGACTAGTTGTCATAGTGACCTGAGGCAGGTGGAGATAATTGATGGCTGAACTCCCCTCTAAGTCACTCCTCACCGAAACATCAAGTCTTGGCTTGATGAAATCTGTCCTGGTCCCACAAGAGACAGAATGTGTCATATAACTTTATCATTTAAAGCAAAATTCATGAATGCATTTTAGAAGGTCAGTGATCTTATATCCCGATTTTTGTGATTATGTATGCTTATCCTTTCTGTGAAGAAGGTATAAGTCTTCTTCAGCTTCTAGCTAGTGACCTAAAGAATGTTGAGAAAATCCCTGGCCATGGTCTAGCCTTATTGCCCCCAAATGTAAGATATTATCATATCAGAAAAGGATCGCCAGACTTAAGTGTCAGGTCAGTAGCATTGGTCAAGCACAAATCTCTTAAACTCACAAACATGTGCCCACTTGATGGGCTTCCTTACATATGACCCTCCATCAAGTTCCTCAAATACGTTCCCCTAATAGCTCGTTCTTATGACTATGGCAGTGCTTTCCAAAGCTGTGCTATTCTTATTTTCCTATCTCTCTGCCAAGCTTCTGAGTGCCTTTATGTCTACTCATTCTGTATTCCTCAGCATGGAGAAGGAAGTCTTGCACATGGCAGTTACTCAATGAATGTCTGATGAACAAATGCATGAATGGATAAATGAATAAATGGAGTGTCCAGAGATGATACAACCACCTCGTTTTCCCCGAGGATCCAGACTGAAACTAAATCTGATGACATAGTGAAATGCAGCAGTAGGGGATTGAGAAATGATGTTTCACGGAGGAGTGGGCCATGGAAATCTGCAAAACCCCCTGCACAGTTATAGTGAACAAGTCACTATCAACAACCTGCACTTATCAGTTACTCAGAAATTCTGCCTTAGAACCGTATTTCATTTAAAAATCCATCCTTCCGGGATGTCTATACAATCTGACACTCTGACTTTTTGCCTCCCATCACTGCCCTATATTCCAGGTCACCCCATCCTCACCAAAAGCATTGCTTGCTGCCTGCCTGCCAGCCATGAACCATGTTGTGTCTTTCTTTTTGCTCCTCACCCTCCTTAGATATACATCTTTCTGTTCTTTACCAAATAAATAATATTACTATAATGTCACCTAATGAGGCTTTAACCATCTCAGGCACCCAATTGCTGCATTTGCCAATCATAACAATCCATGTTTGACTATTTTGACCTCCACTGCAATATTGAAGTATGTGAAGTTTCAGCAGGCTCAAAGTCAAAGTCGCACATCTTGCTTATCCTTCTTGGCTGAACTCAGGTGGCTTTTCCCACAGCAAGTTTCTTCTCACCTGGCAGGCCCAGGTAAGCCTCCTCCTGCCTGGAGTAGGGCACACCTGCCACTGTTTGACAGTTACCTGTGTGTAACTCAGGACACTGGAAGATACTCTATGTTCTTCCTAAAGGACGGGACCACATTTCATCAGTCATTATAACCCCCGAGCCATGAACTGTGCCTGGTACTTAGTAGGGGCTCAAACATTTTTTGTTCTAGTTTGATTTGGGTTTTGTTCCTTTAAGTAGTGACTAATTCTCAGCCCTTGACTCAAACTCTTCCTCTCTGCTCTGACTCTGGACAATGCACTGAACATGAAAATCTCACCCTAGAAGGGCCTCACATTTATCCTGATAGCACTGATCCATTTGTCTTTTCTCTGTGTACCACCAGATGACCAAGGGGATCATGAAATGCCCCAGTTAGGCCCCTTTCCTATTCTAGATCCATCCCCAAACAGGCACGTGGCAAAGTGATGAACAACACAGACCCTAGGGCCACACTGCCTGTGTTCAAATCCCAGCCCTGCTACTTCCAGGTCTGTGACATTAGGTAACTCATAACCTCTCAGTCTCCAAATTCTCATTTAGATAGCAGGGAACATAGAAGGATCTACTGCATAGGAATGGTATCAGGATGAAATGAGCCATTAAATAAGTCATGAAATGATTAAAATACACAGCTCATATATATTCACATATATGTATGTGTGTGTGTTTGCAGTCAGCTCTCATTATTTACAATAGTTGTGCTCTACAAAGTTGCTGCAAATATGTAATAAGCAAATCCCTGAATCATTGCTCCTATAAGGAAATACAGGGTTAGGTTCCTTCGAGCCTCGGGTTGCAACATTTTCATCAACTGGTCAATACATAACCTTATTTTATGCATGTTTTATTGAAAGACACCTTGATACAGTTGGTTCATTATCCTTGAATTCACAGCCAAAAATACTAGAGCTCATGCCTGAATGCAACCCATCTAAGCCATGTGTTTTCTCTGTGAGGCATATCACAGCTTTCATGTGTGTAAAAACATTACCCAGCACTTGAGCACTATACTCAGAAGCCATTTTAAACAGCAACATGACAGGGATGCCTGGGTGGCTCAGTCGGTTAAGTATCTGCTTTTGCCTCAGGTCATCATCCCAGGGGAGATCGAGCCCTGCATCAGGTCTCTGCTCAGTGGAGGGCTTCTCTCTCTCTCTACCTGCTGCTCTGCCTACTTGTGCTTGCTCTTTCTCTCTCTCTCTCTCCCTCTCACTATCAAATAAATAAATAAATAACAATCTTAATTTTTAAAAAATAAACAACAATATGACAAACAAAAAGAACACACACACACACAAGTGTCACTAAATAAGACTGTGAAAGGACACTTGCTGACATTATGAGGCCTGAAACCAGAAGGCAGAGTGTCACTTTCTTCCTCCTTGGATGGCTTAATTTTTCACCACTCCACACATGTCCTCAAACGACTGTAAAGGCACCATGAACGTTGATTTAGGAGTTACAAATCAATTTTAGCAAGGAGGTGAATTTAGAAAAATGGAATCCTCAAGAATGAGATTTGACTGTGTACACACACACACACACACACACACATGCACTACCAGAGGTAGAAAGGCCTCTGCAGTTTTGGTTCCAAGTCAAATTCCTCTGCCTCCAGCTCTTCTTTTGGTAAATCTTCTCAAAGTTCTCTAAGAAAGGGGAGACGGGGAGGGAGAGAGAGGGGGAGGAGAGGTAGGGGAAGGACACAGGCACTGTGTGAGCTGCCATCCACTTGTAACAAATACCCTCTTTTCTCCTCTTACCTGCAAGCTCTCCCTGCACTAGTCCTTCCTCACAGGCTCTGGTCTCCCACCTCCCACCCATGCTTTACACCCCTGCAATCTGGCTTGTACAGCACCCACACTCTGAACCCACTCTTCCTAAGACCACCAACTGCCTCCCAACAACCAAATTCTATAGATCCTCCCTAACACTGACCTTTCTGGGTTACTTCAGGTCACTGTCCACTTAAGACTCATTCATTCCATCCAAGTCTCTCACGTTGCCATGTCACACCTCTCAGGATGTCCTTCTGCTGTCACTTTCCTGGATTTCACTTCTCTTTCTGCCTTTCAGGTGTCCTTGTTCCCAGGCTTCCTTCCTCACCTTGTACCCCTCTTGCATAAATCATCTTCATGACTTCCAATGTCCTGAGGATGCTCATACTTGCATCTCCAGTTCAGCTCCACCCCATGTTCTCATCACACCTTTGTTCATACTCTGCTCCTTGTTTGGACTGTCTTCTTTACTGGCCCTTGCCTCCTCACCTATCTGATGCCTAAACAATATATGAGTCAACCAGATGTCTTATAAGATGTAAAAATTTTTCTGATAGTGGGCACACAATACAATACATGCAGATAGATGAAATAATAACTTTTTGTCACCTATAGCTCCAAACTGGAGAAGGCACAGCTACACAGAGGCTTGCTCCCAGGGATGAGAAACAGCAAGCTAGAGCTTTAGGGGATGGTGATATACGGCAAGTGTTTTGGGATTACTTAGGTTTCATGACTCCTTGTTCGTTGGCTAACTTGAATATTTTGAGGCTCTTGGATATGGGAGTTCTCCTTAATTTTCTGGACCCTGGCCCCAGGGAGACATGGGTGGGTACATAGTGGCCCTGGATCAAAAAAAAATTTTTTTAAAAGAAAGAAATGCAAGGACATTGCACCCAGCATCAGCTTCCTTCCAGTGGGATTAGAAGCTTCCCTAAGACCCAGTGTCTCTGTCTTAGCCATCATATTACAACTACCCACTCGGGTATCTGTCCTCTTTAATTGGTTGTCAGCATTAATGGCAAGAATTGTGTCTTCTTAATCTCTGTGCTCCAGGACCCAGCACATAGAAGGTGCTTAAGAGATATTTCCTCAATGAATTAATTAAATGTAAAAAAAAAAAAAAAAAAAAAAAAAAAAACAGAGAAAAGTAGAACATCACCCAGATCTTAAGAAAGAAGCACCTATGTTAAAATGTGACCTTTTGGGGGAAAAAATTAATGCAGAGAAAATGTAAGAAACAAGGAAGGGCCTAAAGTAAAACTTCATGTTTAAGTGAACTAGGTATTAAGTTGCTATGGGAAAGAATTAATTCATTTGAGGAAAGATGAGAAGAGTATAACGGAGATTAATTAAAATTTAGTTTATCAGATTTTTCTCAGGAGATTGGCAATTTAGTCAGAGGAAAATCTTATTTAAGTGCATAAGTATATTTCAGCTTATAAGGGGGATGCATGATAAAATGAAAATAGAGAATACCTGGTAGATGTTAAGTAATTACCATTTTGGAATGTGATAGGCTCTAAAATTCTAAATCTAGAGACTAAGAGTCTCAAGGTAAATGTTTGCAACTATCTCAGTATGATGAATTTTGAAAATATCAGATGCATGGGGTCACTAGTGAGTTGCATTTCCCTAAATCTGACGGACACTTCTTGGTATTCAACTTACTCTCTGTAGAAACTCACGTGGGACCGCTCCATCAGAGGGCTTCTCGTCTCCCAGCTTCTTTACATCTGTCTCTTGGTTTTCCTCTTGTTCTCTGCTCCTCTGTGGCTTCATGTAATGGCGCCTCCTTCATCCCATCTCTAAATGTTAAATTCTTGAGAAAATGGGAGTTGGTCCTTTGGTCTTCTTGATCTACATCCTCCTAAGAGATTTTACCCTCTCCTGGGGCTTTGACTCCCATCTGAAGGCCCAGGACTCATATCCATGTGTCCAAGTCAAGAGGCAGTTAGGGAGGTGACTGAGGCACTGGTTTTCAGTCTTCGTTCTGCCATTTTCCTCTCAGTGTCCACATCTGTAAAATGGGGATTAGACAATGACACAGGGGTGCAGCATCTGCCTTCAGCTCTCAGCTCGGGGCGTGATCCCAGGGTCCTGGGATCAAGTTCCACCTTGGGCTCCCCCTAGAGAGCCTGCTTCTCCCTCTGCCTGTGTTTCTGCCTCTTTGTGCCTCTCATGAATAAATAAATAAAATCTTTAAAAAAAATAGGGTCTGATGTCAACTAAAAACTTGTGAAGATTAGCTTTGGGTGCTAACATATAGCAAGTGGTCTATAAATAGTAGCCAGTATGAAATCATGAATTAGACTAATGTTTCTCCTGGTGAGCCAGGGTCATTATGGATGTGTAACAATGACCTTGATAATGGCTGAAATTTGAATTTGGATAAAGGAATATTGCCTTTGTGAAGTGCTGCGGGTAACAAAGATGTGACAAAGTAACGCGCTTTGAAATATATTAAGTGTGCTACACTCCAAGCTGATTACAAAATGGCCCATCTTGTAGATGTTTTTGGTGAAAGTGGGAAAAAATACTCTCTGGCATATGGTGTCATTTGTAATAATGAGAGGGTGCTTCCTTTGTACCATGCACTCCTCTTTGCTTTAGGGTTTTGACTCATTCATGAAATCAGTTGTGTGATAGAAGCCACAGCCAGCAGAGAAAGACAAGCAGATTCACCCCTGGCATGCTGACTGTGGGCAAGAAGCTGAATGGGAAATATAGAAGCCTGAAAACAAGTTAATCCCCATGCCAGTAGGGTGTCTGTGACTTTGAACATATCAAGAATATACGTCTTTTAGGTCCACCTCTCAACAGTTAGGATTATAGGTAAGCTTCTTCATGAGATATATAAGGGCAGAGAAGAAAGGTGAGATCTGCCCAGGGTCTGAACCCTATTCCCAGGGAAATTGGCAGGCCATCCCCTAAATGCATGAATCCTAGAGGGGCAATCAGATGCTGTTCAGGGAAAGGCATGCTAGTAGTTCCTCATCAGGAGGGCAAAATTGAAGCCTAGCCAGAGCTCCTGTTCTAGCGTTGAGGTGAACAAGAGAAGGGAAGGTGAAGAAGGGAAAAGTTGTTCTAGAAAGAGCAAGAACCACCGTAAGTGGCCACTAGGTCTTCTCCAACTTTTTGGCTGAATTCTGAACCACTAGAGGTTAGAGGTTCTCTCTCTCTCTCTCTCTCTCTCTCTCTCTCTCTCTCTTTAACTGAAGTATAATTAACATACAGTGTTGTATTAGTTTCAGGTGTATAATATAATGATTCGACAGTTCTATGCATTACTCAGTGCTCACCACGGTAATCTAATCCTCTTTATCTATTTCACTCATCCTCTCACACTCCTCCCCTCTGGCAACCACCACTTTGTTATCTGTATTTAAGAGTCTATTTTTTGTTGGTCTCTTTTTGTCTGTTTTGTTTCTTAAATTATACATATGAGTGAAATCATATGGTATTTGTCTTTGTCTGACTTGTTTCACATAGCAGAAGACTCTCTAGGTCCATCCATGTTGTCAAAAAGAGCAAGATCTCATTCTTTTTTATGACTGAGTAATATTTCATCACACACACACACACACACACACACACACATACACACACCACATCTTCTTTATCTAGTCATCTATTGATGGACACTTAGGTTGCATCCATAACTTGGCTATTGCAAGTAAGGCTGAATGAACACAGGGGTGCATGTATCTTTTCGAATTAGTGTTTGTGTTTTCTTTGAGTAAATACCCAGAAGTGCAATTGTTCGGTCATAGTGTAGTTCTATTTTTAGTTTTTTGAGGAACCTCCATGCTGTCTTCCACAGTGGTTGCACCAATTTACATTCCCACTGACAGTGTATAAGTTTCCTTTTTCTCCACATTCTCACCAACACTTGTTATTTCTCTTTGGTACTAGCCATTCTGACTGGCATGAGGTGCCATCTCACTGTGGTTTTGATTTGCATGTCTCTGATGATCATGTACCTATTCATTTCCAGAGATTCTCTTTTTAAGAAAATTTCTCGACAAGGCTTCCTTCCTCTTCAAGGAGTTATTTTTTAATTGGAATTTCAAGTTTTTAAACACTATTATTACTCATCTTTCACCCAACCGGCCTTGGGCAGGTTTTTTTTTGTTTTTGTTTTTGTTTTTGTTTTTTTTATCTTCTGCAGATCATGTAGACAATCACAACTGAATGGGACTTACTATTTTGAGTCATTTCATTAGTCAGTCTGTCCATCAGAAAGCATTTATTGGGCATCAAACTACATACACTACATCAACAATCTCCAACACTTAAAGGCCTTGGAGGATCTAAAAGGCATATATATTAAATGTTGAGTTACTTTCTTTAACTTGAAGCTGAAAAAGAAATCCTGATTTGGATTTTATAGCCCAGACATTCTCCTTAGCATTCCAAAATGCATCCCAAAAATGATATTTCAAGCCCTTCAGAGAACGAGTGCCAAATGCATTAATGCAATAGAGAAGAATATTATTGTTTTGCCAATTAATGCAACCTAGGGAAAGTACCACAAATACTCCCAACTATCTCATGATTGTTAAACAAATTTTGCAAACTAATAGCAACAATGTGCTACTCTTCGTGCTCATTAAGAGCTAAATTGAGATGATTTGTGTTTGATTCCGGGCTATATTTTAAAATAATTTCGTCCAATGTACTCACTTCGATTTTAATGGAAGGATAAGATTTTTGTTTACATTCATGCATTAATAGACTCAACAAATATTTATTGAGTGCCTGTCACGTGTTGGCCTCTGAGTTGGGCATTACATGGAGCAGTGAAAAGAATGTGGCTCAATTGCTCCCCTCTCCCTGATAGGATTTAGAAATAGTCACTGTTTTAATCATCTCATCTGTTTATTTCCCAAGAAGACGGTTCTACCCAGTAACTTGTAATACAATGTGTGTCAGGATAAAAAGCAGCATGCAATTATCCAATTTTCATCTACTTAAATTTTAATGACCATACTTACTCGCCCATTCAATTTTGCAACTTTTAGCTCATAGGCACGTAAGTAGCAGTTTGAGACCTGAGATTCTCCCAGATTTACTTCCACGTGGCCAATGCCCGTTGGACCACTAATTATTTTGGAGTAGGTAGTTTTTGCTCAAAACCACCTTCCATTTAAACTGCCAATATTCAGAACAATTAACAGGCATGTGATCCATGATTTTATATTTAGAGAGCAACACCCATTCTGGGATGTTTTACGACATGATTTCCCTCAGGAATCTGGCAAATGAAGGATTGAATAATTTCTACCACACATTTGGCTCAGCGAGCCGAGAAATTCAGCACGAAACTCAGGCCTTGAATATGCCGTCGCCTAGACCTCAGCCCCAGCAGATCCCTGGTAGCCCAACCTGAGAACGTGGACTACAGGTGAGCAGCTTCCAATGTCCTTCTCTCCAGGATGCTTTGAAAATATAACCACGTGATTGTTTTCACTGCTTTCTAAAGGGGAGAGATTATGGTTTAGGGCATTTCCATTCATAATCAATCAGAT
Organism: Canis lupus familiaris; assembly: GCF_011100685.1. Taxonomy (NCBI): domain Eukaryota; kingdom Metazoa; phylum Chordata; class Mammalia; order Carnivora; family Canidae; genus Canis; species Canis lupus. Next base: position 39,987,249 of record NC_049231.1, on the reverse strand, counting down.
ATGTACTTAGTACAGATGCATTCAGTCTGATGCTGGACAAAGAACAATGTGTGTTCTGATTCCATTGCTTCCGCCTGCCTGCTTACCAAGATGTATCACTGACCACTTTTTAGGACTATTAGATCATAGCACATTCATCCTATCAGAATCCCACCTGCTCTCTTCAGGCACCTGGACATCCTATCAGAATCCCGTGAAGAACCCATGATCCCAAACACAGCTCTTTAAAGGCAACACAGATCAACTATAAACAATTAGATTATTTAAATTTGTGTCCTTTGTAGAAAGAACTTTGAGTGAAAGAAAATAGAACAGGGCAGAAAATGTGAGCCAAGATATATAAAAAGTCTAACAAGGTGTCTTGCAATGACTCAACCTTACCTCATGTATCGATTTGACGACAGACTGCACCTTACCTCGTGTATGGATTTGACGACACCGCTGCACGTTCTTGCTCTTCTAGGGAAGCCCTAGGTACAGTCTGGGCACCCCTTAGCAGACTCACATAGAGAGGGTTTGAATCTCCTACTTCTGATTCAGTTTCTAACTTGGCTTGTCATGTTTTATACAACAACGTTGTGTCAGTCAGGAGAAGCCCTCTTTAGCTGCAGTCCCAGAGTGGATTAGATTAGTCCCAGGTCTTCATAGACTAATACAAAAAAACCTTTATTTCTCATACACATTACATATCTAATGCAAAGACAGCAGGGAGGCTTTGTTTCTCATAGACCCTGGAGGACTCAGGCTCATGGAGACCCTACACAGACACTTTCCACCACAATCACCTAGATAAGAAAACGTGAATGTAGAAAATTGCATGCTGCTTCTGAATACCTCCCTCTGAAAGTGAGATCACTTTTTTCTGAAGCATGGCCATGACCAGGGGGGTTGCTTTTGCATGCCTAGGCCACGAGATACCAGATATTTGGTCAAATGTTCTTGTGAATGTGTCTGTGAGGCTGTTTTTGGATGACATAGATACTTAAATGAGTAGACTGAGGAAAGCAGATCACTCTCCCTGCTGTGGGTGGGCTTCATCCAATCTGCTGAGGGCCTAAACAGAACAGAGACTGGCCCTCTCCTGAGTAAGAGAGACATCCTCCTCATTGCCTTGGACCTGAAGCATCAACTTTTTCTTGCCTTCAGACTCAGGCTGAAACATCGGCTTTTCCTGGGCCAAGAGCTTCCTGACTCAGCCCACAGATCTTGGTTCTTGTCAACAGCCTTCATACTCATTACCATTCAATTCCTTGTATTAAATTCCTTAAAATGAATTAGGTGTGTGTGTGTACATGTGTGTTTTGTACACACACACACACAAACATTTTGGTTCTACCTCTCTGGAGAACCTAGCGTAATACTTAATTTAAGGAGGTAAGGAAATACAATCTTACCATGTGCCCAAAAGGAGAAGTGCGACTATTTGATAAATGGTGCTAATGATTTTCCAAAGTACATCAACAAGATGATGAGTAGACTTTTAATTTTGAGCTGGAATGTACTCTAAGATCCCAAACTGACAACGTGTGATAAATAATACAACTTATACAGCCAGACACCATCCTCTATTTATTAATAAGTGGCAGAACCAGCCATGTATGTAAGAATATCTCTGACACATTTACTCCACTGCTCCGTCCCAAACTTGGAGGAGCTGCCTCCCCCCACCCCACTTCCAGAAAATGGAAAAGGAGGAGAGGTATAGCAGACTGTACCTCTTGGGGCTGGAGTGTCAGGGATAAAAAAGCAGGGCTTCTCTAAACTGTTTTGCCTCTCTCCTTTTTTTTTTTTCTTTTTCATGCTTCGTAATAAAACTCAGTTATCATGTATCAAGTATCAAGTGTTCCAGGAAAATACCCAGCCACTGCCACTTAGCGTTGACATCTACTAATTGGCAAGATCTCTCTAATTCAAAACCACTACCCAGCAAGTATTTCAACACCAGCCATGGCACTAAGAAACCTGCAAATGTATTCTGCTATTGTGGACTGCACACATTTTAATTTTGTTGTAATTAAATTAATTCCTATCACATTACATGAACTCAGAATTATAGTGACAGTTTTAAGTCAATTGTAAATGCAGACTTTGATTAATCTTTAAGAGGGCAAGTTCAACAGCATTGCATAGAGCAAAGAGGTGAAGGAGAAAAATAATTGTAGTGTTCCTGTTTATATATATAAACGCTTCTTCAGAATTTCACATTCCTAGTAAATAAAGGGAAATTTTAACACCTATTTACCCTGTGTCATCTATATCAGGAATTTTCAGGTTTTTTCCATTTTTCTATAAAACAGGAGAAAGTATTGGATCTTGGCTCACGAGCGCAGACCTTGGGCCCTAATATTTTAATTAGGAATCACACAGCTATATTTATGCTGTATTCGATTATTTTTCTATGAAAAAATCAGCAGCTGAGTCAATTCTAAAACTCTTCAAATATTTCAGCAAATATCAAGGTGCTATCATCCCATTTGGTACATTTTTCCATTTGTCTTTTACACTGAAAGTTTTTAGCTGCATCAGAATTGAAAATAAGACCAGATGTACATTTTTTGGCCTACTTAAGAGCTTTAAAAATATTTCAAAGTCACATTGAGCGTCTCTTCATGGGTCAAATTCTGTCCTCACCATTTGTTTTGGTTATTCCTATGTATCTCACTCTGGCTAGCCTAAACTTCTTAACTGTTCAGTAGGGGGAAAATTAAAAAAAAAAAAAAAAACATATATTGTATAGGACAAAGTCGCTCTAGAACACAGAGCAAAACAGAAAAAAATGCAATGAGATGCAAAGAACTCCACTGAGGCCTCAACCCTGAATTCCCTAGAGCAGCACTGTCCAGTGGAAACATGACACAAGCATAGATGTAAACCATATCTGTAATTTTCAATTTTCTCACAGCCACATTCAAAATGAGTAGCTCTAAAGAATAAAACAAACTATACAAAAGATCTGCTAACATGTACCTAAGCAGCCTTACACCTATGTTGGTATGCTAATAATAATAACTATAATAATGATAGAATTGGAACACCTTTAATCCCTGCTGTGATTAAAGCTCTAGGACAGGTTGGCACACAGTGTTTGCAAAGTACTATTATTTAGAGTTTACAGGTGAAGAAACTAAGAGTCAGATCCATAAATAAAATCTTAAAACAACCTAAAAAGAAGTTGCCCAATGGCGCGGGCAGGCAAAAGGTCTATAGTTTGGATTGAATCCAGATCTACCTCTCCAGCTATGTGCTTGCCCACACACCACACTGGTACTCATCCCAGGACATGGTCCTGAGCACACCAGGAGATGGCCAGCTTTGGCTGCCAGAACTCTTAGATGCACCGCAAGGTTTCAAGTAAACAGACTGAGGCCGGACTTTGTGCAGCCTGTGACTGGAGGATGTCTCATGATTGCAAAATGAGAGATGTTATGGCTTCTCAGGAATGTAATCATCTTTGATGGAATGGCTGACAGTATGGATCAAGTCAAGAATGTCCTTTATCCCAAAGTCTCAGGAATGGCTAAGGATCCTGATCCCTTGGGGTGCACTCAGAGTGTCCAGTAATTTAACTCATCTGATGTCATGCAGATGATAACTGCAAGAGTTAGATTTACAACTGGGCCTGTCACATCGCGCACTATATAGAGCAGCCTCCTTATTTGCCAATTATGATCTGCACCTTAAAGATTCATATCCTGCTTGTTAATTTGAAAAAAAAAAAATCCCAGTGAATTCTTAAGTGATCTCCCCAGCCAAGCAATGTCCTTGCTCAGTAACATAGGCAAGAACACCCCAAAATGAATCGAGGGCAGTCTAGTAGGAGAACTCAGAGCATACACCATGGCCCACCACATGCAGATACGTGCAGGCACCTCTGTTGGGCTGGCAGGTGGAAGTTATAGACACAGAAGCCGGGGAAGCCTGCGGGAAGGTGTCCTCTGTGGGTGTTAGGAAGGACAGGTCATCTGAGCAGAGCGTGGTGCTTAATACTCAAGTGCTTCTCCAGCTCAGTCCTCAGTGGCTCCCAGCCAAAACCTAGGGCTCTGCAAAGGAAGAAGTTAACCACCGAGCAGCTTCCCTAAATCTCCACGGGCTCTGAGAGCATGACAGCTGTGGCTGGAGAATCATTTGCACAACAGCCCAGGTGCAGCACCCACCAGAGCAGGCCTTCTGGAAGGTGAGGGTGTCAGCAGTAGTGGCCAGGCCCTGTGTCGCTTCCAGCTGCGGAGAGGCCCCATTTGACATCTGGAGCATCCAAAGGCTTTATCAACAGCAAGTATGCACAGGCCGGGAAGAAAAGTCCAAGCTCCAAAGGCTAGCTGGGAAAGAAAGCAACAATCCCTTAGACCCCCTGAATGCCAGGACAGAATTTCAAGGAGACAGAGAAGGAGACCCTCTGTTTTGCTAAGTACTCCCTTTCTGAGTACATTCTGGCTAGGGTTGCCAGTTTAGCAAATAGAAATAAAGACACCCAGGGAAATTTGAATTTTAGATGCAATGAATAATTTTTTATGTTGCATGCAGCGTGCTACCAAACATACTACTGAAAAATAGCTTGTCTTTTACCTAAAATTGCAATTTAACCAGTGTCCTGCATTTTGCCTGGAAGCAGTAATCCGACCCCCAGGCTTGTTTGTACACAAGTTAAGAGCTGTTGAGCTTTCACTGGAAAACGGGATGCAAGGTGGCAGGATGGTTACAGAGCTCAGCCGTAGTCACGGAGCCGGTGGATGAAGTAGGCTCTGCCCCTTACCCAACGTGGGCCCTGAAGGGAAACCTTTCTCTTAGCTTCGTGGTCCTTAACTGTAAAATGGGGGATTATATCTCTTCCTTCGACTTTGATTAGGACTTAATTAAATAATAAGTGCTCCGTAAGTGGAGATATAATTATTCCAGTAAAGGTTCTTATTCAAAAATATCAAAAGTAATCAATAATGCCCCATTTAACTACTGTGGGACCATCTTAACTACCTTGGAATCTTGATAATTTATTAAATTAATCGAAATGAAAATGAGGGTTTTTTTTTTTAAATGAGTTTAAATCTTAAAATGAGCATTTGATCTTAAGTTGGTTTCAGTATTAAAAGGTCTTATATTGATTGGATACCTTGAAATTTTTAGAAAACTAAAGCAAGTAATCTAGAAATAAAGATGACATTGTATCTATTTTATTTATTTTATTTTTTAAAAGATTTTATTTATTTATTCAACAGAGAGAGAAAGAGAGCGTAAGCAGAGGGAGGAGCAGAGGGAGAGGAAGAAGCAGGTTCCCTGCTGAGCAGGGAGCCTGACTTGGGACTTGATCCCAGGATCCCGGGATCACGACCTGAGCTGAAGGCAGACACTTAACCAACTGAGCCACCCAGGGGGCCCTGTGCCTTCTTTTACTAATAAAAATAAAAACGTTCCTTAGGTTGAAAATAAAAACACTGTCAAATTCATAAGAGGGCCATGCAGCAAAAATACCAAACTACGGGAAATACTTCTTTAGAGTTTATAAGATACCTCAAGCGCTCACTACATTCTAGACACATCCATAGTATGTCTTCAGTGTTCAGACAAACCCCATTACTGATAGAATCATTTCTAAATTAGACCAAAACATCAGTCACCTCTCGCGTCTGAGAAAACACACACGACACAGAGAAACACAAACAACACATACACATACAAATGTACTTTTTTTTTTCTTTCTTTTCTTTTTTCTTTCTTTTTTTTTTTTTTTTTTTTTTGAGCCACATTAAAATCTCAGAATCCTAAAAGGGAAAAGATGTGCCACTATTTGACAGCAACACTTGGCAATAGTTGTGACAGTTTGAGGGGAAGCCAATCTCAGTGGTAAAACCCTTTTACGGGCCCTTGGCTGGGACATTCAGATAGGAATGTGGTGTGCAGGGAAGGCGTGTTGGCGAGAACACGAGGCAGGCTCCACTCTGTTTATTTCTGCCGTCACTGTAAACTGTGCTCATGGCTGAATATACATTGTACCAGGCTCGAGTCGCTGCCTCCACAGCAGACCTGGGGATACGCCGGTGAAGACCGGAGGGAGGCATGAGTCGGTCCCCCTCTTCCCATCTCAGCTTTTGGCCAACTCTGCATTCATCAAAGGGCCTTCGTCTCACCATTATCGAGTACCTCCTATATGTCAAGCACCACGTTAAGCACTTGACCTTCCTCCTGTGCAAAATGGGAATAATAGCTCTATCTGTTTCTTAGGGGTGCCATGGTGATGTAGCGGAAGAATGCTTAGAAAGTGCTTGTCACGGTGGCTGGCACAGAGTAAACATTCAATAACTGTTAAGCCCTACACTGAATGGTAAATTTGGAGCATTATAATTATTGAACAGTTAGTCAGGACGGATCCAGGATTCAAACCAGGCAGCCTGGCTCCAGAGCCAGCCCTCTTAATCACTATCTTGCACTGTCGCCATTAATTATCCATTAATTTTCATAGAACATTTGAAAATGCATCATTGTGGTTATTCTTAATATTGATAAAATGAGGCGCAGAGAATTTTAACGGCTTGGCCAAGATTTCAACAAAATGGAAGCTTCATCTGACAGCTACCATTCTCCACAGTCGTTCAGTAAACAAACCTTCATAAATGCTTTCAAGCCCACAAAGTGTTAGGGAAGATCATGCAGGAAAAAAAAATTTTTAAGCTTTGGAGGCCACCGCTCCCACACGGAGCAGGCTTCCATTCGGGCAAGAAGATCAAGCAGACACCAATGACTCAAAAAAAAGAAATAATCAATGAATAGAAATATATGCCATGTGAACCCACTGGGGTAAAATGTGCATACAAAGGACTGAAAGGAGAAAATTGAGAGGGAGCCGTCCCAGAAGCTTCCAGGAAAAGGGAGATGGAGAGCCAAGTACAGAAAGAAAAGAGGGGTATGGGTTGGCAGAGTTTTCCCACTCCAGCCATCTTGCCAATCAACAAATCCTCCCAATCCAAGGGCGGTTCCCGAAGCAAACCATCATGGCCCGAGTGCACAGCTCCAACCCCAGGCCTCCCGGCAAGGAAAGTGCGAGACGGGTCAGCGCCCACTCAGAAAATGACTGAAGACATAAGCCTTCCACCGTGGGGGAAGGTGACCTACTCAAAGGGAAGGAAGAAAGAAACTTTGTGAAGATGATTAGAGTCCTATAAAATTCCCAACATCCCCCCCCCCCCATTGTGAATTATTTTCTCGCCTGTCTGAGAGCACATGCTGGCTTTTCATACTTCAGTATCTGGATTTACATATGCTCCACAGTCTTCCCTTCCTTATCCCCCCCTTCTATGCCCGTTCCCAACCGCCCCTCTTCCCCACCACCCCAAAAGACAAATGAAAATAAAACAAACAAACAAATATGTGAAACTTCTTACTTGGAATGATTCGAGAGGCTCTATACTATTAAGACACTGAGTAATGATTGGCTGCTTTCCAGGTGGCTCTGCAGTCTGCTAAATAGCTCAATTAGTGAGCAGTGCGCTCTCTCTCCCTCTCTCTCTCCTTCAACCTTTCTCTCTCTCTCTCTCTCCTTCTCTGTCTCTCTGTGTGTCTCTCTCTCTCTGTCTCTCTCTCTTTTCATTGAGTTTTGCCAAGTGCAGGCTGCATTGTTGGAAGGGGCAATGCCAAATTAGCCTAGCAACATCCCTTTATAGCCTCGATGTCGGGGACACCTGAGAGCAGCAGTGAAATTACCATCCCCAGGCCCTGTGGGGACCAGGGGGCAGCAGAGAACATCGTGGCAACACGGTTTTTCCTTCTGAAGGGTGGCTAATGAGCAACGGAGGTGGAGATCCTCCAGAGGCACCTGGGCATCCTGCCCACCCAGAGAGAAGAAAGCAGGGAGGTGGCAGCTGCAGCAGGAGCCCCAGCCCATGACCAGAAAGAGGGACGGTGGAAAGGAGACTGGGGAGGAAGCGTGCAGGCCAGGAAGCCAAAGCTCTGCCAACCTGTTTGGGTCAGAGGGCTCTTAAGTAAGGCCTGAATCCCTCATTTATTTACTTACTTATTTACTTACTTACTTATTTAAAGATCTTATTTATTTATTCATGAAAGACACAGAGAGAGAGAGGCAGAGACACAGGCAGAGGGAGAAGCAGGATCCTCTCAGAGAGCCCCATACGGGTGGGACTCGATCCCAGGACTCCGGGATCACAACCCAGGCCGAAGGCAGATGCTCAACCGCTGGGCCACCCAGGTGCCCCCGAAGCCCTTTTTTAAAAAAGGACAATCTACTTCTCGAGAACACGTAAGCCCAAAATGTCAGTGCAGCGTAAACCAGCGATGTGCCTTTAGCGTTATTTATTCCAGGGCTCCGCCAGCCAGCGCGCGTGCCCTCCCCTCCAGAGAGAAAGTTTAGGTGCCCACTCTCCACCCACCAAACACACACATCAAGTGCGCCCTCAAATCTGTGCTGTATTTATGTCTGTATGTGGCTCAACCAGACATAAACAGTGTCAAAAGAACAAATGAGAAAGCTCCATTCTATCGAGGGTCCGCAAGCGCTACATAATTCACAATTCCTTAGTTGAAACTTGGTGCAGGGCTCTGAAAATTCATACAGAAAGCAGGACATTCATGTCAGAAGGTAAACACATTTAGTCTGTTGTCTGTTTCAGTAACACTTTTGTTGGTGTGGGCTACGTGATACCGATGTATTCATTACATCTTGGCATTTACAATATACAGTGTTTCTCTGTTTGACTCATTACAGCCTTCATACCAATTAGGTGAAAGAAAATATTGTTTGCAAAAATACTTTTAGGGGGATTACATTTATCCTAGAATATTATGTATCACAATTTTAGAAACATTAAGTCCCAGCATTTACATATAATTATTATGGTTATACCCTAGAGAAGATATTTAAATGTCTTTACCCTATCTGTTGGGTATATGTTTGCCTCGGAAAGAGTACCCTGTCAAACAATTAGAATGCTGAAATAAGAGAAAATATTCTTGGTTGCTAAATTGAAGAAAAAGTTGCCCCTGGATAAAAATTCTTAATGTAAAATTGTACTTGGATTTGGGTGGTTTATTTTTGTTATGACATTATGGGCATTTTTTTTTTTAATTTTAAGCATAAAATCATGCAACTCAATTATCAAGATATTTGCATCTAAGAAAATCAAATACTGAAATTAGACTCATAGATTTTTATGTGGACTTGAATCTGTTTCTTTGTAATTTCAATGGGTACTTGGAAGTGTTTTGCCATGAATGCTAATATGCTTTGTGTTTTAAGTAGTGATTCTGCACATGTTGAAACACAGACAAATTTGAGCTGGAGACACAGGCAGAGCGTTTTCTGGAATGCTGCTGAAGGAAATCATAAAGGTCCTTCAAAGTGAGATCGCCAAATATATCCTTCTTCAGATCAAAAGACAATGTACCTATGAGCGTCTGCCTTTCTTTTGGCTGGATATATATCTTAATAAGAAAAAAAAGTTAATTTTAATAGCAGGTCTTTGCTATCTTAGCCTATGCCTCTATGTTTTAAAGGACAGATCAAAGGTGATCATAGATACCTGTATAAGTAACTAGTAAAATTCTGCATTAGGATAATCTGTCATATATTTCCATTTTTTTTTTTTCTGGAGGAAAAAAAAAAAAAAGAAAGAAAGAAAGAAAACGAGAGAGAGAAAGAAAGCGTAATCAAAAGCCTAAATGACAAAGAGTTGACAGTCAGATTCTGTGGTAAATGATTCCAGAGTCGCTGGCCTGCGGAGACGCTGAGGAAGTCCCCAGCAGACCTGATTAATTCCAGTCTCTCCAGCTGCCAGGGGAGCAGAGGGTAAGCAGTTTCGCAGAGAGGAGCCTATTACCACTACGAGGCTGAAATAGATCTAATCAACTCACAGCCGCTCAAAAGAAAACTTTACAGGTTTAGCTCACTAAGGCAGTGCTTTAAAATGATGACTACAAAGGATCATGGGAGTCTGAAAGCATTTAGTCTTTATTGCAGCTCAAGGAAATTTTCTGCTGTGGTTAGGCCATGCTAATTTACTGAACATGACAAAGCCTCCCAGACTATGTGACATCATTTGTATAAAGGCCCAAGTGTTCATACTGGAGTATTTCGAATATTACTCTGGGCTTTTTTTTTTTTTCTTCAAAAACAGTTAATCTGTTGATATTTCATCGGTGTTTGGGCTAATTACACGCGCCATTATAAATGTCTGGACTAACCTACTTTAACATTTAATTTAAACAACAATGCTCTGTAATTTGTCATGGTGCTCACAAAGTGATGAATATTGCAACTTTGTTTTCTAGGCGATCAACATTTGATCAGCGCATCTTAAGACAAAATTCCCGACAGGAAGGAGGACCCCGAGAAATGCAGGTAGATTTCCCCACCCCAGCCGCGGAATCAAGCTAAGTTACAGAGCAATTTGTATCAAAAATAATGCCAGGATCCGAATGGATTAAAGCAGTATAGACTGATGAACACTCGATCACGCGAGGGTCTAAAGTTTTATAAATATCCACGTTGGATTGTATCACCACCTCCTTTGTTAATGGAAAATCAACAGAGGGAAATGATTAAGGGCAGAAAGATTGAAACCAAATAACCATTTGTTTTTGTTTTTGTTTTCTTTTCTTTTGTTTCTTTTGGTTGTTGGAAATCTTTGTGAAGATTTGCAGAGGTAGAAATCTGCTTTTGTTTAAAGAATCGAGATTTGGAAACGGCCGGAGTTGCACGATATATTGTTTAGAACGCCATGTGTGATAGGCGATATGCACACACACACACACACACACACACACACACACACACATTAAATATATGGATTGCTAATAGAGTCACTGGTCATGTGGCCGAAAGAAATTAAAGGAGAGTACTCAAATCATTGCATTTTAGTCAATTACAGATGATAATCTGCAAACTGTTTTCTTCAGAAATTTTATGTTGAAGGAAGACACAGGAGACTCAAAAGATGAACAGTGAAGAAGCAAAGATGTGAAAAATAAGAGTTTAGAACTTTCGGAATCGCTTGTGAGCCTCTCTGCTAGTTCCTTCAAGCACAGTCCTTAGGTTATGAGTGTGTGATCAGGGAAGGGAGGCAAGTTGAGCAAGGCTGCTGGATGCACCAGGGTCTCAGGAGAAGCAAAATGCAGGGTGGCTCAGTTGGTTGAGTGTCTGCCTTCAGCTCAGGTCACAGTCTCAGAGTCCAGGGATCTGCCCGTGTTGGGCTCCCTGCTCAGAGGGGAGTCTGCTTCTCCATCTCCCTCTGTTCCTCCCCCTGGTGGTGCTCTGTCTCTCTCACTCGCTCACTCTCTCTCAAATCAACAAATAAAATCTTAAAAAAAAAAAAAAAAAAAAAAAGTAAAGTAAAAGAAAAATGCAGTTACATGTGACATTCAGGAAAAAAAGTTTCAAGATTCCATTAAAATCTGACTTCGAGATTTAGAAAAATACCCTAGCCTGCTGACCGTTTGCAAAGAGCTTCTCATAACAACACCTAGTTGATTCTAAGGCAGTATTATTATTGTCTGAATTATAGTTAAGTTGTTCACTTGCTCAGAGCTCTTGCTTACCAGGTTTTCTTCTTAAAATGGAATTCGAAGCCATTTATCTTTAACTTACACAGAGCTTAAAATGGTGCCTACACTTTTCTTCATGTTGAAAAGTCCAAGATACATCGCTAAAATGCATATCTGAACATGGTTTGTGAATTTCTGACTTTCATTAGAACATCGCTGTTGGTTCTAATACTATACAGTTGAACTACATTATTGGAGTTTAAGCTGGATCTGTGTTTTAGATCAAAGTAACATTTCCTTTTCTGAGGTTCTTCAATTTTGTCTCACTCAGGGCATATTAAGCGACTTGAAATTTCAACACCAACAATCCAGCAGCACCCCCAAAATAATATGCAAATACCCCCTGGAACCCTAAAACTGAAGAGGTCAGTTCCCAAAAGAGCTTTGAGCTTATTGGAGTCACGGGACACCAAAGGCCAGATTTACCTCTGCCTCTTGCAAAGACAGTTCCTTTTTTTAAATTAAAAAAAAAAAAAAAGTTTTTAAGACAGTTCCTAGTGGCTTCAATGTGCAAGCAATTAGACGACCGTACCTATAATTGCTTTGACATGCTTGTTGTGTTCTTCCCCACTGAGAAACTACCTTTAAAATTCCACAGATGAATTTTTGACCACATAGACAATTTTAAGAAATAGGATGCTTTATGATTCTGCAGTATCTAGTAGAGACCCAGGTGAAATTCTGATATTTTTGGAGAGTAGCAGATGCATATGGCGCCTATGGATGGCTTGATCCTTGAACAGAAATCTGAACTGTTGGGGCCTCAGGCCCAGGTAAGAGACAAGTAAAATGATAAAATAATCAGTATCAATCCATCTGGAAAAACAACTCAAAACAAATGGCTCACGAGTGCCCGATCAGTGACATTGTTTGAGCCTACAAAGCAAGGGCTCTTGGTACCTCCTCTTTGTAATTTTTAGAAGAAAACCAAAATTACTAATGATCAAAATATTAAAGCTGGATAGCTTTAAGGATAAGAAAAGCAATAGAAGTATTTTCATAAAGGTGGAATATTAAGGCAATAGAATTGAGATTAAAAATGATGAAGAAGCTCTGTGTGTGGTAAGCATTTTAGTAAGGACGTAATTTTAGAAAAGATTGAGCTATTGGTCATCTTGCTTATATATATGTTATCAGAGGATTTATTTATTATGCATTTGACTGTGGTGTTTACCAGTGGATTTTACCAGGGTGTTTAAGTACATGTCCCTAATCAATGTCATGCATATCCCAGAAAGTCATTAAGAAACAGCTCTGTCACCAGAGCCTCCCAGGGACAGATAATGGACCACAAAGGGAATGTGAATGCATGCATATGGGGTCCATTTCCAGAGAGTCAGAGCTTGAGACAAGAGACCATCCTTGGCAGAAAATATCACCAATGTTCTAAAGAGCACGTTTTTATATCTTGTTTTTGAAGGAAATCAGGATGGTTCTGACATCACCTGGATTTGTTTTATTATTTTATTTCTCCTGCAAAGATCACAGTGATGTCAAATGTGACTCAGCAAGAGACATAGCTATATTGGCAGATTTTTAGACTAAATTCCAAGGGCTGTATTTTTTCACTGGCTACCTCCATGTGGTTTAGCTTTTTAGGGGAGTTCAATAGGCTTTATGTTTCTTATTATGATTTATTTTTTAATCTCTCTGTACTATAGTGTTTGTGCTACTGAATATCGGCCTAACTTTCTTTAAATGCCAAATCCTCAACATGGAATTGTAAAGATGTGCTAATTAAACAATCCATTTCACATCTATTCATTCAAGACTGTGATCTCTCATCAGATTTTGTATGTTAAGTAGGACTTAGGGCTGGTCAACAGATGTAAGCTGTTTAGAAATGTGGAGAACAACCAACTGCAATGACCATTCCTGAGTCAGGTTTTTGTTTTCTGGGTTTTTTTTCTGTTTGCTTTAACTTGTTCAGATGCTGAGGGATTATATTTCAGTTCAGCTAGACATTTGGCATGAGCATAGAAAACTACATTTTATGGCTCCCCTGAGTATATATCAGTTGTAGTTATTTTAATTATTTCCAACAGTTAGTTTTTCTCCTGAAATGGCTATTCTTTCTTGGATTCTGCCATTGAGAAAGGCCACGAGCGTGGAGTCCCCCAACCTTGACAAAGTGGGAACAGCACAAGGTGACCTCATATCCCACCAAGGCATTGGGCATATACCATACCAATGCATTCCAAGAAGCTGCTCAAATCCCAACTGAAACAGGAGGAAGCAACCACCAACAAGAAACACAGCAACAGAACCCTCTGAGGACTTCGGAGGGACAAAGAACTTGACTCATTTTAAGAGGAGAGTGTTGGTGAAAAAAATGCTGTATAAAATGGTGGGCATTCAAAGTATTAATAGCTCAGCTTCTGTGTTCTTAGAGGCGAGGCCGAGTTAACATGCCAACAAATCTTACAGACACTGAGGGAGGTGCATCCTGTACCTCGAAAGATAAATCCACCAAGACTTGAAGACCAGCAAATGTAACTAACACCCAGCACCTTCACTACATCTCCTTAGCGTAAAGTAAGTTTACAGGTAAAGTGGAGTTCAGATCATAACACGGAATTATGGGGGTTCTCAGAGAAGTCTTTATGGATCCGTCTCTGGTGAGTGATCTCTGACAGTGAAAAGGTATGCAAATTACAACTATTCAAAATCAAAGTTGAAGTCCAAAGATCTCTGGCCAATCAAAGGGTTCCATTCTGCCCCCTGGTGGATGGAGACGCGTTTCCACATGCCCATTATGTAAGTTGTAAAACGGAGACTTCATGGGTTTCTGAAAGTAGGTTTCTGAAAAAGCAAACTGTAATGTGGTCAGATTTAACCAATTTTCTTTTTAGTGAACGCTTTGTAACAAAGTAACCATTTAATATGGGCAATTCTGTGCTTCCTCTGTCCTTCAATATGTGAAGTGACATTTCTATTGGGACAAGTGGCTCTGTGTATTGTGGTCTTGAGTTATTCTCCACCATGTGTTTCTCTCTCTGTATCAATTTATTTCCCCTTCTCATCTGCTCATATCCAAAACAGAAGCTAAAAAGAGAAAGGATACTTTGATCTTCCATTATTTTCTTCCCAGCATTTTTTTTCCTGGCATCTACCCTTTTACAATTTACTCCTTTTTCTTATCCTTTCTTTCTGATGCCAGTGGTAGTATTTGCTACACTGTGGCTCTCCAGAGATTTATGACTTTAAAGGACTAGCAACTTAAAGTTTTAGTTTATTTTCCAGGATAAATAAAACAAAGACAATATTAGAACAAATTAATAAATGCATGATGGTATGGTACTCAGGGAGATTTCACTTTAATTTTGTCACCCTTATAGAAGTATTTTCAAGTGTGATATGCTCTGAAATTTTATAAAATTCTTGCCAAAGGTAAAAATATTATGTAGTGATGACATTCCCTTTTCACAAATGCACATATTGTAGAACCTGTGCCTAGCCACAGGATTTCACGATCTTTTGGGATTGGCAATTCACACAGTGCAAAATCCCATTTGCAACATAGCTTTCCCCAATCCCATGGGATTCATTGTGAGAGCATTTTAATATAATAGTTTTCTTAGAGTTGAGAACTCCAGAATGATGGCCCTAGTCTAAGACAGAGGGACATTAAGCAGGGTTGAGATAATGAACTGATGGCATAAAAATGGTTTATCTTTTACATTTTTTATCTCGTGTGTGCTTTTCTTACACCTACTTTCCACTGCGTTTTTACAATTTCTTCTATTAGAGGGGCAGAGGAACATAGACTTGAGATCACTACCATATTCAACTATTTCTTTTCATAGACAATAATGGGAATAGGACTTGTTTAAAGAATAGTATATATGCCCCTCTTCTCATTCCATATCCCAGAGAACTCACTTCATTTGCTCTGCCCTGTGAGAAAACAATGCCTTATGAATATTATCTCCTTTTCTGGCCACAACTTTTTTTCTTTTTTTCCATAGTCAGCGTTGTTTGAAGATCAGTGTTCTATTTTAATCAAAACTTCCCCCCTCCCCAGCCTTTTTTATTTTTATTTTCAGAATTATCAAGTTCGCATGAAATAATTCTTTCAAAAATAGCTCGTAAGTTTCCAGGAACAAGTGCCAGACAGGGTTTCTTATGTTTGCCTTCTACAGAAAGTCCAGTGAACTCCAAAAACTGAGCAGACCGAGAGTGTCAGCTTAATCATTGCCTAAATATCGATGATAATGCGAACATTGACACGTGGACACGAGGAGCAAGAAATGTGAAATGTGCAAGGACGACACAGAAGCCTCGTCGATTTTGGATTAGACTCCTTTCCAACTGTTAACACCAAGCTGGGAAATCATATATCATTCTTAGAGCAAATCATCACTTTTTAAGTCAAACTTCTGATTTAAAGGGGAAAAAATCTCCACTCCATGTACTTAGTGGTTATTCAGGAGTTTAGACGTGAACTCTTTCGAGAGAGCTTCCCTTTTGTAATCATCAGGATTTGTGGTTTTCACAGACCCTTTCAAGCCTTGTCATCATGACACATACTTAAGCGTTTAGATCTTTACACAGCTGTAAGTCATAAACAAAAACAACAGAACTTTCTCCCTGAAAAAATATTTAGACCTAAAAATTAGAACATACTTCAAATGATCCTAATCAAATGCAAATGAAAAAAACTCCCGTCCAGATTTTAAAAGATAAAAACATAAAAAGGTGTAGCCAACCATGTGCCTTTTGCCTTTGTATCTTTCTCTTTGGGTAAACAGATAACCTCGATCCAAAGCATGTTTATTCACTGTCGCCTGGAAAATAAATAAATAAATAAATAAATAATTTTTTTAGAAAAGAAGAAGAGGAGGAGAAGGAGGAGGAATGAACCAGAACCCACTACCAATCAGTTCAAACAGCAACCTGATTTCGTAACTCAGAAAATTACCCAACTTTTCTCTGTTTTGGCAGATGGCTTGTCCTCATCTGTGATATACATTTAAGAATGAAACTTAAATTAGCTCCTTAAAGTGGTCCTGTGACTTTCATTATTCAAAAGGTACACAAATTTAATGAGTTTTTAAATATTAAAACTTCTCTGTTGTCACTACCTACACTATCTATTGTGAGCTCTTAATTTACAGAGCAATTAAGTCAAGACCCTCATTTATCAGGACATGTGCATTTGTTGAAAACGTAGTCAGTTTTTATTAATTGAGGCTATAGGAATACTGAGGTGAAATTAATGTGTGTCTTCAGAGGTCGTGGCGGTACTGGTGGGGGGCTAGCAAGGAGCAAGACGTGAGATAAATAAGTCACTGCTACTTCCTGATTACTCCAGAGATTGCTGAAATATTAAGTGGCGCAATGGTTACCGTTCTCAGCCAAAATGCTTGCAAGAAAATGCCCCCTGAGTTTTTCTCTGGCAAACATCTGTCATGGGTAGTAGCTGAGAAATAGGGAAACTTCAAAGCAGTACTTTCTGATTATTAGCAGAGTGTGGAGTGTAATGTTCTTACATTTTAATGTAAACCAAGTGTTGATGAGCTGAGAGGGTAGAATTAAAAAGTAGCCCAAATTTCCTTTGTTCTTCAGGATGGGGCTGACAAGAACATTGGCAGCCAGTAGTATTCCTCTGTCCTTATCAATTTGTGAGGCACAAGAAATTCTAGCTCTGGAGGCAGGTGGTGGGAGTATAGCAGGGCCAGGAGAGCCTTGCCCCGTCGACCACCTAGACTCCTGATCCCTTGCTGTGCCCTGTGGCCTGGGGTCCGCTATGCCCCGTAAACTGCTTATGGACAGTCTTCATTCAAGAGAGTGGTTGCAGGGGCTCCCGGGGGGGCTCAGTGGTTGAGCGTCTGCCTTCGGCTCAGGTCATGATCCCCGGGTCCTGGGATCGAGTCTCCAATCCAGCTCCCCGCAGGGAGCCTGCTTCTCCCCCTGCCTGTGTCTCTGCCTCTCTCTGTCTCTCATGAATAAATAAATTAAATTTTTTTTAAAAAAGTGATTGCAGAGGAGCTTGACCTGGCTCAAATGGTATGTGTCTGAGCACGGGCCTTCAGAGGGAAGGACTGCCTCAAAGAAGTTTGCTGTCAAGATTAAAGTAGGAAGACACTAACTGTTTTGAGATATAAGTATAAATCAAGGGCATGAAAATATCTGAGCGATTTTGTCAACATTTCCTCCAGTGGTTGGAGTGATCTGCACATGAAATATTGGATTTTCAGTTGAACTGGTAATAGGTGGACAGACACCGTCTTAGGATTCCACTGTTTTCTGAAGACCAGACTTGATGGTGCGACAATCTCCAAGCACTCTTTAATCTTGGAATTCCACAGTTCACACTGAAAGCAGAACTACACAAGAAAAAGACACCCCTTCACGTGTACAAGCTGGGACACCACCCTCCTCTATCACTTTTAAGTCTCCCAAATTCTAATGGTAAGCCAGCCGGCAAACAGGTTGTCCTATCCATTCCCCGAGGCTGAGGTGAAAGGGAAGGACAAGTATTTCACTCCTAATTCCCTGTGGTTGGGACCCATGGCCTCTAGAGCACCAAAAAGTTTGATGGGACCTTGGCACATGGTTCCCTGTAACCAGGACTTGGTTAATATACTCCCATTTCTCATTCAGACAGGCAACAGAGGCAAAAAAAAAAAAAAAAAAAAAAGGCAAAAAAAAAAAAAAAAGCAGGGCAACAAATGCTGTCTTCTGCAAATGCTCTGTAATAAATTGTTCCTTCAGCAATGCAGAAGACAGATTTTTCTTTCCTTTGCTTCTTTCCTCCTTTGCTGGGAAAGCACCAATGGGAGGCTTGCTTTCCCACCTGGCCCTGGCTGCCTGTGCCCATAAATTTGCCTAAGCAATGCCTGTTTACGGGTCGCTGATGGAACATGGAGCCGGTGCATTTTGTAAGCACCGGGTAGATAATCATGGTAATTGATGTTTGGAGCTGTGAGCTCCTAGGAGCACGGGGTCTCTTTCTCCCAGTGAGGCCCTGCTCTCTGTTATCAGTCCAGCCCATAATTAAATATCACTCTTTTACAATATGTTTCAGGCTCCTTAATGAGTCTAAAGCAGAAATAGTCACCTCTTTCCCCTCTGAGCTTTATTTGCTTGTTATTAAACAATGTTATTGAGCTGCCTTCTTTCCCCGTGTTGCCAAACCTGCATCATTTCCGTTTTATAATTGCACAATTAGAGCTAGGGCTTTGCTTTCATACATCAGCAGGCCCTGCGTGTGCGTGCGTGTGTATGTGTGCAGGGAGAGAGAGAGAGAGAGAGAGAGATGGAGAGAGGAGGAAAAAAATCAGGTGTTCATAGAGACTACTCAAATGCATCTTATTTTCATTAACTGCCAGATTTTGCAAAATGGGAAGCGATTTATCACGAGCCATTTTCTCCTATCAACCACCTCCACCAACCAACACCGTGACTTTCCCCGTGACCTTGTGCTGTGTTGCGGAGGGTCCAATTTGCTCATTGTTACCCGCTTCATAATCCTATGCCCCTCCCCCACGGCCTCTTGCTTCCCCCCAAGCAAAATCCAGTCATTTATATTCCGAGGCTAAACGGTATTCTTTTTGCCCCTAAAGCTGGCAAGCTGTATAACACTAGTAATTCCTTCTAACGAATTTCCAGGGAGCTCCTCCTCTTGCACACGCTCCCCCCCCCCCGCACGCACACACATGCCCCATGCACACACACTCACATGCACCCCCTTCAGCCGCTCTAAGCAGTGTATTAAGTAGCTGAAGAAAATCCATTCACATTCTGCTATGTCGCTTTCTTCTTAAGTCATGAACCCATCACAGACTTTTTCTAGCTGTAGGTTGCCACGGTGAAGATTTACAATGCCAGTTATTCATACATCTGCCTTCTCTTTTTTCCCCCCCTTATTCTTAAATCCCTTGGGCGAGGGCAACCTTGATACTGAGACTCGTAAAATTCATGCAGGCTTATCATCCTTGGTGAAGGCTCCAGGCGTGCATTCCGCATCCCCCGCCTGCTCACCCGCATGACGGGTGGGCCCCGGGCTTTCATTTCCACCCAAGAGTTAGGGGGGGGGGCGGGGGGCCAGGGGGGACCGAGGTATCATTGTAGGAAAACATAATAGAAAACTTATATTTTTAAAAATAAAAGCAGGATCTCTTTCACCAATCATTGGTTAATTTTTAAAAAATGACTTTCAGATCTCTTGAGGCCAGTGTTCATTTGAGGCCGGAATGTTAAAGACAAAGTGACCTTAGTTTGAGTAAAATAATATTAGAAAGTCCACTTATCTGTGTTCAAGAGCTTCATGGAGCAGGGACAGAAACCTCCTTCTCCTTCCATTATCAAAGAACCCACAGGAGGAACCTCCACACTTTGGAAAATGTGCGTTTGATGGCCAGTGTTTTGTGCTATTTTCTTCACTGGGGGTTATTTCTTGTCTTAATTGTTACTAAATTAATTATTCTCAGGGAACATGGAAAAGAGGAAAAACAAACATGTTCAAGTAGCAGCAATGAATGTTTTCACCAAGTCCCTGAAATCAACCCCCCTCCTCCAAGCTGAAAAAGAGATTAATCCCGTGATAATAGCATGGAGAACTATGTTCAAATCATTAAAAAAAAAAAAAAAAAAAAGGGATCCCTGGGTGGCGCAGCGGTTTGGCGCCTGCCTTTGGCCCAGGGCGCGATCCTGGAGACCCGGGATCGAATCCCACGTCGGGCTCCAGGTGCATGGAGCCTGCTTCTCCCTCTGCCTGTGTCTCTGCCTCTCTCTCTGTGTGTGTGACTATCATAAGTAAATAAAAATTAAAAAAAAAAAAAAAGACTACCCACAGTTATCTGAAAAGACTATTAAAACATTCTTCTCTAAAAAAAAAAAAAAAAAAAAAAAGACTTTCAACATGTTGCTGGGAAATAATGATTGTGATCTGGGCAAGTGGTCATCCGAAACCCTTTTTGAAAAAGTTAAGGAAATGATTTTTAGCTGGATTGAAAGGTAATTCCATCCCAAAATTGCAGGTCTTTTTCATCTTTTTATTTTTTCACTTACTAGTTTCAAAAATATAAAATATGGCCTCCCTGGCATTCTTCAGTTCCTCAGAGTGGGTTGTGGTGTGTGTGACTGTGCTGGCAGGTTCCCGTCCACCGCACCTCTTCCTACCGGAGGGTCAGCTGTAAGTACTGCTGCCCTTGGCTGTAAGCCCATGAGAGGCCAGGCAGGTGTGCGGCGCTTGAGCTGAGTGGGGTTGGGCAGCCAGACAACTTGCTGCTAAAAGACACCAGGACATTCCTGCTGGGCTGGTGACAGTGCTAATCTGAGGGACCACACTCTACTCTGAGGCATCAAGGAGGGTGCCACAAACTACCTTCAGATGGTGTTCAGTGTTGAGAGAGCCTGGAGATTTTTGCCTTTGATCAGGGGGCACAGGAAGGTATAAATAGAGGAAGCCAAGCCCAAGAAGAGGGCTCTGACTTCTGCTCAGACATGAGACCTTGAGCCTCAGTTTCTCACTCTGTAAGATGAGGAGAGTGTGCAGTATTGTCTCTAAGGATCTTTTCTAGTTTGACATGATCTAGTTGGGATTCCACTGAATTTGAGCAAGAACTGGTTTAATCGAAGATTTCTCTTCTTTCTGTTCAAGGCAGGGTTGCAGAGCATCGTCTCACCAGGGAGTAGTTCCAGCATGATCTGGGTTCCCTGCAAGCGGGCCGCTGTCTTAATTCTTCAAATCACCACAGGAGGATTTAGGAAATGGCCTCAGAACAGAATAAAAGGAGGAAGCCTGGGTGGCTCAGTGGTTGAGCATCTCTCTTCAACTCCTGTGTAATACGGAGATCCTGGGATCAAGTCCCACATGGGGCTCCACGTGGGAAGCCTGCTTCTCTCTCTGCTTGTGTCTCTGCATCTCTGTGTGTGTCTCTCGTGAATAAATAAATAGAATCTTAAAAAAAAAAAAAAGAACAGTATACAAGGTATTCTGTTGACTTAGAACACCCTGAAACTCAAGATTTTGATCCACAATCCACAGAAAGGCAGAAAAGAATCAAATGTGCTTGCAAAGGAGCTATATTTTCTGAGACTATTCCTGCATCTAAGATAAGGTGACAACAAAATAATGAAAGAAATTCTGTTGTATTTTATTTCTCTTTTTCCCCCTTCCAGCCTAATCCCTTTTTCTTTAGGTAGAAATCTCTTTTTCTACGCTATCTCTGGCCCACTCTATCCACAGGACCCCAGGCTCCTACTCAGGGTTATGAGCACCTTTAGTCTGACCACCTTTATTTGCTCTGGAAGCACCTCTGAACGTTGTCCTCTAAGCATTCTGCTCTCTTATAGCCCCACTTCCTCTTAGAAAACCATCTGACCTGTGTCTCACCTGAAGATTAAGCTCACATCCAGTTACTTCTAAACCAATCCATGACAGCCCAAAAATGCAACATTGAATCTTATGAAGTACAATTCCATCTGTCCTTCTCATCCACCTGAGTCCTAGATCCGGTAAAGGAACTTACCACCAAACTGATGTACCACCTGAAACTCTGTTTCCTCATCTGACTATCCAGAGAAGGTAATAATCCCAGGCGACTTCTCAAGATTCTGAGGATCGAGTATAATAATGTGTTCATACTTCTAAATATTCTGGAATGTACCATGTTGATACATTATTATCATTATTTATTACTGATCTATCCCTTACTATGATGATAGAGACATGGCTTTCACATGTTTATAGCCATGACCTAAAGAAAGAAAGACATTTTATCCAGTATGCCAGGACACGCCTATGTAATCAGGCTGATTAGAAAGTTTACAAAACAATACAGCTTTACTATCTGTGAAGCATTCTGATATACTCTATCCTATAGATAGAAAACTTCACACCTCCTACTGGTCCCAGAAGGCATAGGTGTAGAGGATCATGTCCTTTCAGGTGAGAACCACCATGGACCTAAATGGAGCCTCTGTGTGAATTAGGAAGAGGTCGTCCTTCCTCAAGGGCCAGAGTCCATGGTTTGGAGAGTGCAATAGAGCTGGATTTTAATCCCTGTTTGCCCCCTCAACTGGAAGCCTTCATTGGGCACTCTGCACATCCAACCCTACATTGAAACCTGGTTGGTACTGGGGTTTGGGGAAGCATAGTTGGCCAAGGTATCAAAAGACATCATGCTAGATGGTAAAATAGATCTTAACATAAGATGAACAGTGTAGGGTCTTTCCAAATGTGCCTACGCACCCCACAATGCAGGAATGGTCTGGAAAGGATAGGAAGCAAAGAATAACGTGCTTTTTGCTAATTCTTAAATATTGTAAGGAACTAAATAGAAAAAGGAAAGAGAGTAATGGAATAACATTTACCAAAAACCTGCCTTTGGATCCATGATGTGATTCTATAAATTAACAACAATGTCTGAAAAAAAAAAGAACAAACAAAAAAAACAAAAGAAAACCCCCCAAAAACCCACAGTGATGTCTGGAGGAACATCGTATTTCCAACTCTGTTGCAAATTCTGAAAACCATCATGATCCATCCCCAAACATCCACCACCTCTGTCATGAATTACAGGTTCTAACAAGCAGGAATATAAGCTGGGAGAAGATTTCCAGATGTTTCTCCTTCTAAAGGCATACTACCTGCATTGCTGCCATTCCTGTTATCCGGGAAGGTTTGATCACTCAAAGGTGACATCAGAGCATCTCAGGGCTCCCCAGAAGGCCTTCTTCACTGAGCAATTCACTGACCAATCTGTCTTCTTATGGGCCTATAATGATACCATACTCTGCTAGACCAACAAAGTTAAAATTAAGTTTATTCTTCATCTTCAAGTGCATAGCAAAGTTAACCAGTTGGAACTGCCAAGAAACAATAACTGAGAAAGGTAACTAAAGAACAAACAAGTCCTGTCCTGTTCTTCAACATTGTCTTCCTGTGTCTTTATTTATAGGCACACCTTTTCTACTTAATGCAATATTCACTATGACCTTGACATCTGGGGTTCCCTGGGTGGCTCGGCGGTTTAGCGCCTGCCTTCGGCCCAGGGCATGATCTTGGAGTCCCTGGATCAAGTCCCACATCAGGCTCCCTGCGTGGAGCCTGCTTCTCCCTCTGCCTGTGTCTCTGCCTCTCTCTCTCTCTCTCTCTCTCTGTGTCTCTCATGAATAAATAAATAAAATCTTAAAAAAAAAAAAAAGACCTTGACATCTGTCTGGTAACATACTAAATTGAATTATTTTCATTAATGTAATATAGGTTAATACAGCAAGATAACAAAGAAGCAGATATTTTTCATGTTCTCTTCCTCCCCAAAATACATACAAACAAACACCACCTAATAGTGGTGGCCATTTTTACATGAGAGAATTGAATTTGAATAGGAAGAGAAGTATTTTATTCTAAAACATTTTTAAATGTTTAAAGGGTACATTTACTAGCATTATCCCTTAGTTTCTTTTTCTCCATTGGTTTTTATTTTAAATGCTCTCTTTTTTTTTCAGAGCTTTTAAAAGTATAATTGCTATATAACATTGTATAAATTGAAGGTATACAACATAATGATTATCTATCTATATAATCAAATCAATCATATATATATGTTTGGAACAAATACCCCAATAAGCTTAGTTAACATCCTTCATCTCACATAGTTACAGGTTTTTTTTTTTCCTGGTAATAAGAGCTTTTAAGATCTATTCTCAGGGCTCTTGGGTGGCACAGTTGGTTAAGCATCTGACTCTTGGTTTCAACTGAGGTCATGATCTCAGGGTTATGAGATCAAGAGCTATTTCAGGCTCCACACCCAGTGCAGGGTCTGCTGCTAGAGACTCTCCCTCTCCCTCTGCCCTTTCCCCAGCTACATGCACATGCACATGACTCTCTCTCTTACAAATAAATACATATTTTTTAAAAATCTACTCTCTTAGCAATTTTCAAATATACAAAATAGTATTGTGAGCTATAGTTATCATGTTGTACATGATAGAACTTACTTATCTCACAACTGGAAGTTTGTACCCCTTGACCCTGTACCTTCTAATAGCTATTTTTACAACTCACAGTAAGTATTGTTCTTAAAAAATAATAAATATTTAGAAATATTATAATTTGAAGAATTGGCAAAATAACTACACTCACTTTTTAAATATTCCTCACATGAAGCATGGCTTTCTGATGATGTGACTTGGTTACATTAACAGCCAAGGATCATTATCAATAACACAAGGGACTTAGTCTTCATTTGATATACGTGAATATGGGACAGGCACCCTCCTTTCTTTTTTTTTTTAAATTTTAAGATTTTATATATTTATTCATGAGAGATACACAGAGAGGCAGAGACACAGGCAGAGGGAGAAGCAGGCTTCCTGCAGGAAGCCTGACGTGGGACTCGATCCCAGGACCCCGGGATCCCACCTCGAGCCAAAGGCAGACACTCAACTGCTGAGCCACCTAGGCGTCCCATTCTTTCTGACTTGTATAAGGAACACAACAAGCTCCAATGCCACCAAATTACCCCAAATAAATGAAGGCATAGATCCTTGAAGAAATCCCCCATTATTGTCTGCCTTACCTTTTCTCTTTTGTGCTATATTGTTACCTTAAAATCATTATGCTGTCAAAAATGTCTTTTCTGTCCTATTCCCTGATCTTTTGACACTCTTAAGACAGTAGACAGTGCAGGAAGAAAGCAGGCATCTCTCTTTTGCAGACAAAGCCTGCCAGCCATACTTGCTTAATATTGGGTCGTAAAAGACCTTGATTAATTTCAGCACAGAGCAGTGGGCTCCACTTGGCCTTTTCAGATTTTTACCTGTTTTTCAGATTTTTTACCTAGAACAGTACCTTAGGGGATAGGGTTTCTTCACAATTGTCATTGGATTGGAAGCCTTATGATCACTGTTATCATGTATCTGCCCACAAGCTGTCTCTTGTACCTGGCTCCTTCATCTGTTTTTATGCTTCTTAAGGGATCTTTTTCTCTGTTTCCTTTTAATTTAAGATTTTTTATTTATTTATGCATGAGAGATACAGGGAGAGAGGCAGAGACACAGGCAGAGAGAGAAGCAGGCTCCCTGCAGAGAGTCCGATGCAGGACTCAATCCAGGACCCTGGGATCACGACCTGAGCCAAAGGCAGATGCTCAACCACTGAGCCACCCAGGTCCCCCTCTTCTCTGTTTCCTTTATGAACATTTAGGAAGAGGAGAGGAGGCGGACTTAACAGGGCCAAAAGGATGTAGGCCTATCTACATCACGGATGTTCGTGAGTGGGTGTCCAAATATTATCAGAGGAGTTTAAAAAGAATGTAGGTCTGATTTGGAGCATTAGGGTGCCCACTCTGTAGGTGTGGCACAGCCCAGGTGTCTGGGCAATAATGCCACTTGTAGTCGGGTAGAGGAGGAGAGACCAGCAAACATCCAGTTTGTAGGATTACAATCTGTAGTGAAGCAAGATCCTTTAGCCAGCATCGTAGTTCTGGGTCAGGACATCATTCTAGAGAAGGGGATTGCCATATGTAGACAAACCCCACGAAATATGTTCAAGTAGGGCTTCTGGGAGGAAATGTTCTGTATATTACAGCACGTGAAGTTCTCTAGTGTATTATCAATTTGCATCCTTCCTGTTTGTACTTCCACAGCCATGACCTAGACCTCTTCTTGTTGTCTTGGTCTCCATGTGTTTCTCAGTGTTGATGCCAAGACCTTTCACTGGGCCCAAACATTTGGATTTCAGTTTCCTAACCAAGATCATGACTTGCAAACAGACATCCTCCACTCTGGGGATGGCTTTCCCAGGTCTAAGACATCTGGCTACTTCTCCCTTTGGGGGCCAACCTGTCTGAACTTGACTTCATCCTGGAGTATCCTTTTACCCCTTGCCAACCAAGAGGCTATCTTTTCTGACTTTCAAATTCAGGACCCTCCTCTCTAGTATCATAGCACCATAGACGTACATCTGATTTTACTTACCACATTACATCCTAAAGATTTATTGAAGTTAGGGGATCCCTGGGTGGCGCAGCGGTTTGGCGCCTGCCTTTGGCCCAGGGCGCAATCCTGGAGACCCGGGATCGAATCCCACATCGGACTCCCGGTGCATGGAGCCTGCTTCTCCCTCTGCCTGTGTCTCTGCCTCTCTCTCTGTGTGTGTGTGACTATCATAAATAAATAAAAATTAAAAAAAAAGATTTATTGAAGTTACAGTCTACCTCACAAACATGAGGTACATGAAAATAGAGAAAAGCAGAAGTCCCTCTTCTAATCCCAGAAATATATAGGAAGCTACTAATCATAGGTGCTCAGTATATGTTTGTTGGATGAATAAGTAAAAATTGGCCACCCTGATTTATAGACCTTATGTAACCAGCTCCCTTAAAACACTCAATTTCCTTGACTTTATAAAAGCCAAAAAATCATAGAATAAAATAATTGGCTAAGCACATATATAAAATTTTGTTTAAATCGAATCTATCCTTTTGGCTAATTTTGGATAACACTATTTAAACCGGTTATGTGAGTGTGCTATAGACATAAACCTATAACATAGGCTCACTAGCGATGTGCGGTGGAAACTTGACCATCATGCTCATTCTGAATTTAACTTAATAGCTCTATGATAAATGACTGTCCTATAACCCAATGAATAAATGTATGTGGAGATCCTATTTCTTATTTGCCACCCTATAAGATGGTTATCCAGATGTGTTAATTAATAAATTAATGGAGGCATAAATTTAATGATAAAATATATAGATTTAAAATTCTAAATCATTATAATATTTGATCTGCATGACATTTTTTTACTCTTGAAAATGAAACAAACGGATTTCTTTTAATGCTTGAGAGTGTTCTTCATTTCCTAGGGAGGACTTGAGGAAACTTGTTTTCACAGGTAAAGAAGGAACACAGAGATTAAACTTTATACCAATTTCATAACTCCTTTGGATCTTTATAATTGAAAAAAATCTGGAAGATCTTTTATTTATCCCTGTTACCACACTAGGAGTGCCACTGGCAAATGAAAGTAGTGTGTGGCCTTTCCACTGAAAGGAATTTACTACAAATTCTTTGCTTAGGAGGAGCTCAATATCTCACCAGACACCTTCTATCCAAAGACAGAAATTAGTGGAATCGTAACTGGGTCATAGTGGTGATCTAAAGTTTCCCAGTTGAGGTGGCTGGGGAGTGAGGATCCAATCTGAAATACTGTCTTACTGGGCATTGCTTTCTGAAGACCTTTTCATGCCATGAATTTAAAATGGATATTTCCAAGTATTCTTGGTAGATTCTGTAAGAATCATAGCTCTCCTATGTTTTTTCTACTTTACTACCCTGGATTTGGGCAGTACAAATATTTTTTCTATGACCTTGCTTATGTCTGTCCATAATATTTTATTCTTTTACTCTTCTCCAGCTGCATTCTTTTAAAACGTCTATAGTTTGCACCTTTTTGTTACCGTATGCTTTGCTTTTAATTCAATCTCAGGTATCATGTATATCCATCCTGGAGCAGAATGTACAGGTGGAGGAATGAGGTGCCCTGAGTAGAATGGCTTCCCAAGGACAATACCAAGTGTATGTTATCAGAGCAGAATTTGGGGGCTTTTGGTTGTCAACTCAGTCTTTTGCCCAAAAATCTTTCCAGTTCATACTACTTTCTTTCTTCCTTCCTTGTTTTCTTTTTTCTCTTTCTTCTTTCTTCTCTTTCTTCTTTTTTTTCCTTCCTTCCTTCCTTCCTTCCTTCCTTCCTTCCTTCCTTCCTTCCTTCCTTCCTCCCTCCCTTCCTTTCTTCTTTCCTTTCTTCCTATTATAATTATTTTTTTTTAATTTATGGACATCATGAACAGAAACTCTAAGAAGTTTAAATCAGGCCATTCAAAGAATAGATAAAATTCAGTTTTTTCTTTCCTTCTACATTTTTTTCATATTCTTATGTTCTAAAATAGCGAGCTTTAGCAATACATACTGTCTTTTTTCCAAGGCACATTACTCTTTCATAAGTGTGAGTTTTAAAAATAGTTTTGCTAGGAAAGATGGGTCAGACACAACCATTTGTAAAGGAAGAAACTGAGGTAGAGAGTGACTTAGTGATTTGCTCGGGGCCATTCATGACTGAGCACAAGCCCGCTTGGACTTTGGAACTTAATTTATTCCAGAGAAGGGCCAAGTTCCAGACTATGCAACTTACACATGAAAAGGCAACCCAAACAAGACTACTTTCCTGAATTTTAAATAGAAGTCTTAAATTGCTTGCAAGTAAGCATAAAATTCCAAGTTTTTACTGTGCAAAATCCTATAGTATAGGCACACAGATGGACAAATAAGCAGGCAAATGACTAGAATGAAAACAAAAAAACACCTTTTTCACATTACAATTATATCGCAGGACGCATTGTGCCTATTAGGAGATAAAAATATTTTTACTGGTGTATAGTTTTCATGGCCTGCATTACCAACGTACACTGAAGGTATAGTTATGTGTGACTATTCCCCTTGTCTGTGTTTTAAGCTCAATTATGAATATTTTTTGAAGATGTATTTATTCACTTCAGAGAGAGTGGGAGTGGAGGGAAGAGCAGAAGGAGAAGGAGAGAGAGACATACACACACACACAGCCATCCTGCGAAGCCCAAAGCAGGGCTCGATCCCACAACCCCAACCCTGAGATCACAACCAGAGCTGAAATCAAGAAATCAGTTGCCCAGCTGGCGCCCCATCAATTAGGAATATTCTTTCACATTTTCTGGGCTCCCCCCGTGACTCTTGGGGAAAAAAAAAGCTACCTAAATGACAGACCCCTGAACAAACCAATCATAATGGGAGTCATGTTTGCATCTTATACTAAAATTTCTCGACTATTTCGCTGTATGGTATATTTGACCATGATGTGTACACCAGAGTACATTGACATCCCACAATTTTCCATTTCCAGCCCCAAATATGAGCAACACTGTGGCAAGACAGGACACCTGGATGAGACCTCAGGAAGTGGCCCCAGAGATTAAAATCCCAGCGATTGCCAGAAGTCCAAACAGACAAAATGAAGTCTGTGGTGAGAAATAACAAAGGGCTCTCGATCCACGGGCACAGCCAAGGTGAGTGAAGAAGGGCACAGGGTGAGAGAGGCAGGCCCCCCTGCACAAAACAGGTCTGACCTTCAGCCAAATGCTATTGCCCTTTGGTCTCTTCCTGTGTTCTCTGGTAGGGAAGGAGCTGGGTGATCAGGATGGAATGTCCTGGCCTAGCAGGTGTAAGCAGGATTTGCAGGTGGGTTGAGAGTGTTCTAACTAGAGCTGCAAGGACCCAGTCTACAAATGCGAGACTTTAGTAATGCACTCAACGTCCAATAAATATAACCAGTGATACTAGGTTTTCTTTCTAGCTCTTCATGGTTTTGATTACAATTTCTTGATTTTTATGTTGAACTCTGTCTGCATGTGAGTATGCTTATTCTGGGTACCATAAATGCCAAAACAAAACAAAACAAAACAAACCACTTAGAATGTTTAAGCACAACATTAAAAAGGTGAAAAGTTCCAAGGATTCTTTAAGTTGCAAACTTACCAACAAGCAGATAAAATTACCCCCCAAAAGCCAGTGTTGTCATTTACATATAAAATAACCTTTACATTTCCACTGTTCGTGTTGGTGGGCTTGACCTTCCCTGCTCCTGGCTTCTTAGCATTGGTTTATAAAACTCATATAATCAGAGGAAAAATAAAGACTTTTTTAAGAATAGAAAAGAAGCAGTCCTAAAAGACAAATATCCCGGAAAGCATTGTATGGGGAAAGAGGAAAAAAACAAAACAAAACAAAAAAAAAAACCCAGAACTTAAAACAGGGTGACTGGAATGAATACGAATGAAAATTCTGAGTTTTATGCTTACTTTGCCTTCTATTTATTCAGCCGCTCTCCCTCAAAGTAAGGGAAGTTTTTAACAACGCTTTTAACAATGATCTCTCTATAAATTCAAAATAGTCTCGGGGTTTAACAGAATTTCACACTACTCTCTGGCTTGGGATGAACCAAATAGATTTATAGGTAAATTTCCCAAAACAAATCATTTGAGGCAATATCCTAGATGGAAAGTTTCTGTACCAAGGATTTTCTCTCCCCAGAAATATATGGCTGAATTAACACCATAAGCTTGAAATGGTAATTTTATGTTAATCATCTTCCACATTTCAGAGTGCATCGATACTTTTGTGCAATGCACAAATGTGCTCTTGTGTGTGGGTCTGTGCGTGTGTGTGCCTGTGTGTGCATGCATATATAGATGTTAATTGTGAGTCTGCTCTTCATATGCAGGCTGGGTTCATCGTAGCAAATTCTAAATGAAGAAATAAATGTCCTTGACATTCCATTTAATAGACAGTGGGTGGCACCATCTTAAGGAGCAGATGATGTAAGGTTGCATTTGGCACTATTTTCTTTATTTGGGCTACAAACTCTATCCAAATTGTGAAGGACTTTCCACATTAGCAATTAATAGGGCCCCATTATGCTAACTATCATCCAACTTAGGACATCTTAGAGGAAAGATAAGAGATGAATAATTTGAAGTAATTTTCTTGTAATCATGCCAATCACTTGAGCAAAGTAGTTATTAAAGGAAACAGTATTATGATGAATTATAGGACATCTAACACTGAATACCTTTTCTTATCAGCTGCTTATAGTTTCTGATGCTTACAAAAAAGGCAAACAAGTAGAAGTCTATTTCGAATAACACTCATCTTACTGTAAATAATAGTTTGTTTAGCAAACCCTGAATTTTAATGAGGCTTGAAAGACAGACTTTACCTTCGTCTCTGTGCATCTCCTTGAAAAGAGCTGAAGTTTGCCGCTTTACCTTCCCTTAAAAGGTAGATGCGAGGAGCATGAGTCACCTTTGGTGACAAGGATTCTTCTAGTTCAGATTTGCTGAAGTGATTAGACATTATTTATCTAATTAAATGTTCAAAACACATCATTATTGAAAGGAATAAATTTAGTACATTTGTTGAGCAGTGTTAACTGAAATGTAACTGCACATCATTTGACTTTTTAACATTTTATTATATCTATTAAGTCTTTCTGTGCTTAATTAAATCAACTTATTTTTTACAGTTAATTTAACGTGATTTCATTTTCGTTACAGAGTCTGAATCCGATATTATGGAGAAAGCCAACTGTATACACAAATTTGACTCCTCAGGTGCTCTCTTGCATTTCATTCAAGTCTGACACTTCTGGGGATTACCATGACGTTAAATGGATGTTATTTTTCACATGCTGGAAAGCTTACTCTTCATCTTTTTCTTTCTTTAATGCAACAATTTTTAAGGCTACGGAACCATCAGATTTGTGCTTCCTTGCATCACTGATCACAGCCAACATTTGGAAGAAGTATTTTTTTTTTAATGCTTGGGAAAAAGTAAATACGAATATAAATGTGGAAGTGTACGCATTAGTTGCCACCCCCTGGGAACTGTACTTCTTAATTGTCCTTTTAGGAACAGTGGCGTCTAAATAATAAGGCTCTCCAGTCCCTGAGAAGACACAAAGTATCTGAGGAGCAGTAAGTAGGGGCTGGGCCTCATGGAGGAAGATATTTCATTATTATTATTGTTGTTGTTGATGTTGTTATTATTATTATTATTATTATATTCAAATGAGTGCCTCTGGGTGATCAGTATGGAACAGTATTCTTTTCTTCGCAAGAACCCCAAACTATAAAATGGGGGCGAGGGGAGGAGCAGAATGAAAGCCACAAATGTTTGGTGCCAATCAACCGCAGTGAATCGTGAGACACGGGGATGAAGGGAGCGATTCGGTACATTCAAATCTACCCTGAAAAGTGTTAAAATGGAGAGCGTGGCTGGAAACAAATGGGAAAGCAAGATTCAAAGGTTGCAAGTGGTGGTGGAAAATTCTAATTAGACATTTACGTCAGCTTGCAAAGCTCCTTGTTTCTCCCAAATGTTGGAGTGTTTCTTGTTCTGTCAGTCTTCAATTGAAAGTCCTAAAAAAAAAAAAAAAAAAAAAAAGAGGAGGGGAGCTTTCTGAAACCGTCGTGGAACTCTCAGGCCAGTGAATTTCAGAGGTGGCCCCAAAACGCTTTGGCTGGGGACAAAGTACCCTACACCAGAGGACAAAATGAAAATAGGAAGATGAAAAGGAAGAGAGTGCACGTCCGTGGGCCTCTGTGGCCTCCCCCCCCAGGGGCCCATGAGCTTCACCAGAAATGACCCCGCTCCCTTCCCTCCAGGTGCCCACTGCTGGCTACTCGGAGGCCACTTGGCCTGGCTTCGTCCCCC
Organism: Canis lupus familiaris; assembly: GCF_011100685.1. NCBI lineage: Eukaryota > Metazoa > Chordata > Mammalia > Carnivora > Canidae > Canis > Canis lupus. The sequence goes on along the minus strand of NC_049231.1, from coordinate 39,954,447 downwards.
CGGGGAAGTGTTCATGATCGCAAATTTGGCCAAAAGATTTTTTTCATTACCCTCCAACATTTCCTTTCACCTCCAACCCCAAGGCAGGGCCCTGGCTTTCCCTTTGGAGCCGGGAATATAAAGACGTGGGGCCATCCGGGCTGACCCGAGGGCCCTTCTGTCAATCACGGCCTCCTCATCCCTGCTCCCTTTCACACCAGGCAGCTGGACCCATCGCTGTCAACCAGGTAACAACCCCCAGACAATAGCGGACTGAAAGCCTGGTCTAGACACTCTTTTAGCCACTTATTTGCTCCTCTTGGCAGCTGTTGAAGCATAAATAAGCAGTTTGTAATCAGAAAGCTGACATCATCGCAGCTCGGCTGAGAGGGGAGATTGTTCCTGAGCAGTGAGCGGCTTTTTTGTGTGTGTGTGACAACAGATTCTGGGGTGGGGATGCAGATTTGTGCCATGCTAAGCTGGTCTTTCTTTGATTTACAGAAGACAATTGGACCAGGTCCCCAGCTCCTGGACATACCAGGATTATTCTTTCGTGTTCAGTTCTTCGTGGCCAGTAAAATCGATCGGATAAGAAATGGGGGGGGGAAATGGGTCATGGGCTGGCCCTGGCCATAGGAACAGAGCGGGGCACACGAGAAGTTTGGACTTGAGACGTGTTCTGGGCCACCGGGCACACCTCTCGGCAGGGCCTTGCCAGTGCGCCTGCGGGAGGGGAAGGGTGGGAGACACCGAGGGGAGGTTTGGTACTAGATCCACATGTCTGAATGCTTTGAGAAATGAGTAGTTTCACAAAAGGCAGCAGAGAAACGGGTGTGTTTATTCCTGCTTCCCAAGTGTGGCTTGTTGTTTTTTCTTTCTTTCTTTCTTTCTTTCTTTCTTTCTTTTTTTTTCCCCCCTCTCAAGATCAAGTTTGCCATTCAAAGTGATTGGCAGTTGTCCTCGTGAAAGGGAACAGACATGAGCCATTCTCTAGAAACATTGACTCTCCATCACCTCCACAGCTGAGAAACCCCCTCTGTAGGTGTTTCCCCCCGCCAAAAAGTGGCTTTGTTACTGGAAGGGACAGAGATGGCAAGATGGCAGACGTGATTTATTTATCATAATTGATTTCTTATAATTGTTTTGAGGATGCTCCCAAAGGAAGGAGAGCTTCTCTGGTTTCTTTTAACAGTGTGGCTCTGATTGCCCTGATGCCTGCCTGGGACATCTGACTCAAGGTCTGTTGGTAAATGGTGAGGCCGAATGAATGTCAGGATGCCACAGAGGCTTGCTACCTGAAACCCATTCAGGTGGTTCTGCCCATCTCTGGTTTCACTTACCAAAAAAAAAAAAAAAAAAAAAAGCATTTCAACAAAAATATTGACTTCCTAGCTCCCTGAGGGTTTCTGGTATTAGTTTGCTATAAGTAGCTCATGATTTAGAGTACAAAGGCATTTCCAGAATGCATGTTTAACAAAATGACATAGCAGATAATTGAAATTTATTTGCAATTTTCAAACTACAATAAACACAATTCTCCTTTTCTTTCATTAATAATCGCACGGCTAATGCATAGCAATCCCTCTGCAGCTTTTACAAGCAAACTTGAGCTGCTGTGTTGTAATAGCTGGAAAAGTTAATGTAGCTTGAACAAGGTTCCTAATTGTCCCTGTCTCTGTCATATTTGTCTACTTGAATGGTCCTAAATACCACAGCGATTAATTACTACAGAGCAGGTATTACAAGATGTTATCATCCTTCCCCAACTGTCTGGGTGAATGGAGAGAAGCAGGAGATTGTTCCAGTGTTTCATCTTTGCTCTTCCTGTAAGGCACTTTAACCAGAAGATTTAACGTGTCAAAGTTAACTGCGTTCTCTAGCAGATATTCACATTCTAATTAAAGATTAAGAACGTAGTACATTACACTGTGATTTGTCATACATGGCTTGTTAAATAGGAAACCTACCGGGATTCCCTAACATTTTATAAACATTATTCAGGGCTTTTAATGTGGGCAAAGAGAAAGATGATTCAACTGCATTGCAGTATGGAAAGCAGGTCGCCCTCCACCCCCCCTCCCTACCCCCCCACCCCCAATAAATAACAAAACCGGAGAACTTGGGCAGTTTGGAAACTGCTTTTGCTGTGGAGATTTTGTTCAAACCATGAATCACCTCTGGTTTGTATGTGATGGTGAAGGGGGAGATCCTAATGATTATCCCTCGGCGTTTTTTTTTTTTTTCCCCCTACTTTTGCTTTTTGCTGTCAGCTAAGTAGAGGAAGGTAAGAGTCTTTGTTTGAATTAGAGTGCCAAAGGACGGAATAAAGATGAAACAGTGTTTCAATATGCAGCCTGAGCTTTTCAGTTGATTCTCAACGCCCTGATCCGCACCGTTTCTAGCACTGGTGGCACAGGACTGGTTCACATCCTATGATTGCCTGAGGAATAAATTAATGAGGTTACTGAGACACTGAACATTTGCATATTCACGGATGCTTATTAGGTAGAAAGTGAATGCCAGGTGCACTGAATTTGGGGGAGACAGGATTTGTTAAGAATTAACATCTTTCCGTTCCTCAGAAAAGGGGTGTCTTGTCACTAAAAATAATATGCAGGCAAAACTCCTGCCTAATAACTATCTGAATAATTACGATACAACAGAAAGCCAAGGCAAAAGAGGGTCTTGCCTGAGAGCAGCAGAGAAGCCACTGCAGTGCCCTCGTTATAGGGAGACCTGGATGCGCTGGTCCTGGAGCGTAAAGGAAACAAATGCCCTGCTCTATTTGGATTTTAGGCTTTAATTATGCTGGTGGCGTGCACAGCCGAACACGATGCCATCTTCCCGAATGCAAAATTATCAATTTAAAGAGACCTTTACATTTGTAAATATTATTATTGACAGGTCGCCAAGCTAAGCTGGAGCAGGGGAAAGCTTTTCTAAGAAATTCGGTCCGAACCCGAATCGCAGAATTAGTTCTGACTGTTTCTCTAAGGGGTATCGGTCCATAGTTCCGGAGTTGGGGATTTCTGCTGGGGCTGTGTGGAAGCATGTTATTTGAGCTATTTGTATCTCATTATGGAGAGAAGTTTTTATGCTGCTCTGGGTTGTGGCTTGGAGACTGGCTCCTCAGAGCTCAAATGGGCAGATTCCGTAGTCCTCTTGTCCTTAGGAATACTTCGTAAAACAGAATGAGGACTGTCCATGGTTTTCAGAGCACTGAGCAGTGGGACAGCCTGCCTTGCCTTTTTTTTGCTACCATTGTATACAGGTAGGTTTTCTTTCTTTCAATCTTTTTTTTTTTTTTTAATTTTATTCCATTTTTCCTCTTTAAAGAAAATGATTGGCAGCATCCAACCTCAAGGAACTGATCTATCAAAATCAAGCTGGGATAAGTATTTCTTTGAGAAATAATATATATTTATCAACAGGCTCTATTCTGCCCCCTTGTTTCACTGTACCTTGCATACCACTTCCCTTTCCTGGCCAAGGCCAGTGATAACCCCGTATTGAGAACATCGTCAGTGTATCTGTGTGTGTGTGTGTGTGTGTGTGTACATATGTATATGTATATATATATACATACATATGTATAGATATAATTTTTTCAAAGATTCCCTGGTGTGCATTCTATATACATTCTACGGTCCCTTTCCTTGATTTTAAAAATATTTCCAACAGCTAAACAGTATTTTGAAAGATATTTTCCCTGTTTTTAAAAACAGCCTTTAAATATGAACGAGTTAAATGTCTTCCCAGAGAAAAGTCCAAGGGGCTCTCAGTGTTAATTTCAGTATTGCATCAGATCTCAGCTTTTCATTTATTTTGTCGAGGTTCAGGGGTATAGTAATTGTCAGAACAAACCCCCTCAAAATATTCTGTGCATGTTTTAAAATTTGATCTGTTCTCTCACACAGATTTTTGATGCATTCATAAATGTACTGAAAAAAATCACACTGATCTCGACGAGACAGAGTTGTAAGCAGGAATCTTATATATTTTCATCGAGTATTACAGATCTCTTACTATTCGTGGCTAATATTGTATAAGACATTTTTTTTTAAATGCGTTTCACCCCAAAAGGACCTGCCTGAAAACACACACTGCAGTAAAATCACTGGAGTCCAGGGTTTTTGTCACATACACAGAGCACAGATTTTTTTGATTATGTAGATTTCTTTTCCTACTGCAGTTTCATATGCAAAGCATGCATCAGCCACATCCATGCTATCTCCTAAAGCAGTCATTCTGAAACCCAATCTGGGGACAGTGCAGACTAAATAAAATTTCATTTTGATTTGGCCTCCCGCTGTGAATAGGACTGCTTTGTCTCAGCCGACAGAACCAGCAAGCCAGAAAGGTATGTCCTGTTTTGCATGGCTGATGGTGTGTCTTGAGGCTCAAAATCAGGCCGTCCTGCTCGGGCTCCGCGGCTCCTCCAGTCTGCTTTCTCTTTCACCTTCCATTCGTCTTTTCTCTTTCCCCTTCCATTTGCTCCCGTGCTGCCTGTCGTCTACCTGCAGGGCAGAGCCGTGGCAAACCCACACCGATTGTTTACTTTGGCATATGTTTAATAGCTTGCGTGGCTGTTCGCATTTTTTTTTCACTCTCTTTGTTGGTGGTGGCTTTTTTTTTTTTTTTTCCCTTTTCTGTTTTGGTTTTTGTTTTGTTTTGCTTTCCTTGCCCATCTTCGCTTCCTCCTCTTTCTCAGGGTGTTGAAGACTAAAATACTAACTTAAAAGAAAAATTGTTTGAGTGCTGCTATGATGCTCCAGAGATTTTACTGGAAGATTTGTCATGCTGAATTTTATTGTAAATTTGAGGATGCGTTTAACAGCTTTGAAGGACTTTAGTTTTCATGGCCCTTTTGAGCCTATTTGGCAGAAAAGCAATTGCCCATTTTAGATAAGGGGGAAAATATAAAATAAGGACTCTCTTCCAATGGGATTGAACTGTTTTGCTACCTTGGTGTGTTTTATAAAATGCATCGTGGTGTTTGCCTGAAGAGCTGCTCAATATGATGCTTTGTAAAGTGATGACCTTCATCTGGATGGAGTTCTCTCACTAGAGACTGGATTGTGGCAAATGCTCTTCTTACACTTGTCCCACCTTTTGGAGAATGTATTGACAATTGGGGACAACCTGCTGTGATGTTCTCAGAAGCAGCTCTGGATACAATGGTGAAGGGCCAGGGAGGCTGACAGGGGTGGGAACTCTGCTTTCAAACCCAGTTTCTCCTTGGAGTTGTCATTGCCCTGAATGACCTCATATGATACCATAAGGAAAAGAAGTTTTTCCCTGGTTTACATATTGACCTGTAATTAATAATCTACATTAGATTATGGAAAACTGGTGAAGATGGTTAGAAAGTAAATGAAAATAAATTGCTTAAGAAAAGGGCAAAGAGTGACTGCTCTCTGACTCTGGGCTCAGCATAAGTAATTCCACCTAGGATAGAGAAGAATAGTAATTTAAAAATATATATACTAATTAGCATAAGGGTCCTATCCACTCATTCACCCAGAAGTTAGAAACAAGATAAGTCATGTAGCTTGGTAGACGGTCAGAAATTAACTTTCATAAATCCACGTTTCAGCCATGCCAGTGGTCTGTGGTGAGTTCTTGATGCCATTTCTGAAATTCAGTGGGTGAGGATTTTGTCATTACAACAGATTTTCTTTTTTGCCACAAAATCTTTAAATTCACCATTGTGCATCTGTTAGCCAAGATCCTTGGGCGAGGGGATTCATCAAAAGCTTTAGGAATTTACTGAGAGTTCCCCTACTTACCATGTACAACAGGTTGAAGAATAAAGTAAAAGTTAGTTAAGGACAATGTGGCAAAAATAGTAGCCTGAAAACAGCCTAAGACATTATTTGATAGAGATGGCACAGTCATACACCAGGAAGAGGAAAATGGCGGTATTGGGCACCACTGGTAGGGTTTGAATTGATAGATGGATGATTTCCAATATTATCCAGTAGTAAATTTTTTCTGCTCTACACCTGCTAACAGAGCCCCTTGGTTATTTCATAGCTTGATAGTTGACATTAAAAAGCCCAGATTTGTATTTTTGCCTGGTCTGTACGAGGTCTTATGGTGGCCACTTACTGGCACTATAGGGAGTTTTTGATAACCAAGTGATTGTTTTAAGAAAAAAATCTGTTATGTTGCTACATAGGCTTTTTTAAGCAAAAATGCAATTATTTAGCAAAGATCAAATGACCTTTTTAAAAATTACAACACAGACATTGATTTGGAAAACAAGATACTCATGAAGGATCTATGTGTCCATAAAAATACATTGGCATATATATCTACCTTATGTGTGTATATATAGTTATACATAATATATACAGAGAAAAAGAGAGACTGAAGTAATCATGCTATTAATAAGCATCACAAAGTTTATTTTGAAGATAAAAATCAATAAATATATCTAGCAGACAAAATTCTACACTAAGGTTTGATTTATTATACACATGTGATATATACCAAAAGTTTGCATTGAGCCACATGATATTTTCATTAATTCATGAGTTCATCGTGGATTTCACCTGCAGGAGACAAATTACTATATCATGTCATTTGAAATCACCTCAATGAAGAACAAATGTTTGCCTTACATAAGTCCATGCATCTCTGTCTTTGGTGTCCGCCATGTCTCTTTCTCCCCACGTTTTAGTTCATGTTGCTCCATAAATATGATAGCTCAGTGTGTCTGCAAGCACTTAATATAATAATTTGATTAAAATATTGAAGGTAATGACTGTAATGGTGGTGCGTGGCATGTGAGTAGAGTTTATACATATTTTATTTGCTAATGTTTGTGATGACCACAATCTGACCTTCCATTTTTCATTATCTGGATCCCTCTACAATTAAGAGAAAGAACACTGACTGAAGCTAAATGTACGATGTAGCCAAGGACAGATTTCTGTTTTCTGTTGACTCCTCCTAACTCTTGTGAAACAGCAGATACTCAAGGAATCTTTCTTGAGAGACTGAATGAGTGAGTGAATGACCCTGGTTGAGCACAGGAGGAGAAGAACGGAGGCCCCTTCACTGGCTGGAGCCTGCCTCTGCACCACTTAGAAGTCATCACACATGAAGGAGAGAAAGGTTTCAAAGCCACAAGTTCTCCACTTGGGTCCCACAGTCCTCCTAGGTGTGCAAATCCACTGAAAACACATTTATGTTTGTCCAAAGAAATGTCATATGACATGCTCAAGTATGTCTAAATAGGACCCCAAATGGTAAGGATCCAGGAGTTCTAAGGTGATCTAGCTAGAGGAGCATCGCAAGTAACAGAAGGAAAGTCATAGCATTCTCTGAAAAGGTCCGGATGATACAAAGAAAAGAAGTTTAATTTATTTATACTCTGTGACTACTTCCCAGTGTGGAAAGTTTATTTTACATTTTTGTAGTCGTGCTAATCAAAAACCAGAAAGAATAAAGAAAATGCAAGTCAGAGTCCAGACACTGGGCACTGGGGAGGTGTCACCGAAAAAATATCTTTGGAGTTATTTCTCAAAGCATCACATTAGATGTGGAACAAAAGAGTTTATATTGTTTTTATAAAAATAGTTGCATTTAATAGAGATGCCATTTACTATACTGATTTTAATCTGAAAAAAATACTCTATTTAGATGGTGTGATAATATTAAAGGTCATTACAGATCCAAAAACTCCACCAAAAACTATGAACATTTGGAATTTTCTGTTAAGACTTAGGCAGCTTTGGAAAATCCCCACAGTGTAGCAGATTAGGGGAGAGAGTGAAGTAAATTAGTCCATGAACAATTTGAAATCTAAATTTACCATTGGAAGGAAGACTTCCACTTGACCTATGAAATCAAAAGTTGTATGGTCAGAAAATGTCTGTGAACTGTGACTTTCATGCACTTGGAAATAATCTTAGACTTCAATATTTTTATCTCATGAAAGGGTCTAGGAAATTTGAATATCAGAATAAACAGGACCTGAGTGTGAAGGTATAACACTAGACACTTGCCATGCCGATGCTTGTCCTCAAAAAATTGAAGAATGGTCATAATGCTTCTTATGAAGCCCACATCAAAATGGCCGTTGCTCTAGTCACGTGATTAGACAGAGGGGGTCCCCCTGGTTGAGCTTCCCTGGCTACTTGTGATTATGTAAGGGGTGGATGCTGCTGTCACAGGGCAAAGCAGCCCCATAGCAGGGTCTGGGAGTGAACCACTGGCCCCTGAGCTGGATGAAGCACATGGCAGGGAAGCAGTTCTATACACAGACGGTGGGTGTGCTGAGGTCATGTGGTGAGGAGGAGTTACATTCTCTTCCCCTATCGTTCTGTCCAATCCAAAATGAAGATCATAAGTCCACTAGCTCCAGACTGCTTTCAGGAACCGCAAGCAGGCATCTAGAAACCAGACACAAGTGGACTCAGCAAGGAGAAGACTGTAAGAAAATGCAAAGCTACCATGTGAATCTGGGAATTCCTACTTTATCCCCAAGGCCAGTAGAATTCATAAATTGCACCCACCTTTCCTGACACAGCAGAATGTCATCTTAGGGAAAGATGCACAGAGGGGGCAAATACATAAGAGAATGGGCATTTTATCCAAATGGAAGAATGAGCACCAATTAAGAAAGACGGCTTAAATTATCAGGCCTGACAGCTCCAAACTTGATTGGACATTTAATTAATTTCTCTCCCTTACCCTCACTCACAACTGATTGAGGGCTCGGGAAGACGCAGATGAGCTGCAACCAAAATTAGGAAAATAAATTATATTTTCACTTTATATACCAGTTGTATTGTGACGACACTTTTGCAACAAACTACTCTTAAAAGATCCTAGATTTTCACATACATGCCTACCACCAATAACCCGAGGAAATATTAGAAACTTCATATGCCAATCTCAGAAAAAGAGGAGGAAGTAATGTTGAACAAATACTGATTGCAATATGTCAAATTAATCTTCAGTACCTGCCATGCAATATAACTTTGACTCCAGAAGATAGACTTCTCTTATGTATGGATTTTTCATAACAATTTCTCCATCTCTGGAATGGATCTTTGATACACAAGGGTGGGCTCCTGGCTGCACTGCAATTATCTTGAATCCAAATCCTGAGCTAGTTCATAGGCTCATCTCAACAGGGGCACAAATAAAACCAGATTCTCTTTCCCCAGAATATGAAATTTAAAACCAAGAAGTCCACTTGCTGGAGGTTGTCGGATCTGAGTGACACTAACGTCAACACGGCAGAGGACACATCCACTTTATACCACTTTTCAGAAGACCTAGAAACTGGCCACTTTTCTTCTTCTGCAGATCTGATTGGTCACCTCTTTGCATTTAGTGCCTTGAAATGTCACAGGACTACCATGTTAATGAATTCCCCCTTCCACTTAAGTTTTCTCGAGTTTCTAGTTTTTTCAACTTAACATGCTGCCAGCCAACATGTGAACAACAAATTCTTAGAAATCAGTGAAACACCCTAGATATTGAACCGTGCAACCTAAGGAAGGAAGTATAGAAATGATGAACACTCACTTAGTCTTGAATTTGCATCCAAGTGCTGAAACTGAAAGTTATTGAATCTGGTGGTGGATACGTATATTCACGATATTATCCAGAAGTTTTCTAGAAAGGCACCTAAGTGTCTTAGCAATGCTAATTGTTGTTAATAGCATGAGGGTGTTATATTATAGACTTAAGTGTCCCAGGGTATGGTCTATAGAATAACTTTGCAAAATTTTTGTAATACTCCTTCGGTTCTGTTGGCTTGTTGATTCATGTAAGACATGTATCAGTTATCATGCACATAAGCAGAAAACTGCTGAAAATTCAAGAGAAAAGTCAAAAGAATCAAGAAGTATCGCAGCATTTGAGGATAAAGGCTGAACCTAGCCACTACTATAGGGATCTCATTATTTCCTAAACAGAGACCAGGGAAAGAGTTTTCAAACATCAGAAGAAAATGAATAAAAATCTCGATTTTTAAAAAACTATTATATTGTTTTGAAAGTTTGCTACTAAAGCATAGTCTTTTCACTTCACCAGTAAATCAAATTGATAAAGTGGTCAAAAACAAAACAAAACAAAACAAAACAGTGAGTGTTCTGAATAAGACCTACATTAAGGCTTGGTTTTCACATAGCTTTGACCCTGTAATATTTTATGACCCTATGCAGTAACACAGATTATTCATATTAGTGTCAGTGGTTTTATTAAAATAATGATTATTGATAGGTAATACATCATCAACAAATGTTTTCATAAAGCAGGGAAAACACTCTTAGTCTATAACATGCAAGGACAATGTTATAGAAAAAAATCAAACCTAGTATAGAAATCAACAACTTTGGGGGAGAAGGCTTCAACCAATTGTTGTAATGGTTTGTTCTGTGTCTGTGTAAAAGGGCAAAAGAAGGTGAATTTAGCTATACCATTATCGCCCGCCCACATTAAGAATGCATTTATTGCCCTCTAGCCCATTACAGACTGCTGTGCTTTACACTTACTTTTTTTTTTGCTTATTAAAAAAAATACTTGAATCTTTTAATATTAAATAATGCCCTTAAAGAGAACAGTATATGGGGGGAAGAGACATATTATTCAAGAGGTAACTATTTGAAGTCTAGCTAAGTAGTGATGGAGAGCAGGTTTTATTTATTTATTTATTTATTTATTTATTTATTTATTTATTTTGCCAGCTAGCTATTAGTATTTGGGGAGTATAAACACTAATGAGGGTGAGGAGCTAGGTGGAACAAGGGGATAGGGTTTGGGGTAATGGGATGAAATTAAGAAAAGGGAAATTTAGGTTGATTACCAATTGAACATCTTCTTAATGTTGAGGCCTATTAGACTGTAGGGTAATCTTCCAAGGGAAGTGGTGGGACTCCCATTGCTTAGATGCTTAAAATTCGAGTGGACAGAGTACTATCAAGAACACCCTGTGGTGAATGATCTACCCCGTTGTGTGGAATGAGCGAGTTCACCTTGGTTGCCTTTATAGGCTCAAACTTCCACACGACCTGAGGAGAGAAGGAAAGAAAAACAATCCCAGCTTGGCCCACACAGACCCACCATGCCCAAGTAATCATTTAAAAATATTTCTTCGGCTTTTCACCTGGAACAGTCTTCCTAACACTTCCACATAACCCACCTTTCCCGCCCAAAAGACAGTTCTGTTGGCAAGAAAGGCTTTCCCAAAGATATACGTTTCCTACCTAGAAAGTTCACATCTTTGTGAGATTCATAGAAATCAGTGTCTTGTGTTATGTGATACTCTGCTTTTTAATCAAGTAAAATATGGAGCAAGCAGGCCAATGTCATTTTAATAATATGGCTACCATGAGAGTCGTGGGCATATATGTTTTGTCATTGTAGAAAGACAGAAATGGAGGGGATGTCATTGTAGGAAGACATAAATGAGGAAGAGAACTACAGATTGAGAGAGAACAGATCAGATTAGCAATCAATGAACATTGTACCATATTCTAGGTAAAAGTAAGGAAGAACAATTAGGTAAGAAAAATGCGTATTGGAGCCCATTCCAGTGGACCTGGAAGTCCATTTCAGAAAAGGCTCCTGCACTTCATGGGAACATTTCTAGAAATGGATTCTAGAAGACATGGGTACGTTTTATGATTTTAATGAAACTGTGTCTCATACTCTTTGATAAGGGTTCCGTCAATCATAATAAAATTTTTTATAAATATTATATCCATGTGGCGTTAGATTAGTTTTTTTTTTCTTTTTTCTCAGAATGTCTCTCTGTTCTGGCTTAAATAAACAAGCCCAGGCTTTTACAAAAGCCTTCACAAAAGAAGTAAGGCTTGAGAATGTATCTCTCTATATAAATTGCTGAACTGAAGGGACAGTGAGATTCCAAATGTGAATGTCACAATCAGGCATGTAGTGCTGAATATCCTCCACTTGCCGGAGGAGACAGAGGAGCCTGAACACCATGGGGAGGTGAGGGCAGAGAGAACTGTGCCCTGAAACTCTCCATTAAATACAACCAACCTCCTCCGCTGTAGAACCGAGTAGAATGTCAACAGCCTTACTTCCATTTAATTTTAAGGAAGTTTCTCATTGGTCTTCTTCCCTTTCTAGTAGACTGGCTACAAAGGTAATCCTTGGTCTTCAGAGAAGGTAATTTGGGGCAAGAGAATAAAAGTATGATTTTCTTTCAGTCTCCCTTCTGATAATTGTTGTGTAAGAAGGAAGACAGTTAAGAGAAAAGATTAAAATTATAACTCCCATATTACATATGCTGGTCTGGCTCCTTTATTTCTTCCTCATGGTAAATTATCTCTGTCTTGAAAAGTTCAATGTTGTATTTGATTATAAAATCACTGGAGTCTAAATCAATAAAAATATCTCACTCCTACTAACTGGGCTCACACATAAAATGAACATTTTCCCCCTCAAAAAATTACTTTCTTTTCCCTTGTGGGGAAAAATTTCTTCAGAAACTTGTGATCATACACAAAGAAATGTATGTTTCTGAGTTCATAGACTTACGTGCAATCTATTGCTTCAACCTGCTGCTTGAAACAGATCTGTGTGACACTTATTTATCGAGAATGCTATTAGGAAATGACCGGGTCCTGGGTTGTGAGCTTGAGGTTCTTGAACAATTGGCAGGTATGTCCTAACCCATAGGCTACAGCCAACACCTATAATGGTGCTGTTGACCGTGACCTCCCTCTGGGATACCATGGTGCATAGAACAGTGTCATGAGTACAGAAACACCATGCACATTTTTCCCCCATCTATTCTCTTCCATTCTTGACAAGAGGCCTTGATGGCTGACAAACTACATTTTATGGCTAAGAAGGCAAGTGATTTGTTTTCATGAGGTTCAAGGTTAAGGTTCTAGCCTCCCAAAGAATATCTGAGCTCATGTTCCAGGAAGTCCCCAGATCAGGGTTTCTTAAAGTCAAAATATGGAATCCGAGCAACGTTAGTCATCTGAAATAAGCACCAAAGTGTTTTCACTCCAAAAATATGACTCCTCTGAAAATATTTCAAAGTCACTGAAATGTACCTTGAAAACAGTATATGCAATATTAAAATCTCCAAATACTCACTTCTTATGTTCGATTAGAGGATGGGTTTTTTCTTTCTTAGTTCCAAACAGTTCAATTTACTTTTAAGATAATAATACTTTATATGTAAATATCTTTTCAAGGCACTCTCATTTTGTCTTTTAAGAAATGTTCAATTTTTATTACCAAAAAGGTTTTAATTTAATTATAACTGAATTTTATTTAACCAACTGGTAGAAGAAAAGTAGAGTTGCAATAAAATTCACATACAAGATAAACCCGGCTGTAATGATAGATTTTAACAAATTGTGACCACTTAACGCATTTTCCATCATATCTGCTGAAGTTAGCTTTCAAATGAGAGTGGAATATTTACATCTCATAAAAATTGTGTGTCTTTTTGAAGCAGAGAGATTAAAGATACCCCAATATTTCTTTGTTTTATTGACCAGCAGAGTGATTAGATTATGCTTCTCAGGAGATATTTTATATTCCAATCTCTTGGAGTTGTGGCTTCTCCCTACATTACTCACGTGTGGTCCTCGCTTCCACACTATACAAAATCCTGGCTGGCAGGGGTGTGTGTGCTTTATTTCTCTCTTGCTATTGGATAATGTTCCCAACTTTACTGCTGATGCTTTAAATGACCCACCTATAATTGACATTTTGACTCAATTGACAAAATGACTCAATGCTCAATTCCCACTATCTAAAAAGATTCTAGTAGTTTTGCTCTTCCTTGGAAAATTTTCACAGAATTTCTTCCATTGACCCAGATAACACAGGGTACCCAAAGAACAACAGGCAAAACCAAGAGAAACACTCCAGGCTTGCATTCACTGTGAGCGTGTGGTCTGATGGGGGTTCCAAAATATTCTTCTTAGGTCTTTGCAACAGGGTGAGATGGGAGTGACATAGGTCTCTGCTGGCCCCCTGGGGAAAGCCTGCTGCCTGAGTTCAGCAAAGCCCCAGGCTCACTAGCATCTCATCCCTCCCAGGTCAGCTGTGCTGCAGCCCTGGGAGGCACGCAGGCCAGAGGAGGGAAGGAAGGCATTCAAGGTAAGTGTCATTTTCAAAGTCATAGAATCAGTAAGGAGCATGAATCAGCATTCAAACCAAGTGTTCCGATGATGTTACTTGTTAGCTTAGACCCCGCTTAACTTAGCCAAAATGTGTACTTCTCCTTTGATTGACAGGGAGGATTTGAGTTTGTATTTCAAAAGCGAAGGAGAGAGAAGCTTAATAGTGCTAAAGTTCAGAGACTGTGCTTTAGTTGAATTTGTATTCCTACCCATTTGGCACCCCACTGAATTACATGGCATGAGGGCAGATGTGAAGGAAGAAGTACTAAGAAATGGGATTAAAAATATGAATTAAAAACTGATTTGCAAGGAAGCCCAAAGAATATTATGTAATTGTGCTGATAAGATGTACAGATAGATAATAGATACATAGGTAGATAGATAGATAGATAGATAATAAATGGATAGATAGGTAGATAGATAGATAGATAGATAGATAAATAAAATAACATTAGAAGCCTCCAAAAGCATGCTGTTGCAAGGGTTCTTACTGGTCCTTCATCTCAAATCATAACTGGCAGGATGAACCACGTAGTTTGTGGGGCCCGATACAACATGAGACTTTCACAAGGGAGCCCCTTGTGAAAAATGATGAAGAATTTCAAGACGAAGACAGCAGATCATTGAACCAAACACACGGCCTCATGTGACTGGACAGGTCCCATAGGCACAAAAGGGGCCCCGGCTGGCATCAACTCTTCCGCGCATCATCCAGCTCTGCTTGGAAAGGCCCAGATTTCAGCTCAACGTAAAGGCAAACTATCCAACAATTAGGGCTGTTTACAAATAGAGCAGACTGCTTTGTTAAGCAGAATTTGCCCTTCAAGAGAAAGTTCACACAGAACCTGGAAGACCATCTGTCAAGGATGCTGAAGGGAGGATTGATTCCTCCATCAGGACAGAGTGGGGTCTGACCTTAGAGGTCCCTTTTCATGCTAGGAGTCTGTGAGTCAGACAGTTTGCAACTTTTTCCGATTTTTGAAGAGTCACTTTATACGATTCATGAACACCCCCTATGAAGCACGCCAACTTCCTGACACTGTCGCCCTGAAGGGATACTATAAAATCTCAGTACCATAACATCTTGGCATTATGGTCATTTGACATAAGTAAAGAGGGCCATAGTTACGTACCTGGGCAATGGAAGCATGTACATGACCACACTTGGCATGAAGAACGTGCCGATAAACACAGCAGACGGCCAAGGCGGCTTGGGTTTTTTATTACTTCAAAATCCATGTGTCTGTGGGTGCAATGCAAAGCCTATGGTCCAGAAAGCATCACAGCCAACCCCCTTTTGGTCTCTCTGTAAGTCTTCATACAATTGCGGTCTCATTACCCAGAGAAGCTAAGGTAAGAAGCTACTAAGGAAGTATTTGAAAGGGTGGGAGCCATAATATTGAAATGGAAATGAAGGTGATGCTGCAGGCTTGAAAAGTAGCAAACGGGGGATCCTGTGCCTTCTGGAGTTGATCCACAAAGAAACCAGCCCACACATAGAGTGGAGCTGAAAAACTATTCGGATTCTTTCCTCACATCGCATTCAAAGGCCAAAGCAACAAGGGGGAAAATGAAACTACCGAGGTCCTATTGTTTTGCCCAAGTAGCACCATCATTAGCGGTATTAATATCTTGTATATTGAGGCCCCCCAGGCTGTTCAGCTCTTCTCAGTCTACTTAACTAACATAGTTAAATGTCTAGCAGCTAGGTTGATGTGCCCCTGGTTTCCTTCCAGAGCTCTCAGGGAGTAGCATTTACCATGGCCATTTTGTTAATAAAATAGGATGGCATTGGCTTCCAGCATCCTGGATTTTTTGTTGAGCAAAGCAGCATGGTGTATCAAAGGCATGTCAAGAGATGTGACGTAAATGAAAATCGCAGAGTATCATAATGCCGCACAACAGGTGCACAAAATAGATGTTCAAAATGGTTTCTATTATTTGGCTTTTTTGGAATCAAATCAGAATCAAGAACAATAGTGGCCATTTCAGATAAATTACTTGTGCACATTCTTGCAGATTGAGCAGCTGTAAAGGAGGGGAGGGGGAAGATGGGGGTGCTCGCTATTTGGAAGGTGGATGCAAATATATTTGTAATGTGTATACAGTGTACTCAGTATATTAAATTTTTGCCTTTCATGTGCAATGATAAAAGTAGTTGCCTTTCCAGGATTGCATGTTTCATTAATACCACATTTTAATAATTAAATAGCACAACTCTAGAGGCAATAGCTAAGATAAAAGTTTGCAGACAATCCATTATTTCTCACAGACGGCCCTTCTGAAGAGCCCATGGAGATGCAGTTTAATGATTTAAGTTCTAAAATAGGTTGTTTAATAAAATCTTGGGTGTTTATGTAGGTTTGTTCTGGCAGGCAGTATCTTTTCTTTTGTCGGGTGTGGCGTTATTAATGATAAGAGATGGGCTGAGGGGCTGGTACTCCCTCCCCCATGCCCCCCATACATCATTATCCACCTCGGCCCACTCTGGCTATTTCTGTTGCATTACAGTTCCTATTTGTAATTTTAACGTTGGGAAGGGAGAGGTTTGTTGTCTTTTTAATCCTCTCTGTTAGCATATTCTATTTTATTAGACGTAATTCACAGGGAGAGAGAGAAAGGGAGGTAGACACTGGTTCAGGGGGATATATAATTGGGTGTAGGGGGATTAAACTATTATTAGTGTACACTCCTAATGGATGCCCCATAAAGAACCCATAGCACAGGCATTAATGAATTATGAAGGAAGAGTAGGCAAGCTGAACAGTGTTTCCATTATTACAATTCTACTTATATACAAATTGTTTAGCACCACTTGAAAGGAACACCAGTCCCCTGACGTACTTAAGCAAAGAAATTTTCCTTCAGAATGGTCTTGTTCTTTCTAAATCTCTGACTTCCAATTTACAGGATCTTTCTCACAAGCCAATCCTGATATTTATCTTTGCTCCACATCAAGCCTTACTATATATATATATATATATATATATATATAGTATTTGCCTGAAAATTTTTCAATCAAATAGAGAAATATCTAAATGTATATAAAGACATGATCTCTTCTTTGATTTAAAACAAAACAAAACAAAACAAAAAAACAAGATATGTGAACACTAATGCCCCCAGGTGATAGGAGTGGGAAATAAGTTTAAAGAACATTATTTTTTAGGCATAAATATTCAAAAGTAAAACAAAAAAAGGTTAAATGAGAAAATTACAGTGTGCTTTTATGTTGAACTGAGAAATAGAATCAGTTCCACGTCCTTTTGCTGTGTTCTTGTTGTTGTTGATGCTGTAGGTGAAAAAATCAAAGAGAAAGTGAAAGTGCACAGCTTTCACAGATGTATTACATAACGTACTTAGGTGGATTTGGTGGATTACTCTTTGGTTTAAGCATGTATCTGATGCACTAGTCTCCACTCACATTGTGTAAATATGTACAGTAAATCTTCTCCTCCTTGTATTTTTCCCACTTTTTCTGCCTCTTACAATACAGTTGGATTTTTCCCCTCTTAAGGGAGCATATAAATTTGATGACCACAGCAGAGAAGCCATGACACATCATTTAGAGTTACCTTTGTGTGATATTTATCAAACCTCACAGATTTTTCATAAAACTTTTATCTAAGAATTATTCCTCCACTGGACTATAATTCACAGCAGTGATGTTTTTGTGAAACACTTTCTCCCCAATGAAATCATCACCCCATAAGATGATGATGGTTTTGAGGCTTCTTTATTTTAAACCTGTGTAAGAATTAGTGCTTGAGGTCCTGTTCAACTGTAAAGTTTTGAATCATATTCTCTCCCAAGCGAATATATTTTTAAAAAACAATTTAAATTCCATAGCTGGCTGTGTTTTCTAATAAATCCTCTCTCCTTTCCTTCTGTGGCAGTCTGTCCAGCATCTGTAACGTGGAATGTGTTTATAAAATATGAAGGAACCAAGGATGGTGTTCCAATGGAAACCGAGCTACCTCCCTAAATGGAATGTTTATGTAAGCAATTTCACACGATAAGGTTTACTGTTAAGGTAGCACACATCCAAGATCTAGGATTTAACCTTCCAAAGATGCACGGTTTCATTTTTGATGCATCTTTTCGCTTTTATAAAATGCGTTTCAGTTCTCATCCATAAACTACAAGGCAGAGAAATGAAAAGTTCTTTGCATGAGAAATAGTATCCTAAGGTATATGAAAACTTGGTGTTGGAAGTAATTTTCACTTCTTTCCATTCATTTTTATTGCTTTCCAAAGTGAAAACTCCATAGACTCAGAAGCCAAAGGGCCTTTTGAAAAATGCCACTTTCAGATTTCAGCCAACAACCACAGCTGAATCGACAAGGGAGGGTTCTAACAAGACAGTTGCTTGCTGCCGGCTACAGTTCCCACTTTTGTTTCCTATGGAAACTAACACGGGGCAAATTGAAAGACTGATTATTTTAAGGCTCCACTGTCTTTCCTGATCCAGTGTCTACAGTATTTTCATAGAAAATGGGAGCAGGAAAAGCAGGGGAGATGTCAGACCTTGTCAGTTTCAGCTGTGGTTGTTGGCAGAGAGCTGAAAGTTCCAGCTTTTCAAACAAGCTACAGAAATCTCTGCTCTTTTTACTTTTCAAACAAAAATGTTAGTTGAACATCGGCTTCACCTTTACCTGTCCCTTCTGTGCCTTCCTTTCACATTGTGATTTTTAGGGAGGAAAGATGGCACAGTAGTTCATTTGGGCAGTTAGGAGGGGAAATTGCACTGCCAGAACTTTGTTCCAATAAATAACCCATGAATAATGGATTCTCTCTAACCACGAGACACTGTATCTGTGAGTGTAAGTAACTGGTTTATCCAATTGGAGATTTATTCAGACCCTTGGTTTTCTGTATTGTTTTCTTCGTGTGTGAGTCTCACCTTCTGTGGGGTGGAGAAAAAAAAAAAAAGGCAGGAGGTACAATGAACGTCAGTTGTCCAGAAGGAGTGAATTATTAGAGATCCTACTGCTAACACTGACTTAAATTAAGAATTAGATTGTCCTTGCATGGGTAAAACCTACCCTGTCCTCCAAAACTGGGTACTTGTTCAGTATTCTTTAGCGATCTCACAAAATCACTACGTTTAAATTTTACGAACTCTATATGTTCAGCAAGTTTTGATTCCCTGATGATGACCAATTACTTTTTTAATCGCATGGGCGTTTCAGTGAGTTCATAGTTTAATACATTGTATTTTAAAATGTCAGAATATATCATTAAAGAAATGGGGGTGTTCTGAGTGCTTTATGTTAACACGGAAAGGAAATTTTTATGATTATCAACTCAGGGCATCTATTATTATTGTGCACTTACTATACACCAGGCACTTGACATACACCATTCCAGTTCATTCTCCCAAGAACACTAAGGGGGTAGTTACTGTTACCTTTACGTCACAGATGAGGCTAGACAACTTTCTAACGTCACCTAAGAAGAGAGGGGACAGTATGCAAACCCAGGACCTTCTGACTCAGCACACACATTCATAAGAATTGTGCTCTGTCCCCTTTTTTTTTTTTTCCTTACCTCCACTAGCTCACACATGGGAGGAGGGAAGAGGGGAGATGACATGCAGTGATTGCCCATGTACTGCTTGCCAGTGTAGACAAATAGTCCTCCCCAAACTGTTAAGCTGACACATTGGAGGCACAGTCTTGCACAGTCACAGTGGTCCCGCAAGGTCATTAGGAAGAATGAAAGCTGCTCACAGAGAGAGCTGTCAATACAGATTTGGTTTGTCCTCTCGCGTTGAAGCGCCGGGCGACTCCAGCCAGCCTTCCTGTCAGCAGCTTTCCATCCTGTTCCTCCCGGGAGCATGGAGAAGTAGTTCTAGCTCACCACTGCTCCTTCCCGGAGCGGCCTGCACCCAAGCAGGAGCCTAATCTTGAAACCAGGCATGAGGGTGTGGATGGAGAAGGGCAGGAGATGTGTAACCTCAGGGACATGAAACCAAATCCCAGGCATCCGGGCATCTTGGGTGAAAAAGAGAAAGATTATGTATTATGTTTACATCAGAGGAAGAGGCTGGCCCAGACATTTTCTATATTTTCCAAAGACGTTGTTCCCATCTCCCTACGCACGCACACCCACCCTGAACAAACCATATCTCTGCACGGTTTCAGAGCCAAGAGTAGACTCCATAGTCAAGCTCCAGCAGCTCAGGATTGCCTATTATTTCTCTGATAAGGAGGGGGGAAAAAAAAGATCTTCATCCCACATCTCAAAGTTCATGCCACTAAAATTTAAATATCTGTGAGTTTTAATGCTTGGTGTGAATGTTATATTTAAAGTCCAAACAAAGACCCCAAAGTATGTCCCAGGTTGAGGAAGATGGGGGACAGGAACTCAGTTATCCTAAGACATTTATGATCACAGGGGGTAAGCCAGAGACATGGAGCGACTCTGTAGTGGGAGAAAGGCAGAGCTCTTCTCTACCACAAACTGGCATTTATGTGTACCATTACGAGTATATGTGAGCATTTTTGTCTACACCAGTTCATTATACTGAAAAGAAAAAGCCTTAAAAGTATGCTGTCTGGTGGTTGTTGCAGCACGAGAATTTTTTCCGACTTAATTAATGAGGCAAATTGCCAACTTCCTTTCTTCAGAAAAAAAAAAATCTGTTCTTAAGGACTGAACTCCTAATGATTCCCATTTGATAACAATATTTTCAAGACATTTTACAATATATTTTTAGATAGAACCATTTCGGACTGCAAGAGCAAAACCCCAAAACTACTTTGAATCAGCTTACAAATTAAAAATACATAGCATTTTCAAAGGGCCAATACCCAAATCTTCTAATTTAAAAAACCCTAATTATTCCACAAATCTGCACTAATCTTGCTGCTATATACATAGATATATATGTGCATATATGCACACACAG
This sequence comes from Canis lupus familiaris, assembly GCF_011100685.1. NCBI lineage: Eukaryota > Metazoa > Chordata > Mammalia > Carnivora > Canidae > Canis > Canis lupus. The sequence goes on along the minus strand of NC_049231.1, from coordinate 39,933,417 downwards.
ATACACACAAATGTGCATATATGTACTTCTTTTTTAAATTGAGACAGGATATGTTGGAGTACAGTCTCTGAAGCCCGACTTAGCAGTTGGGATTTGAGTCCTAATCCTGACACTTAACTAGTCCTGTGACTTTGAACAAGTTCCTTATTTTCCTTGTAACTTAGTTTCTTTATATGTAAAATAAAGGGAAATGACAGTGAGTCTGTTCTGTTCCGTGGTAAGCACTAAGTGTTTGTTGAATGAATAAAATATCGTTATGATGATACTTCTACTCACAACAATCTGATGAAGTCATAACACGGGCTTAGATGTCCTATTGTGTCCTGGTGAGGTGACAAAGTTAATATGCCATTTAATTGCAGGGAGGCCTGATTCTACCGCTTTGTTCTTTCCATTAAATCACACCACCACCTTTCCTCAATTTATTCTTTCAGTAAATTTTCTTTCCATACCTACTATTTTTGAAGCCTACTAGATTTATTTTTCCTTGAAGGTATTTGCCATATATTATGGATGCTGATTTTTTAATGTAGATCTAGCTTATTTAAATGTGGTTTTTGAACTAATATTTTATAGTATCTCTGTAGAGACCAATCAGTCTTGTAGTTTGTCGTTTCTCATTGTCATTTAAGAAATCCTCAAACTCCATGTCAAAAGTATACTCTTGTATTTTCTTCTAAAACTGGTAGCTTTATTTTTCATATTTAAAGCACTTAGCCACCAATGATATATTTTTGAAAATTGTATGAGGTTAAAATTTAATTGTACCTATATTATTACTGTATTATTGATAAGTGCATTATTTCTCTTATTATTTGTCATTCCAGCTTAATACAAGATCACTATATTCTGCTCTATGCATGTATACATGCACACTTAAGAACAGATATAGACAGATGATACAGATACAGATTAGATACAGAGACAGACACAGAGATACACACACACACACACACACACACACGTATATATGTCTGGTCCTGAGTTCCTGATTTAGGAATTTGGTGTCAGTTTCTTTTTTTTTTTTTTTTAAGATTTTATTTATCCATTCATGAGAGACACAGAGATAGAGAGAAAGAGAGAGAGAGGCAGAGACACAGGCAGACACACACACACACACACACACGTATATATGTCTGGTCCTGAGTTCCTGATTTAGGAATTTGGTGTCAGTTTCTTTTTTTTTTTTTTTTTTAAGATTTTATTTATCCATTCATGAGAGACACAGAGATAGAGAGAAAGAGAGAGAGAGAGAGAGGCAGAGACACAGGCAGAGGGAGAAGCAGACTCCATACAGGGAGCCTGATGTGGGACTCGATCCCGGGTCTCCAGGATCACACTTTAGGCCAAAGGCAGGTGCTAAACCGCTGAGCCACCCAGGGATCCCCTGGTGTTAGTTTCATTATTCTGTTGTAAGCACCACAATGGCAGTATGGCTTTATAATAAGACTTTCTACTGGTTTTCCTCTTTTCTGTTATGATTCTTATTTTAATGATTATTTTATCAATATATGGCTTTCGTCTGCATGTTTTTAAATTTCCTTTTGCCCTTCTCTGCTAATTGTAGTGCTCAGTTTTTCTATTCCTGAAGTAACCCTTCTTCAGCGATGCTCGTGGGTGGTACACGCGGAATCTTTGAAAATGTCTGAATTTCAACTCTGGTCGCAAATGCTTATTCATTTGTCATTCTATGAAGACAGTTTAGTTATGTTGTTCTCAGTCCACTTAAGATACTGTTCTTTATTTCTGGCAGCTGGGGAGTTTCCACTTTAGAGGTCAGCTGCTTTAAAAGAATCGTCATTAAGTTGTATCTAGCTTTTTTTTTTTAAGTGTTTTTACCAGGGGGGCATTCACTTTGTCTGATCTACCCTGCTCCAAGAACCAGAAATCTAAGAATTCCTTTATCAGATCTTAAGCAGGTGCCATGTTGCAAAGGAACCAATGAAAATGATAGGGGACTTCCAAAGACTAAAGTCTTTTCTGTCCTGTCTTTGAAAAATATTTCAATATTCGATTTTATACTTCAGATACATGTTTTTAGTTCCATGTGTATTATATTCTACTTGTGAAACAATTTCTGAATATTTGGTCAATGGCATTTGTTGACTGTTCACATCATCCATAGGTTAGAAAGTAGAACACTTCAGTACAAGAACCCCTCTACCCGTATTCTGAACCCCCTGTGTGCATTCTCTTTGTAGCTTCCTAGGCATTGACGCTACCCTCCTCTCTTGACCTATTCTACCTTCAGAAATATGACCATGTTCTACTCTACTACTCCAGAACAAAGACTGGCACACAGGAAAAATATTTTGAATACTTGCCAAATAAAGAATAATATAGAGGCAGGTAGAAGCAACAGGGATAAACCAACACCAATCCAGCAAGATTCTTAAAGCAGTGCACTTATATTTACATACAAAAAGTTACTTCAGATGAAAAAACCCTTAACTGCTTGAGTTTCTTTGAAGGTTATTAAAACCAAGATACTTATTTTGCTAAAAAAGAAAATGTAGAATTGTCCCTAGAAAGAAAAATAGATTCGAGGTGTGACTTGCAGCAGAGAGGGGATCGTAGTTCAGAGGCACCGATTGGCATTAGAAAAAAAAGTTTGGTTAGAAGTAGAGCATTTCCAAACTGTACAGATTCACGAAACAGATCTCTACTGCGAAATTCTGATTTCATTCACTTAAGAAGTTGAATCTGAGATGTATTAGCAGTATAACAACCATGAGGAATTAAATACTGCACATATAAAATGAATCTACATTACTTGAGAAGCACCCATAATGTTGCATATATCAAGAGTTCATTAAAAAAAAAGGAGTTCATTATTTTTTTACTGCTGAATACTATCTCTTTGTATGAATATACTACATATTGTTTATCCATGAAATACCTTATGATATTTGGGTTGCTTCCAGCTTGGGGCTATAACAAATAAAGCTAGATGAGCATTTGTGTACAAGGTTTTGTATGGACTTAACATTCCCATGTCATTTTATCTCATCAATACCTAGCAGTGAGACGGCTGGATCACAGGGCAGGAGTTTGTTTACCTTCTTAAGAGAATGCCACTATCGTCCACACATTGGTACCATTTTACATTTCCACGAGCAGAGTGTGAGGGTTCTAGCTCCTCTGCGTCTCCCTCAACACGTGTGATCATCAGTGTTTTTAATTTTAGCCATTCTAATATGTACGTCCTGGTATCTCATTGTGATTTTAATTTGCATTCCCTAATCATTAATGATGTTGAGCATCTGTTCATGTGCTTATTTGCCATCTATATATCTTCTGTGGTGAAGTGTCTATTCAAATATCTTGCCCATTTTTAATTGATTTTTTTTATTATTGAGCATTGAGAATTCTTTATATTCTGGCTACAAGTCTTTCTTCAGATAAATGCTTTAAAAATATTTTCTCTAATATGTGGCTTGTCTTTGTTTTTTAGCAACAGTGCAATTTGAGAAAGGAGGTTCTTTAATTTTGATGAAGTCCAATTGAGATTGATCAGGGATTTTTTTCTTTTATGAATAGTGATTTTGCGTTTTTATCTAAAATATCTCTAGATAAGGCAAAGACACAAAGATTTTTCTCTTGTGTTTTCTTGTAGAAATTGTGGTTTTAGGTTTTACAATTAGGTCTATGATACATTTTGAATTAATTTTTCACATGATAAGGTCAAAGGTCACATTTTTGGTTATGAATATCCCATAGCTCCTGCACCATGTATAGAAATGTCTACATTGTTTTAAATATTATTTGGTTAAGAGGCTTATTTGGTTAAGCCTCTGCCTTCAGTTCAGGTCATGATCTTGAGGTCCTGGGATTGGGTCCCTCATGAGGCTCCCTGCTCAGCAGGGAGTCTGCTTCTCACTCTCCCTCTCCTTCTGTTCCTCCCCTCTATTTGTTCTCTCTCTTTCTCTCACTCTCTCTCTCTTTGAAATAAATATAAAGTCTTTAAAAAAATAAAATATAGATATTTTCTTTTAGCTTTTTGGCTTAAACATACCAATATTTTTTCTCTTTTCCTTTTATGATAAAAAAAGCCTTTCCAACCAGAGGTCAAATAAACCACATTTTCTGCAGGATTTTAAAATTTCTTCATCTTTTTTTCTATTCCATGTGTTAATACAATTGGAATTTATTTTGATAGACAGTGAGATTATATATATATATATATACACATACACATATATACACACACATAGACACACATTACATTGCATATATATAGTGTATATTAATTATATTGTATATGTATATCTATACATAGATATCTATGTATGCAATATAATTAATATATACAATCTATAATATATTCAATGTAATTAATTAGAACTCTACAAAATTCCTTACACCAAAATGTTTCCAGTTGGTTTTAAAGGTTGCATGGAAAACTAAAACTGGAAGCACAAGAGGAACACATAAGTTTGCGTTAAAATGAGATAGATCTGATACATGAACTATGACTACATAAATGAGATCTAGAATTGGTAATATAATATTAAATACAAATTCAATGCTAATACATTTTGAAATGTTGAAGATTCTAAGAAAATATGAAATGACAAGATTGGCTGAAAAAGTTGACAAACTGAATACAACAGTAAAATGGAAGACATTGGAATAATTTTCAAAGTTTTAGCTCCATGAAATGCTATAGGTCTAAGCAGTGTTGGGGTGAGTTCCTCCAAAAATTTCAAAAAAGTAACATGGTATATAAACTGAACCAGAGCAGAGGAAAAGACAGAAAGTTTTCTGGTTACATTTGCATAGCTCTTACAACACTGAAAAACAAAACTACAGTTTAATCTCAATTGTGCATATGGATGTAAAAAATCCTAAACCATTTTAGAAGACCAAATCAATCACATCGAGAAGTAGAGAGAAAAATTGCCAAACCCAGTTGGGCTTTAATCAAGAATGTCATGGATGGTTCATTATGGGAATTCTATTAATATTAAATCAACAGAGAAAAATGATATTATTACCACAAAAACATTTTTCATTTTGAGAGAATTGTGGATTCAGAAACAAGAAATGGTATAGAAAAATAATTCAGAAATAATGCACCCAGTGTAACATCTTACAGAGTAAATTATCACAACCAAGAAATTTATATTGATGAAATCTATTAACCTTCTTCATATTTCACCAGTTTTACCTACACTTATTCATGTGTAAATAAAATGCTATGGAATTTTATCACAAGTGTAGATTCACACGACCAGTACCGCAGCCAAGATGCAGAAGAGTTCCAACCTAAGGATCCCTTATGGTACCTTTTATAGCCACAGACACTTCCCATGGCAACCACTAATCTGTTCTCTATTTCTATGATTTTGTCATTTCATTTGCAAGAATGTTATGTAAATAGAATCACACAGTATGTGACCTTTCTGAGAGTGTTTTTTTTCACGCAGTGTTATGCCCGTGAAATTCATCTGTTTTACTGCACACATCAGTAGTCTGTTCCATTTCATTGCTGAGCATTATTCCATGGTATGGATGTACCACAATTTTGTTTTAGGTTTTTTGCTTTCTTTAACCATTCACCTGTTGAAGGACTTATGAGTTGTTTCTAGTTTGGGGTTACTATGAATAAAGCAGCTATGAAAACTTATGTACCGGTTTTTCTTGAACATAAGTTTTACTTCTCTCAGATAAATTGTCCAATTTATCCCAAAATGTCCTTTTTTTTTTTTTTTAAAGAATGCCATTGCTGGGTCATATGGTATGCATATGTTTAGTTTTCTAATCAACTGTCATATGCATTTTCATTTTACGTTCCCACTAGCAGTGTGTGAGTTTTCCAGTTTCTCTGCATCCTCACTGGCATTTGGTGATATCACTATTTTTTTTATTTCACCCATTCTTTTAGGTGTGCCGTAATATCTCCTTGTGGTTTTAATTTGCATTTCCCTAATGGCTAATGATATTGAACATCTTTTCATGTGCTTATTTGCCATCTGTGTATCCTCTTCTGTGAAATGTCTATTCATGTCTTTTGCCCATTTTCTAATTGGATTGTTTGTTTGCAAATATTTTCTACCAGTCTGTAGCTTGTCTTTTCATTATCTTAACAGGGTTTTTGCAGAGCAAAAGTTTTATTTTTGATGAAGTCCAATTTACCAATTTCTCCTTTTATGATTTGTGCTTTTGGTGTCATATCTGAGAACTTTTTGGCAAGCTCTAGATCCTGAAGATTTTCTCTTGTGTTTTCTTCTAAAAGTTTTACACTTTTACTATGTATAAACTTGTGATCCATTTTATATAGGATTTAATTTTTGTATAAAGTGGGAGCCTTATGTAGAGGTTCACTTTTCTACATATGGATTACAGTTCCTCCAGCACTACTTATTGAAAAAGCTATCGGTCCTCTATTGAATTACTTTCATACCTTTGTAAAAAATCAATTGAGTATATTTGTATAGGACTATATCTGTATTGTGTTCAACTTTTATGTGTCTCTCCCTCTGTCAATACCACCTGCCTTGGTTATATAGTGGGCCTTAATATCAGATAAAGTGAAACCTACTTTGTTCTTCATTAGAATGCTTTAAGTTATCTTGGGGTCTGTATTTTTCCATATAAATTAAACTTGTCTATTTCCAAAAAACGTGTTTCTTGTTGTTAAAATTTGTTAAGAGCTGCATTAAACCCATGATCTGGGATGCCTGATGGCTCAGTAGTTGAGCATCTACCTTGAGCTCAGTGCATGATCCTGGGGTCCTGGGATTGAGTCTCGCTCCCCATAAGGAGTCTGTTTTTCCCTCTACCTGTGTCTCTGCCTCTCTCTGTCTCTCATGAGTAAATAAGTAAAATCTTTAAGAAACAACAGCAAAGAAAAAAGGAAAACAAAGAAAAACCCCATGATCTATTTGGGAAGAATTGATATTCTAACTATGTTAAGTCTTCAATCCATGAATGTGGTATGTCTCTTCATTAGATCTTCTTTGATTTCATTGGTTAACAGTGCGTAATTTTCACAGAAGAGATTCTACATATGTATTTTGTTAGATTTATAACCATGTGTTTTATTTTCTTTGGTACAATTACATACTGTACTTTGTTTTTAGTTTTGATCTCTGTTGGTCTGTTGCTAGTTTTCTGTGTGGACCTTATATCCTGCAACCTTGCTGAAATCATTCCTTTTTTGAGACAGAGAACCTGTGCCAGTGGGTGGGGGATGGGCAGAGTTACAGAGAGAGAGACAATCTTTAGCAGACTCCATGCCCAGCATGGAGTGGAGGTGGGGTTCAATCTCACGACCCTGAGATCATGACCTGAGCTAAAATCAAGGGTCGAACGTTTAAGAGATTAAGCCACCCAGGTGCCCCTGAAATCATGAATTAGCTCTAGGAAATATTGCTGTGATGTCCTGAGATTTTCTATTTAGACAATAAAATTATAATGTTGACTACACATAGGAATAGGTTTTATTTTTTCTTTTAGATATGCCTGCTCATTATTTCTTACTGCTGTGAAGACATTTCAGCACTATGTTGAATACAAGTGATAGAGACAAATATTTTTCCTTGTTTATGATCTTAGGGGAAGAGTTCAGTGTTTCACTAATAAATATTATGATAGACATGCATCATTTGAAGATGCTCTTTATCAAATTGGAGAAGTTTCCCTCTGTCCTTATTTTTCTGAGAGTTGTCACTATGAATGATTATTGGAATTTGTCAAGTGATTGCTCTGTATTAATTGATATAATTATGTATTTTTTCTTTTTTGCTTGTTGATATGGTGGATTACATTGATCGATTTTCAAATGTTGAACCAACTTTGCATACTTGGGGAAAAAAATCCCACTTATACATGGTATGTAATTTGTTCTATACATTTCTGGATTCAATTTGCTAATATCTTGGAGATTTTTATGACTAGGTTCATGAGAGATATGTGTCTGTACTTTTCATTTGTCTTCTTTTTGTCTAGTACTGATATCAGCTATTGATACTAATCTCATCAAATTAGTTGTACAATGTTCCTTCTTATTCTGTATTCTGAAAAAAAGATTGTGTAGAATTGATGTTGCTTCTTTAAATATTTGGTAGAATTTTTCCATTGAATTTTCCCCTGGGCTTGGAGATTTTCTTTTGGGGAATTTTTTATCTACAAATTCAAATTCCATAATGGTTTGTGACTATTCAGATGATCTATTTTATCTTGGCCAAGTTTTGGTAATTTGTAGTTTTCAAGAATTAGTTCAGTCTTCTAAGTTGTTGAACTATGAGGATGAATTACTATATAGAATTCTCTTTGTTCCTTCTAATGGATGAAGAATTTAGTAATAGCCTGTTTCTTTCCTGATATTAGTGATGTGTGTCTTCCATCTTTTTATTTCTGTCAGTCTTGCTAAAGATTTCTCAACTTTATTAATTTTTCCCAAAGAACCTAATTTTTGTTTCATTTTTTAATCTGTTGTTTTGTTTTAATTTCATTGATTTCTGCTCTTATTTTATTTCCTTCTTTTTGTTTTATGTTTGTTTTGCTCTTTGCTTTCTTATATTATTATTAATTTGAGACCTTATATTATTAATTTGAGACCTTTCTTATTTTTTAGTGTAAGCATTTAGTGCTATGAATTTTCCTCTCAGTGCTTCTTTAACTATATCCCACATATCTTATAGGTTGTATTTTCAACCTATTTGTATTTCACTGAGTTCTGTATATTTTTAAATTTCCTTTCACACTTTCTCTTTTACCCAGGGTTTATTTAGAAGAATGTTCTATAATTTCCAGTTGTTTGGAGGTTTTCCTGTTAACTGTTCCAGTTTGATTATTTAGTAGTCAGAGGACACAATCTGTATGACTTTATTACTAAAATACATTTCTTAGATTTGTTTCATGTCCTAGAATATTGTCTATTTTGTTGAATATTCTATGGGTTCTTTTTTAAAATGTTGTTTACCCAACATGGGGCTTCAACTCAAAACCCCAAGAACAAGAGTTGCATCCTTCTATCAACTGACCCAGAGAGGCACTCTTATTCTATGGATTCTTGATATGTTTTTCTTTTGATTGATCATGTTGTTCAATATTTCTATATCCTTTCTGGTTTTCTCTCTATTGGTTCTTTCAATAGTTGAGAATAGAGTGCTGAAATCTGTAACTATAAGTATTTATTTCTCCTTTCAGCTCTATCAGCTTTTCTTTGTGCATTTTGAGGCTTCATGTAATTGGTGCACACCTATTTTTAGAATCATCATGCCTCCTTATGGATTGATCCTTTTATCATTATGTCATGTCCATCTTTTTCTCTAGTAATAGTCTTTGCTCTGAAGTCTACTTTATTTTATTAATGTAGTCATTCCTATTTTTTAAAGATATTTTTTGCATACTACAATTTTTTATTCTTTTATTTTCAAACTTTATATAATGTTTTTAAATTGAGTTTCTTGGATCTTTCTTCTTAAAATCCACTCTACCAATTTCTTTTATTTGATATACTTAGTCATTTACTTTTAAGGAAATTATTGATATGATAAACCTTAAGTGCAAAATGTTATTGGTTGTTTTCCTAGTTTTTATTCCTCTGTTTCTCTTTTCTTTTTCTTTTTTTTAAGATTTTATTTATTTATTCATGAGATACAGAGAGAGAGAGGCAGAGATAGAAGCAGGCTCCATTCAGGGATCTCAATGTGGGACTTGATCTCAGGACTCCAGGATCACGCCCTGGGCTGAAGGCAGGTGCCAAATCACTGAGCCACCCAAGAATCCCCTCTGTTTCTCTTTTCTTTCCTTCCTATGGGATAGTTGTACATTTCTCAGGACGCCATCTTGATTTATATTTGTTTTGAATATATCCCTTTGTGTAGTTTTCTTAGAGGTTGCTCTATCAAAGCTCAATTTTTAAAAATGTCTTAGTAAAGTGAAATTGAAAGGCTATGCTCTTAAAAAAAAAGGCTATGCTCCTAACATAATAAAAAAAAATCTTAAAACAATTAAGTAAGATATTGCAGCAAAACATGAAAACCATCCTCTTAAAGTCATGGAAATACAAGAATGCATGCTATCGTTATCAAAATTTAACTTTTTCTGAAACTTTTAGCTCGTGCAATATGACAAGAAAATAAATAAAAGAGCTCATATCTGGAGTAGAAGTTTTGAATTTAGGATTTTTGTCTTATATTCTCATCATTTGATTGACTTCCTAGAAATCCAATGAAGAAAATGTAATTGATAGGATATTTCAGTTCTGCAACAAGCTACAAAATAAACCTATGTAAATAAATGGCTGTCTACAGTGAAAAAATCTAATAGAGAATATAAAATTCATTGTAGTAAAAGAAATCCTAAGAATAAACTTGTAAATATATTTATTTTTTTTAAATCCTAAAAATTATACTGACCTAGGATAAAATCCGAAAGAGTGGTGGGACATACTATGATTTTGATTATAAGGCTAAATATTTGCAAATAACAATACTTCCATTATCATATAACATTCTTACCATGATTTCAATGAAATTTTAACCAAAGTTATTCTATTGTAAAAACTGGGTAAAAATAGCTAAGAAAATTTAGAAATAGCAAAATAATGAAAGAGGACTTGACCTACCTCCCACTTACATGTCTTAAAAAGCTGCAATAATTAAAACAGTGTGACGTTAGCCCTTAGACTAGCCAGGTACGTTAAAGTTAAGGTGAAAACTCCAGAAATAAAACATAAAATATGTAAATATTTTGTATATCAGAAAAGTTGTCTCTCAAAACAGTGGGAGAACTGACCGTTTGATTAAAATTTTCAAAACTGTTGGTATAAAACAATTCATTGTATTTCTCATAAATTTAATTTCCTGGGCAGCCCAGGTGGCTCAGTGGTTTAGCGCTGCCTTCGGCCCAGGGCATGATCCTGGAGACCTGGGATCGAGTCCCACGTCTGGCTCCTTGCATGGAGCCTGCTTCATCCTCTTCCTGTGTCTCTGCCTCTCTCTCTCTCTCTGTGACTATCATAAATAAATAAAAATTAAAAAAAAAAAAAAAAAAAAAAAAAAAAAAAAAAAAAAAGAGGACCTACTCTTAATAAATTCTTAAAAAAAATTGATTTCCTTTGAATCTGGAAATACGGGTTTCCTTATTTTTTTAAAAAGACTAGGTAGAGGTTGTTTGCAAGTAACGTTTTTCTTTAAAAAAAAATCAGAAAAAAAAAACATCAGTTTTATTTATCAAATGTGCTTTTATAAAAGTAGCAGATTCTTTCTCTTTTACTCCTGGTTTGTTTTTGTTTTGCTCTTGTTTTTCTAACCTTAACATATATGATTAAATTGTATTATTTTGTTCTTTCTCATTAACACTAAAGCCATTTCATACTACAAATTTATGTCTAATTAAAACTGTGGCAACATCCCATACATTTTAATATGAATTTTTATTGTAATTATGTATTGAATATTCCATAACTAAAATTTCTCCTTTACCTTTGTTAGGGACTATTTAGGTGCCTTTTTATTTGTTACAAAAGGTAAGATTTTTATGGGTGTTTATTTGTATCTTTGTGATTAACTTCTAGTTTTATTGCCTGACGTCAGAGAATGTGTGAGTTTCTTTTTTGTGAACTATCTTGAGGTTCTCTTTGTAAATAATAAAATCATATTTAAATTGTCCACAGACATTTAAAATGTGTAATATAATTAATGTATTTATTTAATCACATCAAATTGGTTTTATGACCTAGATCTTATATATCCATTATTTTTTTGCCTATTATCTGTTAAGCATTCATAAAAGTATGCCAAAGTCTCTCATTTCTGTTGATTTTCTGACAATTGCCCTTTGTGTTTCAGACATTTATTTATATAGGTTTGGTGCTATGTAATTCTGTATGTAAACTTTCACAAACATTATTTTCTTTTTTTTTCCTTTGGTGATTATATTCTTAATTTTTAAAAGAAAAACTCTTTTGGTTTTGTCACTTTTTTTTGCTTTTAATTATGTATGGTCTGATATTAAAATGTTAACTCATTTTCATCTATTATCATTAAGTGATATACTTAGTCCCTTTTTCTTATCATGTTTCCTTTTAATGTATTTTTTTCCTTTCTTTTTATTTTCTTTTTCTCTTTTTGGCAATGTGAACCATGATCTATCTGACCTGTTTTCTTCCAGTAATTTTGAAGTTATACATCCTATTTTAATTGTCATCCTAGTAAATTACTTTCAGACATTCCTGGCCTTGGGCTCCTGCTACTGCCTTCACCAAGCATCAAGGATGTTTATGAAAACTATTGCTCTGCTTCTTGATGTAGCCATGACTGATCTCCATTTAAGTGCTGTTATTCAAAACTGGAAAGAAGATTTTGAGTAGTGTACTCCCCATCCTGTTTGCGACCTGCTTTTGCCCCCCACCCCCAACTGTCACATTAGGTTTATTACAGAATCTCTACTTACATCTTGTTGAAGCACACTTCTTTATATGGAAGGTAAATGAGTGTCTTCTTCAAATGCAATCCAGCTGCACAATACCTAACTTGAATTTCTAAAAATGTTTGCACTACCACCTTAGTTTGTAGCACTGATTTCTTCCTCACCCCATATCCAGTTTTTATATTCCTTTGCTCATCTTAACTGGAATCTGTCGAGGAAGAGTTGATTTCATGCTCAAGGTAGTTGCTTACCTAGCTAAGACTTGTCCTCGAGGCTGTCTGTGGGACATATTGTGGAAGAAGGCAGATTATGGAGGAGTTTGTAAAACAATCACATTTTGAGCTTTAAAAACAATTCCAATTTTTCATATTCTGAAACTTCTTATTTAAAGCCATATATCTCAGTATGTATGTAATTACTAGAAGAGCAACCTAAGGATATACGTTTAGTATCCTAAATGTAGATATGGTTGGTTAATCTTCATGTTTTCAAGCCATGTATTTCAGTCCATAAAGAAATTCTTATTCATCTCAATCCATCCATGAATGGACTCCTTTAAAGTTAAAATGAACTACCACAAAAAAATATTAAGTTTCATAGTAACATCAAGAATAAGGTTCTGAAATCGTCACAATTATAATTCAACATATGTAATTTTACATATTTTCTTGAGTTTGTCCAGAATAATTTCAATGATCAAATCTTATTACCCTATTTGTTATTTATTCTTAGGTGCCTTTTAAAAGGAATGAAGATATGTTAGCCTGAGAACTTCCCTAACTCAGAATCTGTGTATTTCACAAAGGCCACATGCCTTGTATCTCAAGAAAGACCGCTGTCGTTAACTGTCTTCAACATAACAACATTCTGTTGTAAAGAGTGTCCTCTTTTGACTGTTCTCTCCAGGCCAGTCAAAATGTGGCATGCAACTTTTTCTCTCATCTGCAAATTTTCTTTAGAAATGATTACAGTTATTTGAGCCCTTTCAAAGATAACTCTTCTCTCTGCCCTGCCTTGCCTTATGCTGTTTTCAAAACCCCAAACAACAAGACATCAAAAGAGCACCTAAACAAAATAGTTCATGTTCCTATCTTCTTACCTCCAGTTGAAGTCTCATTTATAGGTTAGCATAATATTTTTGAATTGTAAAGGTTAAGAATTTGTTTGAAACCTTCTGTAGAATGGAAAATTTATTTTTCCATGATTAATTCACTTTAAAATGGCAAGCACTGGGAGAAAAAGAAAAAAAGAATCAAGAATCATACAAGACTTTGGGAAGAAAACTTGGAGACCATTTTGTCAAACCATCTTATTTATAGATGAGAAATTTTGGCCCAGAGAAGTTCTATAATTTGTGTAATGAAAGAATCATAATGTCAGTAGCGTTTTTGTTTTCTAAGCAAAACAGGACTAAGGCAGAAAGTTGAATGGGTTCCCTGAATAATTCAGATCAAAAGAAGCTGGGGTATCTGAATGCAGAAAGCCTATGTATATGTTGCCCTCAAGTATCAGGACAAAGTTTATCTGTAGCTTTTCTCTTCCACACTATCTGCATCTTTCTGGTGAAAAAAAAAAAAAAAAAAAAAAACGCTCAGTCAGGGATGGTTAGTTAAGCACAAGAAATTCAATTCTCATGATTGTTCACATCTATTAACCACTTACGAGGCCGGACACTCAGCTGTGTGTTGTACTCTTCATGTCACAACTTCCTAGAAGGGAAGCAGTGACATGACTCCTGGCTCCTGGTTTACAAAAGTAAAAACCAAGCTCTTATGTTTGAGAAAATGTAAGTACCTTGCTCAAGTGCCTACATCTCATAAGAAAGTGAGACAAAAAACCACTTCTGATTCCAAATTGTACCCATAAGGCTATACACAAATCTTGGTTGATGAAAGGCATGTGAGAACCCTTCTGCTCCAGCGAGAGCCCCTTGTGTAGCCCCCAGCCCCCATCTGTACCCCCCCACCCCACCCCAGGGGACCTTGCTTCTCACATCTGCACCTGGACCTCTCTTCAGAGAACCTCTCTTCTCACTCTTCTGCCCAGAGTGATGGTGTAAATGCCCCCTCCCTTCCTCAAGTCAGGACATCTCTCAAGTTTAGTTGACACCCCAGAGCTGCCCTAGGCTCAGACTGAGGATGCCACTGCCTAAAACAACTCCCTCACCTGGCTTCCTGCCCTGCCTGCCCGGCTCCTCCATTCCCTGAGTGTCTCTTGGGAGCCCTTCCTTGCACACCATTACCACAAGACTCCTCATCTCCCCTCTGCTTCTAGAAACCCTGACCCGAGATGCTCTTCATTTTATCCCAGGTGACCTGAGGAAGTAGTCTCTGGTGAAAAGTGTCACAGCCAAGTCTCTTTGATTGAATATTTGCATCCTGCTCTTCTGTTAGCAGAGAAGGTTTTTGTATCATAAAGGAAGAGTTTGGGAGGAACTTAGACTCTTCTTGGAACGCCAAAGAAGGAGGCCGGTTGGGGCAAAAGTTTTTACAGAATTGATTACATATTTTCCCTTGTCAGCTCTGCATAATAAAACATTCAATCCTTTGACTGTTGGGAGTGATCCTAGGCACAAATCAGACCCACGTCCGGCTTCCCTGGAGATTTGTAACATTGGTATGCATTACTGTTTCATGTTTTACCCAGGCTGCCTGCCTCCCCCTCTCACCCAGTGTAGGTATTCTGAAGCCCAGCCCCATTGGCCAGACCCCCAGCAGCATGTACTATGTCCATCCATCCTACGTGCTGCCTCAGGCTAAGGAAACCTGACCACAGGCCTCCCTGATTACCAGTTCCCCAGCTTCTGGTAGAGCATGGTTCTTAACTCAGTGAAGCATGCTCCCTTTAGCCCCATCTCTGTGGATCTAGCTTCATTTCCTAAACTCCCTGCCTTGTTTTGAAATTGTCCTATGAAATTGTCCATATTTCCCCCAAATCAACGTCACCCCACCTTTGCTCCCAGGTGAATCCAGCCACAGCAGTTGTCAGAGAGATTAAACGAGTCTTCCAGAATTCCACAGGAAATACATCTCCCCTCCTGGTAGAATTGAAGTAGGAGGTGTGCCCTCGCATCTGACTCAGTGGCTGAGTGTCATTTAGAATTGGTCAATTTGTTGGGGCGTCTAAGTGGCTCAGTCAACTAAGCATCTGCCTTCAGCTCAGGTCATGATCCCAGAGTCCTGGGATGGAGCCTGGCATGGGGCTCCCTGCTCAGTGGGGAGTCTGCTTCTCCCTTTACCCCTTGCCGCTGCTCATGCTCTCTCTCTTTCTCAAATAAATAAAATATTTTTAAAAAATACAATTGTTCAATTTGTTTGGTGGCATTTAACAAAATATGAATGGATGTTGCATTTTAAAATAAATATCTTTGATGAGGGACCTCAGGACCCACTGCCGTGAAGGCCTATTTTTCCCTTCTAGGGAGGAAATGTGCCATTCCAATAGAAGAATTGTATTCCCCCAATTAGAATCTGCAGGTCTTTGTAACCACTATGGTTGTACATAGTAGGTAGAGATGAATGCTAGTGTCAGAAGGGAACTCACACAATCATCTGTTGGTCCAGCCCCTTGCTTCATAGAGGGGAAAACAGACTCAGAAAAGTGAAGAGAGCAGTGGGGCTCCCTTTGCTATGACATGTATTGATGTGAGGCATTGACAAAAGAAAGAAGGGCTTTTCTTACAACTCACCATGGTGGTCGGTCTACACCAGGGGATCTATGGCCGCATCAAAGGGCTATCCGATCCTGAGTCAGAAGTCAGACTATCTCCCTACATGGTTGTGTTGGGATGCCTCTAGGTTTTAAAAGAAATTGCTTATTCATGTCTCATATAGAAGCTTAATTTAAATACCAATGCTCCTTATTTCACAAATGCAACAAAACTATGAGTAAGAGGATTTACACTCAAGACTGCTTTGTCATTGACACTCAATCAGGCCTCCACAAAGAAAGTAAATGAGAATTCAAGGCAACCACTTAGATCATTTGAGTCAAAAATCCATGAATATATTTTCTCCTGGGGAGAGAAGACAGCCAACTGTAGCTGGTTACCCTAGGAAGTGATGGTTGAGTGGGGGGTGATCTGTGGAGCCACAGAGACAGGAAGTCTCAGAGGACAGAGGATGTCATTGGGTCCCCATGGTCAAGTATTTGCTCCTAGAGGTAAGATTGCACTGGATAGGCCAAGTCAGAGATGACATGCAGATTCAAAATCAGAATTACTTAGCCCCGGTTTTTTATAATAGACAGTCACTGCTGCTGGCAAGTAGCAATACTTCATATTTAGCAATACTTCCTATTTTGCTATAACAACAGTTTATTGATATCTAAGAAATATCTGAAATTCTGAGTCTAAGCAAAGATTTGTGGATTCTAAGCCATTCAGTACACAATGGTTGACAACTTTCTATGTGGATCCTATTCTGATGCGGAGACGAACTGGTCAGATATGACATAAGACATGCTTTCCTCTGCCCAAGTCCATATCCTCTTATCCCCCTGGGCCCGGGAGACAAAGATCCAGAAACCACCCCTGTGTAACCTGGGATTAACAAGGTCAAGTGGTGAGAGTCACAGCAGACTTTTCTGCTACAGAGGAGATTCCTGGGGGATTCAGAGGTGCTTTATAGAGTAGATGTTTTAACCACCATTTAAATAATGGTGGGGAAAGGGTTAACTCGGAAGGAAAGTCTGCACAAAGACCCAGAAGCAAGTGCCAGGAAATAGCAAGCCACTGGTGCCCGGGGTATGGGGCACAACCTTGCTTCTTTAGGTGAAACATGCACCCATACACAGGAACAGAATAATCTCATGTCATAAGAGTGTGGATTTCTGGTGGTTGTTTTTTTTTTTTTTTTTTTTTTTTTTTGCCTTGGTAAATTTAGATATATTCCCGTGCATACTGTTCAATTCAATTATACCCCCAGATAATGCAAATTGATTTCCTAAAAGCATGAATTGTGGGTTTCAGATTCGTTAGCCTGTATACTTCATGACAGTCCTGGAAACCGGTAAGACTTAGACTTCTGCCCTTTCAGCTTGGGAGGGAACTATCCGCTGTGTATTTGTGATCCCGAAATAAAGGGAGCGTCTTATTGGTAGGCACCACTTCAACCTGTCCCAGTCAAACAGAGAGCCATACATAACTTCCCTTCTGGGGCTTTGGAACTCACATGTCCTCAGTGAATAGAAACGAGGGACAAAAACCCTTTTGTGTCCGGGCTTCACAAATGTGGAATCAGTTACCAGTCGATTTAAGAACAATTGGGAGCTTTTCCTGTTTTAAGACGGAACTGGAACAATACCTCGTGATGACTAGAAGTTGTTATAATTGTTTTAATTGATGTTATTCTTGTGTTATCTCCGTTTATTGTGTATTTATATGCATTTGCTTATCGCAGGTCATGCTTGAAAATGGGCCTTCAGCTCCATTTACATACACAGTTAACAAATCAATCACGTCATGTATGTATATTTCTCAGCCCCACTTGTTTATATCAGATGGGCCTGCCATATGTACTCTCCATACATTTCATGCCCACATGTTTATATCACACAGATAATCCATCTGAGATTGATTTCAACTTCACTTTTAAGTCCTGAGGACCAACACAGCAAATATGCATCTTGAAATACAAGCTGAAGTTGCTATTTTGCCACAGAAGAACAAAAAGACCTAATGTCTTTTTAACTCTTTGTTATGGATCTATTTAAAGCCATGTTCCTGTGGCTTGTTACAAGAATCCGCTGGAGAAGAAAGTTGCCATCGGAATGCTGCAGTTCTCAATTTCACACTAGGCACTGCTTCCCTTGCCCCCCACTATTCCCCCTACCAGCACGAAAAGCAGAGAGATGGTATAAACAAAGCCGCCAAGACAATCACTTGTGGAGAAATGCATTCTAACATCAAGCATTTAAATCACGGCTGATGGAGAAATGGCATGTTCAATTTACACTCTGTTTAAAAATGATAAACATCTAGGCACACATTCCTACCTGTCTTTCATATCCCTGTGTCCCAAACATAGCAAATAAAGCAACAAACACACACAGAGAAATGAGAGTGTGTCACTGTTTCATCTATTCCATTTACAAACTTACAAGCCACAAATACACATCTGGGAAATGTGTTTTTCTCCGAGCTTCGTGATGCTGATGTGTTAATTCATACATAATCACAGCCATGTGGCCACTCTTGCTGCAAGGCCCCACCTTTGCAGCTCCCGCAGGGGTGTTCGCCTGGCAGTGAACAGAATCGGGTAGACAAAAACAGACTCCAGAGACCTGAGGTTGTTGCACCGTAAATTATTTCATCACCCAAATTGGAAAGTGATCTCATAAAATAGTAGCATTCGGAATTCAGGGGAATAAAAGTGTGTGAAGAACAAAGTATCTTCTTTAGGGGATGGGCCCTTCAAAGTTGCCTGGCTTTTCCATCTCACCAAATAAATATCTGAATCTGAGCACTGCCCAGGGGAGTGGCTTGTAAGCACATCCTCTGGGGGACGAGGAAGGATTGCAGTGTGCAGAGAGTATGAAAAAAAAAAAAAAAAAAAAAAAACCTGAAAAAGCTATTAGGGTCCATTGTGTCATTCCAGCTGCTACACAGACATACTTAGTCCATGTGTCAAAAACGCTTACTAAGTTTTTCTCTTAGAGGAAAATAAGCCATAAGTACACAATAGCCTTTGTCTCTTTCAAAGGCTGTGTAATTCAAGGGCTCTGCACATCTGTACTGAAGGTACAATCGGTTCTGTACCTAAAGCTCTTCCTGGGCTCTGTCTGGCTTGCCTCGAATATCTTGGGGCTCCACATGACCAACAGACAGGGGCCACGGAAAGCTCTGTGCCCCGCACCCCAAGGGGACGTGGACCAGGCAGAGCCCCATCGGCGAGGGCCTTGAGAAAGGTCCCTTGTTCCTTTCCACAGACATGTGCTTTCAGGACTCTTTGGAGTCCTATCATGCATGTCAGATAATGGACTAACCAGATCCTAACGACCCAAAAGGTGCCAAGGTGGTCCAAATGTTGAAATCGCGATTGTAGGTGCCAGTGAAGATGGCCATTCCCAAAACACTCAGGACAGGAATGAAATGCATAGAAAGATGTGAAATTATCGTAAGAAAGATATCCATAGCTAGGGGAAGAGTATAAAAAACCATATGGGACATAGACTCACTCACCTGTAAGGACTGGAAGAGTCCTCAGAGACATTATGATAAAAACAAGGAATTAGAAGGACAAAGTAGATGAATGATATATAGAAAATTGCAGAGGCCAAGGCCTGGAGACAGTGCCTGGGCCTGGGTCTCCGGAGGCTTCGGGTTCCCTGCTACACCACACTGTTCACCACACACAGGGGTGCCTCCTCTAGAAATAAGAATACGAGGCCCCAGAAAGACCATATTACACCAACTAAATTATATGCTAACAGGCTTACATACATTAAAACTCTGGAAATAGTTTTAAAATATGTTGTATAATATAATAAAATATGCGGTAACATATTTATCAGTAGAAAAATATATAAGTGATTCCCTGTTACCTAAGACCTTTTTATTTTTCTAGACAGGTTTGAAACAAGCAATCTACTGCAAGTGGTTTTTGAAGATTCCCAAATGATTCCCCCTCCCCCCCTTTTTTGGAGCCTATCGTCATTCAAATCACATCACAATAATATTCCTCATGATAAATGTTTGGTTTAGGGGCACCTGGGTGGCTCAGTCGGTTAAGTATCTATCTGCCTTCCTCTCAGGTCACCATCTCAGGTTGGGGTCCTAGGATCCAGCCCCAGCTCTGGCTCCCTGCTCAGAGGGGAGTCGGCCTCTCCCTCTGCCACTGTCTCCTCTTCCTCTTGTGCTCTCACACTCTCTTTCTCACTCAAATAAATAAAATCTTTTTTTAAAAAAAGTGTTCAGTTCAAATATCAAATTATTCTGCTGCAGACCTATGGCTGTCACCTAAAATTATGTATTTCTAATCATTCATTTGCTAGAATTCTTTGAATTCAGGGAATCAATCTTGCAGTGGAACACAAGTGTAGCATCACAAATGAGATATGCCAGCCTCAAACTTCGTGGGTTGAGGATTTATAGCTGGCACAGAAGTGGGCACTGGCCACATCTAGTTAGAGAGAGAGTGAGTGTAGCCACATTCTTTCTGGAGGGCATTGGTTTGTAAGCAGATAATAAAACTTAGTTTCAAAAAATAGAACCAATGGCTTAGTAAAAATTTAAAGCGGGTCGTATGGTTGCTTTAAACACAACTGTTTCTTTAATTGACATCAGTGGCAAAGAGACCGCCAATACATAGTAAGGATCTTCTTTTAAACAGATAATGCAATAACTAGATGAGTACTATACACTCAAACTCTGTGTCCGAGAAACCTGACTTAAATAGCAAGATCAGGAGATGAGCCAACTGGAGGGAAGGATGCTGCTCTTTTTAACCTAGATGTGTATAATAGACAGTTTTCCCTGCTCCCATCAGGGTGTGCAGGGCAGGGATGGCTGTGGGTTGACTGGATGCTGTGGTGACTGGGAGAATTTGACTCATTTGCTCATTTATCAAAAATTCATTGATGGGGTGTCTGGGTGGCTCGGCGTTGGAGCTCAGGGTGTGATCCTGGAGTCCCGGAATCAAGCCCCACATTGGGCTCTCTGCACGGAGCCTGCTTCTCCCTCTGCCTGTGTCTCTGCCTCTCTCATGAATAAATAAATAAAATCTTTAAGAAAAAATTCACTGAACCTGTTTGATGCAGGCATGACGCTAAGTGCCAAGGATATAAAGATGCATGGCCATGCTTGCCTTGCGGTAGCTCACCATCCTATGGGAAGGAGTAGCAGGTACTTAGAAGAAATAACTACAATAGATGAAATTTTAGGTCTGGGAGTCAGAGGCCGTCAAAAGCATTACTGACCTATATTATCTGAATCTTAATGGTTGAAAGGTCTGTCTCAAAGAGGCTGAGCCGGAGGAAAGTATTTTGGGCAGAAATCATTACAGGGAAAGGATGGACACAGAAAATACAGACATATTTATTGGATCGAAAGTTGCTTAGTATGAAGTTTGGTTGGCTTGTTGCTTTTGATATTTTCCAAGTGGTATGCAGTAAACTTTGACTGTTTGTATAATCAAAACACAAAAGAGCTAATGCTCAAAAAAAAACAAGGTTAACAAGGTGAGATCCTGCAAGCATTCGGGCTTTTTGGAGTAGACAATGCAGAGTCAATAGAATTTTTGAACAAGGTATGTGAATGGTCAGTTTGTAATTTAGAAGGTGAATTTGGAGTCAGTGAGAACAAGAGGCAGACTAAGGTTATATTTCTGTAAAGGAATAAAGGATTTGAAATTGTGTACATTTATAAATCATAAATTAGAAGCATTTCATTTAATTGGTGATTCCCAGAGCGACTTCCATCCACTGCCTAAAATGTTCTTTTAAGAAATTCAAACACCTTCTAATTTTGGTCTCAGAATTTCAAATACAGTTAGAATGTTAAATTATTAATGTTTAG
This sequence comes from Canis lupus familiaris, assembly GCF_011100685.1. NCBI lineage: Eukaryota > Metazoa > Chordata > Mammalia > Carnivora > Canidae > Canis > Canis lupus. The sequence continues at coordinate 39,911,519 of NC_049231.1, read as the reverse complement.
TGATTATCTAGTGAAATACTCTAACTACTTATTTCTTTTAAGAATACAAAACCCATCATTCATTATTGTAGATTAAAAACATATACAAAGCCAGGAAAGCAACTTTGAATTGTTTATTTTTTTATTTTATTTTTTTTGAATTGTTTAAATCATATTTCCTGGATTATGTTCACTCGAAAACACTTCTCTATAGAGAGCCTTGTGCTCAGTGATGGTGAAACGATCTTGGCCATCTTCAGGGCCTGAGTGGTAATTTAGGATCTACCCACTAGGAAATGTAAGCATACTTCCGAATAAATGAGAGCTTGCCTTTAAACAATCAATCTTGAAATTCAGAATTATTTTAAAGTATGCTATTTTCACAAAGATATTCTGGTAAGATCAACATAGTGAAGTATAAAGTGCTTTTATTTCTTATGAATGATTCCAATTTACTTTATTTTAATGAACAATTGGCAGTTGAAAGAGTTTGGGATACATATAAATGTATGAGAACCACAGGGATCTCTAAAACCATTTCACTGATTTCACAATAGACAAAATATTGCATATCTAAAAACTCAAGATTATATGAGATTAAAAGAACATTTTGTAGCACCAGTGATTTCAAGAGAAGTTAAGTTTGTAATGGCAACTAACCAGGGCTGCTGGTTTCTTGAATGGAGTAGGTGAAGTGTTGCAGAAGTAATATGCATCCCTTCCAGTGGAAGGAACTAAATGAGTCATTATGAAGATACTCATTACTGGCTGTTTCACTTAATGGCTCCATGAAAAGATGTATCAAGGGCTACAAACTTTGTGACCAATAAGAGAGTGGAGAAATAATGAGGTAAACTTGCCCAATCTTTAGGCAGATAAAATTCCAATAAGCCACAGTAGGGGGTGAGTGTTTGGGCTTGTACGTTCCTTGGTTCAGGTGCCAAGGGTTTTCTAAAGCCTGATTGAAACCAGGAAATGACAGAAAGAGAGAGAGAGAAAGAGAGAGAGAAAGAGAGAGAGAATCTATCAGCAATAGGATTTTATTCCTTATAGAAAGCATGTTTCAATGTTCTTGTCACATACTTGTTTAGACATTATTGAGTGTTATGTTTCTGTAAAACATTTCAAAGGTTGATGGAAGTTGTACATTTCACGAATTATGAAGTAGTACACTGTGCACTCTCTAATAACAGATGTAATAAATGTATTTTGACGCTAATTTAAGAATATTGTTCCTTCCCTTGACATTCTAATGTAAAGATGTAGAATGGGAAACCCTTATATATATCCATCTGTTCCCATTCACATGGGTCCCCGAATCTATGACGTAAAGGGGGGAGAGGATTAAATGATACATAAAGCGAGAGAGGACTCAATTTGAAAATCCCAAACCCATAGCAATTAATCACACATTAAACTCAACCTCAGCCATTTCTCAGCAAGATGAGCCTACACAAACCCTCGCTCATCTTCTCTAACTCCTGATAGTGTGAAAGCTCATCGTGATATTTAACCTAAATCTGCCCTGCTGCAGTGTAAGCCTATTACTTCTTGTTTTGTCCCCATTGACTAATGAGAATAATTGGTCCCCATCCTCTTTCTAATATCCCTTTATGTAGGAGTAAAATAGTTATTATGTCTCCCTCAGGCCTTCTTTTCTGTAGATTGAATGTGTCCAGTTCTCTTAACCTTTTCTCATGGGTCACATTTTCTAAACCTTTTATCATTTCTGATGTTCCCGTCAGAGCTCCCTCTAATTTGTTCTGTCTGTGAAAGGCGGGATGCCCCAAAACAGGCTCCAAATGGAGCCCATCCAGCTCAAGTCAAACTGAATAATTGCGCAGCTTGCTTTAAACGTGAGCACCTCTTAACATCAACGGCTATAGTCCAACTTTTCTTGGCAGACGGTCATATCTGCTGGCACTTTATTATGTTCTCCACTCAAACAGTGCACCTGGAGAGGGGATTGATTGCCTTTCCTCTCACGAGTTTTCAGACCCTTCTCAACAGAGTTGCACTTGCTGGACTATTTGCACTAACTGGACCCTCACTTTGTTGGCATGTTTTTTTCAAAGAAAGCTCTTGGGGTGGATTATCAAAGTTTTGTTCTCCAAATTGTAAATTAAAGCAAATTTACCTGAGATGGCTTTAAAAAACAAACAAACAAACACAAACTTTGTTTTTTGGAGTAGGTTTAGGTTCTCACAGCAAAATTGAACAGAGAGCTCTCATTTACCCACTGTCCACACACAGCCGGCCTCCCTGCTGTCAGCATCTCCCACCAGAGCAGCACTTTTGTTACAATCAATGACCCTGCATCGACACATCAGTCACACAGGGTCCCCAGTTCACACTAGGGTTCACTCTCACTGTTGCACATTCTGTGCCTTTGGACAAATGTATGATGTATGCATATTACACATGGATGTATGTATATTTACAACACATATACTATGTACATGATTACATATATACTAACATGCATCATTATAGCATCATACAGGGTGGTTTCACACCCCTAAAAACCTAGGCATCCTCCTGCCTCCCAATCCCTTGGCGACCACTGATCTAAAATGAGTTTTGCCTTTTCCAAAATGTTACGTAGTCACAGTCCTACACTAGGCAGCCTCTTCAGATGATATCTTTCTTAATTCTTTAAAATAAAAATCTCTCCATGGGATTCTCAGTAGCCAGACAGAGAGGCTGTGAGTTCAAGTACAGAACACAGTAAGTTTCTTCCCAGTTCCTGTCCCTGACCATTCAAGTTCTACTCATGTAGGTGGGAACTCCTCCTTGGCCTCCCTGCACATGGTCCCAAGCTCATCAGTGCTTCTAATGTTTAACACTTTGATTCTAACTCTCACAGAAAAAAAATAGCAAATCTCCCATCATTACACTTTAAATTTTATCATCTGTGATTAGTCCTACTTTTACATTTTAAAACAAAGGGGACAAAATATATTTCTTACCATCCTTTTACATAAAATCATATGTGAGGAATGCCTGAGTGGCTCATTCGGCTAGGCATCCAACTCTTAGTTATTGGCTCCAGAATGATCTCAGGGTCTTGACATCAAGCCCGGCATGGACTCCATGCTCAGTGAGGAGTCTGCTCAAGATTCTCTCTCCCTCTTCATCTCCCTCCCTCTCTTTCACTCTCTCAAGTCAATCAATAAATTTTTTTTTTAAATCAGATGTGAAATACCCTTTAAAATTACAAGGAATCATAAGCAAAACACAAACAAAACCAGTTTCAAGTCCTCCCTGTTGAGGCCCAGACAACACGAAGCAGAGAGACGAGCACCCCTTGTATCCACTCTGAATTCCTGACCCACCGAATCTTCGAGTATAATAAAATGGCCCTTCTTAAGGACTGAGTTCTGGAATGATGTGCCACACAGTCATGGATAACTGGAAAATTTACCTAGCAACTTTGAAGAGGGTCGGTCTAGGCAAGGTGAAGAGATGTAGAAATTAGGGCTTTGGAACTGCTAGTTGGTACAACTTCCCGCAGTAATACGTAGGACTAACCAGAAGGACAAAACAATACCTATATAAACAATATATCGCCTGTTTGACTCCCCTGAAAATCTGCAAAATGATTCCAATCATCTGAAATCAACCAATCACACAAACAAACAAAACACAGGCAAACAGAACCCTGCAAAGTGCACTTTCTAACGGAATCCTTTATTCCTTGCAACAATCAACACTTACTTTGAGATGATTTAAGTACACATCTCATTTTCTAAAGCCTTCCTTCCACAAGTCTAAATGTTTGCGATTTGTTAGAGCATTTCTCACTCTTCAAAGGCACAGATTCTATCATCAATAAATCACCATTATATTCTCTCCCTCCGAAATTGCTTCTGTTGACACAATGTAATTAGCGTGCCAACAAAGAACAAAGTTCACATCTAAGGCCAGTAGCACTGACTCTGCAGTTGCCAAATTCCACCTCTGAAAGCTGCCCTTGTTTGACTTCTCCCTAATACCTTGTACCAGGATGAAACGTTGGCAAATGGTCGGCTGAGATGTTTTTCATCAGAGAGGGAACTTTCTGCATTCTCCTCCTCTTTCCTTCTCAGGGAATGTTGCAAGCCCAGGTAGTCACTGCTCCTGGGCAGAGATTCCGAGAAAGGGCTTCTGTTTCGCTTTTTTGTCACATCAGATGATTCATCAGAAAAAAATTCTCTACTTTTTCATTTCTTTAGAGATGAAAATATGATACAAAGCCAGGCAAGGCATAAACGGGGTCTGTCCTCTCTGTCTGGTTTGCGTGGAGTGAGGTTTTGGTTTTCTAAGCCATGGAATCCCTTTTCCCCTTTTCTTTTCTTTCTTTTCCTTTCTCAGATGTGTATCTTCAGTGCACTGGTGTAACTGAGCTAAATGCCAAGTGAGCTCCCTGCTGTGCGCCGGCCATCCACCTGCCACCCCTCCCCTGGCCACAGAGAGGTGAGCTATTTAATTTTGGAAATGACATTTCTATACAGTCCTTCTAAGATAGCAATTTATGTCAATCATCCAGGATCTCCTTCTGCCAATAACAATGTCAATGGCCTCGAATTTCCTATTGACTTTGGGGTGAGAGGGCTATCTCTTGGACTCCTCTGAGCCGTACTTTTCACGACTGTATAGAAAAGTTTACTTCCCAAGGAAGTTCCTTGTGCTCTCAGACCTAATCTAACCTTCCTTTTATAGTCTCAGAGAAAAGGGAAAAAATCTGTACAATGTCTGATTGCCAGGAAGCATGGGTCTAGTTGGCTTTACTCCATCTTGGGGTCCTGTGGTTTTATCCCTTAAAATTTTGGGTATAACTCAGAGAAGAGATCGAAATGACTGGAACACCCAGAGTTAGCAATGTTGGTGCATTGTTGCCTCCTAGGAGTAGCTGTGAAAATTCACCTGCAATACAGTCTTACCTGTATGAGTTTCTAAAACACACTGTGCTCCTACAAATAAAACAATATGTCTTTTTATTAATATCATTGTGAAATTTTCAGAAAATGTGTATGTGTCACAGGGCTGGAGGAGGACTAGGTTTCAATTCATTTTTTCCTCCCAAAAGCATTATTGGGGCTCTTCTGCATGCCATTCAGACACAGCAAACACTTGTATCTGAAGGAAACAGGATACAATCTTATTGTTAAGACTAACAATAAGTATATGATAAAAAAAAATACTTGTATATATTTACCTTCCTCCACTTTCAATATGTTGATGACCAGAATATTTTTATTTTACAAATAGTTTACAAATACTACTCTGAACTGGTAAGAAAAGCTACTGTCATCCAGAACAAGACAATGTTCTACAATAAATGTGAGATCAGGTTAGAAGGTGAATGGTAGGATTCTGTTAACAAATGTCACATTTTGTTCTACTATGAGAATGATGTGTGTTTTAGAAGTAATGATTGTTTTTTTGTTTTATAGGGTGTGTGTGTGTGGACTCAAAGCATTTAAACTCAGGCAAAACTTTGGCAGTACCATATTACTCAAATCTATCTCTTCTCTGTCTTCAAAAAGAAAGTATTCTGAAGACTAGATCTTCATAAATTCCATTTCTTTGAGCCTGCTCCAAATTACTTGCTTCATTCATGAATCAGTGCTGCATGTCCCGCTACAGATTCATTCGATGTGTTCTTAATGCAAAGGTGGTTATTCAGTGTTTCATTTTCCATTTAAAATTTTGGTTTGGAACTTTGGGATGGCAAATAAAAATTCTACCTTCTTTTCCCTCCTGGTTTAGAATGCATTAAGAACTAAGACACAGGAGACAGAAAAGAGAATGAAAGTATCAGCTATATTACTGCCAAAACTGACTTAATTTGGTTTAGGTGTACACCCGTTTGGTCCATTTGGTCATTTTACCATTTGATCACGGTCCTACATGGGCAAGAACAGTCTTCTAAGCTTACCAAAAGTCAAGCCCAGGCCTAAACACACTTGCTTGGTGGACAAGTGCAAGCAAGAGAGCAGGCTACATGGAATCCATCATACTCAGCTCGTATTCTCAAACTCACTGTTCACATATAGTCATGCCTACCCAACCAGGAAGAAGGGAAGCTGGGACAGATTTAAGCTGTAAATTTTTCTGTATTTTTCTCTTCTGAAAAGTGAACCAAACACTTCCTTCTCCCTATGGAAACTAGGGATTCGGTAGTATATTCTTGACGTTTGAAATCTTCTCAAACATCACTGGAGAATAATATCTAGATCAAATGGTACATGTACCATGCTTCTGTCACCATATTTGCCCACAATAAATTCTCAATTAATGTTACTTTTATTGTTGTTAGAACTTACTATTGTCACCTATAAAAGCTGACAGCACCTTTGTATTCTGAAAACAAAACATCCTTTTTTAAGCAAAATAAAATAAAACAACCTACCTGGCCCTCTGTATATGTGCTGCTGAAGCAAGCACTCTACCTGGCCCTTTGAAAATGATGGCAAATTTATGAGAAATAGCTACTAACCCTTTAATAGGAACTATTAAAGATTCCCGCTAATGAATACTGAGAAGTACACAAGCACAGCATTGAAACCTTCTACATTTTCTACTCCAGTCCTCTCCTTGATTTATTGTTTTCATGGACCATAAGTAAATACCACTTAATAATATTTAATATTTTACTTATTTATTTATTTGAGAGAGAGCAACTGTGCACGTGAATGGTGGGGAGTAGCAGGCAAAGGGAAAGGGAGAAGCAGAGTCCCCACTAAGCAGGGTGCCCAATGTAGGGCTGGATCCCAGGATTTGGGATCATGACCTGAGCCCAAGGCAGATGCTTAACCGACAGAGCCACCCAGGTGCCCCTATTTAATAACATTTAATAAGTTAACATCAACTAAAGACAGACCACAACACCTTCTCTCTGGCCAGAATACCTGGAAGTATCCACTGGAAGGGTCTGGGTATGATGGACCCACACTGCTTTCCCCTCAATCTTCCAGTGTGTGCACCTGTAAGGAAGTTGAGGGGATAACTGTGCAGAGTCTCTGGTGTTCACTCATGGAGATTCACCAAAGGTATGAAGAGGCTGCATGAGAAAGAAGAAATTGGTATTGCCCAGCAGCATTACTAATGAACATTTATCCGGTATACACGTGGACATGATAAATAATTGTACTATTACCAAGAATGTTCCAAATACTGTACTGACTCTATTACATGATAATAAACCTTTGACTACTGAAGTTGCCTTATAAGAAAAGTGTCATCACCTTTATTCTACAGATGCACAAACTGGGCCTTCTAGAACAGAAGTGACTTCCTAAAGAAGCAAGAGTAGTAAGTAACAGAGCTGGTTCAAGCTCATGCCTTGGTAACACAATATCAGGCTTTTCTTTCTCTTTTATACCATTTTTCCTTCTTTAAAGGCAAAAATTCTCAGAAGTTTTTGGTGGATTTTTTATATCTCTCTTTTTTTTTTCATTAAATATGCTTTGCACTTTTACAAGGAACTAGGTACTGGGAATAGCCAGAAGAGAGTTATATCCCTGACAATTATAATCCAGAAGATCACAGTAAGTACTGAGAAGAGGTAAGGACAGGACATGCTATGGAGAAGCACCAACAGAGAGGCATGGGCTTTGTGAGGGCTCTTGGTATTCACAACAGGACAGTCAGTACTGTACTGTTCACTATCATCTGAATCTTTTCAGGACAAAGATATATATCCCTCTGGATTCATCCATCTTTTATCTGGGTTGGATTGGTGTCCGTGTCCAATGAGTTTAATGAAAAAGATTGTAAGCAATTACAGTCAAAGTTTAAATTCATGTAAATCATATGTAAGATCCTCCGAAGTTGATTAGCACCTGATAACACCAGATAATGAATTCCTTGGAATAATTGGAGAGTAATGATAACTTTCAGTGTAAATTGGGACAATAAATTGGAGAAGCCTTTTTGGGAAGATGGGCATTCCCTCTAGAATGATTTTTATTCATTTAGGAATTCTTGATTCCAGCTTTCTGAATGTGATCTGGGGTATGGGCATTGTTTGGGCACCACTGTTCTTTTGTAAAGGTGATTTGGCCAAGCAAAATCCCAGGCAAATTCTGTTTCAAATTCCCTTGGCCTCCACAGAAGCCATCAATTTAAGCTACCTTCTGTCTGGATTTCCCCTGCCAACAATTTGCTGCTTGATCATTGTTTCCAATTGCTAAAGTGACCCTTAACTATGGCTACTAGAGAATTCCCTTGTTCCGGCAGAGCAAAGGAGAAATCCTAGACCAGTGGGATATTTTTGTACTAGGCCTCGTGCCCCTCACAAACACTTAGGTAGCTGCCTTTTCTCTTGGCCTAAATAGGCACTCTTCAAAATGCTGATAACGTAAGTGACATCAGAGGAAAAGGTGAGACAGTGAAGACTGTCTATAAAGGTCTACTTGTCCCACTAAAGTCTGTCCTTTAGCGTGCTGGAAAATAGCTTTTATAGCTTTAGTCTCCCCACCCAGAATGTTTTAGGGGTCCAGAGTAGCCAGAAAAGAATATAACCTATTTGTGTGCATTAGTTTAGGTGTAGTATCTGAAAAACTAAGTTCTTTACTTTATAAAAATAACACCTTCAAGTGCTATTTTTCAAGAAGCTTGAGAAACTTCAAGAAAACTTTGACTTTGTAGCAAGAATGAAAAATAATAATTCTGAGAAGGGTCCACAAGGTTTGGTCATTTTTGCACCTGGGCTCTGGTTACTCTACCCTATTCTCTCTTTTCAGTTTCTCAGCTACTTAGCAGTCCATAGAAGAATACCTTAGGTGGTCCCCTGAAGTCTGGAATTTGGCTTCAGTAAAGAACAGGGACATACTGCTTTGGCGTTGTCACTGGTTTAACTTCCCAAGAAGGAAGTTCAAATACAGCATTTATGTATGGTAGAAGTGAATGGAAGCATTTGCCCATTGGTGGATATCTTCATTCTTTTAACATCTATTGAACATTTTCCATATATCAGGAACCATTAAGACTCTGGGGCCCCTCTGTTCTCTAGTAACACCAAGGGAATAGAAGTGCAAGCATATAATTGAAATACAATACATTTCAACTGTGGGGGGAAAAAAGAAAAGAAATACAATGTGATAATGCTTATAATCAAGATATAAGCAAACCAGTAGGACAGAGCAGCTCAATGAGCAGCCAGCTTCCTGGGGAATCAGGTCATGCTTCATGAGTGTGATATCTGGGCAGCAGGTCATCAACAGAATCACTTTGACTGAAAAAAAGAAAAGGCACTGGAAGTGGTTTTATTTCATTTAATTCAGCTAAATGTGTGAATATATAACCAGGGTTGATAAATAACATATCACAGAACCATAGGTTATAGGTAGAAAATATGGCAGACAAGATCTTTTCTGTTATGTAGATTTTATATTTAATAAAAAAAACATAGAGTTTAAATATTTAAAAGCCTTATTTTACTTTCCCAGACCAAAGGTGTTTGCTTCTTAAGAGCGTTAATCATTCACAAACATGAGTTACGAATACATAGTAGATGCTGTTTATTCAGTATCTGAATTGAAGAGTTAAAAAAAAAGAGCCTTTAAAAACATATTATATGATTTCTTTAATAGAAAACATTTACTAACTCATGTCAAAGATTTATTATCTAAAAAAAAAACGTTTTTTTTTTCTTTTTTTTTTTTTTTGTTTTTTGTAGGGGCAAGACAATACCACATTAACAATAAAAATCATGGAATTTGGAAGACCTTAAGAAATGTGAAAGTAAGATTAAGTTCAATGGACTGTTATTGATAAACATTTTTTACTAAATGGAAATTCCCTGAAAACTTACTATTTTAGTGTTTTAGAGATAGTAATTGAGCAAACAGAGATATTAAATAACCTCTACCCTCCAAATGTTTCACCCATAATCTCTCCATCTTAGGTGAAGGAAATTCAACTCTTTCCATTGTTCAGGAAAAAAATGTACAATTCTTACTTGCTCTATTTATTTTCCAGTGCAGGAATTATCTTATTATATTATTATTATATTATTATTATATTATTATATTATTTACATATTTGTCATTTATTGTCTGTGTCCCCCCAGTAGAATGTCATCACTACAAAGGCTAAGTTTGGGTCCCTTTCTTCACTGAGCTATCTTGAAAACTATTGCTGGAATATAGGAAGTGCCTACTATTTGTTAAATCTAAATAACTTACTGTCATCTTACTACCTCTATTCCCTTTCTCTCAATTTCCTCTAGAACCCACACCAATCATGGCACAACCTTCTCTGGGTTCTCCTAGCTTGTTAGTTACAACTTCTTGGACATCTTTGCCAATTCGTTTTCTTCCTTCCACTTAGAAGCAGCTCATGGGATCATTTCTTATGCCTCCTCCCTCTTTTCTTCTCATTCCCTGAGTGACATCATCCAGTCTAAAGGTTGAAAACACTAACTCTATGCCGTAAACCTTCAAATTTATACCTTTAGGTCAGACCCTACTCTTCATACTCAGAATTGTATCAAATACTCATTTTCACTTGGTTCTCTGATAGACATCTCAATTTTAATATGCTCCAAGTTGAAGTCTACCTGTTTCCTAAGATAAGCATATCCTGTACTCCCCATCTTAGTTAATGGCAACTCATACTTCCAATTGCCCAATGTCTCTCCTTTTCTCACAATACCCGTCTGTTGGTTATGTCTTCAAAATATGCTTTCTATCTGATCATCTCCAGCACCACCACCTTGAACCAAGCCTCCTTTCTCTGTAGCCTGAATTATCGCTTTTTCAACTGGCTTCAAATTATTTTCCAACCTGCAACAAGGTGATCCTTGTAAAGCATAAAGTCATACTTAATATCTCCACTTTAGATCCCTCCAATGTCTTCCAGTCCTGATCAATGTTACATGCAATGTTGCTACCACCATCCATGAGGCTTCAAGTGCACACCAGTACCCACAGTTCTCCGTGCCTATCACTCCCCTCCTCTTTCTAGTTATACCATCCTCCTAGCTGTTCCTTAGGTATGCTCCCACCTCAGGGCCCTGGTATATGCTGTTCTATTTGAGATGCCTTTCTACCACATATATTCAGGTCTTACTTCCCCACTTTTTTCAAGTCTCTACTCAAAAATTGCCCTCCGTGAGACATCTTCCCTGATAACTCAATATAAAAACAGCATCCAGCCCTCTCCATCCCCTTTTATTATTTGATAGTTTTCATATTTTTACATGACATAATTCTGTCATATTTATTCATTTACATCTGTCAATGTACAATATAACCCCTTGAAAGCTAGAGATTTTTCCATATGATGCTCAGAAAAGTGCCTACATATGCGCAAAGAGCTTTTAATAAGTTAACGCTATTTTTCTGAAACCACTTTTATCAAAACAAAGTTTATTCCTTCCTGGAAAATAATAGCTCTATCAAAAATAGCATGTTATCCCTACCTCACGCCATATTTGTAAATTTACTCAAAAGGAATCAAAGACTAAAAAGGAAGAGCTAAACCTATAAAACTTATAAAAGAAAACATAGTAGTAAATCTCTGTGACCTTGCATTTGGCAATGGTTTCTAATATATCACACCAAAAATTACAAGGAACCAAATAAAAAACAGATAACTTGGACTTCATGAAAATTAAAAACTTTTGTGTTTCAAAGGATATCATCAAGATGGTAAAAAGACAACACACTGAAAGGGAGAAAATATTTGCCAACCATTTATTCAACAAGAGCCATATCTAGAATATATATATAAATAACAAATAATACTTTTATGTAGATGACAAAAAGACAAAAACCTTAATTTAAAAATAGGCAATGATCTGAGTAGACACTTGTCAAAAAATATATGTAAATGACCACTAAGCACATGAAAAGATGCTCAACATCATTAGTCATCAAGGGAATTCAAGTCAAAACTACAACCAGATACCACTTCACGCTCATTAGCATAACTAAAATGAAAAACAACAACAGATAATAACATATATTGGAACAAATGTGGAGAAACTGAAACCTTCATACACCATGGATGAGAATAAAATATGATGCAAGAATTTTGAACAACACTCCAGCAGCTCTTCAAAAGACTAAACAAATAATTACCATTTACTGGTAACTCCAATCCAAGGTATATACCCAATAGAAATGGGAACTTATGTCCACACAAAATCTTGTGCCTGAATATTCATAGCAGCTTTATTCATAATCACCAAGAAGTGGAAACCACACAGTGCCCATCAACTAATGAATGGATAAATAAAAATCTATTTAAAAGAATATCATTCACCAACAAAAAGTATCAATACACACTACAACAGGAATAAACCGTAAAAACATTATGTTAAGTTAAAAAAGCCAGTCACAAATTATTACATACTGCATAATTTAATTTTATGAAATATCTAGGATGGATAATTCTACCCATAGAGACAGAAGTGGATTACTGGTTGTCTAGGCCTGGGGTTGGGGGAGATGAGAGAATTGGGGGTGATAGCTATAGGATAGAGTTTCTTTTTGGGTTGATGAAAATTGATTTTGATGATGGTTGCACAACATTATGACTATCTAAATATCTGTATTATGTATCAGTTTTCTTGCCTGTCTTCCTCAGAGTGTGAGCTTCATGAGAATAGTTATTTTGTCCACTTCACTACTGTTTCCATAGAGCCTAGAATGGTGTCAAACATACACTAGATACTCAACAAATACCTGTGGAATATACTCTAGTGATAGCATCATTAAAAAAGATGAGCAAGTGAAGATTGTTAGCAGGGCACATAACAGGTGCCTGACATATGTAACATGGCAGGAGCAGAATTTGGCTTTTTCTTGAACAGCACAAATATTTTAGATTGAATAATCACATTTATTGGAAAAGATAATTTTAAGAGATTTCTTTGATAACCAAGAGTTTACTGCATTATTAAAATGTTTTAATGAAGTGTCCTCTCATAGAAATTGTTTCATCTAAACACACTGGAGTCTCATCTTAATTTTAACTTTGCTAATTAAGTTATACAAAAAGGATATGCGGAAAGGATTTCAATGAAGACCAACAGCAGCTTCTGCTGGGTATACAATATACATTTGATTCTTCTGACACTTTTTAATGACTTTGTAGATAACCAGCCAAATCAGACTGATTATATAATCCAGTGTTAATAATTATCTTCCTGAATTTATAGTCAATTTTCTAAGGAATCTAACTATCAGAGAAACATCTGTTTGTCCCTCTTCTGTGATTTGTGTCTTGCTTTTAATTTCACTACTAAAACTAAAATGCCATTTAAACTACTTTTTAATTCAAAATTCAAAATTCCACAATGCTCATGCAATAGAGTATTGGACTCTCTCTTACCTAATGTAATGCTAAGGCTATTTATAGATGCTGCAGTATCTGAAAGCTATAAAAAGGGTTATTCCCAGGCAGCAGCTGCCTAAAAAAAAAAAAAAAAAACTAAAATAGCTGGTAAAGTTTAGGAATTGATCACAAGGTCAAAATGCAAATATATATTTACCATCTAAAGTATCCTACAGGGCAGCCCCAGTGGCCCAGCGGTTTAGCGCCGCCTGCAGCCCAGGGCGTGATCCCGGAGATCCTGGATCGAGTCCCACGTCGGGCTCTCTGCATGGAGCCTGCTTCTCCCTCTGCCTGTGTCTCTGCCTCTCTCTCTCTCTCTCTCTCTCTGTGACTATCATGAATAAATAAAAATTAAAAAAAAAAAAGGAATTTCTCAGTAATCTCCAAACTCAAGTCACTTGAATTCCATTTACTTAATTTATAGCAAATATTTGCACTGTCCCATTTTGTCCCAGACAAGAGTAAATTTCTTCCTATTCCTTCAAGAAAGGTACTTTAAAATATATATATGGGTGCCTGGGTGTCTCAGTTGGTTAAACTTCTGACTCGATTTCAGCTCAGGTCATGATCTCAGGATCATGGGATCAAGCCCCAAGTAAGGCTCCCTGCTCAGTATGGAGTCAGCTTAAGATTCTCTCTCTCTCCCTCTCCCTCTGCATCTCCCCCAACTCATGTACTCTCTCTTTCTCTCTCACAAATAAACAAATAAAATCTTTGAAAAAAATACATGTCTAATTATCACACAAAAGAGAAGCTATATTAAACTATATCTAATTGTCACTAACAAATAGGTCATTAATTGTTGGAAGACATAGAGACTTTTATTAAAAAATACTTCACATATGTGACATGGCGTTTTCAAAAGCACACATTTTTCTTTATTAAATGTACAGTAATGGAGAGTGACACAGAAACACTCTCATGGCTAAGCAGTAATATAAAACTGACTATTTCAAATGAAATGGCTCTATGGAAAGCAAGCTGTGTTTTGGGTTTCTCCTCTCCCTCTAGGGCTGTATAGTAAAGGAAATATTTTTACCTGGGCTTCGGGAAATGGTGGTCTGACCAGTGGCCTCTGGGGTGCCTGCAGATGCATGAATCGTATTTACATGTTGGTGATGGCATCTCCACTATATCCAGTGGACAAACTCTCCTCCAACTCACACTCTCCAAAGATGCCTGGGATTCTTCTGGAAGTATCTGGACAGAAACTCAAGGAAGAAGGAAGAAGCATAAAATAGACTTAAAGGAGAACTCTAATTCCAATCACTGAGTGTTTATAAATTCCAGGAATGGAAGAAATAGGATGCAAAGAGGCCATGGAGTTATTCCCCAACTTGACCAAAAATCCACACAAGGCCGAACAAGAACTACCTTCTATTTTTTAAACTTTTGCAAGCAAGTATGTCTTTCAAATATTAATAATCATTCCCTGTCTGGTGCACATCTGCTGTGATGCTTCAGATTGAATTTGATGCTTCTTTAAATTTGAAAGGACTTACAAAGTCACCCCCATGTATCTTTCCATTTGGGTTTAATACTATTTGACAACCAAACCCTGTTCCTTTTGGTTGAAGCCCAGAACCTCCTGAGGTCCCATGAAGGGCTTCAGTTCACATCCTTTTTACAACACTGGAAAAATTTCTCTAACCTTCTTCTAAAAGATTTACACCCACATTCCAGATTTTAAAATGAAGCCTTTTTTTTTTTTTTTTTTTTTTTTGTGAGAGAGAGAAGACTCCCCGTGAGGTTGAGGAGGGACAGAGGGAGAGAGAGACAGAATCTGACGCAGTCTCAGCACCACTCCATACAGGATCTCACCATCCTAAGACCCTGACCCCAAACCAAGAGTCCAATGCCCATCTGACTGAGCCACCCAGGTGCCCCAAAATGAAGCCATTTTTTAACCAGGTCTTGGTTTCCTTTTCCATCCTGGGCAAGATAAAAGCATTGAGTCTGGTCTCTGTCTCAGTGTTTCTGCAAGGAGGATGGTAACTTTGGTGGGGCAACCTCCATACCACAAGGCTTCCTGGCCTTCCAGTGGAGGCCCCTCTCCCAAGCCAAGACCCTTACTCCTGAGCAGCCTCACTCCTTGCATCTCTGCGGCCATGCACCTTGCAGTTAATTGCCTTGTCTTCTCACATAATGACTTGCCTCTTCCACCTCAGCGAGTACTTTTATGTATTTTGTTCATTTTTCATTTCCCTTGTACATGCTTTTCATCACTTTCTCTACTGTGCCTACAACTAGGCGAGAAAAAACTGCAGCAAGAATAAAAAATAAAATTGGAAACAGAATCACTTCTTCTTTCAACTCATAGAAATTAAACATGAAAATAGCAGGGATTTCAGAAGGAAAAAAAAAAAAACTCTCATAAAATGCCCTGACGTTAGGGGTGTGCTCTAGGGAGGGTGGGATGTGATGTTATTCCAAATTCTAAAAATACATGTATGCTGACCTGGGCAGAGTGCTTCCTTATTCATCAAAATCATGCATTATCATTCCTTAACCAGAACAATGAATTTGGCCATGAACTTTTTTTTTTTTTTTGCTTGGTATTAATGTTGCTATACCAACATTTAAAGTTATGAGATCTACTTCCATTCCTTATTTTTGATACTTCAGTGTGATTTTGTTTCATTTAAACAGAATACAGCTATACTTTTTTAAAAATTTCACTATGCTAGTGCCAATCTTGTAATAAAGGTGTTTAATCTACAAACATTTCCTACAATTATGGATATATTTGGGACTGGCTTCACTGCAATTTTTTTTCATTATACCTTTTTTCCCTTTATTTCCAATCCTGATTTCTGATTGTTTGATGAACTTTTCTATACTTCTTTTCTCCATTTACCTTGGGAAATTAACTAAAAATGTTTATCACAAGATCTTATGGTTACCCGGTGCCTCTGCTCTGCTTCTGAAAAGCACAAGGGCTCACATTATGCCCTGAGCAATACCCTTCACTCCTCAATCCTCTCTGTCCATCTTTCTGTTTCACTTTCTCTCTGTATCACCACCCTCTCTGTCTTATTGTTGGTGTTGAACAGTTCTTGTTTTATTCTTAAGAACAAAAGAAAAAGAGTGTGTGTATTTTGTTACATTCAAATGTGGTATCAGTTTGGGTTTTTTTTAAGATTTTATTTATTTATTCATGAAAGACACAGAGAGAGAGACAGAGACATAGGCAGAGGGAGAAGCAGGCTCCCTGTGGAGAGCCCGATGCAGAACTCAATCTCAGGACCCTGGATCACAACCTGAGCCAAAGGCAGATGCTCAACCACTGAGTCACCCAGGTGCCCCATGTTATCAGTTTTACTATTCCTTTTCTATTCCACTCTATATTTCTTTTTCTCCTCACTGAAATACTTCATCAGGAATTCTTTCAGTGTGGCCTGGAAGTAGCAAACTCTGTCTTCATATTTCTGAAATTTTTTAAAAGAAAAAATATTATTTAATGAATAATAAGTTAGTTGGGTATAGAAGTTAAGGTGGATGGCCCTAAATATATTTATCCATTGTCTTCCGGTATGATTTACTACACGTGAGATGTCTGCCATCAAAGACTTTTGTATAACCTATCTTTTCTTTCTGGTGGGCTCTTTTATATTATGCTGTCACACTATGAAATATCTAAATGTGGATTTCTTTTTACTCTTTTTTCTGTTTTTGATTCTTTATTTGAAAGGAATTTTTAATATAAGAACCTATATCTTGAATCGATGTTGGGAAATTTTCAGCAATTACTTCATCCACTATTACTTCTCCATTATTTCTTTCTATTAGAGTCTTATTAGACCTATGTCATGGCTCTTTGACTTACCTGCTTTAAGTGTTTAAGTTTACAATTTTATACAGTATTTCTTCATGAAATATTTTATGCAGATACAGTTGACATAAACATTGTATTAGGTTTAGGTGTACAATATAATGACTTTGTATATGTGTGTATTGTGAAATGATCACCACGATAAGTCTAGTTGCCATCTGTCTCCTCACATAGTTATAAACTTTTTTCTTATGATGAGGACTTTTAAGATCTACTCCCTTAGCCATTTTCACATATGCAATACAGTATGATTAACTATAGTCATTGTGCTGTACTTTCACCTCCAGCACTAACTTCTCATAACTAGAACTTTGTAACTTTGGGTATATAGCTTTGTATCTTTTAAAAATATATATATAGAAAGAATATCTATTTATCCATATACAAATATAAAGATAGATAAGAAAGAGACAGACAGGCATATTCTAGGTGAAGTCTTCAGTACTCTCTCTGATTTTTCTAATTCCAGTGTGATTGTATCCAGTCTAGAATTCACCTGGTCATTTTTGTATTTTATATGAATTACTATTTTTTTTATTTCCAAGATTTCCCACTTGTTATTTTATGCTCCAGTCTTTTGTCATTTGTTATTCTTGTTACAGGTGCTGTTCCTTCATTTATCTCACTGATGATTCCTAAGCATATTTAAAGTCATTTTCCAAATTTTCTATTATTTTGATTTTGTCTATAGTGCATTCTTGACATTTTGGCTCTCTTTCTCAGCATTGGAAGTCTTCAACACCCTTTGAAATTTTGCTCTGCAGGCTCATTTGTGAAACGTTTCATTTTGTTGGGCACATTTATCTCTCTTTCTGTGCTTTTCCCTGTGTGGACCCCTTTGTAGTCACTCTTCCACATCCCAAGAGTCTTGACTCCAGAACCAGTGGTGACGGGGTCACAGCAGTTTCTTGCTTTGCAGGGATGCCGACAACACACATTCAAGGAACAATTTGCTCAATTCCTGATGACAAAACGGTATCTATGTCATCCTCCTTTCTGTACACACAGGTTCACACAGGTTCACACAGGATATAGTCCCTGATCATACCGGTGGCAGGGACAGGTTTCTCCCATCTTTCACCAACCTGGGAGCTCTGCTCTAGACCTGTTTTAAAACAATAATCCCAATGTCCTGCCTCTGAATTCTTTGAAGTATCTTTGGGCCCTATTACTCCCAGTAGCAAAATTCTGTCCAACCCCACATACTTTCAGACCTGAAGCCCAACAGGTATCCCCATTGGCTCAACACTTTGCATTTACTTTTCTTTGCTGGCCTACTGAGAGAACATGATCTTGTTATTGAGCAGTTTTCTCTTTTAGTAGCTTTTCCTCTTGCTCTGGAGTTGGTCTTCTTGGGACCACATCTCAGCCTGACCACATGCCACCTGCACACATTTGAGCATATCACTCAATCTGTCTCATTTTCCTCATCTATACAATGGAAATATTTATCACTGGGAAGAATAATGATATGACATACACAAAGCACTAAGACTCAATGTGTAGTCATTGTATGTTAGTCATGATGTTGAGAAAACAATTAGGCCATAATTTTGATAAAGTATAATATTGCGTATTTTTAAAGAACATTTTGTGAAAAGAAAGCACAAAAGAAGACACTTTCTAGTGAAAATACTATCAATTACCTGATATTTATTCTTTCATAATTTTTCTAATGCATTATAAATATGTAATTTTTATAGAATTGTATCATTCTATGCATACTTTTTATATAATCTGATTGTGTTGCTTAGCAATATATTATATGAGCTTATTCCTGCGTGAATAATATTCTATAATAAAACTAAAATAATATTCTATAATAAGACTAACATATCAATAACACTGTACTGGATATTTTTGGTCATACAAATCAGAACATTTCAGGCAATATTTTTTTGAAAAGTGGCATAACAGGATCTGTTCCAAGACTTATGAAACATACTGACAAATTATCTTGCAAAAAACTTTTCACTTTATATCTCAATCCAAATGTAGGAGTATCATATATATTTTTAATGTAGACAGATTTAATTGGCACTAGCTACTTATAACATTTTAGAGCAATATCAAGCCTACTTTTCTGTCCAGTGAATCTATGTTGAGCTATCTTGTTCTACTGACAACTTACTTTTCAGTTTCAGCACTAAGTCTGATGTGTTCCTCTGCTTCTAAAATTTCTATGTTGAAATCCTAACTTCAAATCATCATAATTTTATTTATAGAAGTATTAAAATGCGTTAGTGAATTCTGTCTGAATATTATAATCTTCGCTCTGTAAAAATGTGAAACTGATTTTCAGAAGAAGTTGAACCATGTATTTTAATTTAATTCCCCCCTTTTTTTCTTCAGAGAACATATTTTTTTTTAAGATGTCACACTTTTGAAATTTGAGATTTGTTTTATGGTCTAACAGATGACCAACCTTGTTGAACATTCTACACATGCCTGAAAAGACTGTGTATTCTGCAGTTGTTGAGAGCTGTGTTCTATAAATGTCAATTAGATCAAGGTTGTTGATGGCATTATTCCTATCTTTTATATATACCTTTACTGATTTTTCTAGTTCTAGAAAATGACTGATTGCAGTAGAAGGGAGTATTACATCTGCCAATATGATTGTAATGATTTATATTTCCTTTTAGTTCTGAGAGCTTTTATTCTGAGGCTCTATTTTTGCGACATCATGATTATTATGTGTACATTATTAAGTGTATTAATAATCATGTACATAGTAATAATTCAGGACATAATATAATTATGTCATCCAGATGTACTGACCCTTTCATTGTGGTTCAAATGTCTCTTTACCTCTGCAAACATTCCTTTTCTTAAAGTCGAGTTTGGTTTTAACGTACACATGCCAGATTCTTACAATTAACATTTGCACAATATGCCTTTTTCTATTCTTTTAGCTTTAAATTCATTTGTGTCTTTGCATTTTAAGTGTGTCTCTTGTAGACAACATACAGTAGGGTATTGCTTTTTTATTTTAGCAAACCCTACAATCTCTCCCTTTTAATTGTAGTATTTTATTCATTTATACTTAATGTAGTCATAGATATGGTTGTTTTTAGGTTTGTGATTTTGCTCTTTGTTGATATTTATCTCATTTGGTTTCTCTCTCCTTTCCTGTCTTCTTTTAAAATAACTGAATATTTCTAGTATTTCATTTTAATCCTTCTCCTGGATTTTTAATCTATGTTCCTTTGCATTTTTAGTGGATAATCTAGGAATTTCAATGTGTCTCTTTAAGTTAAAAAGTTCACCCTGAGTTAATACTGTACTATTTTGAATAAAATATAAGAACCTTGCAAAAGTATCATGTCATTTACCTCCCTTTGCTATTGCTATCATATCAATTATTTCAACAACCACTATAAAGCCCTCCGCCAAGTTAGGACTATTGCTTTGAATAGACCTATATCTCACATAAAATTAAGAGAAGAAAATAAATCTACATATATAATCTCCTATGTTTCCCACCTACTTGTGGTTTTTAGTGGTCCTCCTTCCTTCTGGTTTTCCCCTTTGGCCTGAGGAATGTCCTGGAGCTTTCCTTGCAATGTACTTCTGCTGGTAATAAATTCTCTCAACTTCTTTAACTCAAAACGTTTTATTTCATCTTCCATTTTGAAGGATAAGTTCACTGATCATAGAATTTTGACTGACATGTTTTTTTTTCTTTCATCATTTTAAAGATATGGTTCATTTGTATTGAGTTTGCTTTGTTTGAGTTTTGGCCTTCATTTTTTCTGATGAGAAGTCAGTAATTATTTTTATCATTTCTTCCTTTATGTTATATGTTGTTCTTCTCCATCTGATTCCATCATTTTCTCTTGATCTTTGTTTTTTACCTTCTTTGCCTCCAATATGTCTGGGTTTGACTTTCTTTCTATCTTTGGGATTCACTGAGATTCTTTGGTGTTGCACCAAATTTGGGAAGATTTTGGCCATTATTTTTTAAAATATATTTTCTGTTCATTCTGTTTGCCCTTTCCTCTGAGACTCCAATGACACCTGTTAGAATACTTAATATGGTCCCACAGACCTCTCAGGCTGTGATCATTTTCTTTCAGTCATGTTTTTCTCTATTTTTTGGTTGGATAATTTCTATTGATGGATCTTCAAGGTCACCAACTTTTCCTTTACTCTTATTCAACCAGCCCTTAAACCCATCCTGTGATTTATTTTCTCTGTAACTATACTTTACAATTCCACGATTTCCATTTAGTTACTCTGCAAAGTTTCTATTTCTCTATCAGTATTCCATACATCTTAATTTATTATGTGTGTATTTGCCTTTATGCCCTCAGTTACTTATAATAGCTATTTTAAAGCCTTTGTCTGCTAATTATAACATTGAATTACTTCAAGGTGACTTTCCATTGACTGACTTTGTTTTTCCTGATGTGGGTCATATCTTCTTGTCTCATTGCACATATAGTGATTTTTAAAATTTTGATACTGGACGTTAAAAATAGTATGTTATTGAGGCTCTGGATTCCGTAATGATCCTCTAAAGAATGACTTTTGCAATAGCAGGCTGTTAATCTAGCTGGACTCAGGCTGTAAACTATCTCCCATGTGGTACTCAGCAGCTAAAATCTCTGCTTAATTATTTCAGTTTCCACTGATGCTTTACTGTTGTATTCACAAGGCTTCCCACTATATGTTGTTTGCTAGGAATCTAAGGATCTAGAAAAAGTTTTTATACAAATTTGGAATTCACCTCCTTTGTAGCTCTCACCCACAAGGATTTATCCTCTAACTTTTTGGCTGCTTGACCAGCCGCCAAACCGTCTCCTGAAATCTCAAGCCAACAAGGCAATCAGAACCATATTCCAATAAGGGAATGTCCTCAAAAAGATCACAAACTTCCAATCTCACCTGTTGTAATCCACCTTTCAAAGTCAGACCCCTCTCCACTAGTCTCTGCCTGCTTTGTGTCTCTCAAAGAGAACTGCAAATTGTTTGGATTTTCCGTATGTGTTTACTTTTTGTCCTGATCTTACATTGTTATGCCTAGAAGGGTTAAACCTACCGAACCATTTCATGATTCCAAAAAGCTGTAAATTACACCATGTATTTTAAATAGTTTATTTCTACAAACAAGGGATATGTCTGTATAATTTAAGTAATCCACAATTTTAAAATTCTACCATTTCTGAATATCAGAAACATCAATAAATCTTGAGATCAATGAAAATAAAAGAAAAAGCAAAAAGCAAAAATAAACTCTGAGGAGTTAACACTAGGAAAAATCAAGAATGTGTTTCCTCTTGCTGCCTAGAGGTATAGGAATATAGCAATGCCTAAGTAGTAATAAATAGCAAAAAAAAATTTATTTTCATTCTGAAGGGAAAGAATTACTTCATAATTTAAGTAGGATGTGAAATTTCTCCAATCTTTAAATTAAAAATCTAGGAATGCCTGAGTGGCTCAGTTTAGCTCCTGCCTTTGGCCCAAGGTGTGGTCCTGGAGTCCTGGGATCGAGTCCCACATCAGGCTCCCTACATGGAACCTGCTTTCCCCGCCCCCCTCTCTCTTCAATGAATAAATAAATAAAATCTGAAAGAAGAAATTAAAACTCTAGTGCAGCTTTGGCCAATAGAACCATGGAAATGTTTTATCTATGTCTTGTATGATAGCCAAAAGACAAAGGTAGCTGTTGGGCACTTAAATGCTACTAAAAAATGGAATTTTATATTATACTCAATTTTAAATAACCGAAATTCAAATACTCACATGTGGCCCACGTCTGCTGCGCTGAGCTGGATAGGTAAGAGTGCAAATGAAACAGACAGGAGATTATAATCAAGAGTGGGTAAAAGCCATTTTCGATAAGAAAATAGAAATGATTTTAATGTGGCTTAATAAATCAAAGAAATAAAGAATCCAGCAATTTTATAGTATAAAAATATGTGATCATTCCTCACTATACTATTTTCTCCTAAGACATTACATAGCATTTATACTGCTGCTGTTTCTAAACTATATGTTTAGGACCAAGGAGCAAATGACCAAAAAGAAAAATGAGAAAACGAATTTATTAATAAATCTAACATTTTATCATGTACATTATGTAATAATTATGGCGCCCAAGCCAAGTTGAAACTCACCTGTAGTACTTCTTTATAATAAATATGTATGTAAAATAGAGTCACAGCTTACATGGAGGTGAGGGTTTCAGCTACAGTAAAAAGCACCCTTGGGAAAAAAAATTCTTTTATGTCCACCATAAAATGAAGCATAGTACTGACTTACAGAAAATTCAATCCAGACTATTTTTTCTCCCAGACTGGAATAGATCATTGTTCCCGAGACTGAACAATGGACGGTACGATGGTCTAGTATTTAGATACAATGCTGTGTGGATAGCATTTCCTATTTCTGGGTTCCCAGAACCCCACTCAGAGAGGAGAGGTATCTTGCTCCGAGATACAGGGACTGTGGCCATTTAAACAGCTGACACGCCTCTCATTGTACTGTTACCCCGTGGCAATACTCAAGTGAAACAGGAGACCAGGGACATTGCCCCAAATTACTACAATTCTCTCTCCTGCTCTCTCTCTCTCTCTCTCTCTTTCTCTCTCTCTCCTTCCCTATGTTCATCGTGATACTGCTCAGAAATTTATGTACTTGAATTTGAGCAAGGTAAGTATGCTGACGTGAAACTCTATTGCAATGTATTTGGGGAAATTATCAGTAAAACTTGATAGAAACCAAAGTTTTTTTACCCTAAATGTTTATGTTTCAGTTACCCAGAAAATTAAAATTGCCTCCCCCTCTAACCATACTAGATAATTAAGGCTTTAGACTATTCTTGGACTCACAGGGAAAACAGAGTAAAAATGTTAGATCATCTCTGAGCACAAACGATTACCATCCAGAAGGACTGACCAATTGAAGGCACATCGTAATTAAACTATCAACACAAATTGTCTGCCGTGCTTCTGGTCTTAGAGCACAATTAATCTGACATGTTCCCCCTCTGTGTACATGTCCATTCTAGTGCCTATTGGAATTATCAGAGTTATGCAGTTACTTCCATGCTGCAGCAGAAATAAATAGAAGGCTTGATTACCATTACTCATCTGTTTAGGGAAGTCTTTATATTTAATAAAATAGTTCCAAATATGTTAGGAGGATAGAATGCAAACTTTATCTATAATTTCATTATGTTTAACCCATTCTAAATAGCAGCGTGTGGTATTTATTTCTAAAAGGCTATCGCATGAATGCTTCCCTCTCCTTGACCGACTTTTTCAATTTTTCCTTACGGAACTAACAGTGATAACACTAACAGCACCAAATGTACCAAGTACTGTACACGACATATAAAGTCATGACCTTGGCCTTCAGCAAAACACCGTTACTCTTCATGCATGAGTCCTTTTGCATCTTAAATTGAACCCTCTACCAAAAGTACTTCCTTACATTGACTAGAATGGGTTGGTTGACTATATTATTTGATAAGAAGAGTTGCGTTTTTATTTGAGGATGGGATGATTTTTCACTTTGAATTATTGCTTGGTTTTCTTCCCATACAATTCCATTTTGAGCCACTTGTGCATGCAAATTGCCTTATTTATTACCCAAAGACCAGAGTCCTATCGTTTGTGTGTTTTCTCTTTTCCTTCAATGTTATGTGACTTATCCCCATAAACTGATTTTCTGACTTTCGACTCTCCTTTGTTTCTGCCTATTAGTCATTTTGCTTTTCTATCTCTCTAGCATTAGATTGCCATCGCACCACATTTGAAACATGTTGCTTTCATTTCTCCTGTTATCTTCCATAGTCTGAGATCCTATACATTTAGAAAATTGCTTTCTATTGTTGACCTGCCTTTTTTCCACAAGTCATCTGTGATAGGACTGATTCACCCCTGCAGTCAGGATAAACTGAGTAACTGGAGAAGTTTTTTCTGGAATCAGAACTGTTCCTCACCCATCCTCTCCAGAGAGTTTTCCTGCTCTGGAGAAATGTCTGGTTTCCTTCCCAGTTTGTTCAGACCATCAGGTGGCCCCCACTCTTTGCATGCAGACTGAGCCTGTAGACGGGGATGCAGAAGTTCCATGTTAGTAAGGACCATGCAGTGGTTTTTAAATAACACTGGATGTTTTTGCAACATCAAGTGTATCTTGATTTTAAAGTCTTTTTTTTTAAGAATTCAAAAGATGTGTTGATGTATTATTTTACATATCTCCCACTTCTCTCTTTAAGGAGAGAACAAGGGTGATATGTACATGTAAATAACGTAAATAATGTCCCATTGCAACTGAAAAATTCACCATCATTTCCCTTCCACGTTCTTTCTCTGATGAAGTCATCTTGCAAGATAGCTTTTGCTAAAATGAGCCACCAAAATTTGTTAATTGATCCCATGGATATACTTTTGAACACCCACCAGAAGCCAGGCCATGGAGGTAAAACAGCACATGAACACTGCATAAGTTATTCACAGGCATGCCATGGACAGAAGGGCACAAGGAAAGCACTGGAGTCAAACACCCTCCATCAGTGCCTCACAGTAAGCATCAAAAGGCCAGACTGCAAGCCTGGGGTGGGGTCCAGATAATATATCTTAGAGGAGTCCAGTGACCTACACTCGCTTCCTAAGCAGTCAAATCGATGAAGATTCTGGCACCTTTATAAGAAAATCAGAAGAGAATCCCTCATCCTCCAAACTCACAAAGAGCAATGTTTAAGGATCTTTTGTCTGTACCACCAAAATGCAATGAAAACTCATACTTACATTATCCGAGTTGGTTTTTCTGAGAATTATAGCTCAACTAAATGACTTACTATCTCTCTAGTTCCTGATAATTTACTTAGCCTCCCAGAATTGGTTTCCCCATAGAATTGCTGTAAAGATTAAATGAGATAGTGCTTATGACATATGCAGGCTAAGGACCTGATAAATGAGTACTGTTCCTGCAAATGGTACTGGGAATAAAAATAACAGGCTCACTTGTACTGCATCAGCAAAAGGATCATGTACCGGGGACCCAGAAGTTGAAAAGTGCAAAATGACAATGGGCTTCTTATACCTTGTCACAAACAAGCCAGGAGCACTTGGTGCTTTGCCTGGCAGGGCAGAGAGTTAAATTATGAAACTGGGATGGGATCCAGAAGGTGAGGCTAGAGATGGAGGAGGAGGAGCAGAAGGCAGATTTTGGCAAAGAAAGCACAATGCAAAGCTGGGGTGAGCAGCAGCCAGAGCTCCTTAGAGGGGAGAACATCCTGACCGGCCAACGATCTCTCTGCTTCTATCCTGTTCCCCGAGAGCTTGTCACCAATGCATGAGTTCCAGGCCAACACACGGCCAGTGGAGCTCAGGCCCTCTTCCTTTGTTGTTTGGGCCAACTGAAGAGCACTGGACTTTTACTGCGGGGAGACTCCTTATGGTAGAGGCTAGGAGGACTGGTGGAGTCTCCTATCCAGGTACCAAGACTATAGCAAAGACATTGTTTAAAGGTGAGTAAATGATTGTAGCTGTTTCCATAGTTCCCATGTTGAGGTCCTCTCAGAATCCCCATGGCTGTCAGGTTACTCGGGTAACAGTACTCAGGAAGGACCCCATAGGATTATGCACACTGAGCAAGCAGGGACCATGCAGGAGAGCTGCATTAAACCAGTCCCCTCTGGTCCTGCCATCCGTCCGTTCTCCGCAGGGCTGGGTCTGGCCAAGATCATGTGGGTTCATCTGCATTTTCCCATCATAACCCTATGTTTCTATTAAAGCTCGAAGTCACTTTTACTAAGGTAACAATAGGAAAAGCAATTGTTCAGAGCCAAGAAAACAAGTCAAGAGGAGAGCAAATGTAAGTAAGACTTAAATGTAAGTCATATTTAGATATGTTAAGTCAAGTCATGTGCCAGCAAGACATTTCTTATTGTTCCTTAATTAAGCAAATACGCAGGGAGGCCATAAGATAGGCTATCTTGTGCTCTACTTTTACTTAGATGAAGAAAAAGCTCTTAGGCGCCAAGTTTCCCTAGTCAAGAAGTGTCATGTCAATGAAGTTAACTGTGAAGAACAAAGTATTTTAACTTCAAATTGTCATTCAAGAAAGAATTTTGAGTACTCCTTTAAAAAAATTGGCAGTTGTCATTTAATATATGATGTGATCTAAAAGCATATTATTTTTTAATGTTACCTAGGAGATTTCATCAGCTTCATGACATTCTTAATCTTTGGTATAATTGTCTAAATTGATAGAACATCTTTTATTAAACTGATAGAGGCACATCCTGCCCTTTTATAAGTCAAGTAAACAGGTGTGATTATTCAGGGCTCTGACTTCTCACTTCTTTTGTTTCCCCCCCCCCTTTTTCCCAACCCTTCTAAAACTTTCTAATAATGATAAAAGTGACACTGTGTTATAAGATAAGAAGCACCTAAATTATCTTCTCCCTGACCTTTACAGTTTCCAGAACAAGTACTTTCTGTTAGCAACATGGTTCAAGCTTTTTCTTACAAAGGATGCCTGGCATTGCGCCGTAAGAGAAACATTTATTGTTCCTGATAAGGAAAGTTATTAAGCTCTCATCTTTGCTCAGAAAAGCATTTCACCAAAATAAAGTTGGGGTGTATTTTCGAACTCCCGAGGAAAAATCTGAAAGAGATGGGGAAAAAAATCCCCTAAGTTACATTTCTTCAGATACTCAATGAGTTTCAGAACTTTGACTCTGCGTTGTCGCAACAAGTGAGATAAGCTTCAAGGATAGCTCTTGGCAGCCCTTCCACATGAGCAGCACATAGACACCACTGAGGTTTAATGCTTTAACAGTTAAGTTTGGTAAAAGGGATGTTTGGGAAAATGTGATCAGAAAACCCGACACAGTTAAAAGTCATATAATATGTTAACCGGACTTCAACCTCTAAAGCCGGCTGCCTCTGAGATTGAGCAGTTCAGGTTCTGCTGTCATCTTCTGAACTGGAATCTGCGTGTTTTCATTAAAAGCCTTTTCTGGAACAGTGTTTGTTCAGAAAGGCAGGGCGCGTTCAAAGAGTCCTCCGCTAGTGGTCAGCTGCCTTCATCCTTTTTTTTTCCTGGGGCTTCAAAACAAACAAGCGTGATCTATGGATCCTTGCAGGTTGCACGGTCTGGGACAATACAACCCTGTGGTCGTTAATTCTTAGGGACTGACTGGCCGTGAAGGCAAAGTCATAATAATAATAATAAAAAAAAAACCTCCTCCCTCTTACCAAAAAAGTGGGGGGGTCGCTTCTGGCCTGTTCGGGACTAGCTGGGGGTCCAGTGGAGAGCCAGGGAAAAGGCACCAAGTGTGTCGGAGCCCTATAAAAGGAAGCGTACATTGACAAATAATAAGATTCATTAAAGAAAATAATAGAAGAGGCAGTAACAGTCATTAAGTCTAGAATTCATAACTTCAGAGTCCCCGTTCACAATCAGCTTTGTGGTATGCCACCGTCTTTAATAGCCTCGCAGCTTTTTAAAATTCTTTTCTTCAAAGATGATTGGCTTTGAATGCTAGAATCTGCAAGTACACAGAAAAGACCGGCTTTACTGACCATTTCTTTGTGTTTGGGGTATATATTTCTGTATGGCATAATATTTCCACTTGCACTGGTTTCCTGGCATGAAAATGTTTATTGCGCTCATTAGCTAAGAGGGTATCGGCACTGGTCCAATGAACACAGATCTGCCTTCTGATTTCAGCCATTAAATTGCAATGGGATTCACAGGCTTAACATTGTGGGTGTGAGGATAATAAAATGGAACTCCATCTTTAGCCCAGTTACCATGGATGCAGTTAAAGGTCACGGTGCCAGCTGCTAACTAGTTGCCTTTTGAGCTGTGCTTCTCCCCTCCTTGCTCTGTGTTTTCTGAGCACTTCCGCTCCTGCAGGTCTGCCATGGAATACCTTCACCTGCTTTGGTGACACACTAACCTCTTCTTTAAAAAAAAGACAGGCTCCCTCTTTTCAAGACAATGGTTGCCATGGATCTCCTCTATTTATGTATTATAGATACGATATGGAATCAGAAGGTAAAGGCCTTAATAAAAATACAAATTGCTGTTGCTCCGGCATCCTGAATTACTTTCTCATTTTCTGCACAGCGCTCTACATTCCCAACCCCACCCCGCCCCTCCCCAGCCCCAAAAAGTAGAGAAAATTCCCATCTTCGTTCAAACTGGTAATGGGTTCAGGCACTGATGCATTCACAACGTGAAACATCAACTTCTTCTTCATTCGGCCCAAAGTCCTAGGACTTAATTCCCTGTACTGCATGAGGTGTCAGGGTAATTACCGCTGATCAGCCCTGTTTCCCCGCGCGCTGCCCGGCCTCGCGGGCCCCCTGTTTATTGATGCACCACCACAGCATCGCAGCGCTTTCATTCAGCCAAGCTTCTTAATCGAAAGGGTTTGGACAATGTCGGATTTTCAAAGAGAAGAAGTGGGGGAAAAAAATTAAAAGTAGCCAAGCAAAATAAAGTGCATGGTAAGAAACCTGAATGCTCTACAAAATATTTCCTGATGTCAACACTTCATTTCAATAGATTTTAAGACTCCCATTCATTCCCCAAAGAAGGTACTCTGAGCCTTTCCTTGGGCAACCTAACTCTACGATCACATTTTGAAATATTTGGGGAACGTGTCGCTTAAAACACACACACACACACACACACACACACACACACTTTGGGAAAGTTTATTGTTTTTTGTTCCATATAGATATGTCTCAACTATGTGGAGCTATATAAGCCAGAATACAAAGAAACTTACCCCCTCCCCCAAAAATGTTGTGCCCCTCTGTTTTAAACATACATTTATATAACTTGTCATTTCATAAAAATAAATTAAGTATTATATGAGCCAAATGTTTCAATTCCACACAAGAGTGGTTTCTGGGACTCTTGGCAGAAAGCCACTATATTCATTTTTATTTCAAACACAATGTGAAGTCTTTAATTTTAATATACTTTGTAACTATAATGGTTATAAGGCATATACTGTATTAATTCATCCTCATCTTCTTCTGGTCCTAGTCGGATTTCACCGAGGAACAGAAAGATTTCATTGATTCCATGGATCTTCCTTAGTTTGAAGTATGGTGGAAGGAGGCGGGGCGCGGGGTGCAGGGGGGTGGGGGGGAGAAGTCAGCTCTGGGCACTCAGTGCCCTAAATGTTGCCCCTGGCTTCGGCTTATCATCCCCGGTCCCCGAGTTCAGGTGATGGCCGGGTAGAGAGGCCAGATGAGCAGTGGGAGGGGAGTGAGTGGAAGGCCCATCTGCGGCCTGGGCCTCTTCCCAGCTCCGAAGTCAGGGCACGTCCCCCAGGGTCACCTCTCAGCAGCCCCCTCCCCAGGGCGGAAAGGGGAGGAGTATCCTCGCTAAGTCCAGCCGATGGGAGCGGTTCTGTAAGTGCCCCATGTGGGGGCAGCGCGGTCGGGGCCAGAGTCCCCACAGCCCCCTTACCCTCTGGGGGGGCCACTAGCCAGCAGTCAGAGGACCAGCCCTGGCAGGAGCACTGGGCCATCCCGGCCCCTTTTAATCCGAGGTTGGCTGCCAGGAAAAAAAAGGAGAGGCTGATGCCCGCCCGGGAAGAGGCACCAGAGTGGCCAGGGGGACAGGAACACGTATGCAAATCTATTAATCCCCGGGGACGGTCCAGGTTTCCGAGCGACCTCAGCCGCAGAGTGGTATTTCTTCATTAAAGGGGCCGGTGGAGGGGGCGGCAGCGACAAGTCCCTTTCCTCCCCGCCGGTGACCGGTGACCGTCTTCCCAGGGACACCAGGACAGCGCGTCTGCAGCGCTCGGGGAGACTCGAGCTCTCCTCTTCCTCCGCCACACTTCTCTAATCAGAGAATTTCTTCCTGTGCCTTGTTTACTGTTGATATTTTCTGGCTGATTGGAGAGGAATGACATTTTGACAATTTACTGTAGCAGTAAGCACTGTACAAACAAAAGGTGCTGATGAAAACTGGAACCCATTATTATGTAAATGACGGCTGAGTAACACAGAATCTGTCTCCAGTCACCATCATTGAGACCAGTTTTACTCAATGATAATAATTTTCATGATTGCAGACTTCAGAGTGATCAGAAATATGCTTTAGCTGTTGCATTTATCTACTGCTGGTACTTGACCCTTAATTAAATTCTGAAACTTTTTTATATAATAAAGTAAAATACAGCTGACACTTCCGTTCAAACAAAGAGCCTCAAACACAGAGCTACCAAATAAGATAAAGGTATTTCAGGCTTACCTCGCCGTATTTATAGTAAACATGGATTGCACAGGGTATTTTGAAAGCGAGCTTAAAGTTTAAAATGCAGATGTGTGTTTTCAACTAATTTCAATTCTGTACTTGGGCGCTGCTCTTCTTAAACGAAGCTAAATCTCTGCAAGCTCATCTTGGACACGTCATAATAAAAAAATCTGTTTGAAAGACATGTAAATGCGCTCTGAAAATAAGTTCCGTGGATTCTTTAAATCATCCGTCTTAATATCTAGACTATTCAAAGCGAGTCTTCAAAACTATGCCACTTATTAAGATCCACACAGCTTGGGGAGCCGGCATTGCGTTTTGTAAAGGAGTATTTTCTTCATAAATTTGTTCTTGTCTTAAAAGGAGAAAGCCAAGGCAAATTTTAAAGCAGCATTTTGGCTTCAATGAAAAATTGATTGGCTAAAACAGATGTCAAAGTGAAAATACAAAGAGCCAGGCATTATGCAGGTATCAGCTGTTTTTTTTTTTTTTTTTTTTCTTTTTTTTTTTGAATGGCTGACAGGAGAAGACACTTTGGCTAATGTATTCTTATTCTCTTGAAATCCTGCTAATGCTCCAGAGCATTTATTTACCTTGGAGTTCCCTTACTCTTTCAGGGTTGTTGGGAGGGTGGGGGAGGATCTTCATTTTCTGAATATGTTAATAAGTAAAAGTCAGCTTCAAGGGGGCAATTGTATGAGCCTGTTTTTAATATTTCCTTAGATAGAACCCTTTCTAGCCAGGCGGCTCCCAGAGCCAATGAGCTAAGAAGGTAATTACTTAAGTGGATTTCACGAAGAGTAGAAAGATGATTGTGCCACATTAAATAACAATTGTGTCCTTAATGATGTGTTGGGACCATAATGCAAACATCCCTCCACCATCTCTGGCCCGGGCTCCAGTGTACCTTTCTAATGATTCCCGGGGCTTCTGTCCCCTTGCCACGACTCCGGGCTTTCAGAGCCTATGTAAACACCGAGTGAGCTGGTATATTTTTTTAGACTGCAGTGCCTGCAGCTGCGTGGTCATTGATAAATTGGCTATGAATTGCTGAAATACTTCATATGAATATAAACATTGTTGTAGCTTTGTAGCTTGGAAAAAGGAAGAAAGAAATGAACTTGACAGGGGAGACTGCGTGTCCAGAGCACAACCTTCCAGAGGGTTCGCTCTCTGTAAAGGCCCCGTTTACAGGAAAACCAGCATGATAGTCCCCAAAAAGTGTGAGGGGGACGGGAATGCAGTTTAAGAAACTGAAGAAAGTGTGGTTTTGAGTTTAGGCATTTCTGTGCTATAGCAGCAGGAAATAATATTGCAGCATATTAGGTTTGCTTCCTTTGGAATACAGAGTGTTCTGAGCATCTGTATCCACCCCACTTTGTGTAGAGACACCAAAGAAAGGCCACCTTAATAAATATATCCAATAGCTGAATTAGGATTCACACGAGATGCTACCTAGCCCTAGAGGAAAAATTTTCACAGTGATGCAAACTTGAGAAAGAGAGAGAGAGAGAGAGAGAGAGAAACATGAAAAGGATAATTAGCCCATGGCTATAAATTTTCTTGACTGCTCTTGGATGCTATTATAATGACTATTTCCCCTATAGCCCATAATAGTATCTCTTTGCAGATATGCACATTGAATCTTTACAAGATCATTTATTTCCTGATGTTAAAATTAATAAATCTGATTTCAAATGATATGATTCAAACAAAAGGCACAAAATGCAATAAACAATTCAAGCGTGGAGAAAGTACTTTGCACTAAATCCTCTTTGACTGGCAATGTACCCATTTCGTAGACCGAAGAAATAAGATCCTCAAGGCCAGGAAATCTGAAACTCCGAATATATTGTGAGGGTTGAAGTGAGCAAATCTCTTCCCTCTTACCATTTGTGTTTGTTGTTCGTTTTATTCAAGGAACGAAGACATGTGAATGAGAACAGATTATTGAAATGGATACAGGAAAACTTTGATCTATAGCTCATGTTGAAGGACCCTTTAATTGTTCCTAGAGCAGACTTTAGAAGTAACTAGCACAAATTCAAATTCTGTGGTCATGAATGAAACACCTGTGATGTGCCAAGCATCTCACTTTGCAGATATAAGATCACTGCCCCTGAGCATGAGAAGAGAGAAGGCCACCGTTACAGGGTCCTGTGTAGGGATCCACCAGGCATTGCCTGCCTGTGCCCAGCTGTCTGTGACAAAGAATATCAGACCCCACAAGAAGCTGCATAAGTCCCTCACTTTCTCAGAGCCTGGATCTACCCAGGTCAGACTGACTCCAAAGCAAGACTTGTTTACAGCATGATATGATCCAATGAGTGAGACAGACCAGTCAATGCTGAAGTCCAGTTACAATAATAGAGCCTTGACCAAGCTCTGCAGGCAGCTGGAGAAGAAAACAATTCAACAAGACGAATGGTAACAGAGCCCACCACACATCTCCAACATCCTTTCCCAAACCAAATATGAAGCGTTCTATAAGCTTAGGTGAGCTGTATAAGCTGCTTATCAAGCTGTTCACACTGGGCACCTAGGAGTCTAGTTATCCAGCAAGTGTTTCTGGCTGAACTCTAAACAGTTCAGTATTTTGTGCCCATTTTACAGACAAGAGAAATAAAATGCATAAAATTATTTGCCTGAAGCTGTAAGTGGTCTATATAGCTGGAAATGGGAGAAAGGCCATAGATAATCCCATTGGTGGTTGTGGGTATCCTACCTTCCTATCCCGCCTTCCCTCATCACCACATTGGATTCTGAAGTAGACTTCCTGTGGTTTGTCTGCTGCAATCATTTCAGAGACATTCTCAGCGGGGAGGAGCTAAGTGTGATACATAATACACAAATTGCCCTGGAATACCTCAGATCCCCTTTTTCTTAAAGGGGAACTCCATCCAAATAATAGTAACTAATTATTTAAAGCTTTTTATGGGCCACACTCTTCCAAGGGTTTGATATATATTAACTTCTCAAAATGACCTTACAAGTTAGGTATTATTATATTCATACCCGATTTACAGATGAGGAAACAAGCCATCAGGATGAGTGTGTAGCATGAGGCCATGTAGCTGGAGAGAAGAGGGTCAAGAGCCGACCCAGGATGGCTTTCCTGAGCCTAGACCACTAAATCACACTGCTTCCAGCAAAAGCAATGAAGGCCGGTCAGAGTGAACCATTTCAGACCGTGGGCAGCATGGAGGTTACAAACGTCGATTAGAAAAACTCTATTCTGAATGGGCAGAAGTATATACTCCTTGTAATACATCCTATCTGGGTACTTTTATTTTCTTATGATGTGTATATAGAATTCAAGCTAATGTCCACAAAATTTACCTCCTACCCTCAGACTGAAATACAATAAAATACAGACCTGATTCCAGTGACATCTACACTTGTACATATTTATAATGTGTTTCTGTATAATAGCTAAATTCATCATCTAACATTTTGATGCCAATGAGCCAATTCATATGAAAGGCCTTTGCAAAAAAATTCATTCTCAAAGCACTTCAGGAAGAGATATGAAAGTAATGATAAAATATCAGAGGAAGATATAAAATGATTTGGGGTGAAGTTATAAATGATAGTGTTCGCTCAAAATATTTGAGATTAGCAAACTTTTCCATCCTGAGGTGATTTCTTAATTTCTCCTAAAGTGCTACCCAGTTTTCTTAGTCAGTGTTGGGGGCTGGCCCAGTGTCCCTTGCAGTTTCCAGGGCAAGCGACCATGTTCTTTCTCCTTCTCCGCCAAAGAGGAAGCATGGCCTTTTTCCTCTTTCCCACAAAGCCCCTCAGACCAAGAGATACTGTGAAGATCATCCCTTGCCGTCAGGAGCTGGCTGGTCACTAGCTCCTCTGTGCCCTCGGTCCCTTACAGTGGTATACAGAACTTTCCTGATAAAAGCACAGCATCCAAATGATGCTGTCTGTTCACATATGACTGAGGGTTGTTATATACACATATATATTTTAATACATATTTAATGAGGTGCCACTATGTACCCAACATTGTGCACTCATTGGCTCTCCCTGGAACATGCATGGAGATTGCAGTGCAGCCCTCTTTCTGAATACAGAGTGAGAGACCCTCACTGGCCTGAGGCTCCCTTAAGGCTTATATGACGATGCACCTGCTCAAGATGCAAACAGGGGCCCTGAACTACATCTAAGCCATTTTCCTTTCTTACACAATGGTGTTCTCTATTTGGGTTCCCAGAAGCAGGCCCATAGATGGAGCTTATGGTGTGTGTGTGTGTGTGTGTGTGTGTGTGTGAGTTGGGGTGGGAGGGTCTAAAGGGACCAGCAGGTGGGAAGGAAGGGAATATAGCTGGACTAGGCAAATGGAGAGGCTGGGCTGCCTTGAAGTGTCCACAAACTCCCAGCTGACCTTGGGGAGCTCCGAAGCTAGAATGGTCCTTCAGAGTTGTCCCCAAGGTGGAGCACAGGGGTCGGGCTTTTTAAATCCTCCATCAACTGACCATAGATATGGGATGTCCCAGAAAGAGGTGTGACCTTGGGCAAAACAGCTCTCTCCAGCCAAGGAGATTTCAAGAAAGGCTGACAGTTGAGTGCCATCTGCTGCTACCATGCCCAGCTGGCCGAATGAGGGCTACAGAATGCACACGATAATGTCACTAGACTCTCCATATCTTAAGCCTGGAATCCTGTGCTAGCTATATCATTTAATGGGAAGCAAATGGTGTCCAGACAATTAGTAATTCTCAGAGGCATCAAGTCCGTTTCTGCTCACTATAGGGATCACTCCTACAATGCCCCAGACGGCAGGTCATCTAGCTTCTATTTGGACACCTCTACTCTAGGGACAGGAGCTCATTGTTGGGAAGCTTTAGTTATTACACGGTTTTCCCCAATACTGAGCCAAATCTTCCAGGTAGAAATTGCTCTTTAATAACAGCAATCATACTGACAATTATTGGCAGAGTAGTGAAACTAGGAGAAGAGTGTTTGTGCAAATCCTTTTGGACCAAAGACTGAAATAATGGAGTAGGTATTCATTTTTTTTAACTTATTCTACAGCCTCTTCTCCACGGAATAGTCAGAGTGATCTCTGTTAAATAAAGATCAGATTAGTGCTATTCTATGCTCAAACTCCTCTCCTTGGGCCTTCCCCTGGCCTTGCCTTGGCCTACAAGTCCTCACTTCCAGAACCTGACCATGGCTCAGTCCTCACCTCCTCCCTAACACCCTCCCCCCAGCCACTGCTCTTTCTACTGTTCTGCAGACACTCCCACCTCATTCTGCTTCAGGCCTTTGTACTTGCTGGGACGTCTGCCCTGAATGCGCATCCCTCAGACTTTTGCAAGGCTTCATTCAAATGCCAACTTCTCAGAAAGGCTTCCTGACACACCCCTTCTCAGAAGAGCTCCTCACCCTCACGACCCTCTCATTCTGCTTGCTTTCTCTTCATAGCCCTTACTAATTCCTAGTGTGTGTTGAAGTTTTGTTCACCACTATATCTCTAAGCTCCTCGAACAGTTCCTGGCATAGAGGAGCATTAAGTAAATATTTGTTGAGTGTGAACATAAATGGATAAAATCAATGAACAAATAGAACCTTGCCCAAAAGTTATGGATAATGCAGTTGGTCCATTACTGACATTTTCAAGGAAAGGCTAAGAATAAATCTCAACTAAAGGAAAGCCATTCAATAAACAAGGATACAAATGTTTACTCTACTGAGTTACAGCCAAAGAGAAGAGAATTGCTATCACACTTCATATATAGGTACCATATTGTGAATTCCTTCAAGCCAGGGACCAGGCTTCGTTCCTGTTTTCCCCCTAAAGCTCCTAGCATGGTACCTTGAATGTAATAAGCACCTACTAAATGTTTATTGAATTTCATTAATTTAGCATATCAATAAACCTTGTCATTAACACCAAGGCTTTGGTCACCTGATGCTGTCATGAACTAACAGAGAAGGTTAGCCTGTTTCAAGAATCATTATATTTTTTCTTCATCATCTTTAATAGCATTAGACCAGTGCACTAATTTTCTTCAATATGTTTGTAGATGTAGAGTTAGGAAAAACATTAAATATTGCATTGCTATTTAAGAGAATTTGCTAACTTTCAGAGGAATGAAAGGCCCATTCAGTGGAACTCAGAAGGACTAGCCCATAAACAACATTTACGGAGTGGGCCATGCACTCAGCCCCGCAGTGGGCAGAGGTGCTGTCTTAATGATCCAGAGGAATGCTCAGGACACACTTCGCTGTTGGAGGGAGGTTGTGTGGAGAGTTTGGCTGGGGTCCTTTATTTTAGTTTGGTAAACCACCCATTCTGCCTCCTTATGAGAAATTGGTACCGTGTCTTGAAGCAAATAAATGACTGACCTTGATTCTTCTCCTTTAGGATACATGCTTCCCCAGGAATGCCAGGAGAAGCGAGTCCTTTAGCCTTTCCTGGAATCCCGCCCACCACAACTTTGGGATATGCTGGCAGGGAGGGTGGCTGGTCGATAATGGTGGGAGTCTCACTTGGCAGAGAGGTACTAACGTGGACAATCTTACTGATATTGTAAGCACTCCACCTCCACTCAAACACAAACCAAATGTCACCATGTCTGGGCCAAATCTCCCATCACCAACAGTTTGGAAGGAAATGAAAAGAGGAGGGAAACAGAAGAGACAGGAAGAGCAGAACAGAGCAGGAGCGACACAAGTGACAGCATCAGGACACCTGGGTGTCCTGTTCCTTTGTACAGCTATGATCCATGTTAAGGAGACATTTTTTTAATGATCTCTTTTTTATGGTAATAAAAGTAACCCATTCCTTTTTTTTTTTTTTTTTTTTTAGTTTAGGCAGTATGTTTATGCACATAAAGTTTGGATAAAACCACTTACAATCCTACCACATGCAGATCTGTGCTTGTTAATCTTTTTACAAGCATAAATATATTTTCTCTATAGAACATAGTTAACGTCTATTAACTAATAATTTACTGTTAACCATTTAAGAATTCTGCAGTTCTACAGTATTCCAGAAAGGAAGCAATCACTTTACCATGGCGTTGCTATATATAGTCTTTGGTCCATTCATTCAACAAATACTTTTTACGTACCTACTACGTTCCAAGAAATAGTCTACAAGCTCGTGGTACAGAATGAAAGACATTGTCCTTGTCCTCAGGCAGGTCAAAGTGAGACAAGAAAGTAATTACAGTTCAGTGAATTATAATTCAGTGTGTAGGTGCATCTTGCCTTAGCCAGAGACTGAGATTTTCAAAAGACATGATAAATGAATTCGGTATTGATGAGTAGGAGGCAGTTAATAGGAAAAGAAGTTAGGGGGAGGGGACCTGGATGTGCAAAGACATGGATTTGAGAGTAAACATCGTACATTTGAGGAATAGCCAGGAGATCAGAGGAGCAGGAGGAGAGGAGGCAGAAAACAAGTAGGGGACGTAAGGAATGGATCATGCTAAAGAATTTGGAGCTTGTCAGGCATGTGACTCAGGAGGATTCTTACAAGCCCAGATTGGCATTTACTAAGATGACTCTGAGTGCAGTGAGAAGCATGCACTGGGAATCCTGGACACATGGCCAGCAGTGAAGGGCTTCCCTGACCTGAGCCCAGGGGGTAAGAAGCTGCTGGAGAACCCAGGAAAGAGGGCAGCATGCTGGGATCCATGAGGAAAAGGTGGGTGAGACAGGGGTTAGTGCCAGGTGACAAGGCAGCAGGTGAGACATAGTAGCTGGGAGTCAGCCTTCTGGGGGTAAGGACTGTCAAAGGTTGGGGTGCCCAAGCACCAGGCTCAGTAGAGAACCATCCAGCCAAGTAAGGAAAAGGAATTGAGACTTAGTCAAGTGAACTATACTCTATGACAGGAATTAGAGAAAAAGTTGGGGCTGGGTGGTTATGCAGGTGTTTGAGGCACAATTCAAGACAAACGGAACACCAGGCTTATTATGGTAATGAGACCATTTTCCACCTTCTTGATTCCCTTCGCAAAATGTCCACCTTTGGAAAAAAAACTACTGCTCAAATGCTGTGGCCTCAGGTTTTCTGAGTATCACTACTCACATCTTGCCTAAATCTAGCAAAGGAACCCTAATTCTCTCTTTCCCTCTGTATGTATATAAGTGTGTGCACATGCTGTGTGGGTGTCTCTCTCTCATACACACACCCCCTCAAAGCTGCTTTCTCTTTTCCCCTATGCTGCCAATTCTTATCTAGATTTCATAGGAAATTATCTCTTTCTATTCTCTTTCATTCTTTGTTTCTCTTCTACTCCATACAGGAGTCTTAGCCCTTTTTTCCTGGAAAAAGACCTGCCATGATATGTCTGAAGGGAAGGCTAAGGTGGGAGAGGATGTAAGTTTGGAATAGTATTTAGAAATATTGTAATTGAAACTTTGCTTCAGAATACACACACACACACACACACACACACACTCCTCCATCTGCAACCTCATCTTTTAAATTAAATCTACATTTCCGCAAGCATTAGCATTCTAAACCAAACCTTTGAAAAGATTTTCTTAGTTAATGTTATCACCCTCTCTCATTTTTCTATTTGGTTTAATTTACTGGCATGGCAACAATGCTGATATTTGGCTTATTATTTAAAGTATGTAGCTTTTTAGCCAGTTGCAGTTATAAGTTAGATCTAGAGTACAATAACTATCTGTACTACATTCTTGGGATGAAGTGTATGCTGGGACCCCAAGCAACAGACTTCAAAGTAGCATGTAGCAGTTACCTGCTCATAACTTGAAACTTTCTAAATAGAGGCAGATAGTAAATATATCTAGATAGAACTTTTGATGTACAATGTAATTGTGTTGTAGCTAAAGATAATGTCCCAAAGCAGGGTGAATGAGCACATTTCTGAATTATCCATATGCTTAACATCAATTGCAAAAATCTAATTATTGGTTGGAAAAAACCTTATGTCTCAGTCAGAAAAATTTCTATATGGACCTCATTTGATAAATTTGGATTCCTCCAATGAATGGCAAGATCTACCAAAGTCAAGTAAACTTCTGATTTCCAAACATAATTTTTTCCCAAACATAATTTTATTTGCTAATCGCCACTTGTCAACGGTGGAGTATCTTTAAGCCAAACCAAATCTTACAAACAAAAATCAGAAGAAAGCATAATTAATCAAATTGCGAACTTGTTCTTTCCTGCCATAAGCTAATCTTGAGGCATAAATATTATAAGCAGTAATTTAGAAAAACATGTCCCAAAATATATTCAAGAAAAGATTAATGTCCCCATAAGATGTTGACAGTCATTCTATTTTTTTTAAAAAAATGTCAGTTGGGCATGCAGAGTTAATCACAGTCAAACAGGCTGCTTTGCTGTAGAGCTTCTCAGAGGCTTTACTATGCTGACACGCGCTCTGAACTTCTAAGGAGGGGCATTATTTCGAAAACTTATTTGTGACTCAGCAACTGGTAGTAGAGCTTTATAACTCACCTGGCAGGGAGCTAAGGCCCAGCATGAGAAGACCTTTCAAAATGAGTGAGAATCCTGGTTGTTTCCAACTGAACTTCCCACCTGAAATTGGCCTCAGGATATCCAGGGACCCAAGAGGGACTTGGTACAACTTTGTCACTAATGCAAATCTGAGAAATAAGGGACAGAACAGTCACTATATCCATGCCTTTTAAATCAATTTAAGGGAAAGGAGAGAAAAATTAAGAAAAGTTTCCCAGAGCTGCCATTAAAAAAAAAAAAAAAAAAAATGTGTTCCAGGAGGGTGAGGGCAAGCAGGGGGGTCTCTACAGCATCACAGGTAAGCTGAAGAGCCTTACCTCACTACCCACTGGCAAACATTAATACCCACGTGTTCGTGGACATCCTGGAAGGATGGGTCAATTGAATCACAATGGTGGAAATCTCCGTGAACATTCAGTGCAAACTGTCACCGGGAGTGGCCTTTCCCTCTGAAAGCTAAGCCCTTATCACTCCACAATGAGGGCACTTTACATTTGGAATCAATATTTAATTCACTGATGCTAACCCTGAAAGCTGAAAGTACTGTCAGAGATGGCAAGGGGACTCTAAATTTATGTTTTAATTAGTTGGCCATTTCATCAAAAGGTAGACACGGTGTCTGTGGTTTAGAACTTTGAAATAAGCCCTATATGAGGAAAAAAAAAATGCCAGGCACATAGAGCCCATTCATGCATATGTTTATGGTTTCTCTACCTGTGAAAGGGAAAGATTTTGTGAAGGTGTATTATGGAGGAAATTTACACAGATTTCTTGTTCATCAAATTCAACTAGTGCACATTTTACTCAGCAGAACATGAACTTGGGGTGTGGCCACTTAAATTTGGTGGTGGGGGGGTGGAGCAGGGATGTTTTTGGCATGCAGATTTTTCTGAATTGTTAAATGAAAATACCACATACCTGGGGGAGAAAGTTTGCAGAGCAAATTTCTTGGCATCATTTTTTTTAAGTATGTCAACTCAAGCACTGTGA
Source organism: Canis lupus familiaris (assembly GCF_011100685.1). Taxonomy (NCBI): domain Eukaryota; kingdom Metazoa; phylum Chordata; class Mammalia; order Carnivora; family Canidae; genus Canis; species Canis lupus. The sequence goes on along the minus strand of NC_049231.1, from coordinate 39,869,667 downwards.
ATTAAACTTTAAAAGACAGCACTTGTTGGAAAGGAAGTCAGAAGCTGTCGCTAATGATGACACACGCACTAAATGGTTTTCTGGTGCTTTATAACCATGATTCAGTGAAATCAGGGAGCTTCTTCGTATCACCAAAACCTTGACTTCTCAATGCCAAAGCTGGGGAAGAGAAGTGAACCATGGCCTCGGTCCTCCTCAGTGGAACCCTTGGATTGGCCAATGGGCAAGGAACACAGCCCCGGCTAACCTGGTCACGCACCCAGTCTACAATATAACCAGCCTCAGGACAGATGTTCCAGGGAAAGTGGAAGGTCATTAACAGTTTCATCCCCATTATCGTAGGCGCAAAGCCCATCCTTACGATGCACTCTGCTCTAAGAGGGCTAGGAAGCCAGTATCTTTCATAGTAATGACTTCCAGTTTACAGCGTTCATTTGTTATATTTCCTCAATAGCTGTTGTGTTGAGATTAACTGCATAAATGGTCTGCAGCTGTCTGTTATGAATTAAGGGAGTTTAATCAAAGTATTTCTAATGTACAGCATAATGATAATACATGGGGGAAGTACTATTTAAGAGATAATGATGGCTTCAGAAGATCACTGTTGTAATGTTTAGTGCATATGCCTTCAGCATTGAATTTGTTGTTGTTCTGAATATGCTTTAATGGATCACTGAAAAGCTGCCTAATGCGGGATTGTTTGATGGGGCTGACAGAGCTGGAATTAGCCCATTGCTGTTTACTGCATACAGCCATTAAGATTAATTGCTGCCAGATAATTTTGACTGTTTTTATCTTCTGGAAAAAGTGTCACTAATGGGTTTATAAATTGGTTCACTATTACTAATAGTAAGGCCAGTGTAACAGGATAGAATGTCAGCTAATTCTAAAGATAAAGGTAAAAAAGTATAAAGTACTATATGGCTTGCTAGTTTTAAGGGATACTGTTATCTAATAACAGACACGCTGATATATGATGCTCATTAATGCTATTTCCTGAGCTTTGGGTTGAACCTAATAGATGCTAATAAAGTCTTATTTGATGTCCCATTAAAAAGCTCAATCTGTTTTCTACATTAATGCCCAGTGTTGTTTATCACATCTTTGATGACTAAAACCCAAATTCCAATCTGTTCCCAAACCATGCTTTTTCTGAAACCGAAAGTCTTTACACCTATTTTTGTTTTTATATATGTGAAATTTATACAAACAAGCCACAGAAGGAATGAAGAAAGTTTATGTATTTGCAATCATTATAAACAGTGTGGAGGTTAGCTATGAAAGTTCACAATCTGGACATTTTTATATAATGTCTAGGCAAGCCTCTAGAGACAGTGTGTTGCCATTCTGGCTATTGTTTAGGGATTTTTTTTGCAACTGAGTACAACTTTGAAAGTATAGGTAATTGTACTTAGTGGTGATTAAAAAAAAGTCACATACCTAACATGATAGTATTGAAAAGTTCTAAGCACATTTTTCTAAGGAAACTTAAATGGATATAATTATTTTTAACTACAATTATCTCTAGAAGATTATCCACAAAATGGTCATCACCATGAACTAACCAACCTAGCTTCCCACATTGGTTTGTAGAGGTTAACACATTAAGTCTGCGTTTTACCAGTTTGCCACAATTTATAATAAAATCCCCTAAGCACAGAGTTTGAAATGCATTCCTTATTTCTAAGAGTGTTGAAAATCGATGGAAAAAAATATGAACCAGATAGACAGACAGTGAATATTTAACTATGATGAAGAAACCAATAATTCATGAGAGGTGAAGTTGTTCTTCCCTCAAGAATGAATAGTGTAAATTATGAAATATTTCTTTTGTGAAGCCAAAAGCATATTTATATCTTTCAACTACTTGTTTTACACTGCACTTAAAAGTTTTACATTTAAAACTACTTGAACTCCTCAGGTATATATAACATATGACAGATTATTTTTCTTCCCTTTTCCTAGTGATGTTGGTGGAAGAGAAAGGAACAAAAACTACATATTCTTTTTTTAAAGATATTATTTATTCATTTGAGAGAGCGCATACACCAAGCATGAGGAGCAGCAGAGGGAGAAGGAGAAGCTGGCTCCCTGAGGCGGGACTCGATCCCAGGACCCTGGGATCATGACCTGAGCCGAAGGCAGATGCTTAACTGACTGAACCACCAGACCCCGCAAAACTACATATTCTAAGCGATATTCTTAGAATAATTCTTAAAGAATTATTCTTAGAATAAGAAGTGAAGGCTCACGTAAATTTAAGAAAGCCATCCTCCTGGTTTTTCCAACCTGGCTCTAAAGTAAGGGATGGTCAGATACTGAATTTGGGCAATATTTTGTTTCTCTTTCATATTTTCAGTATTTAACTTATGTTGAATATTTAACATAAAATAATATGTGCACTGCCTGGATAAAAAAAGTAGTGTGGGTGTGTTTGCAATTCTTTAGGAGGAAGGTCTTTCTGTTGAGCTGCTCAAGTCACATGATGCTGGGTCACCGGGCAGCTGGTGAGTGAGAAGTAGAACCTGAGTCCCCCAGGCTGTAGCAAAGCCCTGGCTCTGGGGGCCGCAGTGAAATAGGACAGTACCCAGGTTTTATCAGTAGTGTTTTAGAACAGAGAGCTCCCTTGTAAACTTGTTGTATCTGGTCATAGATCCTACCTAAGTATAAAGACAACACCCCCCGCCCCCCTGGAGAAAACTAGTAGTTTCATTGTATCTGTTTCCACCTCTGGATGGTCTCCCTCACCCCCTCCTGAAGTAGGAAATATTGTTGGAGCATCTTTACCAACATAGGCTGCAGTCCTCAGAATAGGGGAAATGTTGCAAGGCATCGTTGTGGTTACAGATTTGGGGGGGGGGGGGAGGAAAGTGTATTTAAGTTTCCCCCCAGTTGTAGTCTCCTCGGGGACAGAAGTGTCTTGGCTTGAGCCACCTTTGCAAAAACAATCACAGCCACCCTCCCCCTTCATTCAAGCATAAAGCTGTGTTATTTCCTCACCTCCTAGATGCTTTACATCTAGGTGGTTTAAAAAAATCCAAAACAACCCTGATTGTACTCAGTCGAGAAACCAGGAAACCAAATATTACAAGAGGGTTTCCCTTCCCCGTGCAGTGTCACCGGAGGAGGCTGAGCGGTTGAAACGGGAGGAGCGGGGCGGGGAGGAAGGGAATCGCGCTCTGAACCCATGTGCGCACCGGAGCAGAGGGGCACCGGGGCTCTAACGATCGGAAAATGATGCAGCTCCAGGCAAATCCCAGAGCTTAAAACTCCATTCGTACATTCGCGCGACTTGGCGACAGAGAGGACAGTGGCACCAGCAGGTGCTTTAGGACTAGTCACAATGCGGAGATTTAACAAGGATCCTGGAACCGTTAGGCGCACCGTGTCTGCTGCAGGGAAGTAGCTGCATGTGCGGCATCCCCTTGACATCTGCCTCATTTCAATAATTTCCAGCCATTGAACCTCTGTCTGGATGAGCATTAGGAAACAGAGGCATGTTAGGATACTAATTTGAGTCTCTCTCCAGTTCGAGTTTCATGCTGGTGCTTATGGCTCAGTTGACGATTTTGAGGTCTGCGGCTTTCCATCCCTAAGACTAGACACGTCCCCACAGTATGTATCTCCCCGTATCTCAAGATGACAGGAGAGCCGTGGTGTCTTCCTCTTCCCGCTGTCAACTGTTAGCATTTACTGAGGGATGCAGACACCTCTCGGTGAAGAGGCCAGCTGAGACTGAGAGCCTCATTCATCGGAGGCTGTGTAGAGGTGGCCTGAAGTCTCTCCCAGGTGAGGAAATGCCCCTCAGTTATTACTTACCTGGATTTGAAACTGTGACCTTCTGGTCTGCTCCAGGCAAAGAACGAGAGTGCTCTGCAATTGATTTGCCAAAAGATACCACGAGCTGCTCCGAGTGGTCTGGAAGGAGTGGAACGTCTCACCTGCAGCTGAGACTAACCTTGGCATCTATCAGCTTGGCCAGTGCTTGGGTAGGAAACGTGTAGGGAGAAGAGCTGGTAGGAGTGAGTCAGATGAAGAGGCCAGACCAGGACCCTTAACACCTGCTTCAGTGTGGCCTCTCATTGCCCCCAAATCCATTCTTTGCCTCAGTGTGATCGATCCATTCGGAAGAATCTTGAATACTCACAGTCATCCTGCTTACCAATCTGTATTCACTAATGTCAGAGATCGGTCCATGTGATTCCCGAGCTTATTACATGGACAAGTTTCCCCAATGCTACTGGGCCTCTTCCTCAGGTCTCCTTTTCCTGACTACTGACTACTAACTCAATTTAAGATTACATTCTCTGATCCTTTACTTTCATTGCATTCACCCTGCAAAACTCATCCCCTTCACATTCTAGGATGTCTGGAGTCATGGAGGGCATTCCAAGACTGGGCATAAGATATGTTTGATGCTGTCTCTTTAATATGACTTGGTCCTTATTTGATCTGTGAAACTCCCTAGCATCCTCTCATGGTTATTGGGACCCAGGCATGGAGGGTCGGAACCTGCGTACATATTAATTGTCTGGCATTGCAGGGCTTTTCTCTCACCTGCATTCAGGCTGCCAACTCTGCGGTATGGTATTCAGTGCTTCACTGCATCACTGAGAAAAGAAATGGTAAATTAAGTAGATTTAAAAATTGCCCATTGAACTCACATCATTAAATAATTCTATAAGAAATTCATAAGCAGAGACACGTAGAAAGATTAAAATGCTATAAATTATGTGGGGGGAGTAGAGGGATATACACTTATTTTGCCCTTTGTTCTGGCCACAAAGCACCCACAGCTAGGCATCATTCTGCCCATGGCTTAACAATAAGTACCTGAAAGGAAGCATGACCCCTGAGTGCCCCCAAAAGGGGGATTACTGTAACAGCATTTAACCCATCTCTAGGAACTGACTTAACACCTCTGCGTCACTCGAGTTACACTTGTCCCAATCAGGCGATAAAGTTTCTATTTTTCCCTCTCACATTGTCTTTCTTGGTGCTTTGTCCTCCTCAATCCTCTCCTATCCAGCAGCAAGACAGTGGGAAAGAAATCATACTTATCTTGCATATAAGGCACTTTCTCCTCATTCACCCAGAAGGCTTCAGAAAGTTCTGTCCACACGTGGTCATTGGTATTTTTTTCTTCCATTATTGTAGGTCATTCCATCCTATCCCTTGGACAAGTGTTCATCCTAATTATGCTCACTTATTCTGTTTCTACTTGGTCTGTAAACTTCATGCAGGCAAGGACAGTTCTATTTTCAGACCATTGTACCTCAGTTCCTCAAACAGTGCTTGGTCCCAAAGCAGGGCCCTAGTTCTCCACAGCTGTGTCAAAGCTCTCCAAAATGTAGTTGCTTAAAGCAACAACAATTATCTTATTATCTTTCACTGGCTCTATGGGTCAGGAATTAACACCCCTGCCTAATTCCTAACCATGGTTCTCCATGGTTCTGCCCACGGTTCTGCCTCAAGCTCTCCTCTCCTATGCAGGTGCAGGAGGTCTAACAGCCAAGGAGGGGCTTTCTGAGCATCTTTTTCATTTACATTGAGAGGTCTCAGGGCCTCTCGATGTGGTCTCTCTTTGGCTAGTTGGGCTTCCTTATAGCATGGCTGTCTCAGGACAGGAGGATGACTAAATGACAATTGAAGACCCAGTATTCTGTGGGGCGCCTGGGTGGCTCAGTCGCTTAAGTATCTGATTCTTGATTGTGCTCAGGTCATGATCTCAGGGTCACAGGCTGGAGCTTGACATCAGGCTTCACATTCAGCTCAGAGTCTGCTCCAGATCTCCCTCCTCCCTCCTCTGTCGCTCCGCCTGCCTGCTCTCTCTCTAAAATAAACAAATGAAAAAAATTTTACTGACTTAGTGCTTTTTATTTTTTCTTAAATTTTATTTATTTTTTATTGATGATGGTATTTTTTAAATTTAAATTCAATTAATTAAAAATAAACACACATATTGTGATTTTTTAAAAGATTTTATTTATTTATTTGAGAGAGAGAACAGAAGCAGTGGGGGAGAGGCAGAGGGAGAAGTCAACTCCCCGCTAAGCAGGGAGCCCAAAGTGAGGTTCAATCTTGGACCCTGGGATCCAGACCTGAGCCAAAGGCAAACACCTAACCAACTGAGCCACCAAGGCACCCTCAATAAAATCTTGAAACAAAAAAAGACTGAGTCTTCCAACAGAAAGGCAGAAGCTATGAAGACCCTTCTGATCTAGGCACAGTAGTCACACAGTATCATTTCCACTGCATTTTCTTAGGTACAAGGGAGTCCCAAGCTTATCCAGATTCTAGGAGAGGGGAATTAGACTACTTCCATTGAAAGTGTGGTAAGGTTCTAGAAGAGTATTGGGAAATGTTGTGGCCATACTTGGAAAGTATAATCTGCTACAGAGAGTGCCCAAGTATTGTTTGCGAAACAAGTAAATAAATATTTTCTGAATGACTTCTCAGTCTCTCCTACTAGAGATTTCCTCTGACAGCAATTTTCAAAGGACTATATTTTCATTCCAATATTTCAAGATCTCCACTAGAAACTGCATCCTATTTGCAAATGACCCTTTGTATTTTTCTAATTTAGCTCTTCTATAGATTATCTTCATTAAACATTGGTTCTCAATCTTCTCTTCAGTCTAGGTGCTTTCTCCATCCAATTTCTCTATATTTTGTGGAGTTTCTATCATTTATCTTAAGGAAGAGTCTAGAAAATCCAATACATCCCCCTCACCTCAGCAGTATATCTCACTCTACTCACACTTTAATGAAAATCACTTAAGAAACGCCTGGGTGGCTCAGGGGTTGAGTGTCTGTTTTTGGCTCAGGGCATGATCCTGGGGTCCTGGGATCAAGTCCTGCATCGGGCTCCCTGCATGGAGCCTGCTTCTCCCTCTGCCTGTGTCTCTGTCTCTGTCTCTCTCTGTCTCTCATGAATAAATAAATAAATCTTTAAAAAAAGAAAAGAAAATCACTTAAATGTTTTATAAATTTCCTCTTGGTTCATAATTCTCAGGCTTCTCTTTTCATGCTTGACCTCTCCCAGGACATCCAATTGGTATCTCTGTTTATGTTTCCATAAGCTAACTAAACACAATTAATTAATTAATTCAAATTTAGCATAGCTGCACTAACTGATATTCTATATGTTTCTCTTCTTTATCCACTTCTCAAAGAAGACTGCTATGAGTAAGGATTGTTTGAGTTCTTGTACACCCAAGTTTGTAGCACTATTATACACAACAGCCAAAAACTAAAAGCAACCGAAATGTCCATCGATGAATGAATAAACAAAATGTGGTGTGTACATACAATGGAATTTTATGTGGCCTTAGAAAGAAAGGGAATTCCAACATTTAGGATATGGATGAAGCTTGAGGACATTACGCTAAGCCAGTCACAAAAGGGCAAAGACTGTATGATTTCACTTATAAAAGGTTCCTAAAATAGTCAAATTCATTGAGCCAGAAAGTAGAATGGTGAGTTAGTGTTTAATGGGGATGGAGTTTCAGTTTTGCAAGATGAAACAGTTCAAGAGATAGATGGTGGTGAGAGTTGCATGACAATGTAAAAGTGCTTAATACCACTGAACTGTACACTCAAAAGTAGGATAGAAAATGTCATGTTATGTGTAATTGAACATACCTTAAAAATATATTTCTAAAGAATTGTTCAATTTCTTTACATTTTCCTGATCAAGATTTCATAAACCATATGCTTCTCTCAGCTTTTGTTTCTGGGAAAAAATACACAGGAAGTCCCCTCGGCTCTCTGTTTCAGGTCCATTTTGTTAAAAACCACCTATTCTAAAAGAGGAACCTGTCAATTTAATAAAAGTGTTTTCTGAAAGTATGATGGGTAATCTTCAGCACCTTTAGATAAGGACGTGGATACAAGTGATCTACCCAGGAGTAATGGCAGAAGAAGTGGTAGCATTGTGGGAAGTGAAGAAAGGTAATTCAGGGGGTACTCATGAGCAGGAGAATGCTGTAGGCATCTGAACTCAGATTTGCTGGAGTTCTCTGGTAATCTATGTAGAATATGCCTCAGAGCTATCCCTTGTCATCCCTCTGGTCCTTCATGCTGTTTCCAACACTTAGAGGGTTTCAATCTCCTATTTGGGTCTCTGCCCTCCCAACATCTGAGTAGACACTTTCTTTATTAAATAATCTCTGTTTGAAATACTCAGGATGAGACCAACTCAGTTAGTGCCAGCTCCTTCTCCACAGACATGCTGACCCTGATATCATCAACCCACTGAACCGATGACAGCATCCATCTCTCTGCAGACATCCTATAACATGAGAAAATTATTTACTTACTCTGCTTTATTTGTTCAATCTGCTGTGACTGGAGTTTTATTTTACCCCTAAAGAGTTCAAAAGACCATCTAAACAAGTTAGTCTAAAATGTTTACTGTACTTCACTTAATCATTTCTCTCCATCTATTTATTTATCTGTTTATTTTTAGCAGCACAGTAATAGACTATTCATTCTTTGGACAAGTATTTGCTTCCCAGTATGTCATATACTGTCCATCATGGAGTCAAGACTAAAAGAGAGATAGACATCCAAAGAGTTTATTTCTATTTCCAGTTCTTTTTGAAACAAACTGAGCTATTCTGTTCCATGTAAATTCACACTGTCTTGGACCTAAGGCATGTTCTTCTTGTGGTCAATTACTGGAGCACAAGGGCCAACCCAAAGCCACACAAGCACATTTAAGGCTTATATCACATTTACTAACATTCCATTGACCAATGCAAGTCATGTGGCCACACCCAACACGAATGGGGCTGGAAAGGGGTTCTGTCTGCAGTAAAAGGGGGAAAAGAGTGCTGAAAAATAATTGTCAAACTATAACATACATCAGAATTCCCTGGATGGTTTGTTAAACTGGATTGCAGGGCCCCATCACCAGGGTTTCTGATTTGGTAGATCTAGAGTGGCCCCTGATAGTTTGCATTTCTAACAAATTCCTTAGTGATGCTGATGCTGCTTGTCCAGAACCTACACTTTGAGAATCACTGATCTAAGCTATCACAGTAGCCCTGTAATATGCCATGCCATGTCTAAAGGAAAGGGGTGATGGGAGGGTGTGACATGCAAAGGGATGAAAACAAAAATGGTTAAATAGGTCTTAGGAATAGTGTCTGTGAGAAAATGCAAAAAGAATCTTGGTTTCATTAACCTAAAGAAGGGCAACTAGAAGAGAACTTTATAACACTGTTCAGGTATGCTCTGGGATATGAGCAGCTGTTTTTCTGAGGACAGGAAAAGAATTACAGTGCACCGGGGTGATTCAAGGTAGCCACGAGCAAAAATGGCCCATCTGCAAGGCTGTAGGCATGCACACTAAGGACTCTTCGAAAATCAGAATTAGATCACTTAAAACATGAATCTCTCCTATAATTATTTGACTTTTGTCCCAAATGGGAGCAAAATTAGAACTGTCTCCCAGGGTCACTTTGGCCCTGTAATTTGGATCTCAGGATGAGAGAAAGAACAATAAGGAAGGAGATAGAGGTTGCTCTCCGGAGGAAAGAATGCCTTCCTCATTTGTAAGCACAATTAGAGAGGCCACCAATAGGTTTTTCATAACAGCAAACATTTTGTAATTTTGCCATCACCCCCAACATGTGATGACCCTCATTCTGTGAGGGTGACCTTTGGAGGAGACTGAGAAAAGCATAGATACAAAAGTCAGAAGACTTGTCTCTGAATCTGGGTTTGCCATATTTTTGTTGACTGGTTAATTACCTTCATCTTTCTGAGTTTCAGGTCTCTTGTCTGTAAAATGAGGATAATAACACCAATAGCAATAGGGTGTTGCAAGGATCCAAAGAGCTAATAAAGAAAAAATTACTTTGCAAACCATAAAGTGCTATTGGGATACTGGTTTGGGGTGATCTGAGAAACAGCAAGGGACACAAGGGCTACCTGCCCATCACAGGTGGCTGTGTTTCTGCATTTGGAATTGCTAGTGTGTTAGTAGGGGCATGGTCTGTACTCTGGACCTCAGGAGATGAAAGTACAGTCAATGGGATTGTTAAGGCACATTATGAACATCAGTCGGTACAAGACCCTTCTCTTGTTTTATTATTTTCCCTCTAACTCTATTCTCAACCATCTCCCTCTACTCAACCCCCCCACATTTGGTAAATATCCCTGATATACCTAAGTCTTTGAAATGCAGTATTTTTATTTGTATGTGTATCACATTGTGCTTTAGATCTCACCCTGTGGGGCACCTCGGTAGCTCAGTGGTTGAGCATCTGCCTATGGCTCAGGTCATGATCCCAGGTCCTGGGATCAAGTCCCACACGAGCACCCCACAGGGAACCTGCTTCTCCCTCTGCTTATGTCTCTGCCTCTCTCTGTGTGTTTCTCATGAATAAATAAATAAAATCTAAAAAAACCCTCACCCAGTGTTTTACTCAACACCATGTTTTTTTCAATCTATCCATTTAACATTATGTATCTCAAGTGACTCCTATACCAGTAATTGTTTTTTAATTAGATTCTTGACATAGCTAATAAACTTTTTATTTTCCCAATTAAAGATATAGGACAAACAAATATCTACCATCTACTCTTCCTATCATTTCATCAAAAAAAAAGGCATTTTAGCATCAAAAGTTTCTCAAGGATAGACTCTCAAGCTAAACAAGAGCTTTTATGCTGAGTGCATTTAGATCACCTAGATGTGCTCTTGCCTGTGGACCAGTGAAGCTTTATCATGGGCTGGGAACAGGACAGCATTGGAGCTCAGCGAAAATTAGCTATAACTTTTAATTGTATGGTAATGCTGTAGACATTGCCAGCCCAGAGGTGGTTTCATGGGAAGCTCCAAAGGCCCCAGACTTAGAAATGTCCTGTGCTTTGTAGAATGCACTCCTATCACCACTTTTCAATTCTTAATAATTTATACACACAAGGCCCTGCATTTTCACTTTGCTCTGGGCCTCAGTTCTGGGTGGGTCAGTCTCTGTCACAAACCCTTACCACTGCCACTGGAGCACAAACACAGCTACAGATAACAGGGAAACAAATGGAGGTTGCCATGTTCCCATAAAACTTCATTTACAAAGAAGCAGGCTCGAACTGGCCCATGGCCACAGTTTGCGGACCCCTGGCTTAGAGCACAGACTACAGAGTAGACCAGTCTAGGTTCAAATCTTGATGCCAGGATCTGTGACTATTTGACCCTCGGTCACTTACTTAAATTTTTCTTAACATTACTTGCTGCCATTTGTAAAAGTGCGATAGTAACAGAGAGCTATCTCCTGGGGCTACTGCCAGAATTAAGTGAGATGATATACACAAGGTACAAACTTGCTGAAAGCAAAACTATTCTCATTTCCCTTCTTATTCTTATTTTCCTCTGGCAAGGGCTCTAGCCCTATTCTGATGCCAGGTTATTTACATATTCCAACTCTTCCACCACTCTAAGAACTTTCCAGAATATGTAGCAGGGGAAAGTGGAAGACTGTATTTGTTCCCCTTTTCCTCCTTTTCAAAGTGGACTTTTTTAGCTAAAATGAGCAACTGTTTTCCATAAACCAGAACACAGCCCACAAGCCATTGCTGCTAACTCTACATGATCCTTCATACAGGGTTCCAGAATTTTAGTGTCATGATGTGAAGTCTCAGTAAATTACCCCTGTGCTTGCTGGTAAGATGTACAAAAGCACATATATTCTACAGGCGAATATAGTTGCTTCTGCAGGTACACCTCCAATCTCAGGCCATCTGATGTTTGCATATGTTTCCTGGGGCATCAACCTTCTCTTCTGTCCATCATTAAAAGTAAGATGACAATTGGCTTCTTATCTAGTGTCTGTTTTATAGACACTGGATGTATATAAATGTATAATAAATTCATTTTACCCCTTTAGTTTCTTTATTTGATTTAAGCCTTCAGGTCATAGGCTTTGCATCACAGATGCAAAGACCCACCTCTGAGGGTCTAAAGGAAACTATAAATATTCTATAAAGAAAAAAATACCCACTTGTGTATGTGCATACACACACATAGACACACACACAACATTTCAGGAGCTTATAAATCTTCTAAGGGCTGAGGCATAACCACTAAACATCTATGAGAATAGATAAAGAATTCCTACCCGAGGACTTCCAAAAGCTTTACTATTTAAGGTATCAGAATCATAAACCCATCTACCCTGGCCAGAGAAAACTGGAAGAATAGGTATATTTTTAAAAGTATGAATTAGGTAATATGAATTCCTAGAATCTTTGAGTCCTGTTAGGCTATGGGATGATGAATGAACACCTCATAGAAAAGAAGCACTTCAGCCATCCATTAGGATAGCTTTTCTTTCCCTCAGTGATAAGACCTATATGGATGGTTCTTCCGGTTACTTTCAGGGTAGTGAATTTTGCTTCAGGAAATGTGATTGATGTGGCTCTGCCTCCATGCACACATCATTAGTCTGTGGCGGGTAAGCTCAGATGGTCGGAGCTTCGTGCTAATGAGGCGAAGGTTAGGGGTTCAGTGCCCATGTGGGCCACTTAGCTTTTGTCTCATTCATGTCCCCAGACTACTCCCAACACAGGCCACCTGTCTTGAAAATGTATGTCTATGGTCAGAAAGAGGAGCCATGTAAAAGGGTCTGGATAGATGGCTGCAAATCTATCATGACTCTAGGAAATCAACCCCTTTATGAGTTCCTGGTGGTTTATGAGGAAACTTACTTTTATTTTAAAAGGACAGCAAGCATAATACTCAAGATGTGCATGGCCCGTGGATTTTGTGAATAACTGGTTAAATTTCCACTGAATTTTATATACTTGGAAAATATGTAATTGAATGACAATATATTAGACAAAATGGTGGTGAGGTGCCCTTCACTTTAAGTAAACTAAATGTAAATATTTACTCACATATAAAAGGGTAAGCACTCACTTTGCAGAAAATTCATTTCACAAAAAGCAAGCACAGATGTTCCTGAGTTATTTAATTGGCAGACCCTCAATTAACTGTTATTGAAATAATAGTTAAATTGAACCGAACTTCTCAGTCTCATATTTCTTTTCTAGAACAAAGCATATGTTTGTGTCCAAACTGTTCTCACTCACTGTGAGTAAAGTCACTAAGATCCAACACAAGCCAAAGGTCAGGAAAAGAGACTCAGGTACTCCCTGAACCCAGACTTTTCTTCTCCTGGGTCCACATGGAGTCAAATGGTATTATTTTAGCTCAGCTCAAATCCTGGTCCTTTCCTTACTGCATGGCTAGAGCACACAGCAAACCAGTCTTTCACTCTTCCCCAACACTGAGGATGAGTTTTTGGAGTTAGCTCCAGAGTACAAATGCCTGATTCAAAGCCCAAATCTACCATTTACAAGCTATGTGACTTTTAACTTCTGCCTCGGTCTTTTGGGGTTTGTTTGTTTTACCTATAAACTGAGAATAATAACTGGCTCATGGAATTGTTATGATGATATAAATCAGTGCATTTATAAAATGTTCTTCAACAGAGGCACCTGGCTGGCTCAGTCAATAGAGCATGCATCTCTTGATTTTGGGGTTGTGAGTTTGAGCTCCACATTGAATGAATTTAAAATAAATAAACAGAATGTTTAAAAAAAGCTTTTCAACAATTTTCTGGAATATAGCTGGACTTACTAAGTGTTAACTGCCATTATTATTATTATCATTATTATTATTTCTAGCATACAACTACTATTAATCATTATCATCATTTCTATACCTATACCATGGACTCTATAGGCAGACTATTAAGGTTTAAGTACTACAGCAAAACTTCCCAATCAAGTTACTTTGGACAAGTTAATCTATCCTCTAATTGGGTTTCCTAATCAGCAGAAAAGGTTTACTCACATGGAGTTAATGATAGTATCCACATAATAGGATTGGTGAGGATAAATTGCAACAAAGTGCTTAGAATAATGCCTGGCACATTGAATCGTTGATAAAAAGCAACTCCTATGTCATTCCTGTACTTAAAGTCATGTAATAGTTCTTCATCAAATGCAGCCATTTGTCCCAACTTTTTTGGAAACTAAAAAAATTTAACATAAAAAAACAAAATCATTGACCATCACAGAGCAGCTTTAAATACTCTAAATATTTGTGTGAGACTTCAGCAATATGGCACACCCAGCTGATGGGGAGAGATCTCTTCCTGATATTAACATATGAAAAAGATATAAAACGTTCTAATGCACAAGCAAATTCAAAAGAACAAAAGGAACTTTCTATGAGGAACTGGGCACTCAATGCAAAGCTAGAACAGACCCCATCATTGCTCACTGGAGTATATTTCCTAAAACAGACCTTAGGGTTTGGGACTGGGATTATGACACCCAAGTGGGACAGGTGGGGAAACCTTTCACCTGTACAAGGTCAAGAACTGGAATAAGCCATTTTGGGAAAGCCTGGGGTTGTGAAGAGTCATGTAGGCCATGAAAAGAAGAATTAAAACTCCATTAACCTGAAGAAATAGCAATGTAACTTTTCATCTGCCTTTAGGTATAGGAGAGAAAAAATTTTCCTGTACAAAATAAGACTTCAGGTTTATGTCATGAGTGTGTGTGGGGTCCAAATTTGTATCTTTATCCTTGTACTATGGGAAAACCAAACTAAGAAACTAACATGAAAATTTCATCTATAATATGAGATACCAAGAAACCTGAAGAAAAAAAAAAAGAAAACTTCTTTGTAGGAACAGTTACACAACCCAGAAGGCCTATGGACGCCCCCTCAGCAGAGATACTCTCAAAAAAAGATCCCATCAAAACACAAGAGAAAAAAGGTACTACATAAAATGGCGAAATGGATACAGAAACAATTCAACAATATGCTGCCTCCAGGAGACTCACTTTAGCCTTAAACTAGAGTGAAACTGAGTAAAAGGATGGGAAAAGACTTTCCAAATAACGGTCACTGAAAAAAGCAAGATAGCTATACTTATATCAGACAAAACAGACTTTAAACTAAAGATAGTAAAGAGAGACAAAGAAGGTTATTACATAATGAGAAAGGAGTAAATATATCAAGGAGATATAATGATTATAAATATTTATTCACCCAACATTGGAGCCCTAAATATACAAAACAAAAACTAACAGAGTTAAAAGTAGAAATAAACAGTAATACAATAAAAGTTTGAGATTTTCATACTGCACTCTCAACAATGGCTAGATCATCCAGACAGAGAATCAATAAAGCCATAGCAGATTTAAACAACACAACACTATACACCAAACGGACCCAACAGCCATATATAGAACATCTTATTCAACAAGAGCAAAATACATATTCTTCTCAAGTGCACATGCAACATTTTCTAGAATAGACCATATGTTAGGCTACAAGATAAGTTTTAGGAAATGCAAGAAGACTGAAATCATAGAGTATCTTCTCTGACACAATGGCACGAAACTAGAAATCAATAACGAAGAAAACTGAAAGATTCACAATATGTGAAAATTCAATGACATTGTCTTGATCCATCAATGAATCAAAGAAGAAATTACAGGGGAAATTAAAAATTTTCTTGAGGTAAATGAAGATGGAAACCCAACAGAGCAGAATTTGTGGGACACAGCAAAAGCTGTTCTAAGAGGGAAGTTCATAGCAATAAACACCTACATTATGAAGCAAGAAAGATTCCAAATAAGCAACTTAACTCAACACCTTAGGAACTAGAAGAAGAACAACAGGGACCAAAGTTAGCAGAAGAAAGGAAATAATAAAGAATATAGCAAAACTAAATAAAATAGAGAACAGGGGAATGATAAACAAGATCGAGAAATCTAAGAGTTGGTTCTTTGAAAAGTTAAACAAAACTGACAAACGTTTACCTAGACTAACCAAAGTAAAAAGAGAATAGAATTAATTCTATTAGTTAATATAATGAAAGAAAAGAAATAACTATAGATATAGAGAAAGCATTCAACAAAATCAAAATTCATTCATGATAAAAAAAAACTCAACAAATTAGAACATGTCTCAACATAATAAAGGCTATATATGACAAGTCTATAGTTAACTTCATAATTAATGGTGAAAGAATTAAAATCTTTTTCTCTATTATCAGGAGCAAGACAAGAGCACTCACTCTTACCACTACTATTCAACATAGTGCTAAAAGTCCTATCCAAAGCAATGAGGCAAGAAAAAAACAAAAGATATCAGAATTGGAAAGGAAGAAGTAAAATTTTCTCTATTTGCAGATGATATGATTTTATATATAGAAAATCCTAAAGACTCAACGAAAGGTGTTAGATTTAATCATTGAATTCAGTAGTTATAGGATACAAAATTAACATACAAAACTCAGTAGCATTCTTATATAATAATAAAATTTCTGAAAAAATAAATTGATCTCATTTACAAAAGATCAAAAACAATAAAATAATTAGGAATTAATTTAACTAAAGAGATGAAAGAACTCAATTCTAAAAACTGTTAGGCTTTGATGAAAGAAATTGAAGAAGACCAAATAAATGGAAGAATATTTCATTCTTACAGTTGGAATAATTAATATTGTTAAAATGTCACTATGACTGAAAGCCACCTACAGATTCAATGCAATCCCAAGATTCTAATAGCATTTTTTTAAGATTTATTTATTTTAGAAAGAGAATGTGTACGTGAGCTGGGGGAAGGGGCAGAGAGAGAGAGAGAATCTCAAGCAGAAAACCTGCAGGGCACAGAGCCTGATGTAGAGCTTGATTCCAGGACCCTGAGATCATAACCTGAGCTGAAATCAAGAATCAGCCACTTAACTGACTGAGCCACCCAGGAGCCCTTCTAATGGCATTTTTTACAGAAGCAGAAAGTATAATTCTAAAATTCATGTGAAACTACAAAAGATCCCAAATAGCCAAGAAAATCCTGAGAAAGCAAAACTAAGCAGGAAATGTCACACTCCCTGACTGCACACCATTTTATAAAGCTACAGTCATCAAAAAAGTATAGCACCAGCATGAAGACTGACAAACTTGACCAATGGAACACAGACAAGAACCCAGAAACAAGCCCAAACATATACAGTCAGCTAATTTTGGTAAGATAACCAAGAATATTTGACGGAGAATAGATAGTTTCTAATAGTAATAATTGGACATTCACAAGTAAAACAATGTAACCAGACCAGATCTTGGACCCAGATCTTGCACCACTCAAAAACTGAACTCAAAATGTATTAAAGAGGGGATCCCTGGGTGGCTCAGTGGTTTTGCACCTGCCTTTGGCCCAGGGCGTGATCCTGGAGTCCCGGGATCGGGTCCCGCGTTGGGCTCCCGGCATGGAGCCTGCTTCTCTCTCTGCCTGTGTCTCTGCCTCTCTCTCTCTCTCTCTCTCTCTCTCTCTGTCTGTCTATCATAAATAAATAAAAATAAATCTTTTTAAAAAATGTATTAAAGACTTAAATGTAAGCCGAAACCAAAAGCTCCTAGAACAAAATTCCCTAATAGAGGTTTGGATAATGATTTGGGGATATGATACCTAAAACACAAGTAATAAAACCAATAAACAAGTGGGACCACATTAAATTGCAAACTCCTTCACAGCACAGGAAACCATCCACAAAGTAAACAGACAACCTATGGAATGGACAAAGATATTTGGAAACCGTATATCCGGTAACTGGTTAAAATCCAAAACATATCAAGAACTCCTACAACTCAAAAAAAAAAAAAAAAAAACAAAAAAAAACAACTCTATTAACAAAACGGGCAAAGGACCTGAATAGACATTTCTCCAAAGAACATATACACAGATGGTCAACAGGCACATGAAAAGATGCTCCACATCACTATCATCAGGGAAATGCCAATTAAAACCACAATGAGGTACTGCGCCACGCCTGTTAGAATGGCCATCATCAAAAAGGTAAGAGATAACAAATGCTGGTAAGGATGTAGAGAAAGGGAAACCCTTGTGCATTGCTGGTGTGATTGCAAATCGGTGCGGCCGCTGTGGAAAGCGTTCTGGAGAATCCTCAGAAAATTAAAAACAGAACTCTATGATCCAGCAATTCCACATCTGAGAATATATGCAAAGGCAATTAAAACACTAATTCAAAAAGATATCTGCACCTTCATGTTCATAGCAGCATGATTTAAAAAAAAAATTCTTAAAAACTCCTTAAGTATCTGCTGATGGATGAATGGGTAAAGGAGTTGTGGGATATATATATATGTATATATATAGCAATATTTTCCGGCCATAATGCAACAAGGCAATCTCACCATTTGCAAGCATATGGGTGGATTTTGAGGATATATTACTAATTGAAATAAGTCAGAGACAAATACTATAAGATCTCACTTATATGTGAAATCTGGGGGGAAAAAAAGCAAAACAAAAAAACTGACTCACAGAAAAAGAGAGCAGACTGATGGTTATCAGAAGTGAGGAGTGGGAGGAAGGGGAATTGCAGGAAAAGGTATGAACCTCCAGCTGTACGACAAGCAAGTACCAGGGATGTAATGCAATGATGTCTAAAATTAACACTGCTGCTGTATGATATATAAGAAAGTTGTTAAGAGAGTAAATCCTGGACATTCTCATCATAAAGAGAAAATATTTTTTTCTTCTTTCTTTTCTTTTCATTGTATCTCTGTAAGAAGCTGGAGGTTGGCTGAACCTATTGTGATTATCACTTCACAGTGCATGTAAATCAAACAATCATGCCTTCACACTTACATAGGGATGCGTGTCCATTATTTTTCAATAAAACTGGAAAAGAATTTAAAAACAGAAAAACAACAACAAAAGAAAATTCTCCAAAATGCAAACCACAAAATATTGTTTATCATCAGAGGGAAAAAAAAGTGAAGAAAGAGATGAGGGAAAACCAACCTTCCTCCCCTTAGCCTCAGAATGTCAGCAGAAACTGGGAAGGAGCCTTTTATAACACAGATAATTCAGAGCAAAAAATCTCCTGTCAGGATGGGGACAGCCTCTGGGCTGAACAGAGCAACAAGTTGACCTCACCTCCGTGGCCTTACTGCTCCACAGGTGAATGGGGCCTGAAATAAAGGTATAAATTATCAGCACAGCACATGGGGGCTTAGCCCGCCAGTGCCCTCCATTAACCTTAGACCCTCCTCTGCCTACAATCACCATGCGGAAAAAAAGGTCCCCTGTGTGGCCCAGCTGAAGGTAAAGCAAATGTTTCACCGACTTTTGAATTAAGAAAGAAAAAAAAATCTTAACTGTGGCATAGAAAAGACATAGCAATTTAGGGTTGGGTTGTTTCCTATGGAAGGTGCATGGTGTGTGTGCGTATGTGTGTGTGTGTGTGTGTGTGTGTGTGTGTATTTATCCCTCCTCTATTTTTCCCCTTTAAAAAAAAATAATTGTTAAGTTTTTCAACATTGTGGCCTTAGGAGGTAATTTGCTAAATAGGACAAAATTAGCTGATTTTTGGACCATTTAAAAGAACATTTCTTTTGAAAGCATATAAAATGTATTAAAGCAATCTTCGAAGTCTTTACCCCTGCTTGAGATTTTAATTTACTCCAAGCTAATAAATTATCCCCCTTCTCAGGAGCTATTGAAAAATTTCAGTTAAATCCTTTTTAAATTTTAATGTGTTCAATTGAATCCCGAGCAATTTAGACACACACACTCACAGCTTGGGGTGGTCAGCTCACCAAGGCAAGACTGAAAAGGGGTCAGATTAACTCGAACCCCTCCGCCCCCTGGGATTACCAAGGTGGTATTAACGAAGGCGATTTCTCCCCCCACATACAGGTCTGATTGTTGGATAATTACTTTTCCACAACAGCATTTAACAAATGCCCCATTTGAAGGCCAAGACCATTTTCTCTCCAGCTGGAGGAAGCTGCAGTAAAGGCAGGAGGAGGTGGAGGGAGGTGGGGGAGCAAGGACCGAAGGATCAGGAAGCCCGGGAGCTCTGATCAGAGACCCAAGCGGTGCCTTGGATCCGGGTGCCTTTGGTTGCAGAGTTTGCCAAGAACACAAAGGCTCACTTCATCTCAGGCAGGGCTCTGCATTACTTCTGCACACTTACCAGAAATATTTTTTCAGACTATCAATTATTATATTTGAACGTTGCATCCTGGCTCTGGGGAGCCCTTAGCAAGCTGTAGCAAAAATCAATCCGGTTTTACAACTTTTACCTTGGCAGAGCTCCAGGCCTTTATCTACGTTACCCGGTAATTTAAAGATGCCATATCTCTTTCAGTGGCACGGAAGCATTCCTAAGTATGACATGTCCTTGATAACAATAATGTTTTAAAGTTTGCACTGTTTCACCCTGGTAGGGTTAACTCGGGTGGAAGTTGCGAGGATCACCTCGGTGATTCCCACTTGTCCATAATAATCATTACAGCAGCGGTTAGCAAGACTAATAGTTTTGTTTCTCGTTGCTTCCCCTTTGCATCCTGTCTGTTATCTACGGAAGCAGCCACGAGCGCTAATTTTATTTGATCAGGTAGGAGAACCTAGTGCGCCTTGTAAATCACAAATTGGGAATCAAGTCTGAGCCCCGGTTTAGAACAAACTCGAAGTCTGAGCTAGGATGTGAACATATGACCTTCTACAGCTTGCCTCTCTCATTTGCACAGTTGGGGGGCAGGTACCGGGCATAGAGCATCACCTGCCCCTTAGCTAGGTGCACGTTTGTGGGGATGGAAGGAAGGACACTGTGGCTGGCACCATGAGAGAAGCCTGTGTCCCAAGAGCCAGGGTGGCCTGGATTTAAGAGGACACGGTGGTGTTGCTCAGAGAAACGTTTACTACTACGTCTCAAAAGCCAGGACATTTGGGCTGCAGCTGCTGCTCTTGGATACGCCAGAGTTGGTGTAAATGACAGAAGTGATTGGCAAATCCTAAGCTGTAGAGCATCTGTGATGGAACAGAAATAAAGGAGGAAGCCTTACCTTACAGCTGCATTCTGAAGAGACTGGAATGTGGAGGTGTTTGAGAAGCACCCAGCGCCTCACGTCTCTAGTGAATCAGCGTGGAGAGATAAACCAGTGAGCAGATACGGCTGGTTTTCAGATTTCTTATTCTGTACGTGTAGTTCCAAATGTGCTTGATCTGGTTTCTGCACATCGCATTTCCGCAAGTTCCTTCAGAGCATTTGACCAGAGGCTGCCAGGACCTTCTGCCTCAACATGAGCAGGTCTCCATACAATGATTCGGTAGCCACGGTTGCTGTGGAATCAAATTTAAACAGACATTAAATGAAAGATAAATACTCAGAGCCTAAAATAAAAAAAAAAAAATCCAGCAAACTATGAAGCGGATAATTCTCCCATCTACCATTCCTTCCTTCCTTCTTCCATCTACCCGTTCTGGTTCTCAGTTATAATTGGTGATACCAGGTGAAAAAAATAAAGTTCATCTGAAAGATTTCTCCTTTCATTTCAAAGAGATTTAACATTTTGTGGTTGTTTTGTTTTGCTTTTGGCCTTTTATGGGTTTTTCTGCCCACTTTTATTTTGCAATAACTATAGGTTCACAGGAAATTGCAGAGATAGCATGGCAATCTGGTGTACCCTTCATCCAGTTTCCCCCAGTGGTTACCCCTTATCACAATATTTATATTATAATTATACCGTAATATCAAAACTAGGAAGTTGATATTGGTGAGACATATATAAATGTGTATATATATGAGATATATATATGCCGTTTTATGTCCTTTTATCACATTGCACATTCCATATTCATATAATCACCTGCTTCTCCTTTGCTATCATATATATCTGCCCCTTTCTCCCACCAGCCATAAATCCTGACTGGCGACGTCTCATTTACTTTTCTCTATCATGTTGTCATAGCAAGAATATTATATAATGAGATCATGCAATAGATGACGATATTGCGACCTTGGCTTTTTTTCACTCAGCATAATGCTCTGGAAATCCACCCAAGTTGTTGCATATATCAATAGTCTGCTCTTTTCCATGTAGTAGTATCCCATGAAATGGATTTACCACAGTTTATTTAAACATTCGGTTACTGAGGGATGTCTTGGATGTTTTTAGTTCTGCAATATTACAAATAAAGCTGTTATGAACAACATGTACAGTTTTGTATGGACATAAATTCAAATTCTTATTTCTCTGGAATAAATGCCTAGGACTGCCATTGCTGGGTCATATGGTAAGCATATTTTCACTTTTAAATATACTGCCAATTTTCACAGTGGCTCTATCATTTCACATTTTACATTACAGCATCAGGGTGTGAGGACTCTAGTTTCTCTGCATCCTCGTGAGCATTTGATATTTTCGTGCTTTTTATTCTAGCTGTTGTAATAAGTGTCTAGTGATATCTCATCATGTATTTACTTACATTTCCCTAATGTCTAAAGATACTGAACAGCTTTGCATGGGCTTATTTGCCATCCGTTTATCCTCTTTGGTGAAATGACTCTTCATGAATTCATCCCATTTTATAATTGGATTGTTTGTTTGTTTGTTTAATATTTCATTTTAAGAGGAGACACCATGACCAAGTGCAATTCATTCCATGAATATGAGACCTGTTCAGTATTCAAAAGTCAATTAATGTAATCCACCCTATCAACAGGCTAACGAGGAAAAAGCCACAAGATTGTATCAATGTTTGCAGAAAAATTATTTAACAATTCCAGCACTGTGTGTCATATAAACTTTCAGGAAAAAAAAAAGAGAAATAAAGGACGTCCTTATCTTGGCAAACATATTTTTAAAACCTACAGCTAATGTAACACTTAGTGGTGAAAGACTGAATGCTTTCCCCTATGATTGCTAACAAGTCAAGACGGTCTGATCCGTCATCATGCTGGGAGTCCAGCCAGCACAAAAAAAAGCAGGAAAGAGAAATCAAATGCATGTAGATCAGAAAGGAAGAAATAAAACTGCTCCTATTTGCAGATGACTTAATGGCCTACATATTCCATATTCTCATGGGATATACAAAATCACTTTGAGAACCATTTAGAATAAATGGGTTCAGCAAGGCCATGTGTTGTATACGTATCTTGTCTTTTGTATTGATCTTTTTAAAGACCTGACATTCTTCTGCTTTCAGTTTCATTTATTTCTGTTATCTTTAGCATCTCCATTCATTCTCCTGCTTCCCTGGAGCTTATGCTGTTCTTTTCTTTTAGATTCTTGAAGTAGAAGCTTGATTTCTTAGATTGAGATATTTTTCTCTTATCTAATGTCATTATTTAATGCTATAAATTTCCCTCTTGGCACTGTTTTAGCTGTTCCCACAAATTTTGTTGTGTTGTATTTTAATTTTCACTCAATTCAATGCATTTGTTTTCAGTTTTCTTGGAGATATCCTCTTCGATCCATGACTTATGTGACATGTGTAGTTCCCAGCTATTAAGAGATTTGTGCATTATCTTTCTCTTATTAATTTCTAGTTTGACTTCCTTGTGAGCAGAGAACACCCTCCTTATGATTTCAGTTCTTTGAAACTTTTGAGATTTGCTTTCTAGCCAGGATATGGTTTTCCTTCTATACGTGCAATGGACACTTAAAAAATACATGTATTCTGCTATTGTTGTATGAAGTGTTCTATAAATGCCAATTGGATCCCTTTGATTGATGGTTTTGTTCAGTTATTCCACATTGTTTCTAATTTTCTGTATAGTTATATAAATTACTGAGAGCAGGTTTTGAAGTCTCCAACCATAATCATGAATATATGTTATGCAGCTCTGTTTTCTGATACTGATGCATTTAATGCTACTACCATGTCTTCTTGGTGGATTGATATTTAATCATTTTAATCATTATGTGTCCCTCTCCCTGGTCAATGTTTTTTAAGATTTTATTAATTTATTCATGAGAGAGAGAGACAGGCAGAGAGACAGAGACACAGGCAGAGGGAGAAGCAGGCTCCATGCAGGGAGCCCGACATAGGACTCAATCCCGGGTCTTCAGGATCACACCCTGGGCTGAAGACGGTGCTACACTGCTGAGCCACCTGGGCTGCCCCTTGGTCAATTTTCTTACTCTTAAATCTACTTATCTGACGATTGGTATATCCACTTATACATCTTTTTTTTATTTAAGTTTGCATGGCATACCTTTTCCATACTTTTAATTCAGCTTCTATATGTCATTATATTTGATGTGTTTCCCATGAGAGGCATACAGTTGGGTTATGTTTTTATAAATATGCCAACTTTTATGTTTAATTTGTGTAGTTAGATTGTACACATTTAACATATTTACTGATCCAGTTAGGTTTCAGTCTGCCATTTTATGTTTCATTTTCTGTTTGTTCTCTGTGTCTTATTTTTGTTTTCTTCTTCCTGCCTTTTGATGGATTACCTGAACTTTTTTTTTTTTTTTTTTTGAGAATTCCATTCTGGTCCATCTGAAGCAATTTTAGTTATATAGTATTACATCATTTTTTTTAGTGGGTGCTTTGCATTTTACTGTATATATAACTTATCAAAGCCTTTCTGCGACTTCAATAATACAAATGTTAAATATTTTATTATGGTTGCACACATCCCCAAGACTCTGGGGTTTTGAGGGTTTTCTTTTTCATACCTATTTTTTTCTGTTTTTCAGCTTGAGTAATACCTATGTATCTATTTTTAAGAACAATAAATGTCTCTGTCCATCTGCTGTTGAGTTTAACCCTACTCACTGAATTTTTTATTAAAGTTATTATGTTTTTCAATTCTAAAATATCCATTTGGTTCTTCTCTAGATCTTCCCTTCCCCACCACCCTCCATGCTGAGATTTTCTACTTTCATTTACTTCAGTCATGCTTGTAATTCCTCGTTGAAGTATTTTTATGCCGTCTGCTTTACAAATAATTCTGATCAAATAATTCTGACAACCATGTCATCCCTGCACTGGGAAATTTTCATTCTCTTTTGTCTTTCATTTTGTAATCTTTCTGGTATTTATTATAATAAGTGATCTCCATTTGAAACCTGGGAATTGTGGATATTAGAAGACTTTTCTTATTTAAATCTCATAATTTCGAGGTACTTGGGTGGCTCAGTGATTGAGTGTCTGCCTTCAGTTCAGGTGATGATCCCAGGGTCCTGGGATCAAGTTCCGCATCAGGCTTCCCGCAGGGAGCCTGCTTCTCCTATGCCTATGTCTCTGACTCTATGTGTCTCTCATGAATAAACAAATAAAATCTTTTTAAAAAATCTCATGATTTCAAAGGCCTTTTCTAACACCACTCTGGTGCAGGAAAGGGAAGCACACCTCATTTCTGTAGGTGGTGTGGAAGTCCAGGTTCCCTACTTAGCCCCCTTTACCACAGGAGGGAGGAAGGGCTCATTTTTACTGCTGCAAAGGAGGGAGTTCAGGCTTTTCACCAGGCTTCTGCTGTCACCACCCTGTTTACAGAGGCCCTATCCTCACATGTTCTCCATGGACACTAAATAAGTCTGGGGGAATAACCTTGTTTCTGCTGAGTGGTGGCACAAGTCCCAATGCTCCACCAGGCCTCCTAATACCATCCAGAGAGCAGAGGAAGGGGACCTCCTTACTGCCAGGTGCAGTCAAGGTGCTGCAAGCTGTCTCCACTGACAATGCATGGGGTAGGGGTCATCACATAGGAAAGGGAGTGTGCGTGAGAGGAGCATATGCATTACCACCCAATGGATGAGAATGCTAGCTCCCCTTGTCCTTGTCCGATGCAACCAGAGGCAGAGTGGGCTTGAGATATCTTGCTACACCTCATAAGAGTGAAAGGAGGGATGGCACCACAGATTTTCTATGATGTTTGTCAAGAGCAGAACTTTTATTGTATAAAAGATTTCTGTTGCACTAAGCTGGGTGGCCCCTTTTTCCCTGTCCTTTGGACTGTGTCCACTGGCATTTCCAGATTGCTGGCCTTCCCTGTATCCTGTCCAGGATACATAAGACAGAAAAAAACCCAGGAAACCCAGTGACATGTCATTTCTCAGTTGCCATCGCCCCCAGCCCACCTGCCTTCTCTCCATGTAGCAAGAGGAACCGTGAAAAGTTTATCTACTCCATCTTCCAGGAAGCAGAAGTCTTTTGATGTCCTCTCAAATTATTATTTAGTTTCAAGATAACTTTTTCCCATGACAGTTCTATGACTGGATTCATTAATGGACAAATGAGTTATTTTTTCAGGTATTGAACTTTACCACATAAGTAGCATTTGTGTTCATTAAAATTTGAAAGCAAATATAAACAACAAATAGTCCTGATGATAACTGCCTCATTTTAATATTTATGTAGAAGCTGCTGCATCATAAATATTGAGTTATGCTATTATCCCTGTCTATCCTGGCTTTTAATAAATGTAAAATCTGGCAAATATTACTACATCTATTCCTTAGTTAGCTTTGAACTTAAGAATAGAAAATATATTCCCTTATTAAAATTTGAAAAATGTCTATTTCTACAGATCCTATTTACCTATCTCTTTACCACTACCAAAATATTCTCCCAGACTTGCCCTATCTTCATCATTTTTGTAAATGCAGATAAATATAAAATTATTCACATACCTTTTAGCTATGAAAAAGCAATGAAATAAGTTGTTTTCTCATCTGCTCAGGGGTTCTTTTTTAACTATGTGGAAAAGAGAAGAAGCTGAAACTTAAAAGATAGGGAAAAATACAGGGGTAAGTCTAGGCCAAAGGAGGGTGATAGCAAGGGGAAGGAGGGAGAGAAGCAGGAGTGGAGGAAGAGAAGAACTGGACAGAGAGGAGTGAATATTAGAGAATCAGGAAGGATGATCTGGCATCATCTGAGGCCAGATTAAAACCTGTCTTGATGTTGGGACCCAGAATTTAAATGTCCATCAGCGGATGAATGGATAAAGAATATGTGGAATATATACACCACTGCATATTACTCAGCCCTGAGAAAGAAGGAAATCCGGTCATTTGAACCAACATGGAAAGACTTTGAGGACATTATGCTAAAGTAAGATAAGTCAAAGGAAGACAAATCACTTATATGTGGAATCTAAGAAAACTGAACTTGTAAAAACAAAGAGTACAATGATGAGTACCAAGGACTGGGGAGATGCTCAAGGGTGCAAATATGTAACTAGTAGATAAATACATTCTAGGGGAATAATGCAAAATATAGTAACCGTAGTCAACAATACTGAATTTGAAATTTCAAAATTGTGAATAGACAAAATTGTAACTGTTCTCAACAGGAAAAAGAAATGATAATCACATGAAGCCATGAAGGTGCTAGCCAACACTGCTGTAGTAATCACATTGCAATATAGAAATGTATCAAACGAACTTCCTGTACACCTTAAACCTACACAATGTTATATGTCAATTATAACTCAATCTTCAAAAATTAAGCAAAAATAAGTAAAAAAGGAACCTTCCAAATCTAAAGTTCTAAATGATTAATTCTTTCCCACTGATAGCTCCAGGTTAGACCCAAAACAAAGTTTGAATCAACCTACGTGCTGCTATATGGGAAACCTGCATATCAATAGCTCTGAATGATGACCTCCCCAGGGACAGAGGGACGATGCCATCAGTAGGAAGCTGGCACAATATCTGACTCATATCAAACCACAATACATGCTGACTGGATAAAGTCCATTGGAGGGACTGTGCCCTTAATGGGCCCTCGGAGCCAATACCTCCTAAAGGGCGTAGCCCTTTGGAGGCTCCAGGAGAAAATACAGATCATTTAAACACAAACACATGAGAAGCATGAATGCCAACATATACAGTCAAATGTAGTTATTCTAATCAGCAAATTCAGGAATAATATTTCAAACTTCTCTCCAATAAGAGGTTGGTGATGGTGATTGCTGAGAATTGTAGAAATACGTTTCAGCTCAGGGAGAGCTGGAATCGTTTTATAAAGGCTACCAATGTGCTCTGTGGAGAAGGATCCTGTGACAGGAACAGGAAGCAGAGTCATAGGGAAAGTGAGGGGAAGGGGGGAGCAGAACACCGTAGCCTGTCATAAATGCAAGGTCTTTGCGATGAGGAGAGTTGTCACTTGCAGAATATACACATTAAGATCACACTCTGATTTGTCTGTTATGATTGGTGAAGGCAGTATAGTGTTGTGTTGAAGGCTCTGGAGCCAAACTACACAGATTAAAATCTGGATGCCACCATTAACCAGCCATGTGACCATGGGCAATACTTACACAATCTCGCCATGCATCAGTTCCTTTAAGACCTAGGGAGAATGGTGGAACCATTGTAAGTGCCTCAAAAATGTGTGAGAACTTAATGATTTCAGTTTAGAAAGCACAGACAGATAATAAGCACATATTTTTTCATTTGTTATTATTACGTCTGAGTAGTTCCCTAGAGTGTTCATCATGTCTTTGGGCAAAAGTATAACTCTAATTAGACTTGTTCAGAAAGGAGAGAGAATGGGCAACAAAATCGGGTGACAGATTTCTCCTCCGGCACATGGGCCTCACCCAACAGCCATGGCTCCCTACTGCTCCCAAGACCATCTTCTTGTAAAGGAACAAACCAGAGAAGTTGCGGATCAGACAGGCAAACACCAGATGCCGTAGGCTGCTCATCGTGGGCCGTCTGGGGCTGTGTCTGGCCACATCCTCAGATAGTACGGGGACAGCTGTGCCACAGAGCCACCCTCACCCCATTCCCTGGGCGCTCTCAGTGGCAGGCCAGCCTGGCATCCCTGTACCTGCCAGGGGGAGTGTGAGAGGACCCCAACCTCCTCAGTGGCAGGCCATGGACAATCTTCTGCTTGTTTTTCTCCCTACATAAAACACTGAGCCCTGGCATCATAAATGAGAAAAAAGTCAATAGCATGGAGCATGGTGCTAACAAGGCCAAGGCTGAGTCTTAAGTTCACAAATGCTTTAATTAGCTTTGCTCAGAATCGGCAGACTGTTCGAAAGACCCTGCCAGCCTTGTTGCAAGTGCGTTTAGGGATAACCTATCACCATTGCCAGAAAGACCTTCAGCAGCTCAGACCAAGCACTGCCACCCTGAAGAGAAGCAGGTCAATGCCAGTGTGATGTGTGCCTTTATCATCCTGCAGTGTGTAATAGCGGCCTGTCCTGTTTGCTCACCATCAGCACACTTAGCCCTGGTTCTTGGGCTCTACATTTACTGAATACTTGTTACACAGAAGGCACAGTGCTACTATCTCTAGAGCTACAAAATCAAATAAGAAAGAGAAAAGGGAGGACGAGGCAGGGAAAAGAGGAGAAAAGAATGGGAATAGAGGAAGGAGGAAATGGGAAGAAGGAAAGAACGGCAAGGAGGAGGGAGAAAAGGAAAGTTTACCACCTCCCCGTATTCCAAAGACTGTTTTTTTTTTTTTTTTAATGTATGTTATCTCACTTAATCCTTGCCGAGACCTAATGGGTAGAAGATGCCACATCCATTTTATACACGAGAGAGCAAGGCTCAGGTAACTCACAGTTTGGAAGAAGAGGAGAATGAGGAGGATACACCAAACTTTCAATGCTATTTTTTTCTGCCTGTTGGAGCTTGAAGTGGTGATAGAAGGAGTTCTGGGTTGGAATGGGAAGCCTCAGATTCCAGTGGTTCTCAGATTGTTGATCTAGGGTATCTTGGATACGTCACAGGGTAACCCTGGCCTCTATCCTTTGGCTTGTGAACGGCAGATTGGACTATCAAGCAAACAACCTGCAGAGCATTTATCTCAGCACTGCAACATGTTAAAACAAATCAAATCCAACTGCCATTGGTAGACCTATGATCTGCAGGCCCCCCATCACCACCCATCGCCATGATTTTGCACTCTGCCACTCCCCGGCTTGGTGCCCTCCCAAAGTCTCTGATGCTTGCCACCTCTGTAGAGATCCCACAGTCCAGTAGACTAATTCCAAATGACAGATTTTTTTTTCCAATATCAGTACCAAAAATTCATTTGCAGCTTTCAGATCTTGAAATACTTGCTTTAATCTAACTGGAGCACCTGAAACAATTTAATGCCAATGATCTGTCCCAAGATTTAACTCCCTACGCTAATGCATCAAATATTCCACTCCTTTCAAGGGACCTATACATTGGCCCAACTCTTTCAAACAGGCATCCAAGAAACTGGGTAAGATAAAAAAAAATCAGGGTTTAACAATCAGGGTTTAAAAAAGATAGTGATCTCTGGACCTTTATGAAACTGGGTCCAGAGCTACTCTTTGGTGTTGAGTAGGAGTCTGAGTTTTGTGGAGAAACTGAAGACAGTCTCGAAGTGGTAATAATGCTGCATTTAGCCAGGTGATTGGATCTGTGGCATTTGGAGGTGAACATAGAGGTTTCCATGTGGATCTTTTAGAATCTTTCTGCCAAATGACTATGTAAACAGAAAAGGAATCAGTTCTCAGAACCTGCCTGCTCCCTGCATGTTTCCCTCTTCCCTTTGTGAAACGTGAGGAATTTTGTTCACTAATGAGGGAGAGTGGTCAGCAGAGCGCAGGTGCCATCTCTGAGGGGACCCCAGGCCACCACTTCACCCTCAGTGCCAGCCCTGCAGCCGGGCACTCCCCCACCTGCCAGGATTCCTGGCGACTGGGCTGACCTCCAGCTGGAAGGGGTGGCTGCAGGAAGCAGACGCCTTCCCTCCGGACGCCTGGAACCTGTCTGCCACACTTGGAACATTCTCAGCTGGGTGGCACTTCATGTTTGTGTTTTGACTACTGTTAGATGTGGCTGTGCGAGCAGGGAGATGCAGATGAGGGCACTTAGCACTTCAAAGAACTGAAGGCCTTCTTCTTAAACTTGAGAGTCAAGGAGAAAAACCAACAAAGGGGCCCAGGAGCTGGGATGCCTGGCGGCACAGCCCAGTGAGGCCATCGCCCAAGGAGAGGGGCCGAGGCAGCCTGCCGGTGTCCTCATCAGGCAGGAAGGGATGCAGGTTACAGCAGCTGTCACCCTAAGAAACCAAAAATTTTTTTATGAGTTATTTATTTATTTGAGAGAGAGAGAGAGAGAAAAGGAGACCAAGATAGAAGAGCACAAGCAGGGAGGAGAAGGAGAAGCTGATTCCTTGCTGAGCAGGGAACCCCACGCAGAACTTGATCCCAGGACCACAGCATCATGACCTGAGCCGAAGGCAGATGCTTAACCAGTGGAGCACCCCAGAAATCAGATGCTTTAAGAAGAGAAAAAGGAAGGGATGCCTGGGTGGCTCAGCAGTTGAACATCCGCCTGCAGCCCAGGGCATGATCCTGGAGTCCCGGATCGAGTCCCGCATCGGGCTCCCTCTGCCTGTGTCTCTGCCTCTCTCTCTCTCTCTCTCTCTCTCTCTCTCTCTCTGTGTGTGTGTGTGTCTCTCATGAATAAATAAATGAAATCTCTAAAAAAAAAAAAAAAAGCTGGGGGGAAGAGAAGATAAAGCACTGGCCGCTTTTGTTATGAGGTGGTGGCAAGCACAGTGCTGACGGGTAGAGGAGGCCCTGAGCCCAAGGAGGGGCGGAAGCGGCCCAGGTGGCTCCTCCGGCTCCTGAGGAGGCCTCGGGCCAGGAGCTGCCAACAGCTCCAGCTCTCTCTGGGTCCCACATAGCCCTCTCATCTCTCCCTTCAGCTTTCTCCTCCCGAGACAGGGGCTTGGCCTCTGTGAATCCTCCCACCAGGCAACTTGGTTCCTTAAAGAGAAGGCAGCACCGTGAGTGACTGATTTCAGGGGAGAACCAGCCTTTGAGGATGAAAATATTGAAACAATAACCAGGCTGGATTTGTGCTCCAATTAAAAGGTGAGGAATACTTCTCAACATCTTTCCAAAGAAACTCTGAGAATACAGCCACTGAACTTACACAACACCAAGCATGTACGTGAAAGCAGAAGGAAGTGTGAAAATCTCCACGGCGGTGACTGATGTCCAACACCACCCAAACCATGGACTAAATTCCTTGATTGTTATCCGAGTATTTGATATCATGAAAATAAAGCATAAAACAAACTACAAGAAAATTATATGTTCAATGATTAAGTTAATTTTTTTTTGTCCATAATTGTTTGGTATGCATTAAAGCAGAGCAAGGATGTGTCCTTGTAGAGGTTCTGGAAGTTTTCGTTGTTTCTGCTTTCTGAAGAACGGAGTTCTGGGGGAAAATGTGAGATTTTCCTTCCCTGAGGACTAGGTTTCTATCTGAAACTCAAAATACTGACCTCAAATTCAAAAGGTGCATCTCTCGTGTCTCCAACAAAGTTTCCAGAAAAGAGAACACATAATTGATACTACCCCTTAGCAGGCTTTAAAATTATTACATGAGCTATTAGCAGTAAAAATGACTTCTTTGGCATTGCAAACCGTAGATTGAGAGCAAAATAAATGCAAAGTGGAAATCATTGTCGTTATGAAATAAAATTTTGTTTAATCTTGGTACCAAAACCTTTATAGCTAATCTATATTTCTAAAACAAATACGTTCTGGCATCAAAAGACCTTAAAAGGACTTTGATTACAAAAGATGATTCAAATCTTCCCAGAACCTAAGAGCATGGGGCATTTGTTAATGACAAGAGAACTATCTTTAACTGAATTTCCAAGCTGTTATTAGCACAATGTCACTATCAAAAGTTTAAGTAACTCAAAATCATTCAATGCACTGAAATTTCTGATCTAAGCCAGAGAATTACTTAAGAGTTTAGAGCCAATTAAATGGTAGGAAAAGCAAAGTTTCAATAATCAATTATACTATTGATCAAATTTTTCACCAAAGAAAATTTGTAATCAACAACTATGTATTTAAACAGATTTAA
Organism: Canis lupus familiaris; assembly: GCF_011100685.1. Taxonomy (NCBI): domain Eukaryota; kingdom Metazoa; phylum Chordata; class Mammalia; order Carnivora; family Canidae; genus Canis; species Canis lupus. The sequence goes on along the minus strand of NC_049231.1, from coordinate 39,836,982 downwards.
AAATCCATCTTGTTCTATTCCTCATCTCCAGAGTTACAATTATTTAATATACCTTTCTGTCCTGGAGGCACAGAAGGGTGCCAGAAGTTTTCTTCAAGACTGATGGAATATTCTAGTCTGGATTTGCTTAATTTTTGACCAGCGGAGGTCAGAGAATAACTATGGGAATCCACTTCTGGTACCTGTAGACCTTTTTTTTTTTAAAAAAAAAAAAGGCGGGGGTGGGTGGTTTCTGCCCCCAGTCTGCAATCCTGAAGGATGAGAGACCTCTAGATGAGTGAAGGTAAAAATAGAAGAAATGGAGAAGCTGGTGCCTTGTGCCAATCGCTATGCACCTGCTAATGAGGCTGACATGTTTGGACTAAGCAACCCAATTTGCATTTGTCACTAGAGTAAGACATTAGCGGTGTGAATATTGAGAGGGACAGATGTGCCCCAGCAGGCCTGCCACCTCAGAAAGCCTGCTGTGCCACCAGCACCAGGGAGGCTGCCAGCCCAGGGGATGCCCCTCGCCTCTGAGGGGCCCATGGTACTGCCAGGAACAGCAGAAGAATAGAGAGACATATGTCCTTTCTCATGGCCCTGAGGTCCTGGCTAATGGACAGGGGACAAATTGGCTGGTGCCCCATTATGTGCTGAATTCAGTCCTTAGGGATTGTTTGCGGCCTTTTTAACATAAGGCCCCCATCTTTTCGATCTTTCCACCCACTTTCCAACACACCCTTCCTGTGTTCTTGAGGGATGCAAAGATTTTACTAGATTTGACTGTTCTGAGCTGGTATGTGCTGCTTCATTAGTGTCACCAAATTGTCATTCATCATCTTCTGTTTCTTCCAAATCTCTGAAAAAAATAACAACCCATTAAGTACATTTAGAGGAGCTGGTATTGTTCCCTGGTAGATGGAAATCACGTTGGTATTGTATCTGATTTTCTCCGTGGGCATATTTTCATTATACAATGAGAATTTCATATTAGGCAAAAATTGAAATTCCCAATCTGTAATATTTTTTATGCAACCTCGTGGTTTAAGGCAGAGGTCAGCAAACTTTCTCTGTAAAGGGCCAATAATGTGTTAGTCTCTCTCTTAGACAACAGCTCAACTCTGCTATTGATGGGTAAAAGCAGCCAGGGCCAGCACATAAATGAGTGGTTATGGCCATGTGCCAATAAAACTTTATTTTCAGAAACAGGTAGTAAGCTGGATTCGTCCCACAGGCTGGAGTTTGTCGATCTCTGGTTTAGGACAAGACCACTCAGAAGCTAAATGCACAGTTTTCAGAATCGTGTCCTTCTTTGGAGATGCAGAAGCCACACCAGGTCAAAAACAAAAAGGCAGGCACATAAAAGACAAATACCTTAGGATCTGACCTCAGCTCCTCCTCTCACAGCTCAATGACCTTAGCAAAGTCACACCACTGTTCTGAGCCTGGAAAATGAGGATATGGCCTTCTTCAGGCACCAGCTGGCCACTATTATTAAGTGACATGGTGTTTTACAAGCTTGGTACAGTGTAGCAAACAGTAAACACTGTATAAAGTTAGTCCCTCTAACCTCTGCAGGATGAGTGGCTGGTCCTACCCTTGTACCATGAAAGGCTCCGTTTCCCACACTCTCCTGAGTCCCCTCCTTCTCTGACCACTCCATCTCATTCATTCAAGTCTTTGCCTTTCTTCTCCTCTGGACAACTTTCTGTGAGTGTTCTCAAAGGTTCTGGCCTCAGCCCTCTTCTCTCTTCTCAGGTGACAATACTGTCAGGAAGGAAACTTCCCTCTTCCCCTCTTAGGTGTTATGATCAGGGGCCTGCTAATTAAAGTGACAAAAAAAGAAATTGATTAGCAAGAGAAAAGATAGATTTTTATGCACATACGTTATGTGGGAGTTCACAAAAAATATGACTCTATGAGGGGTTAGATCAGGGGTTAAATACTATCTTAAGAGGAGGGGAGGGGTAGAAGAATACTGATGGGAAAACATGCGAATTCTTAATAGGGGAAGAAGGGGGAAAGGGCATTATGGGAAAACAGATGACCTTTAGGAAAGATAAATAGGCTCTTACGAGAAGAGAGGACTGAAATGATCGTCTTGTGATAATATGTGTAGGTGGGGTGCCAACTTCCCCTATTGATGGTGATAAGTCAACCCCACAACTGAGTTCTTTTGGGAGGCTCTGCTTTTAGGAAGATAGGGACTTCCCCCAAAAAATATAGAAGGAGAAAGAAGAGAAGAAAGAGAGGAGACAGAGAGGAAGAGGCAGAGGCAAAGGTAGGAGAAGGAGAAGAAAAAAGGGAGGAAAGGAGAAAACAAGAAGAAAAAAAGAAAGAAAAGAAAGAAAGAAAGAGAGAGAGAAAGAAGAAAGAAAGAAAGAAAGAAAGAAAGAAAGAAAGAAAGAAAGAAGAAAGAAAGAAGAAAGAAAGAAAGAAAGAAAGAAAGAAAGAAAGAAGAAAGAAGAAGAAGGAAGGAAGGAAGGAAGGAAGGAAGGAAGGAAGGAAGGAAGGAAGGAAGGAAGGAAGGAAGGAAGGAAGGAAGGAAAAGAAAGGCAAGAGAGGAAGGAAGGAAGGGAGGGAGGGAGGGAGGGAGGGAGGGAGGGAGGGAGGGAGGGAGGAAGGAAAAGAGACAAGCCTATTCACAAGTGCCTTCAGCTCAAAATAGTTTTTATGCCACCATGGCTTTTTCTGGAACTCTTCAATACAGACACACTCTCATACTTTCAACCACTCTTTCTGAATCCAGGATTCCCACCCGGTTACTCTCAGCTCCAGTCACTCTTTGGGGAGCCTCACCCATCTGCTGCTGCCCTGGCCCCACTCTGTCCCCATAGACAACTGCAGGGTGCACAGCCATGCTGACAGCCCAGAAACTGACCCCTACAGGAACACTGCAGGCCCCCAGTGACCACATCGCCCTCCCTACATCCAGCCTGTTGCTAACTCCTGTAGAGTTGGCCTCAAAATCTCATCCTGCCCTTCTCTGCCTTACTTCAGATCTTCAATCTCAACTGGGCACTGAAGGTTCTTTTGGACCAATGTGAGTCCCCTTTTCCAGCTGTGTTACCTGCTTCTCTGATTTTTAAAAACCAATTCTGCTACCCAACAAGGCTGTTTTGTTTGAAAAAGACTGCCTTTCTGGCTCCTCCCTTTCTCCATGCTTTTCCCTCTGCCAAGAACACCATCACCAGGTCCACCCATCATGCAGGGTTTCCCCCAAGGGCCCCCTTGTCAGACATTTGTAGCAGGGACACATCCCAGCATTGAGTCTCATTGCTCCCGGAGATAGCACTCTCCAGCCACATCATTACCAAGTCCTGCCCTGCATTCCGGCTATTTGGATCTTTTTCTCTCATCTGACCAAAGTTCCTTGAAGGTGAGAACTGACCCTCATGTAGTGTCCCCTGGCGGGCCCTGCAGATAACAGGCATTGGGAGGCCATATGTTTTGTTCATGGCTCCTGGTTCCATGTGAGACATGGGAGGAAACATGTGGAGAAATCTGAATGTGTCACTTCTCAGTGGCAAGCGGGGAAAAAATCCCAGCTGTGTCCTGTGAAGCTGGTGATCCCTGCAAGCTCATCTTCTACTCTGCACTTCTCTTGACTCCCCTTAAAATAAGGGTAACAGCAGTGCTTACTCTTAAACGGAGGTGGTACTAGGGCCCCGCTCCCAGTAGCCTATCCTCTCTCCATGCACACTGCCCATCATCTGGAAGGAGTTGTAAAAACTGAAATAAGAGGTAATAAAGCACGAATTTTTGACTACCTTTGGGTGCCCAGACCTGTGGTGATATCTGTTTACTCAAGGTTGTATTAAATTTAAAGAAAAAAAAAGAAGTATTTATTCTGTTCTCTGAACTGGGCTTTGGGGAAGCTATGGGGTCTTGCATCTCTACTTGCATCCTGTCACTCATGGCCATTTCAGAGAGGGGACCACAAAAAGCAAACCATCCCCAGAGCTGCAGGCCCTCTTGGATTTGTGAGTGTGCACTCTGGAGGGCCTGGGCCCTTCTGCTTCTAGAGAGCTGGGGAAGCCATGGCCATGACCTGCATGTTGCAAACCCACGAGCACATGCAGAGAAGCCCCTGCCAGCTTCCTGAGATGAGCTCCACCAGGCGACCATTTGTATGTGCCATGTAGGGTGACACTCACACCTGACGATATCTGGAAAATCCAGAAAATTAGCTTTACTCACTTTCCCAGCAGCAAACCAGTAAAGTATCTGCACAGCGCCCAGTCCTAGGACCCACAGCCTTAGTTAAGATGCCATCTGGGAAAGAAAAAGAAGGTAGGCTTTCACTGGATGAAAATATTTCATGAGAAAAAGAAAAAAAGAATTCTCTTGAGAGGAACTTTCTGAAGAGGACAGAGCATTTTCCAGTCGTCTATGGCTTGAAACCCTGTCTTGAGCCCTAAGACCTGCCTTGCAGCTCTGGGCCGGTCTGTCTTGGATTTGCTCAATCTCTTTGGTGTATAAAAAGTGTTGAAACCTGCTCTGTAAAAACTGAAAGGGGAGGGGCAGGGAGGAGAAGCCTGGGTGATCTGAGTGAGCCTCTGACATTCTTTCTTCTGTTGGAATAAATTTTGCTTTCAAGTCTAGCAGGTTATAAATGAATGAACTACACTTTTAGAAGCAGGAAAAAAATATTTGTGAAGAGAATTAAAGAGAAAACATGAAATAATAGGGCGTCATTAAATTGCTCTCTGAATAACAAGCTACGGGGGGCTGATAAGCAATGATAATATAATAATTTAACATCTTACTGACCACTGAATCCGGCAGACTCTCTTTGAAGTACGGATAAAGTAAAATCTCAATCCTAAAAGAAAAATTGATTTAATCAGAGAATTGGGACTAATTGACACAAGAAAGACAGCATAAAACGAAAACACCTTAAATACTCTGCAAATAGTTGGAAGTGGATGAGCATCTTTGAGTGTCTATGCCGGGAATCCCCAAAGATGTGTAAGAAGAAAGTTGAGAAATATTAACCCAGACTCTTCTGAAGGCAGAAGAATAGACCAGATGTTTCTCAGCATCCCTCCAGGCTTTATGAGGCAGACTGCCCTGGGGCTCGAGCACCGAAGAAATCCGGAGGGTTCGGGACAGGTGGACTCTGCTTTCAAATCATGATGTGTGAAAATTCAGCTATCGAAAAAGATAAGCCAGTGACAATTCACTCAACAGCGAAATTTTAATGCAAAAAAAGTCTGAAGTATAGCATCCCTTCAAAAACCCTCGAGTGCATTTTAAATATGATCTAATTTACAGAAATTTGAGTAGTTTTTAAACAAAGCCAACTATTCATGTGTATAAATTACAGATAGTGTTTCTGCGTGTATGCTATTTTTACAGACGTGACAATGCTACACTTTGACATTGACTTTCCTTCTTGTGTGCTTCAGCTTGTTTGCGTATGAGCAAATGACTGAGTACACTTACCTCTCGTAAATATGAATTTAAATATCAGGGATTCATATTTGACCCTATATTCAGTTATTATTACTGTTGTGGAAGGTCTGTTTCAACTCTTGGAGGGAAAGAGAGCTCTAAAAGAAAGTGTCTGTAAAAGAAAGTGTCTATTCGTTTCTGTGCTTTTTCCTCAAAACAACCAGGAAAGAAGCCAAGGGGTTTAAATGGTTTTCCTTCTACTTACTTCCTTTGCTTCTGAAAATAGTTGATGGAAAACTGTAAGCTAAAATAATTGTAAGCTGCAGGCTCACAGAGAAGCCATCATTCTCTCTTAGTGGCACAGGGAGTGAACCTGCTGAAGCTCCCAACAGCGATCTGGAGAATAGTTAAAACAGGGGAGGTGCTTAAGGAAATGCAACTATGGTTGCAATGGTTTTGTCCACAAATGAAGGGAAATGATGAGGTCAATGATCAGCTAACAAGCTTGATTCCTGCAAACAGGCCAGTTTATTCACATCTAGACTGTTGTCTTTGCTTATCAATGAAATTGCAAGACAAAAAAAAAAAAAAATTCAATCATGGCTTCTGTCCCTGGATATTCAGTGATACCTTCATCCATCACTTCATTCCAAGAACTTGAAGTTGGAACTAAGCAGAACCCATTGTTATTGGATGGTTTCAGCTCCCAAGTGAAATGAGTGCTTAGTTTCCCAGCGGTAGATTTCAGGAAGCCAAAAATTCTGCATAATGATGCCTCTCTGGTGGTAACACTGAGAGGTAAACCTGAAAAGAGGGAACCCAACTGTTTTGAAAGCTAGAGCATTGCTCAGAAATACAGTTTCCAACTGGGGGATCCAGTGCAAAATGCTAGGGAAGAAGGCTCTGGATGGGTGGTTACACCGAAAGAGAGGTGGAATTCCCAGCATTCCCCACACCTGGCATGCCCTTCATCTGGTGCCCACCACGTGACACATGACAACATATCCTGTACCTGATGCTGCCTGTGGTGTGTGTGTGTGTGTGTGTGTGTGTGTATCACATACACAAATTCTCCTGTTGTTTTATGTTCTCCACCTCAGATGATACGTTTTGGCAACCTTGGCTCCTTTTGGGGTGTGAAAACTGTGGCTCCAGTTGAAGTCACAGGTAGCATAATCTGCCATGCCAGTAAGACAGAAGCATCGGCCCTGAGGTGATCTCCTTCAAAAACGCCTGAGGGATGAAAACGTGGCATTTCTTTCACTGGGCATATGGCATTAGAACTCATGAGTAAAATTTGAAGATGTCAACGGATTTTGAGGCAATGTTTCTCTTTGGCAATTGCTTGCTTATAAAGTGATTCACTGAGAGTCAACAGCCTGCTAGGAAAACGCACTTGGCGTGAGAAACACATACATTAAGGATGAAAAATTAATTCTGCTTCTTTCTGATGCTATCCGACATTCATGTAGCATTGGATCTGACTAACACCCTTTGGGTTTCAATTCCATTTATTCTTACTAATTTTCTAATTTCTAAGGGGAAAAGCATGTTAAATAGGTACAGAGCATCCAGTGGAATTCATTGGTGATGCTTTGTTGAGTTCCATATAAATGGATTGGGGGCTCAGGGTCACATTTCCCTGTAAATCACTACACATAGTCAAAAAAATAGCTTAAAACTTTATGGGCAATGCAGCTGGAAAAATAATTGAAGACATCTAATATTTACATTTTCTTCTCGTGACCAATTAGTATTTAGGATCCAATAATGCTTAAGTCATATCCTTTTGCTAACTAAACACTGTGATTTATGACAAGATATTTTAAACATATAGAAGACTTTTTCGTGGTATTTTTTTGAATATTCTTTAGTTTATTTGTATGATGGTGTGTGTGTGTGTGTGTGTGTGTGTGTGTGTGTGTGTGTGTGTTGCTCCTGTGTTTAGAAAGAAAATGAAAGTCCAAGGATAACTTCCAGGTTATGTCTATGAAAGTAACCTTCTGTGTCATATTAATTCAGTTTTGTATCTTGACACATTTAGTGATTTTTTTTTTTTTACAGATCAAAGAAGCAACAATTTTGGCAAACTAACGCCCTCATTAAAAAGGAGTTAGAATAGGGTTATACAGATCATCAAAAGAAATTTTCACTTAAGAGTCAAAGTAGACCACGGAGTGAAGCCAAGCCCTTCTTTTCTTGAATCAGAGATGTATGCATGCCAAGCAACAGGAAATCTTGAAATGTGGAAAATCTTAAGGGTCTTCATAGCCTGTTTTTTGGAATTCTGCGTAAGGACAACCGCTTCAAAATGTGAGACCCAAAACCAAAAAAAGGATTTAGTATTTTCACTGGGACTTAGATCAAACTGACAGATCTAACCTCTACTTTCAAGCACAAATGGGTAATTTAAAAATAAACTTTCATGAGTCTATTTGCATATGCTAACTTGCCCATCCTGTTTTGTGGGAAGCATTATGTATTCTCAGGGCTCAAAGAGCAACAAACAGGATAGAGAATATCAGATCCTCCTGTCCCCTGGGTCCTGCCTCTCAGCCTTGATTCCAAACCCTTAGCAATGCCCAACTGTGATTATTTATGGGACGCTCTTTTGCTGTTTACTTCTCTGGAAAAATCAAGGCTGCTGGCTGCTAAATTTCAAAATGCTGGCTTATAGACTAACAGGAAGCTGAGGCAAAGGGTCTCTATTGTACTCTCAAGGCTCACAGAGTCCCTGAAATGGGTTTGGGCCAGCTTACTTTTACAATGCTAAGAAATCATTCTTTCTTCTTCGACTGGCACATGAGTTACTATAACTTGAAAGATGCTGGTGAAGGAGCCTGGGGAAAGCACCAACAGCTGACCGCGGTCAAGCTACATTTGATCAACTTTGTGAAGCCAGACTTCAACTTGAGTAGAGTTCTTACCATCTGTTACTTTAGAGAGAGGCAAAATGTTGTAACCTAGCACCATCTACTTTTAAGATCTATCTCGGGGCTGATTTAACCTGAAATTTTACTCCTAATCACATGCCTTTATCTCTGTAATTAGCAGAATGTCTCTTCTTTGGCTTTGCTATTTACCCACAAGTATCATCAGTACCTAAATAAAGCGTGATCGCCAAAGCATGATGCCTTAGGATTGCATGATCAGTGGTTCTGAAGACCAACTCCCATATTCCCCAACTCTGGACACTGTCCCCAGCCTTCTATCTATCTAAATATCTAAATCCAGAAATTTTTTAAATTTCTCATAGAAAAAAATGTCAAATAAGTTTCCCACACCATTTGTGAATCTTCTATTATATATTAAGCACATTTATGATTGCTAGATGCCACCTGAGAAACCAGATCATTCACAGTAGCCGACATAACTCATTTAATGACCTGAGTACTTCAGTGACAAACACAGGCTGAGCTCTATTTTTATAGTCATTTAATATTCAAGTATTGTTCTCAAACACAAGCTAACAGTTCTAATGATCCCCCTAAAAGAGCCAGCTGCCTCCCATACTTCTCACCTGGAACCTGAAAGTTCCCTTTCTCTATCTGGGCAATTCCATGAAGGACCTATCATCCTAATATTTGACACTACGTTACTCTTTTTATCCAACTGCTGTATAAGCGCCATCCCATTAAACCTTGCAAAGGCCCCCTTCCAGAAACTCGAACACTTGCAATGTATGATGAAGAATTATCATAAATAACCAATATAAAAGGCCTTCCTATAAAAATAGGTGGAAGAGGACATTTTGTAGTACAGGACTGCTGATTTTTCTTATTTATTCATGTCCTTGCTAATTTGCAAAATTCTATAATCCACAATGGGTCCCCCTGTCATTAGTGCTAATTAGTGGGATTCTACTGTACTAATAAATCAACATTACCCAAGCACAGTGCATGGAGATAGAGGTTGTCATATATCCCTGCCTATGAATTTTTAAAAATTAGGTAGTGTTCACCCCTGGCAGTCCTAATTTTCACTGATAGTTTAGCTGGGTCCCATTCTATAGCTGGATCTTTACAGAGAGAACATGAGCATTTTTAATGATTGTGTACTTGTAAGTGAGTGTCACACACAAGGAAGGAAGGTGCTAAGGGCAGGAAAGGACCTCTGGTCTCCCATCATCTAAGGCATAAAGGTAGGAGCTGAGTGAGAAAGGAACTTCCCCAAAGTTCAATGGGAACTCAAACTGGCCACTCATATCAAAAATGTAAGCAGACAACTCTGCTAAAGAGTTATTTTCAGATGCCCTAAACTACTCATGATTCTCCTCCAGGCACATTCTCCTCCCAGCCTGCCAACTCACACCTTAACTGGTCCCAATTCTGTTGATCTTGCATTCTCCCTGCACACCCCACCCCCTTTTTTTTTATTTTTGCTTAGTTGTGAACTGTGTACTTCCTGTTCATATAATATCATGTGTGTATGTGTGTGCGTGTGTGTGTGTGTGTATATGTGTTTTCTCATGAGAACATTCAGTCGATTAAATTAGACTTCATGGTTGGTATGTACCTCTGCTCTTCTAAGGCATTTATCTGACCTTGGGATCCATTTATTGAACAGTATACTTTTCTTTCAACTTCACATCATCATTTAATTACAATAGACAAAATGATTTTCTTGGCCAGTCAGCACGATGGAAGGTCATATGGTCACTGACCCACATCTATACAGCTGTTTCTCAGCTCTCTGCATGGCCTAGCTCTCTGGTTGGCCAGTAATGGCCCATAGCCAATCAGTGCAAATGCTTTTTGATTGTGCTGCTATTTTACAATAAGTAACATTCAACAGTAGCTGTGCAAGACCTGGTATTTCTTGCCTCTTTCCAAGAAGATGGGTGTCAAAGGGAAGCTTCTTTGTTCTTTCTTTCTTTCTTTTTTGTATTTTTTTATCCATGAGAGACACAGAGAGAGGGAGAGAGACATAGGCAGAGAGAGAAGTAGGCTTCCTGTGGGGAACCCAACGCAAGACTCCATCCCAGGACCCCGGGATCAAGCCCTGAGCCAAAGGCTGATGCTCAACCACTGAGCCACCCAGGTGCCACAGGGAAGTTTCTAGATCACAACAGCAGCATATCATCCAGTGTCACAGACAGGCGAGAGGCTAGTGGGTCTTCCTCCTACAGAGAATCTCTCCAAAAAGCGCAGTTTTCCTTTGAAATGGGAGGGGGAATTTTCTAGGTGACCTTCCAAGGTGCTTTTAAGTTCCATGACTCTTTGATTCCCTCAGCAGTTGCTTTGAATTGTAATTCCTCCCAAATTTTTGTGATCTTATAACTGAATGTACATTTATATGCACAAATGAATATTCAACGTAGCTATGCACAGTACATTGAAAAAAAATTGAGGATAATTTTAGTATCCCCATACTATACAAAGGGTATTCAGAATCTTACTAATAAATACATTGGCATCCTTCGCTACCCTGTAATCCAAGATGAAGAAACTGTCTGGTTTTTGTTAAGGCTGGATGAATTAAAAAAGATTGCAAGATTGCATTTGGGCAAGTATCCTGAAGTTTGGCTGCTTATTCAAATCTTGTGCAAATTTCCGTAGACTGCTGAATTGGTCTGAAGCAAGAGGTTAGCCTGTAAATATTATGGACTTTGACATGTCTTTTCATCTGCTATTTTTTTCTATCAGATTGTAAAATAAACTTGAGGTGGTTCAGTTAAGTGAGAAAGTATTGAGAGACACACCCCAAAGCAAAGCAGGAGGAAAGAATGATACAAAGACGGGTTATATTGGGTTTCAAATTAAGCATATCATAGTGGATATGCTAAATATCATATTTTACCATACGGGAAATATAATATGTTTTTCCAACCATTTAGTATTGAGGAAGCCTAGACCGTATTTGCAGAAGGAAGTCTTTGATTTGAAAGAGATTCTGATTAGTTTTAAGGTCTCATCTGAAACTTCTAAAATACAATTTCTGTTGGAAATCACGATTGCGTGTGAGCATCAGTGTGTGTGCAGGAATGTAGGGCCCAGTAGGAGGGACTGTTGTATCTATTCACCACAGGTTTTCACATATCAATTTCCCACTTTATGATGAATTTTGAATAAACTGGAAATGGTGAGGCAACCATGGGAAAAAGAGAGATTCCTTTAGTGTACTAACAGTATATTTTCAAAAGCTGTTGCATTCAGTTGGATTTGGGTATAGACTTAGCCCTTATTTACAGAAATAATGGCCAAGACCTTGTTTTAGCAATAGAGCTGTAACATCCCAAACATTTCTCCATCACTGCATTTGGCTCTCTTAGAGTTTCATAAACCGATAATCATATCATTGTGTATCGGTTATAAGTTGTCCCATTATAAACAATGTGATACAGAGAAATCTCATTTTCTAAAAACGAATGCAGAGGTAAAGTAAACCGTCATGGTGAGTAATCAGCACTGGATTTTCCCAGGTGACTCATGCAAATTCTAAAAATTAGTACTGACTTCACCTGCTTCATGAGCAACAACAAAAAGCGCAGACAGCTGGTTGTAGAGATTCGGGACATAATTACAATTAGTAATTGCTATGTTGTTTCTAAACAGGAAGTTCACAGGGAAGATCTTAGGATGTTATCACTGTTCTGCCGCAAGATTCTTTTCATCGTTTTAAGTTGTGAAAAGAGTCATCGATGGATTGCCTCACGAAAACCAAAACTCTTCAATGCCTTGCTGAGGAAGACATGGCTCCTCCAAATTCCCTGCAGGAGGGAGCAAAGAGAAAGCATTGCAAATAGAAAATGTGTGTGCAAATGTGCACAGGGGCCTGAATTTCTAAAATGTGAATATTTTGAATTTCCGAACAGGGCTCCTCCTTTGCCGCTATTATATGGAACATACGGCGTCCTGGATGCAATTTGATCCTGGTTGTTACCGTGCAAAAATATTACAAGTAAATCCGTAACAGGTCATCTCTATCACTGTACTATAATACATACCGTTCGTCCATCGGGGCATGTTCCAAGGGTGGGTAGTATGTTCCAGCAAGTTCAACTGGGGCAGTCGTCCTCCACCAGGGTCAACGTTGTCCCCCATGGGACAGGTGGCAATGTCTGAAGACATTTTTGCTCTTAATGCCTGGGGAGCAGGAGGGCAGACACAGGCATCTTAGTGGATGGAGGAGATGCTAGCCATCCTGCAGCGCTCAGAACAGCTCCTACAACAAAGATTATCCGGCCCCAAAAGTCAACAAAGCCAAATTTGAGAAACCCTGAACTGGGACAGTTGCCAGGGTCTGGTAATATATTAAAATGCCAATAGTCTAAAAGTCTATCACCTGGACGCTCAAAGATAATGTTCTAAATGTCTCGCCAGTGCGAGACCCTCATGGGTAACTGATTGCTCCTTACAGTAGGGTGCAGCTGGATGGAAATTTGCCCGAAGCAGAAATCCCTTTTGTCTCTCCCTATTTATCATCATCATCATTACTTTTTTTACTTTGGTTAGCAGATGTTTCTTTAGTGCTCTGACATCCTTTTTAATTTGCACATTTATTAATTTGGCTGGCTGAGAGCAGAGTGCTTTACCTGCCGAATCTTCCCTGTACCTTGGGGCTAGTGGGGTCACACATAAAGAGCTGCCCTGGCCCATCAGCCAGCATTAGGTAGCATTTTTAACTATCACATCTTTAAGTGGGATCATCGGGTGACTGGAGCAATTTTGGCTTTTCTCCTCTCTCACACTCCCAATGAAAGGGACTGATTGCCCCCAAGTCCATTTACCCATCCACTCTAGGGGGAATTGTTTGGATTCTAACATGTACCCTCACAACATCCCATTTATAGCTGTGACAAAGAAGTAAGCAATTAATCAGACATCCCTGCTAACAATACTGACCTGCCAGCATTCAAATGCTTTAATTAAAATCACAGCACAATATATGCCAGGGGTAACAGCCTAGCGATGTCTCCACAAGGCAGGAAGCGACTCTCCTTACCAGCCCTGAAGCAAACGCATATTACGGGGCAGCCCTGAGAAGCAAAGAAGGTCTCCAGGGATGGTTTGTGCACACGGCTGCTCACCTACCAAAGTAGATTATGCCCATATCATGTTCATTCAGATGCTTGAGCATGAAAAGATGCACCCAATGGAGAGGTTTCTCCAGCTCCTTTTCTTTCTTTTTCTTTCTTTCTTTCTTTCTTTCTTTCTTTCTTTCTTTCTTTCTTTCTTTTTCTTTCTTTCTTTCTGTCTTTCTTTCTTTCTTTCTTTGTTAGTGAGGGGGGAGTGGGTGATGTTGTGGAGGTAAGGTAGGGGCTATTTGAGTGAGTTTTGAGGTGTGGAGTGGAAGTTAGTACTCCTTCTTCTTCTGCTTTTCTTCTGATCCCTCCAACCTCTACTCCTCCTTCCTCTCTCCCTCCCTCTCCCTCCCCCCTCTTTCGGGGTGCTAGTGTGCTTATGCAGATGAGGAGGAGCTATATTACACCCAACAAGGTTAGCCTAAATTCACCTCTGCAGCTTCAAAAATAAGATGTCAGTGCAACTTGGAGATTTGGAAATTTTAAATATCAGTAAGCACAGGAGCAGAGTTTTTTCTTCCAATGTTAACTCACCCTTGTGACAGGTTTTAGCCTCTTGATGATATTCATGCCTGCTCCCCAATTCTTCCACTTTTCCTGTACATGGTAAAACCAAGATTTTAAGATTTTAAGATCATAAGGATTTATGATAAGCATTTAGAGATACATGATTTGGGAAGAATTTGGAAAAGATTGCCATCCACTTATTTTTTTTTTTTCTACTTATACATAGTTTTTCCTGAGACAGCGTAGAGTTTCATTGAAACACATCAGCAATCTTTGAAATGGTCACAAAACCCAGTATTCTCTTCTGGAGTTATACCACTTCCACATTTAATAATTGCCTGAATTGTTTATGTTTTACCCATGAATGCAGACACATTAACAGGTAATATATAACATGGGTTAATTACTTCTCAACTTGAGCTAGCTTAAAATGCCTCTAAACTCCTCACGCCCTGTGGTCACTGTCTTACCCTTTGAGTTAAGCATTATTTTCTCGCTGGCTCCTAGCTAACATTCTCTGACACACCCCTGTGCAAAGGATTTTTTTAAAGAGTTGGTCTCAGGGCACCCGGGTGGCTCAATGGTTGAGCCTCTGCCTTCAGCTCAAGTGGTGATCCAGGGTTCTGGGATCGAGTTCTTCATCGGGTTCCCCCGCAGGGAGCCTGCTTCTCCCTCTGCCTGTGTCTCTGCCTCTCTCTTTCTGTCTCTTATAAATAAATAAATAAAAATCTAAAAATAAAAAATAATAATAATAATAAATAAAGTGTTGGTCTCCTTTGTCCACATTTCCCCAGAGCCACCGTATTAACGCTGTCAATACCACTCCCCCAGCTCCTGGGGTGTCTGGTCCATGTGTAAACCCTACTTGCCTTTTTCTCCGGATCCAAACCCTTAACATCTTTATTTGTGTTTCTCCCCCAAGCGGCCTTCAAGACTTGTGACCTTTGTGGATTCAACGAGAAAGTGCTTTTAGAGCTTATCTTTCCTTCCACATGTGACTCGTCAATGTTTGGGGCATCTGTGGGAAGTCGCCTGCCCCCCTCAATGTCTCAGGAGCAGCCTTTGTGTTCCTCTTCCCAGCTGCCTTCCCCGGCCTCAGGTCTGGGTCCCCCCTATTACTTCCGGAAGTGAACCTGCCTCTCACTGTGTTTATCCATCCTTCCCTCAGGACGCTGCATATGGTGAGCTTCCTTCTGCACTCAGCAGCCCATTACACCCTCTCTTGTTCATATCCTGCCCCCTTTCAAGTGTGTATCCTTTTTCCTCTGAAGCACACTGATACTTCCCACAATGGTTTTCAAGTTGAAATATGAAACTTCAACCTTTCCTTCATTTTCCTCCTCCTCCCCCTCTGTACTTCCCTTCTGTGTTTATTAAAATAATATCTCTCCCCCCTCTCTCTTTCTCTCTCTCTCTCACATGCACACACACACACAATTCCTGAGCTGAGCTCAAGTTCAGAGAAAATGACAACTGTCTTTACTTCCCATCCGCCTAATCATCAGGTAAGACAATGAATGAGCAATCTCAACAGAGAGGACACGGATCCAAATACAATTTCATTATTTTAAAAGGAATTCAAAACATCATAAAGACTGACACAAAGACATCATTTCTTTAACCAAAGTTGGATTTTTGCACTCCCCCCCCCCCATCCTCTTCATTATTTTCTCCTAATCTCCTTTGGCCTGTTTTCCTAAAATGTTACCTGGAGATTGAATTCTTAGTCATGATTCTCCAGAGAAACAGAACCCAGAGGGCATATATAGGGAGAAAGAGAGATTTTATGGAATGGGCTCATGAGACTGTGGAGGTTAGCAACCTGGAGACCCAGAGGAAAGTTATGGTTTGAATCCAAAGAAAATTTGCTGGCAGGGTTCCTTCTTGCTCAGGGTTCCTTCTTGCTCAGTGGTTCTATTAAAGCCTTCCACTGATTTGGTCAGGCCCACTCACCATAATGTAGTGAAATGGGCTTTACTCAAAGTCTACTGACTTCAAAGTTCATTTCATCCATTAGAAAATACTTTTGTAGAGACATCCAGAATAATGTTTGGTCAAGTATATGGACACGATGGCCCAGCCATATGAATACACAAAATTAACCATAGGGATTCCCAAAACATGTTCTGTGGAACATTGGTTCTTTGGATTAAACACTGGACAAAACTGATTTGTCTCCCAAGTATTTCATTTTATTATGGAAATGAGGGGAAATGAGTGTTAATATGGGCACTGAGGGGGGCACTTGACGGGATGAGCACTGGGTGTTATTCTGTATGAGGGTAAATTGAACACCAATAAAAAATAAATTTATTAAAAAAAACAAAACAAAACAAAACAAAAAGTGGTGCTGGGCTTGACGGGATGAGTACTTGATGGGATGAGTATTCTGTATGTTGGCAAATTGAACACCAATAAAAAATAAATCTATTTTTTAAAAAAATATGGTAAACATCTCCTGGATGTCAGGTGCTTTCTCAGTCTTCATTATCTCATTTAATTCTTATAACAATATTATACAATAGATAATATTATCAGAATCCTTGATATGACAAACATCTTACAGAAAATAACATATTAATTAGAACTATCACTTTTTTTCAACCTCACACTTTATGAAAAAGATGATTCACACTCCATCAGAGTCTTTGCCATCATTATACAAGTCACTTTGAATAATCTAAATCAGTATGGCTTTGCCTCTATGTACCTTTGATTTGCTTGAGATACAGAATTCTTAATCCATTATCTCAAGCCACAGAGTGGTAGAACAGTTGTTTATCTATCCCATGGAAGTACCTTTACCTTAGATTTTCTGAAATATGATTTGAAAGTTCACAAGCTTACAAGATAATAATAGAAAGTCCCTAGCTTACCTCCATAAGTATCAAAAGCCAGAACTAATTGAAATGGTTTCAGGCTCTAAAGTTTTCCCCAAGTGGTACTTTGCTGAAAAAAAATAAATAAATAAAAGATTGACAGAACACCCAGTAGAAAAAGAAAGGTTAGCAAAGAGTCAAATTTAAGGCAACTGCCTTTTTTTTTTTTTTTTTGAGTGATAATTTGGTGTTGATGTGGAGAAAAGAGGGCTTTTGCCTTATACTCTGACACACATGGCAACAGATTTGATCAAAGTCATGCAGCAGCTTAACTGATATTGGGTCAACACACCCTTTAGCCTCAAGGGTCACAAGAAGTAAAGCAATGCCCAGAGTTTTCATGGCAGGAGCAGGGAGGGCCGGAAGATAAACAAGAGAAATGGATGGTGAGAGAGAGGGGAAGAGGAGAAATACTGCAAAGTCCCCTGATGTTGAAGAGAGTAGGTGATAAACTCCAAGGTCAAGGACATCTCTGCCATGTTAAATTCTCAAAAGCAAGGTTCCAAAAACTAGGGCTGAAAGTCAAATCCAGCTCACTGCTTGTTTTTGCAAATAAAGTTTTATTGGGCTACAACCATGCCCGTTCACTCATGTATTGTCTATGGCTGTTTTCCCTACAACCACGTAGTTGAGGAGTTACGACAGAGACCATCCCTGGCTTCTGACAGAAAAGTCTTCCAGCCCCCAGGTAGTGCAAAGCCAGCACACTAAGGGAGCCCATCTTCATGGACAGGTTTACATCCCATGCCTGGACCTTTGCAGCCACAGGCCCTTATGAAGACAGCCCATATGCATTCTGCAGTAAATTTTTTTTAAACATCCTATTGGCTTCTGTGGAGCAATACTTGTTTCTCTTGATCTGAACCAGATGATTCCTGAGAAAATTATCTTTAAATTGCTTTGCTCAGATTAAAAAAAAGAAGAAGAAGATTTTTATTGGGATAAAAACAAGAGATTTGATGCGCTGGAGAATCTTTTAAAGGAAAAACACTGTAATGTTCTAAAGAACATGCAAGATGACATAAAACCCTAGTTAGAGTCAGTCAGCCCTGGCGTGAAAGAACCACTGCCTAGGTGTGACCCCAGAGACAAGTGCACATGCCTTGAGACCACTTCCTGATATGTAAAGTGGGGCTGATATACCCACCTTCCTATGTTTTTTTATGAGGATTATAGGGATATAACAAAACAGTAGTTAAAAAAATAATTTAGGGAGTCCTGTGTGGCTCAGCAGGTGAGTGTCTGCCTTTGGCTCAGGTCATGATCCCGGGGTCCTGGGATCAATCCTGCATTGGGCTCTGCACAAAGAGCCTGCTTCTCCCTCTGCCTGTGTCTCCACTTCTCTCATGAATAAATAAACAAAAATTTTAAAAAAAAATTATAATTTCTCACAATTGCATGGTTTTCTGGGTGCTTTGATGGGACTCACCTGAGTTGACACAGGCCCCCTTCATCAACTGCAGTGGGCTGAAGGCTGTGTCAGGCAGCTAGGCCTTTCTTCAGCATCACCCATCCTGGGCTTCACTGCATGGTTGCTCAGGGGAGCCTCGGGGCCTGCATTACCAAGCTTCTGCTGATCCACATCAGCTGAATGGGATTATTTGGCCCAAATAAGCCATGTGGCCAACTGCTGGGGGTGATGTGGAAGCAACACCACACCTGCCTCCTGATGGGGGGAGAGGCTCATCCGTTTCCAGTGCTCCACTATTCCTCAGGATGGTGTTAGTAAGACAATTTTGTGTTTCTCAATCTGTTAGTTCTTGTTTCTGCTGTACCCCAGCCACTTTTGGGGTGCAGGAATGTTCTAATATGCTAGCATTATGTCACATACTGTGTTCCATCCTATGAATAGGTATGACTATTGGACTGTTACTATCCTCATCTTTCAGATTGTAGGAAAGCTCATGAACTTGCCCATGATGGTGGCTAGGAAAGGGTGGAGAAGGATGTCAAACTCAGAGCCTAGCTCCCACACCCATCCCATTCCTACTGCAGCCCCTGCAGCTAGTTTTGTCCAACAGGGTCAGAGTGAGTTTGACAGATGCCCCCTTGCTTAGAGGACACTGGCCATGCAACAGCACTGGCGGCAAGCTCTGGAATCTAGCATGGTGGTGAGTGTTCTAGCCCATAGGGAGGTCAGCATAAAACCAGGCCCCCTTCTCACCTCTGCCTGTCAAGACTACAGCTAGGCCATTCAACAGCCTCGAATTTTCTTTTCTTTTCTTTTCTTTTCTTTTCTTTTCTTTTCTTTTCTTTTCTTTTCTTTTCTTTTCTTTTCTTTTCTTTCTTTTCTTTTCTTTTCTTTTTTTTTCTTTTCTTTTCTTTTCTTTTCTTTTCTTTTCTTTTCTTTCAGCACTCCCAGGATGCCAAAGTGCTCAGAGAGGGCCTAATGGTGTGAACTGAACTGGAAATTAACTCCAGTCTAGTTCTCTCTCAGAGAACAGGACCTCCAAACCCCATCCCCATTAGCACTAGTCTCTTCTTGCTCTAGACTTCCCCACTTTGGGAGGGCCAGGAAAGCCCTGGGAAGTTGCCCTGAGGAACACCTAGGTCCTGGGCAAATGAAGATTGGTGGATCACCTTGCTTACTGTACTAGCCTGCTCTCTGCTAAGAGTCTCAGAAAGCATTGGCCTCTCACTGAACAGCTGATAGAATGAGAAAAGTCCCCCTTGGTTGCTTTGGTACACTCGGTCTTCAAAGCCTAGTCTAGCGTTCAGCACCAAATTGGAACTCAAAAAGTACCTGTTGAATAAGTGGGTATGTGAACATATGAATGAGTGAATTTAGCTCAGAGGTGGTGGCCCCTGCTTACTACCACCCAAGGGTATGGGTAACACCATGGGAACCCAGGAACATGTGACACAGCAATCACTCTAGAATCTGCAACAAAAAACTTTATGTCCTTTTGGTTCCTTCTAAAACAAGCAGGAGAGGACAAAGTGACTCAATGATTCAAGTCAATCTAGTTTCACTCAAATAAACAAAGTTTCCTAGAATCATATATAGTCCCCTTGAACTTCCATTTGGTGGAATTCTAAGCCAACATTTTTACGAACCAAGAAAAATCATGTTTTGTACAATGGAACCATCTTAACTTAAACTCTGTGGATTTTTACACTTCACAGAAGACATTTCATAAAAGAACAGCTATTTTAGACATCTATTAAAGCTATGAATAAGTCAAAGAGATTCTTAGCTAGAGGGAAGGGAAGGGCTATGGGCTGAATGTTTGTGCTCCCCAAATTCATATATGGAAGCTCTAATCCCCAGCATGGTGGTATTAGGAAGCAAGGATTTGGGAGATGAATAGGGTCCCCAGGGTGGGGCCCTCAAAAATGGAATTAGTGACATTAACACCATTAGTGGAGAGATACCAGAAAGATCATCTCCTTGAAGAAACAGCAAGAAGGTGGCTGTCTACAAACCAAGAGGAGGGCCCTCACAAGCCATCAAATAGTCTGGCACTTTGACCTTGGATTTCTTAGCCTCTGGAACTGTGAAAAATAAATTTCTGTTGTTGATATCATCTAGTTCATGATATTCCGTTATGACAGCTTGAGCTGACTGAGACACACAGTGTAGTCCAAGTGGTTAAAGGCAAGCATATTGAAATAGAGCAAACTGGCAAACCGTGGAAGGAGCCTCAATGTCCTTCGAGATGAATGGATAAAGAAGATGTGGTCTATATATACAATGGAAAATTACTCAGCCATCAGAAAGGATGAATACCTACCATTTACTTCAATATGGATGGAACTGGAGAGTATTATGCTGAGTGAGGTAAGTCAGTCAGAGAAGGACAATCATCATATGGTCTCACTCATTTGTGGAGTATAAGAAATAGTGAAAGGGACTATAAGGGAAGGGGAGAAACTGAGTGGGGAAAAATTAGAGAGGAAGACAAACCATAAGAGACTCTTAACTCTGGGAAACAAAGGGTTGCAGAAGGGGAAGAGGGTGGGGGGATGGGGTAACTGGGTGACGGCACTAAGAAAGGTGCATGATGAGGTGAGCACTGAGTGTTATATGTTATATGTTGGCAAATTGAATTTAAATAAAATATATTAAAAGAAAGAGCAAATTTGTGTTTGAATTCTGGCCTTACCACATGCTGGCTATGGGACCCGGAGCATAGTATGTGACTCTCTAAGGCCTTATTTGCTCACCTACAAACGGACATGGCACTGCCTGTCCTTTGGAGCTATAGTGACAATTCACCATGAAGCCATATCCCAGTTAGCCTGAGGATAGACAGGGGCAATTATCCACAGGCCTACTTTGTGCCCCAATTTCTGGGTTTGCATGGCACCCTCTATGTTCACCAATTACTAGAAGTGCTCAGCCTCAGTCCTGACACACAGTGAGTGCTTTGTTAAGCACTATGGCTGAGCATACTGAATTTTCTTATACTTTGCATGAACTTTTAAATGTGTATACATTTCAAAGCTACTTTTAGCATGATGAAAAACATGATATTGAAATTCAAGATTGTGCAGTCTTGCCATGTCATACGGGCACCAGAACCTAAAAAATTAAATGGCATTTTGGAAAAAAGAAAACAGCAGTAATGCTACCCTACTTTCATGTGTATGGGAATAATGCACTACTAACACTCGCATTGGGCTATGTATATGCCTGGAGCTGTTTAGTGTGTTTCACATTTATCAACTTCTCCGCATCCTCACACAACCCTCTGAGGCAGACTACAGTTGTCAATCCCATTTTACAGGAGGGGAAACTGAGACACATAGGGCACCCAGGAAGTAAGCAGCAAAGCTGAATTAGAATAGCCAAACTGGCTCCAGAGTCTGTGCCCTTGACCCTGCTGAGTGCACTGAGCATGTATCTCTTATCATATTGGTTGTCATGTTTGCTCTCTGTCTGGAGTTGGGAAACCAGATAAAATAGGAGATTTTGCTATGAAAGAAATGAGCTTTCCTGCCACTCAGACTATCTGACACTATTTTGGCCCCTTGAGGTCTTTTTTGTACTTCTTTCCAAGCACTCAACTGTGTTCCAAGATAGTTGAGGTTCTGGGTATATGGTCTGACTGGCTGGAAAAAAGGAGTGACTTTTCCACTTAAAAATCGGCATATTTCAGGCCACCCGGGTGGCTCAATTGGTTAAGCATCTGACTCATGTTTTTGGTTCAGGTCGTGATCTCATGGTCTTGAGATAAAGCCCCAGGTGGGCTCCATGCTCAGCAGGGAATCTGCTTGTCCCTCTCCCTCTGCTCCTCCCTTATTTGTACATGCATGCATGCTCTCACTCTCACGCGCTCTCTCTCTCTCATATAAAGAAATGGGTAGGAAATATCAGAAAGGGAGACAGAACATAAAGACTCCTAGCTTTGGGAAACGAACTAGGGGTGGTGGAAGGGGAGGAGGGCGGGGGGTAGGGGTGAATGGGTGATGGGCACTGAGGGGGGGCACTTGACAGGATGAGCACTGGGTGTTATTCTGTATGTTGGCAAATTGAACACCAATAAAAAATAAATTTATTATTAAAAATAATAATAATTAAAAAATAAATAAATGAATAAAATCTTAAAATATAATTTAACATATTTTATCTATGAGAGGTTTTAGAATATCTTACCTCTCTATAAGGCTGATCATTTTTCTCAAAACTACCTGGGTTTTATTTTTCAGTCATACCTAGAGAAGACATGAGCTCCCTTCTAAGATAATAGGAATGGCTCAGATTCTACTCTCATTAATATAATGATTCCATAACACAATGACAGATAAAAGAACTTTCTTTTTATTCTACTCAAGGCTGGTTTTACATAAAAATAGACCATAACTCAGAGTCTGTAATGTCTATGGAAAGGTTACACTCGTTACCATCCAAATAGGCTGAGCTAATAAAAATTATATTTGTTACAATCCAAATAGATTAACCGGCCTTAAGGGCTTAGCTATGTATTACACTTTTCAATTTTCTTATAATTAAATTAACATAAAATAGTCTTCACAAATAAATGGCTGTTTCAGAAATAGTTAAGCTCTGCTTAACAAAAATAGCCATTCTATTTACATGTACAGCCACTCAGGTAGATCTGGAAGTGGAAAGAGGCACTTCTCCATGGAGTGGACTCGTGATCAAGAGATTAGCAGAAATATACCCCTCTCTGATTTGTCCTACTGAGGCCACGGGCGCTGGTAGCCCAGTACAAAGCCAGGACCAATGCAGGAGGCATATTCTCCTGCTCTTGCTGGGTGCTCCCAGTCATTAGCCAGTGGGCACGATGGTGGGATCCAGTCCTGCACCAGGGTTTCCCACTGGTCTTGAAGCTGTCATTTTCTTGGCTTACCTTCTCCTTTCTTCTCCAGGAATCTGACCTCTAGATATTTGCCTCCAGCTAGAAATTCCACTTGAATGTTGCTTCCATTTGTAAAATTATTCTGGACTTGTATGTTTTCATTCAGGTGCCATTTTATTACTCTACCCCAGAAGTGCTCACCTCATTGAATAAATGATGATAAATAAATAATGATTTTAAGTCTCTCATCTGAAAAAGTCTTAGACAAAGGAATCGAAGCCCCTAAACTGGTTGAAGTTCTTAAGTGTTAGGATCCTCATCAAGCTAATTAATTTCAGATCAGCCTTTTGTTTTATTCTATAAATGTCTAAAGACGTGATAAAGAAATGGAATAAGTCGTGGAGCTGTTGCCATTTGAAACAATAAGAAGCTGAAGCTTTCTCGGTTCTAAAAGTCAAGAGGGAAACAGTACAAGGCAAAGAGATAAAAGCCCTTTTAACAGTGGCTATGAGCTTAGATGCCGGGGCTGGGGGCTATGCACCGGGTGCTATGAACATCTTCACGTGCTCCATCTTCTTTAATCCACACATATTCCTGAGTATTAGAAAAAAACTTTCCAATTTAGAAATGGAGAAATAGAGAAATAGAGGTTGCAGAGCTTGTGTGAGCCAGAGCAAGCTTCACCAATCCAGAAGTAAGGAAAACCATTGAAAATGGTGAGATGCCAGGTATGGGTTTGCAAAAGTCCTGAGTTGGAGTATTACCAAAAGCTTGAAGCTGAATGGCCACCAATGGTCAAATTTGTATTCAAGGGTTTTGATGGGACTCTGAACTTGGCAAGATGGTCAGAGACCATCAATCATGAGTGCCCTCCTTTGAGCCCAGTGGTTGGACTGTAGTGAAATACAATCTAACATGACTCTATGACAATATAATACAAACTATCACACCAGCAGCACCTGACACCCTGCTTGTATGTTATTTTAATTATCCCCTTGAAAATACATAGAGTTTAGAAAATATCTTGATAATGTCAGGGCTGAGGATACAGGATCTTTAAATCTCCACATGCCCCCTGCTGCTGCACCTTTTGGGTGACTTAATCCTCATTAGCACCTCCACAAAAGGTTGAGCAAGAAAAATAGAGATGAGGCTCAAATGAGTCAATTTTGCCACACATCAGCAGCTTTTGTTGAAGGTTTGATGAGGAAAGAGGTCAAAAGTAATGGTGCAATAAGAAAAATAAATTATCTGTGGAGCTCATCTATTTATGGCACCCCATCCCCATCATCATGGATAAGCAAGACCTGGCCATACACTTAAGGAGATTAAAAACACTTTAATTCAAAGTGTTCCAAGCAAGGTGAGTAGGTGAGAAACATTGTAATTTGCATTTTATAGCTCTCCCCCATCTGTAGTGGGCATGAGAGTGACCGGATTCATTCACATCTCCCACATGCCTCACACAAAGTAGATGCTCAACAAATGTTACTTGGAAAGCACCACTTGTTTGTCATATTCTACATATTCAAAGTTGGTTGCACTTTGCAACCACATGAAGAGCTTTAAGAAATACTGATGTCTCGGTCCTGGTGGGGTTCAGGAAATACCACCCCAAAATAAGGCACCTTGGCATGTTGGACGTTTCTCTACAATTGTTTACTCTTTATCAAACGTACCATTAAAATACTTTGGTTGAACTGTTTGTGTCTTCATTTCCTTGTAAAGCCTCCCTTATCGTGTAAAACTTATATTAAGTAATTGTGTATGCTCTTTTTCCCATTAATTTGTGTCAGAGGCCCTCACCTGGATAATTGGAATGGCTTAGCGGCAAACGCATGGCTTTGGAGACCAAGTGGGCTCCAATTCCACCTCCACTCTGTAACCCTCAGAGCCCCACTGACTCATCAGTACACTAGGGAACTAGTGTTGGCTTCTGGGGTTGGCTGATGAGGGTATAATGGACTCGCTGTTGTGTCTCCTCAGAATTGATATGTGGAGGCCATAACCCCAATGGGATGGTATTTAGAGAAGGGGCTTTAGGAGATAATTTGGGTTAGATGAGATCATATACGTGGGGCCCTCGTGATGGGATTACTGGTCTTATAAGTGGTCTTCTAATAAAAGACGATCTCTCTCCCTCTCTGGCCTCCTCTCCTTCCTCCTCCCCCTTTCCTCCCCACTCCCTCTCTCTACCACTGTTCATGCACTGAGGAGACACCCTATGAGAAGTCAGCCATCTGCTCCTCAGGAAGAGAGCCCCCATCAGGAGCCCAATCGGCCAGCACCATGATCCTGGACTTGCAAGTCTCCAGAACTTTGAGGAGCCAATGTCTGCTGTTTAAGCACCCCTGCATGTAGCACCCTGTTCTGGCGGCCTGAGGAGACTAGGCCAGAGGCCGAGTCCGCAGGGGGAAGGGGCACACGGTGGGCACCCAGCCCAGGCAGCCTGGCTGACACAGACACACAGTGTATGGACATGGGTATACACGTCTGTACGTGCACCACCTTTCCAAGCCTGTGGCAGCATGGAGTCTGAGAGACAATTTTGAGGCCATCCTTGCCAAAACCTCTTCCTTTTTCCAGCACAAGTGGAAAATTGTCTTCAGCGGAAACTCAGGGAGAAAAGAATTGGTTTCGGGGGCCAGGGGGTGGGGGTTGCTTATAGTCCCTATCTTAGTTTGCTTGAGCCCCTACAACTAAAACATCATAAACTGAGTGTTTTATAACAACAGACTTATTTCTGATAGTTCTGGAGGCTGGGACATCCAAGACTGGATGCCATCAGACTCAGCGTCTGGTGAGATCCCTGTGTCCCCACGCGGTGGGAGGAATGAGTTATTTCTCTAGTCCCCTTTACAAGGACATCAATCCCATTCAGGATGGCTCTGCCCTTGTGACCTAATCACAACCCCAGGTCCACCTCCTAATACCATCTTTTTGGGGATTAGGTCTCAACAGATGAATTTTGGGGAAACACTAACATTCAGAGCAGATCATCTGTCGACAAAGCAGAACTTCCCCACCTTGTCCCTCATGTTGGCCATCAGCGCCACAGCCCGGCAGCACAGGACGGCAAGGCCTCTAGAAGCCTCCAGCACCTTCCACCGGTACCCACCCAGAGCTTTCCCTTCCTGCCCCCCATTTTTCCCTTCTCCCCTCCTCTGCCACTTGCCCAGTGGTCCTTTCATGCTGAGCTGACAGACACCTCCCTGGCCTAAAGGGTATCAGTTCATCCCACTGATCAAAAGCTAAATGGCTCCTACTCCCCCGCCCCTTTCTTTTTGAAGCCTATTTTTAACCAGAGTGCAAATTCTCTATTTCAGCAGAGCCCAAGGCCTCTAGGATCACAGCATTTAAAGTCTTCTTCTCATCCCCAGCGCCGAGATGGTTACGTCCATCCTGTCATATTGCGGGAGAATGGCTGCCTTCCCAGACCCACTCCTAACATGAAATTAGGCCACACTTAAAACAAACAGTGACGCAGACAGAGTGGCAGGAAAACACTGGCCTACATATAAGAAACACTGGGGGCTTTCTATTTCAGATCCCAAAGCAGACTGAAATGTCTCCCCACACACCTGTGACACCTGTACTAAGAATACTGGGTAAAAAAAATCAGTTGTCAGATTAAAAAAAAAAGCGGGGGGGGGGGAAGGCCCTGGAGACAATCTAGCCCAGGGATTTTTAAGTAGGGATGCACATCAAAAGGGTGACACCAATCAGAACCTTGGAGAGGGTTTTCAAAGCCGACAGGAGAACCTGATTCTCTTATTTGAGCTGAACTGGTAAGGAATTTAAATGGTGCCTGTTGATTCTGTTTGGCCATCACTGTTTGGGTGGACAGGGAGGGAGGGCTACTTTCATCCCTGTAATATTGTGCAAAATGTTAGAGCACAGATCATGCACAAATGCCAGCTCACCCTCTCACCTGGGCCTATGAATTTTTCTCCCTCCTCAGCATCTCCGATGAAGTAAAGGACGTAGAAAGTGGGGAATGGTGGGGCTCATAGAGGAACAAAGGAGAGCCAATGAAGTTGAAATATTTGATCTTCTCTCCCTTTTCCTTGAGAGAAGCCCTGTCACATTTCCTCTCCTGCCGCTTCAATTGTTCATTCATGTCATTTCTTTGCTTCATTTGCCTTTCTCATCTTAGAGATTTTTTTTTTTCTCCTTTACTCCTTCTTTTGGTCCCGTCTCCTTCTCACCTCCCCATTCCCCACCACCCCCACCCAGATCCTCCAGGGTAACAATGAAAATGACTTCACCATTACCACCCACCTCTCACCTGTGTTTCATGAGGTGGGACAAGGGTCCAGGCTTCAGGGACACACAAAGGTGGCTTTTTCCTGAGGGACCGTCTGTGCCACTCCACAGAGTGTAGCTCGGTGACTCTCAGACCCCTAAGAACCTGCCAAGTCACCTTGCATGGCTTGTGGGAATGCAGACTCCTGGGCCTTCCCTGCCAGACTTTAATTCAGCTCCCAAAACTTCACAAAACAGAGCACAAAATGATTTTACCGCAGGTGGGTCCAGCAATGTGCATCAAGAAGGCCAGGGTGATTAAGGGGTCTTCAGGTCCCTGTTTGCAGCCTCAGTCCAGACCAGCAACTCCCCACCCCGCTCTCACATCCCCTGTGATGAGACAGGAATTACATCGTGGGCACCACACACAGTGGGTTGGGGACCAGAGGACATCAGTCGGTCAAGTGCTGAGGCCCAGGTGTGCACACAGCAGCAGGTAGTGTTGTGGGTGCCTCAACCCCCACCTCAGGTCTCCTGCACAGGCTGGCAAAAATCGCAGGTGCTTTGGCTAAGTGCGGTTTTAAGAGAAAATGAAACTCTTGCAGAAATTCTGCTTTTGCCTTAACCTCAGAGGTCCTCTGCATATAGCGTGTCCTGAACCTCAGGAACTTGAGACGAAGGAAATGGTTCCTTTTGGGTCCCCGCCTCTGTCATCACCATCTCCAATAACCTGCTGTGTGACAGGAGTCATCTTGGGGCAAAGACAACAGATTTGAATTCCTCCTTTCATTAGGATCCTCTCTGGGGGGGAGGAATGGACTCCTCCAAGAGAGGGCCCCACCTCATCTAGCCAAACTGGTCCCAGCCTTCCTCAGCAGGGAAGTCCCTTCCCACCGCACATCAGGCAACCTCTGGGTTCCGCCAGGAGCTAAGCTGATAACCCTGCTCCCCTGCTTCTTCCCCTTCAAATGTACTTCCTACCTCCACAGGATGCACTGCTTGCTGCTCAGGTGCAGAGGGCTGGAGGCCTCTTGCAGAAGTGATCTTGATTGCTGGCATCCCTGCCTTTCTTTTGGATTTGTTTTTCAAATTCTATCCTTTTCTCTTTTTTTATTTTTTTTTATTTTTTTCAAGTTTTTATGTGCATCTCTGGCCCTGGGCCTGGCCCACTCTCCAGGCAAGAAAGATTGTCTTCAGCATCTCTGAATCCCCAGCTCCTCATCCAGAGTGTGATGGGCACTGAGTCTTCGGTGATAGGTAAACAAACCCTGATCTCTGGATTTCTTAGCATTAAAAAAAAAATTGAGAAGATTATGGGAGAAACACCTAAAAATTGAATCAGGATATCTGATACATAAAGCAAAGACATGGGCCTCCCTTTCCAGCGTCCCTAACTCTTCTTCCTCCAAATTTTGGGACGATTCGTTCTTTCCCAAATGCACACTTGACTCTCCCTCAGGGGTTAGCAGTACAAATTGTGCCCCATGCTTCAGGAAGAAGGGTGTGGGAACAACCTCTCAGATTTATTTAGGCTTCCTGTGTGCCTGTAACGTAAAATTGCAGTGCAATATAAAAATTGTATATTGCTTAACCCATAGAGGGGACCCATAGATATTCATAAAAGGGACGACATTGCATTGTTGCCATTAGTGCCATTCTAAACTGTGATCTTTGTTGTATGGGGTTGCTTCAGAACTTTGACAATTGGGTTGGGGGGGCCAGTGGATTTATACTAAGTTTTATTGTTTCAAAATATAAATCACTTGCACTTACAGTTTTATAGTTTTATAATACAGTTACTCTTCTTAAGCACTGCATTAGTTTCCTCGGACTGCAAATTATCACAAGCTGGGTGACTTAAAACAACAGAAATGTATTGTCTCATTGTTCTGGAAGCTATGAGTTCAAAAGCCAGGTGTCAGTGAGGAAATGCTCCTCTCTCTGAAGGCTCTAAGGGAGAATCCTTCCTTGCCTCTTCTTGTATCTGGTGGTTGCTAGAAATTCCTGGTGTTCTTCGGCTTATAAAAACATCACTCCAATCTCTGCCTCTGTTTTCGAGTGGCATTCTCCCTTGTGCATCTGTGACCAAATGTCCCTCTTCTTCTAACATAGATTTAGGTCCCTATAGGGCCTCATCTTAAATTGATTACTGCTATCCTTCCCAGAGGGCCTCTCAAGCAAGGTCACATTCAAGATTCCAGGACTTTGTGAATTTTGGTGGGGAGGGGGGAACAGTATTAAACCCAGTTCAGGCATCGCCTTGTCCTGAAAACTGCAAATATATAACATTTACTGAAATTCTCCTTGGCTAGTTGTTTTGTGGAAAAAGCAAATGTGTATTTCCCTCAAACCTTGACTTTCCCGTT
This sequence comes from Canis lupus familiaris, assembly GCF_011100685.1. Taxonomy (NCBI): domain Eukaryota; kingdom Metazoa; phylum Chordata; class Mammalia; order Carnivora; family Canidae; genus Canis; species Canis lupus. The sequence goes on along the minus strand of NC_049231.1, from coordinate 39,807,317 downwards.
TAGGTCAGAGCACAGAAGTTAATGAGAGAACTATTCTAGAGGGTTGGCCATTTCCACTTGGACAAAGGGCCAGGCCTGTGTTTCTGGACTGAATCCCATCCCAGAGAGAAGATTCTCAAGTCCCAGAACTGGGCCCGTCAGGGAAAGAGAGAGGGTAGAAACTGCCCAGTTGCCACTTAAAACCTCAGAGTCAGATGTTGTCTTAGTCAGCTGGGGCTGCCATACAAAATACCACAAACTGGGTGGCTTCAACAACAGACATTTATTTTCTCGTAGTTTTAGAAGCTGGGCGTTTAAGATCAAGGTTCCAACCAACTCGGTTTCCCTTGAGACCTCTTCCTGGCTCTCAGGAGGGTGGCTCCTCACTGTGTCCTCACATGGCCTTTCCTCCATGTGCATGGAGGCAGAGCAAGAAGGATCTTGAGCATCGCTTCCCCTTTGTAAGGACACCGATCCTATAAGATCAGGGTCCCCCTTATTATGACCTAGCGTAACCTTAATTACCTCAGAAAGGCCCTATCTCCAAATACAGTCACATCAGAATTGGGCTTGCGCATGTGAATTTGTGGGGACACCATCCAGTCTACAGCCGAAGGGACCCTGAAAATAATAGCCTAGATCTCCAATTCCAGAGACAAAGATCATTGTACAAGGTGGAAGAGTCTCAATAAAGGTCACCCAATTTGACAGGGCTGGCATATTCTTAACATTTGTCCACTCTAGTGGAAACTCTCATCAAAGTCTTGAATTTTCTTATTTCTTTTTGTCAGAATACATAGATGATAGACAGATGATAGATAGATAGATAATTTCTTAAATAAACAAACATGAATGGTATCCCCTTCATTTGACTTCTGTCCAAAGGCAATATGTAAAAGCTTTATCTGAATACCCTTCTGTGAATGATCACAAATTAAAGTGGGTAGCCATTTTGGATTTCCTATGAACCTAGCATTGTGTCTTGTACAGAGTTGCCATACATTAAACGTAGGTAATACTCATATTAATAGCTAACATTGTATTTAGTACTTACACTATTCTAAGCACATCTATTAACTGATTTAATCCTCACAGTAATGTAATGGATAGGTTCGATTATGAGTGGCATTTCACAGATAAAGAAGTTGAGGCATGGAGAAATTTATTAATTTATTCAAGGTTCATGAATGAATCAATCAATCAATCAAGATATCTGAGGACTAATTCAAGCTCTGTGCTTAAACTCGGCCTAGCATTACTCCTCTCCTTCCGGCAACCTCTCCCCTGGATTTACTTTGGAGGGTTTTGCTATTGTTTTGTTGCTGTTGAAGGTAAGAGGATGCAGACATCACTAATAACAAAACTACTAACTATAAATATTCGATACTCTATTATCAGTGTTCTTATGAACACTCATATACACACTTAGGCTAAAACATTTCCTGGAAATAGGACTTAACCTCACTATATACTGTAATGTATTCTGTTATTTTCTATCCTGTTCCATTTCAGTTTAGTCTATTTTCTTCAATTTAATTTTTTAATGCAGATCATGACCAACAAAATTGATTTCATGAGCCACAATTGCGTCACGATCAGCTGTATGGAAAACAAAACTGCTTTATATAACAGGCTATCTTAATTAGTAAATTTTCCTTCTGCCTTCATTTGCTGAAGTTAGAATTATAAAGATTTGTAACATGTAAGATGTGTAATGTGTATATGCCTAAAAGCTCTCAGAGTGTTGTTTTTAATGAATGCTTTGCTGTTAGCCCGGAGTAAAAGGGACTAACAGATGTCAGAGATTTAGGCTCTAGAAACTCATTTAATTTTTCTCTGGTCATATCACCGTGTGTTTCCTTCATTTCAATGTGATCTTCTTAAGAGAAACACATTTTATAGTTAAAAAACAATTTAGATCAGACAGCAGATTAGAGTTCCATCTAAGTTCTAAATTGTGTAACCCCAAATTTTGGAGGTGAATTCAGGTTCTTCTGTGAATTGCCGGCACTGTTGTAACCCTATTTTCTTGACACATCGACTATGATGCAATCAAACCCCTCAGAGTATAAGATTCAAAGCTCATGTTCTGATAATTTGGTTTGATACACTGGGTCAGAGGCAACAGTATGACCCGGGGATTTGTACCCTCCAATACTTCAGAGAGGAAAAACATCAAGGAATGAACTGAAATGCATTTTGGAATGATGTACTCAGGATGGTAAAAAGAGCTAATATATTTTAAAATGCTGATAAAAAGATAGGTTCGAAGTATTCCCTCTTTATATATTCTGTTTAAGTCATGCCATAGGAGGAGGGCAAGAGGGAGACAGTGCATACCCAATTGAATTGAAAGGTTTCCTGAAAATATTCCTATCTTATTTATAGGAGAAAAGGCATTATAAAGACCAAAAGGACATAAATGAATATGGCATCACTGTACTAAAAAGTTGTAGGAGTTAACTTTCAAAGAGATTTACTGATAAAAGTTTTCTTTCCCTCAAAAAATGGCAGTCCCCTTGCCCATCCCCTTCCTAAAGCAAGACTGAGTCATCTTAAAATAAGCCATGCCAAGAGATGATTCTAAATATACTGAGTAATCCAAAACAGTATTTGTATCTGGCATTGGAATGTACTTTGTCAGAGCAGTGTTTCTAAAGGCAGTCAAATTTGTGCTCGCTCCCTGAGGATCATGATGTGGCATATCCTCCCAGAAGTCTGCTATATTGGGGCAGTGGGGGTGGGGGGCAAGTCAAGGACACTGATATTGCAAATAGATCATTGGTTTGTAGTTCATCGAGACTATAGCCCAGCGATTCTCAAACTTGAACAGTCAGCTGGACCACCTGGGCCACTGACGCCCCCACTGCCGCCCCCTCACTTCTGACTTAGGGAGTGGGGCCAGAGAATTCCCAACAAGAGCCAACAAGTTCCCAAGGCATCCTGCTGCTGGTGGTCCGAAACACGCTTTGAGAACCAATGCTCTAGTCCTGTTTTATGGAATCAGAGCACTTCAACTTAATCCCAGTGGTAAAGCAGAGAGCCTTCCTGTTTTCTTTGGAGATATCAGCTGCAAGCTGGTGACCACATGGATTGAAAGCCAAAGAGCACCAAAGAAAATGATCCACCAACGAAAAGAGGAGGGCAACCTTTCTAACCACAAGAATGCCATCCCCGATCGCTAGAACCTCCAGATGGCTCAGCTCGGCCCAAGTCCTCAAGATTTTATCTTTCAAGAACAGGAAAGGAAAACAAGGTGGATGATTATCCAAAGTAATGGAGCAGACCTCGAAGAGCTGACTTCTCATGCCACCAGACAGAGAGAGGGCAAGTGGGGGCAGGCCTGTGGATCACAGGAGTGAAGCCTGTCATCTGTGTGCAGGTAAAATAAGGATTTAGGAATGCACGTGCTGTGGAAGGCTGAGAGTGTTGAAAGTAGGAAGAAAGAAAGAAAGAAAGAAAGAAAGAAAGAAAGAAAGAAAGAACAAAGAAGGAGGAAAGAAGAAGAAGGAAGGAAGAGAAAAAATAAAAGAAAAGAAAGAGAAAGGAAGGAAGGAAGGGAGAGAGGGAGGAAGGAAGGAAGGTAGGAAGGAAGAGAAAGAAAAAAAGAAAAAGGGATTAAGGAAGAAAAAAGCCATAGCCTCGAAAGGAACTAACGAAGGGACGTACTTCCTTCACCTCATTTCATTAATCACCTGACCCTCCTAATACATACCCGCCCTAATCAATAAATAACTAACTAATACACGACCTCAATAATAACTAAACTGCATCACATAAATACAGCAATAAATCACTAACTAAATAATAAAGAAAGAAAGAAAGAAAAGGAAGACTGAAAAAAAAAAGCCAGAAAAATTGAGGGAAGCAGTGCCCTTGGTAACCACCCTGCAGCAGTTGAGCACCTGCCGAAGGACAGGGCAGGAGCCTGGCCCGAGCCTGAATGTGCTTCTATTTCCCACAGTTCCGCGGGGCGGCTGGAGCAGAACAAAGGTGCGGTTCTCTCCCTAAAGGGCCCAGGGAAGCCATCGAGCCCTGCCCGGGGGAGCAGGGCCCAGCAGGCTGCTTTAAGAGAAAAAAAGGCTTTATTAACATTCACAGAAGAAGAAAAAAAATAAGCAGGGATGATTTAGAAAGCATTATGCATTTATTGAACAAACACTGCTAAAGACATTTCAGCAAAACCGTGTGTTTAAAAAGTAATAAATAGCTATTGTGCTTACTTCATAAACTTGTCAGACTGTCTTCATTTTATTTTCCTGAACAAACTGAATTTCTGTACTGCTCATCCCCAGCCAGTTAATAAATACATCGCCCTAAAAAGTGCTGTGGTATTAGATTTACAGCAGATAAAATATGGATGAAGTTACGGCGCCTCAGGTACGTCAAGTGTGATTTAATATCTCACACTCCTCTGGTGAGGAGTAAAAGATTGCCTGGCTGCTTCAGCCGCCAGAGAGCGACCTTTGCCCCTGAGTAACAGCCACTCAGCAAATAGCACCAAATGAAGACGGAGAATAACATATAGATTTGCCATAAGAAAAAATTGATCTAAATCCACATATCAAATCTGCTGATCAGAGCTCAGGAGAACCGCCTCATCTTCTTCCCTATGCAAGTGGAGAAACTTTGGGCAGAGAGGGCCTGGGCCTGAAAGCCTCGAGGCTGTTTTCTGTTTTGTTTTTCAATTTGTCACCCGATGACTAGAATTATCATTTGCCTCTTAGGGCTCAGGAGCAAGAAAGATCTCCTTAGAAGAAGACACTCTTTGACCTCCTGCCTTCCTGGGCAGTATTTTCCTCCCTCTGTGGGAACTGGAAGCTCTTAGAAGCATCTCGGTGATCAGGAGAATCTTACAAATGAAGGTGGTGTCCCCCAGGGAAATTTCCCAACAATCTGATTTAATTTATATCTTTTTAAAAAGTTCTGCCTAAATGATTTAAAAAAAAAAAAAAGTCTCAGAGGAAAACATTTGTTAGCACAGAAAATAAATTCCTATGATTAACATTTTGCCATCCAAAAAGGCTTGGTGACTAAGAGAGTTCTCTGCACTTCAAAGGTAGGAGAGAAATGAGTTTTAAAACAAGAGTCAAAAAGAAGCAAATTGCTGCTGAGCTATTTTTATTTCAAATATATAAAAGTAGAGTGGGTAACTGCCATGTATAAATCTTCAAAGTGCGGATTGCCAAGGGTCTTCCTCTAAAGTCTGCTGTGAAAAAATAAACTTTCACAATTAAAGCAGCTTTTTCCTTTCGCCACGGAAGTGAGGGAAGTGTCCCAGTGTCCCAGGGGCTCCTGGCATCCTCTCTGTTCCCAGGGAGCAGTGCGGGCCTTTGCTAATTTACAAAAAAAAAAAAAAAAGAAAGAAAGAAAGAAAGAAAGAAAGAAGAAAGAAAGAAAGAAAGAAAGAAAGAAAGAAAGAAAGAAAGAAAGAAAGAAAGAAAGAAAGAAAGAAAGAAAGAAAGAAAAAAACCTCTCCAGCTCTGGGCCTTTGCAAATAAAACCTTTTGTTGCCCTCCCCTGAAATGTGACTGCCTGCTCCCTGTTTTGAGGGTTTGTTTGTTTGTTTGTTTGTTTTTCACTGAGCACTTTTATGCTCAATTGGTAATTGGTTTTCCTGAGCCAGAGGAGGAGGGTGGGGACAAGGCTGTTTATTTCGAGTTTCTTCAATGGTGAATATGAGGGGTTGGCGCTAGGATATAGGTTTACACAAAAGCTATGATTCTTATACGTGAACTGGGAGAAATATTCCAAAACAGGTGAGAGAGGGGATTGAGACAATGGGGTGGAGGGGTGTGTGTGCGCACGTGTGTATGAAAGCGCACATTTACCATGGAAGCTCTCCTATTAGAAATGAAAAGTCTCTTTAAAGGAGATTTAAAGGTTGTGGGGGCAGAGGGAGGGCCCCTGGGTGGTTCAGTGATTAAGAGGCCAACTCTTGATTTTGGCTCAGGTCATAATCTCAGGGTCCTGGGTTCGAGCCCCAAATCAGTGGGCTCCCTGCTCAGCAGGGAGTCTGCTTGAGATTCTCTCTCTCCCTCTCCCTCTGTCCTTCCTCCCACTGACATATTCTCTCTCTCTCTAAAATAAATACATCTTTAAAAAAAAAAAAAAGCCTTTAAAAAGAAGAGATTAGCTGGACAGACCTGCATCCTCCTTCCCAGATTGGTCCAGATCTCACTCAAATAGCTGTCTGTCTACACCTTTCTGAATCAGTGCATTTCCTATTCCAATTGGCCAAGGCGGGGTAACATTTCTTGAGTGACAGATGTGCCTTCTGAGGGGGCTCCACTGCTCTCCTGCTTGCTTGGATCAGCTACTCCAGGAGGAGCTTGGGACTGGTCCCTTGGTCTGCTGGGAGATGATCTCCCCAGGGGATTTATGCTCACCTGGCCCTTTGATGGCAACAAGAACCTGGGCTGATTTCTAAAGCAAATCTCTAGAGTTAAGAACATCTCATTTCCACTTAATAAATGTTGAAAAGATCTGCCTGCAAGCACTGTGGACTCGAGTTCTGAACCATATTTGCAAAACTAGCTTGTAGGGAGATAAACTTGACTAACTGGAAATGATCCCACCATAATTCATTAGCATTTCAAAACAACTAGTAAGTGGCCATTTATTTTCCAATTTTTTAAAAAGCTAACAATACCATTAATTATCCCTTTTATGAATCCTGGTAATGGCTGCTTACTTGCAATAAATTAATATTACACTGCCAGTGACATAGCAGTCTTGCATCCTACAGCATTTTTTGCTTTCAAAAGACCACAGTGTAGACCTCCACAATTCTCTCACGACAAAGCAGATTACAAGTGTCACTCAAAATCTCACAACTCTTGGTGCTTCCAGTCCCCGGAGCCACTTTTTTGTTTTCTGCCTTCCCCTCTGCTAAGACTCTTCTGTAGAAGGTGCCCACTTGACATCAGGGCATAACTAACAAGAGATGGTTTTAGTGTTCACCTCTCCACTCCAAACACTTACTGACACTCCAGTCCTCATGCCAAATTTAATTGCAACTCATGTTTTGTTTTTAATCTAGTTTAATTTGTTTTTTTTTTAACTCAAATTAAAACCCACATCAGGTCCTCCTGTATTTTTTTGAGACTACATTTTAGAAGAGTTTTCAATTCTTCCCAGTATTTTGTATTTTGTGGGATTGTTTTAAGATTTTATTTATTTATTTATTGAGAGAGAGAGTGGGTGCAGGGGGAGGGGGAAGGGGCAGAGAGAGAAAGCGAGAGAGAGAGACTCTCAAGCACAGTCCCTGCTGAGCCCCAGACATGGGACTCAATCCCCTGACCTGAGAGCATGACATGAACGGAAATCAAGAGTCAGTTACTTAATTGATGGAGCCACCACTGATTTTTTTTTTAATATTGTCTTTAAATTTGTTTTCTTCATTCAACAAACATCACTGAAAATATTTGAAAATTATAAACCATGGCTTTTGAGCGGCGTAGACTAGGATGTCTAGCCCCTAAAAGAATGGTAAAGCAGAAAATGTCATTCAGAATTGTTTTGACGCTATGACGAAAAATAAATTTGCTTGAAATGTTATAAAAAGAAAGAAGGATGGGGAAATAAAGGTCATTAATATCTATAAAGGGACTAGATTGTTTATTCTGTTTCCCTTTGGAAATCTTATACATGAAATTGTTGGATTAAAGGAAAATACATCTTTAGAGTGCTTGCAGTATGTACGTACAGCACATGCACATACATCGTTATTCCCTCCCCGAAAAGGTTGTACTAATTAATACTTTTCACATCCATTGAGGAGAAAATGCCCATTTTCCCAAAGATGAAAAATGCCGCTTATTCTCATTCATTTTGTATATCTGTCATAAATTGTATCTTGTTTTTATTTGCATTCATTGATTTCTTCAGTTTGAAATTTTTCATGTTTTTTTTCTCTGGCGAGTTTTTCACGACCTTGTCTCATTTATCTATTGGGACGTTCCCCAATTTTTCTTATGGCTATAAGAACACTTTTTTATATTATTAAAAAGGTTAACCTTTACTGCTTAATGAGAATGTTCTTCAATTTTGTTATTTTCCGTCTATTTTTAAAATGTATTTGTTGGGCAGCCCAGGTGGCCTCAGCCGTTTAGCGCCTGCCTTCAGCCCAGGGCGTGATCCTGGAGACCCGGGATTGAGTCCCACGTCGGGCTCCCTGCATGGAGCCTGCTTCTCCCTCTGCCTGTGCCTCTGCCTCTCTCACTCTCTCATTCTGTCTGTCTCTCATGAATAAATAAATAAAATCTTAAAAAAAAAATAAAATGTATTTATCTTGGTTAGTTCATTGTTATGTTACAGAAACTGAAAGTGGAGGTCCCTAAGCTCTTGTTTCTTACAATATTGTAAAATGTATCCAATATCCCTTCACATTACCTCCTCCAGTGCAATGCCTAGAGAGGCTTTCACAACCACCCTCAGGAATATATACGTCTCTACCTTCTTTTGCATTACGTTCCAGGAGATCAGACTCTTGTCGGACTAGTGTCATATTGTCTTCCACTTTAGAGCATAGTGTCTGTTGCAGCAAATCTTTTCTCATTTCTAATTCCAAAATTTTCCTAACCTTCCAGAGCGTTTAGCCTTCCTAACGGATTATTTAAAACAATGCAACATTCCAAATTCTCATTGTGGTTTTATTGAAATTTTATTGAATTTACTTTTTTTTTTTAACTTTGGAAAATGTTAATGTTTCTATCATCACTGAGTCTTCCCACCCATGAACACTGCAGTCTTTTTATCCGTGTGAGCCTTTTTTATCTTGTCACTCAGTAGAATTTTAGTTTCTCATATATGACAAGTCTTCCCAAGCATATTGCTAGAGATAGGATTTTTGTACCATTTTTAATACTTTTTATAATTCTAGGAGAATGTTTTCACATTTTATTTTTATTTTCCTACCAGACATTTTCTTACTATTCCTGACAGCTGGTAGGTTGACTCCTTTTTCTTTTATAAGTCCATACTCCTGTCATCTACAAATAATCATCTTATTTCTCCTTTCTCAATATTTACATGACAAATTTTGACTTCCTGTCTAATGGCATTTGCTGATTCTTTCTGAAAAGCTAATAACAATGGTGATGGTGAGTAACCTTGCCCTCTCCTGTATTTAAAGAAATACTTTTTTACTACTTTACCCCAAAACATGAGGTTGGGTTGGGATATTCTATGTCCATTTAGCCACAAGTTGTTATAATCAAGAACAGATGTTGAATTTTGCATTCATTATGCAATGACTTATTGGCCTCTATAAGATAATGTTTCTTCTTTTTCTATAGATATAATGTATTACAGCAATATATTTGAAGACACTCTTACAATCGTAAAATAAACTGTAATTGGTCAGGGTGAATAAAATTTTAAGATACTGTTGAATTCACTCAAAGAATTCTTTCATTTATTTAAGGATTTTTGTATTTATATTTAAACATGATATGGATTTTGAGTTTTCTTTTTTTAGTCCAATTTTTGGCACAATGTCATATCAAGGTTATGCTACCTTGATGAATGGAACTAATAAAATTTGCTTCATTTTTATTCTATATAACTGTGTGTGTAAACTGGGAAATAATTATTTCTTGAAGTTTGGAAGGGAACCCTTGGGGCCTAAAGCTAGCTTTGCTATTTTTTCTCACAGTTATTGGTCTATTCAATAATTCCATTTCTTATTGAATATTTTTTATAATTTGCACCCTACAAAAACACCTACTTTGTACAGTATATAAAATATGTTAGTATAAAGTTGCACACGTAGTCTCCTGTAGTTCTTTAATCTCCTTATAGCTCATTATGTATTACTTATTCCAAACAGCCAGTTACTTGTCAATTTATTTTCTTTCTCTCTGTTTCTGTGATCTATGAGTGGGTCATTAGAGGTTTTAAAATTTGACTTCTCCCATAGCTAAATTAGTAGAAATTTATTTCAAAGATTCACAAATTATGGACCTTTAATTTTGGGGGCTGCTATCACTGTATTCCTTCTTTTTCTCTGATTTTGTCTTTTAATAAGAAGGAAGAGGAGGGGACGCCCGGGGGCTCAGTGGCTGAGCATCTCCCTTTGGCTCAGGGCATGATCCTGGGGTTCTGGGATCAAGTCCCATATTGGGCTCCCTGCAGGAAGCCAGGTTCTCCGTCTGCCTGTGTCTCTGCCTCTCTCTCTGTGTCTCTCATGAATAAATAAATAAATCTTTAAAAAAAAAGGAAGGAAGAGAACAAACATGACAGTTCAGTGAGCTTTAATTACAGCCTGCTTTTCTTATTCACTTAAAGTCATAAAAATTATTTTTAATATTTGACCAATATTTTGCTGTTATTAACTTAAAATATTACTTTTACCCAATTCGTACATGTACATAATATATAAAACACATATGGTGAGCAAAGCTTATAAAAATCCTAAGAATATGAACCCAATAATTTCTGGTCACCACCCTGATACATTTACCCACTTTTCAGTCCAGAACAAACTCCTTTAAAGTCTCTTAACTATATCCAGTGTGTTCTTGGTATTTCTAACTAATAGCATTCTGCTGTCTCTTGATTCAGCGTTTTAGGTTTCTATCTCTGCTCTCTTCCAGCTCCACTACACTTAGCTCTTACCAACCCCCTCCAAAAAAACCAGTAACAACAATAAAAAAACAAAAATCGTGAGTTTTCCCATTTGCATTAAAGTCATGACAGCCAGGCTTGTCAAAAATGCTTATTACACCATATTTTGTGCTTTTAGTTTTCTTAATCCTTTCTTGATACTTTTTGAGCTTTCTGCCTTTTTCTATTTTGGTCATTATTTTCGTTGATTTCTCCCTCTTTTAACTTTGGACTTACGTATCCTATCTTTAGTCATTGACACTTTAAAATTAAAAATTCATCTCTGCGCCTAAGACCATTCTCTACAAAAATAAAATGAATACTATTAACTTCACCAGTGGACTTCCCACCGCACCCCACCACCACTTCACATATTTTTTTCTGAGATTTTTGTCCTGCTGTTTAGCTTCTATTATTCCATCTTTCTTCTTTCAAGCTTTATAACATTTATAGTCTTCCTAATCTCGAAATGATGACAGTTGTTACTTATTGAACTGTTTAAATGGTATTATGGGCACTACAGGCTTTTTTTACACTATGACTTTCCAATTCAAGAGTTTCAAAATTTATTATATGTTTAAGGTCTCATATGACTTTATCATATCTTCAAATATTTTTTCAGAAATGAAATATAATTGATAAACCTCCTCCTATGTTCCTTCTACATCTGGTAATGCCTTTCTGCTCCTTTCACACATAAGCACAGTCTGGTTGGTATAGAATTTGGGCATCATACCACTTTTTCCCCTAGCTCTCTACAGACAAAACCCTATTATTTTCTGGCATCTAACTTTTGTACAACACTATGGCTAACCTGAGATTATTAGTGTTTTAAAACTACTTTTTCTGGGTGCATGGGTGACTCAGACAGTTAAGTGTCCAACTCTTGATTTTAACTCACGTCACAGATTCAGGGTCATGAGATCCCTTCTTTCTGCTTCTCTCTCTTTCTCTTTCCCTCCTTCTGCCCCTCCCCCAGTCTCTCTCTCTCAAAAAAAAAAAACACTATTTTTTCATCATATTTTATAGTTTTCTCTGCCTGAGTGATGTCTATAGCCTTAAAATTCAATTTTTTCAGCAGAGTATTTGTTAATTTTGGTGTTTGCTTGGTACCAAGTGAACATTTTTAATCAAGGTGATTAAAAGACATGGAGGATGATACACAGGCCCTGTAAACCTCCTACACCTTTTCTAACATAGTTTCACTTTTACTATTTGATTCATGTTCGGGGGTTCTGTGTATTATTTCATTTGGGGGAAAATGTTGGCTGTGAAAAAAACTACATTTATTTTCCAATTGTAATTTTGAACAGTGTTTCTCTTCCAAGTCTTCTGTTCCAATTCATTGATCAATCATTGATCAATTGATTCACTGATCAATTTTCTGCATTATCAATTTTCTTCACCTTTCTACTTCTGCTATGACATAAATTTTAAAAATATATTTTTTCATCTCAAATCACTTTTTGTTTCAATGTTTTCTTATTCTCTCATCTTTCATTTCTAATTTTGTAGGAACTATCATTTTAAAATTGCTATTGTCATCCAAATTCTACCTGTTTTTTAGAGTAATCTTTCTTTTGTTCCAAAATATTCTCTTCAGCTATCTCTTGCATGCTCTGATTATCTTTTTCTTTGAGAATGCAAAATTTGTTTTTTAACAGTCTGATTATTCACTTGTGATGTCTTTTTTTTCTGAAACCACCTCTGATACCCAAATGCGTAGGGATTTTTTCAGACACCGATATTTGTTGTGTTGCCTTCCACCAACACTCATTGGGTGTTCATCAATTCTGTTCAATTTTGGCACTAATTAGCTAGAGTTAATGCAGACCTCATAGATTAAGGGCTCGGTCCCACAAGACTGTCCTCACTTCAGATGTATATATAAAACAAATATAAGAAGAAACTGAAGGGTAGAGAGAAAGACCATAGAATGACAAGGGACCTTAGATCCAGAGGAAAGACATAATGATGAGATCCCTGAATTTTCTCTTTGCCTCATATATCCTGTGGTTGGAGCTGAAGAAGCTACCAATGTGGAAATCCAATAGGTTCAGACAAAAACTCCAACAAAAGCCTACTCTCTGTAGCCAAATGACCAGAAAATGTGAAGACTAGCAAGACAGAAAACTTTTAGACAATAACTATTCTATTCCAAACAAACATCATAGAAGAAACAGTCTCCAACCTTACCCATACCAGCAAAGGGTGAGTGAGGGGCAAGGGTCTATGCTTCTACTGTCACATTGTCGTGAATGATCCAAACCTCCTTCAAGGGTGGTCTCAGAAAAGGGCCACAGTGAGCTAGGACTATAAACTACACCAACAGATAACAAAGCTAGAACCTGAACATCTACCTTTACCTAAGTAATGAGGCACCTCTCTCCTGCTCCTCCAAAATGATATTAAGGAAAGTATAAAGAAGTATCAGGACTGACGGGATCGACCAGCAGTAAGGAGGTTACTCCCACACAGTGTTTGTGGAAGAGACCACATGCAAAGTGAGAACTCCCATACCTTCCCAGCAGTAACAAGGAGGCTACCCAGAGGCCAAATGGGAGACCTGGATTTCTACTTCCACCTGGGAATAACAAGGCAGCACTCTCTGCTCTCACTTCCCTTACCAGAGCAGTGTTAGAGAACACCAGCTGAACACCAGAATACTTAAACAAGAGTCTCATAACAGGACATGACCAGAAACAAGGAAGATCTCAAATGAATGAAAGAAAAATCGATAGATGCCAAAAATAAAATAGTAGAGATGTTAGAATTATCTGCAGATGGTTTTAGAGCAATCATGTTAAAATATTTTGATGAATATGGAAGCATTTGAAACAAATAGAAAACATAAAAAATGTCAGAAAAATAGAAGATATAAAGAAGAACTAAATGGAAACTTTAGGGGCATCTGGGTGACTCAGTCAGGTAAGCAACCAGCTCTTGACTTCAGTTCAAGTTATGATCTCAGGGTCCTGGGACCAAGCCTTGTATCAGGCTCTGTCCTTAGTGGGGAGTCTACTTGGGGATTCTCTCTCTATCTCTCTTCTCTCTCTCCCCCTCTCTCTGCTCACTGTTCTAAAATAAATAAATCTTTAAAAAAAGAAGAAGAAGAACTAAATGGGAATTTTAGAACTGAAAAACACAGTAATTGAAATAAATGCACAGTGAATGGACTTAAAAGCAGAATGAAAAGGAATAAGCAAAGAATCAGTGAACTGGAAGACAGGACATGAGATATTATCCAATTTGGGCAATGGAGAGCAAATAGACTGGGGGAAAAAAACAGACTCTAAATGATCCATATGAATCTCGCAAAATATCTAGTATTTAAGTCACCAAAGTTCTGGGAGGAAAAGCAAAAGAAGATAGAGCTGAAAAAATCTTTGAAGAAGTAACAATAGAAAACTTTCCAAATTTACCAAAACTCACGAATCTACAGATTCAAGGAGATAAATGTACTACAAAGAGGATAAATCAAAGAAATCCACACCAAGATAAATCATAAATTTCTGAAAACTAAAGACAAAGAAAAATTACTGAAACCTCCCAAAGAAAGATGATTCTTAATATTTTTAGGAGAAAAAGAAGTTAAGTTGAGAGCAGATTTTTTCCATTGAACCCACGGAGCTCAGAAGCAAGTGGTGCAATATATTTCTAGTGATGAAAGAAAAGAATCATCAACTCGGATTTCTAAACCCAACAAAAATATTTTTCAGGAATTAAGAGGGAAACAAAACATTTTATATGAAGGAAAAGTAAGATATTTGTCATCAACCAAGCTTCCCTAAAAGAATAGTTAAAGGAAGATTCTTAACCAGACGAAAAGAAATAAAAGGAACTTTGGAATGTCATGAAGGAACAAAATACAGATAGGTAAAATTTGCAAAATATGTGTAAATATAATGGGCCTTTCTTCTCCCTGTAAGTTTTCTAAACAATGTTTAAGAATATTATGATATTTAAGAATATTACTAGTAAATGAAGAAAGTAAAAAAAAAAGCGAAGGAAGTTATGATTTCTATAGTTTACATAAACTGGTAAAACGACAGTAATCTGTGATAAGTTACGTATTTATAATGTAATACCTAGAATAACCACCAAAAAAGCAATATAGAAATAGATATATTCATAAACACTATAAAAAATTGGAAATCTAAAAAATATTCAAGTAATCCATATGAAAACAGAGAAAAGTAAACAGAAAAGATAAAACAAAAAAATACAAAAATGTAACATTTAAAACTATGAACCTTTAAGAAAATTATCAGAGAAAATTATTCAGGATCTAGAACTAAGGTAAGTGTTCTTCCACTTGACACCAAAAGTACAATCTATAAAAGAAAAAATTGATAAACTGGACTTGATCAAAATTTAAAGCTTTTGCTTATAAAAGACTTTTTAAGAGGATGAAAGATGAAATACAGAGTGGGAAAAAATATTTGTAAACCACATGCCCACATAAAACTACCATCTAGAATATATATATATATACACACACACATACACACACACCACATATATATGTGTATATATATACATATATGTATGTATATATATATATATATATATATAGAGAGAGAGAGAGAGAGAGAGAGAGAGAGAGAGAGAAGGAGAGAGAACTCAGAATCAACAAAGAAAAAAACTCCAATTAGAACCAGGGCAAAAGACATGGAGAGACATTTCACCAATGATACTCAGATGGCAGATAAGCATAATAAAATTATTCAACATTGGGACACCTGGGTGGTGCAGTCATTTAAGCATCTTGACTCCTGGTTTCAGCTCAGGTCAGCCCCACATTGGGCTCCGCACCCAATGCAGAGTCTGCTTGAGATTCTCTCTTCCTCTCCCTCTGCCCCTTCCCCTCATGTGCACTCTCTTGCTCTCTCTCCTTAAAATAAACAAATAAATCTTTAAAAAAAAATATTCAACATCATTTGCCATTAGAGAAACCAAAAAATTAAAATCACAATGAGATACTACTGCACATCTATCAAAACAGATAAATAAAAAATAGTGAAAATACCAAATTTTGGTACATAGAGAACTGCAGCACAGATACATTGCTTCTAGGAATGTAAAATACTACAATCATTCCGGCAAATAGTTTTTCTGTTTCTCTAAAAACTGAACAAGACACCACCATATGACCCGGCAATGGTACTTTGGGACCTTTTTGCCAGAGAAATGAAGACCTATGTTCATAGAAAAACCGGTACAAGAGGTTTATGATGGTTATATCTCTAATAGCCAACAATTGGAAAGAATTCAAACATCTTCCAGTAGCTAAATAGTTAAGTAGATTTAGTACATCCATATCATGAAATACAACTGCACATTAAATAGAAGCAACAACTTGGATGAATCTCCAGAAAACGAGACTGAATGCTGAATGAAACAAGCCAATCCCAAAAGATTATACACTGCATCATCCCATTTATATAGCTTTCTTTAAATGATGATATATGTAAAAACAGAAAAGAAATTAGTGATTACCAGGAGTTAAGAAGTGGGTGGGAATGGAATGAAAGGGATCCTTGTGGTGAGAAACATTCTGTATCTCTATGTGCCAATGTCAATATCCCAGTTGTAAAATTGTACCGTATTTTTCCATGGTACCAGTGGGTGAACCTGGGTAAAGGATATACAATATCACTCTGGTATTGTTTCTTACAACAGCAAAATTAATCTACAACTATCTCAAAATTCAATGTTTAATTTTTAAAAATGGTAATAAGACCCAGCTACTTGATCAACACCTGAAATAAGTCAGCTTGTGGAGAATACAAAAGGCAAAAGATAAAATCTTCCCCAAAAGTTCCAATTTCCTTCTTTTATTGCCCGCTTTCTACCTTTCTTTACATCCAGTGGGTCTTGTCAACTTGCAAGGAGTCTAGTCTGAGACTTATTAAATGAAAAATCATCACATGGGAAGCAGAGTTCAGCTGACTCCTCCAACATGAGATTCACTTTTATCATTAACATTACCAACTATTCAAGCCTTCATTCATTTTCCATTAAGTTAAATGAAACAAGGTCTATGAGAGCTTGAGTTGAGCCAGATAATCTCCACGATTATTTTAAAGTCCTAAAACTAGTTGGCTTTGCATTTACCTGCTTTGGCAAAGGATCTCACCTGATTCTGAAGAACGGGGGAGAGTCCGAGATTTTACCCTGCTTGCCAGCCCACAAGGTAGTTTGCTTTAGTTTCATGGGTGCTAAAATAAGACACAAGATTCCCATGTCAGTGCAAGAGACAGCTCGTTACTCACAACACCAGAAGTAGTATCAACATTAGCACCAATTCCCCTAGCTCCAGTTCCCACAAAGTGACCCCAAGAGGATAAGGTGACAGCTGTATATACTGGGGAGCTAAGTGAACCCTCAGTTTGGAGAATGTGAATCTTTTATACTGGGACACTGAGCCTACTTCCTCTTTGCTCTAAATTAAAACATTATCTTCCTTAAATTACCAGCCTCCATAGTACTATGGTGAACTAACTTGTAAGCTTGCAAATGAGGTAAGATCTTTTTCTTTGCTCCATATGGAAATACTCCCTCTACCTTCCAAGGCTGTTTGCTATACTATATCCTTTGAAAGGTAGTCAGTGCCTTTGTTCAAAAGATGTCCAGAGATACAAAAGGCTCATGGGGAACAGGCTCCCAAAACTGATCTTCTGAAAACCAGAACTTGGAATTAGAGTAGTTTTCCATGAGCTCTGAAATGTTTAAATTTGACCTTCTATGGGTCAAAAATACTGGTTTTACGAAAACCCAGATCAGGAAAATGATCACTTAGGTTTTGAGGTTTGTTGCTTGAGAATATATAGAGTAGAAATTTCATGGCATTTTGGAAGGAAAATAGGAAAAAGTTTATATATCACTCTTCCAGTTATGTATTGCTGCCAATCACAGAACCCATAACCTGGTGATTTCAAACAATTGATTGTTATCTCTCATGGTTCTTGGCCCAGCTTGGCTATCGGTGCTCAGAGCCTTTCTCATGTCGTTGCTGCCACATGGTGGCAAGGGTGAGTTTTCTAGAGGCTTCTTCACTTCCATTTCTGATGCTTGAGCTAGGACAGCTGAAACCGCATGTGGCCTCTTGATTAGCTGGGCTTCTTCCTAGCCTGGTAATCTGCATGTGGTCAAACTTCCTCTACAGTGGCTGGCTTGCTCCAGAGTGAGGTGTCCAAGGCACTAAGGCTGAAGCCGTGAGTCTTCCTAGAATGTTTACACATTACATCAATCAAGAATCAAAAACCCAAAGTTCAAATTCTGATTTTTGACACTTACCATGTCATCTTAAATAAGTCATTTGTCTTCAGATAGCCTGTTCCGCTGTCTTCAAAGTAGAAATAATATTACCTCATGCACAGGTAGACAGTGAAGAATGCTTAAAATGATATGAAAGCACTTTGCAAATCCAGCAAAAATATACAGGTTAATACTGTGACTTTATCCAGACCAAATTCTTCTTCTGACTTGCATACTTTTGAGATTGTAACTTTTGTTTTATATAGTGAAACCCACCCTTCCCCTCAACTCATCCAAATGTGCCTCAGAAAGTGTAAGTAGGCATGGAGCTTGGTTGTGTTTCAACCAAGGCATGGAGCCTTGATTCTTGCCAGCCTTGATGTGTCCTAATACAATCAAGATCCACAGCGCCTCACTGAATGAGGAATGTTGCCTCTCTACATATCACACGGTGACAAGAATACAAGATGGGTGGCCAGCTCCCAAGTTATACTCTTAAATTACAGTCTGTCCAAGGAGAGTGATCTCTTGTTGCAGCAGCAAGTACGAGTCCCAGAAACTATAAAAACCCCAAGCATTCTAAAATAGGCTGTCACATAGAACACCATAAATTATTACAGTCAAATATTCCATCATTCATTCATGCTAGAACTTCACACAAGGAAGGGTGGTCTGCCTGAGGGAGGAAAACACAAAATCAAAACCTTGTTTCTGATTTCTTTTCATTCCCTCTCTCCCCCAATTCTAGGAGCAGCTAGAAGGCAGCTTTATTTAATTATGTAATACCTTTTTTAGTTTTACATATTTAAAAGCTTCGTGGAGCTGCTCAGGAGGGAAAAGAAAAGATTCTATTTCAGAAACAAGAGTGAGATAAGCATTCTTAGGTGCCACACAGCTGAAAGTGTCAAAATAGTAAGGAAATTATATGCAAAACAAAATATAGAGAAACAAATATATTTTCACCTTGATCTCCATTATAATTTCAAATTTGAATACTCATGGGAAATTGATCTAAAATGTCATACAAATCACCTTTTAGAATCTTTTCCATCTATTCCAAGGAATGCCCTGCCTTTATTGGCATGCATTCTATGTGCATGCAATTCCCTTCAGTCAGCCTCTGCTAAAATAGCGAGTCAAATAAACAATCGGTCCCCGAGATCTTGACACACTCACTAATATATTACAGTGTACCACTCAGTGAATTGCCATTTGTTTAGAAGGTCTTAAACACTCTATCAGTCTTATGTGTAGGAGTTCACAGGAGCCACACCATTGTTTCAGATCTCCAACAGAATTTAGAGCCCAGCCAGCCACGGGGAGGTTACTTTAGGCTGAATATGGGCTAAACCACTTTATTTTCATCTCACAGTTATCAAAAGATCGGTATGGAGTGAAAGAGTCTCATTATCTGTTTAGAAGGACTTCCTATCAGTGCCTTCTTAGCATCACCCATTAATATAGGTGTTAATTACAATGGCCTTTCTCAAATGAGGAGAGAAAAGAGACCAGAAAAGCATACCTGCAAAATTATTTCTATAATTTTATTGTAGTTTTTGTTTATCTCCAACCAGAAGAAAAGCCAAGATCACTGCCAGATTGACCTACAATTTATGTATAGATAGGTGATAGGTGGGTAGATAGGAAGATGATGATAGATAAACAGATGGATGACAGATAGAAACAGATAAGCCAATGAACTCCCATTATTTTTAACTGAACAAAATAGAAACTAGTCCAAGTCAATATGTAGAGATCAAGGCTGACTCAGTGAGAAAGGAACTTCCAAGTTGATGGGATTTATTCACAATGACCTTGTCATTTGCCCATACCCTTACTTGTTCATTAAACATTTTTTGTGTCAAAAACTAGGGAAAGGATCCAGGGATGAAAGCCGTAGTCCCTGTTTTCAAGCAGCTCCCTCTCTAGAAGGGGAGAGAGGCATGCCCACATGCAATCGTTATCCAGTGCAATCAGAGGTATGTTGAGGTCACAGGGATGGGGCGGTTCTAGAGAGTGAGACTTAGGTCCATGGCAAGGATGGGATGGAGAGGCCATGTGGAGGTGTAGGACCAGAAGAGACAGATACCACGAGACAGAAGAAAGCAGGGCTCTCCCAGGCTGAAGAGCCCACATGAGGGGCGTGGCAAGGTCAGAGTGGTGAGACAGCTCAGTGGGGGCAACTGAGAACCCCTGGGAAGACATGGGCAGAGGGGACAAAGCAGAAGGATGCCAAGGCGGAAGGGAAGTGATAATGCACCCTTGGCACAATAGACACCTCCTGGGCCGCCCAAAGCAGTTCAGACTTGCTGCCAGCAACAGGAGGTCACCCATGGAACAATTTCATCTAATTCTGCAAACACAATTTTCATGTCTGTTTGGATAAGTAAATTTGATTTTTTAAAAAAATATTTATTTAAACATGTATGTATGTATGTATTTGAGAGAGAGAGAGAGAGTGAGCACAGGGAGTGGAGAGAGGCAGAGAGAGAGAGAGAATCTCAAGCAGACTCCCCACTGAGCTCAGAGCCAACTCGAACTGATTTCATGACTCTAAGATCATGACCCAAGCCGAAACCGAGAGTCAGGCACTCAATCAACTGAGCCACCCAGGCTCCCCAAACGTTTTATTTTTTTTTTTTTAAATAGCGTTTTTTCCCAAGACCCAAAGTTTTATCACAATCCTGTCCACCCAGCCAGCAAATCCACAGGTCTGGCCATCAGAGGTGAGATAAAAGGGTGTGAGAAGGTGCATGTGACTGAACATTCCTGGCTGGTGGAGGGTGACAGGGATGCTCAGATGACGTGTGCTGCTAGGCCAGGGAGAGGGGAAGGGGACATCAACTTCATAGCAGAAAAAATTCAGAATTCCTGTCTTTTGTGGAGTGACTTCAACTTAGGAAAACAAAACACTTGACAATACACTGCAATGATGTCTAAAGATGTGAAGCTGCCTGTGTATTACAGAAGTCCTCAGACAACGTGATACCCGAAAGCCATTCATGTGCTGCAGATGGCACTAGTTCCATCAGAAAACAGCAATGAGCATGAAAGTCACTAATATGACGTGAAAAGCCAAGAGTCTTCAATTATATTAGAAGCACTAGTCCGTTATATTAATCTTTTACACAGTTCCTTTCTATCAAATCAGATTAGTAAATTTGGTTTAAACTAATGTGCTATATAAAAATCTTATCATTTTTATTAACTCTAAGACAATTGTGGTTTTGCTTATACTGAATGGTTGATCTCATTCATCCTTCCACGTCAGATTAGTAGTGATAAAGGAAACCCGTGCTGTTCTTTATTCCTTGTTTCTTAATGATGAAGACACCAACCTTACCACTCATGTTAGAGCAAGTTTGGATTAAGATAAAAAGAAATGGCAACACGTTCCACACCACACACACACACACACACACACATACACACACACACATGCACGTGCATGCGGGCGCGCGCACACACACACACACACACACACACACTATAAGAGCCTAGAGTTTAAACAGAGGCTAGAGTTCCAGCTTCTGTGGAGCTGCCAACCAACTTACTCATGGTGCTCACCTCCTATAGGATATGCTTCAACCTGAACATGGTGATACCACCCCAGGACAACCCTTATGAAGTATCATCTCCATTGAAAGAAGACAGAAAAGGTTTTCTTCTGGTGCTCACTAACTGGAGCACCTTGAAGGAGGTATCTCGCTGTGGTTCCCTCCCCTGTCCTCACTGTCATCCATGACCTCACTTCCTACTTCTCCGAGAAAATTGAAGCAGACAAGAACTTCCACGTCTACTGTCTAGGCTGTTAAACTCAATTGTCCAATAACTGTTCTCTTACTTGATGAAGCAACATTTAACACCATTAATCAAAACAAACAAACAAACAAACAAAAACACTATTAATCACTCTCTCCTCCCTGATGTGTTCACTTCCTGGGGGGGAGGGGGGGCGAGGTGGGTCATCGTACTTCCTTGGGTTTTCTCCTGACTCCCTGGAGGCTCTTTCTCAGGAATTGCCGCCTCTGTCTCTTCCCCCAGATGTCTCAATGATGAACGTCTCCAGGGTCAGCCTTGCGCTTTCCTCTCTGCACTCTTTCCCATGGTGATCCCATCAGGACTTGCCCACCAGCAAGACGTCCCCATCACAGTTAACACCAATGACAGCACATCTCTCCAGCTGCTCAAGTGTTAGTCATCCTTGACTGGTCCCTTCCTCTCGCACCCACATCCAACCCATTAGGGGTTATACTGGCTTTGCCTTCAACATGGATCCAGAGTGCAGCTTCTCATCTCTTCCATGGTTGCCACTTTAGTCAAAGCCACCACTCTCTTGCCCATATTACTGCATCAGCCTCCCAGCCAGCACCCTGCTTCTGCCCTTGCACCATCAAAAGCCCCACCACTGCCAGAGAAAGCCTTTAAAAGCAGCCATCATTCATCTTCTCAAAACCCTTTCATGGCTCCCCTTTTCACTCCCAGTAAAAACCAAAGTACGTCCAATGCCTACCAATGCCCCCAGGGTCTGCCTGCCCCAGCTCTCTGGCAATTATCTCTCTGATCTCAGCTACTACTTTCTCCATCCCCCCAATTCTGCTCCAGCCTACCAGCTCCCTGCTCTTCCTTCAGAGCAATTCCTTGTCCAGGGACTTTGGCACTAGTAGTTCTCTCTGCTTGGAATGGTCCTTTCCCCCCATTATCTACATGGTGAACTTCCTCATCTGCGAATATTTGCTCCTGTGTCACCTTCCTTCCCAAGGAGGCCTGATGTGACCATGTGGTTTAATACCTCAACCTGCCTGTCTCCCTAATCCTATTTTCTTCAGGGTCCTTGTCTTTTTTATTTTTAATTCCTCTTATCCTATTTTGCTTTTTATTTTCATCTAGCACTCTTACCACCATCCAACATACTGTATGACTCACTTATTTGATATATTTACTATTAATTTTCTGTTGCCCACTGCTCAAATGTAAGCCCTACATTGGACTGATATATTCTAAGCACCTGAAACAATGCCAGATATATAGTAAAAGTCAATAAATGTTGGATACATTAATTAATGTACCAAGCACTCTGCCAGGAATAAAAATTATTTATGGGGCACCTGGGCAACTCAGTCAGTTGAGCATCTGCCTCTTGATTTCAGCTCAGGTCATGATCTTAAGGTTGTGGGTTGGAGCCCAATCAGGCCCTGCACTCAGAGTAGTCTGCTTGAGATTCTCTCTCTCCCTTTGCCTCTGCCCTTCCCCTGCTCTTGTGCTCTATTTCTCTCAAAATAAGTTAATCAATAAAATCTTTTTTTTTTAATTGTGAATACAATGTTTTTATTTTGCATTTTTCTAGTGATTCGAGTAAAGCCAACTGATTTGGAAATTTTCAAAAATGCATCATACATAGTGTATAAAGATATAAATATAAAAATCATTAACATGCCCATACATCAATGGAAAAAGTTAAATTTTTGCATATTTTCTATTATTGCTTACACATTAGATTATAGGCACTATTATGTATCCTGCCTTTTTTGTTACATATCAAAGCCATTCTATGAGAGAAGGACTGTATCAAGCCTTGTGTGATGGCAGTACTGTCACCAATGAGGTTTATCTGAGGCAGGATTCTTGCTAAAAGAATGTATCAAAAACAAATATTTTTTAAACAATTGATTGATAGCCCATAATGTAGGTTACCATGTTCTGCTTAACTGTGACCATTAGTATTGTTTCTAAGTATTTTATATTATCTGCTACTAAAATGAAGATCTGTGTGCAGACATCTTGTCCACCTACCCAATTCTTACTTAGCACTAATTCACAGAGAAGGAGGAGGTCCTTGGACAAATGGCATAGATTTTTTTTTTTGAAAAAAAAAAAGATTTTATTTATTTATTCATGATAGACAGAGAGAGGCGGGGGTCAGAGACACAGGCAGAGGGAGAAGCAGGCTCCATGCAGGGAGCCCGACGTGGGACTCAATCCTGGGACTCCAGGATCACGCCCTAGGCCAGAGGCAGGCACTAAACCACTGAGCCACCCAGGGATCCCTGGCATAGATATCTTAAAGGGTTTTTAGCTACATTGCCATTTTGCCTCCCAGAAAGAGGATGCCAATTTATGCTGCCACCTACAGCATACCTGTACCAAAGAGAAATCATGACAGGATTAAGTATCTAGCATTCTCTAATCTGGCAAATATTATATGGTTAAAACCATAAGTTCATGATCATAGCAAAACTACACATTTTTTCACCTGCTATCGACTATTTATATTTCTCTTTTGAAAGTTAGCTTTCATATCCTTAGCCAATTATCTACTAAAGCCTTTTGTTTTTCTTACTGATTTGAATGGGCTCTTCATATATCAGAGGTGTTAAATTCTTATCCTTTATATATGTTACAAATATATTCTAGTGTGCTGTCTTTCCTTGAGATTTTTTTGGCATACATGTTTCCACCTTTACATAGTTGCATTTATTAATATTTTCCTTTGTGATCCTTTTCATGCTTTTAAGCCCTTATCCATTCAAAGATCAGGCAGGTGTTCATTACAGTTTTATTCCGTTTTTATAGCTTTTTTTAGGTTTTACTCTTAATTCCTAATTAATTTGGAGATATGAAAGGAGTTGGGACTGCAATGTCTTTTTCTCCCACAAGACAGCTAATTGTCCCAGCATCTCTTTAAAGCTTCTTTACCCATTGATTTGGAAAGCCATCTTTGTCATCAATCAAAGCCTCACATAGAAGTGTCATTTTGCCATGCTATACTTGTTACATAAGATCTTAGCATTTTCATTTGATTTTATTGGAGCATTTATTATTCTGTATTGTAATCCTTTGCTTATTCCCCTCTCTCCCCTAGTAGGTTATGAGCTTTCTAATTCTTTCCCAGGATCCAACATGGTGCCTGGTTCACAAAAGCTGGTAAATAGATTTTGATGAATTGGTGGCAAGTCAAGAGGCCAGGTGGACAGGGTGAGGGGGTTGAAGCCAGAGTCTTTTAGCCTCTCTCTGCCTTCAGGAATGTGTACTGATTTTGGAAACAAAAACGGATCTCAGACTGAGGAGGAATATTAAAAAGGGTAGTCAGTCTTTCTACAGAGCCTGTCTTAGAAGGAGGTGCGATGTTTAGATGTTAGGAAGGCTCCCTGGCTCTAAAATAAAATTTCTAGCATCCAAGTCCCCAAAGCCTTAATTTCCATAGCTATACAAGCATTCTTTGGTTTCAGAATCTGACCTGAACAAATCCAATCACTTAGTTAGCTCTGTTCCCCCTAGGCTGTAAGTCCCCACAGGACTGGTGGAAATCCTAACTAGCTTATAGATTGCTATATTCCTATAGTGATTTGCATAGTGATTAGCACATAGCACACAATAAATCCATATTTTTCTGAGTGAATCAACAATCAGTAGAGATCAAAACAGTACATCTCAGCAGCCATTTTCACTTATTGTATGTCTATGAGATACTTTCTTCAAAAACAGTTTTCATGGAAGTGAAAATACACATATACAGATTAATGACCTAAGAGCATAGTAGATTAATGTATTAGGATAAAAGAAGGTAAAAGAGCAGGAAAGGAGGATAGGCTACCATCTTAGGTCATTAATGTTTTATCCAAATTACCCCAGATAAGAAAAATCCCCACCTTAACTGTTTAAGTCAGATGTGTTGTTACTCATCATCATAATCTTCAAGTAAGGATATTTCACAATGCCCTTTCCAAGATATTTTTTCCTGAGTTTTAAAGTGCTGCTGTTCCAGTTATCTATTGCATAACAAACCACCACAAATTTGGGTGGCTCAAAACATCAGTTCAGGAGTGACAGGCTCAGCGAGTCTCCATGTGTCTCTCCATGTGGTTGGCTTGGGCTTCCTCACAGCATGGTGGCTTCAGGATAATGAGACTTTGGGAGCCCCACACTCCAAAACGATGCTTCTCAGACCCCTCAGCCTCAGAAGTTTGAAAATGTCATTTCTGCTACATTCTTTTTGTCAATCAGGCCAATGTGGATTCTTGAGGAAGTGAATTAGACTCTGCTCTCTGTAGGAAGCATGTTTAATAGTTCTTACCCATTTTCAGTCCTTCACATTATTTTTTAAAGATTTTGTTTATTTATTCATGAAAGACACACACAGAGAGGCAGAGACATAGGCAGAGGGAGAAGCAGGCTCCATGTAGGGAGCCCAATGTGGGACTCAACCCCAGGACCCAGAGATCACACTCTGAGCTGAAGGCAGATGCTCAACCCTGAGCCCCCAGGTGCCCCCTTCACATTTTTCTCTAAGAAAAAAAAAATGTCTTGGGCAGCCCGGGCGACTCAGAGGCTTAGCATGTCCTTCAGCCCAGGGCATGATCCTGGAGACCCGGGATTGAGTCCCACGTCAGGCTTCCTGTATGGAGCCTGCTTCTCCCTCTGCCTGGTCTCTGTCTCTCTCTATCTGTTTCTCGAATAAATAAATGATATCTTAAAAAAAAAAAAAGAAAAGAAAGAAAAAAGAAAAAATAACAAAACCTTTCTTATTATAATTTAAGGCCATTTTCCTTATTCTGTCTTCATGGAGTTAGTCACCAGGTGACTGGAAAGCCCTTGTTTGACAGCCTGAAGTGTCTATAATTAAAGAAATTTACATCTTATCTGGAACTGGATTGTCCCTATCTGCACCATGAGTGGCTAACATGTATATGGTGCTTTCTGACTCCAAGTTTTGGGAGTCTATCTGGGACTCGTTACTCATCCTCTGATCTTGTACAGAAAGTCTAAAAGTGGCTTTATGGGGAATACTTATTTTAGATGACTGAACTCTAACCACTCAAATAACTGACAGAAATTCCTTTCTCTCAGTTACTAACGACTACTGAATTATTATTGTCCAGATAGATACAGTTCTGAATTTACACATAAAAGATAAAGTTATTACAACATTTTGAAGAAAATCTTTGAAGCTAATTATCTAAAGATTAGAGAAAGAATATCTTTTAATTAATTTCAAACCCTGGATTGAGTACTAAGAAAAACACGAAAGAATGATTTCCAATAGGAAATGGTGGTTATGGAAGAGTCTCCCTCCCCTTGAGGATTACCATTTAATTTTCAACATCGATTTGAAATAAATGCTGGTATGATCTCCAAGGAAAGACTGTTTTAGTTATAAACCTAATGAAGAAGCATACAAGTTTAGCAAGCAAAATATATGTTGTGCTCCTTTGTTAACCTAACTTCCACACTCTCGGCTTTGGTTTGATTGAGGGTATTTACTTTTACGCATTCACTGTTCTCTTCAGTAAATGCCATAGAGGGTGAGTCTCCAAGGAGTGTACCTCAGGCCTTTACTGATCTTTTCTCTTTATTCTCTCTCTACATAGCATCCAACCCACTGCTTGGCACTTGGAGTTTTGATTAAGTGAATTGCCACAAATATTCCTGCTTTTTCTTGTATTAATGAACAAACTTAAAATTTAATGTTATCTGATTTATGATATGGTGTGCACTGTGTCAAACAAAGCTTAAAATGACCTACAAGTTTACTCCTCCAGCTTAATAGCAAACAAGCTAACAATCCAATTAAAACATGAGCTAAGGACTCGATTAGATATCCCTCTGAAGAAGACATACAACCAGCAAACATGTACATAAAAAGATGCTCAACATCACTAATTTAGGGAAATGCACCTCAAAACCACAATGGGATACCACTGCACACCTCTTAGGATGATTATCTTTAAGGAAAAAAGATGACGAATATTAGGGAAGATATGGAGGAACTGGAGCTCTTGCGCACTGCACTGTTGGTGGAAATGAAGACTGGGGCAGCCACTCTGGAAAGCAATGTCAAGGTTCCTTAAAAAATTAAACACAGAACTACTCTATGATCCAGTAGTTCCATTTTGGGGTATTTATCCAAAAGAATTGATTATCAGGATCTCAAAGAGATATTAGCTCCCCTATGTTCATTTCAGCACTATTTACATTAGCCAAGATATGGAAACAATCTAAATGTCCATCAATGGATAGATGGCTAAGAAAATGTGGAATATACATACAACAAGACACTATTTAGTCATAAAACAAGGAGGAAATCCTGGTGAACAACATTGGTAAACCCAGAGGCCACTGTGCTAAGTGAAATAAGTCAGTCCCAGAAAGACAAACATCGCATGATTCCATTTATAAGAGGTATCTAAAATAAATTCATAGACTCAAAGAGTAGAATGGTGATCAACAGGGGCTGGAGAAAAAGGGAAGTAGGGAGTTATCAATCAATAGGCATAAAATTTCAGTTGAGCAAGATGAATACACTCCTGCCCTACTACATTGTACCTATAACCCACAATATTGTAGAAATAAATTTATTAAGAGAACTCATGTTAAGCGTTCTTGCCACAATAAAATAACTTTTTAAAAAATTGTATTCAAACCATACAATCAAATCAAATACCCATCAAATAATGCACTATTCTCTGAGTTTTTATTTATTTTAATATTTTGGTGGTTTTTTAAAAAAATGTTTACAAAGTACCTACAGGACAGCAGACAGCAAGTGTGTGCTGAGGATACAAACACATGTGAAAAAACAGTGAGAGAGTAGGGAGTTTCCAAGAGTTTCCCAGGATTCCTCGGGCTTTTAGAAGCCAAAATTAATTTTCCAAACTAGTCAACATGGATGCAACCATCTCTTCCTAGCTCCCATTATAGTGTTCTACTTCCAAGATTCGTTGTTAAATTACCTCCAAATACAATTATTTTATCTTTAGAACTGTAGTCTGATGTATAATCTATGCTCTTTCAGACATGCTGCTTAAATTTAACAGCAATGACTAAAAAGGGCCCTTCACTTCTTCTGTACCATTGGCTTTCTGTAGAATTCACCTTAACCTCGCCAGATCACTACCTTTGTGTTCCGCAGTCTAATGATAGCCTCCCTAGCCTGCAATAGCATGCTCCTCACAAAGGGTGTAAATCTTCCCGTTCACCTCATAACACCATCCTATCGAATCCAACAGCATATGGATAGGTAAAGACAAATTTCAAATGCTAGAGCCATTCCCGGATTGATCAACAAGAAATTTTCCAATCCTAATTAAGACCCACTTTAATTTAATGTCAATTTATTGACACAAATTAAATGCAGTCCTCATTCTTTCTCTTTTAGACTATTAAGTAGCTCCCAGCTGGATTCTCCTCTGTCATTAATGCCTTCATTCATTCATCCATTCATTTGTTCATTCATTCATTCATCATTTACATTTTATATTTTTAACAACAATCTTGCCATCATTTATTTATTCATTTTTTAAATCAGTTGACCATCTATTTCCCAGGCATGGGTAGCTTACATTTTGATGAGGATAATTTGGATTCAGGAATATTTTGACTCTTCATAAGAAACAAATGACTAGGGATACCTGGGTGGCTCAGTTGGTTAAGCATCCAACTCTTGGTTTGCACTCAGGTTGTGATCTCAGTGTCCTGAGATCGAGATCGGGATCTGCACTCAGCAGGGAGTCTGTTTAAAGAGTCTCTCCCTCAGTCCACCCTGAAATAAATAAATAATCCTTTTAAAAATGACAAACTCCTATGTTTACTGCCACATAATGTGATAGTAGAAGCCCTTTCCTTATCTGTGGTCCTTGCTTCACCTGAGCAAGAGTTCTAGTATCTTGACACGGGCAGAGCAAAAGCTAGTATTGGAGAGGTTTGACAGGTGTGAAATTATGGGAGACTGTGAATATCTATTGGAACTGTAAATTGTGGAGATCCACTGAAAGGTTTGGGCGGGAGGATCACATGATCAGACAGGAGTTCTGAGGAGCTCTCTCAGCATCAGGGAGGATGGATAGGGGAAAGTAGTGTGGAGGTAGAAACCAATAATAAGTATATTATACCCACCTAGACAGGAAGGTGGGACTCAGTGGTATTGGGGATGGAGAGAAGTCAGCAAAATAATATATTTAGGAGTTAGAAGCAACACCCCTAAGGTGTGAATAAGAAGGAATATAAGATGACCACCAATTTTCTCACTAGAGATGATCCAATGGAATGTGGAACATTAAACAAGTTAGGGAACATTAGACTATCATGCTTGAGGGAAGAGATAATGAGGACACATTAACTTTAAGATGTACACGAGACATTCAAGAGGTCATTTCCAGTTGATACTTCAATGCTTTCCAAGGCTTTTTAATAATAGCACCATCTAAGAAGAATTAGAAAATGCAGATACCAAGTCACTCTTCCCATACTCACCTCAAACTTCATAAACCAGGTTATCTGGGGTTGGACCCTGGAATTCCAATCATCCGGATGAAAATCACTGAGGTAATATAAAACACAGGTCTAAGGCTTAAGATTTACATTTTTAAATCTAGATTTGAGAATCATTACTGTTCAGGTGGTAGTTGGGGTCCTGGATGTGAGTGAGATCATTCAGATATATTGAGAAGAATGAGAGAAAAGCAGAAGAAAGATAGAACATGCATGCCATCCCAGCATTAAAGCGGAACCAGGGGAAATGGAGCCCACTGAGGGGGAGAAGAAGGAGTCACTTGTCAGTTGGACCAAGCTGTGACGTGGTTGAGAATGTCATGAAAATACAAGGTAGAACTCATAGAGATGCTTGAAGACAGACGTGAGAGAAGAGAGAATCAGTGGCCTAATCATTTAAGAAACTCAGTGGTAAGACTGGGAGTCATTTATGAGGGATTCATCTTGAATTCGAGGAGAAGACAGAAAGAACGAGAAGGACCAATGAGGATAGAGGTAGCTAAGTTGATAATGAAGGTCATGATTGAAAGAAAATGGATGCATTCTGCAACAAATAGCCTCATTTTCCTCTGTGAATTATGAGAAGAAACTTCCTGAAAGTGGGCAGTCCTTGAGAGAGTGGGAAAAGTATGAATCAGAGACAGAAAAAGAGGTTGGATGATGCAGTTTTTTGCAAAGTTCCCCACATCTGTGGTTCAGCAGCAGGAAAAGCAAACAATTGGTTAAAGCAGGTGTGAGGATGCAGGGGGCAGGGGTGGGCAAGGCAGTGAGAAATTTGAACAACTGCCATGAAGGAGGTCAAACCTTGGAGTGCGGGCTCAACTGGAAAGAAAATGAACCCATAGATGGTGATGGGTAGAGATGATAGGGAAGAGCTGAAATAGTAAGCGTGATGCCAGCTCAAGAGCAAGCTGGAGAAGGGAAGGCTTCCAAAAAACAGTCCATGGGGTTAAGATTCCAGAGGTAGAGCCAGTTTCAAATGGCTACAGGAGTCAGCTGCTGCATACAGGAAGGTCAAAGCATTTTGAGCTTGGATTGATGGGAGGGATGTTTAATAACATGGTTGCTAAAATCCCCCAGGATCAGCGGATGAACAGGGATGGAAAGGAAGGCAGTGAGCCAGGCTGCCATCCTCAATGAACAAGGGGGAAAGGACACTAAAGAGAGGGGACAGAGAGGGCCGAGCTGATGGTGTGATTTTTTAAAAACATGGAGTTTTTTTAAAAAACATATTTTATTTATTCATTCATGAGAGACAGGGAGAGGCAGAGGCAGGCTCCCCGCGGTGACCCTGATGGGGGACTCGATCCCAGGACCCCGGGATCACGACCTGTGTCAAAGGCAGACGCTCAACCACTGAACCGCCTGGGTGCCCCCAAAACTTGGGTTTTTACACGAGTCTAAAAGTAAGGATCTGGCAGCATCAGGAAACTGCCGTTTTCATTCCACCCTGAGTTCTCCCTGCTGAAGCTCCCGGGAGCTTTCAGACACATGCATCTATGGATCTCATTCCTCTTTTTAAAACATGCCATGGCTGCCTCGCCCTCTGAATAAACACAGCCTCTGAGGTCATGGTGACTAGTCTTGCCTTTGTTTCCCTCTCCCACCCGAAGGAATATGGTAACTGCTTGATGCAGCCCCAGCACCTGCTGCTCTGTGCCACTGTGCCTGCGCGCATCCTACTCCTTTTGTCTGTGACCTCGTCTCCTGGGCTGACCTTCTATTTCCCAGGCATGTGACCCGCATGTGACCTTCTGGAAGCCCATCCTGATGGATGCCTGACCCGTTGTCTGCTGTCTATGCTCTTCTAGCACCCACTCAACTCTCATCCAGCAATTTCCACATTGTGTCGTGATTAATGTCATAATGCTCTCTTCCTCTATGGGACTGAGCACTTTGAGACCAACTATGGTTTTCCATCCGTTCTCCATCTTCAGTCCATAGCATTCTGCCTGAAATGTAGCAAGCGCTCAGTATGCATTGACCTCCGCGATATTTACCTGCCAAGCTAGAGTTGGTTCTTATCATAGGAAGCCTTTGGTTTGTACATAATTCATAATCTCACATAGTCACCACAAACTCACACAGAGTTGGCAAGAATGACTGTAACAATCTAGTTCTCAAATTGACATACATAAATAGCATAAATGTTCATTAGGGCCTCATCCTAACATTTGTATGAAGGCGACAAAATTACATTGTTCCAGAAGCAACAGAAAGAAATTCCTCCTCTCCTGCTCCTCTTAAGTGGTCTTTGCCACCCCCCGCAAACTCCAGCAAAGAACTTAGTTTGTCTTGCAACTTCTATATTAGGCTGACCATGCCTCTGAGGGGTGTTGGTCACCTTCCATGAGGTCTCTAGTGCTGTCCTTGATGATTATGGCCCTTGAACTCTGTTGGAGGCACATTCCTTTGTGGACAGGCCAGAGGCAGGACAGTTGGAACACTTAAGCATAAACATCCAGAAGGAGGTAGATGAGATCTTTCCCTGTCCTCCACCTCTGTTATTTGTTATCTACATATTCCACGCAGGGTGAGCCATTGCCAATCCATTTTTGTATGTGCTTATTCTGCACCTGCCTTGACTCTTCTTCTCATCTCCTTGTCCAGTTGTGCTCAGCTACCAAAATTGCTACCGACTGATTGCTCCTGGTAAAGGTAGAAATCTTCTCTTGGCCGTGGTAACAGAGAAAGTCATTACCAGAAAAATTGCCATTTCCTGAAACCTCTAATATTCCTGGTATATAGGTCTATAAATTCCACATCAAGATCATGCACCACTTTAGTAAAAATGTAATATAATAAAAACAGCTGCTGGACAGCAATGCCTCAATTGTTCTATTTTATAATACAAAGATAATCTTTGAAACTGCCCTTCATGTTTTGTCAACTGTATTGAAAGAAAAGTATTAGCCCATAAAAAGCAAGATCAATGCTAATCCTTTCTTCATATCCCTAAATGTAGTCCTCTAATTATTTGTTTTTAAAAGCATAGCCATTTTTAAGGCACCTGGGTGACTCAGTCAGTTGAGGGATCAAATCTTGATTTTGACTCAGGTCATGATCGAGGTCCTTGGTCAGCACAGAGTCTTCTTCCCTCCTTCTTCCCCTGCCCCTTCCCCTTGCTCTCACACACTTTCTCTCTCTAAAATAAATAAATAAATCTTAAAAATATATATTATATATATATATATATATATATATATATATATATATAGCCATTTTCACTCTTTCATCGGCGGCAACGTTGGCTACTTTATTATGTTGAGCAGCCAAAAAGTTGTCTTCCTTTCAATTTCTAAGCTGAAAGTCCAATCCAAACTTTTGAAGAGAGGCATCTGACGCAAGTGGCACCAAAGATTTTGTTAATATCCATGCAACCTTCTGTGCTCTCCCCTCACTTTGAAACTTTAATAACCGAGTTTTGAAATGGGTTGTTTGGCCAAAGTTTTTCACTGGGGCTAGCCACTGTCCCTCTGGCCAGAAGTCTGTGAAAAGGGGCACTGGAGAGAGTAGGCTCATCAGAGCCCCCAGACATCCTTGTGGAAAAACCTCTCTCCCCAAGGAATTTGGTCCCTGCCCTTGAGCATTCCAAAGTCTGCAACTTTCCATGGCTACATATGGCCCATTGACAGTTAGCAGCTGTCAAGCGGACAGGCCGTGCAAACCCAGCTGGCCAATTGAGGCCACGTCTAGACAAAATGAATGGACACAGCTCATCAGTTCCATTTGGCCATCCCAGCAATTGATGCAGATCAGCCCTGGGGCTCATTGCAACTGCAGAGATGAGCGTGGGAGCGTGGAGCTCACCAGGGTGGAGCAGACAGTCACACAGTGGCCCTGGCTGCCCGGCGTGAGCCCCGTACACCATGCTGCCAAAGGGGACAGACCTGCTCCACAACTGTTGTCCATGTTCATTCCAGTCAGTGGCTCGTTCTAATCTCGAGTCTCACCACCAAGCCGTCCATCTCAAGAAGCATTTTCTAAAATCACTTCGCTGAGTGTTCTGTGAAGCAGAAGAAACCAACTCAGTGCTCCCAAGTCAGGCCTCCCTCTCCTTACCAAAGATAGGCCGTGGTGGAAAGGAATATTTTTAAAAAATTAAGGGAGTGGTGAGATTTCCCCCCAACTGCCATCACACCACATCCGTTGATGAAAGAAACTGTAAAGCGTAACATAGTCACAAAAACAAAATGTCATCGGACTGACCGTTCCATCTTCAGCCTCAACTTTACGATCTTTTTAAAAATCTTTTCTGAAGAATTTCAAAAAATCATCACAAAATCCTCCCTCAGACATAAAATATTTCTCTGTAAACTTATTAGCAATTCCAGCAAGAGGCTAGCCTTTGTGATGGCGAAAGAAAACTGGTCATCAAAGTAGTCCTGGCACGCCTCAAAAGACAAGAAGGATAGAAGATGCCCCAAAATCCACTTGAGGAAACGAAAGTTGTATGGCATCCAGCAACTCCAGGGCTGAGGCGATGAGCTCCAAGCTTCTCACCAAACGTGTGGCCTCATGCAGGAATATGCCAAAACAACACAGTTTGGGCTCATTGTAACCCAATTAATGCTATAATGAGCTTCCTTAGATAGCCAAATCTTTAATCAGCCCTATCAAAACTATGTCTGCTCAGAAAAAGACTCCTGTTAATTCTGCTTAATGCCTGACAGTGGTTAAGCACCATTAATACTCCATAATTTCATTGTATGTTATTGTAATCATATCAGCTTATATCTCAGTGGCTTCGCAAGGCTCAATAGGCTGCCGTGAATTACAGGTCACGTGACTCTGCTTCAGTAAGAGACTATCCTCCATCACAGCCAGACCTCCTTTGCCCTCCCCGCAGTCAGTAGCCTAAGCAGGTATTAATAAAGGTCTCCTTTTTTAAATTGCATAGCTCTAAATGGTCTTTAAGGGACCCAGCAGTAATCTCAAGATCCCTATATTTTAGCAGGAAAGCAGGACAGAGGAATTAATAAGAGCCCTTTCTGTGTAAACTGCTCCCTGCTCTAAGGCTATAGCGTGATGTCAGGGCGCTAAGAGAATTTTAAATGCACAGGATGGATTGTTTGTGTTGCAAAAGCGAAACAGAGGCCAAAGGCTAAGAGACTTGAGAAAATTGAAAGACTGCCAGGGATGCTGGGATGCAAATAGCAACAAAACAGGGATAAATGCTCCTACTCACATATGCAGGAGTCCTGCAGAAGGGGAAAAAAAAAAAAAGGTTATTAATTTTCACCAGGCTGTATCTTACAGCTGGTGGCTCAGCATCAGTTTTTGGTGTAATGAAAATGGTCTGAGCAGAAGATAAATGGTTCATAAAGTGGACCATTTAGATGCAATCGAGGCTCAATCTGCCCAGTGACTAATCACGTCCCCCCAGTAAAGCTGAATTCCACTAACAGACTTTTTTTTTTTTTTTTTTTTTTTTTTTTCCGGCTGTACCAGTGAATTGTAGCCGGGTCTAAGTTCAAGGCAGGCAGAGAATTATCTTGATTTATTAGCGCACTCCCTGGCCGTGCCACTCGCTCGGCTGTGCCTTTGTGGGCTTCTGCCCTGTTGCTGTCGGAGTATAATTTTTACCGTTCCCCTGTGACTAGTACACAGCATCATTTTCAGCTGCTAGAAAAATGGGCTGCTTTTGCACCTGTAATTTTTCTTCTTTTGCTGCTGAAGGTATATAATATATCTCTAAAGTGCGTAATAAGTTTCTGAAAAACGTGTTTTTAAAAGAAATTGATTCCAGTGGTTTATAAGCCTGAGCAAGGCCACATAAGGAAATGCGCCAGATTGCAAAGGTATGCCTGGTGGGCAAGGCGGCCATTTTTACCCTCCCATTTAGTGAATCCTGACTCCTGGTCCCGAGTGTAATTCCAGAGATTTTTCTATACCGTAGTTGCTTCTCATAATGAACTCTGATCAAATAAAAATGTTGTTTATGTGGAGACTTTACAAGTCCTGATTACGTAGAAAATAGAGTAGAATCCCTCATAATGACATTTAATTGTGAGAAAGAAAGGATCCCAATAGAAGAGCGTTCAGCTGCATTTGTTCAGTGCTCCTCTGCAAAATGCCGTTTATAGATCGTTCAATTATGACATTATTATGAGCTGCGTAAGAGCAACTCACTGGTTCTCCATATTTTTAGACCTATGGAAAATAAACGTGGGTGTGATTTGCATTATTTTGACTGGGAGTGATTCACAAAAGGCCCTTCATGTTTATGAGGATTGACTGTCCCATTTGGCTAATGAATTCTGACGCTTCACCCATAATCTTGTGAGCATCTTCAGAAAGGCAATTCGCGATGCTGAGGCCACTAGGAGAAGCCAAGTCTCCTCCTCTTTGAGGCTCTGAAGATTCTAACCGAATGTTATTAATAACCCAACACACGGCAGCAAGAGGGGGTCTGAGCTGGTTTACTCTGAGCCCTCCGATGTGATTTTCCCATTTTCCTAGGGACCTGACAGATGTGATAGGTAAACTATCAGGCTATAAGCAGGCGGAAATGCTGCTGCAAACCTCAGTGATCATACATCTTCTAGAAAAGGAGCCCAAGTTCTCAGGTAACCTGCCTCTGTGGTTTCATTCCTTCAGGAACACCCAGTTTTCAGAAGGCTGCAGAAGGTGTAGACCCATTACCTCCCGAGTAGCCTCTCAGACCTGCTTCTGTCTATATGGCAGGGTAAGTGTTCAACTGCCTTCTTCTCTCTTCTGCAGGGTTTTGTCCAACACAGCTGCGAACTGACTTTTGCAGTAGGACAAATGGGCCTGTGCGATGCCGACCATGCCTACAGTTTGGGCAGCAGAAAAAGATGGAGGAGCTTCTCAGTCGCCATTTGCAGCCAAGTGTATCAGCGGAACATGCCTGTAATGACACAAGCAGAACAACCAGTGCTTCTGTCATTCATGTAGCAAACATTCATTGCATACTTATTATGTGTCAAATACTATGATGGGTTTGCAGAACACACAGATAAATGAGGCAGAGCCCTTCTCCGACGAACTTGCAATCTTGAATGACTAATGACTAAATGAATGAATGGATGGGTGTCTCTGGCTTGGATGATGCTCAATAAATCTGAAGGAATAAGGCCAAAGGTCAGTTACCTCCACTAATCAGAGTCAGCTAGGATCAGTGTGGCTTTGAGGAAGTCACTTAACTTCTCTGTACGTTGATCTCATAACGATAAAGTGAGAATAAACATCTTTGCCTCATTCATCACCCCAACCAATTTGGGGAATTAATAAGATGGCATTTGTGCAATTGCATTGATGGGCCTTAAGAACACCGGCAATTATTACTATTGCCTAACAGGTCAGGGACTGTCGTAAAGTCATGAACACCACGTCCCGCCCAAGGGCGCCTGGTAGAGCTGAGATGGGTGAGTTGAAATAACAGCGCACTCTTGGGGCACCAAGCCATGTGGTTGGACATGGGGCTGGATCTATCATGAAGAAAGGGAGACGTTTTCCTAATTTGCACAAATGCACCAGATGAGCTAGCAACCGTGTGTACAAATGTGCAAAGTATGTCAAAACAGCTCTTGGACCCATTCCATCACTAAGCATTTCCATAAATCGTAAGTACTTGAGCTTTCACTTGCTTCTGTTACATTTGACATTGGCCTTTGACACAAAGCTATAATATCTTGAAAATTTATGTCTTGCCGAAAGAAAATGATTTTTAAAATTTATTTAGTCCATGAAAACATGGACTGAATTTTTAATTCACAAGACTATAAATGTGCATGGGGAGAGAAAGTTTTCAAATGGAAACCATAGGTTATACATTCATAGGTTATACAGTGAGTGAATCAAACTCTTTAGAAATATTCCCTGACCGAACTCCCCAGCTGAAAGTTCTGTCTGACATGACCCCAACACAGGACTCATTCAACTGCAAGCCAGAATGATCCTTTATGTGTTCTAAGCCTTCCCCAACAATCCAAACTAAATAGCCCCATCCCTATCACTGACTCTGCCTTGGCGTGTCTTATCTTTATAGCATTAGTAAATCCTGGAGTTCTATTTTGGGTTTTGTTTACTAATTTATTTCCTATTTCGCCATCTAGAGGACCTTGAGTGAGCTTCAAACCTCAGTTTCTTCGCCAGTCAAATGGTGACATTAACACCTTTCAGGGCTATTAATTGATAATGAAGATAAAGAATCCAATGAGGGATCCCTGGGTGGCTCAGTGGCTTGGCGCCTGCCTTCGGCCCAGGGCATGATCCTGGGGTCCCAGGATCGGATCCCGCGTCGGGATCCCTGTATGGAGCCTGCTTCTCCCTCTTCCTGTGTCTCTGCCTCTCTCTCTCTCTCTCTCTCTCTGTTTCTCATAATAGATAAATAAAATCTTAAAAAAAAAAAGAAAAGAGTCCGATGAAAGCTACAATGAGCCAAGTACGAGTACTAGTCCAAGAGCCTCCAGAACGCTAGAACCCCTGCCCAAAATGCAGCAGTCCTTCTACACCAAGTCC
This sequence comes from Canis lupus familiaris, assembly GCF_011100685.1. Taxonomy (NCBI): domain Eukaryota; kingdom Metazoa; phylum Chordata; class Mammalia; order Carnivora; family Canidae; genus Canis; species Canis lupus. The sequence goes on along the minus strand of NC_049231.1, from coordinate 39,768,719 downwards.
CTGAGGGATATGTTCTAGTGGTAGCAGGAAGTAAAATTAGATAACCCTTCTCCTCCTGTGAGGCCACAGCAGTGACAGGCCCAAACCAATCTGTCTAACCTGCCTCCAAGTAGAGTAATGGATACACTAGAGGGAAGGAGGAAGTTAAACCAGGTTCCCCCTTTTCTCTTTCTCTATCTGTGGTGTGTGTGTGTGTGTGTGTGTGTGTGTGTAATGGAGGGAAGCAGAGTTGTTAGAAGAGAAAGGTAGATAAGCAGCCTGATTCCCCTACTGCAGCCAGCAGGAGAGAAAGAACAGAGCACCAGACAGAAGGACATCCATGGGTCTGAAATTAAACTTGCAGTGGCCTCACCTGCTGCAAAAATTGCATTTTGCCATATAATCCACAAATAGACGCTCTTTCTTGGAAGTTGGTGAGTCAGGGGCAGGGAAGCTGGCAGCTGAAGCAGGTAGTGAACACTTTACCACCCACACCGAGGTTTCAAGCACCTGACACCTACTGGGTACTCAGGACTGGACAGTAAACAAGAAGATGATGATCCATAACAGACCATTTTCCAAATAAAATGCAATAAAGAGAATTCGCTCCTTTTTGAGTGACCGAAATGAGAGCGACCTCCAGGATTTCTACATAGCAGGGTTATTCCCTGTCTTAGTTGGCTTGGGCTGCTGCAGCAAACTACCACAGACAGGGTGGCCTAAACAACAAAAGTACTTCTCACAGTTCTGGAAGCTGGAAGAATCCAAAACCAAGGCGGCGACAGATTCAGTTCCTGTTTGCAGACATCTTTCTTCGTATTGGATCGTCACAGAGTAGGAAAGGAGAGGTCATCTCTCGTCCCTGTCTTCTTATAGGGGCACTAATCCCTGATGAGCTAATTACCCCTCAAAAGCCCCACCTCCAGATACCATCACATTGAGGATTAAGTTGAGGATTAAGTTTCAATGTATAATTTTTTTCCTTTGGGGGGTCAGGTGGGGACCCAAACAATCACTCCATTGCATTCACACTGGGATGTTTTGTTCTCTAATTGGAATAACAAAAGATAAATTTACACTATTCCAGAACTTCTGCCATTCTTTTTAAGGAATGCGTAAAACATAGAGTGTCTCACGTTTATGTGGGAAAACAAGTGCTTATTGTTTCTACTAAGTTTTAGAAAACGGAATGGCTTGCTAGTTCTGTGTCGCAAATAAAATCAACACTTCTCTCTATAATTTATCAGCTTGTCTCTAAAAACACTTGGATTAATCTAGTATCTACTTGTCTCCATGTTAAGATAATCATGACAACCGGGTAAAATATTTATCAATAGAAAACTGAATCCAACTACACTAACACACTCACTGAGCCACTTTTCCAAGCTGGTAGGAATTAGGCATAAGACCTACATTCAAGGTAGTGTCTTCCTATGTTATAAATATTGGAGCCTAGATTGGTAAACTGGGTCTGAGAACAAAAATAGGAATGAAGAATTCACATTGTCAGAAGCTGTCCTGTCAATGCCTTACACATTCACAGGTTCTATATGTTTTTGTGAACCTCTTTATATATATAGGTGTGACAATATATTTGTCCTGGCAGGTTGTGAGGTGGGGGATGGGCAAAGGAGTATCCGTTATTCATGCTGGGACACAAGTATACTAATTGGCTAATTATTTATTGATTAGAAAACTAAAGATGATTTTTAAAGCCCAATTGGCTACAAATTATTGACTTTTTCCCCCCGCTGCTTGGGAAAACTGTTCTTTTAAGTGGAAAATTGCATTAACAGTAATAATAAAAATAATTAGCATCATTTTCCAAAAGCTGATATCTCAATTTTGTCTTCATGTAGTGCCATGTCCTATTACCATCACATTCCTTGAAAATGATCGTATGCACTTGCACAGCTTTCCAGCTCGGAAAATGACATGGTTTAGCCAAAGTCTTGTGGGCTCCATCCTCTCCTTACCTAGAATCAACACTAAACATGGGAACTAAGTGGACAACCGGCAAGAACTTAGGAAAGCCTCCAGCTTCAGGTTCTACTTCTGTTTGAGGTTCCTACCAGAGGATGGCTGGTGATTCTCCAGGAGATCATGTGTGGGGTATGGAAGCGGGCACACCTGGGGGATTTACATCAGAGGTGCCAGCGCTCATGGGAGGCACCTGAACCTGCTACGGTCTGAGCCGGGAGCAATAATCAAAACTCCTCTGGTCCCCCTTTCCTCAGAACCAACTTTGGATTTCGGGGCAGAATCATACCTGGCAGCTGCAATTTCCTCTTCTGCCTCTCCGCCAGTCCCAGGCTGTGCAGGAGAGCCTTCCTGGCAGTTTCAGGAGCCAAGGTGGGTTCCTCTTGCCCCTAGTTGTCCTTGTCTGGGATTTCCATCTCCTGCTATGCAGCAGAAAAGGCAGACCAGACATCTGGTTCTTCTACTGAGATCGCCAAGCACTGACTCGGCCCCTACCCCACACATGATGATCACCCATGCAAGAACAGTTGAGGATTTTTTAAAAATCACTGCATTCATGCTCTTTGTTCATATCTCAAAAGCAAGCATCTGGATAGGAGAGGCACTGCAAGCCCTCAGATTGGGTAAGTTCACATGATATTTTGAGACCTTCAGGATCAAGTCCCTGGCCACTCCTTCTGGGTTTGAGAGGGTGCATTCTTCACTCGCTAACTACCTCATCAGCAACCTGAAGTCTACAGTGTTCAGGATAAATTTTTATTCTAACCAAAGCATTCAAATGATGTGTGGGAAGGAAGTACAAATTCTCAACTCTCTCTGAGTTGTGGTGATATTTTTGTGAACATGGTTGCTATAACCTCATAAAGAAGCACCAGCCTAGGAATCCAAGTTGAGTATCTGAGCAGTTGCAAATATCAATTCCCAAAATGTTCACAGTCAGAAAGAAGAGAAGTCTTCTTGTTACCACTTGATTCTCCACAAGAGAGAACATATCAAATATCGACCTGATACTCCAGCGACTGACAGAACCTGCTCCTCTGAGAGAATATTTTATATAGGCAGGGTCAAAATAGGATATGCCTTCATTGGGCCAAGTTTCCTTTTAGGGGCAAGAAGAGGCTCAACTACTTTAAAGCATTAAACCAGAAGCCTTAAATTTCTAGTGCAATTGAATAATTGGAATGCTCATAGCTTTGAGGTTGAAAAATCACTGTTTCAAACAAATGATTGGTGCCTTCAGTCAACAGATCTTTGCTGAGCACATACTATAGGCCAGCCACTGTTTCAGATGCTTAAAATATGTCCACCAACAAAACAGACAAAAATCCTCGCTCTCTTGGGGCAAAAAAAAGAGAAAATCTTGGTTATTTGATTTGATAATAACATCCTCAACCTTTGGACTTCACAAAGATTTTTACCAAGACTACCTGATTCCTTTTTTTGCGCAGTGTTAGTTTCCAAGCTTTGCTTGTAATCAAAGGCACTTTAATACACACTTGGAAGTGGTGATTAAAAAAAAAAAAAAAATGGCAGCAGTGACCTAGAACACTGGTCCTCTGTTTCTGCAGGGCTGAAATTGTCAACTCAGTGAACTCGTGAAAATCCCAAATGTTATGTTTGGAGTTTAATTCAGCCAAACCTACCATGAACCAGTTCCAGGAATGAAGGGTACACGTGAGAGTCAAAAACTCTTCAGTTGGTCTTCACGTCGGTACCCATTCGTTCCATCCCTCCTGGTATGTGACCTGAGACCACCAACTCACCCCCGCAGACCATGCCCACACGGGCGTGGAAATTAGCCTTTGGGGGTCTTTTTGGGCTGTGGTTGGATGTCAGCCAGGCATTCAGAAATGAAAACGGTCTAGCCTCTGACCAAACCCTCCTCCCCCAGCCACTCAGTTCTCCGAGACGTAGAATGGCTTGCCTATGCTCACATTTCTTTTTTCCACCTTCATTTCCATTTATCTTTATCAGTGGATATCTGGAAAACCTAATTGCTGTTATTTCCATCTTGAACAGGCTAATAGGTATCAGAAAGGGAAAAGCTTTCTTCCCCCATTTTTTTTGAATTTACCAAAATAATAATAATAATGATGATAATAATAATAAAGCAATAAGATAAAAAGCCCTTATTGATAAGGGTTTTTCGTCTTAACGAAATTTGCTTTCATTAAAACAGAATCTGCAGCATGGCTCCTTGATTACTTTGGTGTGTTGCATTCACCAGCATAAATAAACCTCCTGCTTTCGAGCCGGGAAGCCCTGCTATTTTAAAGATGAAAAAATTTCAGCTTCTGGATGGCTGCTTTCATTTAACACAGCTTCAAATGAATTTATGAACTGTTCTATAATGTTTTCTGCATACACCAAATGGCAGACTTTAGGCAGAAACCCAATATATGTTTAGTTAGTATATAATAAACATAATATTTACATGGGCTATGCACTGTGTTAAGAATCAAGAGCAGTTGCTCTATAAACTGTTATTGAATTCTCTAACATAGAGCCCTAACCAAGTAGTCCATCAAGATTCCAGAAGAATTTTGGGGAAGAGACCCTGACCTATTCGAAGTGCACACACACATGTGTGTGTTTGTGGGCACGCATGTGGGGGCACGCTAAACCTGGGTCTCTTTCATTTAAAAAAAAAATCTCCCTAATCAAAACCTTGACAACAATCTCATTTTTCTCTGCTGGCTAGGATGACAATATAGTTTAAGACATTGTTTTTAACTTTAAAGGTGTCTCTGTGGTTTTGAAGAATGTTTCAGGAACTTAAAAAAAATTTTTTTAAATCCCAGTAGATAGAAAAGGCAGTTCATTTCTTAAGCAATAAACAGAAAGCCAGGGGAGGGGTGCTGAATAAGCATGCTTATATAGAATTTTTCTTTGAAAAGCCTACTAGTTAGGCACTATAACACTTCAGTTGATATTTCTACAGTGCAAACACGATAGTGGAAATTAAGTTGCCCCAGCAAATTCAGTTTAGGGGGAATTTGTTATGAATAAAATGCTGCTGTTGGCTCTAGAACATTGAATTTATCCACCAAATAATATCTTAGAAATACCACTTCAGAAGAAATCAGCTCTAAATAATTGATAAATTTGGTTTGTTTAGAAACCTTTTGACCTCTGTAATAGAAAGTAAAAACACATTTCAGTTATTAAAGTCACATATATTCCCTCTGGTAGGGGGAGCTTTTAATTTTAAGCTGGGCTCTGTAGGGGCCATTTGATAAAGCTTAGAGAAATTTTTCAACTGCTGCTGTTGGATTTGGGTCAGCCTCCTTTGGGAAAATGGAAAAAGATAAATTTGTTGCTTTTCATAACACACAAGAAAACTTCAGAGATTTTAAACATGAAGACCTATTGGAAGTGAAAGATGGTTTTTTTTTTTTTGGTAGCCCCTTCTGCCTGCCTCCCATCTCCAAACTCTCCCTTTCTCCCTTTTCTCTGGAAAGAAGGCTTCAATGCTTGTGCTGTTAAAATAAAGGAAAAGAGAATCAGCATTTCCTACTAACGTAAGACATTCCTTTTTAGATAAGTACTGTAGCTCTTGTTGGCCGTCTTTAGAGCAATTCTGTTTTATAGAAAAAATAGCAAGAGACTACGTAAAGTGATTTCTAACTGCAACATTTTTTGTTCAAATACACTTATTTAACAAATAATTTTATTAGCTATTTTTCTTTTGCGATCCAGCATCTCTTAGTGAATGCTCTCTGACGTGGCTTTCCACATTGAAAAAAATGTGCAACTAATGCAAAGGATTTACATCTTACAACATTATTATCGATATCATTAATACATATTTGAAAGCGCAACTCCTCTCTATAATGAAAAAATGAAAGTAAAGAATTCATCTCTATTGTCGTATTTATGTAAGACATGTGCTCAAATTACATTGCGCAAGTAAGTGGATTTTTATGAGTTCTTTATAAATGCTACGTTTTAAGAAGGTGCATTGAAATTGTTTCTACAACCCACGTACACCAAGCACAGCTGCAATGGTGTTTGGACATTATTTTATTATACTGTGGGCTTGGGAAGGCAAAGGATCGTATCTGATCTCTATTATGTTCTTTAGGTTCTTTTTAGGAACCTAATTTACCCTTTTTTTGCCCAATAGATGATCGAAATGCACTGGCCTTCAACAAAGAGCTCATCCCTCAGCTTGACTTTGAAGCCGCCTGACAGAAAGAGTATTTGGAATCCATATGGAATGATGCAAGGAAAAAATACATGTAAATAAGAAGTAACTTTCTTATTTCTCCAGTGATTATAAAGAGGTGGAAGATTTGGGAGTCAAAAGGAAGAGAAATAGCTGAAGAAATCAGGGTGAGCACATATCTCAGTGTCCAAGGAAAGAGTCTAACGAGTGCCAGAAAATGGGGCCATCCACAAAAATAAATATCCTCATATCCCTGGATTTAAAAGAGGTACTCCAAGAAGCTCTGGTACTCAGTAAGACCGTAAGACTCTAGTGCATCAATGCCTTCAAGGCAATGGACAACCCTGCCCATCAGCTCCTTCCTCCGTGCACTATTACATGAAAACATAATGGTTGCATGATTGCATCCCAGTCCCTCAAAAAGAAAAGAATCGTGCTTTGTCTTTATCATCTGGGATGAATGCTTCCTCAGCATACATATATTTAGATTTTTATCTTTAGGAACCAATTGGCTAAAACTAAATGATGTGTGTCCCAATTCACATGGAAAGGCGGATTCTGAAGGACCAGTGCCCACACTGATTAAGACGGTGATTACCCAAGAAAAAAACAAAAACAAAAACAAAACAAAACAAAAAAAAAACACCAGAAAGTCAGAAAATAAGTATTGGTGAGCATGTGGAGAAATAAGAAGCTTTGTGCAACATAAAGGGTGCAGCCACTGTGAGAAATACTATGATGTTTCCTCAAAAATATTAAACAAAATTACCATAAAATCAGCAATTCCACTTCTTGGTATATGCCCAAAGGAATTGAAAGCAAAGACTCAATACATTCATCTTCTTATTAACATTATGGACAAGAGCCAAAAGGTGGAAGCAACCTAACTGTCCTGCCAACAGATGAATGATGAAACAATATGTGGTCTATACTTATAGTGGAATATTATTCAGCCTTAAAAAGGAAAGAAATTCTGACACGTGCTACCACATGAATGGACCTTGAAGACACTCTGACATTAAGACATTATGTGAAGTAAAAGAAATCAGACACAAAGTGACAAATAGTGTATGATTCTATGCATATGAGGTACATAGAATAGTCAAATTCATAGAGCCAAAAGGGAGAGTGGTGGCTACGAGGGGCTGAGGTGTGAGGTTGGGGAGGTTAATGTTTAACAGGGACAGAGTTTCAGTTTGGGAAGATGGTTTGTGGTTCTAGAGTTGAATGGGGATGATGGTTACACAACAATGTGGACTGTGCATATAAACATGGCTAAAATTCTAAATTGTGTTATGTAGGTTTTGGCATGGTAAAAAACGCACAGTGCCACTGTTCATCAAAATCTCATGATAAAAATCAAGAAATCAAACGTGAGCAGATCTTTCTGTTCAAACCAATTTAAAAAAGCATGTCCAAAACAATAAGCCCTGTTTAATATTTTTGCTACTTATTCTGTTTCATATTCTCTTTTGTGTTAGACTGGTCATGTCGCCTTGTCTAGATCCAGCCATGTGAGAGGGCTTCTGGTCTTCTTCTTGACTCTAAAGATGTCTCTGTAAGTCCTTGGGCTTGGGTTTAACAAGTCCTCCTTAAGTTTGGGACACTTTCATCTGTTCTCAATTTACTAAAAATTCTTATTATGCAGGAAGAGTTTATTCTACCAAACTGATGACTCAAATGTATTTGTTTCTCTTCAGGGACATCAGTGTTCTTTGGTTTCACGTAATGTTGTTTTTGATTACAAAGATTTTTAGGATATTCACGTGACCTAGTTTGCTCGCACTTAAAATGAGCTGTAGGTTTAGTCATAGGAACATCCTTCCAGTTAATTTCAGCAGGTTGGATATCCTCATCTCTAGTGTCAAAGTTTTCAAGGAGCCCTGAGCATTTATCACAAATATACTTCTCCTTCCTTTTTTTCTCTTCATTCTTGTACCTATGTTCATCAGGGCATGCCTATCATAACCTTCATTTCCTTCGTATTAATTCACAAATGTCTGGACGTTCTGTTACCCAGGGTCAGATCAAGCCTTCTGGGAAAGAGGATACTGGCACTTCTAACTCAATGCATTTGTTTTTTAAATGGTTTCAAAGTGAAATTTTATAACTAGTTTGTTCATATGTCTCAGTTATTATGTTCAACCAACATCACTTAGGTCTATCTTACGTGGTGTTGATTTGAGTTGAAATTAAAATACCCTTTATGTGATCAGAAAATAATTTCATAATATGAAATACTATCAATAACACTATCAACAATTAAATTCATCGCTATTCAAATGCTTACTCCATAAGTAATTTATTTTTTTTTTCTATTTTCTACAGCTAATTCTGGCAAAGATCAGATTAAAGGTACTATTTAAGAAAAACCTTCATGGCTCTCCTAAACAAACCAGCCTTTGATGAGCGCCCTGGTGCCCAGTTACATGCTTGAAATTTGTTGCCTGATCATTTGACCCTGAGTCCTGCTTTTATTACATCAATCACTCACTCAACAACTCCTTTTCCCTCAAAAGATTTTTTTTCTGTGTTCACAAACTCCTGGTTGTGAAACATGAGTTCAGTGTGGAGAGCTTCCATTCATATGGCACTTTGTTTAGCGGGAAGAGAGGTTGCATGTTTCATGTTTCTCCACACACACATCTTTATGTTTTATCACACACACAAAAAGCCAGAATAGAATGCGTTCTTTACTTTCAAAAATATAACAAGAGAGCACATACTTCCATCTAAAGTGATTTTATTTGACTTCTCTTAAATGACATACATTATATTTGTATGCTATTTCTATTCTACTGTATTTGTATGCTATTCTATTCTACTGTAATCTGCAAAGTGTGTGGTGAAAGGTATCCCATTGCTCTTCAAGCATGTAGATGAAGCCTCCATTTGTGACTTGTTAGATCTATGGATTCATAGACAATCCTCATGACGGCACATGTGGACCTACTCCTTCAACCAATGCCTCGTCTAACTTCCCATTGGGTGTTTTATTTGAAATGGTTTTCATTTTTTTTCCCTATATATACCCCAAGCCATGTATTTCTTCCCTAAGCAAATCAGGAAGCCTATTCCTCCCAGCAGAAAGACCATGATCCTGGTCCTCCTTTCTGGTTCCATCTTGGGTTTATTCATTACCTTCAATGTTAGTCCAATGACATCATTCTATCATCAATTCCGTACTGACTGTCTAGTAGGTGTAGGCTTTTTTCTCTATGATGTATCCAAAACCATCCCTTTCTTTTCCTGAACCTCCAGGTTCAGGTTCTCATCACCTCTCTCTTGGATGACTGCAGATTATCTTGCAGTTGTCTCTTCTGTCCCAGGCACCCCCTCAACCACCACACACACATACCAGCAGACACCAAGCCCACCAATATCTAAGCAATATCTCAAAAGGCTATCTTTCATTAAGTCATGCTACTACACAGAAGCACTCACTGATTCACATTATACCACCTCAAATCTAAGCTCGTTTACTAAATTACTGTAAATTTATCAAGTGTCTGATCTATCTATCAAGACTCTTCATACCCTGGCTTCTTGTCTTCCTAACCTGCTTACTGTCACTACCATAGATAATACGGACTCTGTCTAATGGTCTCCATCATAATACAGACTCCAGACCAGGCTGGACTCATTCCTGCCTCCACACCATCTCTTATGTTCTTTCTCCACCTCCACTCTCCTTTATTCTTCATGCCTTCAAACCAAATCATTTCTATCTTGGAAAGCTCTCCTAATAAATCCAAACTTTATTGATGTCACATTCCCCTGGAAGACACCTTGTCAGTTCAATCCAATTTCATATTTACTCTTTGTCATTGAATACAATTTCTTGCCCACCAACTGATAGGCTCATTCAGATAAGACTCTACCTCACATTCTTCTGTAACTCCTTTGGGGGTGCCCAAAGTGCTTTGCATGTAGAAAAAATATGTAGTTGATTAATTACTGAGTTCTCTCCCACTTGTCCTACTGTATGTGCTAGGAGACTTTATTCATAACTGTAAGTCCTTTACTCCAGGAAAAGCAGGGGGACCAAATAATATTAATGATTACTGAATAAGAACAGATAGTCTTCAGGAGAGATAATGCAGCTGGATAGCTGCTATAGAAAGTCATTTGGTAAAAGTTGGGCCATATTTCTAGATAGTTTGACACCCTCCCAAGATAAGGCACACTCCGGTAGACAACTATGTCTGGTATGAAAATACATTTTGGAACTGTTGAACTCGGGCTCTTCTGATCATTTGCTTATTCAGGATTGGAAATATCCACTAATATTCGAATTAAAAGGGTGGGTAAGGGTGTCCGCAACTTTCCCCTGACTGAGATCTCAGCCCCAGTTCCCCAAATGATTTGCATGTGCAGACCTTGTCAATATGTTTCTGGAGAGTCTGGTGAAAAATGCAGGAATAAAGATCAGAAATTGCATTTCCTGCTTGGCTTAAACGAGGGGAGACTTGAAGGGTGGGAGTTGCCTTCCCCCTTGGCCATGAGACAATTGTATCAGAGTGTTCTGTTTTGTTCTGGCTGGATAGTGTCTACTTATCAAAAGCAGGAAATTGCATTTTAACTTGGATCTGCGGGATCCTGCCGGGGAGGGGTTGATCTGGTTAGGAGGGTGGAAGTGGGAGGAGGGCTAGGGCAGAGAACAGTCAGTACCAGACCTTTGCGGGGCCTGCGGCCATCAGGAGCTTGGCAGGAACAGAAACTGCATTAAAACAAAACGAAAGAAAACAAAAGACATGGGTTGAAGATGTGAGCAAGCATGTCCTCTCCAGATGTGAAGATACCGAGGAGCTATTTTTCTGATCTAGAGAGGATCAGTGCTCTCACTGTAAAGTTGGCGCATCCTCACCAGCTACGTAATATGCGCACTGATTCATTTATAGCCCTGAAGAGGGAAGAAGCAGCAAAGTTGTCTGATGCCAGATTACAGGCATCATTGATATCAAGATAGGAATATCTACACACCCGTGAAGGAGCTTGGCGGCGGGGGGGCCGGGGGGTGGGTGAAGGGAAGGCAGATTTTGTGAGCAGCCTTTTGTTTGTGTTCAGTTTATAATGAATGTGGTAAGAGATGTGAGGATGAATTTTAGCTAATGAAAAGACAATGAGAGCTATTAAGGAATTTTAATATACAGGAATATGAAAGCAAAATCACATTTACTCACTCTTCTGTAAACAAAAGCAAGTAAATACTAATTGGACGTTCAGCAATTAAAATTTGATCTAATAGAATGCAAAGAACTGGTTGATTCTTACCTTTTAAATAGGTGTTTGGAAAGCATGAGATTCATCCACTTTCCAAGTGAAAGATGTAAGTGTGAGTGTGTGTTGCAAAAATGCCAAAAAAAAAAACCAAAAGCAGACTTCAGATATTCAATAAATATATATGTATATATGTATAAACATATATATACACATACACACATCCAGAGAGACATAAGGAACTGTGGAATCTGTTAGAAGACAAAACAGCATGAAAGAACATTACTAAAATTATAGCTAAAATCTAAGCTGGAAGAATGTAATAATATGTCTTCTTAGACTTCTCATTCTTTTATACTCCTGTAACTCGGGCCACACTATAAATACCACTCTGACACTACGTGTGAGTACAAATGATAAATTAAGTACACAGAAACACCATTATATTTTCCTAAATCTAGGTTGCTTGCTCTCTGTTGGCCTTATAATAGCCCTTCCATAAGGAAGTCACTGGAGTGGACGTTTCTTGCTGCAGTTCTATACCTCACCGTAACTGATATTCCATCTTCTGTAATAATGTTAAAGAATTGCAGATCAGAAAATAAACCAATTCCACTAAGATTTATCTTCTTTTGAAAACGTTCTGTATTTGAGACTGGTGTACACAGACGAGGAACCAGATATTTGCTAGGGAGATCTTCCATAGCATATTTCATACTAAACTATACAGGCAGAGGATATTTTGAAGGTAGAATCAAAAGAGAGAAAGAGAGAGAGAGAGAGAGAGGGAACTTCCTCAGATTGAAAGTGATCTCAAAGTCATTTTTAAAAATGTTAATGCTTGTGAATCTATTTAATTAAAATGTTAAAGGCCTGGACTCCATTCCGTATTATGATACTTACAGCCAGAAAGACTGAGATTAAACCCTTTAACATTTTTTTCCTCATTGCTTCGGCACTTTGCCTTCCCCCTGGAAGAGCCTGGGCTTTATTTTTTTATTTACTTACATCCCCAACAGCTCTGGTTAAAACATAGTTAATGTACCAACTGCAATTAGCCAACTGTCAAAGTCTCAACTCCCAACCGTTGATAAGCTTCATTTAACTAATTTGAGAAGTGGAAGTTTGATTTTTTTTTTCCAGGAAGGTAGCTTGTTTCCTTATTTCCCGTCAAGAGAGCCAAGTCCTGTGACCTATGGTTAAAAGGGCTCTTTGTAATTAAGACAGGGAGTCTCCAAGTGAACAGTTCTCACAGTAGGAGGGAAAAAATTAAAAAGAGAGAGAGACAGAGACAGAGACAGGGGAGGAAGCATGACACCGCTTAACGAAGTAATGGGAGCGCAGCCAATGCCTGGTCCCCTCGGCCACTGAGCCCCGGTCCGGCCACCTTCAGCTCCATTGGTTCTGGGTCCATTTCTTGGAAGAGCCGAGTCTATTAAGACCTTGGCCAGCGGGCCCCTGGCAGGATATACTCCCTCCGCGGCGCCTGTGCATAGACAACCAGAAACTGATCAACCGTGTTATATCAATAACATTCTCACACCAGGTTGTGTAAATTGATCTTTTACAATTTCTCTCGGTGACAGTCTCTGTAACCAACAAGATAAATCATTCCTCCTGTGGCTTTTTTATTGATTGCTGAGACCTGTATAAAAATTACACTGCTCAAGCTGCGAAGTGAACATCCTCATAAAAGAAGACTTTTTATTTACAATCAAAATATGTTTGGGCCCAGATCAAGTGCAGATTTACTAGCTCGGAACTACAAGAACAGTGAAATTTAACAGACTTAGGGAAAACTAGAAATTCAAAAGAAACACGCCCCCCCATCACCAAAAAGCAACCATCACCAACTGCAAGAACACACACAACGTGCCTCAAATTAAGACCACTCTTTTTTTTAAAGAAAAACTTTACACATTTGATTTTAAGCTCAACAGTGAGCAGAAAGCCATCTGCTAAAAAAAAGGAAGAAAGAAAGAAAAGAAAAGTGCCACAATCAAATTAATCTTTGCAATGAATTTTATAAACTACACAAATTGCTTTGTGATAACACCTCCACCCAGCTCTTGTTATGAGACTAAAAACAAGAGCCTAGAGCCCCTTTTGTCTGGTCAAAAAAGCTTTGGTAGCATAGACAAAAATCATAGAACAAGATGCACTTCAGAGATGAGACTTCATCTTTTTTTAAAAAGTTTCACTCCCATGATTTTGCAATCATGAAAATATCTTCAGTTCTACTGCAAGAGTAATTTAAAATTCTGGAGGACTTAGAATTTTTAAACGTCGTTGCAATACAGACAATTGATATCCTTGAATACACATTTTACACAAATAGCATCTTGGAATGTAAACTTTCTTTTCAATTCTATATTCTACTAAAGACATGAACACAATTGCAGTTTGAAAGCACTGTGCTGAGGAGAGTTTTAAAGTGACAACTACTCTGTGCACAGTATTCCTGAAACTTCTTGCAGTCAGCTTTCCTCCGGGTGCGCAATGTTGAATCACCTGCTAAAAAATACGGTGCCTCCCGAGGCCGAGGCAGAGCTCTAGCTCCAGAATCCACTTTTTTGAAAAGTGCAAAAGCAAAATGTTCACTATTTTAGCATCATCTCAGAGTATGAGTTAATGATGTTTATAAACTAGAGAGAATCACCCTAAGTTATGGCTGCCTGAAATAGCTTTCCATGCATGTCCTGTGAGGCGGGTATTGTGTTCAATTCAAATAGCATTTCACAGACCTAAGAATCTGAGCATAGCCTTTTGTATACATCTAAGAGGGGAGGACAGAGATGGTTCTCTTTGTCCCTTCCCCTTGAGCCTTTGCCTGGTTTCTCTGAAGCTGGGCTCTTTATTTGCAGTTTTAGAGAAGGCCTTTTCAATGGAACAGGCCAAAGAGGCGGGCGGGGGAGCGGGAAGGGGTGTTTGGGCTCCGTCCCTCACTTTGCTGGCCAGGAGGACAAGTGACAGTGTGACAGTCTGGAGATGAGGCTCCCTCACCTCCCTGGGAGACACCCTCATTGGGGAAGGGGCAGCAGCAACACACACCCTCCGGACAGACCAGACGACACCAAAGAGGACAGAGAGCAACCGGCTCAGGAGGCCAGGCTGGAGAGGGGCTTGCTGCACACAGCGGATGTGTCCTCTTGCCAAAGGAACCCTTGCAAGAGCTCATCTCCTAGCGACTGGTTGCCCGCTCGGCCCTGCTCCTGCCTCCCTCCCCGTGGCCACCGGCCCGGCTCCTGGCAGGCCGGGGTTCAGCCTTCTGTTTACATCTGGGCAGTCCTGGCCCCCGCGCACAAAGACCCACTGTGCCCAGGTTCACCGACTGTCTTTTGGTTCTCTGTGACCCTTGATCGAGTTCCCTGGAAGGCGTTCCCGCAGCTTCCCCGCAGCACACTCCCGGGCATCCCGCCCCGCGCGCCCCCAGCCCCGGCGGCGCCCGTGCAGCCCGCGGGGCCGTGGGAAGCGGGGGGCCGGGAGCCCACTCCGAGGCACATCCTCTCCATTTCTCCTCGCCCGCGAGAGTGACCCGTCTGCGGCCGCACATTGTCGCCGATTGTGGGAAAGGTTCCGCCAGCCTTTCCGCCGCTCGGGCCGCCCTAATGAGGGAACAATCGGGCGCCCCGGAGCTGCCGGCGGGGTCAGGCCCGGCGCCCCAGCCCCTGACAGCGCCATAAATTGGCCGCGCAAAGCCGAGCGCTAGGTGGTCCCGGGAGGAAAGAGCCGCCGCCGGGAGCGCGAAAAGGCGAGTCCGGGAGCCCGCCGGGGGGCCGGTGGCGTTCCCTCCAGATCACCTTGTTGGAACCCAGGAGTAGCAGAGGTCAGGCAGGAGGGACAATGGCAGGGCGCCAGGGTGACCCGGCGGGGGGCGCGGCGAGCAGGACCCAAGGGGTGGGCGCTGCAGGCGGGGCCGGCCTGGCCCGAAAGCCCCCTCCCTCCCTCCCCACCCCTGAGAAGGAGCAGCCCAGACTGCAGGACAGATTGCTGCTGCTCACGAAGCCTTGTCTTTTTCTTTTCTTTTCGCTTTTTTCTTTCTTTTTTTTTTTTTTTTTTGAAAGATATTGACACCGATCTTATCGGATAAGGACAAGATGAAAAAAAAAATCAGGAGGTGTGGACTTTTTTTTTTTTTTTTTGTCCCAGACGATGTACGGTAATGCAAAGTGTCTTTTATTTTCAACCAGAACAATTTTTCCAAGAAGAGCAATAATTTTTGTTCAGTCCCAGAGAAGTAAATGACATAAGGTTGCTCTTTCTGGTTTTTATTTAGCATCAGTATGGAATAAGGTGTTTTTTGTTTTGTTTTGTTTTGTTTTGTTTTGTTTTTTGGTTTGTTTTTTGTTTTTTTATCTCTCCAGGGAGCAGAGGGAGAAAAAGAAGGGGAGCTAGTAGGGGGAGAGAGGGAAGCTTATATGAGCAGGATTAAGTCAACTTTTAACTTGAAAAAATTGTATCAAAAAAAAAATGTTTGTCAAACTAACATCAACAAATGTGGCCAGATATCCGGTTTTAATAGGATGATTCAGGAGTTTCTGTCTGTTGCAGGCCTGGGGCTGCCAAAATCCTCCACCAATCATGACCTCCCCAACCTCACAAGTTTCAATCAAATGAGCCCAAAGGGTTGATTGCTAGACATGATAGCTATTTACCTGCGAAATTACGTTGACACATGCTGTGGTTGTTGGGGGTTTCCCCTCTTTTTCTCAATTCTTTTGGAGGTGAGACTATGGCCCTTGAGAGGACAAAGGGTCAGTGGAGTCCTGGGCAGGTGATGACTCTGCAAGTCTACCCCTTTCCCGAGTGAGAAGGGACTCAACCCAACACTGAGCGCTTCGGGTCCCTCCCCACCTGCCCAAGCCCCTATCTTCTCCCTTCAAAGATCTAAGTCACATCCGGTAAGAACTTCACTAGCCCCAATCAGCTATGCTGATCTATTTTTTCCTGGTATAGGAGGAGCACCGTGGCATAAGGAAGAAGAAAACGTAGGTAGCCTCTCCAGGAAGCAATGTGACCTCACATTCTTCATACAGAACCACAGAATTTGATAAATACGCATGTAAGTGTTATCCCTGAAAGTCTGAAAGAGAAAACTTACTTCTAAAGCAAATCGGATTGAGTTTCCCTCTTAATCTGATTACCTTGGAATAGGTGGCTTGCTTCCTGAGGGTTGGTAATTATTGATAACTTCTTAGAGCAGAGAGTTACTGAAAAACCATTTGGAGGCAAAAAGCAAGGTGTATGCATGTTCTAAATTAGAGCTCCAAATTAAATTGGACAACAATTTTGTTTACATTCTTCAGGTGCTTTCTCCAAAGATTCCTATTAAAATCACATTTTCTCATAATTTATCTAGAAAGAAGAAGCCAAAAGCTTATCGTTCAAAGTGTGGAAAAACTAGTCACAAGCAGTATTCTGAATAAGACAAACACAAATTTTCTTTCAACTAGAAATGGGGCTTTGGGGGAATGGGAGATATTCATTTCTAAGTTACAACCTGTTTTTCTTTATGAATACAATACTGATCCTCAGAAGCACACCCAAGTGAAGAATACCCTAACTGTTCCTAAAGTCTCATGTTGAAAACAATACTAAGTCAACACTTTAGCAAGACATTTCAAAGGGTTCTATTCCCTGAGACCTGAAGTTGAAAAGCCCTTTTCCATTAACAACCTGTTGTTTTAACAGTTTAACAGTGTTGCTTTTACCTGGAGGGGTTAAAAAAAAAGCTTGAGTGGAAAATAAACTTGAGAGATAAGTTGATATTAATAGTCCTACGGCTTTCCGTTGTACGTTGTTCATCAATTGAGACAATTAAAAAAGACCTTTGAAACGGCAGCACTTATTTGTGATACTACTAATATCTCTTCTTCACCTCTTATTATTGAAACATATGTGATATAGGAAAGAGCGTGGTTATCTTTTTGGCTTGACTGCATTTTCCAGCCCCTACGGGAAAAGCCCAAATACAGTTCTGGATTCTTCAATGGTGCCCCTCAGTTGTTCCATGCAAAAAGCTTGAATGATTTCTTCTTTCCCATCTACTTCCAGGTTGCTGAAATAATACATTAAAAAGAGAAAGACCAATTCCAAAAACGGAATGAGGGATATTGTCATTCCAACCTTGTATTATAAGCCTGTCATGTGTTCTAGAAGAATTGTTCATGTAGTGAAGGAATAATAAGAAAGAAAACACAGCCAAGAGGCCCTGTTGCTGAGTGTTCTTGACAACAGACAACCCCTAAGGATTCTTGCCTGCAATCCTGGCTCTGCCATCAATTCACCGTATGCCTTTGGGTAAGTCACTTAACCTTTCTGGGTCTCACTTTCCCTGTGGGCAAAATGGCGGTTATTGTAATAACCCTCTTACCAGTATTTTGCAAAGAACAATGATTACAAATGAATGCAAATCATCTTGTGTGTGTTAAGAATGACATACAAGTGCTAAGAAATAGCATAAGCTTGTAGTTCACAGTACACTTTTCCAAGAACAACAGGCGGATATTGTAAGCATGGAATGATAACAGGGACCACCAAGCAGATTAGAACCAAGAGAATCCTTTAGAAAGAGTTTGTGATGAGTCATTGGACCAAAATGGGAAAGTGAGAAAGGATAACCAATTCTCATTTTTTCATATGAATTTTGTCAAAAGTGATTTAGACGTTAACAAACTAGAAGATGCGCTCAGTATAGTTAATCTAAAATTATTGTAGAAATAATAGATGTTGTATATTTTACATGTAGAAAAAAGATACACAATTTAGAGAGGGGATTTATTTACTTATAGGCAACTCAGAGATTTAGTATTTATAACGCATGTCTTGTTCTGTGATCCAGGAGGATTTTACATGTGGCTTTGTAAGAGGATGGCAGATAATAATGATTAACTAAATGTTTGGTAATGCTTTTTTTAGTTTGTTTCTGAAGAACAACAATTACCAGATTTAAAGACAAATTATATTTAAAAACACATTTCAAGTCTTTTTTCTATTTTTTAAAATCTCAAAATTGAAGAAAAATGTCAAATGAGGAACATACAGAATATTTATGGTAACAAAAGGTTAATATTATTAACAGAATTATTATGAATCCATTTTAAAAAATGAACAACCAGAGGAAAAAAGAATTGATATGAGCAAGCAATTAGCAAAATAATAAATACAATTGTCCAACTCACAAAGAGGTGTTTAACCGCAGTAAGAAATTCAAGTTAAAATACCCTGTGCCTTGTTTCATTAATTAGTAAACACTATAAAAAGTGCTGTGCCCTTTATCCCAGCTACTTCACTTTAGGAGTTTGTGTTAAAAAAAAAAAATCATCATTGTTCCCTAAGTCTTAACCATAAGGATGATGATGACAGCATTGCTTGTTACAGTGTATAATTGCAAACAACTCTAAATGCGCAAATAGGACAACCAGTTCAATATACTGTGGTATGTGCATGAAATGCATTATGATATAACTAAGAGAAAAGATGTTGTGGTGGCTATGAATGCATACTAAGTAGAAAGATACCTAGATACAAAAGTAGGTGAGAAACAATATAAAGGGTCTGATCCTATTTTGAGGACAGAAGAAACAGGCTGGATGGCTAGTTTACGCAGTGATATTACAAACTCTTCAGGATTTAAGTGGCTTATAATAACAAATGCTTAATCCTCACTTGTATTTCAGGTTCTTCCTGGAGCACCTGTGGGCTCTGCTCCACATGTCCTCACTCTGTGATTTGGGGTGAAGGGGCCACCATCTGAAATATGGCAGGTCGCTGTGGCAGAGGGATAGAGCGCCACTGTCCAAAACAGTAGCCACTATCCACATGCAGCTTTGAGAACATGAAAAGGAGCCTGTGTAAATTGAGATGGTTCTAAGTCTAAAATATGCACCTGATTTCAAAAGCATTGTAGAAATAATAATAATAAAAGAATGTAAAATATCTCAATAACATTAGGTTGACTGCATGTCGAATCTATTTTGAATAGCTTAGGCTAAAGAAAATAGCTTGTGAAAATTCATTTCACCTGTTTCTTTTACTTTTTTAATGTAGCTACTGGAAAATTTGAAATTACACAGGTGCCTGAGAGTCGTGTGAGCCACAGTGTTCTAGAATGCCTTGAACTAGCAATTCTATCACCTCATTGGCTACAATCAAACACATGAACCCACACAATCCAAAGAAGGCCAGAGAGTGCAATCCCACAATGCACCCAGAAGGCAGCAAACTGGAAATATTTGGTGAGTAGTCGTAATAAGTGCCACAGAAAGAGAGAAAGTGAGAGGGAATGCACAAATTCTGAAGAGTAGTTTGAGACAATCTGCATTAAATGCAGGATACTTGCTATAAGAAAATTTCCCCCCAAGATGTAAGTGGCCAGCCTCTAGAGCAACTAAAAAAGTTATTTGATGGCCTTGTAACAGCTGATGGGGAGAAAAATGTTACATATATTAGGACACTGCAGGCAGAGAAGACAAAGGACCAGCAACAATTTGAAGAAGGAAAAAGTCAGCACTACTCGCGTACACACACAAGGGCAGACATTTGCAGAGATGACATGTGAACTCACTTTTGAGCTGTTCACTGTGCAAGTCCCCAGGAAGAGAAGCAATAAGGATTGGCTGAGCCCTGGATACTTGTCTCCCAAGGAAAGCTGAGGACTCAGCAACTGTGTGTGTGTGGGTGCAGGTATGTCCATACTTACTGGAAAACCTTGAATTCTGTTCTCCAAAAGCTTTGTCATCTTCATCGCCTGGGAATGGGATCCCATGTGATTTCAAATTCATTCTCTTTGCTTGTTTCTGTTGTCAGGTCATCCTCAACAAACTAATGATATTCAAAATTACTTGTCAAACTCTTTGCTCAGGACTCAAAGCAATATACAGTCATACTGATTGCAATAAGGCAAGACAAGATAACGTAGTGTGTGTTCTAGAGGCCGGCTGCCTGGGGTCAAATTGCTAGCTGCACCACCCCTCGCAGTTGCATAACTGCCCTCTTCCTCCATCAATCTATCTGTAAAATGGGGATAATATCTGTATTTATTTCATAGGATTGTGAGCAAAGATCCAAATGTGTAAAGAAGTGAACACCCAGCTCGATTCTGCTACCAAATTTCAGTTTTCAAATTTATAATAAAAACTAAAATCAGCCGAGCTGTACTCCACTCTGCAGCTGGTATTTGGAGAAGCATTAGCAGAATTCCCTTCATCCTTGCTCATCCTTTCCCTTAAAAGATCTCCAGTCTGGAAATGTGATTTTCCTCCTTACATCTGCACAAGCCACTGACTTGTCAGGATTAAAATACAAAAGACTTTCACATTTTTGCATCTTTGTCTCCTGAATTAGCACTCCACTTCTGAATTTAAGGAACCATAGCACCGTTCAGTGTTTTAAGAGTGAGTAAAATATATAAAAAATAGAATGGCTTTGACAAGTTAACATCAATTTGAATGAGACCCGAAAAATGAAATTCTGTAGATGAGTGCTTTCATTTCAAATGGCTTTACCGGTTTTCAAATGATTACACAATTTTGTCTCATTCCCTTCAAATTTACAAATTAATATTTTTAAGAGACGGAGTTAATAACCAGTTGAGTTAAAACGTATTAAAAACTATAAAGGTTTCTTCAATTGAAGTTCGGAGTTTTGCTATATAAAACTGACTTAGAGTTACCATAAAAATAGCAATATCATGCAATACCATGTTTATATTTCGCAGTTCAATTGCTTTTTATTTTCAGAGTGTAGGCCACTAAGACATGCCTGAATGAAATTAGCTAGGAGCCAAATAATTAATCCAACATTCATCCAAAATGCTGAACTAACTTACATAATTCTTCAAATGAATATCATACCTTGATGGTGATATACAAATTGTTTTGAACCTTAGGCTTAAAACGGTATTCTGATTAATCAAAAAGAACACCTTGTAATTTGTTACATGTGTAATGTAGCTACCCAACTCCTTGAATATTTTAGCAAAATACTTGTAAAATTGCACCACCAAAACCATACCTCCACCAACCAAGAGTGAAAGATGGTGCCAACACCAACAGAAGGTAAGAGAAGGATAAATTTCAAAAGATTCTAGCTGTTTCTGTACCCTCCGCACCCTCAAAGTGAAATCAAGAATTGAAAGGGATTTTAGGCTTCAAGTTCAATTAAAATAAACACTTTAGACTTAATTATTTTACTATTTAGAGTGAAAAATAGAATTTTTTTGCGTCAAGTGTTTTGGTTCTTCGCCTCCTCTTTACTTTTTTGGTATGTGTGGTCTTATTTTAAAGTTCCATTGAGGCAATACACATATGCCAACCAGAAAATGCAGATATTAAGGGATTTTATTCATAACAGGCTAATTTGTCTCTTGTGAAAGATAAAAGCACTTTGAAGTTGATGAGTCTATGATTTTAAGTAAAATCCTCATTCAAATGTGATTGCTTTATAGGTTTCACTCTGGTCAGAGTAATTTGTGTTCTTCCTATATATTACTCCAACTATAATAAAGCTGTTTATGCAAATGTGAAATTGTTGCTATTGCAAAATTTCTCTGACCATGTAAGGTTGCAATGTTAAATTCCCATTCAAGATCAAAATTCCACATATTCACAACCTGCAAACATCCAAAATTCACACTTCGACATCTGTGTGGCTGCCAGCTTCCACTGCAATCTATATCATGCTTTTTCAGAAGTGAAAGGAAACAAAACAAAACAAAACAAAAACCTTGAGGTAAGTACAATTCAATAGTTATGGTAAATATTTACCAAATGTTTGTGATGCCATATATTTTATTAATTGATAGCACTTAGAAAGTGCATTATGGATGCGAAAGCCATCAAAGTTTGCTGAAATGCTATGACACACTGTGGCTCACGTGTGCCTGACAAAACCCACCAAGTGCCCAATTCTGACACAACAAACCTTAAAGATTTTTTCATCTGCAATTTTGAAAGTTCTTTGCATTCCTTTTGTTATCTCAACTATGGAAATCTTCCAACCATGTGTATTTTTGCAGCCTTAATGAAACCGTTCTTTTTCCATATTCCCTCTCATTGAAAAGTCAGAAGTTTCTATCATGTCAACTACACCAAATACCTACAAAACAAACAACTTAAAATGATTACATGTGTAAACAATTATTTCTCAGACCTCTTAAAGAGTGTTTAACCAATATGTCATGCTTTTGCACCAACGTGTGTTAGCCTAATCACGAATTGCTAAAACTCAGACCGTAGTACCCATGAGCAACCAGATTTCTCTGCTGACTGCCTTTATCACCCCTGTTATTCCTGCAGCTATACTCTAGGCCCTCTGAATTTGGAGATGAACAAGGATAGCAATGAGGATTTCAGAAACAGTAAAATTGCAGGCTGTTCAGATACATGGGCCGATTGCTGAGGTCTGGGGAAGAAGGAATTTCAAGCTACGTAAGAAAAACAGCTCTGGGGGTGCCTGGGTGGCTCAGTGGGTTGACTGCCCCACTCTTGGTTTAAATTCAGGTCATGATCTCAGGGTTGTGGGATCAAGCCCCACATCAGGCTCGGTGCTCAGTGGAGAGTCAGATTCTCTCCCTCTCCCTGTCTCTCTGCCCCTTCCCCCCTCAAAATAAATAAATAAATTTTTAAAGAAGAAAAGAAAAATAGCTCTGCGCCGTACATCTGGTCACTCTCAGGCATCCCAGTTTCCTTCAAGGCTTGACCCTTGTCATTCTCAGTTACTTTGGTTCTGCACCGCAAAATTCTATTTTCTAGTATGTTCACTACCAGATACACTACATGAGGCTACTTCTATAAAGTTTCCTCACCTGACATTTTCTACTCACCATTGTATCCCCAGAATCTCATTTATTTCCACCATATAGTGGGCCATAGGCTTACTTCTGCCATTAACTCTCTGTGCTGACCTTAAGTGTGAAGCCTCTCTGAGCCTCAGTTGGCTCATATGGAAAATATGACACCTCATTTGCTGTCTAAGCGAGCTGGTCACTGCACTCTATTGATGTACAGTTTAGTCTTGTTTTATTTTTGTTTTCTTTCTGGCTCTATCTTCCAATAAAGTACCAATAAACACCACTGAGAAGTTGAGGCCCAAAAAGTAAAATGCAGAAGGAATAAATATGAAGCCACACACTGAAGTTTGGAAATCAGTGCCAGAAGTGGAGGGTTTATACATTTGACAGTCACTTTTATTAGGCACCCACGCCATCCAGGCAGTGTTCTCTTGATAATGCAAACATTAAAAAAAAAAGTCTTCATATTTAATAAGTTCGCATGCTCCAAGTATTGGCAAGTAGAGGAAGAGAGATGACAGACACTTAAACAAATATCTAGAATGCACGTTGAAATAAATATTATGATAGAACTGGAGTACTTATTCTATAAAAGCACAACAAAGAGAGACATGAATTTCAGTGCAGTGGGGTACAGATCAGGGATGCCAGAGAACATTCTGAAGGAGGAAACACCACCAGGTATTTGGCCAGCAGTGGCTGTTAACATTGATTTACCCAGCTTCTCACTAAGACAACTATGGAGACTGACAAATTAAGAATTCATACTATCACCAACTAATAAGTTGCAGCTAATAAGTTGCAGAGCTGAGCCATAAAGCCAGGGGCATCCTATGGCTAGCCACTAAACTATGCTGCCTCTCAGTCTAATAAATGATCAAGTTCCATTCCAGCTAAGCTTATTACACAATTGAGACACCAGGACTATTAAATTAAAAATGTATTTTTTCTTCCATGCTATCTGTAAATAAAATAATATAGTGAGCATTTTTATTGCCCAAAACTTGAGTAATGATTTATGGCATCTTTACCAGAATGACCTAAACCATGTGGGATTTTTTTTTTCTTTCTTTTAATTGGTAAAGACTGTTGAGGCACCCAGGACAACCGTAATCTGTTGTCAAACTCCCCTCAACATACTCTTTTACATGGAACCTGTGAATCTCTCTGCGCCAAGTGATTCTGAAAAATTTGAGCATATAGTATGCTTTCTATATATGCATGGAATAAAAGGGTTCTAAGGAAATACACTGAAATGCAGGGTGAGATTCCAGGATATTCCCACTCTCTGGGCTTTTCTATATTTTTCATATATTCTACAAAGAGCACACACGTTTTTAAGTCAAATAAATAGCACATATACTTGGGGTTTTTTCATTCTATGGGATTTTGAATTTGCTTCTAAAATTCCTAGAAAAAAATGAAACTAACCAAAATGACACATAGAACTATGGTGATTTTTGTTTTATTGCATGATTTATTTTTTCATATTTTCTGAAATGAACTTCTTAAAGTATTAATTTGCATATTAAGAGCAAGCATCCATGAGCAATAATAGGCAAGCAAAAGGGGAAGGAAGTTCTGGAAGAGTTCTCCATGCAGAGGAGTGGACGTCTGAATAGCCCTGGCCACATGCGGGGGTACAGCCTATCCAGAGAATGGCTTGGAGCCCAATGAGATTAGAGAGAGAGAGAGAGAGAGAGAGAGAGCCTACACCCTTGCTGGGTGGGAGAAAATGGGCCTGACAGCCCAGCTGAAGGTACATCCCCCAGAAAAAAAAATAGAGCTGCTCCTCCTGGAGGAAAAAAACTCACCCAGATGGGTGAAGATACTCTGCTTACAGGCACAGGGTGAGGGAGTAGCAGAAATGTGTCTGCCCTAAGCTAAGAGACATGGGGAGGGCCTGTGGATCAGGAGCCCAGCACTGTAGAGCAGTGCTGCCGTTATAAATGGAAAAGTGGACCAGCAGAGGGGATGAGATGAGCAATCTTTGGGAAAGGCTTGAGGTGGCCAGGTTGGTGAATGGATGCAGAATGGGAGGCAGCATCTGGACTCAGGGCCTGAGCTGGACCACTGACCAGCTGTGCACATGTGGTCAAGACCCAGCCTCTCTGTGTTCTAACTTCTTCTTGAAGAAGAGAAGGTGTTGTTTTTCCAAGCACACTCTTTTCTCCCTTCCTCAAATCTGTCTAGTTACCCACTGAAC
The DNA here is from genome assembly GCF_011100685.1 of Canis lupus familiaris. NCBI lineage: Eukaryota > Metazoa > Chordata > Mammalia > Carnivora > Canidae > Canis > Canis lupus. The sequence continues at coordinate 39,743,375 of NC_049231.1, read as the reverse complement.
AACCCAAACGTTTGCTGTGGACTGTGTACCGGGCTGAGTGCCTGGCACGCCCAGGGAGACAGGCCACCCCGGCATCTCAAACAGATGTGTATTCGTGAACTCTGACCAAATCAGAGTTGACGTAGCCCGGGCCTAGGGCACAACCACAAGAAGAGACTTTAATTAATTCCAAGGTCATTCTCACAGAGGAAGTTTCATTCATTTCTTCTCGCCCTTTGGGAAGATAGTTTCTGAGTTTCATCCACCAATTTACGTTTTCTTGTTTTGTTTTGTTTTTTAGTCAAAGAAATAGCTCACTCCATTTCTTGAAGTAAACTGCTTATTCTAAATGAACTCTAATTTTCAAAACCGTCTCTAAGTGAAAACTCCCCTGGAGCCTGGTAGGAACGGGACTCCCTAAGAGCCTTGCCAGGAGTGCTTGGCCTCAGACAGACCGGGACTACCATAGTGCCCTTTATTACTGGGTTTCAGTATTTCCATTTTAAGCCCTGGTAAATACAGGGCTATGAGAGAAAAAAAATTAATGGGAATACTTTCAAACCTTCGGAAAACTCAGGATTTGATATTTGGCAGGAAGGCTAAGAGGGTGGTTAAAGAAAAAAAGTGCAAATACTCAAAACTTTCTTTAAGGTTGAGTCTGAGTCCAATTGACTCCGCTCTTTTTTCACACTGGCCTGAGCAAGAGTGCATTTTTCCCCCTGCTAACAACTCTTCCCTTATTCTATGGAATGTTTAATTTGCCCTTTGAAAGAAAGTATGATTTGTCCTATTTTTCCATGTGCAATTTCTGTGCTATTTACAGACTAAGATAAGAATCAAGAAGGATTCATGTGCCAAAAGCACAAATTCAAGGCTGAGAGAGGAAATCAGAGTCCTATGTCCCAACTTGGACTGACTCGCTGGAATTCTAGTTACAGAGCCCACTCCATGATGTGTTCTCCTGCACCTCCCGTGGTGCATCTCTGCTCACAGAGATCCCTGTCCCAAGCCCCCGGGGGGAATCGAAGCGTCGTCCCCTTCAGAACCCAAGTGGGTGTTTGGCAAAGCAGCACATCTGGAGGATTTGCTGAACAAAGCTACCAAAGATTTAGAAAAATTACAGTGTTAATCTAGTCAATCCTTATACTTCAGCAGTAACAGCGTGATATGGAATCACCAGTTACTGTCTACAAGCACAGCACCCCTATCACCAAAGGATCTAACTTAAAATTAATCCCTATTGCTAGAACAGATGATATCTAACTGGGACCTTTTAAAAAATATATTTTTTAAAGATTTTATTTATTTATTATTTATTCATTCACAGAGAGAGAGGCAGAGACACAGGCAGAGGGAGAAGCAAGCTCCATGCAGGGAGCCCCATGTGGGACTCGATCCGGGGTCCCCAGGATAACGCCCTGTGCCGAAGGCAGGTGCCAAACCACTGAGCCACCCAGGCTGCCCTAAAAAATATTTTTAATAAAAAGATACATACTGGGGCACCTGGGTGGCTCAGTGGTTGATTGCCTGCCTGTGGCTCAGGGTGTGACCCTGGGATCAGGCTGGCATCGGGCTCCCTGCAGGGAGCCTACTTCTCCCTCTGACTATGTCTCTGTGTCTCATGAATAAATAAATTAAATCTCTTTAAAAATAAATAAATAAAAAGGTACATACTAAACAAACTCAAACCTGTGGCCAAAACAATGTGATTAACAAGTTACACAGGTTATGAAGAAAACCAGTTAAATCCAATTAAAAATCATCATTTTGTAAAAACCAGTCTGTTACTGAGCTCTATTTACATAAGCTCTGTCTTTTTCTCGACATCTTGGCTATGGGTTGTCTCACGGATTTTCACCGTCCTGAGTGGTTTGCTTTCTCTTCCAGTCTTTTCTCAGCTGTCTGACCCAACACAAGGGCTGGCAGTGCTTACTCACACCCACTTTCCCACTCTCCAACCCGCTTTTCACTCTGAGCATGCCTTGCTCCGATCAGCTCCCCAGAGCACAGAGAAACTGCTTCTCATTTGTTCAGACAAACGTGGTAATTGCCACCACACTCACAGGCAAAATGAAAGACTTTCTCTTTTGCTCAACTCAGTACACACGACAAGCAACATATACTACAACCCCCATCTCCTGGAGGCAAGAATCAGTCCCTTCCTTTCTAAATAGCACATATTCCTCCAAACAAGCAAAAACCTATAGTTTGAACACCATGTGCATGCACACACACACACACACACACACAATTCACATTACAGTGGTGGATATAGCTTATTGTATTGACCTTACTGGTTACAGAACAAGTGAGAAAAAGGACTCAAAAACTATTAGGGCATCTAGAAGTAGTGACTCCTGCATCTTCTGAACTCATTTACCCCACCTAATCCCATCACCCATGCTTCTCCACCATGGATTGTCAGGAAGCAGTGTATTATGAATAAAAAAGATTTCCCTTTGATCCCTCTTTAAATGTCAAGAGCAAGCCCTTAGGCGTACCCAATGGCATGTACCCAGAGTTGATCTCGCTGTGGGAGAAGCCACCGCTCACTCTCAGTTCCTGGGGACGCACTGTTATCCCATAAATTATGGGGACAATAAAACTGCTACGGTCAAGCACCACAGATTAATTCTCAAATAAATAACATTAGTCTTATAGACATTTAAAAATAAGTTTAAGATTCCTCTGCAAAATAATTTGTAATTGATTAACGGTTGATTATTGTTAATTAAGCTGCACTTAATTTATCTTAAACTCTTAGAGTTTCATTTTAGCACTCTGGGAGGAAATGCCTAATAGAAATCTACCCTCAAGGTCTGTTCTCCTAACATCACCAAAAACTCACTCCTATAACTGAAGCTGATGAAATGAATAGTAGTACTCTAAGGTTTCCTGTTACCAAACAGGCCAGCAGTCTCCAAAATGGATATTGTGCATTACTCATCATTGGTCAAGGTGTGATTGAAATAAAAACTCCTACATATTGCTACAGAGAACACGAATTAGGACAAACTTCCTAGAGAGCAGATTGGCCCCACGGATCAAGATTCTTACAAATGCTCTGGTCCTTTGACCTAATAATTACTCTTCTTGGAATTTATCCCAAGGAAATTATCAGAGAAACAAACAAAGGATTATGTACAAGGATGTTCACTGCAATGCTATTTATAATAGCAAAAAATTGCCGCTGCCTAATTAACCAACAATAGAGATTTAGTTAAGTAAAATTATAGTAAATCCATAGAACAGAATGCTATTCGGCCATTAAAAACCATGTGTTCAAAGAATGCAAAATAGCTCAGGGAAATGCTGACAAGATAATGTCAAGTTAAAAAGTAGGCCATAGCACATTAAATGCAATGGGATCCCAGTTTCGTAAATACTTGTACATGTGTGACATGTAATGTGCATGTTTGTATATACATTGGAAGAAAGGATAAAATCTACATTGATTGAGTTTTCCTAAATGCCAAGGACTGTGAACTTTAATTATTTTATTTAATCACCAAAATAATTCACAGAAAGTATCCTATTTTGATCCCTATTGTAACAGTGATGCGACCAGAGCAAAGAGAGATTCAATTACCTGAAATCATTCACCTAATAAGTAGCCAGTGTTTAATCCCAGACGATTTGGTCCTACATAACACTGTCCACTGTGTTTTTCCATGGGTTATTTTTTCCTTCACATTATTTTTGTAGTTTTCCAGATTTTTGCAATACATGTTTTACTTTTGCAACCAGATTCTAAAAGGTTTTCGATATTGTGCAAGATGCGATTGCCATAATGATTGAAATTCAGCATCATATTCTTGCTGACCCGAACTGGGTATTTCTTATTTGTCAAAAGCAGAAGAAGGCTTTTTGTTTTAGTTACGGTTTTTTGCTGATTCATTCATTATTTCGATTTTGAAAATGAACCACTTGTTTCATCTTTTATATTTTGGCACTTCTCTATTTCATGGGGCGTTTCCTGAAGCAGGAGAGAAGCACTGATCCAGGGACATGTTTAAAGGGTGAGGAAAAATACAAAAAGCGATCTTTCTAGGTGTTTTCAGTCTTCTTAATAGAAGATAAAGTAAGCTGCTCTGAGTGAGTCAGGCAGAGGTGAAAATTGGCGTTAAGGAGAGTAACAGATCTGGAATAATTACCGTGGTCTAAGCCAATTCGAAGTAAATAAGGATGAAATATCATCACTAGTAATAAAGATGACAAAGGATAAGTGAACAGGGAGAAAGAAGGCGATGCAGAATTTGGGCACATGACATCAGGCCACTGGCCCCAGGAGCCCCAGCTAGGCAGTGACAAGCCACTAGCAGGAGCATAACTGCTGCTAGAGGGAGTCACCTTGATTTCAGGTGCCCAAGCCTAGAAGTCCGCAGTTTCTGATGTCCTCTGGGAAGCTGGCTGTGGTCCAGGAGGCCTCGGTGGCCATGAGTTGCCTTGAGTTTTAATCAAGTGGCGTGAATTGCTAATAATGAAAAGGAGGAAAGTGAGGTTTAATTATGATGTCTTATAAAAACAAAGGTTTCATATGTACAATGCGCAATCCCCTTTTACAACTTTAGCGCTGACTGGTAGTACTGCATCAATAGGTCACCCTACAGAAAGGGAGAAGGGGATAGTAATTGGGGATATTGTAGAGCCATTAAGAGTATATTGATTGAATTTTAAAAACAAATACAAGGGCATTTATACAAAGTTTTATAAAAAATCATTCAGAACATTAATATGACGTTGTTGTTTTTCTAAAATTTGTAGAGGAAATAAGCAGGAAACCCCATAAATTTCAGTAGTTGTTTCCCTTTAGGCGGGAAAGTTATGAGCGATATTTTTCTTCCTTATGCTTCTCTGTAATTTCTAAGTTTTTTCAGAAAATGAGATATTTGGAAAACCCTTTGGTGGCTCAGACTGAGATCATAAACGCTATGCAGGTCTGCCACAATCATCCCCACCCAGCACACCGGCCCATCCCTCACTACCCTCCCTCTCCCATGCTGTGTCTCCCTCCCCTACACAGGAAATCAGGACGTGCCCATGTGCCCATGTGCCCATGTGCCCATCCTACTCATTTCTGATTCCTGGACTTTGTGCCTCTAGCATCACCCCCTGACTCTAAAACCCCAGCCCTAGTTCAAGGCCCATCAGCACGACAAACTTCTCTCTCAAGCTTTCCTCCACCCTTTCTTTCTTTCTTTCTTCTTTCTTTCTTTCTTTCTTTCTTTTTTTTTTTTTTTTAAGATTTCACTTATTTATTTGACACAGAGAGAGGCAGGGGGAGAAGCAGGCTCTCCACTGAGCAGGGAGCTCAACATGGAACGCGATCTTAGGATCCTGGCATCATGACCTGAGCTGAAGGCAGATGCTTAACCCACTGAACCACTCAACCCCCTCTTTCCTTCACCCTTCCACTGAGAAGATGTAGCTACCAATTTGGTAACTCCAGCACTTCACATCTCTTTTCTATTTTGCATTCTTTTCTTTTTTCTTTTTTTTTTTTTAAGAGAAACAGAGGGGAAGGGCAGAGGGAGAGAAGAGAAAAAGAAAGAGAGAATCTTAGGCAGGCTCCACACCCAGCAGGGAGCCTGACATGGGGATCAATCTGACCACCCTGATCACAACCTGAGCCAAAATCAAGAATCAAACACTTAACTGACTGAGCCACCCAGGCATCCCCTGCATTCTACGTTATACACATGTGCAAATATCTTTCCTCTACCAATCCTTGTCAATGGCTGGACCTTTCCCATTTGTATTTCTGGATCTACTCTCCCTGCCCATCCTCACCAATGGCACCTAGTATCTGGAATATGGTAAGCACACCATCAAGATTTATTGAATTGATTTGAAAGTATTCCTTGGGGAGCAAGAAGTTTGATGTCTTTCTTTCAGCTTAGCCCCTGTGCTCTTGGGTGTGGAGGGTGCAACCTCTACAGGAGGAGTGGGAAGTTAAGATCTTTGGAGAAAGACAAGGCCCAGTCATGTCAAGAATGTGAAAGAAGAGATATGAATTGTGTTTCCAATATATAGGCTCTGCCCACTGTGGAGCACAGAGATCCCAGAAAACAGACCAAGGGTTCTGACAGGGGACAGTAAGACATATCACTTGGCAATAACAAGTGGGAGAAAATGAATAAGAGGTTGAAGGGAGAGGTCCCTGTAGAGTTTTAGGGGATGACCAAGTCACTGAAAAGAAAGAAAAATAAGTGCTGTGAACACGGAGCCCTAAGTCAAAATATGTACATGTACGTGGAGAGGGGCCCCCAGAACGCAGAGTGGAATGCATTATTGAATCCAGAATGCTCCTCTCCTAACCAGTATGATTTTAATCAACATTTCTGGCAAAGAATTTAAATCCAAAGACTTAGTCTTATTTTCCCACAACCATTTCCAAGTTGGTTTCTTCACAATCAGATCACAAGCAACCTGTAGTCGTGTTCGCAGAGATTTCAAGTGGGAAAATTTCATGGAGCAATTTTCTTCACCTACTATTTAAGGCACGCAGAAACGAAGCCCTAACAGTAATATCTTACATTGTCCTGCAGCTGGTACTGGGGAGACTTAACCACACTCACATCTTCCTAGAAAGCTACAGTTTTACTAGGGAATACTTCATCATGTTCATTATCGCCTATTTATACTCATGTAAACTGACGCTCCAAGAGTAACCAAACTTCAAAATGTTAATATAAACATTATACCTCTTTTAATTGCAATAGACACATTCTTAAGTAATTTAATTCCAACAAGATCCATTACCAATAAACAAAAAACACATTTTTGGCAGCTTCCCTGCATAGCACAAAGTAGGAAGGAAAGTAAAGGGTTTCCACAGCAAGGACCAGCAAACAGCCTCTCACTCTTTGTGTCTGGAGATGGAAGCTGTGGGCAAAATGTCTGGTTCAAGGTCAATCACATACTAGGTGGAGGAACATCTAGAGACTAAGGGATGTATTTGAACTTGGCTACTACCTCTGGGCTGGTGGGTGAGACAAGTTCGAAGAAGCTGTAAGTGTAAAGGGTATCCAATGTTGACCTTGCCAGAATTCATCATGTTGAAGGAGGAAGAGTCCAAGACATTCTCGAAGGTAAGTGACTGAAGCCACCAGCTCCCCATGAGCCAGCTGGCACCCGGACACCTGCCCACAGAGCAGCTTCATTGAGGATTCCGTTGTCCCTGGGAACCACCAGACTCAGATTGAGGTGATGCCGTTAATTGGGCCACTTTCATAATAAGCAATTTCAAAGAAATTTGTTTTTATTAACTAGTTGGATAATTTGATGTAACATGATTGCATTTGCACACAGAAGACTGAGAAGAAATCTTGCTGCCAGTTGAAGAGCCTAACTATTTATCGTAATGGATTTCCTTCCTCAGAAGCTCAGAATCATTCAAATGTACTTCTGGGTCCCCACATTCCAATTTGAATTTTAGTTTACTAATAACCAGTTACCATGTATTGGTTTCTTCCCTTTCAGTCTTGATACAAGTGTCACGGAGCCTAGTTGCACCCTGGCACCCACTCTTAACTGATCAGTTTTCAAGTGGCAGATATCTTGAAAAATATAGGGTTCAATTAATATCATTTTAATCAATTTTTCCAGCATAACAGTTACGGCTCAACACCTAGCAGTTCGATTCTCCTAGAAATGGATAGAGTCTATGTGTTTGACTTTTTTTTTTTTAGACTTTATTTATTCATGAGAGGCAGAGAGAGAGGCAGAGACACAGACAGAGGGAGAAGCAGGCTCCCTGAAGGGAGACCAATGCAGGACTTAATCCCAGGACCCGGGGATCATGACCTGAGTCACCCAGGTGTCCCTAAGTGTTTGGTTTTTTGTTCAGTTTTTGTCTTCTGCTTTGGGCACCCAAGCTTTCAAGCACTTTTGTTTTGTTTTGTTTTAGAAAGTGCACGTGAACAACTCAGGACATGTGTTCAGCACTTGGAGATCTGTATATTTCAACATGCAGTTGAATTACTGGGGCAGATCAACTTTCAGACTTTGAGTATGGATTTGGAAAGTTTGTGTGGCCTCGCTCTCTTTCCAAATCCATCTGAGCAGCGATTTCCCCCAGCCCCTGTGGCGGGAAGAATTTGAGTTATTTGTCCACATGATATTTATGTCATTGCATCAAAATCACACTGAGCATAAATGAGATTTTTAATGTGTATCTACACACGTTGGGAAAAGAACAACAGAAACCATAAGCATGGACTCCTTAGACACTTCAGTGTGGTCTTCAGTTAACTCCCTAAGGTAATAGATTTCTTTAGGTCTGCACAGTCCATTAAAATGTGATTTTTTTTTATACTGTGTTTAATACATAGAAATTGTTCCTTTTCATAAAGCAGCCTGGATAGAGAATGTAAATGCTGTTAAGAGATACAATTTTTGCATTTAGGAGATTCATCAAAGAACAAAATTCTATTGCCTTACCAAGGTACCTTTCTCATGAAGGCAAATAGAGACACAGCTAATGTTAGGGCTGAGATTTTACCGAGTGGCTCTAGAGGGACAAACAAGGCTTCCCTTGGGATTTGTGGCAGCATGCCATCCTCGAGACTCCTCCGTTCTTCTGTGGTTGCCATAGGTACCTGGTGTTTGCCACTAAGCAATTTCGAGAGAAGGCAAAATGAACATTCAGGCCCACTCCCAAGGGCTGAAGAGCTGATGTCGAAATCCCTGGGTTAGAATTCAGAAAAGTGGCATCGGGTACTTGCTCGGGCCCCATTTTCCACACGGTTCATCTCAGTCCTTTGTCTCAACGGTTCAGTATAAGTTTGGAAGTAAGAACAAGTGCTTGGCTGGGTGGGGGGGGGGCGGGCAGGGGGCTAATAGAAGCAGGTCAGAGGCTCTCTGGGCCTGTTTCCTTTCACCGAGCACCTGCAGCTCAGAGTCTTCAAGCTCTGCCCTGCAGTGTGGTCTTGGCTGGGCCTCAACCTCCCCGCAGAACATGGGGGGCCGGGGGTGCACACTCTAGATGTGCTTCAGACGGCTTGCAAGAGGGAGAGGGAAGCGAGGAGACGGCCAGCCTAACCCCCAAAGGGGAGGTCGATGGAAGGGGATGAGATGCTGAAAATAAGGAGAGAAAGGAGTCTTTCAAGATTCAGGGCCTCGGAGTGCCATGAAGTAAGTGCAGAATGAGAAAAATCACCAGTAAAATAGGCGAATCACGACAGAACTATTGTCCTCCATCTGTTGTTGTCTAAGTGTCTGTATTTAGATATCATTGCTGATGGTAATGATTAATTCAGGCCGTGCTATTTTCCCCATAGGCAGTACATTCTCTTTACTCAAAAGAAAGTGTCCCTGTGAGACTGAGTTTGACTATACTCATTAAGATTTAAATTTATATATACCTTTTAATATAATAATGGCAACAGCAACAACAATAAGCATTTTTGAGCGCTTGTTCTGTCCCAGGAATTGCTTTCAATGTTTCCCATGTACGAACCCTCACAACTCTATGAGTGAGCTCTGTTTGTAGTAACCTCGTCTTGTAGAAGCATAGAGACGGTCAGTAACTCGCCCAGTGTTGTCCAGCTGCTGAGGGATGCAGCCGGGATACAGACACAGGCAGGTGAACGCTACAGCTTGAATGTTTCCACAGCTCAGTCTTTGTCCACATATATCTGCTTATATTTGACTCCTAACTGAATCCTGGATGTAAGGGAAGTTTTACCATATGCAGATCCTTTTTTTAAATTTATTTTTTTATTTAAACTCAATTTGCCAACAGTGCTCTTCTCATCACGAACATACGCAGATACTTTTAAAATAATACAAGAATTAAAAATGTAAAACATGGCCTGTGAATCAATTAAGAAAAAATTTGAGGAAGAAGTGAAATTATTTTTTTAAATGTACTATCTGGTAAATTTTAAGTCACATATAAAATATCCAAGAATCCTCACCATGGGTATAGCTCATAGACTTTTGCTAACCAAGTAAGATCAACTCTCTCAACTCAGGATACATTGATTCTCACCTCTGGGTTTTATTCAGTAATAAATGGACCATATGTCTGGCCAGGAAACTGTGTGATATTGTTAGGTATAAAGAGAAAAGATTAAGACATTGAACTATGGCCTTTCAACCCAGTGAGGCGTCTTAGGGCCTTCCCTCATGCACTCTTCACAGTGACACGTGATACCATGCCCTATGAAAAACATCATAGCATTCTCTCTAAAAAAGACCATTTCTACAACTCAAGGTTAATATTTTTCTTTTAAAAAAGATTTATTATTTACTTGAGGGGGGCAGGGGAGGAGCAGAGGGAGAGAGAGAAATCTCCAGCAGACTCACCACAGCACGGAGCCCAATGCAGGCTCCCTCTCCCGACCCATGAGACCTTGACCTGACACAGAAACCAAGAGTCGGTCACTTAAATAACTGAGCCACCCAGGTGCCCCTTGAGTTTAATATTTTTCAATGACACTAGGTTAATGTTGGTACTAAGACATACACTATTTACTGGAATGATGTGCCAAGGAATTTCATTTGGATACATGTTTTTCCTTTTCATCATGTATCACATAGCCAACATTCAGTAAATATTGGATACATTGTATTAACTTGATAAACAAATGCCAAGTCAAATATGAGCAAAGAAGCATTTCCTAAGGAATTATTATCCACAGACTTCAAGTGAGTTTTAAAGTTCTTTCTCATAGTCTGTTTTTCTCTATTTTCCAAAATTGATATCTATTATCACTTACCAATTCTGTAGCTATAGATATATCAAATTATTGAAATTTGGAGGCCATTGGCAACACAAGCCCAGATTTTCAGCCCATAAGAGAACTTCCTATGGGTACTGATGTATTTTTAAAGAGGTCAATTTAACGAAAAAAAAAAATCAAAATTCTGATTTCAGAAAGAAGAGCCAGAATGACCATTCTCTTAGGTTAAAAAAGAATTTCACTCAGCCATCAAAAAAAACAAAATCTTGCCATTTGCATTGATGTGGGTGGAACTAGAAGGTACGATGCAAAATGAAATAAGTCAGAGAAAGACAAATTCTATAAGATTTCATTCATCTGTGGAATTTAAGCAACAAAACAAATGAGCATAGGGGAAGGAAAAGAAGAATAAAATAAGATGAAAATAGAGACAGAGGCAAACCATAAGGGACTCTTGACAATAGGGAACAAACTGAGGGTGGCTAGAGGAGAGATGGATAGGAATGAGGTAACTGCATGATGGGCATTAAGGAAAACATGTGATGTGATGAGCATCGGGTGTTGCATACAACTGATGAATCACTAAATTCTACCCCTGAAACTAATAATACACCATATGTTAACTAAATTGAATTTAAGTAAAAATTTTTAAAAAAGAATATTACAAATGAAATATTCATTCATTGATGTCAGTACAAAAGAAGGAAGGAAAGAAAGAGAAGGAGAGAGAAGACATGTAAAAGGGAAACAGGGGCATCTGGGTGGCTCAGTCGGTTAAGCATCTGCCTTCAGCTCAGATCATGATCTCTGGGTCCTGGGATCCAGCCCTTAGTGGGGCTCCCTGCTTAGTGGGGAGTCAGCTTTTCTCTCTCAAATAAATAAATTAAATCTTTAAAAAAAGGGGGGGGGGGGCGGTGGAGGAGCTAGCAACAGAGAGAGGAAAGCAGCAAAGAAGGAAGGAGGTGTCCTGAGAGCACTGATTGTGTTGATGTGTGCTGAACTGTTTTCATTTTTCACTTGTCTTCCCACTACAGTGGAAAACCCATGCCAAAATTTCATCTGGTGTTAATTCTAGTCCACATAAAAAATCTCAGAGCCTCATTATCAATGTAAGATGGGTCATTTAAAATTGAAATCACACCTTAAAAAGCCATATTCGAGAGTGGGAGCTAGCAGAGAGAAATCACTTCCAAGACCCCGATACAAATCTTGAATTTGCAGAAGAAATACACTTCAGTACTTTTTCATTGTTTTATTTCAGACTAAGTATTTTTCCTAATTCACCTTTGCTTTCTGATAAAATTTGTACATTGGTACTCCTAATTCCCAAAAGTGAGGTTGGACTTGCTAGGTTGCCCTGTTATCAAGTTTCATAGGTTTTTAGTCACCATGCCCTTTTCAGATCCACAAAAAATCCTATATTAAGTAACAAATGCCTGTTGAATAGGTGATTTTCTAAAACAGGAGAATTTGATATCAATTCAGTAAAAAAACAAAACTTGACTAAAATGTTGGGTGTTGAACAATGGTTACCCAAAACTAAGCAGATTGAACATGGAATGCAGAAAGAAAAGCATGGCTCCCCCTCTAGAAATTTCCATTGGCTAGAATGTTCCTTAGCTTAGCATCTCTGTGTATGGTCTCCAGAGTTAATGTACCATATTTTCCATGGTTTGATGAAGACTCCAGAGCCCTTAAGATATGAATTGCTATAATTCCTAAATCAAACAGCATTCAATTCAGTTCCAGACCACTGCAGGGTAATAAGACCGGTATTTCTTATTTTAATTAGTCACTTTATACTTCTAACAACTTCTTTGACAATCTTGGATTACTTGTTTGTTTATATGTGATAAAAGCTATGTTTGGCTAAAAATATGAATGCTACATTTGAATGTCCATTTACATTTTAGTAGTTTAGAAATAAACTTTCTAGGCCTTTAGATTATAGCTTTTTATAGACACTGAATTACAATCACCTAATCTATTTTAATATTATCCCTTTCAGCTGTCTCATGAGTATCTCTTAACACAGCAGAGATATCAAGTTGATAATATGAATTCAAGACAAAATGCTTGAACACTCATCAGAAACTGTCTCGTACTTTGCTGAGAAATTTGCTTCTGACATTTGAAATTTTCAAGATAAATAAAAAAGTCGTGTGGCTACAAAGAAGTATTGTGTGTTGTTACTAGATTAGAAGTAAAGTATAAAGATTCACTTATCTTTGTATGCTGGATACGATGTCTTTAGACATGATACTTGATCAATAAATATTTAATAAAAAATATGAATAAAAGTCATATCATGATTTAAAACTATTTTTTCTCAAAATGTATATGCCAAATAGTGTGAGTATCCCTCAAGCTAATATAATATGGAAAATTATATAAGTATATATGTGTGTGGGGAGATAGATAAATATTCATCCTTTGATCATGGACAGACCTATATTTCTATATTTCACATGCTTTATATTTCACATAATGTTTTTTAATAAGTTCATTCTTAGCATAAACATACGAAAGGCATTCAATTCTGCATATTCTAGAAGAAATAAAGCAACATGGACTAATGACATAGCTAAATGCCCCCAGTCAGGGTTCCTGTGTGCCTCTGACTTCAAAGTCTTCCCGTTGACCAGCACTGCCTCATCTTTATTGATTTTAGGAAATGCAAAAATAGTTTTGCTTCAGTAGAAAACGAACTCAGGAAATACATTTCTTGGGAATGTGGTCCTGACAATCGACAAGGTCATCCCAAAAGATTTGAGGATCTGTAAGAAGGATAGCTGTGTCCCTGTGCTTTACCCAGCAAGCTTCACTAGGACAGTAGATCATTTCAGCCCTTGGCAAAAGAACTGTGAACTATCTCTGACCTTGTATGCAAGTTCCAGGACCCTGGAAGCCATACCTGTTAAAGAGCCCTGATACTGATCCAGTGTGCCCAGGTGATTTCATGTTTGCTCAAAGGCCATTAAAAACTATGAGACAAAAAAAAAAAAAAACAACTGTGAGACTTGGGATCCCTAGGTGGCTCAGCGGTTTAGCACCTGCCTTCGGCTCAGGGCATAATCCTGGAGTCCCAGGATTGAGTCCTACGTCAGGCTCCCTGCATGGAGCCTGCTTCTCCCTCTGCCTATGTCTCAGCCTCTCTCTCTCTCTGTGTCTCATGAATAAATAAAAAAAAATCTTAAAAAAAAAACTGTGAGACAAAAACACCTACAAATGCTCCTCAAAATTAGAAATGATGAAAAGAGAAATGAAAGCTTAATTTCCCAAACTCAAAATGATTTTCAGTATTACAGAGTTGTATGTGTTTATGTCTGTGTGTGCATGTATACATGTTTGTACATACATATGAGTGTATCTTCACATGTATGTACGTAGAGTTGGGGCTATTCTCAAGCCCTCCCTTGAACAAACTGCGATTGGAATCAAAGCTCTAGTCCAGGCCCCTCCATTCATCAGTGTGTAGCTGTAGCAATTTACTTGTTTCCTTGACTACAGTGGTCTCTCCTCTGATGAAATCATATATGAAATTAAAACACAGAAAATAAATGCAGAGGAACTGCTAGAACTACCAATCAGTCTCCCACTGCACCTCAAGGGACAGCCCCAGGGCTTCACAATGACATTCTGGGACCCTGAGAGACACAGGCTCCTTCCAGCCCTAACCCATATACTCCTGAGACTCCTGACTGTATCTTCAATTAAACCATTTTCCAGAATTCTTAAAAAAAAAAAAAGCCAACTTACAAAAGAGAATCAATGAGCCATTACCTGACTATATTGGACACCATGAAATATAAATTCCAGAATGTATCCTTGATTTCTGTAACTGCAAAAATCCTGAAAAGGTTGAACTTAATTCCAGACACAAAGAATAGAATAATAGTTGTTGCTTCATAAGCAGAGGGACCACATAATGCAATCCCAAACACCTTAAACTCAGTTATGACGAACTAAATGTGGAGCTTTCAGAGGAGCTTGCCAATGTAGGGGTCATATGTGTAAAGTGGTGTCTGATCCAAGAAGATGAATAAGAACATCACTGGGAGAGAAGGCCAGTGAGAAAACATGAACCTAGCTTGGAGTCCCAGAAGTGAGGCCAGCATGGAACCCAGGGGTGAACCCAGCATGGAGCCCCAGGGGTGAGGCCAGCATGGAACCCAGGGGTGAGGCCAGCATGAAACCCAGGGTTATGCCCAGGATGCAGCTTGGGTTCACTCCAGAGCAGCCAGGATGATCCAGGTAAGAACCATGCGTTCTAGGAAAGAGCTTCTAGAGCTTCCAGAGCTCCTGACCCAACTGCCCTGAGTGAGGCAGTGGAGGACAGGGCACCCCTGCTTTTGGCAAACCTGAGAAGACCACCAGCACAGTGGGAAGCAGGAGCCTGGCTGGAGGAAGAAAGGGAGACAGCATGTGACCAGTGCAGCCGTGCTTAGAATGGAATGCCCTATGGTCACCCTCTTGAAATTAACTCTATCTTTGAATTTGGGTTTTATAAGTGAAATCTTATGGGACAACAGGATAGTAAAGTATGTGTGGTGGGGGGCTTGGCTCACCCTTCCTGGGATGGGCTCTCAGTCTCCTGCCTCCAGCACACACCCCACTCCCCCCATCTGACCCCCACCCCTGCACTCCAGACCTCTCCCTTCTGCCTCCATCACATTGGCGATGAGGAGGAAAGCTGAATTCCATCATCACTCTCCACCTAAACCAGGGCCTGGGGTAGTTTGAAGGCTGGTTGGAGTCAATCATCAGGCCTGGGCCTCTCAGGATAGGGCAAGTACTGGCTGTCCACCCCATGGATCATTGGGTGGGTGCCTCAGTGGGATCACCTTGCTCACCTCCACGCAGGTCTATAGCATGTCTCGGCACACACGCTGCAATCCCTGAAGGAGTGGCTTCCCCAATGGTTGAGGCAGTTACCTTAGGAAGGGGACAATGACTTCCCTGCTTCTGACCGGGCCATATATTTTTATTTTACACAAGGCCTGCAGATTCACGTAGCCAGCCCTTAGTGAAGGCAGTTCCTTTACACCATCTGACTTTGACAAGGAACAGAGAAGTGTGGCCGAGATCAGCAGAAGACGTAGGTGGAAGAGGGTTTAAAAAGGTAGAGAGAAGCCGCAGGTCCCCGGAGAGAGCTGGAAGGTGTGGTACAAGGAAGGGATGCTTTCCTGCACACCACTTGACTGCAGTGTGGGTGTTTGCTATATTTACCTGTTTATTTGTTTTTCCCCTCTCATCCCGTGAGGATGTGTGCTGTATTCCCTCCCCAGACACCGGGTCTGGCTCATGGTGGGATGTATAAACAGTTGTCAGAAGCAAAAGCAAACAAGAGTCAGGGATGATGGTCTCATGAAATCACTATTCATCTTTAGTCTGTGTCTCCTAGAAAAAGAGAAAAAAAAAGGTGCACCTGGTCAGATAATCAGAATGCAGTTTGCATCTTTATTAGTTGATATGACTATACAGTGGCCTTATGTTCTGGATGCACTAAATGGGACTCCATCCAGGCAAGACCGAACCTGCTTTCCTAGTCAACTACTTTTGTCTTCTTACCCCTCCAGCACATGGGTTGTGTTCTGTTTTAGACCATCCTCTTCTCTGGCTTTGCGGTTCTAACTTCCCTTAGGGTAAAGTGGTCCTGGAGCCATTTGTCTTCTCCCTGGAGAGCTGAGCCCTTCTAACGGGGTTGGGGGTGGATTGCAATTCCTTCCAGAGTTTCCATGAGAGCACGCTAAAAATTGAGTCAGAGGAAGAGGTCATTGCTATGAATAAGTTCAGGCTCTCTCCAAAATCATATCTGCATGAGTGGGTGAGCTGCTCCTCAGGGAGGAGAGACTGGTGTCTGGACACACAGGGGAAAGGTTAAGCAGACGTGCACCAGAGCAGTGTCAACCAAGACCCATGGGCAGGGGAGCCCCTCAGCATCCCCACTGGAGAAGATTTAAAACCCTGCCTCCAGGAGCTCCTGGGCGGTTCAGTGGTCCAGCATCTGCCTTCGGCTCAGGTCGTGATCCCAGGGTCCTGGGATCAAGTCCCACACTGGGGTCCCTGCAGGGAGCCTGCTTCTCCCTCTGCCTGTGTCTCTATCTCTCTGTGTCTCTCATAAATAAATAAATAAAATCTTAAAAAAAATAAAAAACCTGCCTCCGATGGGCTAAATGCAAGTGTTCTGCTCTTGAGCTTAGTATTTAGATCCAACATACATTTCTGGGGTGTTCTAACTAGAGTCTATCTTCTATATAGCAACATGCAGATAAAGGGAATCGCTTAGCAATGACTTACAACCACAGGGAGCTTTTATGTCTTCAGCACACTTCCTCATGCTGACCAGTCTTCTCTACAAAGCACTCCTCTGAACTAAACTGGAGGTCAGGTCCATCCTCCTCATTTGACCTGTAAAGGCACTGTGTGCAAAGTGACTCACAGATCCTCCTGTGGGAGAGTACTTCCCAAATTTACATGTTCACACCTGTTATTTCATTTGATTTCCATAACAACCACAGAAGATGACCTGGACTCCTATGATTGTGAGGGCTAATGTCGCAGTTGGGAAGTGGTAAATTCAGAATTAGAACGAACACAAGTCATTGAGTTGCTACTTTAGTAGCCTTCAATCCCTCTCCTCTTTCACAACCAGGTACAGGCCGAAGGTAGTCGAGTTCTCTGTCAGCTGCTCCAGATGCCAAAAGGAATTATCCATCAGTTCCCTGGGGACTGGGAATCCCTTTATTCCTCTCTCAGAAAAGAGGGTCTACCCCTCCCACTACAGGCCAAAAAGTTGGATGGAAACGAGATTATTGACCTCCAAGGGAAAGAAACTCAAACACATTCATAGAACTAAACCTAGCAGGTAAGTGGTCAAAATCCAAATTCCCCTTATTCCATGTCAGTCTCCTATATAGAATCAGCAAATGCAAACAGACATATGGCTAAGGGAGGTCACTCACCTCCCCGGGGCTCCTTCCAAGACTTAGATGTCAGTAGAGGCACTGGGATGGATGGCATGGAACCACATGCCAATACTGCACCCAGAACCTTATTATGGCCTTTGTGAGCCCCAGACTTTCTTGCCCTTCATGGGACCTTTCCTCCATAAAAATAACATTAAAAATTACGTCTTCCAACTGTGTTGATATAAAGATGTCACATATTAAAACATATTCTTTGACCCAAAATTCGTTTATTTTTCTTCTTCTGAGTTTAAAAGAAATGCAAACATTTCTGTGAACCCCTCAAAGCAATCTGAACCATTTGTGGCCAGCTCCTACCACATCCCCAGCCCCACCACCCTTACCTAGGGATTTAGCCCATCCCAGCCCTTGGCAAGTTACATGCTCTAGGGGCACTCTCCCTTGTTCTTTGCTGTTGTGTTTCAGTTTCCAGAACTGATAACTGATCACACTGGTGTCATATATCAGATCAAAGAAGAAAATCTTCTATTTCTTCTCTATGATGTCAGAGAATTCTCAAATCTCTAGCTATGATTTTAATCTCTCTGCTTTTGCTCAGCTTCCAACAGTTGAGTTGTCACCAAATATGTGAGTACTACAAAATATAGTTAAGTCAGCTGAGCTCACCCTTCCAGCTGTTACAATAAATGGACAAACTAAAGGAAAACCAAAACCCCAAGCGATTTTAACGACGCGATGATGGATGATTGGTTTCTATTTCTCTTTCCTCCTTCTCTGTATTTGGCTGCAAACTACTTCCCTACCTCCCCAGTGTTTTTGGCCCTTGAGTAGGAGTATGCCCTTGCCAACATGGAGAAATTGAGCTAGGTTTTCATGCCTTGGAATCCACTATGTACTCAACCCCCAAGCCTTTTGAGCTTCAGCCATAATTAGTTGCAATGTGTTTATGAGGCCAAGAGAATTTAAAACATGCAAGACATGAGTCAGGAAAGGATGATATCAAAATCCTTATTTATTCTGGGTTTTAGTCTAATCTCATTGGGTTTCACACACATCATTGTTTTTCTTGAATATTAGCAATGTAGAGAGAGACAGGAAAATCCCCCCAGAATTTATACATTCAGGCCTGTACCCAACTGATGCAGATTTCCATGTGGAGGAGTTTATGTTCCTGAAACTCACATTCTAGATATGGGCTCAGGCCGAGAAGGTCATGTTTTGTTTTCTTTTCATTTGGCTAATAACCCAGTAAATATTTGCTCTCAAGACCAAAAATTATCTTGAAATATATGTAAGCATGTTGAATGCCAAGAAAACATGGCACACGGTGAAAAGCCGTGATGTAGAAAGCAAGTGTGACATTGGGAGGCTGTCTTCAGT
Organism: Canis lupus familiaris; assembly: GCF_011100685.1. Lineage (NCBI taxonomy): Eukaryota > Metazoa > Chordata > Mammalia > Carnivora > Canidae > Canis > Canis lupus. The sequence goes on along the minus strand of NC_049231.1, from coordinate 39,724,399 downwards.
CTCCGCAGCCACTAGAACAGTCTTGAATGAACTCTGGATACAGTGGCTCCAAATCTACGCTGTTTCAAGGACCCCTTGTAAATTCTTCCCATTTCCAAGGCTCATAAATTCTGTGAACACTTTTTTTATGAAAAACCAAGTTTGGACTGGCTTCAGAGAGCAGCAAAATAGGCAACAAATTCCACAGTGTAATTTAAAAACCTTCGAGAAAGCGTTCTTTCCGCATACAGATACTCACCTACACTCCTCTATGTCCCCACCCCACAGACTTACCAACCTGTCAAGACTCCATCAATTAGAATATTATCCAGACTCAAGAAAGAAGGAAATTTTTTCAACACGAAGGAAATGCTACAACACGAGTGAACCTCGAAGATGTTGCACTAAATGAAATAGGCTGGTCACAAAAAGACAAACACTGTATGATGCCACTCACATGAGATCCTGAGTATAGTCCCATTTATGGAGACTGTACCGTAGTGGCTGCCAGAGCTAGTGGGGGTTGGGGGTGGAAGAATGAGGAGCTAGTGCAGAATGGGGACAGGATTTTAGCTGGGGGTTCTGTGAATGGTGATGCTGATGGAGGCACAACAATGTGAATGTCCTTAATGTCACTGAATTGTACACTTAAATACAGTTAAAATGGTAAGTTTTATGTTATGTATATTTCACCACTATTAAAAAAAAAAGAAAGAAAGAAGATTCCACCATCATGTCATCCCTTTGTGTAATGGCTTCTTCTCCATTACAATACAAGCACTTTCCCCATGGTAGCTTGTGCATGCGGTCACTAATGCATGACAGCAGGGATTCTTAGCCAGAGGTCTGTGGATTTTGCTGTGGAAGGGAAGTCTATCAAATGTGTGCAAAATGGTTATGTGAAGCAGGGTCATGAGAAGGAGAGAGGCTTCATAATTTTCATTAGGTTCTCTGATGAGTCTGAGCCCACCCTCCAAAAGTCCCAATCCTACAATGCATTAGTTTGTTAAGTTAATAATGCCTTGCTTTGGAGTGGAAGGAAAGTAATAGTAATAAACTTCATAATGTCATAGTTGCCACTTATGGAGCACTCGCTATGTGTAAGACATTCATCTACATATTTCCACTCTGTTACTGCCAATGATTCTTTCTTTTATTTTTTTTTTTTAAGAGAAAGAGAGAGGCAGTGGCATTAAGTACATTCACATTATTGTGCAACCATCACTACAGTCTATCTCCGGAACTCTTTTATCTTTCAAACTGAAACTCTGCCCATTAAACACTAACTCCTGACCATCCCCCCTCCTCAAACCCCTGGCAACTATCATTCTACTTTACAAACTATTCCACGTAGCTCACGTTAAATAAAATTATTCAGTTAATAACTAATAGTTATTGTGAATAATGCTGCTATGAGCTTGGGTCTATAAATGGATTTGATGGCGTTCTCTTTATTTTACAAATGAGGACACAGACACAAAGAAGGAAATCATGCTAAAGGTCACATGGCTGACAGTGGTGCAGCCAGGATTTGAACCCAAGATGAGCTCCAGTGCCCACATCACGCATCATATTGTGCTTTGATCCAGCTATTAAAAGCAAGCTAAGTCAGGTTGCCCAATACTGATGTTTACATCAAATTTTTTTCTTTGTACCCTATAGACATCCAAGAAGCACTTACAACTTACTAAATAATTAACTAGATAACACATAATACCAAACCAGTAAAACAAAAATGAGCAAAGACCAAGTAAGAGGAGATATGTGTTACAGGATAAAGGTATAAGAAGCTTTAGTTTCTTACTGAGTGTAAGGGGTAGCAGGTGTTTCTGGAAGGTCAGTTTTACTTAGCTATGTAAATATTTGGTAAGAAACATTAGGTTATTTCACTGGTAATTTGAAGCCAAATTCTAGAAGGATTGGGTTCAAGATGGTGGTGTAGGAGAATCCTGAACTCACCTCTTCCCACAGACACACCAAATCTGCAGCTACACATAGATCAATTGATTGTGAAAAAGACCTGAAAACTAGCTGAGTGGCTCCTCCACCAGGACAAAAGCACCACATCAGAGAGGTAGAAGAGGCAGAGATGTGGTCTCACCAAAAACCCCACCTCTGGTGCAGACGCCCCCACTCAGGAGGTATCTCACAAATACAAAGCACCTCCTGAGGAGCAAGGGATCCATGCCCCATATCTAGCATCCGAACCCTTGGAACCTTCACCAGACAGATGAGCCCCCAAAATATCTGACTTTGAAAATGAATGTGGTTTATGTGTAGAAGCATGGGCTGAAGGGAATGGGAAGGTCACTCTTAAAGGGTCCGCATACAGACTCACTCATCTACATCATATGTGAAGATGATTAATTAGTTCATCTTAAAGTATCTGCCAGAGACAAAGAGGTCTATTGGGTCTTTCTCTGGGGATGGAAAGGAGGGCGGGCACCATTTGCACTCCCTCTACCTTGCTCACACCAGCAGATTGCCCTGCACATGTACTCTCCCATGGCCCCACTGCAGCCAGCAGGTTTGCCCCTGCCTGGAGCTCCCCCACAGCCCTGGCAACACCAGTAGATGTCCACAATCCATGCAGCAGATATTCCATGAGTGCTGGCTCCGGTGGCCAAGGGGTACTGCACTGCTGGGCCCTATGGGACTGAAACAATTGGAGAGACAGTGCTTGGAAGGTTCCCACCCCCCAAAGCATGGCACAGAAAGCAGTCTTCCTGGGAAAAATGCCTATTTACTTGTCCAGAAGGTCAGCTTCAGGTTTGCCACACACCTAGAGGTTATGTAGGAGCTCTCTAGGAATATAGATCAGGAGACACCATCTTGGCTTTCCCTTGGCCTCTATCCTTACAGCTCCCTGGTACCTCTTAGGAAGAAGCTTACATACTCACCTGGAGTCCCAATTTTTGCAACTGTCACCAAGGGATGCCTCCAAATCACCTTCTCTAGAGGCTAGCAGAAGTTACAATTATGGTCTCACAGGACTATATATGTACACATACCTTAAAACCCTTTGACTGAGAATGGGACTTCCAATCAGACTTTGAGCTGCCTGCCTCTGATGGACTAAATGCAAGTCTCCATCAATAGACTAATGGATAAAAAAGATGGGGTATATCTATAATAAAAACTACTCGGCCATAAAAAGAAGGAAATTTTGCCATTTACATCCAGTAGATGGATCTACAGGATATTATGCTAAATAAGGCAGATAGGGAAAGACAAATATAGCATGATTTCACTTATATGTGGAACCTAAAAAGCAAAACAGATGAACAACAAAACAAGATTCATAGGTATGGAGAATAGATTGGTGGCTGAGAGGAAGATGGTTGGGGGTGGGTGAAATGAGTAAAGGAGAGCAATTGTATGGTGACTGATGGTAACCAGACTTGTCACTTTGGAGTGTATATAAAGATGAAGTTATTATGTTGTACACCTGAAACTGATGTAGTGTCATATGTCAATTTTACCTGGATCAAAAAGAATAAATAAAAATAAATTTTTCTTTGGAGGAAAAAACGTTCTAGATTCAAACAAATACTGATATGGTTTAAGTTACAGTATAAAAGATATATAAATTCTCATATTTTGTAGACTTTCATTATGCAAATCTTATTGTGAAAAATTTCACACATAAGCAAAAGTAGAGAGATTTTTGATATCATGAGTTTCTGTATTTCCTCACCAGACTTAAATATAATCAAGACTTTGTATCATTTATTCCCTATTCTCTTTCTTCCTCCCTTCCTAATTCCTCAACAGGTAAAAAATTATAAAATAAATGTCAACCTTCATGTCATTTCACCTCTCCATAGTGAGCACATATCACTTTAAAAAGAAAGAAAGAAAAAGAAAGAAAGAAAGAAAGAAAGGAAAGAAGGAAGGAAGGAAGGAAGGAAAGAAGGAAGGAAGGAAGGAAGGAAGGAAGAAAGAAAGAAAGAAAGAAAGAAAGAAAGAAAGAAAGAAAGAAAGAAAGAAAGAAAGAAAGAGAAAAAAAGGAAATCAGACATTTTCTCACATAACTACCATGCCATTATCACATCCTTAAAAAATTAAAAATAATTTCTTGGTGTCATGTAACACCCATTCCATATTCAGATTTCACTGAATATCTCTGTTTGTCTCCTGCCATGTGGCACAAATGAATCGGGATCACAACAAGACCTATGTATTCTATGGCTGATAGTCTCTTAATTAAGTCTCTTTTAATCTAGAGTTGCCACTTGTCTTTTTCACTTTTTTTAGTGTTACTGACTCTTTGGAGATAAACCAGATCTGTTGTCCTGTACAAATCTCTCTCCCTGGATTCATCTGTTCATCTCTTCTCATTGTCATTTAACTTGCAGTTCTATCTCTATATTTTCTGTAAATTGGTATTCACTCAAGATAATCCATTAGATTCAAGTTCAATGCTGAGTCTTCTGCATTTTTCCTTTCTTACAAAAATATTTCCCAAAAGGAGAAGAAAGATGATGATGAGAAGGAGAAGGGTGTGGAAGAGAAGAGGAGATTTCCCAAGCTGTGTACTCCCTCTTGCATCACATTAAGAGGCACCTACTATCTGGCTCTCCCATCCATGGAGATGTTCCAATGGTGGCAGCCTGCTCTTTCCAATGTAAAAATTTCTTCCAAACTCATTTATTGATTTCCTCATTAATAAGCTGTGCCTGAATTGGATACTTCATTGTAGGTCACAAAACAGTGACTTTCTAATTATGTTGTTGCCATTACATAACAAACTACCCCAAAACTTAATGGCTTAAACCAATGACCATTTCATTTGCTCACAATTCCACACATAATGGTTGCTCAGAGCTTGACTGGGCAGTTTTTCCTGATCATTCATATAGCACTGGCTGAGATCATTCATTCTACAGCATTCAGCTGGCAGCTGGGCTAGGCTGGTAAGTTCAACAAGGTTTCCTGTTTGGCTCCTCAACTCTCATCCATGCGGCCTATCTTTTCACATGGCTAGCTTGGGCTGCCTTATGGCACGGTGGTCTCTGGGTAGTCTTATGAGACAATTGGATTTGAAGAGGGAGTGTCCCAAGTGATAAAGACAGAAGTTGCAGGTCTCTGAAGGCCCAGCCTTGGAAGGTACATAGCATGACTTCTACTTCATTCCATTGGTCAAAACAAGCCATAAGGTCAGCTTAGATCAAAATTATTGGGAAGACACTCTATCTCTTGATGAGCAATCACAGGTCACACTAAGAAAGAAGAGGGGAGATGTCACTGAGGCCATCTTTGGAAGCACAATCAATCATAATTACAGGTTGATGAATCAGGTGGTGACAGCCTGATCTTTCCACCATGAAGCTGCCATCATACTTCCATCTAATGGTTTTCCTCCTCTGATGACCTTTGCTTTAGTCAGATCACTCATTACATGCTATAAAAAGTGACATTCTAGGTGCGCCTGGATGGGTCAGTCGGGTAAACATCAGACTTTTTTTTTTTAAAGATTTTATTCATTTATTCATGAGAAACACACACACAGAGAGAGAGAGAGGCAGAGGAAGAAGCAGGCTCTCTGCAGGGAATTCAATGCAGGACTCTGTCCCAGGACCCCGGGATCATGACCTGAGCCAAAGGTAGACACTCAATCACAGAGCAACAGAGGTGTCCCTAAGCATTGGATTCTTGATTTCAGCTCCAGTCACGACCTCAGGATCCTGGGATCTAGTCTAGCGTCAGACTTTGAGCTCAGTGGGTTGACTGATCCCTTCCTTCTCTCTCTCTCCCTTGCTCACAAACACACTCTGTCTCTCTGAAATAGTAAAAATAAATAAATATATATATATTTTTTAAAAAGTGACATTCTAATTGAGTTGAATTTTCCAAATTTTTAAACACGTTATTTATTTATTTAATAGAATGTGTGTACAAGCAGGAGGAGGGGCAGAGAAAGAGAAGGTGAAGCAGACTCCCTCACTCAGCAAGGAGCCCAACTGGGACTCGATCCCAGGACCCTGAGACCATGACCTTAGCTGAAATCAGACAGTAAACTGACTGAGCCACCCGGGTGCCCTCCTGCCCCCACATTTTTTGTAAAAAAATTTTCCTTCATCAACTAGCGCTGCTACATCTGTACACAAAAAAAAATAGGATAAATGTTCAGTTCTTTTTCTTTAGTTGCCAGGGTCCCAGTGATTTGATTTTTAGTTATCTGGAATGGTTACTAACGAATTGTTCCGTTTTATATGTACGTGAGCATTGATTTGTTTTGTTGTCTTTCGCCACTTACTGTTAGGATCACTGAGAGCTTACATTTTTCGTATTTCATGTACTTCAATTAATTAGTCATCATTTTTTGATGCTCAGATTCATTCTACTGTGCATTAGATCGCTATGGTTTATTTACTACTCATTGCAAGTCTGTACCCTGAAACATCATCAATTTGATCTCTCCACCCCCCACATCCATAATTTAATTGAGTAAATACTGAAATATTCAATGTGCCTTGCAGGAGCTTTGCTTATCTCCTTTGAATTTATACTCATATGTCTTTGTTCTTACTCCAAAAATATTGGCTTCAAGTTACTCATTTGCTTTAGCCTACAAAATACGTAAAACAAGCACAAAGTGATATTACCAATATTACTACTAACAATGAGATTACTGATTGAATTTGAACTTTGTATTGCAGCTCTATTGACCCTATAAAATATTCCACTATGGATGGGCAAGTTAAATAATGTCGTCTAAAGTTACTTGAATCATTCTTTTCTCTGTGTGATAATGTCACCAAACGAGGACAGAGTGGGTTCATTCATTTCAGTGTGTTTTGAAATTTAAATTGTGTGTTTTTTTTCAAGCTGCAAAATATTGACATGATTCAGAGAAATCTCGTTTCCCTCTTGTCCTGTGTGCCCTCTCCTTTAGGTAATGATTTGTATTTATTTTTGGTTTATCTCTCCAGTTTGCTTTTTGAAAATAAACATTAGCAAATTGGTAAATATATTTATATTGCTTCTTTTATGCAAATGGTTTGTGTTTGCTGCTTTCTCTCTATGTATAGAGATCTTTCTCATTCCTATTTTTTGGGCCATGCAAAATTTCTTTGTAAATTGGATGCTCTTTTGTTTATTCCCACAGTCCCAGATAAATGGAGACACCTGGGTTATTTACAATCTTTCACTAATACTAATACATCAGAGTGAAATATTTCGTGCATATGCCTTCCTGTATTTTTGGCAGTCTATCTATGGGATAGCTCCAGAGAAGTGAGATTTCTGGATCAAAGGATAAAAGCATATATAATTTTTCTAAACATTTCCTAATTCCCCCCCCTAGATGTACCATATTACATCTTCACCAGCAATAAATGAGAGGGCCTGTTTCCTCACAGTCTCACCCACAGATGATGCTAATTTCATTCTTTCCTGTCAACCACCTGCTTATATCTTTTGCCCATTTTGCCATCAGATTGTTCACCTCAAATTTCCATCTCAAATTTACAAAGCTCTTTCTATTAATGGTATTCACCGTTTATGACATAAGTGTTTCAGTGTTTTTCTTTTGAATTTATATATGACAGGTTTTGCCCACACTGGTTCTGGGAATGGCACCTGATGTTTTGAAGACATTCCATGGTTAGGGGTCTCATAAGGTCAAGGCTGCACACAAGCAAAGTTCTGTGGAGAAGTCCAAGAAGCTGCCATTTAGACTCACTTATGCCACAGCAACTGGTAAGGGATTCAGCTCTGAGCCTCTTGTGTTTCCATTTCATAAGCCAATGCAGCCAGAAGTGTCTTGGCAAAAGGAAGGCTAGGGCCTGGTCCCTTTGCCTGAGATGCAATGGAAACATCTATCCTCAGGGAGTCCTCTGGTCAGGGGGCTTTTTCAGAGACCTTCAGTAACAGGCTAGGACAGACAAGGTGCCCCCATTCCCACCTACATCTACCCATCTTACATGGGAGCAATGGCTGTGGTTTCCAACAAGGGAAATCCTACACTTATGTCACAGGGCATTTCCTTGGCCGCACCTGAGGAAAGAATGTTCTTCTGACTTAGTGAGGGTTCAACAGGAGTGCATGATGTTTGTGCTATGAGGGTTCTGAAAAATGGCTCAGAAGGACTTTGTTATGTTATGCCCGAACACACATGTCAACTCAGGATGACAAGTTGTTGGTAGCTAACTTACTCCCGGGCCCCAATGACTAGCGAGAGTGGGAACCTAAGACAGTAGGCAGAAGGCAGTTGTTGGGTTTTGTTTCATGGGGAAACCAGATGGTGTATTCATGTGATCCAAATCCCACGGAGGCTGGAGGAATAGCGAGTCACTGTAAGGCAGGGAAGGAAAAGTGAAGACTGCATTGGGTTGCATCATAATCTTATGCATTCCCAGCCTTTGATCACAAGCCCATGATGAAAAAATAGTAACATAATTGCATGACAGGACGTAGTTTTATATCATGCTTTAAAATTTGCAAAGTGCTTTCACCTTGTAGGCTCACAGCAAGTGTGAGGGAAAGCATGTTTAAGGACCCCACTGGAAAGACCAGGAAACCCAAGCTAAATGAGGTTAACTTAGTCAATAGCACACAGATGGTGAAGGCGTGGGGATTTGAATCCCACTGAGGCCAACCCTAGGCCAATCTCAGGTGAGTTACTCCATGCATTCAGACAGGGTGCTGAGCTTAGAAAGGCCCATGCTTGGATCAACGCTCTGCTCTTGCCATTTTATGGTTCTTAATTTTTGTACAGAAGCCCTGCATTTCATTTTGCCCAGGATCTTGCGAATCGTATAGTCAGGCCTGCCCAGATTCCTTTATTTTTTCTTCTAAGAATTAAAGTATTCAATCAAACTTACCGAAGCAAGACTCCTTGACCATCTTTTTGTTTCAGATAGACCTAATCATTTAGGTTTTCTTTAAAGAAAATGGCAGATTATGAAGATCCTAACATCCACCAGATCCAGCTCCAGCTGCTTCATCAGACTTAGCCACCAGCATGAGGCTATGTGCAGATAGGGACCTGGTGACCACTTCTGATACCATTTTTTGGTTCCTAAATCACATAGAAAAAAACTGCTTTATTAGTTGAATAAGAGTATCTTTCAAAACAAACAAACATAGCACAAAGATTTATAGAAAGTAAGAATGAGAGAGAGAGAGAGAGAGAGAAGGAGAGAGGGAGAAGGGAAGAAGGGAGGGATGGAGAAAAAAAGAAAGAAGGAAAATTATTATTTTCGTAGAATTTTGTTTGATTCAATATGGAGACTGTGATGTGAGGCTCCAAATTTTTTCTTTTTGTAAAGAGATATATGTGAAAGCTTTGTTTGTGTGAATAAGATTTAATCAGCAAACCCCTAGTGAGCTGGGAGCCTTTTGCCCCTTGCAAAAATACCTGACGTGACAATGAGACCCATAGAGGTCTTATTTATGGTGTTACTCGAGGATCACAAAAGCCTTCCGCTTGAAATGCATATTTAATTTTTCTACAGAAATGTCTATAGGTTGCTATCTAACACTTGAAAATTCACAGTGTAATTAATATAAGGCATGTTAAATGGCAAGAAAAGAGAAAATGAGCAGTGATAGCTAAAGATAAAGAAAGCCCAATCGATGTCTGGCCGCTTATTCAAAAAAGCATTTTATAGGGACCCTTACTTTTTCTGAGTTCCTTACTAAGCACTGGGCTTCCAAAAATAATAATAATAATAATAATACAAATAGAAAACATTTTCTGGTAAATATAATTACATGGGCCACAATTACTTAGGGAATATATAAAAGATCCATTTCGTTCTTTACTATCGTGGGCAATAGGTTAAAATGCTGTATAAACTAACATCCATTAGTTGGAATAGCAAGATGGCCAGTTTAACCAGTTTCTTAAACAAGTCGATTAGAGAAGATCTTTGAGATATCCAATTTGATTTATTATTCACTTGGGAATTAACACAGAATGGATCTTGATATAAATTCCTCTGTAGGTTTCATTATATTGACATTTCGGTGGATAGATAATATATAGAACCCCTGGGTATATTACTATCAAGGATGCTATTGATTCTATCAGCAGCATTATCCTGCAATTTTCCCTCATAACTATTTATGCAACTCTCTGTGATTTGTAATTCAGCAGTAATCATTTTCTGTGGCTGCTGTGATTTTCTTTCCACGGGGTCCCTGGGCTGCGTACTGAAACAAGGCTTGATTTTTAAGCCCGAAGATTTGGGGTTTAGTTTTAGGATAATGGAGAGGAGATCAAAGAAGTTTTAAAATTGGCATTAATTGTTCAGGATGAGAAGGAAACATTAGTCTTTTATTTTATTAGTTTCGTGAGGTGGATCAGAGATAAGCAGGGGCAAAGTGGGCGAATACAGATAAAATCAGAGACGTTTCCATAAGGGCTGCAGGAGAGGAAATGAGCAGGAACCTGATGCTTGAACAAAGTTGCCTCTCCTTCTCCTTGATCTGGGTCCCCGCTGGCTCCTCTGGGAGCTGCTTCTGAGTGCTTCACAGGCCAGAACTGGGGGACACCAGCAAGGTCTGGAGTTTGGGGGGTGGGCGTGCAAGGTGGGGGTGGCCATTGGCTTTTCTTTGAGTGAAGGATGGCAACATCAAGGTGGTTACGCAAAACGTTCTGGTTCTCCCTTCTCTGTTCGTGGTGTCTTGGTGAGGACGAAACAAGGGAGGGACATGGGCCTGGCCAGACACCCCAGGGCGAGGCATCCGGGTTCCTCGTCCTAATTAGAGAAGTGCCTTCGCAACTCCAAGGTGATGGGTACCCAGGCCTTCTTGGGGGAGCTCTAGGGAACTGGGACATGACAACTCCTCTGATCGGGTCTCTTCGACGGAGGGTAACCAGAAGCCCAGAACTGGCTCGCAGTCTCCAAAGCAACAGGCTGTGGGTGGCAGGACGGACAGTCCGTGCATTGCTCGAGGGCCCCGGGCAGCCCGGCCCTCAGCGGCCCGCAGGCTGCAGGTGTCCAACCGCAGAGCCGTCCCCGCCCCCCAGGAGCCACCCCCCCCCCCCCCCAGCTCAGTCCCCCGGGGTCGGGGCTCTTGCACGCCCCGCGTCTTTACACCGCGACTCCGACTCCGGGGAGGGACTCTCTGGCCAAGGCTGGCGGGCGACGTTATTCCCCTTCCCTCCACGGTAGCACTGGCACCGAGACGCAGGGCTCCCTCCACACTGGCTTTCTTCATCGAGGAAATTCACGGAGCCTCTCGCCTTGTAATACACAGTCTGTCTCATTCATAAAGTCTTGTCCTGGAAAATGCCTCATTCATTCCTGCAGAAGACCCACAGTTGGGAGAGCAGGGGCATTCAAAACCTTGGGAGGTGGGAGACAATAGTGGAGTGCTTGGCAGCCGCTTCCAGGCTGCTTTAGCAACGCGCACCGACGCCAGGGAGAGGATAAAACGCTGCAGTTGTTTACTTGTCTCTCTGGAGCAAAAGGGTCTCTTCGCCTATCCTGGGGATGCCAAGTCCTCGGGACCTGAGCAAGGACATGATGAGTTTCGTCGTGGATTGGCATGAAGTCATGCACTCCAGAACAGCCAGGCACTTTGCTTGAAAGCGTTTGTTGTGCAAAGAGAAAACGCGCATTGTGGGATCCCGTTGTCAATCAGGGGTGAGCCCGCTTCCTCTCCCCCTGGCCGCTGCGCAGGATGCCCACCGCGCTCCCCCTGCACCCCCAGCCCGGGCCGGGCCAGGGAGCCGAGTGGGCCCTCTGCCCCGCCACCCCACGCCCATGCTGCCGTTCCAGGATCTGATCACAGGCCAACTTAAATCTTCCCAACGTTCCCCCACATTAGTAATTGCGAAATAATAAACATGACCAAATTCAGATTAATAGAGCATCCAGTGCAAGTCCTTTTGCAGAGAGAGCCCTCTGGAATCCTAAGCATAATAGGGCTGTGTTTACTCCTCCACCAGCCGCATAATGTGACTGATTTACAAGAGTTTAACTCAAGTGTTAATCTGACAGTGACGAAGAGCTCCTCACTGGTACCGTCACTGACACTATCATATTAGTTGCCTCCTCTATTAAAGCAGTGTGGTCGATAATTGGAATGCTTTTATGTCTAGTGGTTCTGACAAGCCTCTCTTCAAGTCACATATGGGCGGTCTAGCTCTCCGCTCAGACCAACGGTGGCAAATAATTTAAGCCGAGAAAGTATTGTTCTCCTCGTATTGTGGAGCAAGGGCAGTTCAAGGAAAGTGAGCCTGTGTGCATGGCTACCTGCTGGTGTGTAGTAAAATAAGATGGACATGATACCGGGTTGGGAGTACAATTAAATCTATTTTGCACCAATGTGTTGCTGGACAGATGAGTTTCCACATGGCAGAGCTTTATGATCTTTAAGGTAGACTGAACTAATAGATTGGTGTGGAACGCACTGAAGTTACCAAGGATGAGAAAGCAGGCAGTAGTACATTTGAACTACAGGTTTCTCATATGCTCCACGTCATGCTGAGTTTTTATAGCTCCTGGCTTTCAAAAAGCCTGTTTCAAAGAGGTTTGCGCTAGACTGGGCATGCAGTTTTGCTCTGCAGATATTGTCGCTACCGATTTAGTGGAATGCAATTAGGAAGCCTAAATTAAGTGGTAATGGAGAACCAGCTCTTGAAACTGGGGTTTCCACGGCAACCACTGCTTACAATACAGCCTTCAGTTAGTTTTCCCACTTTATCTGCAAAATGCACAATTGAGCTTTAAAACAGCTCGGCGCTGAAAAACGCACTGTAAACAACTGTTTGCAACGAGAGTTTTACACTGTCTTTAAATACAACAAACTATCACATAAAATTCACTTGTCCTCACTAATAAAGCAAAATCTGAGTTGCCAATCAGTGAGTGATCTTAAAATTTATTATCCCTTTCCCATTTGGGGGTTTTATTTTTAAGGGAGGATGTCACGAGTCATTAGGTCTCTTAACTTTGGTCATTCTTGCTCCATTTTCAGCTCCCCTGACGATCTGTACATCCTTCCAGTCCCTCGCTGAAATGCATTTTTCATTTCAGCAAACACACAGTTGCCTTGAATAAACACACAGTGCGCTCCTTTTCAGGGTTCTTTTCATATTTTGATAACACTTTGCAGATTATTCTTTTATTTCCTCTTTGTAGCATGTCATGGACTTGCAAGACTTTCATATTTACTTATTTGTATTTATCCTCTCTCCAGATTACTACCCCTTTGAGCCTTTGAAACCTTGCGTTCCCTTTCTCTATACATCCAACGGTAAACCAACTGGGAACTTTTGTGCCAACACACGTAGACAAGACAAGACAAGAGTTCAAAGACGCTGTCGAAATAGGTGTATTTTTAAACATACAGTTGTTTAAAAGAACCGTGGAGAGTTTGTACTTTTGCAAAATGCATTTTCTTTCATGGTAGGGAATCCATATTTGATTATTTCAAAATTCTCACTTTTGTTTAGGTGCATCAGGAATGCACACACACACACACACACGGATCAGCAATATGTGTGTATGCATTTTTTTTTTTTTTTTTTTTTTTTAGTGGCAAAAAATCAAATTGGGCTCCGCAAAGAGGAGAAAAGGATGGAATCAAATTTGGGGTCTTGTAGCTATCACACTCTGTTTAATTGCCAGTCTTAACGGGATGAGCACTGGAACATGTCCGGGCAGATTCAGGCAGCTGGTGAAAACTCATGAATCCTCCGCAGCACAGAAGGTAACATTTCCCTACAGTTTGTGCTCTCTCAAGGTTGTCGTATTATACGTGTGCTATTTTCACTGCGAGAACACACAGAGAGAGGGGCAGAAAGCATGTGTGTGTGTCATTACAGTAACTCCCACTTACATGGCTTTGGGCAACACAACTAGATTCCAAGGTCAGTGGTCATGTCTGCTTCTCCACTGGATGTGTTCGCTGTAGACTTGGTGGCCCAGGTGGGGATGGTGCCCTCCCTTACTCAGCCTGTACCTTCAGCCGTGTGGCCTGGCTCCCTGCATTCCGACTTACTGCAAAGTCTTCAGTTTTGACCCACAGTCAGCAGGTTGAGGTGGTGCTGGTACTTTATAGAAAACCCTTTTTTCTCAAAGCCACTCGGTGATACCATCAACGTGGCTTCCGCAATTTTCCCAATTCTGAGAATATAAATATTGGGGGGAAAAAAAACAAAGAATCACATAAAAAATGTTGGCTGATATTTTAATAAGGCTGGTCGTATTTTGAAAAGCATCTTTGTGGCATATCTTGACATTGCTGTAAACTCAACTGAAGCTTGGTTATAAGCTCTTTGTTACCAAAATATGTCTGTCCATGTAAAATCTTTAAGAATGTAAACTTTGGAGCAATTCTATCTATCCTTTCATTCAGTAATTGATAAACTCGAGACATATTATCCAATCACATCCCAGCTACTGAGGAAACGTGCAGTGTATTTTCCCCATGCCTCAAAATAAAATATTAATTCAGGGGGTTCTAAACTTAAATCTTCTATGGGAAGAAGCCTGGAGTAGTAATGTGCTCACAATTTTTTGGTCAGCGTCTCTTTTCAACGTGGCTGGCATTTCCTCCACTGTACAGGGCACACTGAAATGAACCTACTCTGGAAAGAAGGTGCACATGGATGTGTACCTCTGTTTAAGCCCATTTGACAAATCTTTGGGGCAAAGAGAAAGTTCTAGTGTGAGGAAGTATCTTAGCATATTCTATAACTACATTTTGTGAAAGCTACAGTTTTAGGGTAAACACAAGTTCTATGATTTTCCCTCTCCGGACTGCAGATTCTAACACGGTCCCCTGATGGTTTGGAGGCTGTGTCACAGTGAAGGTCATGAAGTGTCAAAAATGGGGCCCCTTGGTACTCTGTGGTGGAGCTGTCCCCCCAACTGTACAAAGAACCCCACGCATCAGGGGATCAGCAAATCAGCCACCACCAGGGACAGACTCTCTGCCAAGTGCCTACCTCTGTGCACACGCCCCCCTTCCCTGCACAGAAAGGTGTCCACACCACCCAACTCCCACCCGCTCTTGGCCTCGGTAAGCCATTCTCCAAAAAGAAATGCATCACCGCCGAGTTCTTACAAACTTACAATTACCCTTAACTCCTTTAATTTCCTTCTTCTTCTACTTAAACTTTAATTTCAGGTATCTTCTACATAACACAGAAGTCACGTTCCAGGTAGAATTAAAAGAAAATTAACTGGGGGTATAGGATGGAAGATTTTTTTGCCTTATATTCCATCTTAATAACTCAGAGTCAACCTGAATAATAGGAATATTATTAATCCATCTTCACTTTCTACTTTAAGTCACAACTTACATTTTGGTTCTAATTGGTGTTATTTTAATTGCGGTAATGAATATTCCACGTTTCATTATGAGGGCAGCATGTACAAAATGGTGCTGGGAAAGTTCTTTTGGATCTCTGCGGTTCATTTCAGTTTTGAGTATTAACTGCATGTTTCATCTTTTAATGAATATATAAGTGTTGAATTCCTTTCTCAGAGAGAAACTATGGTTAGATTACTGTGTCAAATTATTATATTTCACTCCATCTCCAGTGGGGGGAAGGGAGAAGCCTGAGGTGGATATGTGTGTGTTTTTTTTTCTCGAGCAATGTTAGTTTCAGACATGTGAGGAGCCCAAAGGTTAAAGTGGATTAAAATGCTGCCTGCCATGAACTTTAGAAATTGAAATAAATATGGTCGGTAAAAGATGATCTTTGTTTTGATTACACGGAAATGCCTTTGTGATCCTTTTCTTTCAGGCGAAATAAACATCTTTGGAATAAGCGCAGTAAATATGTTTCTAAGCACGGTGTATTGTGATTGTAATTAGCTCGTCCCCCTTTATGAAGTGGCAGGCATCAGTTTGTATCTAATTACCTCTGAGCAGTTTGCTGCTTTCCTATTTTGGTGAAAAGTCTCACAATACATCTTTACAGCCATAAAGACACTCATTTGCTTATACTGAGGGCTTTATAGGCACCTTGCTCTCTTTTTTATTTGAGGGGAAAAATTAAAGGTGAGCACCTTTACGGATCTCCCTTTAAGCCCAGCAAATCTGTGCACACTGAAGAATCAATGGCCGATAGGCTGGCTGATATTCCGTAATAAATTCTTGCGTTTATAGACTTTTCCTTGACTAGGTAGCTATAATGCCACAGAAATTGATTATTTGTGATGTTCTTATCACTGCTTAAAATATCTAATTACTTTTCCGGCACAGATTTGGATTTGGCTTGCTGGATGCCTGGTGACTAATGAAGGAAGCCCCTTCGCTGGACAGACTGTCCCGGGGCACAAGGTGGTGTCGATAGCAAATCTGATCGGAATGAATTATGTCAGAGTTGACTTCTATGGAATTTAAGATCTCAGAAATGAAGATGCAGCTGAGTTTTCTGTGCTTTCAACGTCTCTTTTAATAAGTCTTCACAGCCTATAGAAAGTGCATATTGCTTTACTTAAAACATCAGGACATTTATAAATCTATCTTCTATAGATATATCCTATAAATTTTCTTCTTATTAACCGATGGGGACATGTGACTTGGAATTCTACAGATAATCTTCAATGCCTAATATATAGGTTAATACAACTAAAAACTAAATTAAAATAAAAAACAAAATAGATGCAAAAGACTAATCTTCCAGGAAAAAAAAAAACACCCACAATTAATAGAGCAATGATCTCCTAGTAGCTATACTTAATTCTATGCATGCAGTTATCAAATTTAACCGTTCTGGATATACTTGGTCTCCTGATTAAATAAAGATATATCAATTCAATACCAAGTATTGTTTCAAAATAGTTTGGTGCCTGTACACAATCTTCTTAGAACAGCATACACTAAATATGTATTGGACACATCTAAATTCTAAACCGATGGCCAAACAATAGGTACTTTGACTTTCAGTCATAACTTTGACTTATAATGCCCTAACAATTTTGGGTTAGTCAAAAAAACTGCACTTCTGTCCTAATTGGAAATAGCCCCTTTGATCTCTCAGCTTGTGCACATCCGCCTTTGGTAAACTCAGGTGGAAATTTTGTTCTTGCTAAAAACTACATAGACCAATTCCTTAGGTGAGCTTTCCTAAAATGCTGCACTGTGTCTCAGGCTCGGCCAGTTTTGCCCTAAAGAAAAGGTCAAATCTGCCGGCATCTGCATCCGTAAGTCTCTTTTGCATTTAATTTAAAGGTATTGAATAAAGGAGCTTAATAATGATCACATGACATATTATGCTATCTCGTAATTATCTGCTAAGGTAACTGTCTCCAGACCACATCGCAAGCCCTTCAAGAACAGGAATTCTGTCTTATTTATCTTAATATCAGTAAAGTTGAAATAAGAATCTCATGTGATGATGCTGAGTCTGACTTTGAGGGATGTGTGCGTGGGTGCACAAGCGTGTGCTGGCTCACTACTAGTCTGGTCCGTACCAGGAACAGAACAGGAGAGTGTTCATTACACTAGACATTGCATCAACAAGATGAAACTACAATAAATTGAGAATGAATAATTTTAAGAGCTAAATATAATTTTCGAACAGCCCCATGAAAATGAACATCATTTGTTAAAAATACGCTTCACCTCTGGAAGAAAATAGTTCAAGGCTTCACTCCAGCACCTTCCAACCCTGTGATCCAGGGAAAGCTACTCATCCTTTCCAATCTTCTGTTTTCTCCTCCTAAGTGAGGAAAACAAAATTCTCCTCGGATTTGAATGTAAAGACTCAATGAGATTCATCATGGACAGTTCTTAGGAGATTATAAACTCATATATGACTTAATTTTTTTTCTCCTCTCCTGATTTCTGATGATTGCAATCCCTGATTTATATGCTGAGAAATCAGGAGCACTGGACTTCATTAAAGGTTTCATTTGAATTGGCAATAAATTTTCAGTCTTTTGTATTTTTCAATTGTTGGTTTTAATTACTCTTCCAGGATTATTTTTTGTTTGCCTGGCTTTCATTCCCCATCATCTGTTATTTCATCTCTATAGTAAAATATCCTAAATCTTAGCATCTGGTAACAACCCAGAAACCTGGGTATTTTTTATGACACAAAATACAACATATTTTTGTTCATCACACATCTTCATATCATTTAGGAGTATGTAATTTTGATTTTTACCTCATATCATTTTAAATTTTTAATTTTTTTCCAGAATCTTTCTTTATGGTGTCAGTTCCAACATCTGATAAGTTGCTTATAAAAAGTATGAGGCACCACCAAATTTTTGTTTGGTTTTCAGAAATCTTTGAGGAGCACTGGAATCTTTGTCTTCCTAGAACAGTGCCTGCCTGACACATAATTGGCACTCAGTAAACTTTACGTGTGGAACAAAAGCTGGATGAATGTAAGGGCATTTAAAAAATTAAATAAAATCATCTGTTAATTTATTATGAAATTCATATTTTCAGCATGTAACCATGAGCAAAGCTTAAATCTCAAGTGACCAAATTTCACAGAAAAGTTAAAAAGGAGCCCAGTGTCAATTCATTTGGATATATAAAAAGCCCTTATGTAATTATAACTGTATACTGGTGTAGACCACAAAATTAATGGAAATTATGATGCATTATCTATCTACACATTGCCTAAGAAGAACAGCAAAGAGCTACATGAGCTCAGTGCTTTAGAAATATTACTCATTTAATCCATGGTATAGCCCTGATTTCACGGTCCCATTGCACCGGTAAGAAAACAGAGACAGAGAGATCCAGTAACCTGTCCAAGGAAGAAGTGGGACCAGGCTTTGAAACCTGCAGTCAGGCTCCATATGTATGCAATACAGTATGATACCTCGCAGCCAGATAGTTGTAACAGCAATAAGTTTTTGAGCTTATTTTCCTGTCTTCACTGCACGAGACTACATATGTATAGGCCACACCTGTATGTGTTTTGTGGGCTTATTCATCCAATCTTAAGAGTAAAAGTTGAGAATACTAACCCATTCACAGGCCTCATTTGCCTCCCTTAAGCTCTTCATCCCTCCATCTTTGTTATTTTGGTTATTCTGCCCACATAAGACCCTCTCAGCATCGTCTTCTCTTCTAATGCTGCCATCAGCAGTGCCAGATACCTGCCCCAAAGTACTGTCTCCTTTGCAATGTACCCCAAAATACACAACTACACTATGTAAGTGTAGCAGGTGGAGCACTGCTATTCTTTCTCCTATGTCTCTAAAATAACTTAATATTTGTCACTGAGATTTTTTCCATAGACTTCATTAACCCATTTCTTCACTTCTATTGGGAAAGGGGATGTTTCAAAATTAACAAAATTACACATTAGGTTGTCTTGCTCTTGAAAACCTTGTCAAAAAACTGAGGTTATATTTAATGAGCCCTGTAAACTACATTGATGTGTTTCAGGAAATGAAATACCATCCTTATTTTCATAACTTTAATTAAAATAAAACTATATATAGTGTATCATGATGCTTATCTTCTGACTCTACCAGATGAAAGTGACAAAGCAGATTACCAGAACAACCCTTCAGTGCCACCTCAAGTTTTTTTGGCTCCTCCATCCATCCACCCTTTCCTTTCAAAGAATTTTGTCCTTTGCATAATTAGTCCACATTCTTCCAATATAGAAATTATTTACTTAAGATTTAAACTATGTCTAAAAACATTCTGTTTGAAACTTAGGCTTTTCAACAAGGCAGTACTATCATTGGAAACCAGGAGTTGTCCTTTCTTCCCACTGGCAACTGGGAGGAACAATTGTCCAGGAGTTTGTGCAGAAAGAATCCTGATTGTTTTGCAGCTAGAAGAAAACAGAAAAGTGTGATTTGGGCAATGTTTACCCCCATCTGAACCAGGAAAATGTATTTTCCCTGTTCTCCCCCAACTGAAGGGCAAAACTGAGCCTCATGCTTTCATTCTACCTTTACTGAACATCTGCGTACCAGAAACTGCTGGGCAGAGTCTGCATGGGAAGGAAGATGTGTGCACATATAAACAAGGTTTAAAATAAGAAGGATTACTCTAAGAGCAAATGCAGAAGGCTATTGGAGCCTGAGTGAGAGAGCTGTTCACACTGCCCATGAACCTTCTGGAAAGGTTTCTTGCAAGAAGTCTACATGACACTTTCCCGTTGACAGAAAGGTAGGAAGACATGACAGCAATAAAAAAAATTTTTTAAAGTATGTGAAAGGTATGGAGGAATAAATATCCTGGAGTATTCAGTGAAGAGGAAGAAGTTTGATACAGCTGGAAGCTTGAAAACATGGGGAGGAAGAAGCAAATAAGATGCTTTAAAGACATCTACAGGTAAAGCCATTTATTTGTTCAAGCAACAAATACTTATTGAGCACATCCTAGAGCCAGGCACATGATAGAGATCTAGCAGTGAACAAGCAGACTTCACTCTGGCCCTCAGGGGAACCTGAAGTCTAGTGCGCGAATCAGGCTTTGAAGGAACCACTGACCAGAGAGCTGAATTGTGAACAGCATTGCCATGCCCTGTTACTTTAAGGTATCATAGTACAGGAAAAGTCAAACCTCAAATTTTCCAAACCAAAAAAGTTGGCACAACCCAGCTTGGCAAATTTTTACTGTGTTATGTCTTCTCATGTGTAGAATTTTTTTGCCATTTGACAATAGCAACATCAAAAACAGTAAAATACCAAAAATCCATGTAATAAGAATTGCTTGTCACCTAAATGGAGAAAGATGCAAAAGTTTATTGCATGGCTTCAAAAGAAATATCGTCACCATCATCATCATCTCCAACATCACCATCATCACTGTTATCATCATCATCATCATCATCATCATCATCATCATCATCAAGAATCCTGGTTAGTACTAGTATTTTCAGTGTGAACCTTGTTTCAGGTGCTCCGCTGAGAGTTTTGTTTTTCCTCTCATTAATCCTCAAGAGAAATGTTTTAGTAGTTGCAGTATTCCTCTCTCTGTTACAGAAGAAGAAACTGAGAATCAGAGATGAAAGAAAAATACCCATATTTTTGGAGATTACTAGACACTGACTCTGAGTGAATGTCAATTCCTGGGGAACAAGAACACCACTGTGGTCCACCAGTCAAGTGACAAGTTAGAAAGATAAGTTTTGAGATCTGTGAACCCATCCTGTGGTTGGTACCTCCTTCCTAAGCTAGATAAGATGTGGTTGGAAATTGAGCCATAGCATGAGGAAGGCCAAGTGGAAATCTTTGGGACTGTATTCCCATACCATTATCTTCACACAAAATAGTAAACCAAAAGCAATACCACACATCACAGGTGGAATCATGGAGTTAAGATTCACCACCGAAGACCTGAAAAGATTCAGGACAATTCATTCACATCCCAAGCCTACTGAACTCAACCATTTAGTGTATGTAAAAGTAAAGTGGGTCTTGCAAAATGTTGGATTTTCAAAAACTTTGTTAGATTGTGATATTAAAGACTCTGCTGTTCCTAAAGTAATCTCATTATTGAAACAAATCAACAGATCCTGGTACCCAGTACTGATAGTTCACTTATCAGTCTGATGAACTTCTTTTATGTCCCACTAACCAAAATTCACTACAAATAATTTGCCTTCACCTGGAAAAAGTACACAGCATCCTCTTATCTGACTCTGTCACAATTGATTCCACAGAGACATTAACCATCTCGCATTGATTAAGGCAGAAGTTGATAACAGGTACCCTAGATTTCTTGGTGAGACACAGGAACACCAGGATAGGAGATAAAAATTCAAAGACTTGGCCCTACATCAGAAGTTCAGCAGTTCCAGTTGTCTGGAACATACTAGGAAATCCTCTTCAAAGTGCAAGTAATATACTACATCATAAACCACTACAACTGAGAAAGTGACTTCTTTGAACTTTGGAGGTAATATATACTACATTCGCTGGTGTTGCTTCCATCCATTTATCAAAAAAACAAAGGGGAACCACACTTTAGGGAGGCCCAGGACTAGAGAAGGCTTTCCAGAGGGCCCTGGTAACTGCAAACATTCAGACCTTGAGATGCAGAAGATCCAGTTGTGTTCAAAGCATCTGTGGCAGGGTCGGATACTGTACCGACCCAAATTAAGACAATAATAATCCAAACTCATAAGACTCTGAAGCAAAGTTATGTTCCCAACAATATAATTATTCCCCTTCTGAGAAACAGACCTTGGGTTACTGCTGGATCCTGGTAGACTGAATCCTTGACTATGGGACAATGAGTAACCATGTGTCCTTAGCTGACCATCAGAACTGGGTGTTATCTGAGTCACCAAGCCATGAAGTTGGATGTACCCAGCACTCAAGCATGTCAAGTTCAAGTCCCATGGGGAGTTCTTTATGGAAAGTTGCTTTAAAAATTAAAAAAATGGAGCCTGATTTATGGACTGTCTTACATGATAATACTGGTAACAGTCATGAGTAGACTTTAAACACATCACATCAGCACTCCCTGAAAGTCAATGGAAAAAAGAAACCCCCCTTTTTCAGCAGAACCTCAAGTGGTGCATCTGGTTGGTTTGTTTCTGTCTTATTTTGTCTTGTTTTTTCCTTTGTCTAAAAAGAGAAGCAGAGGTACAGATCTGCACTAATCACAGGACATAGGTAATGGTTTAGCTGTATGGCAAAAAGTTCAGAAAAACCAGAAGCAAAGGATTAGTAACAAGATGGTTTGGAGGACAGGTATATGAATGAATATGCTAGAATGGTCTCAAGGTGGGATGTGAATGCTCACCAAAAGGTCTCTTTGTGGAATAAGTTCTCAACAATCAGAGGAACAAGACAGGATTCTCTGGACATCTGTCAGCCTCATTCTCCAATTACCCAAATGCTTTCTTAATGGACTCATGAATTAAGTATCTAGGGTAGCAAAAATGGGTGCCATCATGGATTTCTGGTCTAGCTGGTAAGTCTCATAAGTCAAAGTGCAGCCAGCCACCAGGTAGCAGATTAGTTATAACTGAACCCCTTTCCAAGTGGCAGGTGCCTCGGTGGCCTCTCTGGCATGGAAACATCTGGAAATGAAGGTTTTCTTTGCTTCTCACCTTCCTTCTACCAACTACTCCCAGGAATTATTGAAGGCAATATTGACATAGTATCCAATTCATCGCTTCTGACTAAGGAACTGATTTTATAGCAAAGAAAGTGAGAAGATAGGATGGCACTCAAAGGATTCACCAAGTTTACCATGTCTTATATTCCCAGAAGCAGCTGGCCTTAAAGAACACCAGAATAGCCCACCGAAGCCTGGGTTGTGGCATCAACTGAGAAACAATGACCTTGTTTGTATACAGTTGCAGTACATGCTCTGAACCAGCAACCAACACGCAGTGCTTTGTCTTTCTTGCTGGGAAATGTCAGTCCAGCATGCAAGGGAAGGGAGTAAGGCTCACGTTTTTCACTTTTCCACTTAATAATGCACCTTCAACAGGATAGGGAATATAGTCAAGGACCTATAATAGTGTCGCATGGTGACAGATGGTAGCAACACTTGTGGTGAGCATGGCATGACACATAGAGTTGTTGTCAGATGTACACCTGGGACAGATGTAACATCCTAGGTCAACTATACTCAAATTAAAAACAAAACAAAACAAAATCACACCCTCATAATTATCTGTTTCCTGGGCCTGCATCTATGGGCTGCCTCTCCACAACTCCAAGGACACCTGTTGACCATTGTCGGTTAACATGATGAGACATCCTTTCGACAGCATAGATGTTAGCGAAGGCAGTTAGGACTTATGTCCAGCAGCCTCCTAATTCAGCAACTTCCCACCACAGCATGGGCTGCTTTCTTAATCACGGCACAGGTAACAAGATTCCAAGGCTTAGTTGTCTCCCTATAGGCTCAATCTAGGAATGGATCCTCCAGGCCTCCAATGATTCTAAGCACCAAATAACTGGTAATAAATTCCTTTTTGTTTAAACTAGCTAGGTAGGTTTTGGTTGTTTGGTCAGAAACTGGTCAAGCAGTAGAAGTGCATTTTGGTAACATGTCAAGTACCCCTTGAATATCTGTGCTCTGCGTCACAGAACTCTCTCCTAAGGGAATGATCTGAAGAAAATAAATGGACAAGAGAGCAAAAATATCTTTTCCAACTGGGAAATGTTGACATTAACCCCAATCTCTAATAAATTATATGATTGATAAATGAACATGAGCAATCTACATAATCAAAATCATCCCAGAATTTGGAAATAATGGTTTATTCCAAGAACCTATTATTTTCTCTACTAAGGAACCCAATGTAGAACTTGCACTGACATTTTTTTACTGCCTTTATAAAAATCTATAGGTAGCTAACTGTTAAGGCATGTGTGATCTTTGATAAAATATTCTTTTATCTTTTCAAATTAAAGTTGTATAGAAGTTTCAATATCTTGCCTTAAATTGGTGAACTATTCTTTCTAGGATTCAAGTATTGTGGTATTTTAAAAAATAGATCCAATTTTGATACTTAGACTTCAGGTCAAAATGGACTAAAAGCCCCACTACCATAATCCATGGATTTACTTACATACTGTTTGACTAGCAGTGCAAATATGAATGAATACAGTAGTCTCATCTATAAGAACCAAATACTTTAATTATATTAAGTATACAGTTACTGTATATACAGTATATACAATTAGCAAAGATGTATACTATTTTAATTAATACCTTGAATATATTCAGTGGATTGAATGTGACTTCATAACTGTACTATGATTGTATTAAAATATTTCTGGAATAAAAAAAAATCATCCCAGAAATTTCAGGATGATAGTCTACCTTTCAATAGAGAAGAAAAATCTCCTAGAATTTAGAGTGAATATATGTGTCTCAAAGAAAACACAATCCCAGGATACATGTAGCTTAGTATTCAACTTCCCATAGATGCTTATTGGTTTGTTTGTTTGTTTGTTTGTTTATGTAGTTGGGGAAAAGGGGAAGGAATAAGGAATAGTAGAAAAGACTCTAAAGTGCTTTGTATATTTTGGTAGATTTCCCATTAAGGAGTAATATATGCATTTTTTATCATTTAAATGATCAGAATAAAGTCCTAGTGCACATTTTGGTCATCATTTACCTCATAGCTGTTTATTGAATGCTAAGAAGACCAAGATGAAAAAGACACAAGCCTGCCCTTCAGAAGTTTCGAATGAGTAGGAGGGACTGGACTTGATGATTAATTTCAAAAGTTGGTCCTTGTTACACTGGTGCTCCCTCTTGACTGTCACCCTTTCTTGCTCCTTCCACACATCATGAGGGAGCAGCTAGTGACATCAGAAGTTGGTCACAGTTCAACTCTAATGTATGACAAGTGTCTTCGATCACTTCCTTCTGCTATTTTAGGCAGGTTGTCACATAAGAACTTTAAAATATTTTCCAGATCTTTATTCTTTCTTTTTAGAATTATGGATTTTATTTCTAACACACTAGCTGCCACCTTATCTAACGTCAAACGCTGGCTTCCTTGGCACAGAGCAAATGCTGGTGCAGTCGGCAGCACATCATTGCCAGGTTGTCGTGCCTTGGCCTGAGTAAGTTCCCTTCAAGTGATTGACACCTCCCCTGTTGTATTCCATGGCACACATTCTCGACTTCCTGCCATGCCTGGAGCTGAGCCAAGAGACGCTGAAATCCGCGGATGTGTTTGATGGATAGAGGACCACTATAAATAAGCCTTCCTTTGCCCGATTGCCATGTTCAGGTATTAAAAACTTCCTGAGCCTGATGTCTCTAGTCATTGCTTCACAAATTTTTATGAGATGGAGAAAAGAGCAATGTCATCGACTGTGCTTTTGGGTTTTTAAAAATCAACACTCAACTGCTGGGATGTATCAGGAAATTCACTAGTGCAACTCTCCACATACTGCCCATAGGAATTTGGGTGCTGCGTGAAATAAAAGTATTTCCTTTACAGTCAGAGCTCCCTTTTTAAAAACCAACCAGTATTTATTTTTCACATAGCCTAAGTCCTACCACATCCAAGACAAGATCCTGATACTCAAAAGCACTCTAGCAGCATGGAGAGGAGGAAGAGATAAATTCAAACAGTGTATATAATCATTACATTCTAGGCTAGCAGAGCTTAAGGTAGGCATGAACAAAGATAGAGATGAAGAGATAGGGAAAGAGATTGAGAAATCAATAGAGATTGGAGGGAAGGGAAAGATAGATAAGATGGAGATGGGCAAAGAGAAGATGAAAGATGTCCCAGGTAGAAGGGGGCAGCAACCCTAAGAGGAGCCCACGCTGAGAGCGAACGACTTTGAAAAGTTTCTTCAAACCATTTGTCATCCGCATGCATTATACAAAAACCAGCCAGGGTGCTGTAATGATGCCTGTCCTTGGGTTCTATCTTACATTTATCCAAATTAATCCTCTGTATGACCCTAGCAAGTTAGCATGATTAAGAGACGAAGACACTGAAGCTCAGAGATCATAAGCAGGTTGGACAAGGTCAATAACCAAAAAGGCTACCATTATAACCAAAATCCAGATTGGTCTGGTTCCAAATCCTGTGCTCTTTCCCCCTCTCCCTACTGCCTCACCAACAGCAGCCTAACTTCCCATGCCATAAAATCCACATGCAGGAGGAATCCCTTTCAGCTGAGAGGTGAAATCAGATCCATCCTAATTCCTAGAATGGCCCAGTTCTGCCCACATGGTGGAACCCTGCTCACCATCCAGGTTGTCTGAAGGCAAAACTTGTAGGCAGCACATGTGCGGATGAGGGAGCTGATTGGTTTCTAGGCCTGTTCCCTGAGGGCACGCTGGAGAAGTTGGGGTCACAATAGCCCTACACCAGCCTTCAGAGACACCTCCTTTCTGCCCTGGAAGAATCACTCTTACCGGATTTCCCCAGGGCCCTTAAGGAAGGAAAGAAACTCATTAATTATCATCACTATGGTGAATACTGTTATAGCAGGTGCTGGACCCTCGGCCACCACTCTGAAAACTAATGGTGTCTGCTTAGAAATTCTGCAAATCCAGGGGAGCCTTGTCTCTCACCACACAGACATCAGGAGGGAAAATATTATTGCACAGAAGAGATAATGGCATATTCAGTCATTCCATCGAAAGTGAGCTCAAGTCCCTGCCAAAAAAAAAAAAAAATCTGCAAAAGGAGAAGACTAAGATAAATTGATGAGTTTTTTGCTTTTAGCTAGCATGGCTATATGACTTGTCCAAACATGGACGTTTCTAACAGTGAAGAGGAGTGTCATTAATAAATATACTGCAATTACAGGTGGAAAATCATCTTCCTTCTACTTCTCAGATGCCCTGTGAAAACTAGATTTTAAAAAAAAACTGTATTACTTTTTCCTCTAATAACTGCTATTAAATGCATTATTTGTGACCTTGAAAAGAGGTAGGGTTTGGCTAAAGAAAAGCAGAGAGGATGATATATCAGCCAGATACACAATCAAGCTGAAGTAATAGTTGATGTATAATTACGTATGACATGTTGAAACAGTAGTAACCCTAACAAGTGCTAAGGATATTTGTACACACAAAATGATCAATAGTATCATACAAAGGAGTATAATTTTGCCCATAGTGCTTTACAAAAAAAAAACCTGTTTTCTTAGAGAATAGTAATGGCTATACTTCTGAGTTGTCATTATTTGAAAACAATTCAGCAAGGGGTTTTAATTCTATCAGTTAGCTATTGCTCCATAACAAACTTCCCCAAAACACAAACATCATCTCACAGTTTCTAAGTGTCAGAAAGCCAGGGTTGATTTAGTGTGTGGTGTGGGGAGGGGGAAGGGGCAGGTTCTGGTCCAGGCGGTCCCATGAAGTGCAGTTGCTCCATCAGCTGGGGCTACAGTCATCTGAAGGCTTGACTGGGGATGAAGGACCTTCTTCCATGCCCACATGTGGCTGTTGGTGGTAGACTGTATTTCTTTCTTGTCTGTTCTTAACACCCAGCCTTCTTTATCGGACTGTTCGCAATACGGCAGCTGATTTCCCCCAGATCCACAATCCAAGAAAAATAAACAACCAAAATTGAAAGCACAGTGTCGTTTAGAAACTAATTTCAGAACTGACTGATGTCACTTCTGCTGTATTCTGTTGTTCACATAGAACAACCTTGACACCAGTCTTCTGCAAGTGTGTGAGTATGGCTACATAGGGATCGTGGGAGGCAATCTTAGGAGCCTGACTAGCACACCAACTTTTCACTTCACTATTTTTTAATTACTATCTGATGTCACAATTATTTCATAAATATAAGTGAAATTTTAATTCTAAAATTCTAAGGATACATAATATTGGTACATAGGCAATATTTTAACTTAAATTCATATGACCGTATGACAAACATACTACATTCTCCTTATATTTTTTTAAAGATTTATTTCTTTATTTATGATAGACACACACAGAGAGAGAGAGAGAGAGAGAGAGGCAGGCAGAGACACAGGCAGAGGGAGAAGCAGGCTCCATGACAGGACCCCGACATGGGACTCGATCCTGGGACCCCAGGATCACACCCTGGGCCAAAGGCAGGTGCCAAACCACCGAGCCACCCAAAGATTCCCTCTCCTTATATTTTTTAAGATTTTTTTTTTCATGAGAGACACACAGAGAGGCAGAGACATATAGGCAGAGGGAGAATCAGGCTTCCTGCAGGGATCCCATTGCAGGACTCAATATCACGACCCCAGGATCATGACTGAGCCAAAGGCAGATGCTTGATCACTAAGCCACCCAGGCATCCCCTACATTCTCCCTATTTTTTCTTATTCTGCCAACAAGAATTCTATTTTTGTTTGCTTTATGCACTATGGCCTATGCACTATGGCCCCAATGAGGACAGGTATTTCGTGTCTCATTTGACTGCTGTATAACCAGTGTTGACAACAGTGGGTAACATCAAGTAGGAGAGAGAAACTTTCCTTGAATAAATGAATGACAGACACTTTACCTTGGATTGGTGATTGGCAGCAGACCAAAGCTTGGGAACAACGACCTTGGGCCTCAATTCTAAAATTATTCTTTCTGCCCAAAAGGACAGAATGGGCCCAGTCCAATGCACACACTCTGCACCAAATCATGGAATCATAGGGCCCCTAGTTGGAGACAAGTGGCACAGGCAGAAAAACAAGACCTTGTAGATACAAGGTCTCAAGAGGCAGAAATTTGTCTATGACTTCAAAAGATCAACCTCCTGAGGAATAATATTCGGTCTTTAAATGGAACTTAGATCTATTATAGGTATAGACACTAAGAATAGCAGTCTTAAAGGGAAGAGTTTCCCATCATTAGCTGAATCCCCATGTCCTTTTAAGGGGTGGTGCCACTATGGCTAAGAGGTGGCTAAACCTTTACTCAGGGTCACAGAACCAGGTTCCAATCAAGGGCAATAGTTTCTCCTCCTGTTCTTCACTACTCTTCACTTTCTGGGATCACCTCTACCCATTCCCACCACCTCCAAGAAAGGAAGGCTCAGCCCAGGACATCTCTGGAGCTCCACAAAATATCTACCTTTCCCTCAGAGCGAAGCCTGAATTGAATGCCATGGAACTTTCTACCACCAGGACGAACCTGGAAGCCCCAGACCACCCAATTCCCAGAGGCTTGAACGTCTGAGTTCAGTAGTGACTTGGAGGTTTGTTTCTGAAAGATCCCTCCTCCCAAACGGAGGCAACCTGGTACATATGAGTTATAATGCAATCTTAAAAATGAGCTTAACATGGAGAAAAACCATTCAGCTCTTCTTAATTTGGACACAGCTTGGTTATGCAACAGGTGTGTTTCTTTAAATTAAAAAAAAAAGGAATCAATTTTAAGACATACACACACCAGCAATTTAAATTCACTAGAGAGTTAGCTATTTAGAGGAACCCTGTTGTAAATCCTTTCACAAACTGAAGAACATTTAAGTAATTACCCTCTAATTTATGTGCTCTGTAAGGTCAACTATTTAAATGTCTGACTTTCTTAATTCGAGGCACACCCGCGTTTATAGAACCTCTTTAAAACTCATTATGGCTGACAAACGTATTTTTCTTTCCGTTAGCAATAACAACAAAAAAACAATATTTTGGTGAAATAGGTAGAAGATATTTATTATCCTGGCAACTCTTATAACATTCACTTATTGCAAAAGGATTTCTGTTGAATTGATCTAGGCTTAATGTGATCTAGAATCAAACTGTCTTGTATTTAAGACCATTTTGTGAGCACATACATCTTAAATCCCTGTCATTTATCTTTAAGCTTTAAATTCCTGTAATTTGTTTTCCACCTAGTCATAATGTATTTGGTGTTTAACCATGATGTCTTTTCATTTCTCTGGAAACTTAACCAAAAAAAAAAAAAAAAGCTATATCAACTGGTATAAGTTCATAATAGGGATATGAGAAAGTATTTGAAATACTTGAAAAGGCTTGGAGTATTTGTAAACATCCTTAAAAACATTTCTTTAACCAATGAACTGCCTTTTATATGTCATGAAACCAAGATAAAAAGGCTCAATGAGAGTTGTGCTCCTTATTTGTGACAATGTAGACTTCTAAACCTGGTCTTCAGCTGGTGGAAGCGAGCCCCCACCGGGGAGGCCAGAACTTACACACCCCAAGGGAACAAAATCCTGGGTATCCCTGGGGGTCTGGGGAGCCCCTCACCCTTCAAAGTGAGCAGCTTGAAAACACAAAAGCAGGTAACGGAGGCAGACTGCTGAGGCCTGTGGGCAAGACCAGACGTACCCAGGAAATTTCAAATCTCCCTTGTGCCCTGGCCCAGGAGGAGCAGAGCCACCGGCCACCCCAGCAGGCAGGTCTTCACCTTCCAGGGCCCCGGGTCCCATGGAGTGTGGTGTGAATGGCTCCCCCTGGAGCAAAGTTTAGGAACAGCTTGTCCCTTAGGGGACCCGTGCCACCCCTCTGCCTCGCAGCTATCCATGCCCCCACCCACGTGTCCTGCACCCCCCCTTCGGATTCAGTGCCACGAGGAAGATTGTCCCCACCCGCGGTGCCCCTGGCCATACTCAGAATACAACGGTGGCAAACCCGGACAATGGAAGCTCTTAATGTCTACACTACCAGCAACGACTCGGAGCACACCAACGTCAGGACTGACTAGAGGATGTCGCCTTCCAGGGTGACCCCGGGGAGAGCAGAGGGACTGGAGCACGGGGCACCGTGGCTGGGTAACACGGGGCGACTCCTCCCTGGCGCCGTTCAAAGGCATGTACTTTAAACATCTGAATCGTGCAGGAAACTGGATTCAGACTGCCCAGAACTGTTGACGTCCGGGAACATCAGGGACCCTTCTAGGGTATATGGCAGCTTCCCGGGAGAGAGAGGAGCACGCTCGGGGCGTACACTGGTTCTTTTTTTCTCCATGTGATCATGATGTTGATGTTGATGATGGTACCGTCACCACCATCACCAGGCCATCATCGTCATCGTCATTGTCGTCACCTCCAGAGCCAACTTTTCTTTAGAGCTCGCCATACACCAGCAACATTCTGGGTACTTGACATAACTTCGTGGTGCCTTCACACCACCCTGTGAGCGCTACAACCTCAGATGCTCCCACCCCCACCCACTCCCAACCCAGCACAGCCGCAGGATCGCTCCCATGGGGGCTCCAAGTTCAGGTGCCACAGGGCATGGCTTCTGCTCCCTGCACCCCATAACCCCGGGTCCCGGGCTCCTCTGATGCCGCAGGTGGGCCCACAGAACCAGGCTCAGCACTCCCACACACGCACCCAGAAGTGCAAGGCTGCTGGCTCATCTGGCCCCAAAGGTGCGTGGATCTGAGGTGCATCTTCCAAGCCCCCAGGACCGAGCAGTCAGCCACCACCACGGCCTCCTCAGGGACCCGTCAGTACAGGCTCTCCCTGCCTCCAGACCTCTCTCCCCCAGCTCCCTATTTCTGTTCCCATAAACTGCTCACACCTGGGCCTTGTCTTTGGCCTCCACTTTAAGGCCATTGAGCTGGGATGCTTGGTACCAGGATGGTTCTAGTAAGCAGTTGCTCCAAATAAGGTATGGGAACAGGACCACTGGCCATCAGATGGCAAGAAGGATGCCATCGCTGGGGGGTGACTGAGGTGAGCTGATGACAGTCCCAGGGACCATTGCCTGAGACTGACTGGGAGGAGGGACGCAGGAGGTGGTGAAGCAGAGGTTAGCAGTAGTGTGGCACTTCAATGGGGCAGACCAATGGTGGCTGTAATTATTGCAGAGGGAGTTTTTTTCATTGCTTTGGAAATCTTAAAAAAAGAAAACATATGTCATTGTGCATTTGGCAAAACCGATAGAATGTACAACACAAAGAGTGAAGCCTGATGTAAACCATGGACTGTAATTATATAATTTTATTGGTATTGTTGAGAGTATGCATGTTGTGAGCCAATCAACACCGGCCCATCTCGTGGGAACGATGTGCCACACTAATGAAAATGTTGCTGACAGAGGGGGCAGATGTTGCTGTGGATAGAGGGGGTACAGGGGAACTCTCTATAGTCCCCGTTCCATTTATCCATAAACCTAAAATGGCCCTAAAAAAATGAAGTGTTAATTTTTTTAAAAAATGGGTATGAGAAAGTCCCAAATCAAATAATAAAACAACAGATTCTGAAGGTCAGCTCTTACCTCAAGATGGGCCTAAAAGCAAGTGACTTTTTATGGCAGCAGATTAGGAGGAAAAGCTGCAAGCAGACCTCTGAGAATCAGACTCACAGTCAAATTAAGGGTTGTGGGAACCCAGAGGAGATGCGAGTGCACAGCCAGGGCAGGTCTCCTGCGTCCAAGTCCGGGAAGGGGGCTCGGGGTTTGGCCTCTGGGCCTGAGAAACTTCTACACTGCCAGGAGCAATGTCCTTCTCCTTGCCAGAGGACGGCAGCCTTCGTCTTCCCCGTAGATCTGCAAAGATCTCATCCAAGGTGTCTTCCTCATACCACCACCATCTGGCTCAAACCCATCCCACACCAGGAGCGCACAGCACAGGCCCTGTGGTCACTTGTGCATGCTGCAAAGATATCATGAGGATATAAAGTCTTTACAACAGACAGACCTTAGTTATTTCCTGTGGAATAAAGGCCACTGTGGTAAGAAGAGCAGAGGACACCTCTGACACTACCCCCCCAACACACACACTCACGATCTAGGAGAACCAGAAACAATCCTGCTTCCAGAAGGAAGTGCAAAATCAGCACCACTGTCCAAGATGAAAGACGGCCAGGTGGTGGTTCCCACCATCTCCTCACTCAATCCACATTTCTGGGTCCTGCAAAAACCAGTTGGACTTGGCCTGTGCCCAGGGACTGCTGCAAATTCACCAACAACAGTTGCCATGCCACTGGTGGTGTCTTTCCTAGACAGATGGAGTCCCCAACATTGGAGCAACCTGCCACCCACGGTGGTGGCTGTCCCAACAAGTACATCCTCCGATTGGTCCTCCTCTGTCCCCGTAGATCACTCCCCCTGTCCTCCTTGCTATCCGGGATCCCATTCTCATATAAACACCTCAGACAGATCCTCTCGTTCACACTCGGCCTCTAAGAACATCCAGGCTAGGACCGTCTATCATTATTCCCATTTTGCAGGTGAAGGAACATTTGCAGCTTGACCAAGATCGCACAGTGAGTGAGCAGAGCTGAGCAGGGATGTGAGCCCAAGCAAGCGGACTCCAAAGCTATCCCCCTTCACTGCTACGATTAGTTAATCACAGGAGACAGGACAATTTGGAGGAACTGACTTAATTTCTGGAAACCCTTATTTCTGGAAACCCTTACCCATAGACCCGGAAATCCCGAATCAATTTTCTGAATAATCCGAGTCTAAAGTTGTCCATTCATCTAAAAATGTTCAGGTAATTAAGAAAAATTACTTCTTTTTGGCTTGAAGTATTCAAGCCATTGCCTCAATGCTCCTCTTTTCTCTGACTCTCAAGAAGCTGCCTTTTTCATCCCTGATCCTTTATCACCTTCTGTTTGACAATGATAAAGCTGTTAGAATGATGATAGAAGGCTAGGGTTTGCACCTAGCCTGGACAAAGCACCATTTGAAGAGGAGGAGAAAGTATTTGGAGCAAGTGGGCCTTCATGGAGAGCGCTAGGCTCCTGCTATGGCTATTGGTTGGTCTAAACCAAGTTTTGGGATCCAAGAATAAACTAGCTATTTTTTTCTTCATTGAATTCCTTTTGAAAGTTTCTTATAAGGAAAATTCTTACAGAACAAAAAGAAAAAAAGCAAAGCATCATTCTCATCTCAGAGAATAAAGAAATACAGTGGCAAATGTGTATGCTGATTGGCAACTTCCTCCTTGGTTCTATGAAACCAGCGTGTCCTCCTCCTTATATTCCTGGTTTCTTTTGCTCCCTACACTTTCTCTGGCCATCCCCCAAGTGTTAGTCTGCCCTGAGAATCTAGCCAAGGTACCATTCTCTCTTGCTCAATATGAGGTCTCTAGTCATCCATGACTCCCAGACCTGGTCCCCACTCCCTTTCACACACACACACACACACACACACACACACATTAATTTCCACCAAACCCAACTGCTTGCCATCCTCCAGAAACACCAAGCAGCTCATGTCTCCATGACTTTGTACCTGCAGTCCTCTATCAACTTATACTTCAAGGTCAAGTTTCTATATGACCCACAATTCAAAGTTTTTGCTTCCAGTGTTTTCTCCATAGCAATGCTTGGCAGGGCTTATCTTACATTGCTCATCATCTTGTGCTTTAGTTTGTGTGGTTTGGGCATGGTCTGTAGGACCATATGAGCTGCCTCCACTATTTAGCAAAAGGCGAAGGCATGACTATGTACATGTAAATAGGCATATGATAGTTTAGTGACTTACACGTGGCAATAGACTAAATAATGGCACCGAAGATGTGCACATCTTAATCCCTGGAACCTATGGATATATTCCCTCACAGGGAAAAGGAAACATTGCAGATGTGTCTAAGTTAAGGATCTTGAGATAGGGAGATTATCCTTGCTAATCCAGGTGGGTTCAATGTAACCACAAAAAGAGTCCTTCCAGGAGGATGGCAGGGTCAGAGTCAAAAGGGAGGTGAAAGGACAAAAGGGGAGATCACAGTGATGAAGCCATGAAGCAAGAATGCGAGAGCCTCTAGAAGCTGGAGAAGACAATGAGTGGATTCTTCCCCTAGAAACTTCAGAAGAAACACGGCTTTCTGGCTCCTTGCTTTTAGCCCTATGAGACCCATTTCAGACCCCCTTCTGTCCAAACTGTTAGAGAACAAATGTGTGTTGTTTTCAGTAAACCACCAAGTTTGTGGTCATTTGTTACAGCAGCCATAGAAAACATAGAAAACCCATGTCTCTCACACAGGAGGCTGCTTTCTCAAAAGCAAAGATAAGCTATGGCCATTTTTTTAATCCCTGCTACTCTCTCAGTATCTGGCAAAGACTGAGAACTTCAGAAAGGTTTACTGGAAACCACAACAAGTCATCACCTCATGCCTGTTAGGATGGCTATTATCAAAGAAATAAAAGTTACAAGCTGTTGAGGTTGTCAAGAAAAGGGAACCCTGGTGCATTGTTGGCAGGAACGTAAACTGGTACAGCCGTTATGGAAAACAGTATGGAGGTTCCTCAAAAAATTAAAAATAGAACTGTTATATACTCTGGCAATCCCTCTTTGGGGTACATACCCAAGGTAAATGAAATAAGTACCTCAAAGAGATATCTGCACCCCCATGTCTATTGTACGATTATTCACAATAGCCAAGATATGGAAATTACCTAAGTCTATGTATGTTGACATTGACAGATGAATGAATAAATTGTGATATATATATATATATACCTATCACAATTATATTATCATATATATTATGATATATATATACACACACACATATATATATATATATATATATATATATATATATAACATGTATATATGATTCCATTAGGAGATCTTGCCATTTACAAAAACATTGATGAACCTGGAAGCCATAACACTAATTAAAATAAGGCAGACACAGAAAGAAAAAAAGTGCACAATCTCATTTATAGATGGAACCTAAAACAGTCAAATATATGGAGGCAGAGACTAGAACAATGGTTACCAGGGGCAGGGAGGTGGGGGAAATGGGGAGATGTTGTCCAAAAAGTGCAAAGTCGCAGTTATGTAGGATGCACAAGTCCAGAGATCTAATAGAGAGGGTGATGACTAATACCTTATTGAATACTGAAAATTTGCTAAGGGAGTGGATTTCAGGTGGTCTCATCACACGCAAACACGCAAAATGATCACCATGTAAGAAGATAATATGTTAGAGGTGATGGGTGGCCAGTTGGTTAGGACTCCAACTCTTGGTTTCAGCTCAGGTCATGATCTCAGATAGGTGAGACTGAGTTCCCATTAGGGCTCTGCACTTAGTGGGGAGTCTACTTGAGATTCTCTCTCTACCTCTGCGCCTCCCATTCACACACTTTCTCTCTCTCTCTCAATAAATAAATCTTTGGGGAAAAAAGGTTTATCCATATGAAAAAAATATGTTAATTAGCTTGACTCTGGTAATCTTTACACTATATTATGTATATCAGATCATCACATCATACATCTTAAATATACACAATCTTTAAGAAATATAAACATATATTTAAAAAGAAATGTCTGCTGAATTGAACTCAAGTGAACATAATGGTACAAATTATTTTTATTGCTTTCACTGCATACCTCACTTTAAATACAGACATAGCCTTAACTGGGGGTAAAGATAGGTATCCATGGGATGCCTGGGTGGCTCAGTGGTTGAGCATCTGCCTTCAGCTCAAGGCATGATCCTGGAGTCCTGGAATCGAGTCCCACGTCAGGCTTCCTGCATGGAGCCTGCTTCTCCCTCTGCCTATGTCTCTGCCTCTCTCTCTGTGTGTGTCTCTTGTGAATAAATAAATAAAATCTTGAAAAAAAAAAAAAAAGAAGAAGATAGGTCTCCAGTAAACAGAAAATCAGCAATGACCAAGTGGTAGGTTAACAATACTTGCTTTTTAAAAAAAGATTTATTTATTTATTTATTTATTTATTTATTTATTTATTTATGAGAGAGAACACATGTACAATCTGGGGGAGGAGCAGAGGGAGAGGGACAAGCAGACTCCAGGCTAAGCATAGAGCTTGACACCCAGCTCTATCCCACAATCCTTAGATCATGACCTGAGCAGAAATCAAGAGTCCAATGCTCAACTAACTGAGCCACCCAGGTGCCCAGCTTCTTTTTAAATTAAGTGTTTTTAAATTCTCTGACCTTTGGGTTTATATATCTCTGGACTTTTAGATTTAGGTATTTTGATTCATTAATAACTAGAAAAATTCTGATATGTTACTCACAAAGCACAAATACTATCTATCTTCAACTTACCTGAAAAGTACCTGAAATGTGTTAGCTGTTGATTTCCTAAAAAAACTGTTTTAGTTTGGGTTGTGACTAAGCATGGAAATTTTAATTAAGTGGCACAATTTTTTGAAAGCTACCAATAAATGAAAATAAGAGTTCTGCTGCATATTACTTTAAATTTAAATATTAACCCGGCTCAAGCTGCTCTAAAAATTACCCTGGGTACCAAAAAGAGAAAATTATCACTGAAAATCCAATTCTAATTAACTAGTATGAAATTTTTTTAAAAGGGGGGGAGGGGGACCAAGACAACAGGCAGTTCTGTGGTTGGCCAGAATTAGAAGTTAAGAATTAGAATGATCATCAAAATTAAGATTTATATTCACCCAAAGTGCCAAAGAACTTTACCATTTCCATAGAGCAACAAAGTAAACATCCCAGTAAAACAAAGTCAGGGAACTCCATCACACAGTAATGTTGTCACTACAGAACAATTTAGATCACAAATCACTCAGACTGTAACGAGCGATAACATCGCTAAGCTCTTCATCACTGTCTTTGTGTGATTGCTGTATATTTTTTATCCATTCTCCACCTCCACTCCTCCTTCTTCATTGTGCACTTACCATTCTCTCTCACTCCCTCACCCTCTCTCTTATTAATTATTGAAGTGAGGGTCCTGTGAAGAGAGGATTAGGAGGATCCAGTTAGATTGAGAAGAAGCCCTTTACAGGGCTCAGTGACACAAAGTGGCCATGTGTCTACACTAGTCTTAGCTCACCATCATTCTGAGACAGACCTGGGCTGTGAAACCACCATGCTCCTGGTGCTTTGAGCTACACATCCATCTGTCATTCACTTAGTAACATGTATTGATCATCTACTTTTTCCCAGGTGCTGGACTCTATCCTCAAGGGTACAGTAGAGAGAAAGAGACATAACAGATCAGTGTTATCATTCAGGGTGTGGTGATATATGCAAATTACTGCAAAGGCACTAAGAAGGTTCATGAACCATCTTGGAGGGTCACAAAAAAATTCCTGTCAAGTGACATCTAAGTCAAGACCTGGAGGATGAGGAGGAGTTAGCAAAACTAGGAGGATTAGGGAGTAGAAGAAAATGGGGATGGGAGACAGGAAGGAGGCAAGCAGCAAAAATAGAAGAAATGCAGGGTGTCTGAGTGGCTTGGTTGGTTGGGCATCCAACTCCTGATTTCTGCTCAGGTCATGATCTGGGGGTCCTGGGATTGAGCCCCACATCAGGCTCCATACTCAGTAGAGAGTCTTCTTGGGGAATCTCTCTCCTTCTGCCCCTCTCCCTACTCAAGTACTCTCTCTTACTCTCTCACTATCTCTCTCTCTCTCTCTCAAATAATTAAATCTTTAAATAATAATAATAATAGTAAATGAAATGGGACTTGAGATATTGGTGGGGATGAATCATTAAAGTTTAAGGCATATGGAGAGGCTCAGACTTTATCATTCATTGAAGGATGATATGGAGGGGCATGACATAATTAGATGTGCTTTAAAATGTTTTGCAAGATGGTAAGGAAAATATCTAAGATCAAGACCAAAGAGAGAGAGTATGATAAGGCTATAGCAAGAAGCCAGATTAATTCAATTATTCATTCAACAAATATCAAATATGAACTAAACTTCTACCATCTACTAGGTAACCAGACAAGGCAAACCAAAATGGGCCCAGTCCATGTTCTCTTGGAGCTCACACTTATAGACAGAGAGAAGCATCACATAGTCACACACATTTATGATTGCAAACCAAGATAAGTGCTGTGAAGGAAAAGCATGGGCAGGGGAATGGCATGGATCCTCCAGCAGGAAGAAACCAGAAGTCTGAAAGAAATGCCAGGTGAGAAATGATGGGGACCTGAAATAAGGGAATGCCTGGGAACATACCAATTTGATCCCCGATGGATTGATGGATTGATGGATGGTGGGTTGGAGTTGAGGGAAAGGGCATCCTGGGCAACTAGATAAAGAGGGAGCACCAGTGGAGACAGAGATTTAGAAGGAAGTATGAAGATGAAGTGATAAAGTGAGATTTAGATATTTTGAATTTGAGGGGTGGTGAGACAGATGGGCATGTTGATAAGTACGTGAGGCTGAAGATGCATCTGAAGTTTGGTAGAAAACTCTGCTCTGAAGGGTGCAGGTATGGAGTAGAAAGGAAACTAAAACCAGCGATGGATGAGATGTCCCAGGACCAGAGTCGAGTGAAAAAAATTGTGATGGCCTGTAAGGTGTTATGAAGAAATCCTCATTTAAGAGACAAAGAGGGAGTTTGACTTCTTCTTTGCCAATTTGAATGCCTTTAATGTCTTTTTGTTGTCTGATTGCTGAGGCTAGGACTTCCAGTACTATGTTGAATAGCAGTGGTGAGAGTGGACATCCCTGTCTTATTCCTGATCTTAGGGGAAAGGCTCCCAGTGCTTCCCCATTGAGAATGATATTTGCTGTGGGCTTTTCATAGATGGCTTTTAAGATGCTGAGGAATGTTCCCTCTATCCCTACACTCTGAAGAGTTTTGATCAGAAATGGATGCTGTATTTTGTCAAATGCTTTCTCTGCATCTAATGAGAGGATCATATGGTTCTTGGTTTTTCTCTTGCTGATATGATGAATCACATTGATTGTTTTACGGTGTTGAACCAGCCTTGTGTCCCAGGGATAAATCCTACTTGGTCATGGTGAATAATTTTCTTAATGTACTATTGGATCCTATTGGCAAGTATCTTGTTGAGAATTTTTGCATCCATGTTCATCAGGGATATTGGTCTGTAATTCTCATTTTTGGTGGGGTCTTTGTCTGGTTTTGGAATTAAGGTGATGCTGGCCTCATAGAACGAATTTGGAAGTACTCCATCTCTTTCTATCTTTCCAAACAGCTTTAGGAGAATAGGTATGGTTTCTCCTCGAAACGTTTGATAGAATTCCCCTGGGAAGCCATCTGGCCCTGGACTTTTGTGTCTTGGGAGGTTTTTGATGACTGCTTCAATTTCCTCCCTGGTTATTGGCCTGTTCAGGTTTTCTATTTCTTCCTGTTCCAGTTTTGGTAGTTTGTGGCTTTCCAGGAATGCGTCCATTTCTTCTAGATTGCCTAATTTATTGGCGCATATCTGTTCATAATATGTTTTTAAAATCGCTTGTATTTCCTTGGTGTTGGTAGTGATCTCTCCTTTCTCATTCATGATTTTATTAATTTGGGGATTTACCCCAAAGATACAGATGCAATGAAACGCCGGGACACCTGCACCCCGATGTTTATAGCAGCAATGGCCACAATAGCCAAACTGTGGAAGGAGCCTTGGTGTCCATGGAAAGATGAATGGATAAAGAAGATGTGGTTTATGTATACAATGGAATATTACTCAGCCATTAGAAATGACAAATACCCACCATTTGCTTCAACGTGGATGGAACTGGAGGGTATTATGCTGAGTGAAGTAAGTCAATTGGAGAAGGACAAACATTATATGTTCTCATTCATTTGGGGAATATAAATAATAGTGAAAGGGAATATAAGGGAAGGGAGAAGAAATGTGTGGGAAATATCAGAAAGGGAGACAGAACATAAAGACTCCTAACTCTGGGAAACAAACTAGGGGTGGTAGAAGGGGAGTAGGGCGGGGGGTGGGAGTGAATGGGACGGGCACTGGGGGTTATTCTGTATGTTGGCAAATTGAACACCAATAAAAAATAAATTTTAAATAAATAAATAAATACAATATTAAAAAAAGAGAGAGAGAGAGACAAAGAGTCCCAGAAGGGGCAGCCCAAGATGTAGGAGGAAAACAGGAGATGTAGCCTTCAAATAGGTCCATGGCATTCTTTTTTTATTGAAGTAGAGCTGACATACAGTAATATATTAGTTTCGGGCATACAACATAGTGATTCGACAATTCTCAACATGACTCAGTGTTCACCATAATAAGTGCAGGCACTATCTGTCACCATACAACGTTATTATAATATTATTGCCTATATTCCCTATGGACTTTCCATCTCTGTGATTATCGATTTTATAACTGAAGTTCGTACCTCTTCATCACAAGCGTTATATCGAGTTGCCTTACCTGGAATGATAACAGCAATCCAGCAATCCACACCTCTCTCTCATGCCTGTTCATCCTTACAGCCTAATGACAGACATGGGCAACATGGTTGGTCAGGTTTTGGATGCAGACAGTAGGCCACAAGGCCAAAGAAACCAATTGCTCCATGGTTGACAAATCAACAACATTTGCCTTAATCTTATAAAATGAACAAATCAGTCACTGATTGTACAGTACCTCCTTGTAGATTTGTAAACCCATGTGTATTTGTTCCTGTACTCAAACTTTTCAGCACTCAATTTTTATTTAATATTCTAAACATTTAATATATATTATTCAATTGATTGGTAAACAGGGGCAGTTTGGATTCTATGAATAATTGCTTCAACCACTTACATTTTATATACAAACACAACTATATAAATTCATGAAAACAACCAGCCACAGAGGTAAAAGCATCTACATATGACCAACAAACTGGGCGCTGGTGTCCATTCATTTTGTTCAACTTTTTAATTGACTCTGATCACTGTAGTAAATCAATCATGAACTTTTCTTCCTTGATCACTGCACTGCCAAAATCAATTGTTGAACTCACTATGTTCTGAGAATGCTCATTGCAACTATAACCAAATCTTTTCGATCAACTGATTTTCTAAAACAGTACCTGACATCATTCCAGGCCAAACGTGTGATTCTCGAATTCTTAGATGAGTGAGAGACTGTGATTGAAAACCACTCTTAATGCAGCTTTAAGATAGACATAAGCCTGGTCATGATGATTTGTCTTCAAAACCAAAGTTCATGGATGACTGAATAGAATTGCATCACATACCATCTCACACCGGTCAGAATGGCTAAAATCAACAAGTCATGAAACAACAGATGTTGGCAAGGATGTGGAGAAAGAGAAACCCTCTTATACTGTTGGCGGGAATACAAACTGGTACAGCTGCGTTGGAAAATAGTATTAGGGTTCCTTAAAAAGTTAAAAATAGAGCTATTCTATGACCCAGCAATTGTACTACTAGGTATTTATCCAAAACATACAAATGTAGTGATTTGAAGGAGAACATATACCCCAATGTTTATAGCAGCAATGTCCACGATAGCTAAAATATGAAAGAGCACGGGAGCCCATTGACAGATGAATGGATAAAGAAGATGGGGTATATATAGACAATGAAATATTACTCAGCCATCAAAAAATGAAATATTACCACTTACAATAATGTGAGTGGAACTAGAGGGTATTATGCCAAGCGAAATAAGTCAATCAGAGAAACAATTATCATATGATTTCACTCATATGTGGGATTTAAAAAACAAAACAGATGAACACAGGGGAAGGGAGGGAAAAATAAAATAAGATGAAATCAGAGAAGGATACAAATCATGAGAGACCCTTGACTTTAGGAAACAAACAGGGTCACTGGAGGGATTGGGTTGGGGGATAGGGAAACTGGGTGATGGGCATTAAGGAGGGCATGTGAAATAATGAGCACTGAGTGGTATATGCAACTGTTGACACTGAAATCTACCTCTGAAACTGATAATAGACTGCATGTTAATTAACTGATTTTAAATAAAATAAAAAAGAAATTGCATCATAGCCCTCAGTGTCTTTACATCAGAGCTTACACTGTTGATTCTTACCACTTACTACATTTTCATAAAGCCTCCACTGTACCATCTGATTAAACAATACAATGCAAAAAAAAAAAAGCCACGTGACACCTGTCTACAAAACACCCAGACAGTGCTTTTTTTATATACACAATACCATTATAAACATCACACAAGCACTAATGACAGTCCCATTGAACGATGTGTTTGTGTATTCAAACATTCCCTTGGACTCCACCCTGTCACTCAAGTATGATGTAACAAGTCAAATGCAAATCCTGAAATGCTATGAAAAATGAAAACTATATAACGCATTTTCAAAGATTTATTTATTTAGTTTAGGGAAGAGTACATGAGTAGGGGGAGAGGCAGAAGGAGAGAATCCTCAAGCAGACTCCCTGCTGAGTGCAGAGCCAGATGAGGTGGGCTCTATCTCAAAACTCACAAGATCTCGATCTGAGCAAAAACCAAGAGTCAGTCACTTAACCATCTAAGCTACCCAGGTGGCCCTACACAGCATAATTTTTATGTTTAAAAACATCTTAATTTTTTGAGATCTTTAAAAGGCTTGGCACATTTTGGTTCTTAAAATCTTGAATAAATCATAAGGAAGCCAATCTAGAAGTCCATCCCCTCCTTAATCTCATGAAAACACGGATCTTTGTCCTTGCCTTCACATCCTATACCAGGTAACCACCATCAGCAAAGGGAACCTGTGAGAAGCTGCCCTGAACCTCCAAACATCGTTTATTAAACACAGGATATGTGTCAGATACCATAGAAATATTACTGAAGATGATCTACCAACTGTAAAAATAAATGAGATTGGCATCATCATTGCCATGT
This sequence comes from Canis lupus familiaris, assembly GCF_011100685.1. Taxonomy (NCBI): domain Eukaryota; kingdom Metazoa; phylum Chordata; class Mammalia; order Carnivora; family Canidae; genus Canis; species Canis lupus. The sequence continues at coordinate 39,680,625 of NC_049231.1, read as the reverse complement.
TATAGTTTAGGGACTTGAGGATAAGTCAGGTAAAATCATAGACTGAGGTGCCACTAGATTTCACCTGCCAGAGCCCAAGAGCTGCCCACCAAAGCCTGACCCTGGAAAGGTGAGCTACCAAGAGAGGTTTTCCCATTTTCTTCCCTCAGGAAAATCTTACGCACTTTGCTTTTCATTCTTGTTGATAAAGATTTTATTTATTTATTTGTTTGTTTGTTTGCTTATTTATTTATTTATTTATTTATTTGAGAGTAAGAGAGCACAGAAGGAGAAAGAGAAGCAGACTCTCTGCAGAGCAGAGAGCCTGACATGGGGCTCCATCATGACCTGAAGGCAGAGGCTTGGGCAACTGAGCTATTCTTATGTCTGCACCCTTTCACTAAAGAGGTGTTTTAGTAATTGGTAACAACATTAACTCAATTGTTAAAAATTTTATAGGTAAAGTTTTGAGTGACCAACCAACAAAGAAAAATGAATTCCTGTGTTGGATAAACAACCCTTCTGATCTCAGTACTATCAGGCCAAATAACCAGACTGGCGATTTTTTCCCAAATGGATCTATAAATGTTTTGTTCAGAGAACTGATTTCCTGTTGAATCCATGTCCCCACAGCCTAAGAATCTCTCTTGGTTCTATGCAGAAAAGGATATCTTTTCCTTTAATTATGATACATAAGCCCTAAGGTCTACACATGATTTTAGGGTAAAAGCTACTTTTAAGGACAAAGAAGCTTTTTTCCTGCCAATCCAGCAGTAGGGTAAGTCAGCAGGTGGCTCCGCTCCTTGCAGAAATTAGAAGAGTTCAGTTCTTTCCATTGCATGTGTCCATCAACGCCCCAGGATATTGCTATCATCTGCATTTGAAGCTGGTCTTAGACTATTCTGTATTTCAGTGTCAACCAAAGGGAAAGGCAATGTGTTTGGACATAGGCCTTAAAATGTCTCCTATCCCTATTGCTCACATTTCATCGGTAAGAATTTCAACACATGCCTACCAGTGAGGTTTGGAAGACAGTCCCTAGCTGAGAGGCTACATGCCCAGCTACAACTAGATCATTACTTCAAAAGAATGGGGAAATAGATTTGGGGGTCAGCCAACCATCTTCACACTGGGATATGCCCACAATCCTTGGGTATGTGTCCAGTGGAAATGGAAGTCCACATGACACAAAAGAAACAGTGAGTGAAGGAAAAAAGAAGCCCTAATGAATGTACATAAACAATAAACAGAATACTATTTCATCCAGGTATAAGACTATGAACTTGATTTTTTCCATATATTTACTTCAATTCTGTTTTCCTTAGAACAATCTTTTGAGAATGAAAGGCCACAACACCTTTCCAAGCATATGGAAAAAGGAATCATCTAAGAAGAAGAAGAATGGATAACAAAAATATTGCCACATGACACGGAGGGTCAAGGACATACCCAGATGCCTCCAAATCTGAAAATGATGCTGAGTTGGAAATCAAAACAAAATCTAAGACTCTCCAAGCCCTAACATATGGGCCTTAGACACACATATGGTTTCCATCTCTAGCTGAAAGAGTTGGATCTAAATGGAGTTTCAAAGCACATATGCAGTTTCATAAATAGAATTAGGTAGATCAGGATACCTTCCAACCCAGAAGTTTAGCAATGTCCTTTGCACAACGAGAGATCTGCTGTTCTAAAATTTAGTCTTTGTTAAAATTTCCTGGCTGGTCCTGGATCCTCGTAAAGTTTGGTTTTTACATGTGTTGGGGAAGCTTTAAAGGTTTGCTTTGGGAGAAGGCTAATGAGAATCCCAGAATTTTCATTTTGGGGTAAAGGATATGAACTAAACCACCCACAGTTTGAACCTCTGAAGAGCAGACCTCAATACCAGAATTTGAGGGACTGACCTTTCAATAGAATGTATATCCCACCCAAAGGGCTTAACCAATGAGACAGCAATCAAAGTTAAAGCTAAGACTTTTTATGATCAAGCAGCATTTACAGAATCTAGAATTGTAGCTCTTTCAGATTCCACTGTCAAAACATAGTACTCAGCCTCCTCCAGGGACTGTAAACATAAAAATATAAATGAAAAATCCAAAATAATGAACCTAAAGTGAATAAAGGAGGCATGAGGATGTACCCTAAGGACCTAATTGTCACTATTTGCTTTAAATTTATAAAGCCACTGGCCAACTCCCAATCCTATCAAGGTAATGGAGACATTTGTAAGAGAAGTCCTTGTTGAGGGGTTGTGTGTATATGAAAATTTTATATCCTGCCTATTTCATTTTATAAGCTTTGCTCTAGTTATACATTGCTTCCCAAGAGGCCTCTGTTTGACTGGAAGAGGGTTCTAATGGTTTGCTTTTCAACTACTTTTGCGCGGGGATTGACTAATTTATTTGCCCAATATCACAATATAATTTCTTCAATTGCTATAATTCTAGAAAGAAAAAAGAAAAGGTAGAATGATGCTTATCCTTTTCATTGGTAAATTGACCCAAACTGCATAGTTTTAATAGATTTCTACCCAACCAGCACTATCTAAACATAATAGCAACTGAAATAATTAATTTAAATGTTCCATTTGAGGTCTTGTAAATTAACCATATCAGCTGTACAACTACCACATTTCTCAGAGAATGCCCAACCTTGCTCCTCTGCTTGACAGTAATTGACTGGATTAATTAATCCACTTTGTTAGGAAAAGGATGGATGTCAGCCAGTGTACAAGTCTTATGGTTATGTTACCAGAATTACCTTCAATATGAAATTAAGATAATGCTAATACTAGGTGATTAAGAGCTCTCTCAAACCAGTCTACAGAAGCATGGCGGAAGAGTGAATAAATACACGTTTGTTGGTGTATTTATTTGGTGGTGTTTTCTCCTCTGGAGCACATTTTTTAGGTCTTATAGGCTTTAATAATTAGAAGCATTTTAATCCACCCTCTAATCTAGAGTTGATGAAACCAAGTTTCAGTGAGGTGAAGTAACCTGCCCCAGTTTACAACAGCTCTGGACTCCTATTTCAGGGCTCCTCCCTCACGATGAAGCTTGCTACCAAACTTTTCCCAATATTCATCTTGAGGAAAACTAGTTATGAGAACCTAAGACCACACAATCAATGCTTGAATAACTAGAAAACTGATTTGGTTTCTAAATCAACCATTTGAAAAGCTGATAGAAAGAGAAGGGGAAGACATGACCATCACAAGATACTACAAAAAGAAGATCAAATTCTCGAGGACAACAGGTTCATGCACAGACTGTTGTTCTTCTGAGTCAGGTTCACAGGAATCCTCCTGGAAAGCATCCTGGAAAGAAAAAAATAGAAAAGTTTCACTTGCTCAGTCTCTCTTTTCTCAATAAGACAAGTAAACGTTGGCAACCCATCCACCTGGAGAACTTGAGAATTCACCATCAGATACAGGGTTACTGAACAGAGGGACAGAACCCAAAGTGCCTTGTTGAGTCAAGACAAACCTTTCTCTCTCTGAGAGGTATTAAACTCAAGAGACCCTTTTCCATATTCTAAGGTGAAACTGCAAAAGTTAGAAAGGAAGTGTTCAGTTAGACGGAACCTCTGGCTCTGTCTGGGAGTTAGAAGGAGATTTCCTCTTTAAGGAAGTATATCCTCTTATATCCTTGTGTTAGTTCAGTACCTCTTTCTGTAAAAAAGGGTTTTCTAGAAGCTGCACAGATAATACACATAAGTGGGATCGCTCATGAGCAATCCTCTCGCCAACAGTTTGGTGTCATCACTAGAAGGAAGGATTGCAGATGTTGCCAGCTTTGATTATATGTGGCTAGAGTGTCCCCATCCCCAGGAATAGCATCAGAGAATATAGGACAGAGAGTTAAACTTGGCTCATCATAGGGAGGCATGCACACCGTATGTAGGTTGAGCTGTCCCAGCCCTTGCCTTTCTCTGTGCTGGAGAAGATAATATGGACAGGGATTCACATACTATTTCTGCACAACAGAATGCATTTTTAAACAATTTCTACTACTAATTAACCCATTTATTCTTAACTGAGAGTCACCATTGAATAAATAAATATTCACTTTGTGCCGTATTAGGCACTATATTTGGCACTCTTTGGGCTTCCAGGAGCAGAACGTGTGAATTCTCTGCTACCTTAATCATCTTTAGGGTTGCCGTCCCCTCTCCCACCTCTCTAACCACTTATGCCACTTTGCCAGTATTAGCAACAGATTTTAGACTTGAACAGAATGGACGCAGAGTATCCTCCTGGGGTTTTCTAGTCTGGTGTGATACGCGTTTAATTGTTATGTTTGGTAATTACTAATGGAAGCAGAGCCTGGATTCTTGGCTGCTGTGTAAGGTGCAATGGCAGCATATGGATTGAGCACCACATTCTCCTTTTTACTAACCTGCAGGAGCACCATGTCAGACAGAATTGTTCCAGGACAGCATATCAATTAGGTAAGCAGAGGCTTGAGGGGGTTTTCGGGAACTATCCTGCCAAGTGCTTCTCTCCAATTCTTTGTTGCTGTTGCTATTTAGTAGCTGCCACCTTATCACCCGGCGTCTTTGAAATTATGGCCACTTAAGGAGGAAAAAAACCCAGAAATAATAAAGGATGCTGAAAATCCTTCCTTCTTCTAATCCCAAAACATCCCTTGACCATCAAAACTTTGGAATCTGTTAGACGTCCAGGAATAGGTCACTGGTAGAGCTGAGCACAATCTCTATAAATTCCACATTATCTGTATTTGACACATATTATGTCATGCTATGGTAACCAAGGCCAAAATAGCAGGAGCTCTTCTGTCTGTTGGTGTTTCTCTCAATACCTATCACTTGCAAGAAGTTTCTATGTTGTGCATGCCCAGTCCAAAGCAGGTGAGCAGCGCTCATCCATCTACTGTCTCAGGGATCCAGGCTCCTCTTACCTTTCTATGCTATTATTTCAACACATGGCTCACAGGGAAGAGTATGGAAAACTCTTAACTGCCTCAGACCAAAAATGTCATGTCTCTTCACTCAAAGGCCATGGGGCAATTCTAGCCTTTCCATGTGTTAGGAATGAAGGGAGATCAGATAAGGAAAGCACTAGTCATCTCTACCACTTCCACCAATGGCCAAACTCATACACCAGGGAGCAGATGTTTTCATGGCAACCATCTGCAAAATTGTTAGCAACTGCCACATCCAAAGACTGCAACAAGTCCCCCTGCATCAGGGACAACGAACTCAGTATAATCCCGAGACCCTGCCTTCAAGCCCACATGATGAGCCAAGGCTCTTTCATCACCAACATCCACGAGCGTCGTGTCATCTCTTTCTTACCTGAAGATATAGATTAATTCCTGCTGTATGGATCCAGCCACCAAAACATCAAGAGTAACAAGAGAAGGAACCTTTCATTCTCCAGAATCTCTTATAACATAAGGAATCAGTTTTTGTGAGGAAAACACTTTAATCAGTGGTTGGATATAAATTCACAAATGCTGGGGAATCGTGTGTTCGGCAGATAAAATTGAAGTGACTCCAGAGGTGGGAGAAAAAAAGGCAGGAGGGTGGTGCGAGAGAAGGCTTCACCCCAGAATAATATTTTCCTGGAAATCCTTCTAGTCTCCGATAAATCTACTAAACTCAGAAAAAAAAAAATGGGTAAGAGTGACCTTTGATGAAAAACAATGATGTATTTAAATTGAACACCAATAAAAAATAAATTTGAAAAAAATAAATAAATAAAAATTTTTAAAAAATTAAAAAAAAAAGAAAAACAATGATGTAGGAAAAGTAGCGTCTGGGTATTGAAGCAAAGACTTAAGGGAGCAAGTACTAAGAAAAAGACAAAGAATAAGGATTCTAGTCCATTCTGACCAAACCCCAAAGGGTGAGAGCCCCACTGACAGCTGGTTCCAACAGGGATGTGACCTTAAGGTTCTCCTGTGCGGGAATATGGGCTGGTAAAGGCCTCCAGCTACACCGTAGGAAAGGAGAGGCAGCTGGAAGGAAGCAATTACCTCTTCTTTTTTTTTAGTGTCCGTCTAGTGCCTTAACAATATGTCTCTTGAACACCTACAGCAAAAATACACCTGCATTCACCTCTTAGGGAACTTATCAAACTGCCTTCCATTCACTTGGGTATTTAGAATAGCTTCTTTCACCTCACTTCCACTCTTCATGTTTGCACACTGAGAACCAGGACCCAGAAAAATGTGCCTCCTCCTCTAGAACCAATAGAGTCCCTGGCCCGACCTGGAGATCAGACAGGATAGAGGAGAGGCCATGTGGCATAATTATGAGCACTGGGCTAGGCAGTACACAGTGCTAGTGTCTATCCTGGCTTTAAGGCCGCATCTCTATGAAGAGAACTTATCTCCTGGGGCTTTGCTGGGAAAAATGAGAAAAAAAAAACCCTAAAGCTGTGAGTTTAAGAGCTGATGTGTTGTAAGTGCCAGCTGCTATAATAGCAACTTGCCCTCTACTTATATGGAAGCAGAAAGACATGGTATGACCATGATACCAGCTCAGCTGGGCTGGAGGATTGCTGACAGGGAAAGAACTAGCACCAGAAACCCTACAAGTGACCTGGGAAAGGCCACAGCATAAGAAGGTCCACTTTGTCTTCATGAAAGACTCAGTGCTGTTGAGAAAACTTAGGCATCAGCTAAGTGGAAGGGAAGGCACAGGGCACATTCCAGAAGCCCTGAAATCACATGATTGGCAGAGATCACAAGCATTCCCCCCACCCCATGCCAGTGTGTTCTCCACTTCTTCCATAGCACTTCGTCTTTGCAGGGCACTGGCAAAAGGACAGAGCTAGCTAGGGGTGGCCGCATGACTATGGCCTGGGCAGGGATGTGTAGATGAAGGTACTGTGTAGATGAAGGTACTGTGTAGGAGCTTCTGGGAACCTTCCATATGATGACAGCAGGCATCTGTCCTTTTCCACATCCTCCCCATCCCTCTTTCTTGCTCCCTCCACTCTGCCTCCCCCACCCGCCTACCACCTAGGTCACTGGTGACCCTCCCACCCTACTCAGATGCAGATGTGTTAGACAGCTCTGGAGCGTTACCTTGGACCAAGAGATGTCCTTGGGAATGGAAGCCCACATGTAAGCACAAGAAAGAAGCAGCAAGAGATGGAGGATAGGCATCCTGGAGCCTAGTGTCTAGACAAGCAAAGCCATCATCACCCCAGAGGAGAGACACAAAAGAGTGGAGGGTAAGACTAGCAGAGTCTTGACCATCCAGGTCCAGATTTTCATGCAAAAGAAAAATAAACTCTATCTTGCTGAGGCTACAGTTACTCTGGATCCCATTTTATGCGATGGTAGTAACTTTCTCCACCTATGTGGCTACCGATGACATTTCCACGTAACCAGCCTAGGCTATTCATTATATTTCTTTCCATCGTCAGGGCTGTTAGCATTTACGACGCCATTAATCTTATTTTAACAGTATTATCATCTCACTCCCATTTAAAAGCGCTTCAAGATGAGGATGGAATGTCAGTCTGACTATTGTCCATCATGCCTGGACATTGTAACAGTTTTCATAGATTTAATTTAAAAAACAAACAAACAATGGAACAACAACAAAGCTTCAAAGCTTTGCAATATTTGCCTAGCGCTGGTCCAAGAAACATCTTCTGCAGCCATGGGAAGATATATGAAAGGTAATGATTACTCAAAAAAGGCTCCTGGGCTGCTTCTATGCAGAAGAGTCATCCCATATGTGAACTCCGCATCGTCTAAGACTCACCCAGTGTAAAATGGTATTCCTTCAGAGTGATTGCTGAATGCAGGCAGCACCCGCCCCGCACATTCAGATGGCTCCTCCACCCCAGACGCCAAGTCTTGGAGATAACCGTCTGCTGGCACAGTGGCTCGTGCTACCGACAGGAGCCAGAAGGGGAGAATGGCAGTGAGAAGCAGCTCCAGCCAGGTGGCACCTGGCACCCTGGCCGTTCCGCACGCCAGTATCCTCCACGACTGATGACAGGTCACCTGACAGGGTCAAGCCACCACCCCACCTCCTATGACTACCACCAGTGGCCACACAGAGTTTGGCCATGGGGTTCCAACTCATCTGTTATTCAGTTGGCAGGGATTCCTTTTTAACACCTGTGTATTTATGCTGTTTTATCCTTTTATGAACACCATCAGGTATTATTCCATTTCATCTTCTTAACAAATTGTGCAAAGTAGGTATGGGCAGTCTTGTTCTTGGTAGCTCAAATTGAGGAAATGAGGTCCTGAGAGCTGCCAACCACACCTCTATGACTGAAGCACCTGCCAAGTAGTAGGGAGATTCGGGCTGAGACTGGCCCAGGGCGGGGAAGAGGGGGCGCTGGGGATCTAGGAGGGTGGGCTCAGAAGACTGCCATGAATACATACAGGGAGGAGGCCAGAGGAAGACTTCCCCAGGCTCCTCCCTCCACTCTGCCTCCCCCACCCGCCTACCACCTAGGTCACTGGTGACCCTCCCACCCTACTCAGAGTCTCTCCCTAGCAGGATAGGAGTTCCCAGCAGGCAACCACTCAACCTTATACAAGACAGAAATCCCTGGGCCTGACACATCAGCCCCTGTGTGAGCCCAGAAATGACTCGAGAATCAAGTGGTATCTTTCTTACTTCCACAGTTTGACCACTTTTTCATTAGAGATGGGAAACAGATGCATTTTGTGGTTGTTGGTCTTTTACTACAGTCCGAATGCTAAATGCCAAATACTGCCCAAAGCGCAGGAGGCTGCTCTGTCTGCCTTTTACAGAGTAAGGGGACATCTGAACTGAAATACAAAGTGTGTCGTTGAGAACTAATGAGTAAAGGGGGGGGCCTGGCTTGAAAAATAAGTCAAGATTTTAATGCTCTCGAGCACAAGCCTTTCCATCAAGCAATACGATGTGCTGTGCGGGTTAATGGGCTTAATAGATGGATGGGCAGCTCTCGGATTGATTGGGGGACTGTCTGAACACCGTGGAAGGAAGGGCCTGGACACCCGGGGCATCCTAGTTGTTCTTTACACACGGACGTAAATGAGCAATGTGCTCATCGAGCTGCATGCTTTCTGTTGTGCTTTCACCACCAAAGAGCTGGGGGTAGGCTGTGATGGAACTAACACAGCAGAGTGACCTGTGACGGGGGTTAACCTGCCGGGGCAGAGGCCACCGGAAATCAGCATCCTGGCTTCACACACTCCCCGCAGAAGGGAAGCGTGCAAGGGGGCTCCGAGGCAGCCAAATGAAACAGCACCACTATATCTAGACAGTGTTTTCTTTTCTAGAAACTAGAAAGGTCTTAGAGACAGATGGACTTTTGGTTTCCGAAAACTGTAAAACAGGGAGATGAGATGCAATATGCACAGAGAATTGATGTCAGTTGTATTTATGCTTTTTTTTCCTTGCCAGAAAAATAGTAGACTCTGTTTTATTATGTGATGAAGTTCTGTGCTCTGTTTTCTCTAAAGCCTAATAATACTTTTGGTGGCAAAATAGAAAAATCTGGACTTTCCTTCTTTTTCTTGAGAATTGATCAGAACTCATTTACGAACAGGCCTTAATTTCTCATGAAGTTAAAAATCATCAGTTGAATGCCTACCATGTGCCAGGTGTTTGCATACCTTTGGCATTTAATTCTTTTTCACAATATCCCCTCCGAGGTAGGTTGCTTTGGAACCACCCTGCAAATGATGAAACTAAGGTTGGGGAAAATGAAATAATTTTTCCAACATCACGCAACTAATAAGTATTAGAACCAGAATTCAAAAATCCAGAGGACAAACTTCAGGTTTTGAACTCAGAGAACTGAGGTTGTTTTGACATGTGTGCTCTGACTACCCCACATTGGTATGGGTAAGAATTTTGCTTAGGGTAAAGGTAACCCCATAATAAACTGTTTATTCTTGATGGTTGATTCTATGCCAACCATTTTATTTGCATTGTTTGAGACGGTCAGGGTTAATTCCTTAATACACTATCTTCCTCATAGTCCACACTTCATACATGTGGTTGGTGTCACTTCATGCATTCCCATTAACTCCCCTGACACCAATATATTTCTATCCCCATTGTAGAGGTAAAGAAAGTAAGACATGGACAGATGACCTAACTTATTCAACGTCTCACAAAAATAAGCAGATAGTGCCAAAACCAGTGGAGACATCTCAGATTCTCTTGACTTCTAAAACCCATGTCTCTCCATGACTTCTCATAGATCCCATCCATAATTCAAGATAGAGGAGACCTTGAGACTCAGCATTCCAAACTCCTTTATTTACTTATTAAAAAAATAAAGCTCCCATGAGGGGGAGTTGGCCAAGGTCAGAGGTAGGCAGAGAGGGGGAGCCCGACAGGAGATTTCCCCCGATTAACCGAATATCCAGGTGTACCGCTGCAAAGAAGCGGGGCCCATACATCAGCACCAGGGGCTCAAAAGGAATACGTACTATTTCATTTCGAAAACTACACAAGGATTCAGGGTAAGAAGATTTGGATAAAAAAGGAATGGACCTTTTACGTGAAATATGAGCTCAGAAATGCTCACAAGTGACCAATGTTACTAAATAATTAATCAAGAGCAGGCAGGAGGCGGTTTGAAATGTAAATGGATGGATGAAGGTGTGATGCTGTCATCCAGGGGAGGGTGATGTGACCGGAATTGTGAACCAGCCTCACCTGCCCCCACTAAGGGCACAGCCACAGACGAAGGGAGGCTATCAGACCAGACCACCCCAGAACCCTGAATTCCTGACTCTGACCTGCTGTTCACTTTCATGTCTTGTCCCCAAAGAGATGTTAAAAAATGATGAAGAACCAGCTAGGCACGAGGGAGGGGAAGAAGAAGCCATCTAAAGAAATGTTCCCTGACAAGGCTGCAGGCGACACACTTGAGAACACCTTTATTTTCCCTATGTCTTCCTGCTTCTTGAAAAACAACGCACCTTTTGTCTCTCCTCCCCACCCCCCTTCTCCCCAAATTCTCTAGAGCTCTTCCTGCAAGTGGTTCAGGAGACTCAAAGACAGACAACAGCTGCAAGCAAAAGAACAAAAAAGATTGACAATGAGGGAAGAGGCAGACAGAGAAACTCCTTTACCTTATCACACCAGATAAAAAACAAACTAACAAAGTCTGCAGAAGACAGAATGTCTCTCCTCTAACTAAACACTGATCAAAAAATCTCTATTCTAGAAAAATGTGACAGCTTGGCATTCGTGTTGCAGCATCTTAGATTGGAAAGACACATCCACGCTGGCACAGCCCTGGTACACAGTAGGCGCTAAATGTATGCTAGTTCTTTTTTTCGTCTCTCTCTTTCCTTGTCTAATAGGTGTTCCCACAGAGGCAAGATGCCCCTCGGCCCATGAAGCCCTCTAGGCCTCAGTTTACTCCTCTGGAACAGTGGAGACAATCCCGGTGCCTCTCTCAAAGGGTGAAAGGCTAGCCCACGCCTGCGCTCACGTGAGCTCCCCCAGGGGTGGTGGTTCTGATTCCAGATTGAAGGCACAGCATGTGCAAGGCTGTGAGGAAGAGCGTGGCTGGCCTGGGGGAGCCACCAATCCTTCTGGGTGGCAGAAGCACCAGGTCCAAGGTTGGGGGTGGGAGAGGCAGCTGGCAAGGCAGGTGCAAACTAGAAGCCAGAGCATGGCTGTCTGGGGTGCTGCTGTGAGCCAGGGGAGCTGCCCCGGCTCTAGGATGGGGGTGCAGCCAGACAGTGGGAAGCCTGGGGAGGCCCTGAACTAGTTGTTGGATGGGAGTGGAGAGAGAACAGGGAAGTTGTCAAGGACACATTAAGTACAGCCTTCCCAATGTGACCCTATTACCACCCCTGGGGCCTAGGGGTGGGTGGCAGAGAGGCAGGGGTGCTGAGCTGCCAGATGGTTGGGGGGCCAAATCTGAGGAGCAAGTTTTGAGCAGTCCTGAGGCTGCTGCGCCTTGAGGTGTCACGGTTACTTGCGGCTTCTCTTCCCAGACACCGACAGCTGTTTCCTTGCCTCTCCCTCCCCTTCCCCTGGCACCTTCCCTCCCCCTCTTCTCCTCCTCCTTCCCTCCACCGCACTCCCCCTTTCTCTCTTTCTTTTTATCATTCTTACCTTCTGTCCTTTACAGCAAAAGCAGAAGCGGTCCCCTGTCCCCCAAGAAATTTGCACCCACATTGTGGGCCTCTCCAAACATCTTCCGGGGTTCCTCTCGTTTCTGTGTGTTGCTGGTGGCTGCGATAGTAAAGGGCAGTGTCAAGAGTGGAAAGGAGAGCCAAGAAGAGGCAAGAAGGTCTTGTTTTGTCCCCGTGTCTCCCACCGTTGTCCCAGTGCCCTCTCTTCACTACCCCCCCCCCCCACCTTGCTTCTAGTGTGGTCCAACTGGAAGCCAACCGGCTACCTGGCTGTTCCTGGCTCCTCTATCAATAGAATCTCATCAAAATACCTAAAGTAACCCATAATGGAAATAAAAATAGAGCAGAGCCAAGCACTGAGGCTTCTCCTCTTACACAGAACAAGCTGCTGTGGCACATACATTTTTCCAAATTTAAAAACCTAGTTCCTGATGCCGTAAGTTTCAGGGAGACAATATCACACAAACCCTTAAGTTCATGGACATTTTCATTCCAAGAATTTATTATTTATGACATGTCTTTCCATGGGAAGACCCCTAGTTCATATTTTCAAAGTTTATTGGCAAGACTTCTAAAACTCCATAACTTAAGAATTCCCTATTTTCCTATACAACATATGTATGGAAATGGTATCAGCTAGGACATATTATTTTTGAGAAATTGAAAGTTATTTTATATTTAATCTGGGGAATATTTTCCAGAGGGGAGAATGTAATCCTAAAGGTAGAACTCTGAGCTTTCTGGGGTGTGCATGTGTGTGTGTGTATGTTCATTTCTCCAAGAACTGTGGATTTACACACAGAAGATTGTAACCAGCTGCTCCTCATCTCCATCTAGTAGGGAGTGAGGAACTAGTGGCTTGAACTTGAGTGAGAAGAATTTTAGTTCAAAGGCAGAAAGGAGGTCCTGACAATGAGGATTGTTAGGACATTAGGGGTGGTTTGCCAAAGAGGGCTGTACCATCCTTCCCTGGAGGGCTTTACCATTTCTGTAGCTTCTCATCTCTGTGGGCGGGCTTAGGCTTGCCATCCTCCCAAAGGAGTCAGCTTAAGAGGAAAGCAATAAGACAATCCCCCAAGATCCCTCATCCCACGCATCTTCCCCAGGACCACCTCAATGTCCTCATGAGAGGGATGTTAGAGAGACTGTCCTCAAAGGCTAAAAGCCAGCTCAGCCACTTGCCTGTTGTGGGATATTAGGAGAGTCACTTACTCACACTGTGTCAACGTTTCAGTCACCCAATAAACATGACAATTGCCATCCCTCCCTCCTAGGCTTACAGTAAAGGTAAAAGTAAGTGTGAAGATGCCTCTCAGGGTGGAGCTTCCTACGAATGTTGGCCCTCACTAGATGCTACATGAAACACAGAGACTGAAGGTCAAGATCCTGTGGAGGCGCTAATAATAAAGTTTCCAGGTCTTTGTGTCTCAATTACAGCTTTTACTTCATATAGGAAATGCATTAAATTGGACAAATAAGCAGTGGAAAGGCCAGAGCAGCACACAAGCCCATCGTGAGTGACCATGAGTCATGACAATTTCCTTCAGCCCAACTCTTATTAAGAAAGGCCATGGCATCCATTTGAGCAGTGATCCTCAGTTAGCTACAGACTCGGTGTCTGTCATTCTGTTATACAGAGTCCCAAAGACCCCAAGTGTCATTCACCCCAACCACATCAATGAGCTTCACTTGACCAGCCATGTGGCTGGAATTGCGCAGTAGCATTTCCTCAGGGAGAAAGCCCAACAGACTCATCATGGTCTTCAAGCCCAGAAAAGGTGGGACAGAGTGATCTCCTGGCTCACGTGGCAAATTCCAATGCAACAGCCTCTCAAAATCTAAATTCAGATAAGGCTAATCCAGCAACCTGGACCTCACAAGTGAACATCACCACCAATTCCCCTTTTAAACGCTTTTCAGATTCCTTCCCAGTCACCTCTCAGTAAACTGAATGCCACACACAGTGAGAACAAGATCTGGCTGTCTCTCGTCATCTGTGGCTTTCCTTTGAATTTGACTTGATAACATCAGGTCCAGATTATTAACCTACAGTTGTCAGAAATGGTAGAAGGTGGCAGGGGTTTGTTCTCTAACAATATTTTCCGTATATAATCTTAGAGCTAAGATTGTATCTAGAAGAGATACAGAGGAGAGAGGGTGCAGAAACCTGTTGCTGCCCTTCTGGGGATGGAACCCAGGAAGAAGCTGGTCTGGGTCGCTTCAATTGACCATCACGGTCCCCACCACTAGAGTCTTCCGGTCCCATGAGGCCCAGGACCCTGAGATGACAAAGAACCTTTTCCCATTGGCAGGAGGCACAAGACACCCCTCCATGCTGGGTGGAGGAAGCAGCCCTCGCAATACTTCCTATACCATGTACAGAGACAGGCTTTGGTTTCTAGAATCCACAAGCTACCAACTTCCACAAAACCTGGAGGCCATTTGAAGTGACCTTTCTTCATAGGTAGCTCTTTTTATTCCTGAGCTTTTTGCATGAAATATAATGCAGACGCATGTATGGTCTGCATATTTTTATGGATTACAAATATAAACACACTTATATAGAATACTTTTTGGAATCTATGAATATGTTGAAGCTTCAAACACTCCTTTACTGTTGCCCTATTCATGAAGGACTTGGTGACTGCTCTGCTGGGGGAAGGGATGGCAGGCAAAGGGAGAGAAACCTTGGCTAAAAGTAGTAAGAAATGCAGAATCTAAACATTTTCGTGTTTTAAAGACATTTTTGTGCACTAAGAACTGATGAAGGGGGAGGGCAGACAGGAGGATTTTAGAGAAGAACGATCTCTCACTCAGTAAGTATCAAGGAATAAACAAAGCAGAGATGGGTAAGCACCAAAGTCCAACCCCAGAGCAGGAACTCAAAGCAGAGATCCATGGTGGGCTTCTAGTTTCTAGAGAAGGGGAGGATGTGGAGGGGATTTATCACTTGGCTGAGGATTTAAGGGCATCCCAAGGAGTATGACACCACAGCGAAGGAGGACTAGCAACATAATTTCTAAGCAGGATTTCCTCCTCCACTAACTACCTATCAAATAGTGAAAAGGGAACATCTTGCTTGACCCTTCCTTAAGGATGTGTAAGAACAGGAGAGAAGTCTGTGCCTCTGACTCATTCCTGGGGCACTAGCTGCATGCACATGGCCTCAGATGTCGCAGCTCTAGGGTGAGCTTCTTCTAGAGCTCATCCTGGGCCCCAGGCTGCCAGGGTCAGCCCCAGCTGGAAGGCCAGCTCACCTCCGAAGGAGTGTGTGTTCCAAAGGATTCAACCTGAAATTATTAGACGAAGAGTTGTCTTGCTAAAGCTTGAGGACTGTGTGGGCTCGTCACTGTCTTAGAGAAAAGATATTCCAGGTGCATGGAGTATGCCCACTTGAATGCAAGAAGAGGGCTCATTTGATTTACAAATAGCCCAGGAAGTTAGCACTAGCCGCTCCCTCTACCCAGTACTCCTTCCTTGAGCTTCTCCCAAACTCCTATTCCTCTGCTGAAGTGCCCAACAAGAGCGGAAGATAAAATCATTGAAAATCAAGAAATATGGAAGAGGCAATGGACTGTAATATAATGAATTCTGTTCTCAGAATCGCAAGATCAGAGTTCGAAAACCATCTCCCGGGGCGTCTGGGTGGCTCAGTCGGTTAAGAGCCTGACACTTGATTTCGCCTCAGGTCATGATCTCTAGGTAATGAGATGGAGCCCCACTTTGGGCTCTGTGCTTGGCCTGGAATCTGCTTAAGATTCTCTCGCTCCTTCTCCCTCTGCCCCTGCCCCCAACCCTTGCTCTCGAGCACTCACGCTTGCTCGCTTGCTCGCTAACGCTCTCTCGCCCTCTCTAAAAAAAAAAAAAAAAAAAAAAAAAACTTTCCAGCCATGACTAGCTGTGTGATGTAACTGGGAACCAGTTATTTAACCTCTCTGAATTCCAGTTGCCCCTGCCTAGACCACAGAGACTCTCAAACCCAGGCAGGCATGGGGGAACCTGCCTCCCTGCAGTGGAAAATCCATGCGTAACCTTTGACTCCCCAAAATCTTAGCTACTGACGGCCTACTGCTGACGGGAAGCCTTCCTGATTACCTACACGGTGGACTGACACATATTTTGTGTATCATACATATTATATACTGCGGTCTTACAATAATACCTCTTCCTTAATTTTTTTTTTCTGTATTTCTAGGCTATGTAGTTGTCTATGACTTTTTTCAAACTGCTGGAAATCTCCAAAAAACTTCCAATACATTTATTGAAAGCAATCCACACGTCAGTTCAATTTTGTGTTAGTCAAGGGTCCGCTGGACTCCCTGCCCTCATAGGACTTCGTGGCGGGGCTTACATGAGGTGAGGACGCACTTGACCCCCGGGCCCAGGCCCTGCCCCCACATGAGGTGCTCCCTGGAGGCGCATCTACTGAAGCCACAGCGCTCATCTCGGAAATCAGCAGGGTTAGACCCCTAAAGAGTCGGCCCCGGTCTGTGGAAGAGCAGGCAATATCCTCATCTCTTCTTTGAGGCCACACTCTTTGCATTTCCCCAGGAACATGTTTTTTGTGGGAGAACCTGGAGCTGCTCCCCTGAAAACAGCTCCTTGGGGCCTCTGAAGCCAAGGCCGAGGGAAGCGCTACCAGAAGGCAGAGCAGCTGTGGCTTCAAAGTGGGAGGATGAGCCCCTGGTTCTCAAATCACAACCTGCTGCCTGCCTGGAATTCTCTCGCTAGAGAGTAAACCCCTCAGGCCGCGGTGGTCGGAGGAGGACAGGACGAGAACACCACGCTCCCGTCCTGACCAGAGCCCAGAGGGGACAGACCCCGCCGCTTGGAGCATCGCGCTGTCCTGTGCCCGACGCAGAGCCCGGCACCCGGAGGCGCCCCCAGGGCGCAGAGGAATGTGTGTGGCCCAGAAGAACCAGGCTGGTGGCACCTGCGAGCCCCGGGCACCGAGGCAAGCAGCAGGTGCAGTGGGGGCGCCGCATGGGGCTGAGGGCGAGCCCCGCAGTCTGAATGGAGCACCTGCTGCTGAGCCCTCCATCCCCTGCCTCAGTTCAGCCCCAAACCACGCAGTGCCCATTCTCTGCCCTGCAGATTGCTCCCCTGTTCGCACCCATCTGGGTGCCCCGTGCGGGAGCGAGTGGTTGTTGAGAGCTCGTCAGCCTTGGGAAGCTGGGAATGTGCTGGAACAGGCAGTCGGGAACTGCCTGACCAGGGACTTTCTGGACTGGGGGTAAGCCAAGTGCTCACACATACTTGTGCACCGTTAGGGGGCGGCTCCTGTTCTGGATGAGGGGGTGGCCTCCTCCCCACGCCCTCTCCACTCCATGTCCTCCCTGCTGTAGTCTCAATCTTGGGGTCCTGGCCCTCAGCCTCATCACCAGAATCTCCCCCAAGCCCCCCCTGTCTCTCTTTCCACACATCTCTCTTTCTGTTTATCTCTCTCTGTCTCTGTCTCTGTCTCTGTCTCTCTCTTGGTACCCCCCGCCCCTATCCACCTCCTCCCATCATCCCCTCTCCCTCCCTCTCTCCTTGTCTCTCGCTCTGTCTCTCTCCCTCCATTTCTCTACCTCTCTATATCTCTGTGTCTCTCTGTGTGCATCTGTCTCTGTCTCTCATTTTCTCCTGCCTCTCCCTCCCCTCTCCCCTTCTCTGTCTCTCTCCCTGGTCCCTCCTATTTCACTTTCCAAGTGTGTCCCTATTTGGGTCCAACCCCACCCACCAGGACAGGCCTTCACAACACCTTGTCCAGCTGCCTTGCACCCTCCATACGGGTCTTCTGATCACAGCTCAGCCCCCTCCACCTCTCCTCCTCCTAACTCATGTACCAAAATGTCTCCAAAGTGTTCCTTCTGAGAACAAACCCAAGAGCATTTTCCCCCTGCTGTGAACTCAGCCATAGAGAGTCCCACCGCCCCCAGGGCCGCCTCTCCAGGCCCGGCTTCCACCCCCCCACCCCATTACAGGGCCCTACCACTGTTCGGAGCGCTCACAACCACCAGGGTCTCACGAAGCTCCTTCCATAAAACTCCCCAGCGAAGCCTCAGCACATCGGCAGGCAGGGGGCCCTGCCATAGCTGTCTCATGAGTGAGAAAGCCAAGATTTGGACGTCTCTCTCATGTGTAGACAGCTAGGAAGTAGCAGAGCAGGGGTCTCTACCCGATGGGCAGGTCCCAGGGGCACTGCCCTCCTCACCTGTCCTCAGCAGGTGGGGTCACTCAGAAGGTCTAAGTCCCTCCCAGGCCCCCAGAACCAAGGGGAAGGGGCTCATCAAGGCATCCTCACACCTGAGGCTTTCTTAGGAGTAGCTGTCCTTCTCACAAGACTGGATGTCCTGAAGATAAAGATCATTTTGCGTCCCCAGTGCTGAGCAAGAGCTGGGGACTCTCGGAGGCTTAACTGAATCAAGCAATGGTCAGATCAATGAATGAGTGGATTTATGAATGTCTTGCTTGCACGTGGTCACATTTCTCTGTCTCTCCCATAACAAAATTCAATTTATGTGCCTGGCCACGTTAGAAATTTTGGCAGTGAGTTTACTGGTTATGGAACATCATCAGAACGAGTCTAGACGCCCATCATTTAAGGACAGGATCACCGTTACAATAGCAGAGTGCGTTTTCATCATTGTTGTTGGCCATTGTTGTTTCCTGTGGAATGCCACCGTGCCTGAATTTTAAGCAGATGGGTCTGGGCTCCATTCATAATGTCCCTGATTTAGGAAAAATCGTTTTCACAGACGGGGACAGTACACCTGCCAACTGCCAGAGCCCAACAGCAGCTTTGGTCTTGGCACACGTGGATGCGATTTTACTTCACTGGTGATGTCTCCACGAGCTGCTTATGCTCTTGGTCCCGATGACAACAGGGCAGAGGATGAAGCCGGGGCTCACCCTTCTTGGGGCGGGGGGCCACTGAGATTCCTGGGCATCGTACCAACTCAGCCATATGTCACCACAGAAAGTAACTGCTTTTTCCATATATGATCATAACTAATGTTGCAAAGCCTGTTTTGCCTGGATCCTTTTACAGGACCTATGCAAAATATGCTGTGAGCTTTCACTCCAGATTTCTTCCCTAGAATGAATGGCTCTGCACACACACGGAAACAGGCTCTTATTCCGTTCATCAGGAGTGATAATTATTCCATAGGCTAATTCCCCGAGTGTTAGTTCTGTGGGGTGAGGTTCTGGCTCATAAACAGGAGCCGATGGAAACAGGGATCCTAATGGCCAAATACATCCTAATGTTCTCCTTTTAATTCTTTCGGTTTTTTTCCCCCCTGTCTTTACCTTTTAGAAAATGTTAATGTATTCCTGATGAATTCAGTGTGAAAAAAAATATGTTTATCAGCTTGGGTTTCAAATTTTTATTCATAATAAGAATATAGTAGCACCACCAACACTTTCCAAAGTCAGTCCTGGCAACTCTGCCAGCTTTTCAGGGCATCCTAAATGAGATGACCGCCCGGAAGAGTCACAAGTCAGGAATTCCGATGCCAAGATGATACGCAAGTGTATCTTAATCAGGTATGGGCGCTTTGTTCTTGCCAGGCATGGAGTCAAGGAAAGCGTGCTCTGGTGGCAGATAACCCTGCAAGATGTCATTTGGTAATTACGTAAGTTGTGCCTTTAGCCAGGGCCAAATGGATGATAAGGTTGTCACTGTTAACAGGTGCTAGCTATTTGGAGCAAACCATACTTCTGCTTGTGCAATCCAGCCACTGAATTTCCTGCTCACATTTCTTACTCACTCCCGTCTATCAACCGCAGTGAAGGAAGGTGAGCTCTGCGGCCCGGTCAGCCTTTGATCCTCAGAACCTCAATATCCATCAGGCCCTTGGTTTGGTCAGAAGGCCGAGCCCCAGCCACCTGCCCCCCAGTCAGGCTGGCACTGTATTTTACACGGAGCCCACCTGAGCAGCTGAACCTGCTCCATAAATGAATGCACGCAGAAGCCCGCAGCTTCCAGGGCTGCATCCAGAGCCACAGCTGGGTGCTTTAGTTTGTTGTGAAAAGCATTCCAGCATGACACAGCTCCTCTCAGTACAAAGAAGTGCTGGAGCACCAGAGAGACAAATAAAATAAAATAATAATAATGCCCCTGAAAGCACTGAGCAGCCCGGCCCTGGTCTGCTCCCCTCCACGGTAAACAGACCGTGCGGGAACTACCGGCCCCAGGACGCAGGTCCTGGCCACAGGGGCGCCTCCACCGCCTCCCGGGCGTCTGGAGCAAACAGTGCCACTTGCTCTGTGGTCAGATCAGGGACAGCCAGTCCTCCCGTTGTTTGATTTCTAAACTTGCCTCCACCTCCCTGAGGCCTCTGAGAGCTCAGGGCTTGCAAATCAACACAACATTTAATTAACTGCACATTAAAGTTTCCATCTTTCAAGGAAGGGAATTAGGGACAGTACACTTTCTGAAGCATTCATTAATGAAAATATAAATTCTAAAGCCTCCCGAGTTCCGGGTGGTCCCCCCCCCACCCTAGGTGGCTGCCCACCCGAATTCTCAGGGCTGGGCCAGTTCCTTGGAGTAAGCTGCGGTGTCCAAGGTCCCCTTCCAGGCAAGCACTGTTAACCCTCGGAGCTCCAGGCTTGGCTTTGACTCACCCCAGAGGCCTCAGAATTGTCCTCAAGAGTTTTCAGGAAATACTCCAAAATGTTGCTATTGGTACTGAGTTGTGAGTGCTTTCTTATCAAAATGAAAGGTGTGTAGAAAGCACTGTTTAAGAGAGGCAAGAGGCATGAATAATACAATTAAATACTGTCTGCTGCCCACGGAATGAGTGTGAGCTACTGTCACTCCCCGAGGACGACAGAGACACATGGACCACCAGAGAGGAGGGACATAGCACAACCAGCCTGACTTTAGGGAGATGAGACAGAAACACAACGAGACAGACCAGAAGATAGATATCTAGGACAACTTCCCCCCAACAGGCTGGACCCTCCACGACACCAAAATCACCTGATGGTTCAGGCTGAGGCCACACACACACACACACACACTGACCAGAAACCACAGTGAGTGAGAAGTGCATTGTTCAGGAGTCGGGGATGCTGGCCCCGTTTCTACCACGAGCCCCGGGCCACAAGCGCCCCCTGCTTCTCCTCTTACCCTTCTCAGCTGCAGAACAACGCAACTCACACCTCGCGCAAGATCACCGGCCGCACTTCCTACCAGAATTCATCGCCACGTCTCTCTAAAAGGGGATGGTCTTGCAATGCCTCGTTTTTGTTACTTCCCAGAATATAAGTCTCCTCCCGATGTTATGAAGTCTTTGAGAAAAAAAGGAGTGGATCTTATTTAATTTTCAACTACGCATTCTGCATATTTATTTGGTTTTGCTCGTTCTATGCGCACCTACTTCTATGACACGCCCGGGACTGCGCTAGCGCCGGGATATACACGCTGACTTTGCCCTTCTAGAGGAGGCAAACAAATAAGTAAACAGGTAAATGAACTAATCGTAAATTATAATTAGCGTTAGGCAGGGAAAATAACCAGGAAGGGCCTAAGATCGCAAATGACGGAGAAGAGCAACTTCGGAGTGGGTGTTTAAGGACGGCTTCTGTGGAGGGGACGTTGGAGGTAAGCCGCGGAAGGAAGGGCGAGAGGAGGCTGTGCAGCCAGGCTTCGCGATTTGTTGGCCAATGTGTATAAATCAGACCTAATAAATTCAAATTCGAAGAACATCTAGTCAAGGGGCACCTGGGTGGCTCAGTGGTTGGGCGTCTGGCCTTTGGTTCAGGTCGTGATCCCGGGGTCCTGGGATCGAGTCCCACATTGGGCTCCCCGCAGGGAGCCTACTTCTCCCTCTGCCTGTGTCTCTGCCTCTCTCTGTGTGTCTCATGAATAAATAAAACAAAAATCTTTAAAAAGAAAATCTAGTCAAAATATACTTTTGGAGAGACAAAGCAACCAGAGTGTGAGTTCTTCACTCTCCAGAAGGAGGTAGAGCGCAGTACAGCCAAGGGGCTCCTTTTCACTCACGGGCTCCCCTAAGCCAGCAAAATACACTCCAGACTCCACGCTTGCCTACCCTCTGCCTCGTCCTATACTTCCTATTCCAGGCCCCTGGGCAGCACTGGCACAATGACCAATACACCAGAGAATTCTAGTTTCTGATCCACAATTACTTTAATCGCGTCATTTCTCTCTGGTCTTTGGGTTTTCTCACCGGTGTGACATCACACATAGGACGGCGTGTTAATTCCTTACATTTTGTTCCTGGGACGTCACCTGTGACATCTACTAGCAGAAGGGGAGAGAGGCGGACATGGTCATCGTACCCCACAGTAGGCGCGGCAGGTTCTGGATCACTTAAGTGTGTCCCACCTCGGGATGCCAGAGTGAACTGGACTCTTGCAGACACTTGGCCACTTGGCTCTCACAGTGCCATCACCAAGCCCCACTCTTCTCTCCCTGTTTCATGGTCCTGGGTCTGGGACACATTCTCCTTCTCCCCTTAGGCTCTCTCTGTCTAAAGATGACCTTAGGTGGAGATTCCGAGATAAGAAATACCTTGTGGGGTAGGTTTTTCCTACCAGACCTTGACTTATAGACTCACCCCACTCTCCTATTACTTCACCAAGAATTACTGCCCATGTGCCCAGAGGTACCTGTAATGTGTGCCCAGAGGTGGAGGAGGAGAGGCGAAAACATCTGTTCTCTGTTACCTGATGTCCACAGGCAACGTCTGGCTACAAGATGTACCCACCCACCCCTTGAAATTGTCCCATCCATTGGCTGCCTTCCCCTACCTTTCTTCCCTCTGCCCTTCATCATTTGGGGGTGGGGGAGGGCAGCCCTACATTACACCAGTAGGGCCACACATATGATGACAAACCCAGTCCTGACTCTCGAAATCTCGGTCTATTGGGAATCCACAAGCAGACGGCACCACAACAGGGACAGAGTGGTCACTACTACGATCAAAATAAAGGTGGCAGAGGGTATGGAGGGAACACGGCCAATGGCCCCATGACCAGCCCCATGGAGGAGGCAGGTGGAAGGCTTCTAGGAAGAGCAAAAGTCAGAGTCACCTTTTGAGCCAGTGGAGAATAACCAGTGCTTGGAAAACAACAGGAAAATTCAGGAGATGCTACACCAGGAAGCACATTCTGAGCATATGGTCCTTTTTACAGGTCTGTGGATTGGTCAAACGGATTCTGACAAGTGAGCCAAGACCAAAGAAGGCCCTCACCTCCACCCTGAGTGTCTAATCAGCAGGTCTGTGTTATGGATCCAGACCCCAGTTGTTTGTCTCACTCCTCTGATGGGGTATGTAGTAGGCGTCTGATGATTTCATTCTTGCAACACATTTTCAAGAATCCATTAAAACCATGAGCAAGGATCAACCACTAAAACAAGTATGGAGCCTTTAGGTCATTCAGACCCAGGAAGTGAACCCCAGGGGTTGGCCAAACGCTTTCTGCTGCAAAATTTTGATGGATGTTGCTTCCATAGCCTGAGCCAACATTTAATTTGTGTTGAGATGGAACACTTTCAATTGTCAATGACAAAAGGCAATATTTCCAATATTCCTTGAGAATAGGCTTCAAAGGTTTCAGCTCTTTTTTAAAAAGCTTTTCAGCTTTATTTTGACGTGGCAGAAAAGTTTTGCATGCATCCTCGCATCCACTGTTGTGACAGCTGCATTTAATGAGTGCAAAATGATCAGAAAAACATCCTTTGCTGTGGGTTGCCAGTTGGTGACAGGGGAGAGGTGATGCTGTAATCAGAGCAGTGAAGTCATGCACACATCTGCTGAGGCAAAATTTCTGCCTGTCTGGTCTATAGCAGGCAGCTCAATCCATGGCCTCGAAGCCAAATAGGACCTTGCAGACCTACATCCAAGCGGCCCCATCTTCAAACAGCAGGGTAAGACTCTGTTGGGCCACATTAGGCCATTGTTGCTGGAGGTTCACTCACATATCCTTCTAAATCGTCCTTATATTTATCTTACTGAAAGATCTTTCTGGCTAATCTAACATATTTATAATTAACAAATTCAGAGGGGGGTAAAAAGGCAAGCTTTACGTAATTCATGTGTAAAGACCCAAATCAGAAAATGAAGGTCTTCCTTTAAATACAGATAGTCATAGTAGATTAAATTTTTTTTCTCAGCAAATTTTCACTTCCCTGCCCTCCAATACGCACACACTGACCTCCATGGGAAGAATTTACTGCCTTATCCCACTGGTATTGAGCTTGACAATGGGACTTCCTTTGGCCAATGAAAGGTGGGCAGACATGACCCTAGGCCTATTTAGAAGCTAGGTTGTAAGGCACTGAACATTTACACTCACTCCACTGAGAGCCTCCACTTCTACTTTGCAAAGATCATGAGATAACTGTCAGATAACCCTTATAGAATGAGAGGCAGGTGAAATAGTTGTTCCAGCGACTCCAGGCACCTGCAGAGCACACCCACAGGAAGAGTCGCCTACCTGACCCCAGCCTGGATCAATCAACCAGGCCACAGCTGACCTGCAGCCCAGGAAGCATGAGCATAAATGGTGGTGAATCTAAGTCCTTGAGATTTGGAGCTGTTTGTTATTCAGCATCATTGTGTTGTTTCGTAAGCTTTTCAGAGAGATCACCAACAATGTATGCCTGATTGTGTGCTAGAAAAAATATTCCAGCTGTGCTAGATGCCTATCGCTCCACTGACATGGTGTAAGGGAAAGCAGATGGAGCAAATACCCAAGCCAATCAATCCTATTTATGCAAGGCACGATGAATAACAACACCACGCTTAACTGTGTTTTTCACCTTTCGGTTCCATGTTGGGGTCATGGAGTTGTACTTAATATTAATGGAGGTACAACTTTGTAGAGTTTCCCAAGGTTTCCCTTGACCCCAACACTCTTTATTGGTTGTTACCTCCTCACACCTTACAGAGGAAAATTAAAAGTACCTACTTGTGTCAATATCTTCATCTGGAGTCCCTGTTTCATTTCCACATGGCTCCATTTCCCATCTTCACTCTTTCCTCAATAATAAACCGTCACACTGAACCATTATGACAATTTACTCTTGAGGGGAGAATCCTGTGGGTGTCTAAAAGCTTACTGTAAGTTATATTTACTTAATTTATGCTTCTACTGACAAATAATTAGGGCAGCAATTAATTTTAAAATGCAAATGCGCAATGGGTCTCACTGTTTTGTTTTGTTTTGTTTTAAATATTCTTTGTCCTCCGTCCTACTTGTGTTGGAGTCTTAATGGATTTAGTTTAGCAAAGGAATGAAATTATTTTTTCTAATGCTTTATTTACTTGATTGAATCGGACTTTTTATCAAATATTGACTACAAATGTTTGTTCAAGATCATATGCCGTAGAATTTAATAGAAATAAAAACCTGTGGTACAGACCATCATTTTTTACGTGTCTTGTATGTAATCTATCTGAATGATGAATCAATGACAGGCAGGAGACGTTTCTAGCAATCTACCTCTCTATATGGACCAGCTGCTGTTTTCTGGTAAGCGGGGAAAATTTCTTATTATCTCTGAAAAGGTCACAAAGATATTCTTTAAGAAGAGAAAACTTTTCACCTGTAAACACGAGTAAAATTTGCTTTCATTTATCTTACATCCTGCAGTGCTGGGAAGATTGGGAACATAGGTATAGGTCCACTGAATGCTCCTTTCCTTTGTTCATTTATTCGATATTTCCTGACACCTCATGTATGTGAATACTCCACTCCATGCTAGATTCACCAGCACCTGCTCTGGTTCACAGTGAGCTGGGAAAGTCAGACAGGAAAAAAAAAAAAAAACCTCTGTATATTTTGTCATCAGACTACCTAGTGTCATTTTATATTCCTGTTTATTCTCTTTCTCCTCAACTAGAATGTGGGCTCTGTGAGGGCAAGGACCAGATCTATATTCTCACCATATGAGCAGTGCTTACTTCAGGGGAGACCCTCAGTAAATATCTGGGCATATTAAAAGAAAAAATGTGATACTGTAGAGCCATGAAGAGGATGACATGGGAGGCCGAAGGAGAGATGCCTTCTCAGCATAAAGCATGGTAGAAAGTAGATTGATCAGAAAGGTATCAAAGAGGAGGTGAGCATGGAAGCAGGGGGGTCTCCAAGAGAAGATATTCAGGAGGTTGCCCAACAAGCAAAGTCAGGAGCACACAGCAGGTGTAAAGTCATGTAGGAAGAAGTGATCTGGGCAGGTGTGGGAATACAGGAGTTTCCCTGAAGCATAGGATCCCCTGGGGAATGTCAGGAACTGGGGCGAGACAGGTAGGAAGCCCTAAGCAGACATCATCTTATACCCAGAGGAAGAGCCTTCATCTTTCTCTGTAATCAGTGTTGATTGCTGATTGATTGGAACTTTGAGATACCAAATTACTAATTAGGGTGAGCATGCAAGAAACACAGTTGTCCACTTTGGGCAGAAAACTGAGCCCTCTTTGATGATGAATCTGTAATGCTTCTCCATTGATATGTGACTTGGCTTAGGATACAGCCAAGACCTAATCAACTCATTCGAAAAGAGTACTTGGTCATGAACCACACAAGGCAGATGTAGCTAGATTTTTCTGCCATTATCTAAACATTTAAAGGGAAACCAGCATTTTGGTCTAAATGACAATGCTCTTTGTCCTTTTGGTACACATTCAAGTCAAGGTAGATTTAAAAATAAGTTCCACTTAGACTAAACATTATTCATGTATAAAAGTCTGTTTTAAAACACCATCAAAGTTATTTGCCTCTCTTTTCGCCCATGTGAAAAAATATTTCATCCACTGAAAACTAATGAAAGACCATCACACAGGCTGGTTTTATGGATTGCTTTCTTTTGTTTCATGGACTTTTCTGGTTTATTAGGGGAAACCCCATTAAATGGAGCCCGTATGCAGACACAATCACTTGCCTTCTGTGTGCTGCAGGTTGAGGTCATCAGTAAGTGGTAGCAGGCCACTTCTAATCTAATTGTGAATTCCTGTCATGTACAGACTTCAGCCCAGGGATGACAAGGATTTTTGAACTTCAAAAAAAGAAAAAAAAAGGAATCACAATAAATATTTCATTGTCTAGTCAACCCAATTTGCTAAGCCTGATTATCTCGTTCAGCCTCCAGAGATTGCTACAGGAAGCCTCCCCAGATGTTCTCCTTCCAGCCAAAATTACCACTGTATGTCAGGGAGGTGGCCCAGCAACTGCATTCTGGAAACCCAGCTGTCAAGGAAGGGAGAGGAGAGAGAAGGTCGCACCCACTGCGGGAGAGCCCTGCAAGCCACTTGCCACCCTGCCAGGCCACTTAACCAGGGCCTGAATTGGGTTAATTGACCAATGATCGACCAAACCTTTTGGCTCAGATTTATACTCTGTTCCAAATTGCGATGGTCAGAGAACATGTGCATGGAGAGTTCCTGAAGCAGCGGGGAGCTAATTACCCCCACTTCCCTAAGTCAACAGAAATCCCGAAAGGATGATGCTGAGCAAACAAATACTGAGCAAGAGCCTGACAAGCCCTTTGGCTTGGGCCTGACTCTCCCACTTCTCTTTCCAAGCAACACAGCCCCATGGTTTTCAGTAACAATGGGGCCCCATGTGCTTGTGTTATTTATTATCAGCATATCTTTTTAAATTCATTTTACTTATTATAATTCTTCAGATACTGGCATTTGTAGTAGGAGTATATTTAGGACTTTAGTTTGTTCTTCTATCTACTACCCTTAAACCCCGTCCATTCCTTGGACGTGATCGTGGTGGCTGTAGCCACACATAATCTGTTGCTAGAAAAGAGCTTGGACGTAACAGGGAAGAAGACAGGACCTAATACCTTATGAGAGATCATCCTGTCACAAACTAGCCCCTGGGAGCCGAACCAGCCAAGTAAAGAGTACTGAAGGAGCTATTCCAGAATTCCTGCTTGGGGTTTGGGGAAGTTACAAAGCCAAGATTTTGAAGGTAAATGTGATACTCCTACAGCTTGGCTGCATGAAACAAGGAGTACAGTAAGCTCATGACAAAGAATGTCGTGCTGGCAGCGACTCCATCTGCAGGGCACAAAACCTGAGTTCACACAGGAGATTAGAATGAGTTAAACATCACACTTCAGAGAACTCAGACAATTCCCCCTCACTTGGTGATTTCACAAAAGACATGATTTTGGGGTGCCTTGCATATTTCACTTTCTCAGCCCAATTTTCAAGGGATGAAGAGTTTCTAGGGCTGTAGGTAATGATAAATCATGTATTACATACTGACTGAGGCTTAATGGTACCACTGGTGTCTGCTAATGATCTAGTTTTACTAAAAATCAAATTAAAGCATGAATGAAATATAAATCATTTTGTAAGATACTGGCTATCTATATATGTTTTTCACAAGAAATTCTATGTAGGTCCTATAACTGAATTATTAAAACCAGAATTTTATAATACTGATACAACAATTGAACTATTTTACCCATAAAACAACAGTTATAGACAGACATTGGTTTCTTTGACATTAATGAGGGTGCAAAAGCTTTTGATCCTTAAAAAAAAAAAAAAAGCTCTCAAAAAGGTGAAATAAAATCTAAAATCCAATTACCAATTACCTAATTAAAAAATATCCAAACTGCAGTACTGAAATTTTTTTAAGCTGGCTTTTATGGGCCTAAAATATAAAGCTTTATGTAAACTGTCCCTTTTAGACATGACATTTTCATTAACATCACTGTGATATATAACTAATAAAAATAAGTGTAATTATAGCAGCATTTAGAAAATAATTTCGAGGGGCACCTGGGTGGCTGGCTCAGTTGGTTGAGCATCTGCCTTTGGCTCAGGTAGTGATCCCGGAGTCCTGGGATCGAGTCCTACATTCAGCTCCCCGCTCAGCAGGAAGTCTGTTTTTCCCTCTCCCTCTCCCTCTGCCACCCCCCTGCTTGTGTGCTCTCCATCTCCTTCTCTCTCTCTCTCTCTCTCTCTCTCTCTCTTTCTGTCTCTCTCAAATAAATAAAACCTTTTAAAAAATATAAAATAATTATAAGACAGCATTTTGTGATTGAGCTTGTGCTACACCCTTTTATTCTCATGTCTACCTACTTGTAGCTTCTCAAAAAAAAAAAAATGGGGATCACAAATACCAGAGAGTACAAGATAATTCTCATGCTTTATATTTGTACATTATGTTCCATGTTGTTTTTCGTTCATTTATGACTAGCTCTTTAGGCATGTCTCTAGGCATGTCATATTAGGAATGGAATTGATTACATCTATAAATAAAGCATTGATAAAAATGACCTTAAGTTTTAAAGTATGCTTGACTTTAAAAATAAAATTCCTATCTTACCAAATTTCTGCTAGGCCTGTTATAATCCTGTTTTGTCTTATTGTTTGATTTTTTCTTTCGCCCCAGTAACTATGGATATGCTTAACACCTGCATCTAAGTCCATGGACTCAGAAAATACCCAAAATGAGAAGGTAATATCGGCATCCAGGGGAATGTCTAGTTCCAGTTACTGTTGTTTTAATATTGTCTCAGTGGTAAGTCGCCATACTGAGCAGTTTAACAGAAAAGAAAAAGATTTCAGAATGAGGTTTTTGGGGAATGCACAGGAGGTTACTTAGGGATTTGAGAAGAGATTAAAAAAATAGGGAAGAATCCAAAGGAAAATCAGAGAGAAGTTCTATAAATAGAGAGCTAGGTGAACACATAAGAATAGAGTCATGTTCTCTTAAACAAAACTCAGAATAATGAGTGCTAGAGGATCCAATATGTTTTAAATATTACTATATCACAATATATAACATATTGACTAAAGTCTTCACCCACAGTTTTGCTGAAGACTCGTTTTTGTCAGAGAGCTGAAGATTGGGAAGAAATATTTAACAAGATCCAGGAACTATATAAAGATGGGCATAAATATACCACATTAACAAAATACAGGACAAAAATTAATGATTTTCTCAATTGATACAGAGAAGCATTTGAAAAAAAAATCAGCATACTTTCCTGATGAAAAAATTAAATTAGCAAAGAAAGAAACTACCCCAACATAATAAAGTCCATATATGAAAAGCTCACAGCTCAATGGTTAAAGACTGAAAACATTTCATCTAACATTAGGAAAAAGAGAAGGATACCCTGTCTCACAATTTCTATTCAACATAGTACTGGAAGTGCTATCCAGAGCAATCAGGCAAGAAAAAAAAAATAAAAGCATATAAATTAGAAAAGAAAAGTAAAATTATCTCTGTTCACAGATGACATGATCTTACATGTAAAACACTTTAAAGATGGGACACCTGGGTGGTTCAGCAGTTGAGCATCTGCCTTTGGCTCACGACGCAATTTGGGGTCCAGAGATCAAGTCCCACATTAGATTCCCTGAAGGAGCCTGCTTCTCCCTCTGCCTATGTCTCTGCCTATCTCTCTGTGTCTTTCATGAATAAATAAATAAAATATTTTCAAAAAAGAAAACCTTAAAGACTACACACACACACACACACACACACACACACACACTCAGACTATTAGGACCAATAAACAAATTCAGCAAAGTGGTGGGATACAAAATCAACACACAAAAATCAGTTGTGTTTCTATACACTAACAATGAACTACCCAAAAAAGAAATTAAGAAGACAATCTCATCTATAATAGAATCAAAAAGAATTAAATACTTAGGAATAAGCCCAATCAAGGAGGTTAAAGACTTGTACACTGAAAATTATAAAATACTGTTGAAAGAAATTAAAAACACAAATAAATGAAAAGATATCCCACATTCATGAATTGGAAGATGATATTGGTAAGAGGTCAATACTATCCAAAACAATCTACCAATTCAACCCAATTCCTACCAAATCCCAAAAGCATTACTTAAATTTTTAGAAATCCTAAAATCCAGATGGACATTCAATGGATCTCAAATAGCCTAAACCAACAAAGTTGGTGGATTCTCATTTCCTGATTTCAAGACTATTACAAAGCTATAGTAATAGTGCGGTACTGGCAAAAAGACCGACATATAGAAAAATGGAATAGAATAAAAAGCCCAGAAATAAACTCTGTGTACATGGTCAAATGATCTTTAACAAGGGTGCCTAGAGCACTCATTGTAGAAATAAGTTTCTTCAACAAATGGTGATGGGAAAACTGGATATCCAAATGCAAAATTAGGAAGCTGGACCCTTGTTTTACAACATATACAAAAATTAGCCCAAGATGGATTAAAGACCTAAATCTAAGAGCTCAAACTATAAGACTACCAGAATAAAACATAGAGGAAAAGCTTTATGACATTGGATTTCGCAATGCTTCTTTGGATATGACACCAAAAACATAGATAACAAAAACAAAAATAGACAAATGGGACTACATTTAGCATTGGGACTACATCAAACTTTAAAACTTCTCCACATTAAAGGAAACAATCAACAGAGTGAAAAGTAAGACTAAAGATGGGAAAAATATTTATAAATCATAAATATCTGATAAGGAGTTAATAGCTAGAATACATAAGGAACTCAACAACAATTATATTGCACACCCGAAATTAATATTACACTGTGTATTAGTTAACTAACTGGATTTGCTTGGATGGCTCAGTTGATTGTCAGACTTGTGATTTTGGCTCAGCCCATGATCTCAGGGTTGTGAGATGGAGCCCCACATCAGGCTCTGTGCTCAGTGGATGGAGTCTATTTCTCTCCCTCTGTTCTTCCCCCAACTTGCACGAGTGCGTGCTCATGCTCTCTCTCTCTCTCTCTCTCAAATAAATAAATCTTTAAAAAATAACCCAAATAAAAAATTAACAAGGACTTAAATAAACATTTCTTTGAAGAAGACTTGCAAATGGCCAACCAAGCATACGAAAAAATGTTTAACACTATGCATCTTCAGAGAAATGTGAATCAAAACTGCAATGGGATATTGTCTCATGCCCCATAGGATGGCCACTATCAAAACAAAGCAAAATCAAACAAAAAATACAGAAAATAGCAAGGATTGGTGAAGATGTGGAGAAATTGGGATCCTTGTGTATTAGTAATGGGATTGTAGAACAGACCGATCACTATGGAAAAGAGTATGGAGGTGCCTCAAAAAATTAACACTACGATGAGATATCACCTCACACCCATTAAGTGGGCTACTATCAAGAAAAGAGAAATTAATAAGTGTTGGCAAAGAACTCCTGTGCACTCTTGATGAGACTATAAAATGGTCCAGACATAACGGAAAACAATACGGCAGTTCCTCAAAAAATTATATAATCTAGCTATCCCACTTCCAGGTATAAATTCAAAAGACTGCAAAGCAGGATCTCAAAGAGATATTTGCACACCCATGTTCATGGCAACATTATTCACAATAGCCAAGAAGTGGAAGAAACCCACGTGTCTATCAAAAGATGAATAGATAAAGAAAATATGATATGTACATACAATGAAATATTATTATTCAACCTTATAAAAGGAGGAAATCCTATCACATGCTACAACATAGGTAAACCTTGAGGACATGACACCAGGTGAAATAAGCCAGTCACAAAAAGACAAATACTGTATGACTCCACTTATACGAGGGACCTAAAGTAATCAAATTCATAGAAACAGATATTAAAATGGCAGTTACTAGGGGACTGGCAAAGGGGGGGAAATGGAGTTATCGCTTAATGGGTATAGAATTTCAGATTTGCAAGTTCTGGAGATCTGTTTCACAATAATGTGAATATACTTAACGCTACTGAATTATCTGATTAAAAATGGTTGAGGGTAAATCTTATATTATGTTTTCTACCATAATAAAAAAATGTGCTTAATTTTTAATTCCTTTAGAAAGAGGAGAGGAAGTGCAGTAGAAAGAAAGCCCAAAACAAAAGTTCATTTGTGAGGATACATGGGGGACAGGATAAATGGGGAACTAAGAGATTTTTGAGACAGAGGGAGGAAAGTCAGCAGGAAAAAAAAAATGTTTCCAGAGATACAGAAAAAAAAGCATATTGATGAAATTAAGTCTCAGAGCAAGCTATGACCCCCAGTGGGGACTAGCTGAGCTGACTAGAGAAACTGCTGGACATGACATTAAAACTTTTCTTACCCAATAGTCTCAGTTGCCTATTTGAACAAGTCAGTGAGATTATCCGCCAAAGCAGAACCCTGGCTCCCCTCATCACTTCTCCCAGTTAGGAAGAGAAACAACCTGCATATGAATTGAGATGTTTCTTTAGATCCCAAACCAAAGCAAGCAATGGAAGAGTTCTCCTGATTGATACTACTCCAAGATAACATTTGTGTCATTCATTCACTCAACAAGTCTTTCCTCTGTGCTGGGCACTATTCTAGAAGCTGAGGACAGAAGAGATAGAACAGTGTCAGGATAACTGCGCCCAAGAGACTTGCATCTCAGAGGCACCCATCAGTTGTGCTCTGTGCATCATCATACAGATCCAGCTCGAGTTGTGTGTCTCTGCATCCTTGCTTTTCCAACTCCTCGAGACGTTGGACCAATCCTATAAGACCATCCACCCATGGATCCATCCATCTGCCCACTCCAGCGTTTGTCCAGATGTAACAAGTCCAAGTCCAAGATGGGTAAGGAAGCAGGGTACTTCCAAACCGGGGCTGTGCCCACAAAGCAGAGGAGAGGAGCTGGATCTGCCCACGTGGCTTAGGAATTGGTTGGCCAAGTATGAGTTCTAATTGAGAAACAGCACTTGAGAGAGAACACAAGTATAGCTTCAAGAGCAGGGGGAAGACTTAGAAGTAAGGGGAGAGTGTGAAAGAAACTCCAAGAGACAAACTCGTTCAAGTCACTTGCAGCAGCACCTTGTTTCCTGGGCTCACAGCAGCCCAGTGGGCAGCTTGGACCCGACAGAGCACTAGGGAAGGAAACCTTGCCTGGAACACGTGTTTGCAGTGCCCCTGAGGCCCCTCAAAGTTAGACTTTTCCCCTCTGGTCTACCAGTCATGGGACATGACAGGCAAATATTGGCACTTCTATTTTATAATGCCATCATTTTGAATTTTCACATTTATGTAAATTTTATAAAGTATATCATCTATTAGTATAATCACAGAGGCACACAACAGATAGGTAGGTAAGTAGATGGCGGCTAGATAGATAGATAGACAGGTATGTATTGGAAGCCTAAACTCAAAATATTTTCATGATAAGGATAAGCAATTAAAAAGCTCACTGGTCACTGCTCTTAGGCAACCCCTCCTGTATAAGTAGGACGTAGAGCCCATGCATCTGGGCATACCACTGCCTTTTGTATCAGACCAACTGGACAGAAGGAGTGGGGAGAAAATGTGAAGAGTGGGCAGGTAGGGACGTAGTTACCAAGTGACACTAATTCCAAAGGACCATAAGAGGTGGACAAGGCCCAAGAAGAACTCAAAAAGGAAGATGAGAATTTCCAAAGTGTTGAGTAATGATTATCAAGCTTGATGCCAAACCGCAAGTTTTATCAGATGTCTCTGCAGTTGCCCCTGGCATCCACAGCCATGCTGCTCCAGTTGGAAGATAAAAGAGTCCTACAGGTAGAAAGGTTTTATCCTCAGAGGGATGGTTTCTGTCTTCACTTGGTTTATTAATTCCCTGAATCTGTCTTGAAAGGGAACAGAACCCCTCTAGGTAGCTGGGGCATGGGACCATCCTCAGCTAGATGCTAGGCTCTTTGTACTGCACACTCACAGGCACAAACAGATGCATGTATACATGCATACAGGAGTGCACACACACACACACACACACACACATAAGCCCACAGTCCTAAAACATGGATTTGTATATTTCAAGTCTTACATGTTAATTGTAACGTCTCTGGTAGAAATAAATACATAACATGTTTAAAGGTATGTAATAGCCATCACGTTTACAAGGTTGGCAATGGGGTGCATTGTTTTACACCGTAATGGATGGGTTAAGAAGATTGGTTTCTTAAGAAAAGATGAAGACAACCATAAATACAGGCTTGATTTTAAAAAGAATACTTAGAATCTATAGCAATGTCGAAAATGCTACCTTACCTGCAGTGGCTCCTTGAAAAAACATCATATGGATATATCACACCTTATTTTATCAAATCCTACTGGGTGGAGGAACTAGGGAGCTGATGGGCAAGGGTACAAAGTTTCAGTTTTGCAAAATAAATTCTGGAGATCTACCATACAGCACAATGCCTACAGCTAACAATTCTCTATTGCACACTTAAAGCTTATTAAGAGGGTAGATATTACTTTAAGTGATCTCACCACAAAAAAATAAAATAATAACAATAATAATAAAGGGTTTGGGAGGAAACTATAGGTTGTGGCTGTGGCCACGATCCTAATGTTGGTAATGGCTTCATGAGTATACTTGTCCTCAAACTCATCAAGCTGTATAAACCAAATATGCAAAGATTTTATATGTCAGCTTCCATAAAGTGGGCTTAAAAAAGCCTGCTTAATGAACACAGGGTGGTGTATGGTAATGTTGAATCACTTTATTGTACACCTGAAACTAATATACTGTATGTTAACTAACTGGAATTTAAATAAAAACCTTTAAATTGTTTAAATCATATAAATTTAAAAATAAAATAAAATAATAAAAAAAAATAAAATAAAATAAAATAAAATAATAAAATAAAATAACCTGCTGCTGAAAACTAAGATGGTCTCCAAGTTTTCACTGCAGCAAAGACCATCTTTTATTTTTTCTATTTCTGTTGTTTACATGCTAATTTTGACTCGTGGGATCCACAAAGAACTTCTTTATGTTGTTCTTCTATATTCTAAATGTCCAGGATGTCAGGTTACTGGCATTATTTACAAAAGGTATTTACATTTACAAATGTGATCTATTCCACCAGGTTTTCCTCCAAAAATACTGACCCCAAGAAGGTATCACAAAGCCTTTTTCCCCTCACCCTTATCTTTGTCAGTCAGATAAATACCAACAAAAATGACATCTTATTTACACCAATGTTGCACTGACGTTAATCATTTGCAGAGTTGAACACTCATAGTATCATGTTTACTGCCCATTTGCATTCACTGCATTATTACTAGTTCGTATATTTCCCCCTTATTTATTTTGTTCTGTTCAGATTCTCATTCATTTTTTTCTACTCTTAGAGACATGAACCATTTGTCTATAATAAAAAAAAAATTTTCCAAGGTTAATTTTGTTCTATCTTTCAAGCTTTACTTACATTACTTTTCTAACACAGAAGTCATACATTTTAGCCAAAGTTATCAAATTTTAGCTAAGTTAATCAATTTTTTACCTTCAGTGTCCCTTTTCAAAGCTTAAAAGGGACTTTGTGCTACAAACTTACTAAGGTAGTTACCAATGTTTTTTTTGATACTTTTATATATTTTTATTCATTTAAATATTTTATTCCTCTGGAATTTATTTCAGAGAAGTAGAAGGGGATTCAGTTTCATGATTTCTACATGGTTGGTCTCAATAAGACATGCTCAACACCCTCTATGGGCTAATTCATCTCCTCCCAGCTGACCTGAAAAGCTACCTTAATCATATGTTTATGTCCCTTTCTTAGCTTCCAGGCTTTTCCATGACCTGCTTATTTCTGCACTAGCACTACATCTTATGGCTAATATAGCTCCAGGACATATGTACTATGTTGTAGGGCAAGTCTTCCCCCACAACCCATCTTTTCCACAATAGTCATAGCCTTTCTATTTGTTCATCCAGCTGAACTTGTGAATTATGTCATGAGAAAAAATAAACTATGTTGAAACTTCAGAATTTCCATATGCAGGACTAATAACAAAGTTTCCCCCAAAATATTATTTAGAACAGGAATCAGCAATTTTTTTTTTTCTGCAAAGGGTCATAGAGTGAAAATTTTAGTCTTTGCAGGCCGTACGGTCTGTCATGATTACTCGACTCTGGTGTGAAAGTGCAAAAGCAGCCACAGATAGTCTGTAAGTAAAGGGATGGGACTGTGCCTGTGAAAACTCCATTCCAAAAACAGGCAGAGATACAGTGGAATATTACTCAATCATCAAAAGGAATGAACTATTAAAACCTGCTACTGCATAGAAGAGCCCTAAAAATAATGTGAAATGAAAGAAGCCAGACACAAAAGGTCACATATTTTATGATTCCATCGATATGAAATATTCAGAATAAGTATCCATGTGGACAGAAATCAGATTAGCTGTTGCCAGGCACTAGAGAGGGAGAGGGAACTGGGGAGTAATTGATAGGTATGGTGTGTTTTTCTAGGGTAATAAAAAAGGTTTTGAAATTAGAGACAGGTAGTGGTTGTATATCACTGTGAATTGGAGTAAACGCCACTGAGTCTTACACTTTAAAATGGTTAATTTCATGTTATGTAAATTTCACCAATAAACAAAACACTATACACTAAGAAAAGCCCCTCTCCCAGGCAGCATGCGGGTATGTACAGCAAGGGGAAAACGCGAGAAACAGGCAGATGCTCCTCCTACTTGGTGCTAAGGGGGTCCACTGCTGAGAAGTGCCTGTGAGATGAGAGAGGACTCCCTAGAAGATGTGGGGGTGATTAAAGACACAAGGATGAAAGGCAACACATCCCCAGCAGCAGCAGGGTTGAGGGACGGGTTGTAGGGTTCATCCCTGAAACTCCTATCCACACAGATTCCAAGCTCTGCTGCACGTAGGGATCACCTGGCATCTTTTAAAAAACTCCTGATGCCAGACTCCTACCCCCCAAAATTCTGACTTAATTGATATGAAATGCATCAGGATTTTGAAAAGGTGCCTGGACATGTGGTCACGTTAGGGAATCACTGGCCTACAGACAAGGTGATGGGCTCCCCTGACATCTCCCTTGCGCTATGCGACCAAGTCAGAAACCTACCAGACTTCACTTGTGAATCCCCTGGGGGATAGTAGACATCACAGATGCCTGGTCCCATCCCCCGACTTTCTGATCTTTCAAAAGCCCCTGGACTCAGGGGCTTTTGAAAGCTTCCCAGGTGATCCGAAAGGCAGCCATGCCAGGTACCCTGCACTAAACAGTTTCCAAAACATCTCTGAAAATAAGAATCTGTTGGAACCCTTTTTAAAAACAGAAAAAAAGAGAATAGGATGGAAGGATGGATTCCCACCACCCACCCCAGACCTGCTGATTCAGGGAAGCTCCCTGGCAATGAAGGAGTTTAGCAAGGGTCCAGGTTAATTCTTAACAGTAAAATTTGGGGAATCCTGCACTAAGAATAGAGGAGAGGGGGAGAAGGGAGGGAGAGAGAACCTCCTTCTCTACGTTCACACCTGAGAGAGCCTGGGGTAGCAAAGGAAGTCTGAGGCATGATCTCCGACCCCCACAGAGGACTCTCCCTGGTACAGCAGCCTGAAAACTCAAACTCACATTACCCTACACACTGTGGATTCCTTACAGTCTTCACAAGCATTATCTCCTGTGAACAGTTAGGCTGGAAAGGCTCCTCCTACTCCATAGCTCAGAGCACCCGACGGACTATCATTCGCTGCCCTGGTTAGTGGGGCACCCAGAATGATACCCATTTAATTTTGCCTCCCACACCAGTGCTCTTTCCATAAACGGTGATTCTTGGAGCCAGAGTCCACTGCATGGAACCCTGCACTCCTTCTAAATAATTTGTGGGGTTGAAATGGGCATCAAAGAGAAACCAACAGGGGGGAAAGAAAGCACCTAAGAGTAGATGCTTGAGAGCGGTGGCCTCTGGGTGATGATCAGGAGACAGACAGACAGGAAGCAGAGGGACCGGCCCCTCCCCACCCGGGCCTCCCCTAAGTGTCTGCCTTCCTCCTGCTCCCCCACACAGCACAGCACCCACTGAGGCATCCAGCCTGTTTAGGTGAAAGTAAAATGCGAGATGGGAAGGATGAGATCTGAGCCCAGGGTCAGCAATCCGAGGCTTACCCTGCTCTCTGAAGGCCCCACCACCACCACCACCCAGCATTCATTTATTCAAACACTGCAGAACCGTGCACCCTGAGCCAGGCTGTGCTGGGCACCCAGTGCTGAGCAAACCAGACCAGTCCCTGAGCCTCACTTAGCCTACTGTTTGAGGCCTTACCGTTCCAAGTCGCTGCATCACCTGAGAGCTGTCAGAAAAGCGAGGTCGCAACACCACTATCCCCTCAACCTACTGAACTAGTCTCTATTTTAAATGTGATTCCAGGCGATATGATGGCCATTGCCAGGAATGGGAGCCAGGCCATGGACTTCAAGAAATGCAGTGTGAGCTCCCTTCCCTTGGCTTCCATGGGAGTCGGTACTGGAGAGAAGAGCTCTCCAGCTCCAAGGGATGTTAGAGTCCACTTCAAAAGATCTCCTCCTTTGGTAAGCAATGAACTCGGAACCCAAAGAGGTCACATGACTTCTAAGGAAAGAGCCAGGACCTGAACTGAGGATTCTACTCTCAGGTGCCATGCGCCTGTCACAGGGCTAAAGAAAGCAAGTCAGGCAACAGTGTCTGTAGGAGGAAAGGGGCAAAAACAAAACAGGATGGCAGGGAGCCACACCATGGCAGATTCTGAGGGGTTTCTCAAAAACTGTTAGGAGGCAGATCATTTCTGTAGCCCATTTTCAAGTCTGCTTTTGATCCAAATAAAGGAACACTGACCTCCTTTGGCTTCCCAGCATGAATGCGCTTTTTTATTTTAAGGTGATGCTCTGGTCCATGACACCTACCGAGGCACAAGAAGATGGCCATCAGGTATTACCCCATCTGTGTTTTTCCAGCAGGGCTCAATAGGTGAACCCCCCGAGTCTCAGACACCCTCACAATACCTGCACCAAGGTCCTCATCACCTTTGGCTAGATTGCATGAAACAAGCAATATGCTCTCTGTTAGGATGTGTGTAAATGACCGCGCCCTACACGGAGGTGTGCTACCCAAGCAAGCTTACCCACCGGAAGCCCCTGTGACATCTAAGCAGCTGAACAAAGATCATCAAGGAAGCTGACAGCTCTCTACTCCTCCTCTCCACTCACTGGAAGCATCCGGCCCTGGGCCACTCTAAAACTCAAACTTAAATCAACTTGAAAGACACCCCCCTGCCCAAGAACCAGAACATTTTGTCAAAAACCAGATAGATGAAAAATGAACACACATAGCCACCACCCCTCGAGTATCAGAACACAGCTTTCTGAGCTGAGGGAGCGGAAGACTGGCAGATCTGAGCCAGGGGCATGTGATGGGCCTGTTGCTTCTTTTTCTTCCCATCCCAGTGATAAATAATCGATTTGAGAGAGCTGATACAAAGAGACAAGAGTGAAAAGTGGGCATGACACATTTACCAGAAGGATTTTTCCTGGGCTTCTTAAGTATAGTGCCTGGAGTTTTTTCAATCATATTAAAAGTAGAAGGGAACACCTGCTTCATGTTACCCGACCACAGTTCGGAAGTATGATTAGGTGGCTCATGCACTATCAGGAAGAAAAAATGTATATATCATGGGAGAGAACGGCTTGACAAGTTAACAAAAATTTTATATTGTTTCCAATTTAGAAACAGAGAGACAGACACCAAATCGCAGGAGGATAGAAATACTCCTTTTCTAGTTGAATTCTCAATAAAAGGCTCTGGAATGCAGTTTCTGACATCAGAACAGAAAAATATTTTAGGATGGATTTTTTTTAACCCTCTCCCTGAAAGACGAGATTTTTGTAATCACAACTTAACTGCATGCCTGCCAATCATGATGACTTAAGTAGAAATAGTATTTGCTGGCTTCACGAGCTGGTGTTTCCATTGAAGCAAATGGAGTTGAGGATTTGTGACTTGATCTAATGGCAATGGCTTTCCAATAGACATGCACGGAATCATTGATCAGCGTGCCCTCTCCTTGTTTGCACTGGAACACCGTTCAATTTACACCAATTAAAGAATGCTTGGTTTGGGTATTGAAGAATAATTAAGGGATGCAAATCCCCAAGGGCTTCTAAAGATGACATCTGACCAGAATGTTGATTACGGCATGAAGGCAGCGTTAGTATTTGAATAGTTTGACTGATATACAAAATCATTACAACGTCCCTCCAGGAAGAGTGACATTAGGTCAATGTATGTACTTGCCTGGTCACCCTAAACAAATTTGACAAGTCTAATTTTAAGTAATTGCTCAGAGTTGAGTGGCCGCCTCTGTCCCCACAAGGGCAGCTGTCTGGACCACATCTTGTAATTGAGATGTGTCTTTAAACTATATGTGTCAACCCAACATGCAAATGTGCTCTCGCGAAAGGTCAAGGGTTGGTGAGGCTCCGGTGAATCATTTTCCAGTCAAATTTCACCGTGAAAACTTTACTGTAGTTATTAGTCAACTCATAGGCTAATTCTACTTCACTCCCTATAGGAGAGATTACATGTCCTCATGGTGTTGGACTCTACAGTTCAGGTGGAGACCATCTCAGAATGTGTCCTCTGGACCAGCCGCAGCAGCATCTGACAACTTGTCAGTAATGCAAAGTCTTGGGCCCAACCCCAGGCCTGCT
Organism: Canis lupus familiaris; assembly: GCF_011100685.1. NCBI lineage: Eukaryota > Metazoa > Chordata > Mammalia > Carnivora > Canidae > Canis > Canis lupus. The sequence continues at coordinate 39,639,104 of NC_049231.1, read as the reverse complement.
GGATCAGAGACCGTGGGGGTGAGGTCCTGTCATAAATGCTTTAATAAGATCCTGGTGGTCTAAAGCCCGCTAGGGTTTGAGAACCACTGATCGAGCCCACCAATTCACCCTACCAATGATGAGAGTTAGGTAAGTTGCCTAAGGTTGCACAGCTCAAATGACAATGGAGGCTAGAGTGGATCATCTTGTGTTCGACACATTTAATTTCTGACTTTTATCATTCAGGGAAATTTTGCAAATGGCTTGCTGCCCTGTTCTTTGTTCTCTTATGTAGCCCTCCACTGATTCCTGAGAATGTGGGCAGGATCTGTCCTAGCGGATGACTGGTTCTCCTCCTTCTCCTGGACACCAGAGAGGGAGCCTCGTGGCCCCAACAGTAGCGTACAGCCATTGGACTTAGTTATTAGGAGGAGCACTGTCTGAGCCAGAAATTTAATTGCCAGTGTGAGAGCCTTGAGAGGTACCTACTTCTGTCCATGGAGATCACGGATGGACGTATAGATGCTGAGTCTCCACCGCCCCACGTCCCTGAACAACTATGATGAGCAGAGCTCCCTGCTGACCCCCACTGGATGTATAGTGAGAGCAACAAACTAATGTGTCAAGCTGCTGATACTTGGGGGATGTTTGTTACTACTTTATAACCCAGCATATCACAGGACCCTTCGGGACTGCGGAGCAGCCCCCTTGCACTCAAAGTGAGCCATGGGGAGGACAGAGAAGCAGACAAAAAAAAAAAAAAAGGTGTCTTCTCTGCTTAGAATATAATTAAATATAGTGATATTTCCAGGAGGATACAAGGATGGGCATCAAATTTGAGTTACTACCCAGAAAACAGATTTCCAGATTCGATTGTCTTTTACAAAGCATTGCGTCCTTTGCCATTTTATCCCAATCTGACCACCCTCGAGCTGCAAGGAGCTTATTTACTTAACTGCCAGCAAGTTACCCAGAGCAAAACTGAATCTGGAGGGCGGTTTGGTTCACAGGGGCTCCTTCTCCCAGTGCCTCACCCAGCAGCTCAGCAAGTGCAAAGCAAAAGGTCTCTCCAGTGTGTGCAGGCTCCCAACAGATGGATAAAGCCCGTTCACGTTGCATGCCCCCCTCTCTCTCCCGCTCCCTGTTCTTTTCTTCCCCGACAGCCTCACCACCCAGGTGAGCCTGTGCACCCAGCTCCCCACCTGCCCCTTCCACCCCCCACCCCCTTTGCCTTTCCGCCTGGGTCGCTCCGCAGCAGCAGCAGCAGCAGCAGCAGCGGCAACGCTGAGCCTTTCAGGCCGGCGTCCCGGGGCTCCCGTGCGGGGCGGGGGTAAGATGTGCCTCTGAATGGGGAGGAGTAGACAGGGTGGATTAATGGCAGCGGCAGAAGAGTGATACAGCCCGAGCAGAACAAAACGAGGGCGACCCGGACAAAACAAAGCGCCACAATAGATCATTTCTGAAAAGTCATCCGGGCAGCTTTGAAACCCAGGGCTGTGTGTTCCAGGGCAGTTTCACATCCACGGGCTTTCAAGACACATGAATGGAAGAGGAACAGTAACTCTTTTTCATACCTCTTTTCAGGGGTCTTGTCGGCACAGAAGGATTTACCATTCAATTCCCATACTTTTATGTGGGAAATTAGGAATTTGCCCCTTAAAAAAGAAATTGCCTTTTAAACTCTCATAAATTGTGGCGACTTTACAGATTTACCAAAATTTCTTCCTCTTTCTCCTCCTTTTGCTTCTATTTCACTTTTAAAAATACTCATAAACACACACACATACACACACGCACACACACACCACAAACATTTCCATCCTCTCCACCTTTCTCAGGGACACTTTTATTCAGAAAATCTCCAACCAAAGGGACAGTTCCTCTTTCCGGGCCCCATACGGCGCGGGGGTTTCGTTCTCAACTAGGTCTTCATTTGGCCACATTTCATCACAGACCCAACTGCTGTTCGGAATAAAAGGACCCATCCCGGAAAATATTAATCACTGTACGTTTGCAAAGGTGGCAAGGGTTGGGCCAAGTTGGTGGAAAGGTCAGAAGCGAAATAAAATAAAATAAGACGTCCGCTCATTCACGGACCCAGCAGGCATTTACTGGGCAGCCACTGGTGCGACCAGCCCCACTGAATTGTCAGTGCAATTGATTGTGTTTGCAATTGATGCAAAACAATCAAGTTTTACTGGAGGAGAGCTCAAGAAAATGTCCCCAACGGGAACGGCCCCACCGCGATTTTCACAGTGGCCGCATGGATCTGGCTCCTTTTCTCAGAAGCCCGCAGTGTTTGGCCACGTTAATCTCATTAACCTTCCCTATCAGTTTCAACAGGACAGAAATGAAGACTTGAGAACGTAGAGTCCCTGGTCTGAGACTCAGGCTGGGACAAGTCAAGCTTTGGCTCTGAGCCAGTACATTTGATCTGACTCCCCAGGCCTCTTCCAGGCCCCCCCCCCTTTTTTTTTTGGAGCAGAGTAAGAAAGCACCCGCAAGGAAGCCTTGCCATAGGAAATCCAGCCATGTCTGACCCTGCATCCCTCTTCCCTCCTCCTGCCCCCCAGGAGAGCCCGGTTCCAAGGCCGATTCTGGGAGCAGCTGTACAGACAGCAGCCATTCTCCAGGGGCATTCAAGCGTACCCCGGTTCCCTCGGAGAATCCTTTGGGGTAAGAGATGGGAAGGGATGGGGGGCAGGGAAGAGAAAGGAAGGTTTTCCTCCCCAGCAGGTCTGTAAGGCGAGCCTGGGACACACTAACCATTTCCTGATGTGCAGAAGCTGAAACTTGCACTTCTTTTCTTGTTAGATTTCTTAGATACGCACACACAAAATAAAAAAACCTCACCCAACAAAAGAGGGCCTCACAATATGCTTAATTTGGTCTCTTTCAGATTCCAATATCACTTGTCTGTCCTCCTCCCCCTTCAAAAACAGGATAAACAATGATGTCCTATTTCTGAAGACAATTGTTAAACTCAGAAATGTGCAGTATGTAAGTGTGTCAAATCCACACACTGTACACCTGAACTTACACAATGTTATAAGCCAGTTATATCTCCATGAGGCTGGGGAAAAATAAAACCTGAGAAAGAACACCCAGTAATAACTGCATTGACATCTGCAAGTCTGGGAACTATATCATTTCCTTCCTGAAAGAACCTGCTTGTGAATAGTTATTTCAAAAGGAGTCAGGATATTGCTCTTTAAGAGGCAAAATCTCACTCAGAAAAATTAATATTTGAAGGAAATGATGGATCTTAAATCCAGCCTTCACTGGCTTGAGAAAAAACAGGTAGCTTTAATGGTCTACAAAGTTTTATAAATTAAAATGTGCCGGGTTCCTTCTTCACTGTCTCTAAACCAGGAGTAGAAATTCCAAAGGCCAGGATACAGAAGCTCTCAAAAGTCCCACCATGATAACAACTCCTACACCCCCCAGAAACGGCAAAGTTCAGTATCTCTGGGGAGACTCCCTTTTCAACAACCTTACCCACACCCCCAAACTACAAATATTGAGAGGATGACAGTGCCTCTAAACTCAAAACCAGCATTTCCCAGCCTGTTTGGAATTGACAGCATATTGCTTACGAAATCCTCTTCCAACTTAATGCTTAAAACTACTGGCTTGTACTTATTTTTTTTAAGGAGTCTCTGCAATCAACATGGAGCCCGAACTCACAACCTCAACATCAAGAGTCACATGCTCTACTGGCTGAGCCAGGCAGGCGCCCCTGTACTTATTATTTTTCCTGATTTCAAATATTATATGATTAAAGAAATTCTTTTGTGATTTTTTTTTAAATATCCTCTGTGCTGCATTTTTCATCAATGTGAATGCAATTTTTTCTTTTATAACCAGTCTCCATCCCCACTGCTAGGACCATTATAGGCTGTGCCAGCTGTAGGAATTCTTACCTTTTCACAGTCTTTTGTCTATAAAGCACTAAAAGATGATCTTAAACAGCAATCGGGTGCACTCCCCCTCCTCCCACACACACAGACACCTCTCATTAAAACTTTTCAATAGGCAGTGGTACCCCAGCCTCCAGCCATGCTGCCGATAGGAATTGTGTCTGTCTGTCGTCCACTCTCATTCTTGTCTCCCGTTCCTTGTGCTTATAAAGTTCTTCCTTATCTGGGGCCTTTGCACATGCTCCCATCCACTCAGAAGGCTGCGCCCCCCACTTTCTGCATGCCCAGCTTCCTGTCTTCCTTTTGGGCTCCACCGAAACACTCCCTCCAAGGGGTGGCTTCCCCAGACCATGCTGTCTGGGGTGGCTTTCTCTTGCCCACTCACCTGTATTCCAAACCCAAGTGTATGTCCTTCACAACAAATATTCCATCTGTAGGTGTTTTCATTTTACACCCGTCTATGTGCTTTGTCTCTCTTCCCTGCTAGAATGGAGGCTCCCACATGACAGGAACACGACTCTTTTGCTACTTGAGCATTGCTGGTAGAGAATTGGTGCTCAGTAATATTTGTGAGAGGAAGGAAAGAAGGAAAAAAAGGAGGAAAGACAAGATATTGACTTGAAATCATTTCCCTGCACTCTAGCCCCAAAATGTTCTATATTATTCAGGGTGAAAAACCTTAGTTCTTCTGTTAAACAGACCCCTGAATACAATGGCTCCTAGGATCGAACTGTATTCTCTTTCACGTTCTGGAGTTGGACAGTCCAGGCTGACAGGATGTTCTGTTTCACACAGTGACGAAGAGATCCAGATTTTTTCCTTTTTTTGTCCCAATCCCACAGGGCCCTGAGCATCTGCTTGGTTTAACGGGGTTGCCAGCACATCCAGGTTCCAGCCCATGGGAAGGGAGAGAGAGAGGAAGCCCAAGAAGAGCCAGTTGCAATGAAGACGTGAAACAAGTTGTGCACATCGCTTCTGCTCACATTTCATAGGCAATAAGTTAGTCTTAAGACCAGAAAGGAAGGTTGAGAAGTAGAGACTCTAGCTGAATGACTTCCATGTCCAGGGAGAAAAGAACAGATTTAGGGAAAAGAGCCATCTGCCACATGTTCTTCGACTCTTTTCTGAGTAGAAAACTTTCTGGGGCCTATCCCCGGGTAGCAGAACCTGTGGGTAGCCTGCCTTTGATTGGAGGAAGGAGAGCTCAGCCCCATCCCCCAGGACCCCCACTGCCACGAGGGAGCTGGTGGAGGGGGTGGCAGGCGTTGCAGCCACCTTGAGCACTGAGATGCCAACATGCTCAATCCTTCCCTTCTTCTTTGACTCCGAAACTCAGCGAACATCCAGATGGGTTTTTGTTTTCAAAAACAAAAATTTCCCATCCATTTCCTCACTCCCTGTGCCAGAAGATGCAAAATGCAATTGACCAGAGTACCTGCTGCTCTAACAGGAAGCAAGGGAAATAAAATAGGCAGACCTCTTTGGTGTCCCTGGGACAATTCTAGTGTGGCAGCTTCCTTCAATGTAATTTTGAGTAAATCATTTAATATCCGTAAGACTCATTTTGCTCATGTCCAAAAGGGGAGCTATAATACCTTGTCATGTGGTTATTGTTAGAATTAGCTCATGAATGTAAAGATTTTAGTTCTTCTTAAGAAATATCTGGCACCCGGGTGTTTATTTGTCCTTCATTCATTGGCTTTTCTCTTGCTAAATCTCAGCCTGATAAACTATCTCTCTTCCTCAACGGATACCTCGGGCCCACAGCCTTAACAGTCCAGTACACTTTGTCTCTCGTTCTCTCTCAATTCCTGTCCCACGCTTATTCACATTTTTTATTTAATGCCTTGTGCTATCCACTGATTGTTTCATCAGTATTTGTCCAGTCTCGCTGGCTGGATTGCAAGCTCCCTGAAAGCGGTAGATCCCAATGTAAGTTCCCGCAGCTCATGACATCTAACACAATGAGGGGATCACATAACACCAGTCACACAAACACTCAACAAACGCTCCACTGGGTTGCCGAAATAAAGATACCAGCAGATTGACGCTAGATCTACATGACCTTAGAAAAATAAATTAATTCAGCATATTAGTCCCAAATGTTAGTTGATTCGGGATTTCTTTTTCAAATAGTAAAACGTTCTGCTTCTGTGAACTGAATGACTAACTTAGTATCCTTGTGTGGAAGAAGCTGAAAGTGTTGCCGAAAATTTTATTGCACCCTGAAACTTCTGGTAACTCAGGATGCTGCCTTCTGGGTGGTGTTTATTCTCTGCCACAAACACCTGAATTACTGAAATTGAAATCCATCCAGATTCTGTTTGGGGTTCCAGCATTTTGTGGACTGGCACATGTGCCTGACAAAAATCTGGGGAATGCTTGGCCTTTCATTCCTCTGAGAATTATGCCATTTTCCAAGAAAAGCTAAATAGCTCATTCATGTTTCACCCTCTGTTCTTCCAGGCTGGTTTCCTGAGGATATTTTTTAGCCAGACTGGTGTGTGTGTGTGTGTGTGTGTGCACGCGCGCGCACACGCATGTTTTAAATAGGCTGCTAGAAACTGGGAATTTTAAACTAAAACTTATATTGAATGATTCTTGAGTACATTATCAGATGAAGAATATTATCCTTATTTCATCTATTTTAGACTTTTAAAAAAAGGGAACATATGAATGGCATTCAATCAGTGGCTTTTGTTGACGAATTCCCCCAGAGTATAACTTAAATCCACATGAAATCTCTCAGTACTGTTTCTGAGGGAAGCTAACTAATAAGTACCATCAGGTAACAAAGCTGTTATGCTTTTCTTTCTGCATCACGTTTATCAAGAGAAGCAGGGAACTTCTTATTTCAAGGGCTTTTTGTACAAGGAAACCTAATGTGGCCTTAACACGCACTGAAGTCTCTAGGGGGAGAAGTTACGAAGGAGCAAAGCTCCCTGACCGGACAGCATCCTTCAGGGTTTTCCAGCAGGACCGTGATAAGTATATAAACCACCCACAAATGTGGGGCACACTCCAGGCCATCTGAAGCCCTGGACCCTGTTTTCAAGAAGAGGAGGTGCCATGAACTGTGAAACACGGAGCCCAGACTCACTCCCCAAACCTGAGCAATAAGCTTAAATGCAGACAAGGAAAATACTTGGTTTGGCTGAAGTGGACAGTTCAGACCAGTGTGAACTGGGCTGGCCAAAGAGTCCAAAAATCTATAAAAGTTCTTTAGAAAACAAAAAGGCATTGGTCAACAGAGGTGGCCTGGCAGTGTGTAAATGTGTTCCCCTCAAAGCTAAAGTTGAAGCGTCCCTGAGTGCATCCAAAATGTTTGTTATACCTCCATATAAGACTAAGGTGAATTTTCCTAACTTCTCGGTTTTGTCTTCTCTAGGGTCAGCGTGAGCTTTTTCCCTAATTAGGAAATTTCATTAAACTACAAGCTTTAAATATATATGTATTATATATATTTATATATGTATTTCCTTCCTCAATATGATGAAACCAGCAAGGCCTTCTAAGAGGACTCCCGGAGGAGCTCTTTATCACAGAGGAATAAAAGTACGTGGTAGGCAAGGGCACAGAGCAAAGGGTAGGGCTGTCGGGGATTCAAGGACCCCATCGCAGGGACCTATACTTTCCTGTAGGTTCTCAGGGGCTTGCTGAACTGGTCTAAGAGTGAGCGGGTCCCTGTGGCCCCCTCACACTACAGGCGGTGCTGAGTCATAGGGGAGCAACACAACCCGAAGTCTGAGGACATTTAGTCCAAAAGTGTGCAGGTGACAGCAAGCAATATAGCTGATGAATGGTATTGTTCCACGGCATTGTCTTCTAACCTACCCTGGCAGTCAGGGTCCCGGAGAGAAACAGAGGGCTCATTCAAATGGGGGCCTCTGGAGAGGCTACTGAAGGGTCTGTTTACAGAGGTGGCATTTGGGTCAAGAAAACCAAACCTTGGTGAGCAGATATCACCCCTGGGCTTGAAGCAGCACTGGGGAGGGGTGACTCCCACCAGACAGAAAAAATGATTGTGTCATTCTCGGGCCAGGAGGGGGCCTGAGTGGCCATCAGTACCCTGACCTCACTCTCCTGTGCCTCAGTTTCCAGCTCCTGAACCCGCCAGACTGTGGGGGCAAAGAAGCCACTGATGCCACCTTCAGTGACCTACTTTCCCAGGACTCTCCACAGAGCAGGGTGGGAAAGGGGAGAGAAGGGGTCTAGAGGGCAGATGGGAAAAGTCTAACCCACATACTAGCTACTTTATTTTTAAATACTCATTTCCTACCTTCGACCTCCCCCCACTAGAATGTAAGCTCCCAGAGGGCAGGGATTTTAGCCGGTCTGTCCTCTCCCAAGTACCTGCACACAACTCAGGCACTCAGAGAGTATTTGTTGAATGGCTGAATAGAAGCAAAGAAGAAAAACCATCTGCCCAGTATTTAACAGCAAGTAAGTAATAAGACAAGCAGCATTTTATATAAGGTAAAAATAGTTCTTAACGGGGTGTTTCCCTACGGTAAACTGGTTCTTATTTTGGCCATTCTGCCCAAAGCAAAATATAGCCAACATACATAAGAAGGAAAATATGGTGGGGTATAAGATTTGCTGAAAAGATTATATTTATGCTTTGCTTGGAGTGAAGAAAAGTTTTGGGAAGCGGACCGAAGAATTTTAAATTGCCTTAAAGAAACACAAGAAATACATCTTTCCCCTAACTTTCAGACCTGTGGTCTAGGAAAGAGGGGACAGTTGCCAGAATTCTTAAAGAAACTCAGTGTTAAACAGTGAAAAGATGTCAGGTTGTGGGTTTCTTTGCCACGGGAGGCTTTAGAGACCAACATTGTCTGGATTTGATGACAGGTAATGACATTAACTAATTACAAAACTAATCACATTTGGAGCGGTGGAAGCTGAGATCATGATAAGCATAATCAAATCCCTGACTTCAGGGCTTCGGGAATCAGAGGATAAGTTTTCTCCCCTCGCAAAGCTTGACCAGATGCCTCTTGGAGGAGGCCTTTGTCTGAGTATTTTGGAAGATACTGATGTGAGTCGGAACCAGTATTCTGGATCACAAAGCCCCAGTGGCTCAACTGGTACTAAGCGAGCACACTACAGGGATGCCGTGTGTGTCCCCACTGGCTGAAGGGGGGACTTGTCCACCCCGTCATTGTCAGGAGCTCCATCAAGGTAAGGGGATGACCGGTTGGGTCACGGTGGACAAATTCCAATCCGTGGGAGTCCTGGTGTCTTCCTCCACAAAGCAGAGGTTAAAATAGCAATCACCTTTGCCTCTGCAAATTGCCATGAGAATCCAGCAAAAGAGTTTACTCTGCCGATTATAAGCTGTTTTAAACATAACAAGTATTGCTAGCATTAATCCAAATTACGGGCCTGAATCTCTATAATGTGAATATCTCAATCATCAGTAAGGTGGAGAATCTTTCAAATAAAGAAGCGGACCGCCTTCTGGTGGCAGGAAGGCCTCCACCGCTCTCTCGCGCCCCTTTTGCTCTCTCTGGCCCCGTGGGAGGAAAGGGAAGAGGCGGGCCTCCATCAAAGCATTTCCAGCCCTCTAAGGAGACAACAGAGCAGTGGCCCTGGTCATTCTTCTCATCTGGTAACATTCCTTAAGCCCCAGTGTAAAACTTGAAAGGAAATGAAATCCTAAATGCAAACACTATCTCTCCGTCTCCTGGAAAACGTTCTACCTCTACGTTCCCTCTCCTACCAATTCACTCACCCTCAGTTAAAGCCGCCCTTTGAGTTAAACCTCACTTTTCAGAAACCAAGACATCACTTAAGAAAGAGAAAAACATTAAGAGATCCAGATTTCAATTAACTTTGCCATTGATTTTTGCATAATTCTGGGGGAGGCATTATTCTTTTGGTAAAGCAGGGGCAAAGAACTCTGAGATGAATGGAGGCTCTGATGACACCAGCAGACTAAAACACACGAAGTCCCGATCCCCAGGCCCGGCTGACCAGCAAAAATATTCAGAAAATGGCCTAGAAGAGAGACCTGCCGAGTTGCCCATAACAATGGAGACTCTGACACTCTGGTAAAAAGCCTTCAGCAAATAGCCTTTCCTTGCACATTTCCATTTTCATGTAATTTATGTTTGATGTTCCCACAACAGTGCGATTTTTCTAACCAATCAATAAAACAGATGATCCAACCTTGCTCTTTTCAAAGCTGCAACTGTTTGGTAATTGTGGAATACACACCGATCATAACAGGAGACCACTGGGTTCACACTGCTCACACCTGTGAACACACATGTGCACGCGCTACATAAATACAATAGAGTAAACCACTGATACAGATATAATTTTTAATGTGTTGTGTCATTGAATGTCTATCAGAGGAAAAAAGCCTGTGAAAATAGATTTAAAACAACAGGCAGTTTAATCAGATAAGTACACAGCATTTATCTCTGTCCTCTAGAAATATGATTTCGGCATAATGAATGAAGGGAAGGAGCTCATTGGAATACAGTCCTTCTGAGCAACAGAGTGAAACCAAATATCATGGAGAACATCATTCCCAGGGGGGCACTAGGGGGGGTTTGCTGGGATGAGGAGCAAGGCATCATCATCAGCCAAAGCAGGGAAACTGTTAGACTTGAGCAAAGGAAATACGGTGTAACCATAAATGATGCAATTAGGAATTTCATTTTTAAAGGTTTATTCCAACTCTACTTGACTTTCCAATGGGGAGTTCAAGCCTGCGATAGAACTCGGCAATCTCTGGAAGCCCCTACAGGAGTAGAACAGAAAGTTCTCTGCTACCTTTCTTGGGGCACCCGGGAGCCTCAGGCAGTTGAGCATCTATCTGACTCCTGATTTTGGCGCAAGTCATGATCTCAGGGTCTGGAGACTGAGCCCCACGTTGGGCTCTGTGCTCAGCAGGGAATCTGTTTGGGGTTCTCTCTCCCCCTCTGCTCCTGCTGCATGCATGAAGAAGAAAAAGAAGAAGAGGAGGAGGAAGAAGGAAGAAAGAAGAAGAAGAAGAAGGAGGAGGAGGAGGAGGAGGAGGAGGAGGAGGAGGAGGAGGAGGAAGAAAGAAGAAGAAAAGAGAATCACCGTTCCAGGAAGTACAAGGGAGTGAACTGAAGCAAACGTCCTCCTCTCAAACAGAAGGCAGAGCATTCTATTCAGTAGCCACGTAGGCAGAGCTATAAACGTGAACTTGCTGCTCTCTGCTCTTGTCGGAAGGAAAGCATTAGATTTACATCTGATGATGTGGCTCTTCCCTAGGGATGCTGAGGGAACGAGGGGGCTTCAGGTGAGGAAGCCCGAGCCCAGGGCAGGGCAGATGGCAGCCCAGCAAGCTGATGCTCAGGGACTCACTGACTGTGTGCTATGCACCAGCCCGGTTCCCAGGGCTTCACCCCTCACCCAACCCTGTGAGCAGGTCCTGTCACCCACTGAGTTTTACAGATGATGCAGGGATACCTGAAGTGACTTGCCCAAGGTCACATGGTTACTAGGTGCTGGAGAAGCGCTCAACCAGCCAGCCAGCTCTGAGCGAACCGAGTAACCTGCAGTGCTGCTGCTGCTCAAATGAGCTGCATTTAATTGAATGGAAAGTTGGAAAAGTGGCAGCCTTGAAAGGAGGCAGGAAACGATTTGGCTTAATTATAATCATCTCCAAAATCAAAACCGATTTGCTGAATTCTCCCCCTCCACCTCACAAGCCGTGCTCGGCAACACTTCCATGAGGACAGAGAGACGACAACACAGTCTCTCTGTAGCCCCTGCCTGAACCTCCAGGCTGAATCCACCTGCCAGGTGGAACCGGACCCAGCACTAAGAAGCACTTCAGAGACTGTGCGAGATAACCAGGGGCCCATCACAGACGTCAGCTCGAGATGCCGGGAACTCTGAACCCCACCACTCAGCCTTGTGTCACCCTATCCTGGGCCCCCCTGGAGGAGCGGAGGCAGGCTGACCCCAGGGCTCACCCAGTGTGACTCATCCATTTCAACCTTGCAGAGGGTTGCTACACCTTATCACAGGGCTGGTGCTAATCTCCATCCACAACTCAGGCATTAAAAAGATAAGTTTTTAATAACTTAATATCATGTCTATTTGGAGGCCTCATTCTTCCAAAGTGGCAGAAACTGAGTGATGGGATGTCCCCTTCACCTAAACCATGGCCACATTCTGGGGATTCTCAGTTCTAAGATGTGGTAGGGGAGAGGCTGGCAGTGTCTGATGGCAGGCGTCTATGCAGGCAGCCTCTGATTCTCTGATATGTCAGTCAGTCCCCCTTCCTCATCCTCACACATCTTTGGCCCAAGCTGTTCTGGACACCCTTGTGTTCCACCCTCCCAGCGCCTTTCAGGTGTCCAAGAGACCAAGGACAGATCTTCTCCTCCATGCCCCTTCCCCCACCATCATGGGTGCTAAATGTCCCCCAAGACTTGTTCTCTCCACTCTTTAGCTGGGCCTTATAGGTTTCTGCTCCCCCAAGGCTGTAGCAAAACAAAACAATATGCAGGGTAAGCCTTACATCTAGAAGGACTTCACAGAAACCCAACAACAGAGGCATGGCCAAATAGAAATTTATTGTCAGACACAACAAAACAATTGGGCTCAAAGGTGCAGTCAAGGAATGGGGGCAGGCTCTTGCTAGCCTCCAGCTGGGCCCTTGTTTCACAATGGCAGCTGTCCCCTGGGCATCACACGCCGGGTGAGCAGGACAAAGTCCTCCAGGAAAGAAGTGGCTACAATAGACTGTGGCCCGTGTTTCACACTGAGCAAGGGAGGCATCTGCCCATTCCAATCTGCAGCATGGTGGGAAGGTGAGCTTTTGGTGTCCTCCATTACAGGAGAAGCCAGTTAGGAGGAGCTTGAGGGTGTCAGCCCAAAGAATCCACCACGACCAGGGAAGACTCGTTTTTTCACTGTCGCTTCCCTCCTGCCGAAACAAGTAGGCACTGGCCTCATTGCTTGGATGATGTAAAAGTGAAAAGAAAAATACTAGTGGCCAAAGGTTGCTAATGCTTTAGAAGCTATTTCCCACCTCATTGGTTAAAGAGTACTTGGGTCTGGGTAGATGCCCAGAGGAAGTTCAATGCTACCGGCTCCCCTGCAGGACCGATTTGGTGACCTAGACATCTGAGACCTTCATTCAAACCCCTGCACTCCCAGGCTGCATGATGTCAGCCACAGCCTCTGTGCCTCCAACCCCACCCTGGCCTGGTGCAAGAGACACAGAAGGCACTTGGTGAATGGATATTGGGTAAAGAAAGGCTCAAGTCTGTGAACTGGGAAGGCTGGGTCAGAATGTGGCAGGGGTGATTCCTAAGACGTAGGATACAAGACCCAGTCGCTGAGGGAGAACCACAGAGGCTGAGCTATTTAACGCCAGCTGCTACCCAGCTCCTTCCGGTGGTCTGGAAGGGTCAGTTCAGGGCTCAGTGCACCTGTAGAGGCCGAAGGACCCCCTCCCTCTCGAGTACAGCTTCAAAATCATTTTAACCACTACACAGAACAGCTGACCCTCCTGAGTCTCAACCTTAGGTCTGCTACACTACAACTTCAGGAAAGTTCTTTTGAACCAAATCTTCACCGTCTATCAGTAAAACAAAGACTGTAGGGTTACTGTGAAGATGGCAGGTAATGGATGTAAAGCCCCTGTCCGCTGGCCTTCTTAACCCATGGTAATAGCTCTTCTTGCAGAAGATGCTGGAGTCTTGGATTGCACCAGGAGCAGAACTCTACCTGCCCACCCGGGGCAGATCTCCTCCAGGCCAGGAGGTGCTCCAGAATTGGGTTTGGTGGGTTGGCTGTTGAGGAAGAAGGATGGTGTGAGGCAGGTTGGCTAACAACACCCTCCATTCTCGCATGGCCAAGTGGTATGGACCTGTAGGAATTCTCACCTGACCTCAATTCTGCATAAAACTGTGGATACTCAGGTGCCATGTGATCTCTAACACAGTAACACCACTTGCAAACTGATTAATTCTTTGGAGCTCTTGGGCCCCCTTAGGACTAACACGTGCTTCCACCCAGTCATCCATACACAAGTGTAAGAAGTGCTATAATCAACGCTGTTTGGTACAACTAAAAATGATATGCTTGGCAAAAAATAAAATAAAATAAAATAATAAAATATAAAATAAAATAAAATAAAATAAAATAAAATAAAATAAAATAAAATAAAATAAAATAAAATCAATCTCTGGCTATGTTAAGTAACATAAGAACCAAGGAGGAAAGACCCATAACCAGAGGAGGGCTGGGTGTGGCCACCAGCCACAGAGAGAAAGCCAGAGTCGAGGAAACAGGACGTGCTCTGCTTGGCAGAGGGGAAAAGGTAAAAACTGTCTTCAGATATTTGGAGAGAGCTTTCATGGGCAAGAATGAGCTTTATTGTATGTGCCTCAAGAAGTAAAACGAGAGCCCCTCGTGGAGTAGTCCATGAAGGCGTGCTTTGACTCAACTGAAGGAAAGGATTTCAGTCACTGCATTTGAAGATGAGACGGGCAACCCTGAGTGGACAGTGAGCTTCAGAAGCTAACGGTCTTTAAGACTGGAGGATGAGTGCTTGCTGAGGAGATCACACCAGACCTGCCTCGTGGGGGCTATGGTGAGAATCAAGATCATTATTTCCAACCCCCCTATATGCCACCTCTCAGGTGGTGACTCAGGTGGTGACAGGCTCTGGCCTGTCAGCAGCTTGCTTCCCCCAAGCTTCCAGGCTATAGACTTTATTATGCACAACCCAATGGAGCCCCTCTCATGCCCACTTAGCTGGAAGGAAGCTGGCCCTGCCCTCCCTTCCTGGAGCTTCCCCATTACCCCTGAAACATGAGACACTCCAGTGAAACTCCATACCCAACTGTGATCAACCCAGAGGTAAGAGGGGAAAGTAGAGCGACGTTAATATCATGAGAAAAACTATTCACCAATCAGAAGTGGCAAACAAATTCTATATTTGCTTATTGCCATCCTTTCTCTATTAATCTATCCTGAAATCTAACCAATTCTGCTCTGGGAGGACAGTCTCTGTATTCGTTTCCCATGGCTGCTATCACAAATCACCACAAACTTGGTGACTGAAAACAACAGAGATGTATTACTGCAGAAGTCTGCAGGCAGCATGGTGGAGGTGCCAGGGAAGGCTCCCATCCTCACCTCTTCCAGCTTCCAGTGACAGCCCACATTCCTTAGCTTGTGACCACATGACTCCAAATTCTACCTCCATTGTCCCCCTGCCCTCTCTTGTGTCACTCCACCTCCATCCATGCCTCCATCTTCTAAAGACATCTGCAACTGGATTTCGAACCTACCCAGATAATCCCAGGCCATCTCTCCATCCCAAGATCCTTAATCACATCTGCAAAGACTTTGGCACAGAAGCTTGCATACTCAGGTTCTAGGAATTAAGATGCAGACGATTTTTTGGAGGGCTGGTGTCTAGCCTACCACCATCCCAAGGACAGAGCAGTCGCTTACGACTCACGCCAAGTTGGGGCCACATCGATAACGCACCATTGTTATTTGCTCCTTTGGCCTCAGCCTGACCATCATTCTCCCCAACTCCCTACTCTGGGACTGAACTCCGCAAAAGAGACAGCGCCTGAGCTTTTCCTACAGTTCTCCTTTCTAGGAAACCCAAAGTAATACCTGTAAGCCATCGAGAACACTGCCCACAGTAGTGGCAGTAACAGTGGCTGGAATAATGCAATAAGTTCCCAGAGTTTTCAAGGAGATTTCACTTTTTTTTTTTCCCAGAGCATTGTCTAATCACTTAAAAATAGGCTCTCCACTGAGGAAATGGAGGTCATCTATTTCGGTGAAATTTTACACTGTGTTGAAAGATTTATTTCCCCTCTACAAAACATTTCCAGCACGGTGACAAGGCTTCAGGAGAATACCTGCTAAAAGATTAGAATTAGAAAAGGAAGGGTTTTCCCACAGCAAACAGAAGAAGATTCGCTCAATTACAGGGAAGTTAAATAAATTAGTTAATGCTTACAAATTTCTTACAGATGAAAAGTGTTATCTGTATCACCGCTAAGACCTGCTGTGAATAGGCTTTCTCGGTGCTAAACCAAATTATGTTTCTTAAAACAGCAGCGTCCTGGGTCCTGGGAATATCCGAGAAGTAACATGGCTTTATTAATGAATTGCACAATCGGACAGCAGCACCTCCAAATTCACCTGACTGACTTGTTGTAAGGGAGGCAGAGGAGCTTAAGGCAGAATTTTCTACTGTACCTCTCAGAGGTCTTTGCAGGTGATAATTCTCCGATGGAAGATTCTGGAAGGTCTGCTTGTTTATGAGGCAACTTCACTGGCACCTTTGCTTCAGAGAATCATAGACTTGCACTCACAGATAAACCTGGAAAAAAAAAGTAGCCAACAACACTGAATATGAAGAAAATATTGGCAAACTTCCCTGTTAAAATAACAAGTGTCAAACACAAAAACTTTCAAGTTTTTCACTTCTCCTACCATGACAAGGCAAATTTAATATTTTGGTGGAAGCTGCTTCCTCCAGGCACATTTGATAATCATCATTTCAAAACTTACAGGACACATCATTGAACGAATACAATCTGAATGAAGGCTGTATTTAACAGTGTGGTAAATAAAATAAGTCCACATCTGGTATGTTTAATTTATGCCATTTAATTGGACAATCCATATTTGAAAATTCCTCTGATATGGATTCCCTTGGACTTTATTTATATACAAAATCCTAACTTGCAAATCCTTGCAATCCAGACCTAGATTGTCTCCATCCTTTAGCTGCTGGTACAATCTGCCATCAACACTTCAGCATCCCTCTTTCTCTTTGCTCTCATGGTATGTACACACACATAAACAGTACACACACACACACACACACACTACATAAAACAACATGGCAGGCAACACTGTTGGGTGACAGGATTGCTCTCTCTTTCCCATCCCATCTATTCTCTTGTTCTCCATATCACAAATAAGGGCTAACTCCTTGGGCAGGATGGGGGAAATCAATATCGTTGATATAGATCCAGAATCTATGTTGTTCTGGAGGATCCCAGCCACAGGGGTCCAAAAACAAAATTACTCTATTTTCCAACTCTTCTTCACACAGCCCTCACTCTCCCTGAGACATTCTGCTCCTTTTACATTCATAGCAGGCTCTTAAATAACGTTCAGTAATGAATGAGTGAACAAAAAATGAACTAAAGAACTGAGCATTTCTGAAACCGTGGAAGAAGCGTGATGTAAAGAAGCATATGGTATACTGGAAAAGAATGGTGGCTTAAAGCAGGAGAGCTAGCCTCCAGCTCTTCTGCTGGCTGACTACTTGATCTTGGGTAAGCTGTCTCATTTCTTCACGTGCCAAAGAGAACACTTATCCTGATGTTTTCATATGTCACAAATATAGCATCTGATGGTTTAGAAAACACTTGGGACTCATGTTCTCTTCTTACTTGATCCATCCAACTACCAACTGGTGACAAAGGATGCCCATCTTTTGGCATGGAAGCAGACGTCCACAATGTTGACCATAAGGTCTTAAGGTAGTAAATCGAGGTGCGCTCCAAGTCAGAAGTCTTGGCACCTTCTCCTCTGTACAGTTGACAAAAGAAGACCCGAGCCACAACCAGTGACTTCCACTGAGACAGTAATGGCAGAGCCTCTTTCTCACACCATGATCTCCTGCACCTGATCTGCCTCACCTCCTGCTGTCTATACACCAGTCCTGAACACCCATTACGTAAGTACATTACCAAAAGCCCTCAGCATCTCACCAAATGTGGACTGTCATCGAAATTCCCATAAATACATTTCTCAGCAGGGAAATGTATAGATACATAGATACTCCGTGAATGGGATAGGCTCTATCAAGAGTCAGCACACTTTCTCTGTTAAAAAACTAGTTGGTAAATCTTTCAGATTTTGTAGGCATATGGTCTCTGTCGCTACTGCTCCACACTGCAACGCAAAAGCAGCAGCAGACAACCCATCCACAAATGGGTGTGGCTGTGTTCCAATAAATCTTTATTTACAAAAACAGGCAATAGATCGGACTTAGCCTGCAGGCCTGTGTTTGCCAAACTCTTGAACCGCATCAACTTCCAGAAACATCTTGATGTCAAAAACATTATTTTAAAACTTCCTTTCAGAACCAGGGTCCTGATGACTCTTGATGAACACATACATCCAGGCACCTTTGTCCCTCTTCTTCCAATGTCCTCTGATAAACACCGACTGGCAGAGAGGACATGGAGCATTTATCCTTCGACTGCAGTTATTCTGGAAGACAAAGCAAGGGCAGAGATTAAAACCAGCCCCCCGGTCTTTGTGCCATACCCAGCATATCAAGTGCCCCTCTTCAAATTGTACTGAGTTCACTGTCTACCTAATGGAGAAAATAGAACCATTCTTTCACTTAATAGTCTTTTAGTAAGGGTATGGGGGTAGGGGTGGGAGGGGAGGCCAGGTTTACTAAAGGCCCTTATAAAATGCCGGCTGAAAGGAATAATGCTCCTTGGCACCACAGAATCTTTTTCATGTGAAGCTACATGATCACTTTTCATTTTGTTTCTCAAGCACCCCATGGCACCCATCCATGTATTAGGCTAATAACTGCATGAATCTAGTTAAAAGGAACCAAGCAATTATTTTAATTAGAAGAGAACAAAAGTAACACTCCTGGATTCTGTCTTAAGGGGGCAAGAAGGAAGTAGTCGGGGTTCAAAAAGATCCCACAAAATATTTTTGTGAAAGGAAAAATAATTAAGGCCAAATTTAGAATGTACTTGCAATAAATGGGCCAAATAAAATGAATGGCACCACTGTGCAACTAAAACCCATTCATATATAAGAGCCCCAGAAAGTCTATTTTTATGTGATACCATTTTGAGGGTACAGCCAATTTTACAAAGTGAAAGTGAATGTCTAGTAGAGACTTTAATGATCCTTGTGAATCTCTTACACAACTTCTTATAGGGTTTCTGTGTAAACTCTTTTATTAATAAGAGAAAAGGGGAAGGATATTGGTCAATTTGCCTTTTAAGGAGGATTATTTTTCTCATTTAAATTCTTGGAGCAAGGTGTCCAAATTTGTTTCTCTGGAAAAAAAAAATCTATCTTTATAGAAAATCCTTGTTACTAATCCATTCTACAGAAAGTGAATCCCACCGTAAGGGTTTTAATCATTTGAACCGAACTGTCATTCAGGAAGAGATTGCTATCTGCAGATTTTCCGTAGTCTTTGCCTTCCTTCCTCCCTTCTGGTCACAGCATTAGGGCTGTGTCACTCCCTCTCAGGCTTCCAAAAAAAAGATGAAATGAAACCCAAACTAGTCAATTCTTAAGTGTTGCTCCTTCCGTTTAAGTCTGTACATGTTTTATTGAACACCTGTTACCTTTGAGTATGCAGCAAGTTATAGATGTAGGTATGACCAAGATCTGAACCAGCCTTCAAGAAGTCCAGAATCTAATCATCAGACACAGAGGCATGGATGCAAAGGAGACCATGCCACCCCAGCTGGGTGGGATGGAGGGTCTCTGACCTCAGTTGATTGTTAAAGAATGGATTGCCCAGGAGAAAGACATGGAGAGTCCCTTCCCAGGGGAAAGATCAGCATACAAAAAGCTGAGACATAAAGAACCCCAGAGTAAACACTGGGGACTGCAAGCAGATAGAGTTGCTAGAGTGTGCAGCAAAGACCCAAGAGGAGCAAGAGAGCTGCCGGAAAGGTAAGCGAGAGCCAGGTGGTGGGAGAATTCGTGTTCTATGTTTAAGAGCCTGGACTGCCTCTCATAGAACAATGGAGAGCCACCAAGCAGTTTTCAACAAAGACTATCATGGCCAGCTGCCCATTCTAGAGTGAGCACTTGGATGGCTGGGAAGGGGATGAAATGGACACTAAGTGTCCCACAAATGCCATAGCCCAAGCAAGAGGTGGTAAGGCCTTGTACTATGGAGAGATGGAGATAGTACTGAAGGGGATTTGAGTTAAAAAAAAAAAAAAAAAAAAAACACTCTATGGAACAGTACCTGAAGGGTCAAAGTGGATGAAGTTGGCTTTGAAGTTTCTTAGTGGGGAGCAGGTGTTTTATCTGAGTGCTTGTCATGTATGTCCAGAAAGCTTCTCATCTTACAGGTCCTCCTTTAAATCCAGGATGAGCCCTGATCATGGTTCCAGGATTGAGATGCAGTAACAAATGTCAGCCTTGGGCACACAAGCAGATTGTGAGTCCCGGAAGGTAGTGTAACTTCCCTTCTCTTCCCCAGGCAAACACAGAAACCAGTCTCCTGCCACAAGTCTCCATTAAAATTCATTCCAGAAGCCTGGAATGAAAGAAATTGTAATGAATACTTACAGTGCTGGTTACTTTTATGTGTCAGCTTGATTGGGCCAAGGGACACCCAGATCACTGGTAAAACATCATTTCTGGAAGTGTCTGTGAAAGTGTTTCAGGAAGGGATTAGATTTTGAACCAGTAGATGACTAAGGAAGACCACCCTCACCAAAGCAGTGGGCATCATCCAATCCATTGAGGGCCTGAATAGAACATAAAGTCAGACGAAGGGTGAGTTTTCTCTATGCCTCAGCTGAGACATCTATCTTCTCCTGCCCTCAGGCTTCAGAGCTTCTGGTTCTTGGGCCTTCAGAATCCACCTAGAATTTACACAATTGCTCCCCACAAACGCTCTGTGATTCTGAGGTCTTCAGACTTGAAGTGAGTTATGTGACCAGCTTTCCTGGGTCTCCAGCTTGCAGAGAGCAGACTGTGGAACTTCTTGGCCTCCATAATTGTGCTAGTCAGTTCCTATAATGAATAAATACACACACATGCTTACACTTGGTTCTGCTTCTCTGGAGAACCTTGACTAATAATATACTTAAGGCAACCTACATATATTTTAAATAACTATATTACATTAGACTTATTTATGTTTTAATGTATTAAATAAGATACAGAGGACACTTCTCCAACTCATTTTATGAGCCAGCTAAGCCTTGATAACTCACCTGACAAGGATATTACACTAAAAGAAAGCTACAGGTGAGTCTCATGCTTGTGCCTTGTTGTAAAAACTATCAAAACACGCTGCAATACTTCAAATAAATAATATATCATAACCAGGTTGGGTTTAGTCCAGAAATGGAAGATTGGTTTAACATTAAAAAACCTATTAAATAACTCACCGTACTAGCAGAATAAAGTGTGTGTGGGGGGGTGTCTACAGGATCATTCTATAAATAAGTACCTAGTTTATGACAAATCTATCCTTTCAGAGGCCTGGAGAAAGAAATCTTTTTCATTCATGGTATAGGGTAAGTAGATATTGTGGAGAAAAAAAACAAATTTGATCCCAACTTCACACCATATGCAAAAAATCAATGACATATGGATTATAACTCTGAATATGAAAGGTAAAACAATAAAGCTTCCAGAAAACAATATGAAAGGATATTTTTCATGGCCTTGGGATAAGCAAAGCTCTCTTAAATAAGACATAGAAAGCACTAGCTACAAAGGAAAATATTGCAAAATTAGGCTACATAAAAATCAAAATGTTCTATCCATCCAAAGATACCATAAAGGGAGTAAAAAGTCAAATTCAGAGTGGTATATGATATTTGCAATATATAAATCAAAAAAGGATCCTATCCTTCGGGCATCTGGGTTGCTCAGTCAGGTAAGCATCCAGCTCTTGGTTTTGGCTCAGGTCATGATCTCAGGATCGTGAAATAGAGCCCTGCATTGGGCTCCGCTCTGGGCATGGAGCCTGCTTTGGATTCTCTCTCTCCCTCTTATCCTTACCCCCTTGCCCCTACATACACATTCTCGCTCTTTCTCTCTTAAAAAAAAAAAAGGATCATATCCAAAATATATAAATATTTCCTACAAGACAATAAGAAAAGAAGATCAGTGCATTGGAAACATTAGCAAGACACTTGAAAAGTCCATTCACAAAATATCCAAATGGCCAATGTACATGAAAAGATGCTCAACTTCTTAATAATCTGGGGAATCAAAACCATAATGAGATTCAACTACATATCACCAGAATGACCAAAATTAAAAAAGATGAAGAATACCAAATGTTAACAAGCATTCTCTCTCACCCACCGCTGGTGGGACTAGAAACTAATACAACCTCTTTAGAAAAGTGACCTCATTAAAGCTCAGCATGGTCATGCCCTACACCTCAGTAACTTCCCTCTTAGTCTACATACGCAACAGATATGCATGCACACCCACCAAGATGTGCATGAGCAAGCATTTGGCAGTTCTCCGAAATAGCCAAAAATCAACAACAACCCCGATGTGCATCAGGGGCAAAATGGTTAACTGTGGTATATTATTGATACAGTGGAATGAGATAAAACAAGGAGAATATAATTGCACCGCAGCAACACAGACACAGCTCACAGACACTATGTTGAAAGGATGAAACCAGATGCAAAAGAACACTTACCAAAGGAGTCCATTCATATGAAGCTGAGACAAAAACAAAAACAAAAAAATAAAAAACAGTCAGCAGAGTGGTTATTTTTGAGGAGAAAAGGAGAGTCTCAGCCTAGGGGCAGGCAGGAATGTTGGCTATATTCTCTTTCTTGTCCCAGGAGGTGGTTACAGGATGTGTTCTCTCCAGGAGAACACACTCCAGGATAACACACTGAGTCCCATGCTCTGCTCTTTGTAATCTTCGATAGATGGAACTCCAATAAAGCTTCCCGCCCAAAATTTCAAGTGTTGATTTCCATTTTCAGATGCAGTAAATGAAAGCACTAAATATTGTAGAATATTTTGATCAAAATCCATCAGTGGCTTATTCTCACCTATGTCAGTGTGCTCTCCGGATGTCAGCTACAGAGCAGAAAACAGGACGAACCAATGAACCACACCTACAGTCACAAATCAGCTGGATCAAGAAGAACAGAATGCCTTCCCCTGGAGGAAAAATGAATAAAACCAGGTCCTTGGCAGTTTCGCTAAAAGGTAAGTAGTGTGTGAGGAGAACAAAAAGTTAAAGCCCCAGTATGTAAAATAAAGACACACTGAAGGTCCTCCTGGAGGCTCATACACTGCTAGCCTTCTATACAGCGGGATTAAAGGGTAACAAATTTAGGCTGGCTACAAGGAAATGCTTTCTTACGAAATGTGTAATTAACCTGTAGCCAATGGTTTACTAAAATCCAACTAAAAAAAAAAGAAAGAAAGAAAGAAAGAAAGAAAGAAAGAAAGAAAGAAAGAAAGAAAGATAGATTAGCTATTTATAGCAGCCAAACCAGCATCTGTAGTTTCACTGACTAATATCGTATTACAAAGACTCCCCTGCTTCCAGGCAAAAACTGATAGCCAGCCAGGGTCAGGAAGAAAATTGCCCCTTTGGTGTAGTATTGCACAGCTCTTGTTATCTAATATTGGACAATTCGAGGGGCTGCGCAGTATTCGCACCCCTGTTCAGGGCGCCCGGCTCAGGGATCCAGGATGTGGCCCTGAAACAGGCTATTGTTTTAGTTCTGGATGGCAACACCTGTAGAGCTGTATTTAGGCAACACCTTGTGTTTCCAAAAGGTAAACACAATGAATATAATCAAAATTGTTTCAACACTACTGTTTTTACATCAACAATCTATAAATATATGGAAGAACTCAATATACGTGTGAAATAAACAGAGCACGCGTACCTACACCAAGGTAATTCCGAAGACAGCTCTATAATTTAACAGCTTGGATTGCAATTGTTGCGTTTTTAGGTACGAAAAACACAGATATTATTCATCAAAGTGATTGTCCTGCGCACTTGTATACCTTATATAATTTATTTTTTCAGGGCTTTTTACTTCAAAGGAATCACTAGCTAATGACATTTCAGACTTAAGAAATTTTTCTGATAGCATGCTGGAATTCCCTCAGGGACAGGATTGTGAATAAGTGGATTTTTTTAAAGATCATTAACAGATATTACAAACCAATTCAAACTGAGCGTTTTCTTTGCAAATTACCTTTAACTTTTAAAGCCATTGAAAAAAAAAGACAGTGAGTGATTTAATTTACTTAACCTGTCTACAAATTGCAGCTTTGTGCTACATCGGTGACTGCATTTCCAACCAAAAAATATCTCTAACTATCTCTAATAGAGATATTTTTCTAAATTATCGCACTCGATGAGTGATATTTCAAAAGATAGTAATTTTTTTTTCATTTAGCAAGTTGCCCTGAAATTGAGAATTTTATTTTATTGATATGTTTAAAGTAAAAACAGAGCCCGGCACTGTCTATATGTTACTTAATTAAAACTCTCGGGTAATTAGCAGGTTTATCATTTCCTGAGAGAATGGATATGGTGGAGCTTTGGTGATAGATTCTGGGTTTTTTTGGGGGGGGGGAGCTGATTTTTCTATTTAATGATCAAACCATAGTTTCTGGGCTAAAGAGCTAATATTTGGTGTGAGAAGCACCTTTATTCCCCCACGTACATCAGGTCTGATGCTTATTTGCATCAACACCCCGTTGTGTATGTTTTCCATTCAAAGAGCTCCCGGGGACTTCAAAGGGAGTTGCCTGCAAGGACAGTCTACGTGGGAGTCCTGAAAGACTCCAGAACAGGCCCAGAGCAGGGAGAAACCATGCCAAGACTAGCTCACACTGGAGCCCCCAAACCATGTCACAAAATTAAAGGGTCTCCCCTGCCTACGCCATCCCACAGCGCACGTGGGAAATGTCCCCAGGCTTGCCAAGCACTGCGCTGGCTTCTCGGGCTACTACTTATAAATATTTGATGAGTAGCGTCCCATTTATAAGAAAGTATGTTAATAAGAATATTCTTTGAAATTGGAGTCCAATGCAGGTTTTAAAAAGGCTCATTGTTTGAGGTACTACAGATTTCCTTCTTTTCCCTTTTAAAGTGCAAAGTCAGCTTACCACAAACCCAACTACAACAACAAGAAAACTAACATCCTTTCGGACGTCCCGTCAATAACAAAAACAAAAAAGAAATGGGTAAGGTTCTATTCTAAAGGATGGTCTATTTTTTTGGACGGATTCGTGGATTTTTTGCAGGTAAAGGAACAAAGAAACTAATATTCCTTGAGCGTCTCTTGTGTGCCAGATGTTCTAATTCTTCTCTTTTAATCCACACCAATATATTAGGAGGTAAATTGTATTATCCCCATTTTAAAAATGGAAAATGAGCCACACGGAGATCGGACAATAGGGTGTCTATTCCAAAGTCCCACAACGGTTGAGTGCAGAGAGGGTCTGGAAACCAGATCTACCCAACCTCAAAGTCCATGTCTGGTCTCTACCTCACACTAACTCCAGGTGCCTGCTGGTTTTAGAGGGATACAGCCCTGCCCGGTCTTTTCTCACCTCTCTGAGCTGGTCTCCTCATCTGGAGATACCACGGAGACAGCAGGAGCACCTGCGCAGCCCAGCATGCTGGAGGATGACAAAGACGGAGGGCATCCGAGTGTGGAAGAGCTTCGTACACCCCACACTCTGGACACAGTGTCTCATTCACCTTGCCTTCGATTTCAGGCACACTCTGCAGCATCAAACTTTATTCGCATCACTGTAGCTTGGTCTTTTTGTGAAAATAAATCTAAATGGGAGTGATTTTTCATGTAATGTAGAAGTCAAAACCATAGCTTAAAAATAAAATACAATAAAATATATAACATAAATAATGATAGAAAATAAAATAAAAGACACACAGGACATTTTCTGACCCCGGAATATCAATCCGTTGATTTAGTTTATACTCATTCAACAATCTTTACATACGCTGAGTTGAAGCTTAGATGTTGCATCATCACGTCAGATTTTACCTTGCCTTTGCACTGAGGGTAAAATCAAACATCCAGATAGGACCCACCTACAGGGCCAGGTGTGATGTGATCTGATGCCTGCTGGCCTCTCAAGCCTCCTCCTGAGCAGCATCCTGCACTCGCTGCTCTCCAGACACAGGGCCAACAGGCTGAGCTGGAGTCCTGCCTCCTGGGTCCCCCTTCTGCCGGCTGGCTACTCACCTGCTGCCCCCTTCTCTTTGTTCCTGACTCAGTTTAAACATCCTCTCCTCCAAAAGACCTTCCATTGCCTTTGGATCCAAAGTAGCCCAGCCCTGATCTTCCCACTTCTTTTGGTTTCCTTCAGAGCAATCTTACCATGTGTGACGCTCTCTGGTCGGTCCCTTGTGTGCCATCCATCCATCCATCTCCCCAAATCGAGTGTAACTCCAGGAAGTCAGAGACCAGCTCAGGCTTGTTCCCCCGACTCTGTCTCCAGACCATGGGACAGCCAGACATAAAGGACATGAGAAACTGTGTTGCCTTAAAGCAGCTGCACCTGATGTAAAATCACAAAAAGTCCCAGTCAGATACTCTGTTTCATGGCTGGGGTGACAGCCCTTGAACTGAAGGAGAAAAGCTCTCACGTTTCCTCCTGCACCAAGCTCAAGTTCTCTTCCCTGCAATGAACCCAGGCCTCCTCCCTGCCAGGTGGCAATGCTTGCCCAATCTGGAAACAGGCGGCCTATGTTGACTCCCAGCCTGGAAACGTCTTACCTGTTGGCTAGAGTCCTGCCTGCCAAGAAGGCACGGCTTCTCCTGTCATCTCAGTGTGACATGCCAATGAGCCCAGTGCCCTGAGGGGCCCAGGTGTGACTCTCAGGTGCTTCCAGGGGTTCCTCTGTCCGAGTTAGCAGGGGCTCTGGTGACAGCCCTGGGACCTCAGCTTCTGCTGCGCTAACCAATCCCCGCCCACGCTGTCACAGGGACAGTGGCAGGCCACCCTCACAGCACACCTCTTCCTAGCCTTAACCATTTTTTTCTTTACCCAATCATTTACAAATTAGAGAATACATATTTCTTGTAATAAGTGAAATGACACTGAAACAAGTGAGGACAAGCAAAGGTAATTCCCTCTCCCTGGAGATGACCACGGGCAAGCATGCATATGCCTATATCCATGTATTTTATGTATATAGTAATGGAGAGAGACACACGCTATATATAGTAAATACGCATCACGTTTATTACATAGTACATATATTTATTTATACTTCTATATACCTGGGATCCCATACTTGCTGGGACAATTTTAGTGTGGGATTTTATTTAATTACCACTGTTTTATGCATTTCTTTTCCCCTCCCGGGTGTGGTTATTCCCAGGATTGACAGGAAAGCACAGGTGTGCTCCAGCCAGGTGACCACACTTGTGTGCAGTGGCACCGATCTCCCTGTCTGCTCTTAAACACACCTGCCTTGGTCACACTGGGCTTCAGACCAGTCTTCAGAGAAGCGGGCTCTGCTGGTGTTTTCTCTTTTCCGTGGCTGGTTTAGAGACATGTGAGAAGACGCCTTCACCTCACCCCCCAGGGAGATCACAGACCACCCTCAGCACGATCCCATTTGTTTCCTATCACTCCTTGGCCCATCTTGCTCCCCTCTGTGCCTACTCAGCTCCTGTCTGGAGCTGCCAGCCCCTGTGCTATCTCTGACCTTGTCTCTTTTCCAGTGACCTTCTCAAAGTAACAGATCTTCAGGGCACGTCCTCTTTCCCTTTCTTCACAGGTGTCCCTCCGCATACCTCCTCCAGGAAAGCTCACCCAGGTCTTTGCTTGGAACCCATTTACTCAGCCCATTTGCCCTCAGGTGACGATTCCTCCTGACCCTCGCCCTACCAGATCACAAATTCGATCAACACATTGGTGTATTGCTTTGTAGCTTGCAAACTTATTCAAATAGGTTGCATCAACTAATTCTTACAATAACCCTATGAAACAGAGAGGAATGAATCTACTGGTCCTCAGAATACCTGGGTCTTCAAAGAAGTTAGCAGGCACCTTGCAAAGCAAGTATCAATATAGCCACACACAAAATATTCAGCTTCACTACTGTTACAGGAAATGCACGCTGATATCGTCTGGCCTAGGAGTTAGCAAATATACAAAAGAATGATTAATACCGTCCAGCAAGGGAGGACATGGTTGCAGGCAGGAGTTCAGATCGGTGGCACCTCTCTGACCCATAACTTGCCAACACATAGTGAATTAGAAAACCGTGGGACCATGCAATTCTTCCTGCCGGAATTTGTCCCAAGGAAATAAACAAAACTATGCAGAAAGTTTAAGCTACGAGGCGGTTTTAATATGTGACTGATTAAGCTGAAGCCCAGTCATGCAATAAAATGCTCTGAAAAAAAATTAAAGATACTAAGGTAGAAGAATATATAATATCAATATATAATACCATGCGAAGATTTTTATGTAAATAAAAAATGATTGCATAATAATATGAATTGTCGGAGTCCCGTACAAATGATAGATATGCATACAGATGTAAATATCATGCACCCCAAAATGTCAAGAAAGGCTATCTCCAAGTGATGACATTATGGGTGATATTTATTCTCTATTTTCTAATTTTTTTCCAGTAAGCACATATAATTCTGTAAAGAGAAAAATAAGGTGATAACATTTAAAAAATTGCCTTTGTCTAAACGGAACCAGTTCCACAATTGAATATTCAGCAAATATTTATTGAACTTCTATACACAAAGCAATCTGCTAGGTGATAAGGATGCAGTGGTTAAAGTTTTTTTAAAGAGAGAGAGAGAGAGAGAGAGAGGTGGCTGCTGCCCTGAAGAAGGTATTCTTGGAAAATGGAAGAAAGCCAGTGGGGGTTGCTGGTTGCAACAGGGAATGCCACCGGGCACAGCTGGAGCTCATTAGGCATTATTCTTCCCGAAACCCAAGAAATGGCCTCAGAGGATATTAATGCATCCGGTCATGCTTGGGTGAGACTGAGCCTCAGAACTGGACCTGGCTCTGAAAAAAAAGTGGTTTCTGAGAGTGGAAAATGGAGAGAAAGCAAGAGAGTGAGAACCTCTCCTGCTCTTCAAGCTCTCAGCTACTGTGTCTCCTGCCAGCCTGAGAAAAATGGCTGGAGTGGCCTGGCTGGGGAAGAAATGGTCCCATGGGTTGCATGACTGCTGACATTTATAAAGAGAAGGCCCAGAATGATCTGTCTTTTAAATAAGTGATTAGTGAAAGTTGAACAAAACTCCCTGCACGAGACTCCCTTTGAGTCTGCCCTACAGAGAAACATCCAGCCTCCTACTGTTCCTAGATGACACTCCCCCTTTCACTGTGCAAGACTGGAGCCTTGTACACACATCATATCTGTTTTCCCAGCCCGGAAGCCATCCCCAGGAAGTGTGGCACTTCCACAGTCTGCAAGAAGTCTTTGCAGCCTCGTGGGTACCATTTCGTTACCCCCACGGGATCACTGTCATACTCTAAGTTAACGCAGGGCATCTGCTTTGGGTTGGTTTTTTTTTCCCCCCACAAATGATGAAGAATTTGTGTTGATTCTTCCCCCAAAAGGCCACTTGTGAGCAGTGTTCATTTGGAGGCCTGGCTGAGGTTCAGAGAGGGACCACGGTGAAGGGAACCAGCCCTCCTGAGGACTGAACTCGTGATCTCATTAGCACAGGGTTCTAATCAACTGAGCCACCAGGCACATACCTCATTTAAGGCAGTAATTTGCTAAATGTTAATTCTTAGATTAACTACAGATGAGTAGAGTTCCATGGGGGGAAAAATGAGAGAGAATTTGTTAATTCTTGAAAGGAAATTTGGGTCATCAGTAGATGATTCCTCTGGTTAGTTTTAAGATCCAATTCCAGCATCTGAAGATGATATTCATTGGGATCTATGCCACTATCATTTTTTTATCAATACCATGATCAGGAGAACTTCAAGGAAAAAGCAAATGGTGTCACTTCTGCATGTGCAGAACACTACATAGATCCCTCCAGAGTTTCTATTTCAAACTTCAGGAACAAACCTTGGGTAGGAATAAGAAGGAAAGGTTTCCATAACTGAGGCAGAGATGGTCCTCTTGGAAGGGACCCCAGTCCCTTTGCCTCCACTCCCTGCCCCTGCCCAGAACCCTGATTCCTGTGGAGAAAAGACCTACCCTCTGTGGGAAAGGGAGCCCCGGACCCGCAGCCCTGTCTCAGGGCATGCTGTAATCCATTTGCCCTCTCATCCCCCAGCCGGGCTCTGAGGAGCCAGTTTTACAAACAGCAAATATGGTTTGGAACAAAGTTTTGACACTGACTCGGTATCCTGTGCTCGTATTACATTTCTATGAATATTCCACCGACTTTTCAACTCTGAAGAACAAAGTTTCCGCTCTCAGGCTACATTTAGCATTCAGGCCATTTCAACTTCAGTTGCTCCCACCCTGACAGCGATCTTTGAAACTGATATGGCCCTAAAAGAAACCAGAATAACTTTTAAAAATTATTAATAATAATAGGCTAGGTTCCCAGTCTTTGTAATCTTGTGGAAGAACCTCTGTGAGAAAGCACAGTGGGAATTGAATTGAACGTGTGCCCACTCTAGCTTTTCCATGGAAAAGCTGGCCTGCAAATGCATGCTGGTTCTGCAAGAGAATGTCTACGAACTGGAAAGGGATGGGAATGCAGCCCTGCTTTTGCATTTATCAGTTTTTGCCCCAAGAGCTTGAAAAAGACCATCTTTAAACACCTGGGTCTCTGCCATTGTAAGAGAAGCCCCACAACACCTGGTGGGGAGTCAACAGGGCACGTACCAGGAGCACCCTACCTCTGGCACTTGCCCGCTAGGAGCTCCTGAGAAAGTGAGGTATCCTCTCTGAGAGGTCAATTTCCTCACCTGGAAAATAATGATAATTATAGTTACTGCAAAACAGTAACTGTCTCCACAAGAAATAAGGGACATAAATTCTTTGGTCTATTGCCTGGAACATAGTAACTACTGATGGAAGCTTAACTATTGTAGCTACTATGTGCCACTCAAGCAAACATGCATGTGACATGCCTACTTTCCACATATCTCTTCCCTTATAAATCTAAAATAAAAAGTCCTTACAGTTGTCCATCCAAGAAGAAGACCTGACCACAGCCAGGCTTAAATAGGATGTTCAGATCCAATAGCTAAGAGTTAACACTCTGAAATGAAAATAGCTAGCCCTGATTCCTAAATAATGCCATATATATAGAGAGAGTAACTACTACTTTATATATATATATATATATATATATATATATATATATATAAAGATTTATTTTATTTATTTTAGAGAGACAGAGCACGCACAAGAGGGAGGAGCAGAGGAAGGAGAGAGAATCTCAAGCAGACTCCAAGCTGATTGTGGAATTGACACAGGGCTTGACCCCAGGACCCTGAGGTCATGACCTGAGCTTAAGCCACCAATCTTACACCTAACCAACCATGCCACTGACAGGCCCCCTAAATATAGCTTTTAAAAATGTTTTTTGAAATCCATAATAAAATGGCATGAGAAACATTCCAAACTTGCACAATCATGAAATCATAATTCTCTACAACACAGCAAAATTGTAGTCAACCTAAAGAAAACCAGGAATTTCACATTCTGAACATATAAAAAAAAAATTCACCAATTCAAGTGCAATCAAACTACACATATTTTTATCCAAAAATACAATCTCAGACTACCCCATTTTATATACAAGGAACACTCTTATAAGCACTTAGTAAATTACAATTTAAAACTTCTACTCAAGTTCAGGTTGACAGTTAGGAACAAAACAAATAGAAACTAAATGGGCGGATAGCATCCACCTTACAGTTGTGGGCTCCATTTGCTACTTTAATCTCCAGCTGGGAATATTAGTTCAATAAAATAAATATTTTTAATTTCCTCTATGCGTTTCCTCAAACCATGCCAATGCACTTATCTAGGGCTCACTTGAAAGATTTGTTAAACAACCCCCCACTTCCTTAAAAGAGGATGTTTGATTTTCTTATGAAAATGAAGGAATGGACGTGAGTACTCATTGTTTTAATGCACTGAGCCCTTAATCACTTCCAGCTCTGATTCATCAGAAAAGTAGTGCTCTTGAGGGATTTTTTTTTTTTTTGGTCACTAAATATTGTCTTTCATTTTGAGATATTTATTTCTTGCCAGAAAATGATACTGTATTTTTCCCCTAATGATGAAGGATGAAAGATGGAGAGAATTCCATTTGGTGATTATTGGACCACGAAGAAGTAAACTGACTCAGAAAACAAATCCCCAAAAGAAAAATAAAATGTATTATGTGAGGTGGAAACGTGGAATTCTTGGCAAATAGTCAACTGCGGCCCAGATTGGTAATGTGATAACGTCCTTGTTTTGTTAATATTTGGGGGTGGGGGTAAGGGTTTAGTAAAGCTCTAGGGTGTTATCTTTGGGCCAGAACCTCTCTACCCTCCATCATTACCTCTGCTGGCAAGGGTTTAAAGACACAAATGCCTTAGGCCTTGCAGAAGGTTGGTAACACTACACACACTATGGGCAAGAGTCCAAGATGCCATCCTTCCCCACACTAGCCAACAGGCTAAGACAGAACCTTTATCTCCATAGTTCAGGGGCCAATGAAAACCACCTCCAAAGAAAGCCCACTCTGAACTCTATTGCAGAGGCCTGAAGCATCACATTCAAATCAGTGCAAACAGGTGGATTCATGAAGTGAGACCTGCTGATTGCAATGACTCTGCCAAACCCCTCCGATGCACTGGGCAGTCGTGCCATGTCACTTGGGACAGCTCCTTCCAGTTTCCTCATGCTGGTTTCTAAGCAGAGTTTGGCAGGAAAAAAAAAAAAAATAGCCCCAACTTTGATGATCCTGGCCACATCTGTGCTCCTCAAAGGGCTATATTTAAGTGGTGTATGTGATAAAGGAGCTAAAGTAAGTGCTACCGTAATACACCACCCCTTTCTGGGACCCAAGTGTGGCATTTTTTTTAGCGCTGGTTCTCTTCCAGGTTTAAAGGAGGGAGAAAAAGTACTCCAGGAAGAAAATTATAAAGAAAAAAGAAAAGGACAAATTCAAGAGGGAGAAAGATAAGTTTAGTCCAAACCCAGCCCCCAAGGTAGTTCTGAGTTGCTAATCCTCTTCCATGACCTTTTTAATTCCTGGATTATGAAATGTATAGGGAAAAAAACATAATTGCTAAAAATCTTACCTAATTTTATGGTTCCCCTGATGGGCCTGAAAAGAAACATGATTTGGATCATACGGTTTGAGTTCTAACATTAAATGGTGATAGTAGCGGTAGTGGTGAGGTGGTGGTGATGGTGGTGGTGGGGACGGTGGTGGTGTCGGCGTGGGGGGGGTGGTCTGTAGTGAGCGTGGCATTGTAGGTGGTTTTGGTGATTACAGTAAAATCCCCCAACATGAATTCAACACTTCAAACTTCTATCTTAGAGACCTGAGAAGTCTACTCTATCTTCTCTGATCCTTAACTTCCTTATCCATCAAATGTTGATTAGTTTGGTTATGAAGATGTTGTCCTTTGATTAAGACTTGAAAGGTACTTTCAAAAGAAAGAACTGAGTTAAAGCACTATTTAAGGGGTAGATTTCTCTCTGTGGGCAAGTTTTTACTCTTCACTATTATTTTCATCATAATCATTGTCACCGAAAGCATTTCAAAGTATCAATAGTCCTTGAAGCTGCTGTATTATAAGGTTCCAAGGATGCAGAACATTCATTTCATGGGACTACTGTGGAAATATGTGACAACACTTTTTTAACCAACGCTCAGAAATGTCCGGGGCAGAGAAATTAGCATTGGCAGTGCTAATTACCATAAACTCAAGACAAATCCCTTCCCTGTGTGATGATGTCTAATGGCTGATGAGGTAGTCATAGGCAGGTTATTAATTTCTCTTCTCCTCCTAGGCTCAGCGTAGGATTGAATGTCCCTTCCACTGCTTTGAAGTTAAACATGATCGTGTACAACTTTTTGACCAATGAAATGTGAGAAGTGGCAGGTGTCACCTCTGAGCAGAAGCCTTAGCTAGGACAAACCTCACCGTGTCCCCTTCCTCCTGCTACAGTGTGTGTGGAAACAGGTGCAGAGAGGAGCTTCCATCATTCGGAGTCCCTAATTGTCTGCAGCTGGCAGGCTCCCCTTCTGTCCCACGATGGACATGCAATGGGATCAAGAACTAAACTTCTGGGGGTGGGGGGATAGATGACAAGGATTAAGGAGTGCACTTGTCGTCACGAGCATGGGGCGACGGAGAGAAGTGTCGAATCACTGTATCGTACACCTGAAACTAATGTAACACTGCACGTTAACTACAGTGCAATTAAAATTTTAGAAATTACGCTGGAATTAAAGGTAAAATAAATAAATAATATACCAAAGACACAGAACCAACAAAAACAGAAAAAGAAACAAACTTCTGTAGTTTTAAGCCACTGAGGTTTTGATGGGTATTTTCTACCATAACATAACCTTCTCTATCCTAACAGTCGTCAACAGCAAACAGACAAAAGGAGGGAGTTTAAAGTTACCGGGTTGGGGGGAGGGGGTGTCACATCAGAAAGAAGGAATCTAAGCAATCTTTCTGAGAATAAACCGAACTTTCCAGGCTTTCTGTTATCAAATCACTAACTCTGAGCCATTTAATCATTCCCTAGTGAAGGTCCACTTGAGACAAAAAGTGCCTAGGTTTTAAAAAGGCATGGCATGCCCTGTACGCAACTGCAAGTCACTAGTCCAGCCCACACAAATTGTGTCTCTCATTTGTCTTGGTTCAATTTCAAACAATACACCACCACCTTCTTACCACTGTCCAGGCAGACAGGCACAGATCCCCTATCATTTTCAGAACTGTTCATTTAAAGACTACACTGCTCTAGATACAAGCCTGCTTAAGGAACTCTACTTTTAAGAAAACCAAATCTCACAAAATTAGTACATTTACACATTCAAAGTGAGGTGGCAAATGTGAAAAACCCATCTGTGCCCACCCTCCCCTCCACCCCACAAGCTCTACCACCACCCAGAGCTGTAGCTATGCATGAAAAATCTAACACATGCAAAGTATAGAGGCTCTTTGAAAAGTTGGCCCAGTGTGTCTTATATGTGAGTTGCAGTCTTACAGAGTCTTGCCAACAACAACAAGGAGGAAAAGAAAAGGAAAGGTTTTCTTTTCTCTGAACTTGGGAATGAAACATAAAACTCCTCTTTTCTACAGGCTGAATGGCTCCAATTTTCCACACTCAGGATGATCTCTTACTAGCCATTACCTTCATAATTTCCACGTGGCTTTTTAGTGGGCCTTTCTTCCCTCGCAAATTAATCACACGGCAGCTGTGGCCCAAATAGATGCCCAGTTCCCTGCTGAGGGGCCAGGGAGCTTCACCAGACTTCAGGGTCATTGTAAAGATAAAAGGAAATGGACAATAATACCGCGTTGACACACTGAGAGTGCTATGGTAATGGTATTATTTCCACCACGCCTAGCTTCTGGAACATCTAACGTGCCTACTGTGTGTAACTTGTATTGCCTGGAGTTTTCTGAGGTCTCAACCACAGGTGAGTACAGAGAGAATTAAAACTTACTGGAAATGTGCCAAGCACGAAATTCACACAAAAACCCTTATCTCCAAGAATGCAGAGGGGTGCAGGGAATCCAGTGGCTTACCCAGGGTGACATACACACAGTGTAAGGGGAGGGCCCCGGTCAGAACCCTGTCTGTCTAGCCATTGACTCACATGCATGCTGTGCCACCTTTCATCCAAGGGCTCCTCTTGCTACCAGCCAGGTCTGTTCCAAAAAAAGGTTGGGTGTGGATGTAGCATGTATTTAGCTGATGAGAAAAAGGTACTAAAATGCCTGTTTACTGTACATCTGAAACTAATATAACATATGTTAACTAACAGGAATTAAAATATAAACTTCTTTATTTTTATTTTTTAAGATTTTTATGTATTTATTCATGAGAGGCAGAGAGAGAGAGAGAGAGGCAGAGACACAGACAGAGGGAGAAGCAGGCTCCATGCAGGGAGCCTGACGTGGGACCCCATCCCGGGTCTCTAGGATCAGGCCCTAGGTTGAAGGCGGCACTAAACCACTGAGCCACCAGGCTGCCCAAACTTTTTTTTTTTTTTTAAAAGAATGATCTACAAAAATAACAATAAAGTAAAATGCCCATGTTAAGTTGGCTAAGCAGAACTTTCCACCTAAAGGTTCTCAGATATGACCAAAGCCTGCCAGACAAAGGAGGATTCCAACACGCAAGTGAAGAAGGCAGGGCTGGCATCCATTAGGAAGAGATAGAACAAGCCGGTGCAACTGTGGACAAGAAGTTACAGAGGAAGACCAATTAGAAATTCAATACTGTATGAAAAATCAGTTGTCCGTCAGCTTATATTGGTTCAAAATTTCCAGTAGCTGGAGGGATCCCCATAGAAAGATGATAACATGTTATGTCCATAAAAGTAAAAAGAACAGGGACAGATAAGGATTCTATGTGATAAAAGATAGTCAATAGATGTATAAAAAGATAATTGAAAAAGAAACTCGATAGTGGAGCAGAGAAATTCCAGCAATATCACTCAGAAAGAAGTGAACCACAGAGGAAAACAAGAAGAAAAAAAAGTGGGAATGGGAGATTAATTTTAAACTTTAAGAGGGAGGATAAAAGGCAAAGGGGAAGAAAATCCCAGGAACAAAATGTAAAATACTAACCCCAGGAGTTTGAAAAGCTCCAAATTATTTCTGCAAAATCTAAATACACACTGTCTCCTTAGAAAACAAGTGGAAATAGGTATCAGAGGCACTAGAAAAATCACCAAGGAGCCAAGTCATCTGACTCAGGTGAAGAATACTAATAAATCCATTAGTTATTTAAAAAGGCAAAACCAAAATAAGAGAAAGGAAACCTTTTAATATTCAAAATATACGCAGGTTTTTAAAATATATTTTTTGTTGTAAACCTCTAGATTTTTATTCAAGTGTTTTTCTCTATTTCCCTACTTTACATACTCAAAAAGCTACACATTCATCTCAAATAATCACAGAATACGTTTGTCGTCTCTTCCTTCTTTAGAAGTGGCAACACAAGAAATATCGCATTTTGGAGGATATGTGCATATTCCTTTATAGTATTCCTTGATTTTGATCTATCTACTTTAATCATTCAATCTATTTTTTAAAATTTAGCCCACTTAATTTACTTACTGTGTTAACTGGTTCACCAACTTAACTGGAATTTGTATCTAAATTATCACTCATTTCAGTCCAAACAGGCCAGCCATTTAAGGATATAAATACATTACATACTTTCCTCAATTTTAATGAATTTGCACTGCTTCCTCACAGCATATTAGTGGCAAAATGGTTTTTTAAAAAATTCTGGATCTTCAGTATGAACATTCAGTATTGTATAGTGAATGTTCACCCCTAAATTCCCAACACTGAAGGGCTAATTTAATAGCCCATGCCACTTTATTTGGATAATTTAGTAGTCTATGCTTTTCCTTATGGAGAATTATACCTTGAAAAAGCACATTTCCTGATCTCTTTGTAATCCTCTCCATGAAAAAAAAAATCTTCCTGGTTGATAATATGAGGAAAAGAGGAAATTTCTGACAGTGTATAGTATTCTTAGAACAAATAGTAAAAAAAAAAAAAAAAGTTTCAATATTTTAAATGGTAACACTTTACAGCTTACAAAACTGTCCTGGGTCATTTTTGCAATGTCATGGTCATGTTTTCTACATAATGTCTATAGAAGAATCATTTAGATTTCTGGTTTCAGTGCTTTCACTGCAGGTGACTGAACATCTATCAGTGTTTTGTTTTGTTTTCATCCAGATGCCTGTTTCATATTTACTTAGCAGAACTGCCCTGACAGAGCCAATCTCTTGCAGAAAAAAGCCAGTGACCTTGTTCGGTCAGGGAACTTGGGGTGCCGAATGGCTTGAGTTGAGACAACAAACAAAGAGCTTTACCAGCTTTAGAGCTGCTGCTCCTGCTGCACCGGGGTAGGGAATCTAGCTCATAGCCCCACTCATAGCCCCACTCATCGCTGAAAACAGCCTTCAATCTTTTCGACTGAGGAACCTAACCAAAGCAAACAGGAAGCAGCAGGGTCCATTCAGCAGCCCAACCTAGGGTGGCACTTGTACAGAAGGCAGAGTCTTGGCTTCCCCTCTCAGCAGAGCAAAACTGGTGGCCCCACATTCTCACGGAGTTCACCGTACATTCTAACCTGCTTTGGGCACCCAAATAATGAATGATACAGGCTCTAGGTTCAGTTCTGCTTCCCTGCCAGTGCAGGGAAGCTAATTCATAGTCTCATCTGTTACTGAATACAGTCTTGACCATCTAGTAAACCTGACCTGAGAATCCTAACAACCATGAAGCCCATCCTACAGCCTCACTTGAGTAGGAAATGGAGATAACAGACCTAGACAACTGTTCTTAGCCAGGGGCATACAACCTCATCCATTTCCTAAGAGCTTGCACAGTTGTGTCACCCAAAAATAGATCATAATAGCATGCCCCACACTTCCAAGGACATTACCAGTAAACACATCCAGAAACCCAAACTGAGCTAACTAGTGGAGAACTATGTCTACCAAAGCAAACCTGTAAAATCTGAAACAAGAGCAGAATTACTCAAAAGTCTGGAATAATAGCACAATCACTTAATGTGATGATCCCAACCTAAGGAACCAAGGATCATGAAGAATTGAGTAAATAATCTCACCAAAAAAAAAAAAAAAAAAAAAAAACCTAGATCAAGTTCCAATAACTGACCCTAAAGAAATAGAAATCTATGAACTGTCTCACAAAGAATTCAGAATAACCCTCTTAAGGAAGTTTAGTGAACTACAAGAAATTACAGGCAGACAACTAAACAAAATTAGGAACACAAAGCATGAAGAAAAAAAGTAGTCCAATAGGAAATTGCAACGATCAAAAGAGAGAGGGAGACTCTAGAGTTGAAAAAACAATAACAACTAAAGAATTTAATAGAGAGTTTCAAAAGCAGACTTGACCTTGCAGAAGAATCAGTGACCTGGAGGATAAGACACTGGCTATTACCCATCAGAGGAGAAAAAGATAAAAGAATAAAAAAGAATGAGGAATGTCTACATGAATTATGGAACACAATGAAAAGAAACCATTCCCATTATGGGAATTCTGAAGGATTAGTGAAGGAGAAAGGGACAGAAAGTGTAATTAAAGCAATGATGTCTAAAAACTTCCCAAACCTGGGTGGAGAAAAGGACATCCAGATCCATAAGGCCCAAAGGATCCCAAGTAGGTTGAACCTAAATAGGGCTACCCCAAGACATGTTATAAGTAAAGTGTTAAAATTCAAACACACACACACACAAAAAAAGAATTTTAAGAGCAATAAAGAAGAGAGAGAGGTTACATACAAGGAAACCCCCATTAGACTATCAGTAGATTTCTCAACAGAAACTTTTCACACCAGGACAGAACAGAATGACATTCAAAATACTGAAAAAAAATAACTGTCAACCAAGAATTCTATGCCAAATAAAGCTGTTCTTCAGAAACAAAAGAGAGATAAAGACTTTTCTAAACAAACAAAAGCTGCAGTCAAATGCTTTCCAATGTTTATAGCAGCAATGTCCACAATAGCCAAACTGTGGAAGGAGCCTCGGTGTCCATTGAAAGATGAATGGATAAAGAAGATGTGGTATATGTATACAATGGAATATTACTCAGCCATTAAAAACGACAAATACCCACCATTTTCTTTGATGTGGAGGGACCTGGAGGGTATTGTGCTGAGTGAAATAAGTCAATTGGAAAAGGACAAACATTATATGGTCTCATTCATTTGGAGAATATAAAAATTAGTGAAAGGGAATAAAGGGAAAGGAGAGAAAATGAGTGAAAATATCAGTGAGGGTGACAAAACAATGAGAGACATCTAACTCTGGGAAATGAACAAGGGGTAGTGGAAGGGGAAGTGGGAGGGGGTTGGGGTGATTGGGTGATGGGCACTGAGGGGGGCATTTGGCAGGATGAGCACTGGGTGTTATGCTATATGTTGGCAAATTGAACTCCAATAAATAAAAATAAAAAATAAAGAAACAGAAAAAAACAAAAAAGCTGAAGGAATTCATCACCACCAAACCTGCCTTACAATAAATACTAAAGGGAGTTCTTTGAGTGGAAGTGAAAGAACACTAACAACATAAAAACATAAAAAGGTATTGTAAATATCACTGGTAATTGTAAACATATAGTCATAGTTAGATTCTGCAATATGGTAATAGTGGTGCATTATTTACTTACAACTGTAGGTTAGGGACACCTGGGTGGTTCAGTTGGTTAAGTATCCAACTCTTCATTTTGGCTCAGGTCATGATCTCAGGGTTGTGAGATCAAGCCCTACAATAGTGTTCCATGCCTAGCGTGCTTAAGATCTTCTACTCCTTCTCTCCCTAACCCTCCCCACAAAAAATGTAGGTTAAAAGTTTTTTAAAAAAGAATATAGTAAAAGTGACCATAACTACAGTATGTTATTAGTTATACAATATGAAAAAAAAACACATAAATTAGGACAGCAATATGTAAGGGAGAGGAAAATAAAACTATGAAGTTTATCAATTCCATTAAAGTTAAGTTGTTATGAATTTATTTTTTATATATTTACTTACTTATTTGAGAGAGAGAGAGAGAGCATGAGCAGGGGGAGGGTCAGAGGGAAAGGGAGAGAGAGAATCTCAAGCAGACTCTGCACTGAGCACAGAGCTCAACATGGAGCTCAATCTCATGACCCTGAGATCATGACCTGAGCTGAAACCAAGAATGGAACATTTAACCAGCTCAGCCACCCAGGCACCCCTAAGCTGTTATAAGTTTAAAATAAGGTGTTATATAAGTGTAATATATTACATGTAAGCATCACGTAACCACTAGGAAAAATCCTGACATAACTACACAAAGGAACACAGTAAAAAAGTCAAAGCATGATCTAAAAGACATCAAAACACAAATAAGACTGCAGGATAGGGGCACCTGGGTGGCTCAGTTCATTCAGGGCCTGCCTTCAGCTCAGGACATGATCCTGGAGTCCTGGGATTGAGCCTTGTGTCAGGCTTCCTACTCAGCAGGGAGTCTGCTTCTCCCTCTCCCTCTCTCCCTGCTGTACTCTCTCTTCACTCATTCTGTCTAATAAAGTAAATATTTTTTTAAAAGACAGCAGGGACTCTTGCTAAAATAAAATAAAATAAAATAAAATAAAATAAATTAAATTAAAAAATAAAAGACAGCAGGATAGAGGCAGCCCTGGTGGCTCAGCGGTTTAGCGCCACCTTCCATCCAGGGTGTGATCCTGGAGACCGGGGATTGAGTCCCACGTCGGTCTCCCTGCAGGGAGCCTGTTTCTCCCTCTACCTGTGTCTCTGCCTCTCTCTCTCTCTCTCTCTCTCTCTCCCTCTCCCTATGTCTCTCATGAATAAATAAATAAAATATTAAAAAAAAAAAAAGACAGCAGGATAAATACAAAGAACAACAGATCTAAAAAACATCCAGAAAATATTTAACAAAATGGCAATAGTAAGTCTTTATTTATCAATACAATTGGTCCTTGACCAACACAGGTTGAACTTCAAGGATCCACTTATACATAATTTTTTTTCAATAAATACAATACTGTAAGTGTATTTTCTCTTCCTTATGATTTTCTTAACAGCATATTCTTTTCTCTAGCTTACTGTATAGTAAGAATACACTATGTAATACATATAACATATGAAGTATGTGTTCATCAAATGCTTACATTATCAGCAAGATTTCTAGGTAATAGTGGGCTGTTAGTAAAGTTTAGGGGATTCTAAAATTATTCACTAACCTTCAACTGCTCAGAGGGCCAGTGCCCCAACCCCTGCATTGTTCAAGCTGTAATTACTCTAAATATAAATATATGAAATAAAATGCATAGAATGGCTTAGAGCATAAAGAGAAACAAGATCCAACAATATGCTGCCTACAAGAGACTCACTTTAGCCTTAAGCTAGAGTGAGATTGAGAGTGAAGGGATAGAAAAAGTCATTTCAAATAATGACACCCCCCCCCAAAATAAAAGCAGGGCAGCTATACTTATAGAAAACAAAATATACTTTAAACTACAAATGGCAAAAAGAGATAAAGAAGGTTATTACATAATAAGGGAGTCAATATCAAAGAGGATATAAAAAGTATAAATATATATGCACCCAACATATATTTAGAAGCATCTAAATATATAAGGCAAAAAGTAACAGAATTAAAAGTAGAAATAAATAGTAATACAGTAACATTTAGAAACTTTAATAGCCCACTCTGAATAATAGATCATCGAGACTGAGAATCAATAATAAAACAGAGGATTTGAACAATAATACAAAACAAATGGACCGAATGGACATATACAGAACATTTTATTCAACAATAGCACAATACACATTCTTCTCAACCTTATATGGAACATTTTCTATGACAGACCATGCGTTAGGCCAAAAATCAAATCTTAGCAAAAGCAATAAGACTGAAATCATATGAAGCATCTCCTCTGACCACAATGGCATAAAACTAGAAATCAAGAACAAGAAGAGAACTAAAAAATTCATGAGCACATGAACACTAAACAACACTCTCCTGATCAACCAATGGGCCAAAAAAGAATTAAAGGGGAAATAAAAAAGTTTCTTGAGGCAAATGAAAATGGAAGCACAACATGTCAGAACTTGTGGGATATAGCAAAAGCAGTTCTAAGAGGGAAGTTCATAGCAATAAACACCTACACTAAGAAACAAGAAAGATCCCAAATAGGGACGCCTGAGTGGCTCAGTGGTTGAGCGCCTGCCTTTGGCTCAGGTGTGATCCCAGATTCCCAGATTTGAGTCCTTCATCGGGCTCCCTGCATGGAGCCTGCTTCTCCCTCTGCCTGTGTCTCTGCCTTTCTCTCTCTGTGTGTGTCTCTCATTAATAAACACATAAAATCTTTAAAAATAAAAATAAAAAGATCCCAAATTAACCTAACTCTCTGTCTTAAGAAACTAGAAAAAGAAAAACAAACTCAGCCCAAAGTTAGCAAAAGACAGGAAATAATAACGATTATAGCAGGAATAAATAAAATAGAGAACCGAAAAACAGTACAAAAGATTAATGAGGGATCCCTGGGTGGCGCAGTGGTTTGGCGCCTGCCTTTGGCCCAGGGCGCGATCCTGGAGACCCGGGATCGAATCCCACATCAGGCTCCTGGTGCATGGAGCCTGCTTCTCCCTCTGCCTGTGTCT
Organism: Canis lupus familiaris; assembly: GCF_011100685.1. Lineage (NCBI taxonomy): Eukaryota > Metazoa > Chordata > Mammalia > Carnivora > Canidae > Canis > Canis lupus. The sequence goes on along the minus strand of NC_049231.1, from coordinate 39,596,086 downwards.
CTGCCTCTCTCTCTCTCTCTGTGACTATCATAAATAAATAAAAAAGGAGAATTATTAAAAAAAGATTAATGAACTAAGACTCTGTTCTTTGAAAAGATAAACAAAATTGGCAAGTCCTTAGCTAGACTAACCAAGAAGAAGAGAGAAAAGACCCAAATCAACAAAATCATAAATGAAAAAGGAGGCATTATAAATGATAGCTCAGAAATTCAAAGGATCGTAAGAGGCTGCTATGAACAACTATATGCCAGCAAACCAAACAACCTAAAAGAAATAGAAAAACTCTTAGGAACATACAACTTACCAAGACTGAATCAGAAGAAATAGGAAATCTGAACAGATCAATTACTAGTAATGAGAGTGAATCAGTAATAAAAAATCTCTCAACAAAAAGTCCAGGACTAGATGGCTTCACTGGTGATTTATACCAAGCATTTAAAGAAGAATTAACATCAATATTTGTCAGCCTTTTCCAAAAATTTCAAAAAGGAGAGAACACTCCCAAACTCATTTTATGAGGCCAGTATGATCATAATTCCAAAACCAGAAAAGGATACAACTACAAAAGAAAATGACAGGCCAATATCCCTGGTGAATATAAATGCAAAATTCTCAGTAAAATACTAGGAAACCGAATTTAGCAGCACCTTCACCATGGTCAAGTAGGATTTACCTCTAGGATGCAGGAATGGTTCAACATACACAAATCAATTAATGCAACTCATCACATTTATAAAATGAAAGAAAAGAATCATATGATCATCTGAATAGATGCAAAAAAAAAAAGCATTTGACAAAATTCAACATCCATTCATGATAAAAACTCTTAATTAGGTATAATAGAAATATCTCTCATTATACTAAAGGCCACATATGACAAGCCCACAGCTAACATCATACACAACAGTAAAATGTTGAGAGCTTTTCCTCTAAGATGTGAAACAATACAAGAGTACCCACTCCCTCTACTCGTGTTCAAGTGCCTAGAGCACTTTGGCAAGAAAAAGAAATAAAAGGTATCAAAGGAGCAAAAGTGTCTGTATTTACAGATGACATAATTTTATATATAGAAAATCTTGAGTCAACCAAAAAACTGTTAGATCTAGTCAGTGAATTCAGTAAAGTTACAGGATATAAAATTAACATACAAAAATCTGTAGCATTTCTATACACTGGCAATGAATTTTCCGGGAGAGAAATAAGGAAATCAATTCCATTAACAATAACATTGAAAACAATAATATATTCCACAGTAAGTTTCACTGGGGAGGTAAAATATCTCTACTCTGAAAACTGTCAGACATTGATGAAAGAAATCAAAGACACGAATAAATAAAAAGGTATCCTGTATTCACGGATTGGAAGAATTAATATTGTTACAACGTCAATACTACCAAAAGCTATCTATAGATCCAATGTGATCTCTATCAAGATTACAAAGGCATCTTTTACATAAGTAGAAAAAAACACTCCTAAAATTTGTATGGAGGGGGATCCCTGGGTAGCTCAGTGGTTCAGTGCCTGCCTTTGGCCCAGGGCATGATCCTGGAGACCCGGGATCGAGTCCCATATTGGGCTCCCTGCATGGAGCCTGCTTCTCCCTCTGCCTGTGTCTCTACCCCTCTCTCTCTCTCTTTCTATGTCTATCATGAATAAATAAATAAAATCTTTAAAAAATTAATTAAATTAAATTAAATTAAATTTGTATGGAACCATGAAAGATCCCAGGTAGCAACAACAACAAAATTCTGAGAAAGAAGAACAAAGTAGGGGGGATAATACTACCTAATTTCAAGCTATACTTTAGAACTATAGTCATCAAAACAGTAGGGTACTATCACAAAAACGAAGTAGACCAGTAGAATAGATTAGAGAGCCCAGAAATAAACCCAAACATATACAGTCAACTAAAATTTGACAAAAGGGCCAAGAATAGTCCATTGGAAAAAGGCAGTCTCTTCAATAAATGGTGCCAGAGAGTGGATATTCACATGTCCTGAAACTGGACCCATATTTTATGTCACCCACAAAAATTTATTCAAAATAAGTTAAAAACATAAAATGTAAGATCTGAAACCATGAGGTTCCTAACAGAAAACATAGGAACAAAGCTCCTTGACATGGGTCTTGGCAAGGGTTTTTGGCATATGACACCAAAAGCACAAGCAACAAAATCAAAAATAAACAAGCGGGACTACATCAAATTAAAAAGCTTCTGCACAGCAAAAGAGGCCATAACAAAGTGAAACGACAACCTATGGAGTGGGGGAAAAAACATTGATAAACCATATATCTGATAAAGGGTTAATATCCACAATATATAAAGAACTCATACAACTCAACAAAACCAAGCAAACAAAAAAAATTTTTTTAATGGGCAGAGGATCTGAATAGACATTTCTCCAAAGAAATATAAAAGGCCAACAAGTGCACAAAAAATGCTCAATATTTTGAGCATTTCCCTAATTGTCATTAGGGAAATGCAAATTAAAACCACAAGGAGATATCACCTCATGCTTATTAGAATGGCCATCATCTAAAAGACAAAAGATAACAAATGCTAGCATTGATGTGGAACAAAGGGAACCTCTGTACACTGCTGGTATGATTGTAAATTGGTGCAGCCACTCTGGGAAACAGTATGGAGCATCCTCAGAAAATTAAAAACAGAACTACCATATGATCCAGCAATTCTACTTCTGAGAATACACCCAAAGGAAACAAGAATGCTAACTCAAAAAGATATCTGCACCCCCACACACACCATGCTCATAGCATTATGTACAATAGTTCAGACATGGAAACAACAATGCATAAAGAAATTCTGGGATATAGACACAATGAAATATTATTCAGACTTAAAAAAAATTGAGGAAATCCTACCACTTGTGACAACGTGAATGGATCCTGAGGGCATTATGCTAAGTGAAGGACGTCAGGCAGAGAATGACAAATACTCTACAATCTCCCTTACCTGTGGAATCTAAAAGGGGGAAGAAAAGCACTCATAGAAAAAAAGATCCTACTGGTGGTTACTGGAGGCTGGTGGGGGGGCGCAGGGATCAGATGAGGTGGTCAAAGGCAGACTTCCAGTTATAAGACAAATAAGTACTAAGGATGGAATGCACAACAAGGTGACTACAGCTAACACTGCTGTATGATGTGTAAGAAAGGTAAGAGAGTAGATCCTAAGAGTTCTCAGCACGAAGAGAAAAAACACGTTTTCCCTTTTTCCTTCTTTTTTCCTTTTTATTGTATCTATATGAGAAAATGGATGTTAGCTGAAGCGATTGTGATAGTCATTTTACCATGTACCTAAATCAAAGCGTCATGCTGTATGCCTTAAACTTAGACACAGATGCGTGTCAATTACTTCCCAATAAAACTGGAGGGGGAGATGAGGAAAAAAACTGCCCTGTGAGCCATGTCATCAATTAATTAAATGAATATAAAGTTCAAGAGACATAAGAAAATATTCTCTAGGTGGACACCAATCTATGAAATCCGAGTCGAAGGATTTCAAGTCTCACCTTTGCAAATCATAACCTCTCCAAGATGGAATTACATCCCCCTGAATAATACTATCCAATAAAAAAAATCGTGATAAACCAATGGTGTTTCCAAATCAAAATAATGTATGTTAATTACATACACACATACAGGGAACGGACTTGAAAAAGTTTGTGGCAAAAGAGTGCCAGAGATCTTTTTTTCTGTTTGCTTCTCTGTCACTTTCCATTTCATGGGATGTCTTATGACCTCCCACTGCACAGTGACACCGAGTCACTGTGAAGGTAAGGATACTTTTGACCTGTAAAGCAGCTTTTCGTAAGGTGCTGTGGACACACTTCATCTCCCAAGGTCCTTATGACACTGAAGTAAAATACTATTTACCCTGTGTCTATGCACACGAATAAACAGGTATTATACTGATTGAATGAGTTATAGTTAAACCTAAACCAGCTAATATTATCAAAAGCATGTCATTCGATTTTATTGTGGTTGCTTTACCGATATGCTCAAAGAGGCTCCCGGGATAAGAGTCCTAGGTTGAGAGCTCAAGTGTCATTTACCAAAACACAGAGTTGCTGTACCAGGCTGGGGACAGGGCTGGGGACAAGCAGAGAGGAGAGAATACAGAGCTTTTGGTCAAGACAGCTTCAGTCATTCAGATCTCTTCCAGTGGAGACAAACTGGCATCAGTAGTAAGCATCACTCTTTTATTTCCCTTCCTTCCAAAGATGAAAACACAACATCATTAGCCAAATTTACTCTGACCTCCCTCCCACCTTGCAGGGTTGCCTGGTACTCAGGTTGAGTCAATGCATCTTTCCACCAAGGTAAATAACCATAAGAGGCAGATCAATAACTTAATTGCTTAAGGAAACATTCAGTGCAGGATGTATTTCTGGTTTTGACAATGCTTGGAGCATTAGAGTTATGGTCCGTTAGAAAAACAACATATTTTTGTTTCCTTCCCCGACAAAATTTGGTCTGTGATATTTCAATCCTTCATCACATCTTTTTTTTGTCATTTCAACTGGTCGTGAAAAGTTCTGTCAACCAGGAGAACTACAAATTAATAATAACTAAATGTCCGGTTTCCTAGTGTCATCAGGATACATCATAATGTATATGACCTAAATCATACTTCATATGAAGTTCATGACAGCAGACATCTCGGTTCTCCCAGGCCCTTTCAGGCCTTCCTCCCAGAAAAACAGTTCCCGTAAGGCTTTGAACTCAGGAAAAGTTATATTGCTCCTTGTTATACTGAAAGAGTTTTAATAGATCGGCGATAGAGAAAAATATCTGAGGAAAGAGACGAGGAAAAAAAGGCTGGAGTGAGTGCTTGCCTCTGAGATTAGAATCCGGTTCATGGTGTGCCTGTGGAGTTAGTCTACACACACAGCTGCCACGCTGACACGCCTGATCTTAAGGGCTCAACAAAATAATAATGTGAGAGGATTTGTCCAATCAATACCTCTCAAATTAAGAAATTTTGCACAATAGACCACATCAGCTTTGGAGGTTTGGTCTATGTAACACCATAATAACTAACTGTAAAGTGAAAAATTTTGAAAGCTTTCTAGATGTTGGAGATGCACCAAGTCAAATATATAAAAATGTAGAGATGCCTTCTAGCCTGAGGCCAGCAGTGGCCCACTACAGCCTTGCACTTAGGAAAGGTGGGTCTCTCCTCACCAGCCACGTCCCCAAAGCTGGCTGAGGTGATATTCTCCCAAGGGCTACAACTACAGATTCCCTTCCACATTTGCTATTCTCCCTTTGCCCACTCCAAGAATCCTCTCTGACCTCTGGGGTTGAAATATCAAGCTGAACCTTTTGGAATTTATCATCAGCCTGGCATCTGTGCTTAGCAGTAGAGCCTCTGAATTCAAAACAGGACTGTTTCCTGGCTCAGAACTCCAGCTCCAAATTCCTTAGGCTCAAAATTGATGGGAAAATAGATCTTCAGCATTCTTCTGATTTAGAAATCATTCAAACTGACAACAGATAAGAAATTGACAAGGAGATATGCAATCCTTAATTTACATAGCTGTCTCTTTTTTCCTTCTACATAGTAAAGAACAGAGCGTCCTTAACCTTGATTTTCGCACTTCTCTCCGTTTAAAGCACAGCCCATAACATTAATTAAAGTGTGTGTGAGCTGGAGGGTACAAGTTATATTTCATATGCTGTACCACATGGCATTCCAGAAAAGCTGTACAATCTAGGTGTTCTTTTTTCCCAACTTGATATGTATGCGGCCCTGCATACTATTCAGCATAACTCACCTTTACTCCACCCAGAAACTCCACAGTAACAATCTAAAAATAAGTGCACAGGGTAGAAGAAATGCTGATGGCATTAGAGCTTAAGTATTTAGGTGGATGGAGGTAACTCTCCCACTTAGAACTACAGAATGTGGGTGCTGAGTGCCAAAAAGGGCATCCGAGATTATCTAGTGCAACTCTTTTATTTTACAGATAAGACCTACAGAAGACAGGTGGCTACAGACGGTAGGTTAAACAACTAGTAAGAGGTAACCTCAAGTATTCCTTATGAGTTCAAGTCTTTCCCCTACACCAGGATCATAGACTTCTTTAAGATACTATTTTGAATTAGACTTTTACCAGGAAAAAAAAAAATCATATGCATCTACACACACACACAAATATTTGCAAATAAATTCAGGAGGTTGAGAGAGCCCTGAAGCTTATCTCTGGATGTTGAACTTGTCCATGGTTCCCAAATTAAGAATTTCTGCCCCTGAAGAAGCAACTTTTCTAAGTAGAAAGTGCTACTTTTAACCCCTTTCAAAACTCATCTTCTCTGGAATATAAACTAGATTCAATGATGTGATCTGTAAATTCAAGGGAAAAGCAATTCCAGCAACTCAAATAGATGAATTAAGCCCTATTTTTAACACGTGTCAAGTAAAAAAAAAAAAAAAAAAAAGCGTAAGAGAAATTTAAACCTACATGTATTTTACTACCGATTTCACATATGGACATGGAATATCTTTTCTCCTAATATGGAGATGGCTCAGCAGTATTTAAATGATTCCTTATTCCAAGTCATATAAATATGCACCAGATGTATCTTTTGTAAATGTTATGTTTTTCAACTTCTCAGCATTTGCAAGTAGTTGAAAGCTATGTCAAGCATGCTTTAATGGGGCATAAAAGTGTATTGTATTCAAAGAGATGGCACAGCTCTGTAATAGGTGAAAATACAAACGTTGTCAATGGATACATTTTCATTTTATTGATTTACACCACATAATAGAATGCCCTGTATTCTTCTTTACATGCAAGTTCTATAGCAATTGAAATATAACTAGATATTTAAAAATCACGCTTACATTAATAGATTCTCTAGATGACAGAAAATTCAAAACAACAGAATTTTATGACTAGAGAAGGCGAGTAAAGACCAACTAAATCCCTTACCCTGGTTTAACAGATGAGAAATCAGAGAGCAAAGGAGTTACGTGAGGCAACCAAATCGCTAAACTAGTTGTGGCTTAGTACATGAATTTAGATACTCCAAAATCTAAGGAACTTTGCTGAGCTCTTTTTACTATCTGCCTCTTGACCACCTAAACAAAAATAAATAAATAAATAAAACAAACTAAAACAAAACAAAAAACCAGAAGAAACAGTAAAACATATCTCATTCATTGATTCCCTGGAATTCACTGGGAAGAAGCAGACATGATCTGTATTTTGCAAACTGTCACATTATCTTATGGGAAGTAAATACAGGAAAGAAGATGCCAATTGCTAACATCAGAAGTTGCCAGAGGAGTATCATAATGCTATTTCTCCAATATAAATTTCGAATGGACTCAAGATTCGCTTTTTTGTTTTTGAACACAAAAGCGATCGTCGTAAATTCCTCCCAAAACACTGTCTTTGAGGTTAAACACAGCAAAGATGTTTAGGAAATATATTCTAGTCATATGTAATTGATAGTTGATCTTGAAAGCAGTATCTTTTCAAATAAAAGTTAACATAGATTGATAGCTTATTGTAAAATGCGCTTTTTCTTTTTCTTTTTTTCTTTATTTATTTTTTCTTTTTTTGCTATGGAGAAAGCAAGCCCTACCTCTAGCTCGTGTCATTTTATGTGACTTTCAAGCATCTCTAAGCGGAGCACAGAATTAGAGGGTATACGTTAGTTTGTGCGGACTTTGTCCCAGCTCACTTTTCTGACCTTAGTTTCCACCTGCCCTGTATTTTTACAAATTGCGTCAAACTCTTTCTGAGAATGAGGCAGAATATTAACTAACTAATAGATAATTAATTAATTGGTGAAAGTCATTTTCCAACAGCCAAGTAACCTTTTCACTCTGACCTTTAGAGATAGCATTTTGCCCTTTGGGGGCCAGTGGCAGCAATGAGGATTTCATTTAGGACGAAATCATTATAGAGGGTTTTTTTTTTTCAACCTTTTATGTCACTGTTGCTGTGAGGAGAGCACGGGTGCTTCTCAAAGTTCCACAGCTGACGGGTCTTCCTCTTCGACCCCGTACCAAAGCATGCATTTCCCTCCTGCCAGGAACCAGCATCTGCACACCCTGCTCCCTGGTCAGTGTTATGAGGATCAATGCCCAGATTCACAGCACTGCCTTGAGGGGCACACAGTCCAGCACCGCTCCCCCGCCCAGCCCCAATTTATCCTGGGCTCATCTGCAACAGTTCCACTGTCTCCCAAACGATGCCAAGACCAGTGAGGAGGCTTAAGGCAGGGGCTCTGCCTGGGGCAGCGAGGCATCCACCCTGTCCCCACGAAGGTGTTGGTAAGCTGTGCACAGTGAGGAACAGACAAGCCAAAACAGCCCAATGGGCTCTTCCATCAGCCTGGAAGCAGAGACAGTCTCCAGAGTCATAGGCAGCATCGTGTTTGGGTACAGGCCTCCCATCAGCAGGTTTTCTTCCCTAGGGTGTTCATACACAGAGAAGCTGATACACCACTCCATGTATATCCAGCGCAGGAATTTATAGCAGACACACACGCACTTTCTGAGACCCTCATCATAACTAGCTATACTTCGGTGTAAATGGACAATCCAAACCACATTGGGATCATCATCCCAGGTTAACAGGCTGAGCCTTACTCTGTTCCCATACGACACAGGACTGGGAGATGTGGTTGAGTGTCCCATGCTGTGTTAGGAAACCTTAAGAGCCTTCACCAGCCTTGTTTTGATATGAGCCTGCGGGGCAGGAGTGGGGGTGGTAAGTTGCACTCAAAAATGTCACAGGAACGCTCTGCCAGCAGGGACATCTGGGGAGCTCCAAAAAGGGGACAAAGCAGCAAGGTCCCCCAGAATTTGGAAAGCAGTAAAGCACTGCTGTTAAAAACACTCTGTCTCTAAGAGACAGGACCCAAACCGGGTACTATCAGCACGTGACCTTGGGCAGGTGATCTAGCCCCCCTCCATGCCCCCCTCAGCTCCTCTGTCAAACCTGAATACAAACAGGCACTTAGACGCGTAAGTAGGACAACACACATTGGGCTTGTGTTAAGTCCTTAGTAAAATTGGGTCATTATTATTATTGCTGCTCATTCAAAGAGTGAGCACAGGCTGCTGAATTCTGGTGGATCATTCTCCCTCCAGCCCATTTAGAGGAGTTGAAAATAGAAGAGAGGACTCAGTGCCCAGGGCCTCCTGTCAGCAACGGCTCTGGAGTCCAGCCACTTGCATCCCTGGACATGGCGACCTTGTTCTCACGACAAAGGTCCAGGCTAAGGGGACTTAGGGTGGCAAGAACATTCTCTGTAGGAGCCAGAGGAAAATCTCAGGTTGACACCTTCCCTGGTTCCCCATCCAGTTCATTGTGAGGACAGTGGAATCCCTTGTTTCAGTTTCCTGAGGGCAAAAAAGGGAAGATCCCATCAAACTAGAAGTGATGATAAAGAGGCATCTGTTGGGGGCTTGGGGAAGAAGAGGGTCCGTACAAAACACTCTCTCTCCCCTCCAGTGGGTTAGCATCCCATCCCATCACGCATTCTCCACAAACAATAAGCTCACACTCAAACTAAGAGCTGAAGAGGATGGTTGACAAACACGTTGCAAAATCACCTACCCCTTCGCCATCCCACCCTTCTCAAAGTTTCTCCAGCGTCGCAGGGGAGCCAAGTCAATGCTTTCTCAACGCCCGCCACACAGACCTATCACATCTCTACCACGTAAGGCTTGGCACAGGAAAACTTTAAAATAGACAATAAATCAATATTGCCTAATGTTTAAGGTACCTTGGGAAAACGTACATAGAATCCTCTTTTCATCTCCACAAAAACGAATCTAGCTGTTACCGGGTGCCATTGACTGCAAGCTAAAATCAACTCCTTGGCAGAGCCAAGGCTGTCCTGTGTTGGCTTATAAGACCCAGAGTGCAGAGAGAATGGATGGCAAGGGGCTTGTGTGGACTTCTCTGTGAGCATGAGGAATGTGCTGTACCAAGGCAGCCTCCCCACCCCACCCAACACACACACACACACACACACACACACACACACACACACACACAAGCTGTTGGAGCTAGGCCTGCTGAGCTGGTCCTGTTTAACAGAAGAGTGAGAGAATGGGCTCAGTGTAACCTGAGGAAGGGGAATAAGAGAAACATGGCCTTGCCTGTGCTCTTTGAAGGGTTATTCATGTTGTTGCAATTTATTTTTTGTTGTCCACTGATTTTACTTCAAGGGCGCCTCATCACCCTGGGTCTAGGGCCTCCCAAATGAGACCTCTACTTCCGGCTAGCACAATGGCTGCTAATGTATCCAATTCACCAAAGTCAGTTTTGGAAAACAGCATTATTTTTCAAGATGCTTTTATATTTATTATAGAAGTGTATTTTTTATAAAACCATGACAAAACAGTTTTGATGTCATGAGGTTTTGGGGGTTTTTTTCTCCTTTCTTTAAGGACTCTGCATTTTGGTCTAAGGGCCGTTAATAGTAGCCAGTCCTGATTGGCCAACATCTGTTTCTTTATAGGAACCTTTCTTGCCAAGTAGCTGGACAGCAAAACCCATTTGGTATTCATGGGAAGTACTTGCTGAACAATAATGACAATAATTGCCTCTGATTCTTGTGTTTACAACACTGCCAAAGTATCATTAGGGCCTTATTTATAGATAATAATGCTTATTAATCACAAGTATTTGAATTTTGGAATGTATTAGATTAATATTCTTTTGTACCTCAGTTCTGTACTAATGCCGTGAAAGACATTTACTGAATGCAACTCATTGGGAATGCTTATTTTGAGCTGCAAAATAATGTGTGTAATTTGCAGGTGAAAGATAAAGAAATTACATGCCTACCTCGCAACAGCCTCCACCGTGATCAACGGCCAACATGGAGCATTGGGCCCTAACTCTTAAATGAGAAAGGAAAGAAGCAAAATACATGTCCCTACAGGTATTATTTCTAAAAAAATCTTGTAAATTCTTATGACAGGAGAGCTCCCTAATAATAAGTTCATCATCCTGTTTTGCCATAAGTCTTTAGCGGATAGCATCATTTTATTGAAAAGGGTCTGAGGTGAGGAATAATTAGTGATTCTGTAATAATTTCACATTATGTAAGTTCTTGGAGGCTCAAGGGAACAAAATAGGGTAGGATGATTAATAGCTGTAAACAACAAAAGTACAATCTTAGGTCTAACTGCCCAGCTATTAAACATCATTCATTTACTTGCTAAATCTTTCTATATGCTTAATTTCCATGCAAGCAAACATGAAAGCTATTGTTTCCCTCTTTTTATGTGAATTAGAAATAGGAATCATTAAAAAATTTCAAAAGATGATCTCACTTTTCTAAGAGTAAAACAAAGAGTATCATTTCAGTCAGGGTAATAAAACTTTAAGAATAAATATAAAGCATTATTAGCCCATAATATTTACCTTGCCACTCCCTCCCTCCCACTCCCTTTCATATACCAAATATGAAATCAGCAACATTTTACTATTTTCTAGCCTACATTTTTTATTTGTTCTTGGAGTATTCATGCCTCATGTGTTAGAACAATACTTCAGTGTGTTTAATTACATGAATGCAAAATGTAGTGACATAATTTTCCAGAAATTTTTGAGACAGCAAAGCTAATTAATAGAGATTCTTAGGTGCTATTTTTAAAATCATATTTGCAACCAGATATCTTTTCTTAAATTACCAGTAATTAATGTTTATTAATGTTCTTTAGATTAAACCCAAATCCATCTCCATCTTAACCTACTCGACCAAAGACTACTTTAAAATAGTCTGTGGACCTAATTACCACCTACATTACCAATACATAACATTGCCCTGTCGTATTTTTTCGATTTTTGTCCCCCATCTCCCCTCGAAAAAGTAAGAAAGTAAAAGGGGACCACCTTTCAAATGACACCGAGAAAATTGCCCTCCCTTCAAGACCTTTGCAAATGCGTTCAGCAAATGTTTCCAAGTCAGAGCAGACGAGGAGACTAAGATTCTAGTTCATTACATGTATAATGCTAACATTTTAATCCATTGCTAGATGTAAATAACTTTAGCGATCCCAGTTGGACTATTTAACATTAATTTAAAGTATCTTATAATATGTGTGTGTGGTTCCTCTCATGGGGCTAAGTAGAAAGGTGAACAATTATCCAATCAATGTACTCAGCCAAACCTGGCAAGTCCGCCCCCCCCCCAACAATTTTTATTTAAATCCGGTAAGTATCTCAACCAGAGATCCGTTCAGGTGTGCACTGCATCTCTCGTTACATTGGTAGGATGAAGCAGCAAGCAGTATCTCACAGCATTAGCTGCGATCTCACAAATTTAATCACTACAGATAGCCAATCTAGATTGCTGAAATTTCGCTATGTCTTCTCTTTTTTTTCTTACTAGCTAGGCAGAAGGGAGGGCAGCCTGAATTCTCTAGATAATTAATTCAACTCTCTGATTTATTTTGCCTTCGGTAGACCTCGCCTGGTTCTCTCTTGAAAAGACGCTGGTAGTTGGAGGAGGAAAAAAATAAATAAATGTTTTGAGGGAGCAGGAATACATCTCCCCTCGCTGTGTGTCACTGGTAACGTCTAAACACTGAGGCTGACTACCTGAAATTCCTCTCGGGTGTCTCTCTGAACCTTTACTGAATTAGCTTCACCCAAAGGCTTGCAGGCTTGAGAAGGGGAAAGAGAGAGGGAAAGGGGGACGGAGAGAGAGAAAATGATTAGTCTGTGAAGTAGAGTTTAAATTTGAGGGCACTGAAAAGGTGATTTGCTGGGGAAAATGGTTCGACTGAACAACTTGTAGTCCACCAACATCCTGGCTGTTTCCTAAGAGCCTCGTTGGATATGAAACTTGAGATCTGTCAACATTTTATAGTTGCCCCGATGTAATAAGCATTTTTCCTTCTTTTCTTTAACTGCCAAATTTTTTAATAAAATTGAATCTTGGATGCCTACATTCTGGGGAGTTTTATTTGCTATATTATAGTTCTGTCTGCTGTTAGGCCACAGAATGCCAAAGTATTTATTCTTACAAATCTTTCTATATGTGTAACTTGAGCCTACTAAAATAGTCCTTTACCCACTTCATTAATTAAGTCGACAGAAAAGATTCTTTTACATTTTGGTAGTGAATGACTCTTGGTCCAAATTTTTGAATGAATGTTGCGCATTTTAAAATCACTATGTAGCCTGTGTCTACTTATATCACGCCACACCATCACACAGAAAACTTTCTAAAATAAAAGACTAACTTATTTTTGCAGTTGATTCAAAACCCCATCTAGAGTAAAATGTTTTTGCCTCTTCCCAACCAATATTCCTTTTTAAAAATTTTCACTTGTGGTATTTCCATCATTTTAACTGGAAACTTTTTAATAAAGAGATTAAGAAACAAACCTGGCAAAGCAGCTTGCTAAACTGATTTTTTGTTTTCACAAGCTCACCACTAATATTTAGATACCACTGATGAGTTACCAGTCTTTGAAATACTCTCTCTGAAATAAATACGTAATAACAAATTACACATGGGAACACCACCATCAATGTTTTTCAGTAAAGAAATACACATTTAAATAAACATAGAAAAACCAAAATAATATTTTATAATATCAGTAAAAGCAACTCTCATTATGTGAGAAAGCTCCTCCTATCGTGGTCTGCAAGAAAGTTTCAAAACTTTACCATTTTGATTCCTTTATTAACTAGGACAAATAGCTTTTAAAGCATAACATTCGGGCATCACATTTCTTTACATTTGCTCCGCACAAAAGTGTATTTGGATTCTTGCCAATGTAGTCATTTTAACTGTAATTCTTATTTTAAGCAGAAAAACACACACACCTCCAAAAAAACTTTTGAAAATGCCAAGGTTCAGAATATTATCAAGCAAGAAGCAAATAGGTAACATGTCATCCCATGTTATACAAATCATTTCAAGTATAAATATATGCTTCAAATTTCCTGTTTACACTCTGAGTTATCACTAGACTACTGAAAGGCTTTTGATAATAAAAAGGCCCATAAAATTAAAATACTTAAAAAATGTTTTCCTTACAGTAGGATGGAAAAATAAACGAATGCTCTTTTTCATTGCATCCAGAATGTAATTTTTGTTCTAAAACAACAGTATTTAATTTGCAGGGAAAAAAATACCTGAATTTAGATAGAATATTTATATTTGAAATGTGCATTCTAAAGTACGATGCCTCTTTATTTTACATAAAACAAGTTATTTAAGTTCACAGTACTTTTAAATGGAGTGTGCTTAAAATATTAATACCATGCATGTATTATTTACTGATTTCCGTGGTGTCATCTACAGTTAGCACAATTCAGATTTCAAAATAAATTCTGAACTTTTTTTTCAATGGGAATACGGTTTACCCACTCTCCCAGCTATTTTAAGACTATCTGTTGTAGAATGTATTGTTAATCGTAGAAGTTTGCTATATTACACATGGACATGTTATATGCAAATGTATTCAGTTGGGGTATGTATATATGTTGTTATGTTATGTACATAAACATCTACCCATGTGCATATGTATATTTACATCATGTATAAATATGTGTATATTACCAAAGGGTACTATACTGAAGGAGGAGGAGGAGCTTCTAAGGATTGCCAAACAATATTTTAGTTAACTGTTAACTGAGTGCTGTTTTCTATGGAAGTAATTAGGTTTTCCTTTTTTTCACAGTCCCAAAGGTGGGTGTTTATAGACATGGTTTAGATATTTACTGTTTTCCAAAAGGCTAGTTGGATAATCGTATGTCAACATGAGCTTTAAATAAATTAGTGATACCCTCCCCTGCACCTTCCCCTTCTCTTAGAAAAGCCTATGGGCAAACAGCTCGATAAAAAATTCAAAGAAGAGCTAAATTCTGATTTTTCCAAAAACAAAAACTCATCTCATTAAACATTAACATCTCACCATGAACGTTCTTGATTAAAATTTAGCTGTCTATAAATTATCCTGTGATAAGGAGCGATGGAAATTCTATCAAGACACTAGCCGGTTAGGTCTATTGAGTTGAGCATCTGTAAATTTTACTTACAGCCCTTCTCCAGGACAGAAGGTCTTATAATTAGAACCGTGGTTAATAGTAAAAACATCTAATATTAATAATTACAAGAAATTATTTTACATATATATTACATATATATATTATATATATAACTGGTATCTCCAAAATCCTGAAAATCCTCAGATGCAAACATGAGGGCAAAAAGAGGACAATCAAAAGTATTTACAAAGTTTCTCTTTAGGGTCCTCTGAATCTCACGCTATTAAAATACAGTATGGCGACTGGGTTCATATTCTCAGTAATGGAGAGAATATTTAGCCTTTTTCTGGATCCTCTCTGCCCTGTCTTCCCTTTGAGAGCTGAACAATCTGGATGGGACTGGTTGTTTTCAGAAGGAGGGAGTGCATCTGGCCCAAGTTTTCTTCTGCTAGTCTGCTCTTCTCTTCTCTAATGAGAGATAACTGACAGCCCTGTTTTGTATGAAATTATGGAAATCACAGGCTGCAGGAAAGGAGAGCCATTATTTCAGAACTGAAAAGGTGTGGGTGTCTTCAACTTCCCCCCCAAAAATTGCCCATCACTGGAAAGGAGCCAGTAAACTGCAAAGGGGCTGAGGACAGTGGCACATAACAGGAGCACAACAAGTCCGCCAAGGAGACCGCCAGAACGCGCTTTTCAATTGATTGCTACCTCCTTCCTAAACGTCCAAAAATAAAAACCACCTCCAAGCAGTTTTTAAGGCCGAGACAGAGAGGAAGCAGATACACAGAACCCTGTGAAACGTGGCTTCCCGGTGAGTGAACTCCAGGGTTGGGAGCAGGCTGGAGGATGGATGCAAGGGCTCTGGCGGCACTGCTCAGCCAACGCTGTCCCTTTCCGGACCCGCGCTCACGTGAGTCCGGGCGTCCTCGAGTATCCCCGGACCCCAGGAGGGGTCTCTCGGGGAGTCAGACGGGACCAAGGCAAGAGGAGGAGACGCACGTGTAAAGGCGGGGTGTGTGTCGGGGCGGGGGAGTTGCGGGTGAATTCCAGGCTTGCTGATGTAGATCTCAAGGCTCAAGAGGTCACGCTTGCACCGGAGCCTCCCGCACCGCCCCTGCCCTGCCCTGCCCTGCCCGGCGCGCACCCCGCACTCACACGCACGCCCTCGCACACGCACCCCCTCGCACACGCACACGGCTCCGAGCCGCTGCGCTCGCCGGGCCGCCCAGGTGGCGCCCCTCCAGGCGCGCTCGCCGGGGGTGAGGCGGCCCAGCCGGGCACTGCCGCCGCCGGCGCACCGCGCGGTTCTCGGGGCTCCCGCGCCCACGGGGCCCCTACGAGGCGCGGCCGGGCGCGGACCGGAGAGCGGGCGGGAGCAGGCCGCGGAGGGGTGACGCCGGCCGCCTCCCTCCCCGCGCCTCCTGCGCGCCCTCGCCCCCCTCCCGCCCCGCCGCGCCGCGCCGCGCCGCTCCTCCGCCGCAGGGAGCGGGCGCTCCGGGGAGGCGCTGGCGCCGCGGGTGCGCGCGCGGGTGGGCGTGGCCGTGGGCAGCGCGGAGAACCCACGCGGCCCGGGCGCCCCCGCGAGCGACGCGCCGGCTGCCCCGGCGCTGGCCTGCAGGGGGCGCCGCGCCTTCGGCACCCGGGGCTGGGGGCGGAGGGGCGCTGCGAGCCTCCCGGCGCAGAGGAGGGGCCGGCCGGAGCACCCCGACGGAAGCGGGCTTCCCCCGCGCCTGGCGGGAACGGTCGGGCGGAGTCCCGGGGCCGGGGCTCACCTGCCGCCGGCCGGGGCCGGGGTTTGCGCGCCGATCACCAGCGAGAGGCCGCGGGGCTTCTGTCCGCCCTCCGCTCGCCGCGGCCGCGGGAGGCCACGAGCTGGCAGGGGGAGCTCGCCACCTGGCCCTTTGCTTGGCGCGACTTAGTCCTTGCTCTGGGGTAGGGAGGGGGCGCCTTTCTTTTCTCTCCTCGCACAGCCGCGCCAAGCGGCGCAAAGTTTCCTGCTACTCGGGGCACGGAGGCGGATCAAGTTCGAGCCTCGCTTCCTGGCTGGGCCGCCCCGAAAGTGCCAGAAGTCTGGCCGGCGAGCTGCGCCCTGGGCTTCCCCAGCAGCCACCCTCAAATGCACGCCCCTTCCCCTGGCCGAGCGCGGATGCGGCGGGTCCAGCGCTGGGGGACCCGGAGACCCGGGAACCTGCCGCCGGCGCCGCGCCCACCCCTGCCCCTGCCCCTGCCCCTGCCCCTGCCCCTGCCCCTGCCCCCGCCCCAGCTCGCGGGCCATGCCCTCTTTCCCGCCCGGCGGGGCTCTGCGCCCCCGCCCCCCGGGGACATGCCCACCTTGCAGCATCGCGGGAGGAGAGTAGGGGCCACGCTCCCCAGGTATAGAGTTCGAGTCCTCACAGGCCACCGACGGGGGTTTGATCCGTCCCAGGGCCTCCACACACACCTCACGGGGGCGCCCAGGATCAAAAGTACCTTTGGAGTAAACTTGACTTGGTGAAACCTCGAACTCTGAGGGTATCTACGTCCCTTTCTCATTCCAGAACTTCATCTGAGCTTTGGGTAGTGACTGTCCCCCGTCCTGATGGGGACCCAGCAGGCAAGCCAGGGCCAGAGGTGTGCGAATTTTTTTATTTTAAAGACCCACATCTTATAAATGTGAGATTTTTTTTTTTTATCAGGCAGTACAGATTACTTAAAGCGTACCATTTCTTCGCGATCCAATTTTATTAGGATTTACTCTCATTTGTGCTCCACTTCTCTAGGGAAATAATGCTTTGATTAATGTAATCCTGGCCCGGGATCCGCCACATGCCCCTCGCCCCTCTCCCAAGAGAAAGGGCCTGTTTGACAAACAATAACAGAGCAGTAACTCTTGCAATCTGCCCACACCTTTGGGGGTGGCTGGGGAGAGGGTGACACACGTTCAAATGCCGTTTGCTAAATGCAATGGTGAGAGAAGGGAGCGGGCTCTGCAAGGAGCGAACTTTCCAGACGCAAAGCCCTGGGCATCGAGGCGCGGGGGCTCATGGGGAGGGCCTCCCGGTGGGGTGCGCGCGTGGGTGCATGTGCGCGCCTGCCCTCTCCTCGCTCCCAGTGTCTGCCTCTTTGTCCCCCGCCACAGGCCTCCGCCACAGGAATCTGCGCGCTCTGCGTGGGCAGTCCCCGGACCCAGGGCGCGTCCACAGCGCCCACCCGCGGCCCC
Source organism: Canis lupus familiaris (assembly GCF_011100685.1). Classification (NCBI taxonomy): domain Eukaryota; kingdom Metazoa; phylum Chordata; class Mammalia; order Carnivora; family Canidae; genus Canis; species Canis lupus. The sequence continues at coordinate 39,577,882 of NC_049231.1, read as the reverse complement.
AAAGCACCTCGAGAGCAGATCTTAGGAGATAAGCAGGCGCCGACCTGAGGTGCCCTGCAGCTGCCAAAACCTCGGCTAGAAACCTAGAAGGTGGGACCAAATTCAGTGGTTCTCCTCATGCACACATGCATGCTTCCATGCATCCATGCATCCATGCATACCAGACAAATCTGCGGACGCAGGCACGGAGAGCTGCACCTCGCCCCGGCTTCGGGTTGAGAACAGGCGCCCCCTTTCCCGCTCTCCCTCCTCCCGCGCAGCCCTGGCCCCCTCCCGAAGGGAGAACAACAGCTCAATTACGGAAAGAAGCGAAGGAAAGAAGTCCCAGGCTCGGAGGCGCCCGCTGCTGCTCCTTCGGTCCCCTTCCCTGACGCCCCGTCCCCACCCCCACCGTCCCCAGCTCGGGGAGGGCGGGGATGCGGCGGTGCGAAGGGGTCCTGCCCTGCTCCGCCGGAACAAAGCCCACCGCGGGAGCCCGCGGCCGCGCACCGAGCCGGTGACAAAGGCGGGCGGGCGCGCCGAGCTCCGAGTCTTCGCTCCTGCGGCGGAGCGGGAAGGAGGCCTGGAAGGTGGGGAGCGATTTGCACCCTGTCTTTCCTGGGCTGCTCCCACTTGCTCTTGTGTACCCAGTGACCTTCTAGGGTGACTCAGCGTTCACCTCTTCGTTGTCCCGCACCCCTCTCTCCCTCTTGTCCCCTTCCGTCCCCAGTCTCCCTGCCTTTCTCTCCACCTGACTCTTTTTACCTTTTCTCCTTCCCCTTTTGCCTTTTTTTTTTAAAAAAAAAACCTCTTTCCATTTCTCTTTTCCATAGAAAAGCAATGCTAATTTGACTTCTGAAAGCCGCTGTGGGCGTTCAAACGACAGTTTGAAAGACCTTCCAGGGCAGTGCTTAGGGAGAAAAGGAGTAATGGGATCCTCTTAATTTTATTACGCAAACTGTGATCTAAATAAAATAAAATGCAGCCTAAGAAAGCGGATCTTGGCCCTGGGACCCCCACAAGTCGCCACCTATTCGGGAGAAGTCGTTTCTGACAGCCACAAATGGGGGGGTCAGGGGGTGCGAGACCTCATGGCTGTGGAATTGAGCCCTTGAGCGTTTGGTGTGCCCCAAGGCAAACCCACTTTCTAGGGAAAGTTCCAGTCGGACTTTATAACCCTGGCAAGGAATCGCCTATCAGCCCTCTGCAGTGAAGTCGCAGTGTTTTTGAACTTATGATACTTCAATCATCAGTGTTTGTCCAAGTGAAGTTTCACTTGTTTGTTTTGCAATGTGAGCGGAAAAATAAAGAGAACAGCCTAGGCCATTTGGACAATATGTGCCAGGACTTATGGGGATTTTTGCACCCTGATATAATACTAAATTAGGATGTGAGGTCTGCCAAGCATCACTGTAAGCCTGGGATCCTCCCCTTGGGCTTTATTGAGTAAGCAGTCTCCCTACAGAAAATTTGAGAGAAGGGGAGCCTTCAAAGCAATAGGGGATATGTAACTTTCAACTTGGGACTAACCCCAGGACAAGAAGCTATGGTGAGCAGGGTCACTTAGTTCTCCTATCAAAGTCTCTTTGCCAGATAGAGGGCTGAAATTATATTGCTGCAAACCATGTAGTGGTTGAAGTATCAAATATCAATAAAAATTGGTAATGTATTTTAAAGGTGAGCGAAATAGCCACACTTTCTTGAAGACTCTCCGTGGCTGACGGGTCCAGGGTGGGCCTAAGGAGGGAGCCAGACAAGGAGTGAGAAACTTAGCATTCACAGAAGAGACACCTCATAGAAGCACCATTTGGAGGACATGTCCGAAAGAGCAGCCTTCAGCCTGGTAAGCTGCAGCCTGCACCCAGACAATAGCGGAGTTCAAATGCCAAAAGAAAAAAAAAAAAAGAAAGAAAAGAAAAGAGAAAAGAAAAGAGCTAATAATAAAAAACAGAGACACTAAAGTGCAAGAATTGTTTTCTGGTGTGCCACAATGACTCTTATCCATTACAAAACTACCCAGTTCCAAGCCAGAAAGGAGACGCTTGTATAACGTATGGGGAACGGTTTGGATAGTGTGTCTCCAAAGGAGAAGGGAGTTCAATTCTGTTAGAACCACAAGCATCAAAAATCCAACCAGCCCTCTGGCAGGGCTGAGTTAATATTTCTGGGTTTTGTTTTTTAAAACACAGACACAAATACATACGCGCACGCGTGCATGTGTGCGCGCGCGCACATACACACACACACACACACACACACACACCAAGTTGACCTTGGAATATTTTTTCTAGCTAGGACATACCCACATATTTTGGTTAATAAATCATCATCATCACTCCGGTCAATCAGCTGGGTTCTATGTTACCTAGCCCTGTGAATTTAAATTCGAAGAAGACCATTGTGTTGGGGGCTGGGGTGGGGAGGTGAGGGGGGCAGGCAAGAATAGTCCATCACATTGTGTCAGCTACGGCTTCCCTAGCGATTGGTAGTTTTCATTACCAGACTTGTCAGGTGCATACACGCAGCTAGAGTGGGCAAACACTTGGAAATGGGTTGTTTTAAAAGCATACTCTCGATAACCAACTTATCGTGCCTTTTTCATTTAGATTCCACGATCCGAAATGGCCTGTAGTTTAAAGCAGTCCTACGAGCATCAGAAGTGAAGCTTCTTACTATTTAGGGTGAGAATTTATTGTCTGAATTTATAATTGCTCCTCCAAACCCATCTTAAAAAAAAAAAAAAAAAGCTAAGTGTTTGCTCCTTTCCTACAGATCAGATAAATCAGTTATCAAAGTGGTACAAAGAACTGGGCTGGGTAGGGGGGTATCCGCAGGCTTCAAAAAAACTTCGCAAGACCAAGAAATAACTCATCCACTGCCAAGACGACAAACGCTCATTTCCACCCAAAAGCTGCTGTTGAAGAGCCCTTTCCTTTGTATATGGCACACAGTGTGGGCTGTATGTTTAACATTTTAATTTGTAAATAGTAATGGCAAATGTGATTCTACACCGCTAAGGTATCAAAGCACCTTACCATTCTCAAACGGAAGCAAATGAGTAAATACCCATTTTGTGTTTTGTACGTTTGACCCAGGTAATGTTCTTCATTCTCTTTTGGCAAAAGCAATTTCACCATCCCCAACAATTAAAAGTCTGTAGCTTTGCCCAGCACTTGGGATCTTAATTCATACTCAGTTTGATCGTTTCCACCTCCAAATCATTATAGAATCCTAACACGATTCTATATGTCAGTTTTCAATTTAACTTGTTGCTTTACCCAGAATTATTATTTTGTTTCTTTTACTTTAGGTAACCTAAGACTATAGATTTCATGAGGAGCAAGCATTCTCTTTCATTGGGGGTGTGTGTGTGTGTGTGTGTGTGTGTCTTTAAGTACCTTTGCAAGAAAGGAAAGTAAGTAGCAGCCAAGATAGTTACAATCACAGATCTCCTGACACCAAAAAAAAAAAAAAAAAAAATCAAGCTCTAAATATGTACAATTATTGCTTAACTAGTGTTTTTTTTTTCCCCCTCAAACTCTCTGGCTAAAGAGAAAAAGTTTCCTTTCTCCTTAATAATTTTTAAATGCATTTAGCGACCCTGGGCACACAGAGTAAACTAGAGCTTTGAGGCAATCGTCCAGTTCACGTGAATCTCCCCCAGAAGTCTTTTGTCTGAAAAGTCCAGAGAGCTGAAGAAAAAGCAATGTTTGGACTCAGATTACACAGTTTCCTCAAATTTCCACCTTGTTTTATTAGCACAAACCTGACAGTACATTTCCTGACTCTAGATGTGAGAGCTCTCGGTCGAAAATCGTGGAACTAGAAATGTTGTTCAGAGTATGCTTTGCTTATATGATTCCCATAATCTCTCAGCTCTCCTGGAATTAAATGCCATTTGTACATGCAAACCTCGACTCTTTCAAGTTAGTTTCAAAGAAAAACTTCTCGGGGCTGAAACCTGGTTGACTTGGAGTTGAGTCTGAAAGAATACGGTGTCCTTTCCCCTCTTCCAGAGGGACATTAGAGCTCTCACGAGACGTGTCCCCTTCCTAACAGGCTCTGTGACACATTCACAGGTGTGCTGAACCACTGAACCGTGGAAGCCAGCTTCTCACTTCCAGTCACTCATGGCTTCCCTTCCTTAGTCATGGTCTCTAAATCTCCTTGGGAAAATTGTTAGTGACAAACTAATTCCTCGGAACCGGTCAGGATTTGCCCTTCACCATTTTAGGAAGTTTTCCGCACATCTTTTTCATCCTTTGCCACAATAAAGTCCAGTCTTCATTGGCAGTATCGAAAACTCTCTGAGGCAGAAAGCTGGTGCTCTGTTAAAACTTCTCTTCAACTGTGTTAATATTGTCCTAAAAAAAGTTTCAAGCCCACAGTTACCTCTCACCTCTGGCTATTTTATATTTTCTTTTTCCTAACAGGGCTTTCCAGGATAAATCCAAAAATCTTTCTACAACTGTAGGAAGTCCCAAGAATTGAAGTAGCCATTAAGTGTCAAATGGACTAAAAGAGATCCTGGTAGCCTTGACTAAATCTCCAAGAGCTTGGGTTTTACTTAGAAGTCAAGGCATGTATCAAGTTGAAGAACGTTTATTATTTAACAGATAATGCCTTAGAACGCATTTTTGCTCTCTTGCCTGCTTCCCCCAAAAATACAACCCGAAACGTGGCTTCTTAAGCAACTTATTCTGTACCCTTGATAATTTGTTTAATGTTTTTGCTTTCACAGCCCAATTTCTGCTTTCCAGCCCTACATACACACCACTGAGAGGAATGGACAATTTCTTTTTTTCTTTTCTTTCTTTCTTTCTTTCTTTCTTTCTTTCTTTTTTCTTTCTTTCTTTTTTTTTTTTTTTTAACTGTATTTCCTTCAGGGCCATTTCACAGACCGGGATGGGTGGGAGACGGAGAGGTCACGGTCCTCATATTTAAAACCCCGCGTTGTGTAATGAATTCGCTCCTCATTGTGAATATGAATAGAAAGGTAGGGGTGTTTGTTCCTTTGGCAAGTTTGGAGGAGCAGATTTGCTTTTGAAACAGCTACATTTTACTCAGTACCTGCTAAGACGAGTCAGTGCGCCCCCTGCTGACAAGTCAATAGTGGGACTCCTGAGCACTTCCAAAGTTTATTTTGTTCAGTAAACCGTGTCATATAAAATTAACAACAACCAATAAAATTAGCTTATATGTTTCAACTGTAAAAGTCCAAAACAAAATAAAGCTAGTTTTAGTGGCGCTAGAAATCTCTAGTTTGGCTTCTTCTCTTTGGCTGAACCAAGGTCCTTTTATCTAAAGCCCAGTGCACAAACATATAGCTTAATGTGACTAGTGTTCTTCCTTTTATTTCTTTCTCTATGGCAACCAATATGCTCTGCTCAGAAATGTTCCCCATCAAGGAAACAAATGATCTTCAGGGAGCAGCTCTATATGGCATCTGGTCCAATGGAGCACAGAGAGTTAACCCCAGTCAAAAGCAAGGCTGCCAAGCACGTAAACAAGGAGTGGAAAACTGGCGATTCTTACCCCCCTCCCCAACTGAAACCTCTTCCTCCCTCCTTACAAACCATTTCACTGATTTGGCATCAACTGTTTCCAAAGAAATTACAAATTTTAAATTGCAAGGTGTTCCGGATGCGAAAGTGCAATAAAATTCTGGCCATTCATTCGATTCTACCCCTCATCACACCAGACGCGGCTTCCTTTAAAAAGAACAAAACCAAGACGCTTTTACAATCCTCTCCAGCCTATTTCACGAAGGTAAGGTGCCCACACAGGCTTGGCCTTGGCCTAGCTATTTCCTCCAGCCAGATTTATCTAATTAACTGCACCTAGCAAGTAACTTCCCCCTCAATTTTTACAAAATCCAGGGACAGTGGCGGTGGGGGGTAGGGTGGGGGGGGGGCAAGAACCGCTGTCAAAATGGACAACAAAGTAAAAATCTAGTTTTCGATAATAAAGCTCCAACGTCCTTTGGGAATAAAGTGTAGGATGTCCTGGTTAGTTTTGATTGATCACCCTCTTTTCTGATGGACTTTCACTCCCGAGCTGGGAGGCAGGAACTAAGGCTGCTCCCCAGACTCCGCATTAACCAGGGGTGCACTGACTTCCTGCCTCCTCTTCCTCCCCTGCTTCCTTCCACTGCAGTCGCTCAGCCCTTCCTTTGCCAAGCCCACCCCACCCCCCTGCTCCCAGCAGGAATCCCCCCCCCCCTCACACTGCAATCCCAGACAAGCACACACGGGTCACCACATCAGTTCTGGCTACAGAAAGGGGGTGTCTTCCCCTCTAGTTATGATTCTCTAGGAAAAAAAAAAAAGAAATATGTATAATACTGCGTGCTTTATAATCATTTTTCTAGGGCTTCCCCCCACCTCACAATCAACAATTAAAATTAATAGCACTCTCCTCCCCCACCCCAAAAAAAGTGAAATGCCTCACTGTGGGGAGCTTTGGAGTGAGTCCATCTTTTTATGTAATATTTTAGCAGGGTTGGGTTTTTTTACTCTCCCCCAGCACACTTTCCCTTCCTTCCTTCAAAACAGTTGCTCTGTGAACCCTCTCTTGTCCCAAGCAATGAAAATAAGCTCCCAAACCTACAAGAGCATAAATAAACCGGAAAGGAGGGGGGAAAAGGGAGAAAGCAGGTAAAGAAAATGAAAAAGGACTTACCGAGCAAACTTCCCGGCTTAGATTTTAAAATAAAAGAAGATGTTTTATTATTTTTTTAAAGGTGCCTGGGGGGGGGAAGGCATATTCTCAACTCCCCAGAACCGATGCATCCTTAGTCTTCCCTTTACACTGACTCCTCTAAACCCAGCTCTCCACCAGTCTATTATTTTCACCAAAATATATGAAAATGTATGCAAATGAAAATCAGCACTAACTGTTCTCCCCTTGTTATATACTTTGGATTTTTTTTTTTTCCAGACAAAACAATCACACTAGGCAAAGGGAGGGGGCGGATGGGGTGGGGCTGGGTGGGGGGAGGCTGGGGAGCTACTCGAGAACTAAGTACGCGGAGAGGGGGGAGGACAGACCTCGGAACAGAACTGTATTTCTGTTATCGAGGAGCACAGCGTTTTGGGGGGCTTCCCATACGCGCGCACACACCCTCCTTGAAAAGAAAGAAAGTGGATCTGTTTGCAGAGGCGCTATCACGTTTCATCAGGCCACCTGAGACTGCTTTTGAAAGCGTGTACTGTGAAATTCATAGCAGTAATTTAGACAAAATCCTCACTGTATATTAATGAAAGGCGGCCCCATGGCTCTGTTCCTATCCTCCCCATTCAGTGTAAACAAAACCACGAGACTCTCTCGGTTTTTGAGCCGGATCCAAGCAAAATCGGCAGGAAAGGAAAACACGGGGTGCTGGCACCGACTATTCAAACGTCTGCACCTGGAGATCTCAGATTTATTCAATGAAATCTGTGTTCCATCTTTTCTATATACATATACACATACATAAATATAAAAAGGAACCTTAGGGGGACGTCGAGGGAAAAAAATCCGTTCTGTTTGGGGTTTGGTTACCGCTGCCTCTCAGAGAGCTGCACCTTAGCAATAATGGCTTTGCTAAAAACCTACCTACCTACGGCGGTATCTCTCAGCCGGCAAGCAGGAGCTGGACCAGATCCTACATAAATCCTACGCGTCTACCGTTAATCTTGAGATCACGCAAAGGCGTAGCTTGCGGCTGGGCTCTGGCTTAAATGGAGTTCACCTAACTGCGTCCAGCCGGAGGCATTATTCATCGGGAGCGGGCGGCCGGGTCCGCGGGCTACCCGGAGCACCCCGGCGGCTCCGCATCTACCTCCGGGGCCGCTGGAGCTCAGGACTGCCGGCTGCAGGAGCGGGCTGGGGCGGCGGGCTGGGGCGGGCGCGGGGCGGGCGCGGGGCGGGCGCACCCGCGGCCGGGGTGCGGGCTGCACGCCCACGCACACTCATTAGGAACCTTGCGTTTATTGAATGTCCGAGTTGGGTTAGTTCATTGGAAATCCCCGAGGAGGGTTCAATTTGCCCTTGTTTTCGTTGCCACTTTCTCTTTTTTCTTGGTTCGCTGAGGTTCCTCTGTGCAGCGTTTCCGCTTGGCCGCGTCCCCCCACCCCCGCTTCTCCCGCCTACCCTGCGCGCGCCCCCTCCCGTCCCCCTTAACTCTTTCAGCCGGGCTGGGGCTGAGAATGCGTTTGTCGCCGCCAGCCCATCCACTACGCAAAGCCATCTGAAAACAGAAAAGAAAGGAAAAGCACCGCTGTGTCTAAGAATAGCGAGCAAGCAAAACCCCACTAATAACCACAGAGGAGAAAAAAAAAAAAATATATATATATATACATACACACACACATATGCACACACACGCACAATATAAACGGTGGAGGGCGCGGCTAGGCTAGTGGATCCTGGTCCTCTAGGCCGGCTCCCGCTGCAATGGGAATTCCTGGAGCCGTTGGGGCGGAATACACTTACGATGGATCTATGGGGAAAGGTCGAGCTGATTGCTTTTCAAATACATCGCAGGGCTCCGCTGGCCGGCACCCTCCAAACACACAAGGACACGCTCGCTACTCGCTCGAATCCCAGAGGAGGGGGGAGAGAAGGAGGGAGGGAGAGCGCGGAGGCAGGGGGGTGGGGAGCGAGCGAGCCGCGGCGGCGAGCGGTCCGTCTCGCACGCGCGGGCACCGCGCTGGTCCTGGGCTGCAGGTTCCCCAGATGATGGCATCCGAGAACTTAAACAAAGGGGGCCGCCGCCGGCGCGCGGCGGCTGCGGAAAGTTGCGGTGGCGGATTTCCAGGGAGCGCGGCCGCGACCCGAGCCCTGGGCGATGCGAGCTCTCCCTTTCCACCCCCGCCGAGGCAGAGACGGGGGCCGGCTGGTGAAGGAAAGGGGAAACTTTGAAACCACTGGGGATCCGTCTGCCTCTAGGTATCAGCGTGAAGGGTGCATCCGCGCCGCGCGCGCTACAAACCTCGGGTGGGGGAGGGGCGGGGCGGGCGGCCACGCGACGCAGCACTAGGTGAAGTGGGTAGGTGGCTATTTTTCATGCTTTCTTTTCTTTTCTTTTTTTTTTTTTTTCCCCTCTCTCTCCTCTCTTCATTTTCCTCCTGGTCCTAACCCCCCCCTCCCTCTCCCTCCTCCTCCCTCCTCCTCCTCCCTCCCTCCCTCCCTCTGCTCTCCTCTCCTCTCCCCTCCTTCCTCTCCCCTTTCATCCCCGCTTCTCAGACTGGTAGCGAACGCCGGGAGCCGCGGAGAGAACGCCAACCCCTCGGCCGGACACTAAGAGTTAAGATGTGGCGGAGGGGGTGGCGGGGGAGGGGCGGAGAGGAGAAAGTGGCGAGGGGGAGGGAGGCCGGGCGGGGGCGCGGGGGGGGACGACAGATTTCCAGCTTCTACGACGCTCTGCCTAAATTAAAAAGCAACCAATCGGAACGGCCGGAAGGGGGGCCGCGCGCCCTGAGCCAGTCATTCCGGGCCTGCCAATCACCCAGCGGGTAGCCAATCAGCGGGGGCCCTGGTGCTCGACTTCCTTGTATTTGGGAAAGTGTGGTGGTGGGTGCGCGCTCGCGGCGGAGGGTAAACATTCGACAGTCCCTGCTCTGAGAGGGAGGGACAGAGAGCGAACTGTCAGATCCCGGCGAGAGCGGGCGGGCGAGCGAGGGAGAGGGAGTGAGAGAGCGAGGGAGAGAGAGAGGGAGGGAGAGGGAAAGTGAGCGAGGGAGCGAGAGCGCGAACGAGGGCGCAGAGCGAGCTCCCGCTGCAACTCCGCTCCGGCTCGGCCAGCGCCAGCGCCGTCGGTGCACCCTGCGAGCCGTGCAACGTGCCCACTGGAGTGGGTTGTGTATCAAGGATCCCCTATATGCACACACACACCTCCACCTCCACCAATGCACTCTTCTTCCTCCTCCTCCTCCAGACAACTGCTGGGAAAAAAATAAAACACCAGCCCCAACCGCCAGCAACAAGGTAACAGAGCCATTCGACCTCATTTTTCTCCTGTTCAATTTTTCTCCTTGTTATATTTGTTTCCTAATTTCTGCCCAAAAGGAAAGATGTCGCATCAGACTGTGACTGTTGCGAGGAGAATGAAAAAGGACTCTTGTTTCAGAGGCAACCAAGAGCTCCGGCAATAGCAACTTCAGAGAAATGCACCATCGCAAGAAGTTTTCCTAGGACAGAACAAAACTTGAAACGCAAGGACCAGAGGAGGAGAGCAGGAGCCAGCCTCTCCTCTCCGCACACGCGAGCCGCCAGCATCACCACGCCTTCAAGGACGACAAAAAGTTTTACTACTCCAAAGGAAAGCGAGAGAAATGTGTTCCTGAGGAGGAGAGCAGAGAGCGGGCGAGGCGAGGAGCGCTCCGGCTGCTGGGCAGCACCCGCGGTCTGGCCAAGGAAGAAAGGAGCGGCTGCTTTCTTTGTTGTCTCCCGTGAAGTCTTCACTTAGCAGGTGGACTGAGCCCCGCGCCCGGGCCGAGGCCAGCGGGAGCCGCGGGAGCCGCGGGAGCCGCGGGAGCCGCGGGAGCCGGCGCGCCCCGCCGCAGAGCCCGCAGCGCAGGCCCGCGCCCCGCCCGGCGAGCCCCGCTGGAGCGAGCGGAACGCGCCGGGGCTGGGGGGCGGCCACGACCCCCCCTGAAGGGGGCGGCCACGGAGCGCGCCCCGAGAAGCGAGCCCCCCTCCCCAGAGCGCTGCTCCTGCTGCTGCTGCTGCTGCTGCTGCTGACCGAGGCCGGCCGGCGACCCCCGCGCCCTGCCGAGCGGCCTTGCAGCTGCAGCCGGGGGCCGCGGCGGCGGCGGCGGCGGCGGGGGCGGAGGCGGCGGAGGAGGAGGCGGCGGCGGCGGCGGCGGCGGCGGAGGCGGCGGGGCCGGCCGGGGCCCGGGGCGGGGGCGGGGGAGGAGGGGGGGGAGGAGGAGGAGGAGGAGGAGGAGGAGGAGGCGGGCGGCGGGGGGGCGCGGCGGCGGCGGCGGCGGCGGCCGCGGCTGCTGCTGCGGCGGCGGCGGTGGTGGCGGCGGTGGGGTGGCGGGAGCGGAGCGGCATGGCCACGGCGGCTTCTAACCCCTACCTGCCGGGGAACAGCCTGCTGGCGGCCGGCTCCATCGTGCACTCGGACGCGGCGGGAGCCGGCGGCGGCGGGGGCGGCGGCGGCGGGGGCGGCGGCGGCGGCGCGGGCGGCGGCGGGGGCGGCATGCAGCCCGGCAGCGCCGCCGTGACCTCGGGCGCCTACCGAGGGGACCCGTCCTCCGTCAAGATGGTCCAGAGCGACTTCATGCAGGGGGCCATGGCCGCCAGCAACGGCGGCCACATGCTGAGCCACGCGCACCAGTGGGTCACGGCCCTGCCCCACGCCGCCGCCGCCGCCGCCGCTGCCGCCGCCGCCGCCGTGGAGGCGAGCTCGCCGTGGTCCGGCAGCGCCGTGGGCATGGCCGGCAGCCCCCAGCAGCCGCCGCAGCCGCCGCCGCCGCCGCCGCCGCAGGGCCCCGACGTGAAGGGCGGCTCCGGGCGCGACGACCTGCACGCGGGCACCGCGCTGCACCACCGCGGGCCGCCGCACCTCGGGCCGCCGCCGCCGCCCCCGCACCAGGGCCACCCGGGGGGCTGGGGCGCCGCCGCCGCCGCAGCCGCCGCCGCCGCCGCCGCCGCCGCCGCCGCGCACCTCCCGTCCATGGCCGGGGGCCAGCAGCCGCCGCCCCAGAGCCTGCTCTACTCGCAGCCCGGGGGCTTCACGGTGAACGGCATGCTGAGCGCGCCCCCGGGCCCGGGCGGCGGCGGCGGCGGCGCGGGCGGCGGCGCCCAGAGCCTGGTGCACCCGGGGCTGGTGCGCGGGGACACGCCCGAGCTGGCCGAGCACCACCACCACCACCACCACCACGCGCACCCGCACCCGCCCCACCCGCACCACGCGCAGGGCCCCCCGCACCACGGCGGCGGCGGCGCGGGGCCCGGACTCAACAGCCACGACCCGCACTCGGACGAGGACACGCCGACGTCCGACGACCTGGAGCAGTTCGCCAAGCAGTTCAAGCAGCGGCGCATCAAGCTGGGCTTCACGCAGGCCGACGTGGGGCTGGCGCTGGGCACGCTGTACGGCAACGTGTTCTCGCAGACCACCATCTGCCGCTTCGAGGCCCTGCAGCTGAGCTTCAAGAACATGTGCAAGCTCAAGCCGCTGCTGAACAAGTGGCTGGAGGAGGCGGACTCGAGCACCGGCAGCCCCACGAGCATCGACAAGATCGCGGCGCAGGGCCGCAAGCGCAAGAAGCGGACCTCCATCGAGGTGAGCGTCAAGGGCGCGCTCGAGAGCCACTTCCTCAAGTGTCCCAAGCCCTCGGCGCAGGAGATCACCAACCTGGCCGACAGCCTGCAGCTCGAGAAGGAGGTGGTGCGGGTGTGGTTCTGCAACCGGCGCCAGAAGGAGAAGCGCATGACGCCGCCCGGCATCCAACAGCAGACGCCCGACGACGTGTACTCGCAGGTGGGCACCGTGAGCGCCGACACGCCGCCGCCGCACCACGGGCTGCAGACGAGCGTGCAGTGAGGGCGAGGGGCGCCGCGCTCAGAGGGCCGCCCCCGCCGCCGCCCCCGCCGCCGCCGCCGCCGCAGCCGCCGCCGCAGCCGCCTGCACCGCCACCCACCCCCGCCGCCGCCGCCGCCGCCGCCGCCGCCGCCGCAGCCGCCGCAGCCGCGCAGACCCCACACCGGGGCCGCTCCGGGCCCGGGCCGCGCCGCCGCCCTCCCCTCCGCCCAGAGACAAGCACGCGCGCCCTTGGAGGGAAACGGGAGAGAGACACGGGCCAAGGAGACGTTGCTGGAGTCCGAGGAAGGAGGGGCGACACAAAGCAAAAGCGTAATCAATACCCAGACTGTTTTATATACGTATATATAACACACAAAACCGCAAGAGAAAAAGGAGGCGATCATGAGATCTCGTTTATACTGTGGTGGTGTTTCCTTTTTGTTTCTCTTTTTCTTTCTCAAGAAGGGTGAAGATGCCTAGCGCACCGAAACTGCACTCCTTGCGAGGGTTTTCCCACCCTGGGAAGTCCTACACGGCAACGGTGGACAGCACCCAGCAGCACCTGCCTCGTCCTCTCCTCTTAAAAAAGAAAAGAAAAAAAAGAAAGAAAAAACAAAAAACAAAAAAAGCACCCCTCTCTCCTTTTCACTACCCCCTCCAAAGGGCTGCCTAAAGCGATCTATGGAAACTTTCTTTCCTGGGAGCGACCTGAAAGAAAGCAGAGGCACCGGGTTTAAATCAGGGGTGGACTCTGTGCTCCGGGGCCCTGTTTTTCTTGGCCATGTTAAAGTCATTTGGGGACAAATTGACTATGAAATGGGAAGGAGAACACAAAGAACGGTCTTCAGGAAATAAAACATAAATAAAAAGGAAATATTCACAGCTTCTGAAATTAACAGACTGAGTAGCAAAGCCAAAAGTCAAAGTATCCTCAAAGTAACCTTGGAAATAAAGCATCACGAAAGAGCAGAGGGATGGGCGAGGGAGGAAGGGATGTCCTCCGAGGAGTGGGAGAGGGCCCGGCAGGCCAAGTCGGGCAGGGCGGGCGGACTGGGCGCGGAGCGAGGCCCTGCCACCAACCCCGGCTTTAACGGCGGTCACTCGGGTGGATGAGGCCTAAAGATTCCACCGCTAATATTTTTTTTATTAATATTTTTTATTTTTTATTTCTGGACTGACTCAGATAAAGAGATTTAGAAGGACTGAGCACCAGCCGATGCACTTCTCTGGACTTCTCTCCTCAATCCGTTGCCAACTTTGATTGAATGGGTGCTGTGGATGTGATTATATAATACTGCCATTTCCAAGCAGTGTTTTTGGTAGGTTTTAATAAACAGACTTTTCAAAAGACGGCAATATAGAATTGTTAGATCCGTTGTTGATCTAAAAATATTTGCTTTATATTTTCATTAAATGACTTCTTTTAATATTTTATTCAGAATACTTATGAACTGCTGCAAAACGGTAATTTATTTTTCCCCAGATCTTGTATTACGTGTTTTTTTCAGACGAGCACAAATCAAAATGAAATGAAAATATGGACAGTTGCTAGGTAGTAAGGGTATCTTTTGATGTGATCATTTGATTGTAATTTAATTTGAGTAGTGATTCCGTAAGAGCTGATCGAGAAAATAAATTTGTTAGAATGAAATAGTCTGTGTCTGATGCATAAGCGCTATGTGGGAAGACAAGAGTTCTTTAGAAAATATTTTTTTAACTAATGCCAATCCTTAAATGATAGCACTGAGGAAGGAGAGTCTGCTCCACCTAAGGTATATTTGGAAATATAGAGTAAAGGACAGTCATGACAGAAAGTGCTAGTACTTTAACAGAGTTGTCACTCCTCGTTAATCCATAAAGCTCACAACATTATTCTCTCCCTTGGTTTCAGTGGGTGTTTTTAGTGTGTTTATAGGTGAGATTGCCTAAAGACTAGTCCTTTTCTTGGAGATACCTGTGTCCTTTATCATCTTTACCAGAAGATTGGACTACATCACCAGTAAAAATGTGCCACCTGGTTATTAATGGTTAATACAGAGCTTCCCCCCTAAGTTTAGCCTCTCTTTCCCTTCCCGTCAACCTCGCCATACTGCTAAGTTTCTTTCCTCTTTTTCTGAAGACTAATACTTATAAAGAATAGCTGTCAAGTCTATAAAATATTTTTGTATTAATTACTGCCCATTAATAACTATATGCAATTCAGTTTAAATTATTAAGCTGTTCTGGTGTTTTGTTTTGTTTTGTTTGTTTTTCTTGTGCTGAAAGAATGCAGTTCTGAAATCCTGATGCTGGGCCACACACTACATTACCCTCAGTGTGATGACCAGCTCAGACTTAAGAGTCTATTCTACATTTCTATGTTCCGGTCTTTCCCCAGTATGATTCCATATCTTCTTTACTGGTGCTGGGGCTTTGAGTTTTGTTTTTTTGTTTTTTGGTTTTTGGTTTTTTTGATCACTCTAGATACACCCTGCAGAGCGGTCACATTTATCAAGTTAATGTATCAATATTTACAATGTGGGAAAATGAAAGTATAATGCCTCAGGTTGTGAGTACTACAGATGCAAAAAGCTCTGCTCAGTAGAGTCCTTTCGTATTGTACTTTAAAAAAGTATTTGGGAGTGATAAAGCAATGATTTTATGGATTAATTTAATCTCATTTAGCTGTCACACTTTCTACCTTCTCTCATCTTCCTCTCTCTTCCTCTGACATCGATGCAGGGGTTAAAAAATCCGGAAAACTGTGAGATCAACAAGGAACAGTCATTTCTTCTAGACAGACCCTGTGTCACTTTCATAAATCAAGCCCAGCCAGATGGCCATGTATTGGGTTGCATTATTTTAAACACCAAATCGTACTAAAAAATCACAATCATTTTGATTTGTGAAATCTGAAAAAGGCCATATTTATTAAACAGAGAGAAGGAAAAAATGAAAACAAGAAACCACAATTTACTTTTCTTTGCCTTCTTGTTTCCTATTTCTCTTGCTATTGTAATCTCTCTGCCCAGCAGATTTACAACCTGGAGTGGGGGCCGGGGGTGGGGACAAGCTTCATCATTTTTTTGAAGGTCTACAGGGGCAAGCAAAGAAGGCCTTATGAGAAAGCTGAGGATTGGGTGTGGTGGTTTTTATATGGTGGATACTACTGGCACGTGAGGTGAAATCCTATTTTCCCTACAGGAATGGCAGTGGTTGATTAGACAGAGAATGTGTCTATTTAAAATTTTAGGAGGTATTTGCTTACTTGATTTGGCTGACGACAAAAGAACTAACATTAGATTTCACACTGTTTTCTACTAAAAAGCAACCTTTGCTGATTACTTTGGAAGAAGCCCAGATTTAGGGGTAGCAGAGTAACTTTTCACTGGAGAAGATGGGAAAGAAAGCCCATTTTATTTCATCATTTTGCATTTTTAAAAGTGAGCTGGTGCTTGCACTCCATATTTTTTTTTTTAAATCAACCCTTTGAATGTATTTACAAAATGAAATTCATGGTTGAAAAACAAAAGAGGGCAGCTATAACTGAGAGGTTTTGTGCTAAGGCTTATATTGTTACACATGTAAATAATGAAAATATTGTTATATATCACCAGATCTTTTTAATGAATTTGGTCATTGTGTTCCTTTGCAGCGCAAGTGTCTTGTGCTTCGTAAAGTGCCCATTTGTTTCCTCCATTTCAATCCACCCCCTCCTCCCCTTCCAACCCAAAGGAAAGTGACAAAGTTCTGTTCCATCAATCTGGCTAATCCCGAGCTGGGCCCATTTATAGTTTGCAGTGTCCTGTGGCTTCCTGATCAGTCGTCCAAGCCCCTGTCACCTCATTCACCCAACCATCTTCCCCTGCAAGTCTGGGCGATAAATCATTCAAGGTGTATTTAAAATAGTCACTTTGCTGTTGTTGCTCTGCCTTTTTTTTTTTTTAAGTACTTAGCCAAGGACTACTTCTTTGTTCCAAAATAGAACTGTTCATTATTGATCTTAGAGATTCCCTCTGCTTCCCTGTAGCCTCCAGTGTTTGCTTATTACCATGCTCATAATCTGTTTTGTATGAATGGTTTTCAACATTCAGAGAATAATTGGTTCTAATATTAAATGCAGTATATACTATTGATAGTTTTATCGATAAGTGTAATATTTTAAATAATTTTAACAATTAAATTTGTTTTTTAAATTATATATTTGTAAAGTATTTATCCTGTTGGAAGCAACAATATATTGTTGTATTTATTCGTTTATTTTTGTAATAAATGATCAACCTCTTCAAGCTAAATCAAAAATGACACTTTTATATATTTATACAAAATGCATTTTAAGATATGGGCATATTTGCACCAATTTGTATGTAAATAGAGTCAGAGCCATCAATAACTTGTAGCTTTCAGAACTAAATTGAAGGAAGAAACATTCTCTCCACATGGAGTTTAGTTTGCCCAAGTTCCAGGGTAATTAATCAAACTCTAAAATGGATGCAACAAGTATTGGCACTGGATGCAGACTTGAAATTAATTATTTAGGAGGTGGACCTGGTTTTTTTCAAGGCAGAAGGATAGAAATGAAAGAATTCTCTTCTTTCATGAAATGCACGTGGCTGACTGGACTGATTAGAACAGATGCTATTTATCGGTGATAAAAACCTAATACCTGGCTGTGCTCAGACATCTATGCTAGGGGAAAGGTGTTGAGAGTTAAGACTTGGAGGCTCTCAGTGACTCAGAAGCAAGGTGATTGGGAAAAAAAAAAGAGTTGTGTTATGTTTGCTTTTTAAAAATAGTCCTTGAAATGGCTGTGAGTGAAGAACCTTTCTCTGCTAGTCCTGTTACTGACAGCATGAGCAATCAGTACAGGTGTTGCTGTTGCTGATGTTGGTAAGAGTGAGGCGCGTCAGAGGTGTGGGGGCCACCTCTCCAGCTTTCAGAGTTCTGTAGGTCACTTGGTCATCTCAGTTCCTCAGGGCGGCTGTTCCGAGGGCCTGAAGGTCACCCACGTGACCTCCCGACTGCAGGAGCTCCACCGTGGGCTTGATCTTGATTTCAGTAAGGAAATCAGAGGGCACTGGGTTTGCCTGAACTTTCCAGTCTAGGAAAGGAAATAGTGCAGAGGCTGGAAGACCTGGGTGGGGGTGGGGGAGCGGAGATAGCAAGAGGGGTACTTGTGTAATCAGATTCTTTGATTTTGTTAGCCTGGCTCATGGCCTATTAATTAGATTACTCTCTCTTTCATTCTTGATTTCACATCCGTGTTTGTTCCTGTATCCTAAAATGTGGGCGCGAGCGTGGCGAGCAGGAGCCTATGATGTCACTGCCGGCCAGCGGCGGCCGCCTGGCCTTCTGGAGAGCTGTGGGCTGCGTTCTTTATGAGTCTTACGAGTCGGGTCTTCCTCGAGGAAGAGTTGGCTCTGGAAGTGACCTCAGAGGGGTCTGGGAAGAGGGCAACTGGCATTCTTGCGGCCGCCCGGTGTGCGCGCTAGTGTGTGTGTGTGTGTGTGTGTGTGTGCGCGCGCGCGCGCGTGTGTGCGCGCGCGCGCGCCTGGGTGCCGGGGAGGGGAGGGGGCTGCAGATATTCGCGGCCTGGACTCTCCAGCCCCAGGGATGCAGATGGCTTGCTCAGGTGCAGGGCCTGCCTCGAGTGCCATGGGGACCCGAGGAGCGGAGCAGGACAGCGCCGGGGCAGCGGGCGGCGGCAACCCAGCCTCTCCCCGGGACGCAGGGCCGGCCGGGCACCGAGGCGGGGCGGTGGCGGTCGCGGCGGGGTGGCCTCCCCCTGCCCGGCCCGGCCCGGCCGGCGGCCCGGCCCTAACAGCTGCTGCCAGTCCCACAAGTTGTTTTCCTCGTGGCGACCATTCAGCAAAACGCACGATCCTTTCTCAAAGATTTAAATTTCGCGGATGAATTACCATACACCGGTTGCTTAGCAACTAAATTCAAGCAGGCCTAAGAATATGCAAGCTTTTTGTATTCTCATTAATAAAATGCCACTCTGACACAGCAACCCGACTTTGGATCACTGCAACTTCTGTAAAAGCCGTAGGAGAATACAAACCGATCCTGCCATTTAATTACAGATCAAAATGGCTTGAAACGCGATGTTTTGTTCATCTATCTTCCTAAAAGCGATGTAAAAAAAATAACGGCTTTTCAAGAGCAGTAGTAATTTTTTTTTTCTTTAATGGAGTTGTCTATCGGGGTTACTGATAATTGTCAACTGAAACTTTTTTGAAACACAGGTTGAGATACTCCTTTTCATCAGCATCTCTGCTCTCCCCCTCAGTGCCCCGTGCTCTGATCCTGCGCTCGTTCCCCAGCCAGTAACAGTTCTTACCCTAATTCTGGAAGTACTCGGGCCTTGGGAGCCCTAGAGACTACAGGGCAGCTGGTGGAGCAATCGACAAGGCCGGTGGCTGGAGAAACACTAAGACGTTGAGGAGAGAGAGAGACAGAGAAATGAAAACTTGCGAAAGTTTCCTTGGAAGGTCGGTCGGCTCAGGTTCCAGAGGTTCCGGCGAACACTTTGTGGAACGCAGAGGGGAATGAAAGGTAGAGATGCCTGTCGACCTCTGTGGCACGTTTGCGGATTTTCCGTGCTGGGGCCCAGCCTCCTCTCCCCGGAATTCGGTTGCCACCTCCCCTTCCGCGGACCGCAGAGTTCAGAGGGGCTGGGTTCAGGGCCTGCTGACTCCGGCTCTCCCGGAGACCCACCTCCCTGCTGCCCCAAGCCGTGGAGCCCCGGAGGAAACGTACAGAAGGAGCTGGACCCCCTGGGTCTTCAAAGACTCTGGCCAGCCCGGAGCCTGGGATTTACAGAAGGCGGGCACTTTGTGTGTCCTCCCGAAGGGTGCGGCTCCGGGACGGGGACGCGCGGGCTCAGAATGAGGGGCTAACCCTTTGCTCTACGCAGCCCGCCCGTGGGGGGAGCAGGGGTCAGAGAGGACTGGCCTCGTGCGCGGGGAGGTCGCATTGTTCGGGAGTGCGCCGAGATCTAGGAGGCCCGAGCTGTGCAGCGGGGGCAGGGAGGAGGAGGCCGGCGGCTTTGTGAAGTTTGGGGCCTCCAGGCCCTGCGCGCCGCACTCGGGAGTGCAGTGCTCGGGGAGCCCCGCGCACTCGGCTTCGGCGGGTGGGGGAGCTCGAGCCCCGGGGGGAACCCCGGAGGAGGCTGCGTGTGCCCGGCCCCGGCCTGGCCACCTCCTCGCGCCCCGGCCCCGGCCCCGGCGCCCCGGGCCTGCGCGGCGACACAGAGCCCGCTGCGGACGGGCGCGGGCCGCGGGGAAGGCAGGGGGGCCAGCGGCAGCGCGGGGCCGTCCCCCGCCGGGGTGACCGCGCGCCGGCCCGGCTCTTGGAGCGGTCACAGGAGGCCGCGGTCCGCTCTAGAAAGATCCAGGGGCAAAACTGAAACTCTCCAGATGGGTTCCAGTAACCTTCCCAGGGAGCCAAGCCCCTTCCTTTGCACTTTGGCAAACGTGAGAACTTTAGAGGTGGCTCTTCCCCCTCCACCCCGGGGTCAGTCTGGACGCTCAAGGATACGGTATCCAACCCCCCCCCCACCATCAACTGCCTCAATTTTATCCGATTTCTTTATAGTGAACAGGAAAAAAAAAAGTGGAAATCATACCAGAAGTTGAAATATTTGCTGTATTAAGTGCTCAGAGGCATTCGAGTTCGTTTTTCAGTAAAATGTACATAATAAACAGGAAGCCATTTATTTACAAATACAATTGCCCCAGACAAGCCACATTCCTTGTACGTAATTCATTAATAGAATTCGTTCCTTTTCCTCCCTTTGGAAAGAGAAATTTTAGCTTTTAAAAATAGCTGGGTCTTGGGGGAGGGGAAACAGCGTGGTTACCTGTTCCTAGAAAAAGAAGCAGGGATGTCTAGCCAATTCTTGTCTGTGGGGGTGTTAAACAGTATAAAATAACCATTTACGAGGCGTGGAGAACTTTTTTTTTTCTTCTTTTTCACTCTTCAGAAAATGAGTTTGTTGGTCCATGGTTGCTGTCACTGGAGTTGACCAGTGGAAATGTGCTGGGAATGTAATCCTAGTTGGCGTGTGTGCGCCTATACATGTGAACAAAGCTAAAATTTAAATAACTTGAGCTGGCTGGGAATATACCAGAATTTTATCCATAAAAGTCATTAGTTGCCATAGTTTTAGAAATGTCTGTGGAAACGTGCCTGTCATTCTCTCTCCTTCTTGAGAGGCGTGATCCTGGGGAGATGCTAGCACCGGGCTCCCTAGTCACCAGTATAGGCCAGTACCAGTTACCTAGAGAACCTGAGTGTGGTGTTCCCTAATCTGAGAAGCTACCTTGAAGTGAATCACCTGTCCTTGCAAGTTGGGAAGAGGGACCTTGTTTGGGAGAGAACCATCTGGGGAAAGGCAGAATGAAGTGTGGGTCTCTGGGTGACCTGGTGAGTAGCAAGTAAACATCAGAAGCACGGGACATGCCGAGGTGTGTCTGGGGCTTTGTGACATCCCAAGACATGACATGTTTACAAAGGACAAAAAGAGTGATAAACTGTTCGTGTTTTATTGTTGTAGCTACAAAACAACAGGCCGGACGCTGAGAGGAAAGCAAAAACATCTTTTTAATACAAAAACAAAAACAAAAGGACAAGGGATGTTCTGATGAAGAGCTTCCTGGGAGATTGCACATTAGTTGTGTCCTCCAGGACTGCCTCCCGGCAGAAGGCAAGCCCATTTAGTCGGCTGGAACACTGCACACTGAAATAGAATAGATATTCATTTCAAAGAGCTCACTTTGTGCCAGCACTGAAATAAAAGGTGCCAAAACCTGCTACCCTCACTCTACCCGGGGTTCAGGCAGGGCAACTTGGAGGTGTGAGCTGGGGCTGGGCAGGTTTGTTCTACTCCTCCACCCCTGTAAGAATCTGGGAGGCAGAGAGTCTATTTTTCATTTACACTTCCGAGGTTGAAAACTCCCCAGCAGAGTTTTTTAAAAATAAATTAAAAAGCCTAATCAGAGGACTGGTATCACCCAGAAACTAACAAAATGAAAATAAATGCCTTCCTAGCTTGGTCTGGAGAAGAATCTGTAGGTTACAATGTGGGGAAAAACCCATTAGTGAACACAATAACGTCTACAAAGTATTTTTAATTAACATTTTGGAGGGGGAAGAATCTTTCAAACTTGCTCAGGCGGCCCTACTGATTATACTTTGTACTCCTTGAAGATTCTTCCCGAGGTTTAGAAACATCTCGACCGGAGAAATGTCCTTAATTCTTCCAAGAACTATTTAATAGTTGTCCTGGATGTTTTCAACAAGAGAAGGATGCAGAGTAAGTAGTCTTGGGTCCAACGAAGCCTGGGGGAGTGGAGGTGGTGGTACTGAGCAACCTGCACCTGAGATGGAGCTTTTCAATGAGGAGGGGCCACCGGGGTCCGCACTATTTACATACGTACCTGATCCCACCGGCTTTCCTCTATTTATCAAAGAGGGGGACCTTGCTAGCCAGGCGAGGCCGTAAAAGGGAAGAGAGAGACCAAAGGACAGATCAGTTACTTGCCCACTTTGTTCCTGGGCCTTGAACTCGGCTTCAAGGAGGGGAATAAAAGTCTCCAGGGAATGAAGCCCCCCGCCTCTATTAGGATCACCCTGACACTCTCACCCCCACCTCGTGGCCAGAAAACCCGTGTGCCGGCTGATTTGCAGCAAAATGGTAACTTGAGGAACCCCGTGTGAGTGTTACATAACATACAGAACTTTCTACAGGGAGAGGTGCTTCCGTCTGATTTTTCTCCCAGTGACTCTACACAGGCATTAAGGCCTAGAAAGGAGGAATGAAGACAAATTAGATAGGAAGTCTATGGGGAAATGCATAGCCATATATGGCGAAGCATGTAAGTTTACTTGCATCTCTTCTGTGCCCCAGCGTCCTTTAAACACCCTACCTAGAGCTGTGCTTTGACCAAAAGAGGAGTCATGTCTAATTTGGGCTTTGGAGGGGAGGACAAATCATATTCAAGGATTGCTGGGACCTGGTGGCCCTAAAACCAGTAGAAGCCAAGTTAGTTCCGAGCTCTGTATTATCCTCACCCAGCTCTTTCTGAAGGAATCCTCAAACCCTTATCTGGGAGGGAAAGTTACCCCTTCCTCCATGCACCCCGCTGTGCCCATCGCAGTCCCAGGTGCTGGTTGCAGGTGAGCCACTCATTTGCCAGCAGCAGGAGTCCACCACTGCAGCAGTCCGAGGTCACATTCAGAAAGCCTGTTCTTCCAGAAGAGCCTCCCAAGGCAAAGGCGGTTGGAACCGTGTTCATTTGCCCCAAGCACGTAGGGGAGATTGGAACCAAGGGACAAGCCTTTCACAGGAGGGGATCTGGAGCAGGGCAGTTGATCTGGGCAGATCCCCAGCACCAGGCCCTCTTCGCAGGGGGACAGGGTTGGGGGGGTGAGGGGGAGGAGGGTCGAGGAGGGGGAGCTGCTAAAGGCGCGCAGGCTGACAAAGCTATAACAAAGGATTCCTGCAAAAGTAGTATCAAGGATCTTTAAATTATCACACACCTTACAGGCGTGTCCCCGGCTTCCGGGACACAGAGTCCGTTGGTTGTTCCCCGGGGCTCGGCAGACGTGCCCCAGCTATCAGTGGTGTGGGGCTGGCTGACTGGCCTCACAGCCTCGGCCCTTGCACTACTGCAGGCCACCCGGGCACGGGTGGGGGGCTGTGCCTGGGTCCCCTGGGCCTGTCGGTGGCCGTTCCCTGGCGGCCCGGTGAGGCAGTGGTCTTGTTGGACAACATCCCTTGCCCTGGATTGGCCCCTGGAAGGTGAAGGGCTGCAATCCAGCAATCCCTATGCCTCCCTGCTGGGCAAGAAGAGCGCTGGAGAAAAGGGGAGCTCCTGGGAGTGGCAGCTATCTGAGTCACCTTGGCCTTTGCAAGGAGAGCCAGCAGGACACGGTGGAAAAGATACACCCAGGACGCGCTTTTGGTGTGCTCACAGAGCCTAGGCTTGGTCGCCCGGCCCTCCCACCACCCCCCACCAGGGGGCGGCGGGGGAGGGGAACCTGATGTCCTCTGGCCCCTCTATCACCACTGCCTCCAGGCCTCCTGCTACCGCCACCGGAACCTGGTAGGCACCCAGCACCATCGGTGGATAAGCACTGAAGCCCTAGCATCTGGGGAGGAAAAACTTAACAGCAAAGCCAGATAGTGATTGTGAGTGGTGAGAGGGTACAGCCTAAGGACCCCAAAACTTCACCCTCAGTGCCTCCAGCCAGGATCCCTAGGCACCCAGAGCAGCTCCCACATGCCTCTGGGAGCTGAAGTGAGGAGCATTTTTCAGGGATTGCTGGGCCCAGGAGCAGAGCTCAGGGAGACAAGAGAAATGAGAGAAGCCCTCAGCCTCTGAGGTCAAGAGGACGAAGTGAAGGAACCGCTGAGATCCAGGCACCCCTCCACATATGACAGAGGAGGGAATGAGAACAAAACCCGGGGAGAGAGGTAGAGGTGGGTACAAACTGTGCTCAGTGACCATCTCTCTCCTTCATGGTGTCCCCTTTCTTCCATTCAACTCAGAGGGAGCCCCT
The DNA here is from genome assembly GCF_011100685.1 of Canis lupus familiaris. Lineage (NCBI taxonomy): Eukaryota > Metazoa > Chordata > Mammalia > Carnivora > Canidae > Canis > Canis lupus. The sequence goes on along the minus strand of NC_049231.1, from coordinate 39,553,839 downwards.
CAGAATGGCTGCAGACCTGGGGCATCCAGCTGCCTGTGCCCACCCAGTTGGGCCTCTCAGCCCCCACCGCCCTCCCAGCAGCCCCAAGAGGAAGGTCGGCCCAAGCTGGCTCCAGCCCTCAGGCCAGGACTCCAGAGGCCTCTGCCTCCCCAACTTGCCCCCCCCACACCCTTGGCTGGCCTGGGCGGCTGGGGGCTCCGACCTCACAAATGGCCTCGGCAGTGGGGCCCGCTAGGAAATTCCAGCCAGGCAGCCCCGAAGCAGCGCGGGGAGGGCTGGAGGCCGTGAGTGACACCGGCTCCTGCCCCTGGCTCCGTACAAGTGCAAATGAGATGCTTTCTGGCTGATCAGTCCACTGTATTTTATGCAACTTAATGTCTATGTCTTGTCAACTCTTCCAGTCAAGAAGAATAGCAGAAAATTTTAACGAGAACTTGTGTGTGCGTGTGGTTTCCGACTACAATTCCATGCGGGGAGATGGGGTGAGGCTGGAGACAGGGAGGCTTGCTGACGTGAGCAGCGCTAGAGAAAGCCCCCTAAAATGCAACCTTAGGCCACAGAGAAAGAAAAAAGAGGCAGGATGGGATATGGCTGCGGACAAGAGACCCTGATGAAATGAGGTGGGTTTCTGGCTGGGAAAAGTTTAAAGTTCTAATCTTTCTTTTTAAGGAACAAAATTTATTTGTGTTTACTGGGGTGCCGGGGACAGATCAAACTCCTTCTGCCAGCTTACCTCACATCTTGAACAACTGCCTCCACCTCTGACCAGACTCCCCCACCAGGTTGCCAGGTTTTCTGAGAAAGCAAGTCTGGCCAGACCTAGGTGATGTGAGCTTCCTGTAGCGTAAATTTGGGGGGGGGGGGGGGTGTGCAGGGCAGGTCAGAGGGACCAAAGGGCCCTCTGGTATCTGGCCCCAGGCCACCTCAAATAGTTCACATGGGCACTTGGGAAGAGCTCTGGTCTTTTTCTTTTTTCTTTTTCTTTTTTCTTTCTCTCTCTCTTTCTTTTTTCCTAGCATAGAGCCCTAGAACTCCTGGTAGTACAGCCAGAGAGGACCAGAGGGCCAGCTCCACCTTCCACCCCCACCCCTCCTCATAGGAATTGTGTCTCTGGCTTGTCTGCAGCTGACCCAAGGCCCGGGAACAATGGGTTTTCTTAGCCCTGTTCCCAAGCCCTGCCCCTCTCCCCCCTGCCAGGCTCAGTGGTAGGCAGGGCCCAAATGGCTGAGAGTAAGGGGAGCTTCATGCCAGCTCTTGCCCCCTCTTTCATGGTGTTCCCAGGGTCAGCAGGGAATTTGTTGCTGACATATGAAGCTGTCCTGTGAAGATCTGCCTCTGGGGTTCGGCTGCCCACTCAAGGAAGCTAGGGTAGTTTTACTCTGAGGCCTCAGGCTCTTCTGAAGTTGCTCGCAGCTGGGGCCAGGCAGAAGAGGCAAGTACCCAGGGGCCAGAGGAAGGAGACTAGCCCAGGCCCATTTCATTCAGGTGAGGGGTTTGGACCTTTCGGGCATCCTGGATGGTTCCAGCCTCTCCTGTTACCTATGGAGGAGTCCTCCTCTGCTTTGTTCCTTGGCTGAGGTGTGAGATCCCTCTCTGCTGGGCAATTAACTCTAACAAAATAGAACGGGGAGGGGGTGATCATGTGCTTCACATCAGGAGAAGGGGCCACCCGGCACTCTGAAACCATCCAAACTTTCACGCCGCCGCTTAGCAGAGGAGTTTGCTTCTCACAAGCAGCTCAGATTTCTGCCAGCCAGAGCCCGGGCATCTCCATACCAGCCTGGTAAACACATCAGAACCAGATGCACGCTGCTGCTCTGGGCCTCCACCCGGGAGCCAAGGTGCGGGGGCAAAGTCCCAAACCAGACGGACTTGACACTCACTGCCCCCGACTCACTCAGCGTCCTGACGGGCCCAAATGAAGGGCTGAACTCTGGGGCACGGAGCGGAGGTGACCTGCACCAAAATGAACTGCTGGCTCATCCAACTGTCTGGCTGCTTAGCCCACCTGCTTCGTGGGCACTTGGGAAGAGCTCTGGTCTTTTTCTTTTTTCTTTCTCTCTCTCTTTTTTCCTAGCATAGAGCCCTAGAACTCCTGGTAGTACAGCCAGAGAGGACCAGAGGGCCAGCTCCACCTTCCACCCCCTGCAAGGACCAGAGCCCCTGCAAGCTGCCCCATCTTCTCTTCTTGCTACGGAATCCCCACCAGCAGTCCATTCCCTTGTGCCCTCCATGCTGCCTCCTCCCATCCCAGAACCTATGCATTGGGGATAGAAAGGGTGTCAATAAAGAGGCAAGCAGGAGTGACAAACCATCTTCAGAAATAAAGAAACCCAGCCACAGCAGCCTTTGCACCAACAGACGCTTCTCACTAACCTTTACTTTTCAAACAGTCACTCAGCTTTTGACAGGCCCACACCATTTCACCCCAGGAGCAAAAAGAAAATGTAAAACCTAGGCCAATTTCCTTCTTCCTCCTTTGCTCCCTGAGCTCACCATTCCTCACTTCCTCACCTCCCAGCCATCTCTATATCCACTACTCTCCATCCGAAGGTTTATAGACACTCGCTCCTTAAAATTTTCTAGGGCTTAAGTATTCCCAGAGTAACCGGTGAGAGAACACACCCTGCTCACCCCACCTCTGCCTCCAAACCTTGTAACCACCATCAGCAGTCATACATCGCATAACTCGATGCCTGGTGGAAACGTGGACTCCATTATTTATCAGAAGTAGCAATAAACTTTACTGAAAGAAATAGAGTCAGCATTGACTATGGGCTACCTACTGGAGAACTCTTTGGAAACATCCCCTCTACCTTCTTACCTCCTTTACTGGGGTGGAGTGCTGTAAAAATCTTAGGTAGCAGGCTTCTCAAAACAGCTTGATTACCTTGAGCAGGTTTGGAGTCCTCCACTCCAATCATGAGTAATAAAGTCACTAATAGTCGTAATTGGTTTTTAATTGCTTGATCTGATTGGTGGCTTTCTTCCTGACCCCATTTGGTTTCTTGGGGTGGGGGGGGGAAGTACAGGTGGTCCAGAAGCAGTAAGGGGAAGCCATTTGCAGGCAACTTTTTCAAGCAGAAGGGAAAGTACTTTTGTTATATTTGCAGACATGTGTCTCACACATTTTTCCCCCTGCTTTTTGTAAACTATCTAAGAATAAACATTACAGATCTGGGTTTTAATTCCTCCAGATGGGATCATAAAGTACCTAGGAGAGATTTTATATATATATAATAGAATTGAGGACACATGGCTGTTGTTCACATTGAAAGCCGAATAGAGACTCCAGGCAAAAGCAAGAACAACTGAACTGTCCGTGGAATCCAGTATCTGGGCAAGTTCACTTTATTCCTTCTCAGGAAGAGGGTCTGCGGCAGCGAGGAAAAGTTTGCCCAGGTCTTTGAAGCGGGACACCGCGCGGGGCGGGCCAGACCTTCCCACTAGCCAGGCGGTTGGGCTGGGGGCTTGGGGACCCTTCTTGGCAGATCATGCCCCCCACGCCACCCCCTCCTCTCCCTCTCTCTCTCTCTCTCTCTCTCTCCTGTCCCCGGGGCCTTCGATCGCCCAGGCTCTCCTCTTGAGGACCCCACCGGAGAACTTGCTCTGCGCCTCGGGCCGCCCGCCCTCTGCTCCTGCCCGCTCCGCCGCGCTCTGGACTCACCCCGCGCGGTCCTTCCACTCCGCACAGGCAGGAAACCGGCCTCAGTCCGGGCAACATTTGAAACCACGTTTTATCAATACCAGCAAAGACCGGCTCGCACGCGGAGGGCTCTGAGCTCCCGAGCCCGCTTCTTGCAGAAACCCGGGTCTAGAGGGAGGGCGGTAGGGGCGAGAAATCCTCCCTCCAACCGCGATTTCAGCTTTCTTATGGAAATGAACGCGACGGCCCGCTCGCCCCGCGCCCAGCTCCCGGCCCCAGCCCCCTTGCTCCTAGCCCTTTGCTCTCTTCAGCCCCCGCCCTCCCAGCCCCGGGTTCTCGCCGGGGCCCGCGGGTGTGGACGCGCTCGCCGTGCGCCCGGGCCCTGCGCGCGCGGGGACCCTGGCCGCTGGGCTCCCCTCCGCCCCGCCGGCCGCCCCAGGCCTGGAATATTCCGAGATCGCGACTTTCTTAAAGGAGAACCGACCGCGCGGCAAAGTTCGCCGCCGCGGGGAGGCACAAAGGAGGGTCTGGGCTCCCGTGTGCTCCCGAGGTTGGGGCGACGCGTCGCCCGTCCGCCGCGGGGTCCGCTCTGGCTGCTGTGAAGGAGACGATCGGGGACGGCAGCGCCTTCTCGTCGAGCCACTTTTCTCGCAGGGCAAGGAAGGAGAGATGCACTTGGTGGCGGAGACAAAGCTCCCACCTGGATCCCTGATCGCTTCGTTTAAGATCAGCGATCGCATCTTACGTCCTAGGGTACCTAGGGGCTCTTGAAAAAAGGAGGCTGTTAGACTGCACCCCTCGGGCTCAACCTGCGTTGGGGTCAGCAAGAAAGTTTGCCCCCGGGTGCTGGAGACGCACGCACGCACGCACGAAGTTTATTAAACCTTGCACTCAGCAGTTTTCTTTGAACGGTTAAGGCAACAAACCCCGCACCTGCCCCCTTCTCGCAGAGCCGGGGCGGTGAGCCCAGGCGGAGGGAGGGGTGGCGGTGAGCGCGTCCCGGGGCCGGTGTCTGCGCCCCAGGACGCGGCCCCGCTCGGGACCCTCTCCTCGCGCGCACCCAGGCCCGGGGCTCCCCCGCCGGCCGCGCCGGCCTCCCCAGGCTGCGGCCGGGCGCCCGCCTCCTCCGGGGAGCGCAGCCGGGGGCCGGGCAGCCACCCCAAGTGTTCCCCACTCGGGCGAGGAGAAAGGCCAAAGTTCTCGGCGGGCGGTGCGCCCCCACCCCCTCCCCGGGAGCGCGCTCCCGTCCGGCCCGGCTGACCCGCGACGGGGCCCCGCCAGGTGCCCGGCCTCGCGCGCGCCCTCCCAATCACACTCACTCACACTCACACTCACACCCCGCGGTGCTTTTTGTTCCGGGCCAGGCTCACTTTCACAAGTGGTTAGAAAGTCTCGAGCGCCATCTAACGGGAGCAGCAAAAAGTTGGCGCTGGGTGGAGGTTAGGACCCACGAGGCGCGGGGCCCGGCGGTGGAGGGTCCTGTGCCCCGCCCTCCCCGTGCAGCGGGGCCACGCTCCCCCACCCCATCCCCGGCACGCACGGACAGACACGCCCTGGAACTCCGGAGCCCCCCTCCGAAGGCCACTTTCCCAGGAAAGCGGTGCCCGCCTGCCCGCCTGCCCGCCTGCCCGCCGCCCGCCTGGGACTGTCCCAGGCGCCCTGCCCTCGCCTCCCTTCCGAGTTCCCCCAGGCCACAGAGGAGGACGGATCGCCCTGCACCTGCCTTGACAGGGTCCTGCTGTTGCTCGAGTTCTCTCTTTTTCCTTTTGGGCCGTGAGGGAAAGTCCCAAGAAGCCCGGGGAGAGCACACCTGTTTTCCAAAAGGAACGACCATATAATGAAGAGCGGCCAGAGACGCTTCCAGGGGGATCGGGAAAGGAGGTGAAAGAGGATAACGATAAGGAAACAGAAAAGAAAAAAAAAAAAAAAGAAACAGAAGAGAAGTGCTCAACTGAGGAGAGTTTAGTCCTGCGGTGGCCTCAGGAGAGCTTTAATGTCCCCAGGGAGGGAGGGATTGGGTTCTGAAGAGCAGTCCTGGTAAGTGCCCGGAATTTGCAAATGGTGAAGTCCAGGACAGAAGGGTCTCTGAAGAGGGCAAAGGAGGGGAATGGGAGAGAGGGACCCACCTCCGTTTGAGGAGTTCCAGGCCTCTCCTAAAGGTTCCAGGACACTGCAAGGCACTTGGTCACAGGAGATAGAAACTGGAACAATGCACTCCTGTCAGGTCAGGAGATCTGCAGGGTCTGGGAAGGCAGTAGAGAGGCTGGTATCTCTGACCTGCTATGAATCAAGGCGGACAAGGAGGAGAGGTGCCGGTCAGGCCTAATCACCTGGGATCTCAGGAGATCCCAGGGCTGCCAGCTGTCCTTCCGGTTAACAGTGGGGGTGACCAGTCTCCGATGCCTCCCAGTAAAGGGCCAGAGGCAGGAAGGCCTGTGGACAGCCTTTGGGGGAGGGGGGGGTTGAAGTTGGCCATGTGATCAGAGGTGGCCAGGCTGGAGTCCAGATTCCAGGAGGAAGTGTTGGATCTCGGTGATGACCCTCTGTCCTCCCTTCCTCGGGGCTATAGAATGGAGATCAGAAAGCCTTTTCCTCCCTCAAATGTTATGAGGCTAGAACATGCTGTCAGATGGACTAATATTTTTTGTTATGGTACAATACACATACATTTATCATGTTAACCATTTTGAGGTGTGTAGTTCAGTGGCATTAAGGACATTACCATTGTGTACAACCATCACCACCATCCATCTGCAGAACATTTTCATCTTTTAAACTGAAACTCTCTACCCATGAAACACGAACTCCACATTTCCCTTTCCCCCTGGCTCCGGGGGAACCATTCTACTTTCTGTCTCTATGGATTTAACTACTCTAGGTACCTTATGGAAGTGGAATCATCCACTGTTTATCCTTTTGTGACTGGCTTACTTCACTCAGTTCAGTATCCTCCAGGTTCATCGGTGTCGTAGCATGTGTCAGAATTTACTTCCTTTTTAAGGCTGAATAGTATTCTGTTGTATGGGAAGACCACATTTTGTTTATCCATTCATCCATCAGTGGACACTTGAGCTGTGTCCACCCTTTGCTTATTGTGAATAAAGCTATGAACTTGGGCCTACAAATAGCTCTTTGAGAATCCGGGGTAATCCGCAAGTGGGTGCCGGCCACGCGCTACCCCCGCGCGCCCCATTGCCATGCCTTGCAAAATCGAGGAAATCAAGGACTTCTTGCTGATGGCCGGGCCGAAAGGACACCAAATCAAGAAGATAAGGATAATGTGAAGTTTAAAGTTCGATGCAGCCAATATCTTTATACTTTGGTCATCACAGACAAAGAGAAGGCAGAGAAACTCAAGCAGTCTCTGCCCCCAGGTTTGGCAGTGAAGGAGCTAAAATGAACCTGGCCCACTGATTTGAACTATATTAAAATTTTTTAAGTTCTAAAAAAACCCAAACAAACAAATAGCTCTTTGAGCTCTTCCCTTTTGATTCTTTGGGGTCTATACCTAGAAGTGGAATTGCTGGATCATCTGGTAAGTCTACATCTAATTTTCTGAGGAGCAGTCATGCCATTCTCCATAGTAGCTGCACCATTTTTCATTCCTGCCAGCAGTGAATAAGCGTTCCGATTTCTCCACATCCTCACCAGCACTTGCTGTGTTCTGGGTTTTTCTTCTTCCTCCTCCTCCTCTTCTTCTTTTTTATACTAGCCATCCTAATGGGCATGAACTGGTAACTCACTGTAGTTTTAAATCTTTGTTTCAAGTGTAAATGTACAAACATAATGAAATAATAACTAATAAGGCAATTTAACCACAGATTTTTAGCAGAGTGGAGATATCCTGGTAAGTAGTTCAAATCTCTGCTCTTTTGTATTGCATCCAGTTCTAGAAAGAGAGGAAGAAGAGAAATGGCCAAGAGAGAGGAGCACACAAAACTAACACTGCTTGATGACCATGTTTTGGCACCACTTTCTAATCACGAGCTGGAACATGGAGTGGATTTGGATTAATAAGCCTTGTTCCTTTCTTTGTTTCCAGAAGGAGACCAGAGATTCACCCTCTCTTAGTGGGGGTGGGGTGGGGAATGGTGCTTGTCTTCTTCCTGGATTCTTTGATTTGTTTGGATTGAAAGACATGCTAGTGTCCCAGACATCGGCCATGTGGACTTCTGGAAATCTTTGAAGTCCTTTTTTTCTAGGAGGGGAGAAAAAAAAGCAAGTGTGCAAGCAGGGGGGACTGCCATTGTACTCCCAGAATCCCTTGCTTGGACGCTCTGTCTCGTACAAAGCATCCTTCCACTTCCTTCCATGGCCCTGTCTGCCAGTAACCTCATGCCAGTCTTATTTAGTACTTATGTGTAGTGTATTTACAAAGTGCTCTATTATCCTTTCTTCTTTTTTTACAGTAGTGCCTGGGGAAACAGGCTAGTGGTTTTGTTTTGGCTTGGTTTTTTTTTTTTTTTTTAAGTGAACTCTACCTCTCCCCCCTCCCCTGTGTGGGGCTCAAGCTTAGGACCCTGAGATGAAGAGCCGTCTGCTTTACCAACTGAGCCAGCCTGGAACCCCCAGGTTAGTGTTTTTATTGCCCACATTTTCAGTGGAAATATCTAGAGCAGGCCCAAGAGGCTACACGGAGAGGATGGTGGTGGCCGAAGCTCTTAGCCTGAAATTTCCTTGGCCCACTGAAGCACACTCTTCCTTCCATCTGACAGGAGGGTTGGCACAGGATGGAGATGAGAGAAACCAGAGCAGCAAGCCTTGGCAGGGACCTCGACCTCCCTTCTGCCACCAGGCCAACTTTGCCGCTTGCTGAACAGCTAGGGCTCGGTGGTGGCGGTGAGGTAGCTCTCCGGGGCTCAGGGGGTGCAGGGGAGGGGGCTGGGCACCCCTTGGGGAAGGGTGCTGCCAAGGCAGTTCCCAGCACCACAGCTCCAGCCTTCGTCTGGCCCTCCCCTTTAATTGCTGTGTCTGCTCCCCAGAGAGAAGGATGTGCTGCACATCAGGAGCTCCGTAACTTAAGACAAAAGAAAAAAATCCTGACCGTGACACATGCGCGCGAGCACACACACACACACACACACACACACACAATTATTTCCTCTTCCCTTGTTAAAGCTACTTCCCTGGGAAAGGGATGAGGCAGAGGGATTACGTCCTGGGGGCGCTGGGACCAGGAGACCCCTCAGCGTTCTGAAAGGGCTTTGTAGTGTTTGGATCCAAGCCATTTGTTTCTAGAGAGAATCACATTGGGTAGGAGCCGGCTTTTTCCATTTGCAATGGCTTATTAAGTATAAGCATCTCTCTTCTCTCTGTTTACTGAGTGATTAGCTCTCCCTCCAACTGACCCTGCCAGGGGAGATAGCCAAAGTATATCCTTAACACACAGTTACCCTGCGAAATGTCCTGCCCATAAACCCGGAGACCACAGACAGGACCCTGAGGTTAATCTCGGTGTCTTCCTTTTATAGCCGGCAAGGAGGCTCTCCCTGATGGTGTGGTGTGTGCTAAGGCCACCCGGAATTCCCACGGTTCCATTCTGGTCACAGGAGGAAGAAGTAGGATCAGAGGCAAGCTGGTGTGGGCCCTCGGCTTGTGGCTTGGCCTGGAGGCCCCAGCCTCAGGGCTTACTAGCTGTCCATGAGTCTTCCGTAAGCTGTACAGCGACCCTTCCCACGCAAAACTGTCCCTCACGTCCTCGTGCGGCAGGACAAAGGCGAGAGGGAAAAGCTCCTTCACACACCTGAATGCAGGCAGTTGGAAAAATCTGGGAACTCGTAATCAGTAAAGATTAACCAGAAACTGGATGATTAGTAGCTGGTTGCCGGGTCTCTAGTGGGTCAGTTTTGTATAAGGACAGACCAGCTGCACTTGCAGACTGAGCCTTAATCAGCCAGATTCCAAAGGTCAGAGTGGAAACGAAATCATGCAATTTACCCAAATTTCAGAGACTGAATTCAATTGTAGGGTTTGGTCTGGAAATAAGGATGAGTTATTTCCAACTAAGTGGATTCTTTTTCCTCTCTGCCTTTTTTTTTTTACTGTGATATAAGGAAAGCCCAAGAAATATCATCAATATTGTTATATAAATATTGTGCCCGTGCATATTCCATGGTACAGACTGTAATGAAATAATTAAGTCAAACGATTCTCAACTCCCTCCATATTCTCACTGGCAGCTCAGTACTTTGATTCTGCATTGTGCTTTTGTAACAAGGCTGCACTCTTACCACTCAACCGTTAGAATTCTTATGTGAGTGTCATATTTATTCCATGCACCTAGTACTATTTACTACTTGATAGGATCCAGAGCTGAGACAGATCCTGTGTATATAGGAGTTGGCATCTCGGCTAAGAGTAGGGATTCTTAAATCTGCCACTCACCCCCTCCTCACCATCTCCTGCTGAAAAATAGACCTCTCAGATTGCATGACTAAGCGGGAGGGTTCTAGGTGGGTGGAGAGGATCAGGCTTGAGTTCTGTTTGATCTCCAGATTCACTGCACTATGTCTCTAAATTTGTGTGTCTACATCACATACACCACACACACACACACACACACACACACACACAGAGGACCCAGAACACACACTGCACAGACGATAGGCGACATAATACGCACACATGTCTTAAGTGGGCTCTGGCCCAGTTCCTTCTCCTCTGGGTGTCCGGGAGACCAGGTGCCAGAAGGGGACCATGAACTGACACAGGGGTACCGTGGCTGCTGAGCCCCGGTCAGTCCTCTGAGGTGAAGTGTGGTTGTGCCAGGCGAGAGCATGAGGAAGGGGCAAGAGAGCTGGCTTCTTGTATTTCTTATCCTTAATTTCCTATTTGTTCTCCCTTTTTTCCCCCAAGCCTTTTGTTTGTGTTCTTTTTTAAAATTTTATTTCTTTATTTGACAGAGAGAGAGAGAGAGAGAGAGAGAGAGCAGGAGTGGGGTGATAGAGGCAGAGAGAGAGGGAGAAGCAGACTCCCCGCCGAGCAGGGAGCCCGATGCAGGGCTCAGTCCCAGGACCCTGGGATCATGACCCAAGCTGAAGCCAGCCGCCTAACTGACTAAGCCCCCCAGGCACCCTTTTTGAAGTCTTTTTGAAAAACAAATTACCCATCTCAGCGAGGCTAAGAGAAATCATCAGATTCTCTTGTTTCTAATGAAGCAAGTTGTTCTCGCATTTGGGACCTGACATTTAAAGATTATCCTCCTGTGAGCAGAACAGGGGTGGTGACATCAGAGGAGGCCTTGGGGAAGAGGGCGCCGGTCTCCCACCTCTACAGAGCGAGTACCCTGCTCCTGTCTACGTGGCCCCCGGAACCCCTGTCCCGTGGCTGCTGGACTCATTCGATTCACACCTACTGACCTGTGCAGGTGGTGTGTCCTGGTTACAGAAAGCAAGTCACAGACAAGCACACTATGTCTTCCTGGAGCAGCCATGGACGATTCTTTGGGGGACAAGTCAAGTAATTTAACTGACAGATAATTTCAAAATAAACATTTATATTAAAATGATCATGGAACTATTATCATACAATAGCATGCAACATCATCATATCATTGAAAACTCAAAACCAAGACGTCAAGCACATTTTGTGGCTAGAGATGGTGGCTTTGGACCAATACCTGCCCCTTCTCGTCCAAGCACAAGCAGTTTCTTCTGACATTAGTGATATTTTGGTGGAAAAATTTGAGAATACTACCTTCTAACTTATTCCCCCTCCTTTCTGTGGTTCGGATTTCAGTTTCAGGACATTATATTTTCAGATTCATCCTCTCCCCACCCGCCTCCACCCCCCACCACATAGACAGATTTGGGGCCACCTGTTCACTCCACAGCCAGGAGGATGGAAAAGATTTCCTCCTGCCAGATTCTCTCCTTCATCCTGCGTTGTCTACAACAATGCCCTCTCCAACGTTATGGGAGGAGAAAGCCCTCCCTTGGCTCTGCTTCCAGGTTCTGTGCTTGGACGGAGTGCAGTCTGCACGATTATCTCAGCGGGGCTGGCTGGAGGGAGACCATGAACGCCGTAAGGGCCCTGTTACCTGTTGTTCTAGGGGGAGTAGCTGAGGGCCCCCAGCTCCTTCCCATTTCCTGCTGGCTTCTAGATATACTCTGCACCTGACTTCACTCCCCACCCCCCAGAGATTCAAGATCTGTTGCTGCATTTGTATTTGCGGGTAATGCCCTTGACTTCTTCCCTATAAGAATAAGTCTACCATTACTTCTTCAAGGTGGTGCCATCAAAAACATTCTGATTCGTTCACTTCCCCATACCAAGGGATGGGTGCCGGAGCCCACAAAAGACAGAAAACCTCTTCACTCTGCCTTCCTCTTGTCTCCTAAAAATCGGAGTGTGTTTGGCTGGCCCAGTCCTCGGAGAACTCTGTGACTACCATGGTGCCCCAGAGTGATACCTGTGAGCAGGATACCTGCCTCTTCCCTGAGCCAAGCTTTTGGGACAGGATTTATCTGTTCTGGGCAAGAGTGGGCTATGTGCTGTTCTATTTGATAACCCGGAACAGGCCCACCCCTTACCCTCAGCAGAGACTGGGGGATTTTATCAGCACTTAAGTGCTCTGAAAAGTCAATGAGGCAAAGAGTGTGTATCAAAAACAATGTATTACACTAATAGAGCGAAAATACTTTTTCTTGTGTACTTTGGACTCTCAGAAGATGAAGCACATCTAGTTTATTTTACATAAAAGATACTCACATACCTTCTATTCATATCTAATTTTCTTTCTCCATAAAAAATGGTTACACGGAAGTGCTGTATGCCACCACCACCGCCACCATATGCATATAACAACATATATGTAAAATTCACGCTGGCTCTTCAACCATTTGCCTTGACTTTCTTCTGACATAGCCTTGGGTGTGTCTATAAAAACCAATAAGTTGGTCTGAATTCAGTAAAAATAATCTTGATTTATAGTTTTAACTATAGTGATTTGCTAGGAGGGTTCAAGTGGAGGGTCCCCCATCATTCTCAGGAATCAATGTGCTCTGAGTTGGTGCTGCATGCACATATCCCAAGGAAGAAAGAACAGTCCCTTGTCTGGGTACCCCTAAGTCTGTGGACTTAGGACGATTCTCAAACCTGGGATATTTTTCACTGGATAATCATCATTCCCCCTCACTCCCCTACCTCTCAAGGTTGCTGTTCTTTTCTTCTCCCTTTGAAAATGGGAGAAGAAGAAATAAAATCCACACTTATAAGGGAAATAATGAAGCAAGTTGATACCTTGCTGATTGTTCAATTGGTAGAGTGATTGACTCAGCAAAAGATTATTAGAGCAGATAAAATCTACTGTTAGGGAATGGGTTTCTAGGAATTATGCGCATCTCAAAGTGAAAGGTTGTTTGTATGTTTTTTAAGTCTTATCTGAGTTTAAAATTTCAGATATTGGCCTGACTTAATAAACACTATCTTTCTGGTTGGAAAGAAGACATGGATGGTCTTATTTACCCTTTTCTTCCTTCAGCCTTGCCTAGTCTCTGTAGAGTGGATATTGGAACTAAGATGTTGTTCGCACTAACTTTTGAAATCATACTCTCTGATTGTCTGAGTAATCCAGGGGAGCGAGCTCACCATCTTCATCTGACACAGTGTGACTTAAACACTCGAAATCTGAATCCAGAAACATGCTAAATGCCTTGAGAGGCGTATACACCTTCTCACAGGATTCTTTTCTCTCTCTCTCTTTTTTTTAAATTTTAAGTTAGCTCTCTCCCTCTAGGAAAGAACCCAGAAGAAATATCACAGAATAAAGGGAAGGCTTTGCAAAGTGGATTAGGATAAGGATTGGATAACAGAACAACAGGTGAAAATGACAAGCAGCAGTAAGCAAGAAGACTATTGAATATCTGGAAAATAATAGCCATCGAAATGTAATTTTGTACCTAGGTAGGTCCTAGGGGGAAAGTTATCCCCATATCAGTTTCCAAGGCAAAGCCCTCACAGGGAGGAGGGAAGGACCAGCTCGACTTCTTTCTGGAAAGCAGGTCTTTGCTGTGGCGAATAGCAGGGAAGACCCCAAAATGGATTAAGAGGAAGTAGTGGAGAAAAAGAGCCTGTATTCTCTGACCTGCATGCAGTGAGAGGTGCACCCCAAGGGGCCCGGGGCCATTAGTGAGGAGGCATTCCCTTGGTGTGTGATGCCCCAGCAATGCAGCATCATGTATGAGAAGCATTGTCCCTGGGCTGCGGCAGCCTTGGCCTTGGGGTTTTGTGAAACAGTTTAAGATGCTGGATTAGCTTTGGGCCATAGAAACCACACACTGACAGCTTTGGGTTGTTGGTTTTTTTTTTTTTTTCTTTCCCTTCAAATTGGGCATGAACGCACGTTGGTCTATCATTAGGCAGGGCTGGAGGGAACAGGTCTGCCCTCGGTGGGGGCTTTGTACACGGTGCTATCGCTTGGGGAAGATCTGGCAAAGGAGAGTCAGGAAGATAACACAGCAGCTTTGGATTCTGTCCAGCTTTCCATTCTCAGCCCAGCTCTCTTCTTTTAGCACCTGGGAGACTCTAACGAATGCAATTCCCTACTACCAATACAGAGGGGAAACATATTTCCAGGACCTCCCGTACCAACCGTATGTTTCTTGTCAGAAAATCGGCATGTTGTGTTGTAAAGTTGTAAACATTTGAGAATGAATATCATCCGGGTTCTCACTGTCGGGAAGGAGATGGAGGGGAGGAGGGGTAGGGGGGATGTTTGCCCCTTTACTGATAAGAAGTCAGAATATACTTGAGCTACTGAAGAAGCCCAGTTCTTAAAGAGACCCTTTCTCAGAATCCCTAAGCTTGTCAGCAGCTGATGGACAGAACTAAGGAAAAAAAAAAACAGGGCATGAGAGGAAGGTGGAAAGAACATTTCCTGTAGCTCTCGCTTCCCTAGGTGACTCCTCAGTGGTCCGTTTCAAATCACTGCAGATGATGTCGAATCGCTCTCATTCGTAGGAGCTGATTAGAATAGAGATCATGCTCATTAAGTTAGGGATAACACCAATCTGGTAGGATTCTGAAAGGGGTGACAGAGAAGTACGTGAGAATACAAAAGATGGTATACAATTAAATTCAAAATTAGTTCGGAAGAGTGATGAAAACCCAAACACATTTACTTGAAGGTGATATCCGAAATCCCCTGGGAGCCAATTCAGGGCTATGCCAGAGGATAAAAATACCCAATGGTAGAGAATGCCTGGTCAAGTGAGAACTTGTGGAATTTAATGCTGCTAAACCTTGAAACTGCTTGCAGAGACCCTCTTGAGTCTGAGTGGCCAGCAGGGCAGCTTCTCTCTGTGTGTCTCCTGTTAATTCCCGAAGGTGGTGGGGCTCATCTTGCCACCACAGGGAACCAGCCACTCTGCTGTTCTCCAAGCATCCCACTGATGACTGTGGGCCAACTGAACAAGAGCTTCTCTGAGCCTAAAACCAGCCCTTGAAGTCTTTTGGAAACTCATTCGCTTGCTGAGGAAGTCAGAATGCACCTTCTGGCTTCAACATACCCGACACTGTAGCTAATGGAGATCATTTCGGGACACACGTGTCTCACCTGAATTAAACAAAACCGTCTAGCCCTGGAAAACCTCACAAGGATTTGGGGCCTTACACTAACACTGAACTCCTCTCTGATTCAGAATTGCTGACAGGACATGGCCACACTGCCCTGCATGTTGGCAGAAAGACCCAGCCCCATTCTAGGACGTATTAGAAGGGTTACAGGTAGGAAATCTTCATCATTGTCTCATGGTGGAGGGTTTTCCCTCCTGGAAGTCAGAACTCCAGAAGGAGAGGAAACCTAAAGGTATTCCAAGGGACAGAAAGGTGAATAAACCAGAAACGGAGCTTGTCCAGTGTAGAACAAGGAAGTGAGGGGTCACTGAAAAGTGGGTAATTCAGGGCACCTAATAACGTTTATGAAACTCCTAGTGTGTGTTAGAATGGGGGACCCTGAGTAAGAGGTAGGAGGGGCAGCAAGGCAGACACCAAATGCAGGGGGAATGCACATCTAGGCTGTTAGAGAGCAAAACAAAACAAAGCATGAGTTTCTATCCTTAATTAAGGCAGGAAAACTGATGTAAGCATTTAGCATAAGGGGTTCAGAGTAAAAGTTATATTACTAAATACTGGCAGTCCAGGGACCTACATGGTAGTACATTCTCTGCTGTTGATTGATCCAACCACTTTTGTTGAAGCTACTATCTGTATGGGCTGGAGTAACTCAGTCCACCTTCCCTCCAGAGGCTGAGGGCAGGCGTGCATCATAAGGCAATGGGAAGAATCCACGTAAGGTGAGACATCTCTAGAAGGTTTCATCTAAGAGCTTTCAATGTAGGCTGGAACCACCGGGGTGGGGCCCTGTTGAGGTGTAGAATTGTTCTACAATCCGTGCCTCCAGCCCGGATCAGATGGCACAACTAGGGAATGGGTCCACCAGAACCTGCCTGTGAAACATCAAATTGACACAGAGAAATCTCACATTATCTGGATGCCCCGCAGAGCCTCAAAAACATCCAGTGCATAATAGATGCCCAGGAAATGTGGAAATGTGGGCTGAAGTGCCTGGTCCCTGAAGGCCTTCGTCAGACCTATGCGCTTCATTGAGCTTGATGCACAGTATTCCTACCCACCCCTCCACCGTTTGCCCCCAGCCCCCAAGACAGACACCCCAGGAACATATAGTTCGCATTCACATGCAAAAGCATTTCTTATTTTCAGGCTTTAAATGGAGGAACTAAAAACCATGTTAAAAGGGGGAACACTTAAGAAGTACAACCTTTTATTCTGAATAACAATTAGGAACAGTTAGGTATTTAAATCATCTAAAATTTTTCTTTTGTAAGATCACTGCAAAAGCTGTACAGCACCCGCTTTTCATAAGAGTGGAGAGTGGGTACCAACAATAAGGAAGTGCTATCACTCATTATGTACCAAAAGTGCATCCATTTCAGATATAATATGCTTTTGGTAACAACGCTGCACTTGAAAAAGACACCGTTCATCTGAAAAGCACACCCTTCAGCCTTTCCACGGGCAGTCCTGCTACGCGTGTGAAATGGGCATATTTTTACAGGCTCTCAGGGGGCAAACATTAAACACTTTTCAAAAGGTTGAGGTTTATTTGGAAGGCTTAACGGATCCCTTTCTGTTGTGCAAGAAATCAAGAAGCTGATGTGGGGTTTGAATAGGATGCGTGTGAACCTCTCCACGGTAGGATAAAAACCCTCCTGGATAAAAGGGCAGCTCGGATGCCAGGCTGGCAGTGGGGTTCGCCACCGCCTCGTTGTTTTTTGTGCCGTGAATTGGAAGGCTTTCAGGACATGGCGAGCGAGCGCATTTGTTGTTGTCGATTCGGGATTTCTGCATCTTGGAAGGTACTGGCCTTGATGATGGGCAGGAGAAGTGAAATGTCTTTTAAGGCATGGTTTTGTGATCCGGACTCAAGAAAATGCTTATGTAAATCCCACCCCCAGGAGAAGGAAGGAAATATGAAAGGAATATCTGTTAAGATTCATCATATGGAGTTCCTTGGTTCCCAGCCTGTTTCTGCCACTCCTTACCCACCCGTCCACCCACCCACTTCCTTCTCCAATCTCAGGAGAGTCACAGTAACCAATTTGGGGTTTATATTTAACACCTGCAAATCTTGGCTAAGAGACCTCCCTCTTTTCTCCCCCAATGCCGCCCTCCCTCTCACGGATCCAAACACTTTGAGTCAGCGCTTCCCAAATTATGCCACTGAAAAGGCGGGGGAGGGGAGGATACTCCGCATCGATGCTGCAAAGGCCTGAAATGTTTGTTTTCCGATGTCCTCGCTGGTAACCTTTAATCAAACTCTGGTAACGCTCTGGAAAATCCACCGAACTGGCTTCTAATAAATGCGTTGAAGCCTCGCTCAGTCTGATACGGGTGGAACTCAGCACAAGAGGACCCCACTTTGCTGAGCTGTGACAATAAGAACACCTACTAGGAGCCAGAGACCGCGCCGCTAAATGTTTTTCACTCAAGATTGCAACAAATCCTCAAATGCACGTGCCAGAAAGAAATCATATCTGGATACTTTCTAAATGAGAAAACTCAAAGTCAGAAATTAAGTGACTGGGACCGAGGTCCCAGAGCTAGTGGTGCAGGCCTGTGCCTCTGAAGCCAGGACCCTTTCCATAGGGGACCCCTCCCCTCTAACGAGATGATCCACACTCCTGAACCCAAAACCCACACGGAAAGAGGACACCGCTGTGGCGAAACTGCCCGGTGGCCAAGTGGTCCTTCTCACCTTCCCGGCTCTCCCTGGTACCATGCAGGAGGGCACATCACAAGTGCCCATTACAAGTGGGAAAGGAATGTTAGATTGAATCGGCCTGTAACTTTTGTAATAACTACTAAGCCTTCAGTGTGAGGGAGAAGATTGAAATGTCGAACTAGTAGAGAATTCTAACGTACAGCAAATATAAAGTTGATCTGAGAACAACAGGGAACGGATTTTTTTTCAATGAATATAATATGGTACTGTAAATGTATTTTCTCTTCCTTACGATTTTCTTAATATTTTGTTTTCTCTAGGGGCACCTGGGTGGCTCAGTCAGTTGAGCATCTGACTCTTGATTTCAGCTTCGGTCATGATGTCAGGGTCCCAGGATCGACCCCCATGTGGGGCTCCATGCTCAGTGTGGAGTCTGCTTGAGATTCTCTCTCCCTCTGCCCCTCCTCCCATTCACTCTCTCTCACATGCATGCTTTCTCTCTCATAAATAAATAAATAAATAAATAAATAAATAAATAAATAAATAAAATCTTTTAAAAATATTTTTTTCTGTAGCTTACTTTATTATGGGAATGTGGTATATAATACGTATAACATATAAAATACGCATTAATCAACTGTTTATGCGATAGGTAAGGTTTCCAGCCTGCAATAGGTATTCATGGTCAAGTTCTAGGGGAATCAAAAGTTATATGTGGATTTTCAACTGCCCCTAACCCTCACCTTGTTCAAGGGTCAACTTTTCATCTTAAATCGTCTTTTCTTGTGAGTTTTGATTTTTAATCATTGACTTATCAGAGGCCCAAAGGAAGATCAGAAATTGGACCTAGGTGGCTATCCAGGTATGACAAGGAGACACGTCATCTCAGCATCTCTCCTCACTGTGTTGAGCACCCTCCCTGTTTTGTGAGGGGCCCCCCTTGCACGTGTTATACTAGTGGCTGACTCTTGGGTGGCTCTCACACCTCGGGGCTTATACTTCTTCCCTTCCCTGTCCTCTCCATGGCCACACTAAAATAATAGAGGAGAGGGTTTCGTTAGCCCAACTCCCTGTCTGAGGAACAGCCTGAGTCTCACAAGAGAGGGAGAAGTGACATCAAGCATCCCTGTGGAAAAGAAGTGCCACCACCCAAAGATTTCTTTTAAACATTTATTTATTTATTTATTTATTTGAAAGAGGGAGAAAGAGTGGGTGGAGGAGCAGAGGGAGGGGGAATATCAAGCAGACTCCCAGCTGAACGTGGAGCCTGGTGTGGGACTCAGTCCCATGACTCTGAGATCATGACTTGAGCTGAAATCAAGAGTCGGACACTTAACCCACTGAGCCACCCAGGTGCCTCTACCACCCTAAGACTTCTAAATACATAGTAGTGGGTGTAGGACACTTGGATATTTCACTCTTCCCTCACTCTAGCTGGCCTGGGTCTCGTGATCGATGAGTCTGTCTTTTTAAATTACTCTGGGAAGTTATGATCTCATCAGCTCAAACCTGCTGGGTGTTGGCAAGTGTACAAGGACAGCCAGCCAATCCAATATGTTCCTCCACAACCAGGGTGCAAAAGGCAGAGAGATCCCCACCCCACCTGTTCTATTCACAGGCCACAGGGGTACATGTTCCTCAGGGACTTCTGGACGCCTGGTCCATGCTCTGCTTTCGAATCCAGCCAGGTGAGCATAATGTAAAGCCTCCAGACCAGGGGACAAATCCATACTGAAGACCTATGAGAGGGCTGGTTCCAGGCAGCATTAAAGATGTAGAGATATAGTCTTTAGAACCAGACTGGCCTACATTAATTTTTAGGCTACTTCAGCTGCTAGCTGTGCAGTCTTGGGTGAGTTTCTTACCTTTCTCTGAGCTTTGAGTTTCCCAATGGGTAAAGCTGGAGACAGTAGGCTCTACCCCCTAGGTTTTTGTGAAGATTAAATGAGATCATTTATGAAGCATTTAGCACCATACTCAGTGTCTACTTACAAATTCAGTAAATATGAACTCCATGCCATTCAGGACTTTGTAGCTTTTGAATCATTTCACTTATCCATATATATTAGCCCTGAGGGATGCAATTAGATTCAGTTTAATATAGTTTATGTTATTAATTATATATTAATATAAATGAATATTGGAGTACTCTATACAAGTAATTATGTTAATATCCTAGTATGTTAAACATTAGTAAATATTTATTTATTATTGTTAAGATTTAATTTATTAACTAGAGAGAGAGAACATACATGTGTGAGCGCAAGATGGAGGGAAGGGCAGAGGGGGTAAGAAAGGGGAAGGGAGAGAATCCCAAGCTAACTCCCCACTGAGCATGGAGCTGGAGGCAGGGCTCAATCTCAGGACCCTGAGATCATGACCTGAGCCAAAACCAAGAATCTGATGCTGAAAGGACCGAGCCACTCAGGTGCCCCCCCTCCAAATTAGTAAATATTTAATATTGATCCAATATATATACCTAATATATATTGAGTGTCTTTTATGTGCAAAGTGTGAAGATCAATAATGGCCTATTTTTTGGAGCCCAGGTGACTTAAGCATTTTGACAGAATATTCAAGCTTTTTTATTCAAAATTACAGTAGCAACAATTGAAAAGCCAATTCCAAAATGTGATAGAAGGGTTTGATGTCAACTGAATACAGAGGAAGGGTTCAGGAGCAAATTCCCAAAGTGGGAATAGGTGGTCATGACTTTGGAAAACAAACCTTTCGATGGTGGGGGAGGAAGGATCATCTTTTCAGGCAATGAACTTCTGTTCATAGTCATTCAGTGAAGTATAAAATATTTATGGAAAAAGAAACTTTCATATAAATCTTTTCTTTCCTCAGAGGACTTTAAAGGCACAGTCTTTCAAACATCAAACATTTCTGTGAAAAATTAAAAATTCAGTCAATCAACCAGCTGTTTCTAAATATACAAAAATATGGTACAAACCATCTGAATTTTTCACTTTTTGGTTGGAGAAATACATCATTTAGACACAGCCTGAAGCACATTATGCACATGGCTCACCGAGGAACACAGCATTCTTGAGCTGTAAAGAGAAATATCCCCAGCAACGTTTCTCCATTGGGCAACTAAACGAAGCACATGTCTGGGCTCAGGTCAAGCCTGGACTCTGCGAGGCCAAGCTGGGGATGTGGGATGGACACCCCACTGTATCTGGCACTTCCTATAGATTCCTGGGCCATGGACCTACCCAATGACAAGATTAAGAGGAGCAAGTCATGTGTTCTAACATTTTGGCTCTATGACTTTATCACCAGGTCCTAGGTGAAGATGGCCCCTCTGAGAGAGGAGGAACTGGGAAATGCCTGCTCACCTCTCTGGGCCACCAGAAGAGCCAACTGCACTGCACCAAGATGGCTTCCTCCCGCTTGTTGGTGTAGCCAGTGCCAGAATTAGGGAGGAGCTACACTATTGAGTCTTTCAAGTCATTTCAGCATTTAATACCCTCAGTCATGATGATTTAGACTGTGGTTATGGAAGAGGACAATGAAGACTGAAGAGGACAGCTGTTTCTGAGAAGTTTACCTGCATGAAGTAATCTTCACTCTCTGATTGGATCCAGGGCTTAGTCATTGACATTAGCGCAATGTCATTACATTTAAATGGTATGTTTATTCGTAGGAAATTCCAAATGTGTAAGGAGAGGGTGGCTCTGAAGATTTACATTTTATAGATGAAGGGCAATGTATACACAATTCCCACAGGAGCTAGCTTACAGCTTGAATTTGAGGGCCCTTTGAGGCACTCAGTGGTGTGCTCAGGAGTCTGGTACTTGGTAACAGGTCTGCATGCTCACACTTGCTTTCTGAAAATGAAGTAAACACAGGTTGGCAAAGATGAGTTGGAAATACTCCTAGAATGGTCATAATTGTCAGCAACGGTGGCATTAGTGGAATGGCTTGCCCTTGCACTCACTCTTGCTCTGGATTTTACCCTTAAAAGGCCTGGACCAATATCCAGAAGACAGTGCTGCTCAGACCAGCCCTTTGGACTGTAGAGAAAACACCAGGCCCAGAACAGAGCTGCTGGGGTATGACCACCACAAGGAAATCAAGTAGTCTCTGGGTAAGCTGCAAGGGACAATGGTTGGCCTTCCACCTGGGGAAAAGAAAATGTCTTGGACCAGATTTATCCAAACAGACTGTCTGCACAGTTCTCAATAATGATAATTGCACTGACTTCACTAAGTTGAACGAAGATTGAAAAGTGTGTACGGAAAGGAATTTACATCAAGTAGGTAAATTGCAAATGCTTAATTAATGTTGGCTCCTATGGCATAGTTACATATACACTATGGAGGACATGTTATATATATCGCATGGACATAGGTATGACAACATCGATCTTGCTGGATGTTTGTGGTGGAGGATGGTGGGTCACCTGGTGGGCTCCCGAATCTGACTGTCGAGTTGGGATTCTCCCTCTGCCAATTAACTCCATGGCCTTGGGGCCTCGTTATCCTTGCATGCCCAATGGAACTTGGGGGAAATCTCTGAGGTTTTAATGAGATCAGATATGTACAGCACACCAGCTCTTGGTACACAGCGAGTCCCCAGTAAATGTTAGGCACCGTTATTGAATAAAAAATTCTACATAGATACTCTTCTCTGCATCTGCCATACTGTCACATTGTTTTAATAAACTTTTAAAAAAGCTTTCATGTTCCATTAGGAAAGGATCAGATTGCTTTTTCCCCATCCCTTTTGTGAGATACATGGAACGACAGTTTCCACCTACAGGTGAAAACAGCCCACGCTGGTGTGTTCCAGAGAGTTCTCTGATCACACAGCTCATAGGGCAGTTCCGGCCTCCTCCCCAGCACTCTGCGTTGGCCACCGGCTGGATCTGCATCCATCTGAGGCAAGAAAGAGGGGTTAGCCCTGCTCAGTCCCTGGGTCACTTCCTGATCCAGGCCCGCCAAGGAGCTGGCCGGGCCGCTGGGCAGAATTAACACGTATAGACCATAAAATCGAGTATCTGGCCATTTCTGTAAAAAGCAGACGGTCCAAAACATTTACAGAGATGTGGTTTCAAACGTCCTACCATAGTTGATGAGCTGATGGGGGGGCAGCCTTCTCTTGTGTCGTCCGAGAGACGGCCTTAGCAACACCCCACCAGGTGTGCGCAGGACCAGGGGCATGGGGGCTCCCGCGCCCCCCCACTGCTGTTAGTCTGTGAGACTCAAGTTTTCTGTTTTCTGTGCACGTGCTCATCTTTACCCCTACGAATGCTATTTTCTTTTTCTGCAAATGCTATTTTATTGAGCGACTTGAGAGTGTTACCAAAAAATCCTAATAAAGTAAACCCACCAGCACAGACTACAGTTATTTCACGGTGTGTGTGTGTGTGTGTGTGTGTGTGTGTGTGTGTGTGTGTGTGTGTCTCCGTGCATGCTTTCTCCCCTGGCCCCATCCCTCAGGCATCTTCCTTACTTCACACACACCTCTCTACCAAGCTGTTCTCAGAGACTCTGTTTTGTTTATTTCTCTACAGGGTCTGACAATTTCAAAGCCAATCAGACTCGATGGAAATTCAAGGTTGTTTTTCTGTTTAGTTTAGTTTAGTTTTGTTTTATTTCTTCACTAGCAATCACCCATGCACTTTCGATAAACAACGCAATACATACAACCAGGTCACTGTGAATCCCTTCACTTGGTTTAGTTCCTTCAGATGCTGTAATTTATAGGATTTTACTCTCTACCTTATGGTTGTTTATTTTCCTTAATAGCCTTTTATGAGGGGTCTTATCAGAGGCTTTCTGAAAAGTACAGTAAATTATGTCCACTGGGTCAACTTTGTCTTCAGTTTTATTAATCTGGAAATTATAACTGTAATATTTCCTGCAAATGTCTGATACTACGGAAGCCACATATGCGGTAATTAACATGCAATTTGAAGAATTTATTCCCAGATATCCAAACACAGGGAAAAGCAGCAGAGCCACGGGAGACAAACAAACTCAAATGAGAAATTCTGCTACTCGGCTCCTGCCACTGTTCATGTCAATTCCCACTTCCTTTTAACCTCAGAGGCAAAGGTTGGGTCCATTGGATAAACACATTGGAGAGAAAGCTTGTCTGTTTGGGGGTCTTGAGCATTTTTTAACCACATAGGGCTGGCCGTGTCAGAAATGGCACTGGCTGGACTGTGAAGCCTCTGACCCAGAACTCGGGGCTGAAGGCCAGGTAATCTTGGGGAGTATGGATGCATCTCTAGGCAGCTTCCAGAACAGTCTCCAGGGGGTCAGCTCTGACCTCTGGCAGATAGATGGCTAGGATGTGTTATCAGGGATGCTGGCTTTCAGCATAGGTGAGCTTGGTAGATGGACAGCATTAGGAAGACTGGACAGCCGAGGACAGGAGCCCTCAAGCCCATTCCAAGAGTCGGGCAAGAACAAGTGATAAGCTGCTCTGCAGGGAAGCAGGCAGGACGTCGGTGACCTAAGGCTCAGGATTTTCTGGCTGTATGTCGCTTGGCCCTCCCTGGTCCTCATGCCAGACCCAAAAACAGCTGGGTAAGGAGTCCCTGAATTCATCATTACCTCAGCTTTATGTCCTGTGGGAATGCTGGGCCCCATCACAGGCACATTCACCACATGTGCTCTTCCCAGTCTGTGTGCTGCCCAGGTGGCACGGTATGGTCCCAGGGATGTGGGTGGAGGCCAGACAGGGTCAGATTCCAGCTGGACTGAGGATTCCCATATGATCCTAAACTAAAGACCCCTGGGCCCCAACAGCTTTCATGGTGATATGAACTAACGCAGTGGCTCCTGAAATTCAGCCAGTTGCCTAACACCCGCATCTTTCTCCCTACGTCGTTGTATTAACTGTATTTCACTTAATTTTTTGATTACCTTTCAAGCTCATCCATCAGTGACACGAGAAGCACAGCTTGGGAAACCCTGAATTATGTCAGAGGATCACCTGGCACAGCGCCTGGCTTACAGGCAGCAGTGGGTGCCCCAGCCCCTGTGCTCACTTTGCTCTCGGTGCTCTGCTCTTTCCCCCTCTTCACCTCACCTCCTCCTTAAAACTGCTCTGTGCCCAAAACATCCTGGAAGGAGGCCTGCTTCAACTAAAGTGGACTTGGGTGGAATTATGGCAGTCTCATCCCTGACTACAGGGCCCACAAAATGCAGGTGCCCGAACTCTCTTGCCAGGGTGCAGGCATGGACCTAGGAGCATCAGGCCTCCTGGACTCTGACTCGCGACCACCCTTCTTTTAGGGCCAGATCTACATCTCTATTGGACTTCTGACTCCCTGCCCTCAAGATCCCATTTCTTCCTTTCTCTTTACAGGCTTGCCATTCACATCCCAGCATCCCTGTGTCAGAAACTCCAGATGATACCCAAGGGGAGGCGGAAGGGAGAGCTTAGCTATCACAGCAGCAGCATGATGACAAGACTGCCAGGGCACTTGGGGCTGGCCAGACTCCACTTCATGGCTGAAGGAGAGGAAGCTTAGGATTTTTTTCATTTTCTTAGAGACACCCCTGAAAGAGGGGCACCTCCACTCCCCCCTTGGCTCACCTATTCTTCTTTTCCCACCTGGAAGAGAGAAAGGCTGAGAGAGCCGAGGGGGGCAAACTACCACACAGCCACCAAACCTACCCACAGTGCCACACATCATCGCACAAACCCACTTGGTGGTGAGCAGCACTAACTCAGAGCCCGGGTGACCTGGCCCTGCCAATGCCAGGTAACACAGGCGCTCTGAGGCCTTAGGCAAAGCAGGCCCTGGTGCTAGCAAGGAGTAGAGGGTCAGTCAGTGACACCTCAGAAGTGGGTTTTCTTGTCTCCACTTAGATAAAATGTGAAATGTCACCTCAAACCAGATGTTCTGTATGCAACTCAATGTAGACATTCAGCAACACCAGATGTGTACTGACATTTCAGTATTCCTCCAAACAGCAAAACATGGAAGCCAACTAAGGCTTCCGTCTTGAGGCCTATGCGGATGAAGAGATTGACTTAGCCGGGTTTAAAACTCCAGCTGAGCTATCTCAGGGAAAGTATGTTTTCCTAAGTGCTGTGGGCTGAGAGGCTGTGTCTCTTTCCCCCCAGATTCCAACTTTGAAACCCAATCCCCACTGTGATGCTATTTGGGGCGGGGGGCGGGGGGCGGCATCAGGAGATCATTAGTTGGGTCATGAGGATGGATCCCTCATGGATGGGATTAGTGCCCCTCCCAGAAGAGGACAGAGCTGGGTCACCCTCTTTCTACCACACGGGAGAACAGGAAGCTGGCCATCCACAACATGGACGAAGGCCCTCACTTCACTGGAACCCAACCAGGTGGGCATGCTGATGGCAGACTTCCTGCCTCGTGTGAGAAAGAAATTTCTATTGTTTAAAAGCCTCCCAGTCTCAGGGACTTGGTTATAGCAGCCCAGACTAACTGAGGCCCTGAGTGAAGATATATCTATATGTGCACATTTCACTGGGGGTGTTGTTGGCATACGTGAGAGACACACAAATACGATTACAAAATAGAATAAAACAATAAATCTTCATACCACTGTGATGGATTGGGCCGTCAATTTTAAAGGCAATGATGGCTAAGTAAAATGCCAATATCTCGTTGGAATTCTAGTATCAACAATGTAAAATAATTGCTACTGGAACCTCTATTACATACAAGGAGTCTAATACAGGTCGTTTGCAAATTGTATGACTGTGAAGGAAAGCATCCATAGGGGTGCTTTGGTAACTCTCACTAAAAAACCGTAGGGAGAAAAAAAAATGTATGTGTGGGTTTGTTTTTTTTAATAAGAAACTTTGAATGTGTTCTACTTGTGAATATTTTCCATAGCTGTTAGATTTAGCATAAGACCATTGCCCACGCTTTTTGTACCTTCCTCTGCCTGAGTTAAAATGCTCACTAAAAGGTAAGCATTTTGAAGGCTAATAACCACAGGATATGGAGAGAATGTGTTCTAGCAGTCCACGTGGGGGAATCAACATTTTTTTTCCTGTTAAATTTTTCATGGAATTCCTGCTAATAGTATGACAGGTATCTGACAGCAGAAACAGAAGATAAAATAGACACAGAAAGTTATTCGATTAGTGATTGGAAGGAAAGAGGCAAGGGCGTAGTGAGCGACTCCTGCAAATTCTCCTTGCGGAACGAATGGAAGTCTGATGAAACCAGTGGGTTTTGACCAAGTTAAGAAATCTGAGTTCTAATTTGAGAAGCATAGTGAGCATATGATGCCGATGAGACACCAAAAGGACAAACCCCCCCCGACGGGAGGTGGGGGGGGGGGATTGGCAAAAGCAACACAAGTGACGGATCAGAGGTATTGAAGTGTGTGCCCAGGCGTGTGTGTGTGTGTGTGTTTACACACTCGGAGGAAACCCCGCTGCAGAGCAGGGTAGCGTGAACCCGGAGCGGGGCTTTGGGACCATGCCACACTCTTCCTTCTCCCCTTTCCAATAAAAGGGAGAAACTGGAAAGAGATCCATTCCCCCCCTCTGTGCCTGAGGATACGGTATTTCTGGCACAATGGAGAGAACCAGATCCGTAAGCACGAAACACAGCCCTCACTATAGAATTTATCTATATGTGGTGTGTCATAGTCTATTATGAGTTTGTGTGGGGCTGGATCGGATTAAATACCCGAATCCAAGTCGTCCTTCGGCATATGAAAATACTGGCTCGGAAAAAGATTTCTCGGTAATGAATATAATGCAGAATAATGAACAGTAGCCAAAAAAGAGAGAAGACGTAAAGCCAATCAAAGGAAGGGCAGATGTTTAAAACGTCTTTTGCTATTCAGGACTGTGATCCAACAAAAGCAATTATGTTTCTGCTTTCTCAATTTCCAAACAGGAGAGAGGCACTTTGAGGTTTTCCCATGCCCCGGTCCTGTCTGCACTTGGGGCACTGGACGGGGGGGGCGGGAGGCCACGCGTAGCCCCCGGCCGCGGGTGACAAGCAAGGCTCAGAATTTGGGACAGTGAGGGGAGCCACTCCAGGCCACGGAGGTGAGGATCGCCCGAGTGGCTGTGTGTGCGTGTGGATCCGCACGTATCAAGAAGCCCAATTAAGCTCTGCTTTCCATCACACAAAAGAATCAGGAAACAAAACCATAGCTCCACGCACAAGTGGAAATGATGTCAGGTAGTCTGTCTGCAAGGCCAGGACGAGGGATGGCCTTGGCCTTTGTGGGAGGCGAGCAGAGCAACAAGATGCAGTTTCCCGGGTCCAGGCGGTACCTGGCTCCCGCCCCCCACTGCTGCTCGGGCGCCAGAAGGGCGGGTCAAACAGCAAGGCTGTGGTTTGAGCGTGCAGCTCCGAATAGGGCCATAAAATATGTATACGGCAGACGAGGTCACGCGTTAGCAACTGGCGCCTGCACGTCAGGTAGAGGTGTCCTCACTCTGTGCCACCTGATAGAAAAATACGGGTTGGGGAG
Source organism: Canis lupus familiaris (assembly GCF_011100685.1). Classification (NCBI taxonomy): domain Eukaryota; kingdom Metazoa; phylum Chordata; class Mammalia; order Carnivora; family Canidae; genus Canis; species Canis lupus. The sequence continues at coordinate 39,525,503 of NC_049231.1, read as the reverse complement.
AGAAGAAAGGAGAACCGTGCACAGAACCATTTTATTTTATTCCTTATATGTACAAACATGAATAATTTGACGTGATGTTTAGACAGTTTCTCCCTAACTTAAGTCTTTTAATTAAAATGAAAGGAAGGAAATATGCTTTAAATATGAATGCGAGAAGGTGTGAGTTGGCAGCCCCAGTCTACGCGCTCCTCTCTCACCGTTGTTAGAGAGCACAATAAAACCTCATCTTCCCGGGCTGCCTTTTCATAATGTTTATGGTTGTTTTAGGTAACACATAAACCATGCTGAATGTGATATTCCCCTTATTACATGTCAGGGGCACATACTCAGCCAGAGCCTGTCCTTAGTCTTGCTATTTACTTTCGTGGCCAACCCGTCAATGTATTTTCCTCGACTCACCAGGCAATATTGCAGGGCCGCCTGCGGCCGTGAAGGTAAATGCTAACTTCGCAGCCTGTGCCCAAATAGCACGGCCCGGGCTCGCCGCCGGGTGCGCGAAAGCAGTATATCCTGGACTGAAAAATGGGCTCGGATGTTGGTCCTAATAAATTACATGATTATTAAAATGCTGAGCAGCTCCGGCCCATATGATTTTATTCTGCCTTTTGCTGGCTCCCCACTCGCCTGCTCTGCTTTGCCTCTGTTTTCTGTGTGCTTTACTTGTAAAATGCTAAACAAGTTTTGATATTTACCTGTTTATGATTAAATTGCAAAATGATCTGCTTAGTTCTGTTCTAAATTAAGGTCTGCATTAAATGTCATAGCATTTATCTTTCATAAAATGAGACAGCAAGGACACTAATTTCCGAGGTATTCAATCACTGCCCTGTGCCACTTGAGAGACAGCCCAGAAGCGAGCCTGCCCACAGTTCACAGCTCACTGACAGCCCTGAGATGGAATCATAAAAGTCAATTAATCATTAAAAGCTGTTACAAGCACATATCGAACCAGTCTGGCACAAAATGTTAATCAGTCCAATATCAATATAATAAATTCCTGCAAATTGGAGCGATCGATACGTTTAGGGCCTAATGAATCAATTTGAGGGCACCGGGCCACTCCTTGGGGTCCCCATGACATGGCAGCCAGGCGAGTGCTCCATCTCTAGGCGCGGTGCCAGCAGAGGTCACCTATCCTAACAGGCTGTTCACTTCAGCTGCAGTTACCACGGTGACAGCATGTCACCGGTGCCCTAGTGTCCTTCTAGGTAAGGTGGAAACCAATGCATCACTACCCTTGATGGATTTGTCAATAATACTTAGCAGGGGAGGGGGACTGCTCACATAACCCTCGCAGGTCTACAGTCCCTGAGCAGTTTGGTGTGATTTAATTGTCTGAAGAGGTGTGTGCTTCTGCATATATGTAGGAACTAAGCAGTGGTCACAGGAAGGGGGAATCGGCGGTCCGGCCGACTGCGTTCGGAAGCCTTGGGAAAACAGCACAAGAGAATAACAGGTAGCCGGAGCCATGGCCAGGTTGGTGTTACATTAACCAAGCCGCTGTGTAAGTAAGAAATAACCTGGAGCCTCTCAGATTAAGAATTTATTAGCTACAAAATTTTAATACATTACTCATGAGTGGAAATGGAGTTGCGTATTAATCCCCCCAAGGCTTAGACTCAGCAGCAGCATTTCTAGACACCTGCTTACAGACTGTAGATGTTCGCCAAGAAAAGTCCGTCAGGATAAATTTGGGGTAGCGAGAATGATCGGTGGGGGTCTCTTTCTCTCTCTTTCTCTCTCTCTCTCTCTCTCTCTCTCCCTCTGCCTCTCCCCACACTCTCTCCTCAGCACCAATTACCTGCAACCTCCCCCTTGCCCAAACAGAGCCTTGACTCCAAAAGCTTGAAGTAGACAGGACGCACAGAAATGGGATTTTTAAACCAGCCTCTTCATCATCTGTTTTTAAAAACCAGAGTTTTCATGTTTCAAAGCATTTTATCTTTTGCTATGCCTATTAAAACTGACCAGTGAATGGAGCCAAGAGCAGTTTCAGCATTGCAGAGTGAAATGAAACCTCTTTAGAAATAAAAGAAATCTCGGCTACTGAGACTCTGGGGAATCACCGTGTTCCAGAACCTTCACTGTCATTTAACATAAAACATAAAGGTTAACGCTGAATAAAATAATATCCTGGCTGATTATTTTAATCATCTCAAAGAACAACTTTTTTTCCCCTGGATTGCTATTATATAAGGCACGGACTATACCTGCTTCTAAAGTGTTTCTATACTTTTCTGCTGCACCAATAGGGTACCTCCATTCTGGTTCGTCCCCAGCAGTTACTGGGTATGTCTTCCTTGCAGTCATTTATTCCCTTATGGAAAAATGGACGCTGTGCCAATCCAAAGAAATGTTCGTTTCTCCAAGCTAGTTATTTTAAAAGATTTTTTCCTTACCTGAATAAAAAGGAGGGGGAAAATCATTTTTTTACAATGGTGGCCTGAATTATAGGAAACATCAAAATAAATTACAAATTCTACGCTAAAGAAATAACTATTCAACACATTGAGACAGGGTGATGTTAAGGGTGTGCAGACAAAGGTAATGCAGTGCCTCCGCTTAATTGCCCTGACACCGTGCTTAGTTCCTCCAGCTACATTCTGAGAGCTAAAAATCTCTCATTGTTATTAATTGTATTCCTTTTAGAATGTAATGTCATATCGCTGCAGGCTGAGCTAATGAAACATACCCATATTACCAAAATAGGCATATTTCTTTTTGTTCAATGCATTCTATCAAAACTGTCTACGAAAGACATTGTGTTAAAGATCCTTTCATGGAGTAATATAAAGAATATCTCAACTACCTCAACATTTCTATTACACGATTACTAAAATGCCCAGGAGGACTAAACAATATAGTGTGAATTCAGTTATCCTATAAGACTTTGGAAATATTGCTAATTCCTGCCTCTGATTTATGTTAATATTAATGCTAGATTACATGCTATGGCCTCTGAACAGCCACTGCATACCAATTCACACAAAGGCAGGGCGCTCCCATGCACCAGAGCTATATGCCTCTATTATAATGAGAATCTGAATTATTTATCTCTATTTATCCTACAGGAGTTCGCTCGACCCCAGTCCCATTTTCTCTTCCTACTGCACATCAATGCGTGTAAACATGACTTCATAGCGGCTGCACTCTTCATATGTCCTGTCCTTTTTCAGCCACAAGGCACAGCAATAGGCAGTAGACAAAAATGTTACACCACTAAGAGAATTCATTTAAGCATTTATTTGAGGTAAGCCCTCCTAATTAAGTCAACTTTAACACAGACACGCAAATGGCAGCATGCATGCATATGTGTCTGGCGCCTAAACCACGTCTGGTGAGCCCAAAGGAAGTCAGGCAGCAGCAGGCCAAGGAGACAGTTAATAAATGCAGTCTCTCCCTTCCATAACCTCTCTGTTAGGAAAACGGTTGTCTGCTGGGGACTTGGCGGGTTCTTTTCCATTCTTTGGCTTGCGCCTACATCAGCTTTGAAAGATGTTCTGGTGATTCTGATTTGGCAGCGACACTCAGGTTGACCTGGTGAATGGTAGAACCAGTATTTCTCGTTCCCTCTTGCTCAAGGACTATGGGGAAAGGCTGAGGAGGGTTGGAATGATTGAAACTTTTAGGAAGGATTGGCCCCATAGCTATGGAATGGTGGTGTATTAGTCACGGTTCTCCAGAGAAACAGACCCAGTGGAAGATAGATAGATAAATAGAGTCATAAGGAATTGACTCATGCAACATGGAGGCTGAGAAGTCCCACGGTCTGCCATCTGCAAGCTGGAGACCCAGGAAAGCCAATGACGTCACTCCAGTCTGAGTCTGAAGGCCTGACAACTAGGGAAGCCAATGGTGTGTTTCCCAGTCTGAGTGCAGAAAACTGATGTCCTAGCTCAAGCTCTCAGGCAGAGAGAGAACATGAATTCTCCCTCCACCTTTTGGTTCCCTTCATGCCCTCTCTGGATTGGATGTTGCCCACCCACACTGGGGAAGGCCATCTGCTTTACCCAGTTCACTAATTCAAAAGCTAATCACATCCAGAAACAACCTCACAGACACATCCAGAAATTATGTCTTACCAGCTCTCTGGTCATCCGATGGCCCAGTCAAATTGACACATAAAATTAACCAGCACAAATATCCTTAGCTTTCTAGAGGCCAGAAGATTCCAGAGGGCCTGCTATGTGAAATGTAATGTCATGGAACACTGTGGCCGGAAAGCATTCACAGAACTTTACAAAGCTGGTATTTCCATCAGAAGAAGAGTGAGTTGTCAGCAGTTGGAATTCTCGGGGTTTTAGGTAGCCTGAAGAGGCGCATTAAAGAAATACCCCTTATTCTGCTGCTGTTGAGGGGCTGTTGGAGTGTCGGTTACTTAGGGCTAATTATAGTAGGCTGAACAATTATCCAAACTTATTACTGTTCAAACCATATAGTCTATCGGATGCCTCTGACAGGCCCAATGTAAGTAAGGTGTCAAAACTGAAATAAACAATGGGGCTCCTGGGTGGATCAGACCATAAAGTGTCTGCCTTTGGTTCAGGTCATGATCCCAGGGTCATGGGCTCCCTGCTCAGTGGGGAGCCTGCTCCTCCCTCTCCGTCTGCTGCTCCCCATGCTTGTACTCTCTTGTTCTCTGTCAAATAAATAATCTTTAAAAAAGTAATAGATAAACAAAAAAAATTCTAGAACATGAGATTGTATTTATATATACATATATATATCCACACACACACACACACACACACACACACACACACACACACACATATATATACACATGTTGATATAAACTGACCAAAAATTCAAATGGTAAAATATTAATGAGCACATAATACAATGGCAATCCAGTAGAATTAATCCAGTTAATAACTGATGATTTATTAAAAGTGAGTCTAGGGCAGCCTGAGTGGCTCAGTGGTTTAGCGCCGCCTTCAGCCTAGGGCCTGATCCTAGAGACACGGGATGGAGTCCCACGTCGGGCTCCCTGCGTGCAGCCTGCTTCTCCCTCTGCCTGTGTCTCTGCCTCTCTCTCTCTCTCTCTCTCTCTCTCTGTCTCTCATGAATAAATAAATAAAATTTAAAAAAAAAGAAAAGTGAGTCTAAAACAAGAATACTAAAATATGAAGATAGGGAACTGGGGCTTAGAATCATGTGAGACACAATAGTTTATTATTATTTTATATTATTCCTTTTCCAAGTCATAGTACAATATATAACACAGTACACACACTTCCTTAGTATATCGTGTAGAAGTGCAAACTCAGATATGGATTGAGATTGGCTATTGGTTCCTAACTTTGATGCATTCCACAGAGAGGCATGGAGGGATCGAGGAGCCAGCCCAATGGGTAATGGCAAGGCATGAAATTTGGGGAGGAGAGAGGCAGAGTCTGAGTCTCTGTGTCCACTGAGGTCCTCAGGCTCATCCTCTCCAGTTGGGCGCATGAAACAGGTGCTAACTAACTGGGAGATTCCAGGAATGGAGCCATTATTCCAGAAATCCCAGCCAGCCCCAAGCCCTCAAATCAACCCCACGGATATTTAAGCAATATATCCAGACAACCACCATCACAGCCACAAGGCCCAGCTGGGACCAAGATGGGTTTGGAACAAGCAGCTGGACACCTGGAACTCTTAGCTGGCTGGCAGCTCATGCCCATCCTGGTCTATTAATCCCCCAATAACATGACCTTTCATTTTACACAATTGAATTTTTGGATTCCATTCATGGCATTATGGCAGGCTTTTCCTGTACATTATCTTTCTCTGAAAATCTCTTCCTATAAAAAAAAAATGTGGCTTGTAAAATAGACCATCCAAGTATGTATAAAGTGAAACTCCCTTTATTGCCTTTATTCTCACCCTCCAGAGTTAACCACTGTTACTATTGGATGTATGTTACTTCCGACTTTTTTTTTATGCAGGTTAAGTTTTGTTTCAACAAAGCTCAGTATGCCCTAATATTAGACAATAATAAGTGTATCCATTTCCTAGGGCTGCTGTAACAAATTATGAAACCAGGTGGCTTACAATAGTAGAATTATTTTTCTCTTGAGTTCTAGAGGTCAGAAGTTTGCAATCAAGATGTCAGCAGGGCCACATGCCCTCTGAGGTTCCAGAGAAGAAATGGTTCCATGTCTTGTGCTAGCTCCTTCTGGAGGCTTCCAGCAATTCTTGGCATTCCTTGGTATATAGTTTTTTCACTACATTTCTGCCTCTGCTTTTGCATGGCTGTCTTTCCTTGTGGACAACTGTGACTATATTTTCCTCTTCTTGTAGGGACACCACCAGTCACTGAATTAGGGCCAATCCTCATCCAGGATGACCTCACCTCGACTTGATCTGCAAAGACCCTGTTTCCAAATATCGTTACAATCACAGATTCCTGGGGTTAGAGCTTGAACATAATTTTGGAGGGACACAATTCAGCCCACAACAATGTGGGAATTCTTGGCTGGAGCTATCCTTTGGAAGTCGCAAGCAATAGATAGGATTTAAACCCACAGCATTAAATGAGTTCAATTATATTTTAAATTTTAACTTTGGTTGCCTTCTTACTTCTTTGACATGCAAACAACTTTTTAGGTTTATGTAGTTTGAATTTACAAACACTCCTTTCAAATATTGTAGCATACATAGAAAGATCTTCCTCACTCTAAGATTGCAAATTCACCACTTCCCCTTTAGCGCTTTGGTTCGTTCGAATTTATTTTTGTCAAAAGTAGAACAGAGATACCACTTTATTTTTTCAAAGGCCCAGTTAACTGGCCTACCAAAAGGTATTTAATAATCCAAATTTTCTGCACGGTTGTGCCATGTTTATGATATAGAAAATATGCAGGTATATTTGGGTCAATTTCTTTTTTCTTCTTTAAGATTTTATTTATTTATTCATGAGAGACACAGAGAGAGAGGTAGAGACATAGGCAGAGGGAGAAGCAGGCTCCCAACGGGGAGCCCGAGGTGGGCAGGCATTGGACTTGATCCCCAGACCCGAGATCAGGCCCTGAGCCCGAAGGCAGGCACTCAACCGCTGAGCCACCCAGACATCCCATTTGGGTCAATTTCTTGACTAGCCATTAGATCCTTTCATGTGCTTGTCTATTTCTCTACCTACAGGATCTCTCTGTTTTCATCACTGTGGCTTTGTTCACATTTTCATAGCTGGTAGAGACCCTTTCCTATCACTGACCTTAATCCTCCTCCCCAAATATAGTGGCTATTCCCCCAAAAACGATTTTGCCTTCTGATGATCTTTGGTATCATTTTGTCATAGTAAAAAAAACAAAACAAAACAAAACAATAAACAAAAACTTTCATTGAGGTTGCACTGATGTCCTCTGTGAGAACAAAGTTGTTTCTCCATTATGCAAATCCTTTTTCCCTTTTTTCCGTAATCCCTCAGCAGATTTTTTTATAGTTTTCTTCACATAGGTTTTGGACATTTCTCGTGTAATTTATTTTTAGACATTTCATGTTTTGTTTGTTTTCTGTTGTGAATGGGATCTTTGAATTACACCCTGATTTCTCCTCCTACTCATTCTCCACATCAATCTGTTCGCAAGTACTGGCAATTCGTTCTGCATCTGAGATATATGGCAAAGCTACACGTGTGTCCCTGTTGCCACCCCACCGCCATCTCCTCTCATCTGGGTGGGAGGTGATCCTCTTTCTACCCATACTCTCTGCCATCCATTCTCTACCTACCAGCCAGAGCTGACTTCTCAAGGGGACTCTGAATGACATCACCGCTATTCCTCCTGAAAGCCCGTCCTTCAATGATGTCCTGTTGTCATTAAATAAGCCCCTTGTCCTGAAGCTGTCCGGCATGCTCCTGCTCACCATGCTGGATCTGGACTGTCCCTCAAACACAGGGAGCTCTTTGCTTACAGCTTCTTCCTCTCTCCACCTCGTGGTTTCCTTCCCTAGCTCTTTGCATGATCAGCTTCTTCTCAGCCTTCATGTGTCAGCTCACATTCCACCTCATAGGGGACACCTTTCCCCCTCCCTGTCCCTAATTCCTTTGTCCCATCCGATCATTTTCCTGGATTCCTTCATAGCACTTACCGCTGTCTAAGAAGTCTGATTTGTCTCTTTATGTCTTTGCTTGTTTTTGTATCGTTTATCTCCTCTAATGACAAGGCAGGTATTGGAGAACAAGGACTCTGTTTTGTCATAGCTGGGTCCCATCCGCACAAAGGGAGCCCCTCAGAAAAAATGTTGAATAAATGTCTCCCCTTTTTTCCTTCTGTCTTCTGTTTGGTTAAAAACTATTAATTTTGGAGATCCCTGGGTGGCTCAGGGGTTTAGCACCTGCCTTCGGCCCAGGGCGTGATCCTGGAGTCCTGGGATCGAGTCCCATATCAGGCTCCCTGCATGGAGCCTGCTTCTCCCTCTGCCTGTGTCTGCCTCTCTCTCTCTCTCTCTCTCTCTGTGTGTGTGTGTGTGTCTCATGAATAAATAAATAAAATATTTCTAAAAAGCTATTAAATTTTTTCAGTAAGTGACCACCTATTTGTTTTGCTTTTATTTTTTATAAATTTTATTTATTTATTTGAGAGAAAGAGAGAGAGCACGAGCAGGGGGAGGGGCAGAGAGATAAGCATAATCAGGGCTCTATCCCTAGAGCCTAGGATGATGACCTGAGCTGAAGGCAGATGCTTAACCAACTGAGCCACTCAGGTGCTTCTGCTTCTTTTTTTGCTTAAATAAGATTTTTTTTTTTAAGTAGGCTCCAGGGCAGCCTGGGTGGCTCAGCGGTTTGGCACCACCTTCAGCCCAGGGCCTGATCCTGGAGACCTGGGATGGAGTCCCACGTTGGGCTCCCCACATGGACCCTGCTTCTCTCTCTGCCTGAGTCCCTGCCTCTCTCTCTCTCTGCTTCTCGAGAATGAATAAATAAATAAAATCTTTAAAAAAAATAAAAGTAGGCTCCATGACCAACCCAAAGCCCAATGTGAGGCTTAAACTCATGACCCTGAGATCAAGACCTGAACTAAGGGTACCTGTGTGGCTCAGTGGTTGAGCGGCTGCCTTTGGCTCAGGTCGTGATCCTGGGGTCCTGGGATCGAGTCCCACATCGGGCTCCCCACAGGGAGCCTGCTTCTCCCTCTACCTGTGTCTCTGCCTCTCATGAATAAATAAAATCATTTTTTAAAAAAAGGCCTGAACTGAGCTGAGATCAAGAGTCAAATGCTCGGAACCCCTGGGTGGCTCAGTGGTTGAGCGTCTGCCTTTGGCTCACGTCATGATCCCAGGGCCAGGGGATCAAGTCTCGCATAGGGTTCCCTGCAAAGAGCCTGTTTCTCCCTCTGTCTTTGTCTCTGCCTCTCTCTCTGTGTCTCTCATGAATAAATAAATAAAATCTTTTTGAAAAAGAGTCAAATGCTCAACCTCCTGAGGTATCCATGTGCCCCAACTTTTAAATATTTTATTTAATTCCCATTGGGTTTCCAAGGTATACAATTATATCATATCATCTGCAAATAATAAAAATGTTGCCTCCTCTCTACATGCATTATTTACACCTCTTATTCTGTGATTTCAGTTCCTTCAACTAGTACTTCTGCAATAATTTTAGGTGACATTGGTGATAATAAAGACCCTTGACCTGCTATTGACTTGAACAGAAACACTTCTCTTTTAGGGTTTTACCACACAGCACTGTAACACTAACATCAAAATGAATGTGTATGGTTTATCATGTTTAGGAAGTATGAATCTAGACCAGTTACAGGAAGGGTTTTTAAAAAATCAGGATCAGATGTTACTTCTAAAACACATTTTAGCATTTATTCAGCTTGATATATGATTGGTGATTAATTTATTTAAGTGGTGATTTATATTAACAGATTTCTTAATATTGAACTATTATTGCATTCTGGAGTGATCTCCACTTGATTTTTTTAATCGACTGCCCTTTCTATTTGCTAATATTTTATTCAGAATCTTCACAGCAATCTGCATGAGTACCCATACATGTGGGTGGTTCCTCGTATACAGCTCACTGTCCAGGGCTGTCATTGATGAATACACTTTGGAGAAGGAACATCATCTCTAGAAATGCAGTTGAAATAGGGAAAGGAGGAAAAAACCCCAGGATTCAGAATCGTATCATCACATAGGTTTATAACATGGTGAAAGTTTGATAGTTTTGTAGAAATATGTAGAGCTCAATCACAACTGATAAAATGTCCTGCAGAATTAGTATGTTCATTTCAAAACTCTGGGTCAGAAGGTGAGATGGTACAGTCATTCTTTAACAGAAAAAGTACAAGATTCCAGAAGACAGGCTGGAGTGACCTTAAGAGCACATGACCGCCCTAAGGAGAAAGGAGCAGAAGGAGTCTCTAGGGGCATAACTCTCTCAGTAATAATCTGGGTCCACTGTGATCACATGATCCTCTATAAGCTAATGGCGGTGCCCAAGCAGAGTGGAAGCTCAGACTGATTATAATCAAGCAAGAAGAAGGAGGATTTCCCTTTTACCCTGCGGCAATAACCAGTCAGGTTTGCTTCAATCTAGTTAAAATGTAGTTTCACTAAGACTTTGCAAAGTCTGCGACAAAGAGTGCAAGAATCAATCCCTAATCTGAGCAATGCATGGAGACATCAACTATGCTACAATATTTAACTTCTTTCCTAAAGTTGTTAAGACTAGGTAATGATGCTTGAGTCCCTTACGGCCTGCTGATAATACTGGAAAATACTGTTTGGCCAAATGAACAAGCGTATAGCCCTTAAAACACTCTTTTCTCTCTTTTTTTCTGCTTTCTTTTTTCAGGACTTGTACTTTTTAAAGATTCCTAGAGAACCAGATGGGTGACGGAAAGTATCAAAATACCAGGTTTCACATGTAATACTAATATTGGGAGAAAAAAAAGTGACGCTAAAAATTATTTAGTTATTCTGAAATCTGTCACTTTGGGAAAACAACATCAGAATTAGAAAAGAATTAACCATGTGACATTGTGTCCTCACATTTTCAACACAAGTGGTGAATCACGAGGCAAAAATCCCTTCAAACGGTGGTTCCTGAGCCCTACTCTGAGTCCAGGTTTCCATCTTCCACGTGAGAGAGAATTCCCAAACCACCTGTTGAGGGGGTGACTAAGGCCTCCACTGTCCAGAGGATCTCCTGAAAATCTGGATGAGAGCCCAGGAGACAAGTGGGAAACGCCCCCCAGATGCTAGCCTGGGATGCAAAAGGAGGACCAGTTGACTGCTGGGTGAATCGATTCAAGCCGGGTGCCATGAGATGGACTGTCTCGGAAGCCCTTGATCGGGAGTCCCCGAGTGGTTGACCACCTCACTGACCCTCATGGCCTACTATGTCTGTGCTCATCCTTTGACCACTTGGCCCTGCCTGGCCGCACCCTGTTACAGCTGCCCTGGCCGGTTGCCTGCAGCCACCCCCTGCCCTGGCTGCCCTGGCTGCAGGCTGGACTGGGTCAGGCTGCTGCCCAGCTGGGCCCCCGGCAGCCACAGCCAAATCCCATTTTGACATGAAACCATTTAAATGGAAATCCAGTTTTACAAAGCACAAGTGACCAGTAATGAAGACGTGAATGATGCTGATGAGAATTTTATTTAATTTTAAATCAATTGTGTATTCTAATTCATTAATAAAGGGGAAAAGAAAGAATACAGGAGTGCTTAATCTCATGTCGTTATTCAAATAGAAGAGAGTACTTCTTCATATAAGATTCTTAGGGAAATTGTCAATTTCCCATTTTCCCTGAAAAATCTATTTTTATAGGAGAACTTGGGCCCAACTCATTCTGTAAAAATTAGATTTGACATTACTGGACATTACACACACAAGAAGAAAGGTCCGACCAAGCGCTTGACTGAATTTTTCACGGTGTATTTTTGTTACTGTATGGATGGTCTTAAAAATGACATTAATTGCAACAAAAGCCTTGGTTTCAGTAATAATAAAGTATCTGAGGAAAATAATATCATAGTATTATTATGAGAGAATAAAAGGCTAAAAAATATGTTGTAGAAAGAGACTGCGATGTTCTTTGTGGGGTCGAAGCCCTTTTCTTCCTTGGGCTCTTCTGCTTTCTTTGGGGCTTCAGCCAAAGTCAAGGTCAAGGTCAAGGTTAGGTAATGGTGATTGTTCCAGCTCTCAGACTTCTCTAAGAGTTAAAGTAACAAAAGTGTATTCTACAAGCAAGTGTCTTCTCTATGGTATGAAAGAAGTAGACAGGAAGGGAAAACACCCTCAGCCCCCCACCCACCCTCCTATCTTCCCCACCCAGCAGGCCCCTCTCCATTTTCACTTAGAGACAGGTGATATGGGCAAGTCACTTCAACTTTTTGGGTCTTATTCCACTCATCTTTACAATGACAGTCCCTGCCTCATAGGACCACTGTAAGGATTAAATGAGAGGTTACTTATCAACTCTCGACGTGGGGAAGTGCTTAATTCCTGAGACTGCCAAATACTGAAAATAGTCAGTATTCCAAAAACCTTAGCGAATACTACTATTGCACCTGAAGGAGAGGCTAAACCTCTCCCAATGGAGGGAGGATTTCAGATTCATTCAGAGTTTAGCAAATGGCTATTTTTTTTTTTTTTTTTTTTTGCAAAAAAACGGGATCCTACTGACTTTAAGAAACAATACAACTCTACATGTTTAAAATGTGCTGAGCAGCCACGTATGGGTTGAAAGGGAGTTGCTGGCTGTGAGATCCATGAAAGGCCCATGCTCCATGCTGGTCAAGGGATGCAGAGGGACAGAAGAGAGACAGGACGGGGACGCTGGGGTGAGGTGTATGGTGGGCCCCACGTCGTGTAAGTGCGTGAGATAGCATTTCCCAGCAGGTGGCAGCTAGCTTTAAGGACTGGGGAACCTGAACGTATCCCCAGTGTTTCAAGTCAGGCTGAAAATGAAGGTCAGGAGGAAAATGGAAGGAAAAAAGTGGAAGAGGAAGCTGGGGTGTGGGCCACAGAAAGAGGAGCCACTCCAAGCTTGGGAGCAGGAAGTGCTGATTCAGGGGACATGGCCTCGCCAGACACCCCAACAAGTGGGTGCTCGGCCATTTTAGGTTAGGGCATGTTATCTCTTCTACCTTTGGGGAAGGAAGAAAAAGGAAGGAAGGAGGGAAGGAAGGAAGGAAGGAAGGAAGGAAGGAAGGAAGGAAGGAAGGAAGGAAGGAAGGAAGGAAGGAAGGAAGGAGGAAGGAAGGGAGGGAAGGTGGGAGGGAGAGAGGGAAGGGAAAAGCTACAATCAACATATTAGAAAAGTTTTTAGGACTTTTTAGCCCTAAAAAGGACTAAAAATGGATAGGACTTTTAAAGAATTTATTCATGAAAGACACACAGAGAGACGCAAAGACACAGGCAGAGGGAGAAGCAGGCTTCCTGCAGGGAGCCCAAAGTGGGACTTGATCCCAGGATCCCAGGATCATGACCTGAGCCAAAGGCACAAGCGCAACCTGAGCCACCCAGGCATTCCTGGATAAGAATTTTTTTAAAAATCACTGTATTAGTGGAAGCTGTTCTATAATATTATTATATTGAGAATTTAAGAGTCAACTTTCAGGAAATCTTCACACTGCAACCAAACTGATCAACATACACGTGACGGAGAAATTCCCGTCCTCAGCCCTTGGGGATGCTCCTGCTGCCCACAGGCTCTCTCCCCCTGGGCCTCAGCATCAGCGCCTTGGGCCCCACAGCACCCAGGGCACACCCAGCCAGGGAAGCCACCCCTCCCAGGGAGCTGGGGTGGTGTGTCTGATGGTCGGCACTGCACAGAGGAGTGTTTGCTCAGGCTGGTAGAGCAAGTGCCCTGCACAGTGTAGCAGCTCAAAGCCTGCTTTTGGACTAAAGGACGGGACTGGGGGGCTGGGAAACCTTCACCGGAGCTCACATCTCTTCACCTACATCACTGACCGTTCTGTCTTCATGGAAGGTTGGCCCTCTGCCCGCTCTTGACCAGCCCTTGTGTTCCCATGCCAATGCTGGTGAGTGCCATTTAAAAGGTGATTTTAAAAAGTGTATGGTGGGGGTGACCTCTACAGGGGTCCTCTACTCAAGTCAAGCACACGGCAGCTTGACTACTCACCCTGTCTTTCCCTTATAATTCCAAAGGATCATTTTTCATCCTACCCTTTAGGATTTGAATAGAAGACTCGAGATGTGTCTTTTATTTATTTTATTATTTTATCTTTTAAATTATTTGGTGATGAGGCACCACTGAACACTGATCTATGACCTACATTGTATCCACAATATCACAGGCATAAATGTGAAACCATCTAGCTTGCCGAGGACGATCATTGCCAGCCAGAGTGAGTACACACTGCGTGAGGAATTGTCCTGCCGCTCCACAGGACAAAGATGCGATGATGTCAGCCTCCCGTCTGGTCCAGAGCTATATGACATTCACAGCGTCAATGCCATCATCACCTTGCAGACTCGTCTGTATTTGCTTTGGACAGAAGATTCTGGAATATGTTCAAGTATTACTCATCTTCAGACTTTTTTCACTCAATACTTCAAATACTTGAATTATTACTCCCAAGATTCATGTTTATTTCACTTACCTTAATGGAAAAGAGGTGAAGGGCTTAGTGAGTAGCCTTCCAAAGAAATTGTTTATTATTTTATTTTAATTCCAGTAGAGTTAACATACAGTGTATTATTAGTTTCAGGTGTACAGTGTAGTGATTCAGCACTTCCATAGAACACCCAGTGCTCATTACTAGTGCCCTCCTTAATCCTCATCACCTATTTCACCCACCCCTCACCCATCTCTCCTCTGGCAACCATCAGTTCGTTCTCTATAGATTAGATTCTGTTTCTTGGCTTACCTCCCTCTCTTTCCCCCCCTTTGTTCATTTATTTTGTTTCTTAAACTCCACATATGAGTGAAATAACTTGGTACTTGTCTTTTCCTGACTGACTTATTTCACTCAGCATTATTCTCCATCCATGTCACTGCAAATGGCAAGATTTCATTCCTTTTCATGGCTGAGTAATATTCCAGTGTGTGTGTGTGTGTTCACGCACATATATATACCATATTTTCTTAATCCACTCATCTATTGAAAGACACTTGGACTGCTTCCAAAATTTGGCACAGCCCATGTCCATCAATAGATGAATGGATAAGGAAGATGTGCCTTCCAAAGGAATGTAAACAACCCAGGTGTTATGCAAGGCAAATGAGACTTTATTTGGCTTTGTTCCCAACAGGCCAGAAGTGGAGCTTTGTGACTTTATGACAAGCAGAGCAATGATGGGCCTGTTTTTGTTTGTTTTTAAAGTACAGAGTCTTCGGCTGCCATTAATGTTACTGTCACTTTTTTCCATACCTGTTGGAGTTTGGAAAGCATGTACTATCAGAACATTTAGGCTGCTAGCTCTGAAATAGTCGATTAGTCTGGGAATTAAACAATTAGGAGCACTGCTGCAGGATGTTAGTCCTGAAAAAAGCATTTTACAGAAACATATGTGAATCATGTTGGTTTACCAAGGCTTAAATGAAGGTGGAGATCTCCAGCATTAGCACTGTTCGAAAACTTTTAATTGAGGCATAACGTACTACCAAAACACATCCACGTATATATATCTTAAATGGGTATAAATTTTCACATCATTATTTTATTCTTGCTATTTGTATTAATAGATCTTTATGTACTTCGAAAATGAACAGAAACCAGGCACATTTTGATTATCCATCATTAACACAGGATAAAAATTCCTGTATATTTACATGCGTAACCTCTGTCTTTCAACGAAGTCTCCTTACAGTGAATGTCCAATTTTTTAATCTATGGTACAGAAATGCTAGCTGGATTTTCTATTGTCCCTCATATTTTGCTTTCATTCCGAGTCTTCCGTCAAAGCCACATACTTATTTATCCTCTCTGCATATGTTCTTGGGATATTTCTATTTAGCAGGGAAGCAGGATCAGTGAGCATCTCTGTTTTATTAAGTTTGTCAAACAACAGAATATCTGGTCTGTTGGCCAGAATTTGTTAATCTGTCAGTAACGGCTCTGTCCCAATACATCTTGGAGAGGCTGTTTTCCAACACATTCTTGGGTTCATACTTGTAAATGGTGTTAATCCACTTGTTAACTGAACAGAGGGCTAATTATTGACGTCAGATCTTATTGCCACGGTGCTGTGTGTTATTTATGTTTCTGAAGAACTTCCTTTACTCTATTTCCTGACTCCTGTGTGGGGTTGGTTCATGACGGGAGCTGATCATTTCTTCCCAAGCTTCAGAAGCCTATGCCGTGAAAGTTAAAAGGAGAAGCAACTGAGAAGCAAAGCTTCTTTTTTGGGGAGGAAAAACTAGGTCAAAAATTCTCTAGCTTTGCATAACCAAGGACCCCTCTGGACCCGATGTTTTTAAAGTATTGTCTATCAAATCCCAGTAGTGAAAGAGCAGAGATTTCACCTTGAGCCCAGGCTGTGCCCACAGTGAGGGGTCGGAGTGTCTGGCTTAGTCTGGGGATCAGAGGGAAGGCGGGCTGACGGCAGCCAGGCTGCCCGTGGACGTGGACGTGGATGGGACGTGGCTGCTGCCAAAGGAGGAGGCACAGCCGTCTGGTGTGAAGTTCCCGGAGGAGGGAGTGGAAAAGGAGGGAAGGAGACCGTGTCTGTCCCCTGCCCCTTTCCCCACCCCAAGACCAGTTGCGATCCCCCACGAAAGCGTGGCTGGACGCATAAGCCATGAATCCCTGAGACCGCAGTAAAAGCACGGCTCTTTCCAGGCCTGGGTCACGGAGGAGCAACACGAGGTGGGGCACGGGACAGCCCGCCAACCTCTCTGTGGGGCCCTGAGCCCCTCGAGCGTGGGGAGGTGCCCGCACAGCCTGTGCCTATGGGGGAGTGGACCCGGCCTGTGGCCAGGGGATGTGAGGTGTGGCGGACGTGGCCCAGCAGCACCAGGAGGTCAACGGGCCACGAGTGCTGATTGTCAGCAAGCCCACAAGTGGAGGTCTTGCAGAAAGGCAGAGGCAGGAGCTATGGAAGTCTGAGTTATTTCTAGCAAATAAATTCGCAGCAGGATTCCCCGTCTAAGACCGAGGGCAAGTGGGGGTTGAGTAAACTATAATGCATTCATTTCCAACTTGAGCAGGAGGAGAGGCAAAGGGGGAGGGAGAGAATCTCAAGCAGACTCTGCCCTAAACAGAGAGCCCTACACAGGGCATCAGTTCTCGACCTTGAACTCATGATCTGAGCCAAAATCAAGAGTTGGTCGCTTAATGGGCTGAGCCACCCAGGCACCTACTGAGGGATTCTAAAGCTGCTTCCATATCTTGGCTGTTGTGAATAATGCTGCAGCAAAAATAGGGGTGCATCTATCTTTTTGAATTAGTTTTGACAGAGGGTCCTGCTTCAGGTAGTGGACCATGAGGCCAAAGTGACATGTATGGTTCAGGAGGGCCATACCCAAGCTGCTTTTGGTGAACTAACCTAAGATGTTTCAGTGGCCCAGCAATGTCAGGTCCTTTGGGGGAATTACAGTCATGTGGAGTGATTAAAGCTATTTGCCTCCTGCCCTACCCTTTGTTACAGAGAAATCGAGTCTCAGGCAAAATCATGCCCCACCAATGCTTATGAAAACACAAGCTGAAAAAGAAGCATACAGGCCCGTTCTGATCAGCTTAGGGAAGTCCCTGCTTCTCTGTCCTCAACTCTGAGTGGAGGTTCACTCTGTGACTGGCACATAGTGTTCATGCAGCCCCTTGGTCCTCCAGGGCAGCTCAGCAGACAGTGTCCTCCTTTGAGCACAACCAGGGCCCAAACTGCTCCAGATCTTGATTGACATGACAATGGAGAGGCCCCCAAATTCAGTTTGTTTCAACCACAAACTGAAGTGTCACTCAGTAGAAACAACCAAGAAAAAGTTGTTTCCAACATCTATTGTGCTAGTTGGCAGACTCTCGCCAGCAGGTTTAGGGAATGATATTTGAAGCACTTGCCTCTGGGGTGTGAGTTCCCGGTAAAAGTTCTCCACCTTATCACCTGATTAGCGTCTTTCAAATGCTGAACAGGCTCCCCTAGGGTTTTCATTTAAAGCAAATGTGCACACATGCCCGTACATGGTTGATAGAGAAGTATTTAAAGTTATTACCACACAGGCGATATGGTGGGCAATGTGATAGAGTGTGTACCCAGTGTGAGTTGGGTCACAATGTGGCACTTGGCTTCCCCCGGAAGGAATGACCCAAGACAGAGCACCCAAGACAGAAGCCACAGCCTTCTCATTACTTCATCTCAGAAATGCCTTCTGACCTCCTTTGTCACATTCTGTTAAATTAGTCAATAAGCTCTGCCCAGGCTCAAGAAGAGGGCATTCCACAAGACCTGTAAGTCCCTGAGAGCAGGAATGACTGGAGCTGTTACAGAGGCCACCCGACAACACAAGTCATACACCGCCCTCCATGCAGGAGCTTACAATAGGACCCCAGAAACAACTATTATTCAAGTAACTCCATCCACTTACAATTCCATATATATGTAGTTAGAATTGATGTATGTGCTATGAAGAAGCATAGGATGTTGTAAGAGTATGGCCTGCGTAACGCGGGTGCCTAAGAATTCACAGAATACCGTGTGACTATGAAGGTGGAGACAGGGTGGTGAGCCTGTATGCCAAGGACGCCACAGGTTGCCAGCAAACCACCAGAGGCTGGGCAAGAGGCCTGGAATAGAGCCTTCCCTCCATCTGAGCTCTCAGAAGAAACCAATCCTGCCCACACCTTGATCTCAGACTCCTGGCCTCCAGAACTGTGACACAGTAAATATCTGTTGTGCTGCTTTTCAGGCAGCCCTCCAAACTAATATGCAGAGTAACACTATACCCTCCACTCAAATTTGAAAGAGAAAGATGGGAAATTTGCAGTGATTGCTTATTCATGAAATATTAATTAATTAATTAATTAGGAGGAGGGGCAGAGGGAGAGTTAGAGAAGCAGACTCCCCACTGAGTGCTCAGCCTGAGGTGGGGCCTGATCCCACCACCCTGAGATCTTGACCTGAGCCAAAATCAAGAGTCGGGTGCTCAACCGACGTGCCACCCAGGTGCCCCTACTCATAAAGCAGTTTACAGCCACCTGCCCTGGCCCAGGAGGAGAGCCCGTGTGCTTTCCTGTGTGTGCACATGCACACGTGCTCAGGTACAGATATGGTCGATGCACCTGGAACCCGCTCCCATTCCCCAGAAGGCAGCCTGTGCACTGCGATCCAGTTCCGGGGCTCTGTCTTCTGCACTTTACCCCCTCCCTGCTTTGGCGGCATCTGAGATGAGCGCTGGGGAGTCTGTCCTTCTGGACAGCTGTTCAGCTTCCACAGCCTACTTTCTGCCAGAGCCATCCAGGGGGCTCAGGGCTTTAGGGGTTGGGCGGTCACAGGTCTTGGCAAACCAAACATCTGGCTTCTTGGGCAACACAGTGACCTCAAAAATTCGGTCATTTCCTGGTCTATTTGCTTCTGGTCAGTGCTGTGTGTGTGCAACCTCAGTCAATTACCCAGAGTTTCTGAGCCCAAGCCTCGGGTCTGTGCTCAATGGCCCCATGTCCTGGCCCCTCCTGCTCCCAGCCTGATGACAGCAATCTGAGACCCTCTGAAATGGTGAGCTTGAGAGGGAGGTCAAACCCTCTACCCACTGTTTGACACTGGACTGGCATTTCCTTCCTCCGCTCCTCCACTCTCTCTCTCTCTCTCTCTCTCTCTCACACACACACAGAGACTCTCTCTCTCTCTCCAATAAACAAATAAAATCTTTAAAAAAAAGTCCATCAGTAAATGAATGGATAAGAAAGAAATATATATATTACATATATTCCATATATAATGTATATATAATATATATATATCCATAATGGAATATTACGCAGTCATAAAAAGGAATGCGATCATGTCATTTGTGACAATGCAAATGGACCTAGAAGGTAGTATTCTAAGTGAAATAAGTCAGACAAAGAAAGACAAATACCATATGAGTTTACTCATATACAGAATGTAAAAAAAATGAATAAGCAAACAAAAAAGCTGAATCAGACCTTTAAATACAGAGAACAAACTGATGGTGGCCAGAGGGAAGGGAGAAAGAGCACAATGGGTGAAGGGGGTGGGAGATCTGGGTTTCCAGTTATGGAACAAATAAGTCGCAGGGATGAAAGGCACAGCCTAGGGATGATAGCCAATGATGTTGAAATAGCGTTGACGATGACAGATGGCAGCTACATTTGTGGTGAGCGCAGCATAAGGTATAGAGAAGTCGAATCACTATGTTGCATACCTGAAACTAATGTAACATTGTGTGTCAACTATACTTTAAAAAAAGAATTTTTTAAAGGGATATAGAAAGGCTCATTTGCCTCCAACAAGCCCTCCCTGCAGCTACTCGAATGCCTTTGTGAATGCCTTTGTTCTCATCACGTTGGTTTAAGAGGAAGCTTTGTTTCCAAGAAGTGCCATGCTTCAACAATATGAAATAATCATTGATCTTTCCTTAAAATCTTTCACCTCCCACTTCCAATTCTTCAGAACTTCATCTCTCTGAATTTTGAACCATTCATCTCTTTCTCTGAATTGAATTTGAGTCTTGCGTCTGTGGTACTGTTTTTTAAAAGTTTTTATTTAAATTCCAGTTAATTAACAAACAGTGTAATATTAGCTTCAGGTGTACAGTAGAGCGATTCAACACTTCCATAGAGCACCCAGCACTCATCTCAACAAGTGCTCTCCTTAATCCCCATCACCTATTTCACCCATCCCCTGGCCAACTTCACCTCTGGTAAACACACTTTGTTCAATGTATATATATATATAATTTATTTAATAGAGCAAGAGAGTACAAGCAGGGGAGCCAGGGGCAAAGGGAGAGGGAGAAGCAGGTTCCCCACTGAGCAGGGAACCCAAGGCAGGGCCCCATCCCTGGACCCCAGGATCACGATCTAAGCCGATGACAGATGCCCAACCGACTGAGCCATCCAGGCACTCCCAGTTTGTTCTCTATAGTTAAGAATCTGTTTCTTGGTTTGCTTCTCTCTTTTTTCCCTCTTTGCTAATTTTTTTTTAAATTCCACATATGAGTGAAATTATATGGTACTTGTCTTTCTCGGACTTATTTCTCTTAGCATAATACTCTTTAGTTCCATCCATATTGTTGCAAATAGCAAAACGTCATTCTTTTTTATGGCTAAGCAATAGTCCATTGTGCATATGTACCACATCTTCCTTGCACATTCATCAGTCCCACTTTCGAGCTGCTGTTTGCCTATGAAATGCAGCCCCTGGTGCTACTCACTAGCTCCACAGACCATAGCCAAAACTTGCCAGTGTGGAAAAGGTGATTGATTCTACATACTTTCCTCCATAAACCTAGGGTATTGTGAACATAGCCCTGTGTATCTGTTAAGTGCAGCACACTTGTATAAAGAATGGAACATAACAGACGTGGCAACTTTTGCCCACAGAGATATTTTTATCCAGCAACTTTAAGTGGATGGAGGAAACTTGCTTTATAGGTTTTACTGTGAAACCTTTTGATATGAAAGTAATTCCTGAAAGAGTGCATATTTACTCCTGACCTACTTTGGAGTAGTGTAAGTTGTCTTGCTTTGCGTTTCATAGTCATGTGTATACAAGTGATTGGAGCAACCAGAGGATCAACTTCTCCCCAGGTCAATCACTTTTTATTTTCTTGGGTAGTTTTGGGTATCACTTGAGCTGGGACAGGTAAGCCTGTATATCTTCACCAGAGAACACTTAATGATTTGCATGCCAGATGACTACGTGATAATAGGTTGAGAAGAGTCTTCAACAGGATAGACACAGAATCGATCCTGGGTATCAGAAGGATGTGCTGGAGAGATTAGAAATTAAAGAAAGGAAAAAGGAAGCCAAGTTTCCTCTGGCTCCCTGGACTTGCACCTATTCTAATCCTCAAAAGAGAAGCAAAAGAGGGCAGGGAGGATGAACTCTACCAAAGAGACTCTCTTGCTGAATACGCAGAATTGAGTGCTCCAGCTGTGCCCCCAGCAGAGGCCAGAGGAGGCGTAGGAGAAAAGTCCCCAAACCCCCCCAAAATTTTAAAACTGCCAAAAGTAAGGCCACAAAGGAATGCTAAATGGTTAAGGATGATTTAGCCTATAATGGAGGTTAAAGAGAAGAGACTACTTGCTTTCCTCAGACTTAGAGGGAAGAGGAAGGAGTTTCTGGCCCAGTTCCAAGGCTCCCCTCAGGCAGAATAAGAGAACTCTCGCCAGGCCACAATGGGATTCAGCTGTGAGGTAGAGTTTCTTGATGGGGAGTCCTTTGTTTGTTTGTTTGTTTGTTTGTTTGTTTTTTAAGGTTATTTATTTATTTATTTATTTATTCATGAGAGATGCAGAGAGAGAGGTAGAGACACAGGCAGAGGGAGAAGCAGGCCCCTCGCAGGGAGCCCGATGTGGGACTCGATCCCGGATCCCAGGAGCAGGTCCTGAGCCGAAGGCAGACGCTCAACCATCAACCACTGAGCCATCCAGGCGTCCCTGTTTGTTTGTTTAAAAAAATATTTTGGACTAGGCTGGGAATGCTTCCTTTGGGTAGTTTTTTAAAGCCACATGAACATAGTGATGAGAGGACAGAGAGAGATAAAGAAAAAGAGGAGAAAGAGAAGGGAAGGGAATTCTTCTAAAAATACTATGTTCGATTACTTCTAAATCAATATATAATACTTAATATGATTTGTAGAACGAACAGGCATTAGATATACACACTTTTTCAAATGTTTATTTAGATTCCATTTAGGTGATACACAGTGCAATATTGGATCAGAAGTAAAATTCAGTGATTCATCACTTACATGTAATGCCTAGTGCTCATCCCAACAAGTGCCCCCCTTAATGCCCACCACTCATCTAGCCCGTTTCCCACCCATCTCCCTCCATCAACCCTCTGTTCTCTATAGTTAAGAGTCTTTTATGGTTTGCTTTCCCCTCTCTCCTTTCTCTTTCCCCTCACCCCTTCCCCTATGTTCATCTGTTTTGTTTCTTAAATTCTACATGAGTGAAATCATATGGTATTTGTCTCTCTCCTACGGACTTATTGTGCTGAGCATAATATCCTCTAGATCCAACCACGTCATTGCAAATGGTGAAATTTCATTCTTTTTGATGGCTGAGTGATATTCCATTGTGTATATAGACCACCTCTTCTTTATCCATTCATCAGTTGATAAACACTTGGGCTCTTTCCATAGTTTGGCTATTGTTGATAATATTGCTATAAATATCGGGGTGTATGTAACCCCTTAAATCTGTGTTTTTGTATCTTATGGGTAAATACCCAGTAGGGCAACTGCTGGGTCATAGGGTAGCTCTATTTTTAACTTTCTGAGGAAGCTACATACTGTTTTCCAGAGTGGCTCCACAGTTTGCATTCCCACCAACAGTATAAGAGGGTTCTTCTTTTCTCTGCATCCTTGCTGATATCTGTTGTTTCCTGTGTTGTTAATTTTAGCCATTCTGATAGGTGTGAGGTGATATCTAATCGTACATTTGATTTGCATTTCCCTGATGATGAGTGATGTTGAGCATCTTTTCATGTGTCTATTAGCCATCTGGATGTGTTCTTTGGAAAAGTGTCTATTCGTGTCTTCTGCCCATTTCTTAACTGATTATTTGTTTTGGGGGTGTTGAGTTTAACAAGTTCTTTATAGATTTTAGATACTAACCCTTTATCAGATATCAGTCATTTGCAAATATCTTTTCCCTTTCTGTAGGTTGCCTTTTAGTTTTGTTGTTTCCTTTGCTGTGTGGATGCTTTTTATCTTGATGAAGTCCCAATAGTTCATTAAAAATACCATGTTTTTGAAAAAAATTATTCATGAGTCAACCAGACAAGGAATCAGGGAAGAGAAAGAAGAAGCTAAGGTTTATCAACTTTCGTGGTTCCTGGGTGGCTCAGTTGCTTAAGAACCCAACTCTCGGCTTCAGTTCAGGTCATGATCTCAAAGTCATGATATTGAGCCCCACAACATTGGGTTCCACACTTGGCATGGAGTCTGCTTGAGATTTTCTCTCTTTCCCTCTGCCCCCTCTCTGCTCAGGCACAATCTGCCCCCTCTCTCTTAAATAAAATAAATAAATAAAACCTTTTTTTAAAAAAAAAGATTTACCAACTTTCTCCTCCCTATCCTATGGCAGTAGGCTTGTCAATATCCACAATACATGTGGAAGGGGGGAAATGGAGAATTCGACATTATGATCAACCTTTTAAAATATATCAGGTAAGGGAACTGTCGCCCAGAGAGGTTAAGTAACTCCCAAAGGGCACACAGCTCACCAGTGTCCAGACCAATGTTCATTCAACATGAGGTCTGACCAAGCCCAGATCCTATGGCCCATAATCCCTGTTTCAGGGTGTGCTGAGGTCAGTACTGAGGCGTGAAGCCCCCACGTGTCCCCATGGTCCCCTGTGGTGAGCCTTTTGTTTACACTGTTCTTGCTTCCCAGAATCCTGTGCCACATTAGTTCATCTGAAAAGTGCATTTCCACTGAGGTGTTAATGTCTGTTATCATGAAATAAAATATATTCCTGAGCACATTAAGAATTCAAATGCTACAGAAACACGTAAAAGATGACAAAGAGTTTTTCTTCCCTCTCCTGACCTATCCTTTCCACTGAGGAAATTGCTAGTAACAGTTTTGGGTGTGCCCTCCTGGAAAAATGTACTCAGCGTCTAACCAGGTCTATATCCAATAAGGACTTTCTGCTATAATACCTTAACCCAAAGGAGTGATCATTATTATGAGAATTTGAGGTAAAGTAATTATGAAGTAATAATTAATTTTTGCATTTTTATTAATTTTTTGCATATGATTAATTAATGACAACAGCTAAGGTGATTCATAATTCTTTTGGATTAGGACCTGGAAAGGACCTTACTGGATCCCACCTCATCTTCAAAACAGCATATAACGTAGATAGTACTGTGGTTTCTCCACAGGACCCGTGAAGACCTGGGAGAAAGTAAGTCTCCTACAGTCTTACAGCATTAACGGCTGAAGCCAGGAGTTGCCCTCCGGACAGTGTCACCTCCCTCCTTGCCTTGTTAAGCACCACAGATCACCATTTATTCCAGAAATGCCACAAGCATCTCGGGTAACAGAAAATAAGAGAAACGCCACTCAGAGGTCAGCCTCCTGAATAGAATCCATATTCTCATTTATTTTGGTGTTTCCTACAGTGACTTTCCCCCTGCACTCAAAACCTAGACCCCCTGATATTCACGAGGATATTCGCATGCAGAAAATTCTACAAGGGGAAAGGAATCCAGCTGCTGTTGCTTATACTCTGAATGATGAACGTGTCTGCAAGAACTGTCCTAGAAAATCCAGATCTGGCTCTGTATTTAGGGTAGAGGGGGGAATAAGTGATGTCACTGTCCTGGGTCTTCCGATAAGGGAAATCCTGGAAGGCGGCTGGCGGCCTGGCAGGTGGCTGGACACCAGTGACAGAACCACCCCCGCAGCCCAGACAAGGCAAGGAAGGGGACCTGGGTGCCATGGACACCAGCCACCACAACCTTTTATGCTAGATTGACACAGAACTTCAGGATTGTCATGAGGCTAGATAAAATATAATCATATTTGGGGGCCTCACAAGGAAAGAGTATCACCACACAGGATCATCACTGTATTTACCATGAATCATTCTTCAGATAGGGAAGACATAGCTAGAAAAATTGATTTTCAAACTGCCTGGCTGGGTCTACATATTTGTTTGTTTTTGTTTTTAAGATTTATTTATTTATTAGAGAGAGAGAGAGAGAGAGAGAGCATGAGCAGAGGGAGGGCAGAGAGAGAGGGAGAAGCAGACTCCGCACTGAACAGGGAGCCCAATGTGAGGCTGGATCCCAGAACCCCGAGATCATGACCTGAGCTGTAGGCAGATGCTTAACCAACTGAGCCACCTAGGCACCTAGATACTTGTTTTTATTAATGATGAAGAAAGAAGAAATCTTAATAGCCTTCTTATATTATGGTCTTAAGGATGTTCTTATATTATAAAGGTGTTTAAGGAAGACTGACTGAAAAGCATGAGTTGCAAATCGCATTCTAAGAACACTGATAAGCGATCCATATTCATATCACTATCTCTCCTGAATGTACTCAGATATAAATAGCAGCACAGATATTTAAAAGCTGTCCTCCCTGAAAAAAAAAAAAAGTAATTAATTGGTGTTATACACAAAGGACTTCTCTAGGGTTTTTTTGTTTTGTTTTTTTGTTGGTTTTTTGGTTTTTTTCTGTTTTTTTTTTTTTTTTGTAACTAGCACAGCTTTAATTACAAGTAATTGTTCTCAAAATCAGGCTGCTCATAAGTTCTGCATTCTAGACAGTGATTATGCATCAATACACTAATCTATCACTTTCATTATTTTAGTCATTTGGGTGTGTAAATTTGTATTTAATTCAGACAACAAACGAGGCAGTTCCCACTGTTACTCTCTATCCAAGTATGCCTTTTTAAGGCACAATTTGGATGATTTAGATTTTCATTCATTCACTTTTACTTAGGAAAATAATAATACATTGTTGTTGTTTTTTTCTTTTGCTGACTACTAGGTAAATACAATGGCATCAGATGTACAAGGAGCTGGGTTTGTTACTAGTTCATAGAGAATTTTACTAAGTACCCCTGCAGAACTGCATTTCCTACTTCTTTATAATGAACTGAAGTTTGCAGAAATTACCCTACAGAAATCTCTTAGTGGATTAATGGTAACCCATTCCTTCCGCCATGCGGACCTTGTAAGTTTCTTTCTTCCCAAGCTAGAAACTGAACTGTAGCTTGGATCACTAAGTCCCAGTGGTCTATGGATTCTCCACTGGGCTTTTGTATATCTGAATGAATTTCAAAAATAAAATTTAAAAGCCATCCCAGGACATCTGATGGGAACATATTATCTGCCCTTTATCCTTATGGACAACTCCACTATTTTTTTCCAGATCTCTTATGCATGTAGGCAGAAATTCTTTATTTCCTGAATATAGTTAAGTTTTCTCGAATGTCAGACAAATGGTGATGCTGTTTCTTTTTTTTTTTTTTTTTTTTTTTTTTTTGGTGTGATAGTCCAATTCCTAGAAAAGAAAGTTTGAACTGAAAAACAAATGGAATTAAAAATCTTACCCCTACTTATAAAAGAAAATAATCAAATGGTATCTTTGGTAGACATTGGTTGAATAACCTTCACAGGATAGGTGCAAACAGTGCTTTAGCTCTACTTGAGACTATGTCCTCTGATGACAAACTATGCTAGTATCCACCTCAAAATCTATTTGAAATTAGAAACATTGAACAAGCTTTTCCTTACTTTACTATGTTTCAAATGAACATATTTCACTCTCCAAATGAACTCCAGTGTAAATCTGGTTCTTCCTCTGCTTTCTGAGCTTCTCTTGGTTCTTCAATACTCAGTTCTTCAGCTTTTACTGTATTCTCCTACTTACCCAAAACAAGTGCATGCTTGTCATCAGGTGACATCATCCCAAGTCTGATTGAACAGTATTTATTTCACAAGGGGTGTTTAACCAATGCTTCCCAGTGCTTTACTAGAGTTTTCACTTACATGAAAACTTTAAAAAGTTAGTTTTGGAAGAGGTAAAGGTTACTGGTTGGGGAGACTCCAGGGTGACCTACAGACACAAGAAATAGTTTCCAGGCCAGAATGAGCAAGTCCAAGAGCAAAAATGGATGCCAAGTTTGGTGAAAACACCGAATCATCTGTATAGGACTACTGACAAACGAGATGGATAATTCCATGAGGATCACTGATGGAGGAAGAGGGAGACTTTTAAATTTAGGTGGAACTGCTCCAATGGGCCACTGGGGGCTTAGGGACCTCACTGGCATTTTCACATCCTGGTCACGCTCCCTTTATGGATGTTCTCACTTACATCTTTAAGCTGGCCACCCGAGTAGTAAAAAATGAGACATACCATCATGATAGGTGTCCAGCGGCTGCCTCCAGGATCTTAAAGCCTGTCAATTTAGTGGAAAATAAGCAGTTATCTGACACAAATAGACTGAAAACCCATGCTCAAATTTACATTTTGAGTTCCCATCCCCCTGTGAGCATCACTGTACTGCCTAAGACCACTGTAATCTGGGGATGATCTTGCCTTTAAATACCTGATGAACCATTGAAGGAAACAGCACCCCAGTTGTGTAAACAGGAGCCACTGACTCTGTTTCCAGTTACTGACATGAGCAGAAAAGCAGAACACAATCACATTCCCGATTCATGGGCTTTATGTGCAGTTTTGCTGCCACTTGTATTTGTACATATGAGGAACTCAATAGATGGCTTTTGAACTAAAGAGATTAACTTGCTCCTTACAATGAGATTTCTGCTATATGCAAAAAGAATTTCAGTGGCACATCAACTAATGAAGACAGTTAACAGCTGAGAGACTCATCCTTCAAGCCACACTGAGAGCAAAAGCAAAAGTTTTGAGTGGCACAGGCAGGCCAGTGATCAACCTTTAACAGAATAAACACGCGTCTATATATTGTTTGTTTCCATTCCTGGGAACAAGAAATAGATGCTTTTGGTAAAAATTAAAGAATTATAGGGGCACCTGGCTGACTCAGTATGTAGTGTAAGCGACTCTTGATCTCAGGACTGTGAGTTCAAGCCCCACGTTGGCAATAGAGATTACTTAAAAATAAAACCTAAAAAAAAAGTTAATCCTAAGAGAAAAGACAAATAGATACTGTTAGAATTTTGAGAACCTACTTTATAAGCATCCTTTAAAATGTGTCAACTACAGAACCCAGATAGCCATACTGATTTTTATCATGTTCAGGTAATATTTTGCAGAGAGAGGTGATTTCCAACATTAGACAACAACTCTGTTGCTGGAGAAACTTTCTTGGGGTTGCAAGATAGGTCAGAGAGTGCTCTAGAAGCCGTAAAACACCCGTGTCCTGCATTTGTCATGCAGAACAATAAAAGTGGAACAACCAAAAGTAATGGTCTTGCCAAAAGTAGATGACAGTGAGCCACGCTGCATATACAACTCAAATATTTTCAGGGAGATGAGAGTACTGCTCCTTTTGCTGGGTAATGGAAGGTCTTAGCTTAATGGAATAAAAGGGCAGCAGGGAGGCCCCTGTTGCCTGGAATCCAGACTCTGGAGTCGAAGTTCTTGCTCTCAGAGGATTTCTGGAAGAAAACTCTGGGGACAGGCAGTGCTATTAAAGGGAGGTTTTCTTCTCAAAGAGGCTTTTTGCTTCCATCCTTCCACAGGTAGGATGCTTCGAGTGATACTTGCCAAGTCTTACCGCTAAACAGGCTTGGAGTCCTTGGGTAAGATTTTTTTTTAAGATTTTATTTATTTTTTCATGAGAGACACAGAAAGAGAGGTAGAGACATAAGCAGAGGGAGAAGCAGGCTCCTTGTGGGGAGCCTGATGCGACTTGATCCCAGGACCCAGGATCACAGCCTGAGCCAAAGGCAGACATTTAACCACTGAGCCACCCAGGTGTCCCCTTGGGTAAGATTTTAACCTTCCTGTACTTTTCCTGGACATGGTGATTGGCCACCTATTTTCAGCTTCCGTATCAATCAAGTGATAGAACGATTTTTACTGAGCAATTGGGACAATAGAGCCCAGAGCAGGAATAAAAACACCGCTGTCCTCACCTTCTGGAAGCTTACAGTCTTCTTAGATGACATGCACACCCGTGTGGAGACAAAAAATCCATTTGCTAGGCGGTAAATCATTTCCACGTGAGCAGGAGAGGAGTCCCTAGGAAAGGGAAAGCTTTCTTCAGACCAGAGTGGCCAGGACACTTTGTAACAGGGCAGGAGGCATTGCTTCCAGGTGAACATTATGGGAGAGGAGGAGCCCAGGAGAAAGGAAGGAATAAGTCTGTGACCCAAGCCGTGGCTCTTGCAGCAGGCTAATTCCTGTCCTTCGTAGATCCTTGTATGTGAGACAGGGGCTCTCTGAGGCCAGCGGCCCACCGCTCAGCCTGGCTAGGCCCATATGAACAACGGAGCCTCCCTTTACCTTTTGCCTCCACTGATTATTGGGCTAAAATCACAGTCCACCCCCCAACCCCCTCACCATCAAATGATGCTCATGGAGCCAAGAGAGGGGCCAGGCCAGAATCAAATTTTTCTACCTAATCTCCACCTTCCCTTTTTATAAACTGATTTGCAAACAGGCCGAACTTCAAAGATCACATCAGGTCGGCCTTGGCCGTTCCCAGGGGCAGGGAGCCATTCATGGTGTTATTATTATTTTTAAATTTTAATCTCATCTTTCTATCTTTCCAATAGCATCTGGACAATCTTTCAATTCTTGTCTGGTGATAATGAAATCATTAAAAAAATGTACCAGAACCCTTTTTTGCTTATCTCTGTGCCATTTGGAACATATGTGAATAAATTGAACACCACTTGCTCATTGGTTTCCTTTCTTTTCTCTCTCCCCTTGTTTTTCAAAAACTCTGTTGGAATTCAGTCACCAAAAGAGCTAGGCATCTGAGTTTCAGTATGGATCTGGGAGGTAGGTCTCAACATCCCCCACATGGCCTTGATCTAGACAGCAAGCCACAGTCTATCCGGCACATTTTTGTGGCTTGAGTGACCTACTGTCTGGGGCCTTTCTTTGTCAAAAAAATTTTTTTTTTTTAGGCTTCAGGTTCATTTTATAGCAACAGGAGACACCCCGGTCTGGGCATTTCGCACACAGTTCAGGGATGACCATGAGGAAGCCAGCGAGGCTGTTGGGAAGAAGCTAAAATATCTTAGAGCACTTGACATACATCAAAGAACATCTTTCCCTTTCTTGGAAACCCTGTTGCCAGCCTTTTCCAGCCACAGGGCCATGTTTAGCAAGAAGAGAGGAGATCTGGCTGGTCCCAGGAGAGGCCTCCCTGGAAAAGAGGGGAAAGACTTTTCCAGAAGGAACTTGCTCTAACGCATGAAAGGTTCAGCCTCCAGCTTCTCGTTCAAAAAAGTTTTTAAAGCCTTTTTAAGGAAACAATTTAAACCCAGCTGCACTTATCGATCAGTGATTTGATTTTGCTTTGTTAGGAGGGATTTGTAATCTGCTTTTAAATGTTTTTTGTTCCTGGCCTTCATTGATAGCAAGTTCTGCCCGAGGCTACTCCTCAAAACTCTTCACCGGAGCTTTCAAGTCTATGTGAATAACTAGAATAATTTTAATCTGGACCTCCCCACTCCCTCCTCCCCCCACCTTTCCCTCTTATCCACAGAAGGAAACGTAAAGGAGCTAGAAGAATTTTTCAGCAAACCCTGCCAGACCTAAAACCTATAAGAAGGAACCGTTTGTCTTTAAGAAAACGGAGAGCAAGGAAGCAAATTCTATTTACGAAGTCAGAGAGAGTCAAGTAGATTTCATTTTCTCAAGTACATTCAGCCAGTCCCCAAAAAGGTATACGGCTCCTAAAGCCCTGCCCCTGCCCGGTGCCGGCTGCAATTAAAAAATAAATTCCGAAAGGTATTATTTGGATCCTACCAGAACCTACTATCTTTGCAATAAATAGATTTTATGGAACTGTTTTATTTACAACTTTCAAAGGTTGTCATTGCGCCTTTAATGGCATTGTGAACTGTTAATTTTATGTTCCCTGCCCTACCATAGCATAGCGGTTGTTCTATTATTATAGCACCAACCAAAGAACAGAAACTGTGATCCTAATTTAACTAATCGCCTCTGATATTTCCCGAGCTCATAGAAACCAAACTCACTTATAAGATGTCTATTTTTTGTGTTAAGGCAGTGCGCACACGTGTTATTCTGTACGACGTGAGCATACGCCGACACATGTATGATCTTTACGAGTTTATTTAGCAAGAAACCAAATATGTGAGGAAAAGAGACTTTTCAAGTGGTGTCTTAATTGTCTTTCATGCAAGTTCTACAGATCATTACTGAATGTTTACAGGTCCTGCATGGAATGACTTTACACCAAAGGAGAGGGTAACATATCTTCATTGTTTATAAAAATGACAGCTCCTAATGGACCATATTAGCTTTAACACAAACTATTAAATCCCCTTCATTAAATTTTTCTGTGTTCTGTTTCAGCATCTCGTTAGCTCTGGGAAGTAGGTGCAAACTCCGAAGGAAATGCAAGCACACATTGAGACGATTATAGATCATGGTTATTAGATAAGCCTCGGGAGGATGTTTTTCTTGGGCTGCTCTCAAGCATTTTGAAAGAGTTGTGTTCCAGGTTTGAGGTCCCATGTTTCTTCCTCTTAAACTATGAGCAGCTGTAGCACATGACCTACTTCTGTAGGGCCCTGTAATGATTTCCTTCCTTCGGAGGCTTCAGGAGTCCTCCTTCTGCCCTGTGAAAAAAGGGACAAATATTTTAATCCAAGCAAAATGCTGAAGCAGGTTTTGTTGGTTTCAGGGAAGAAACTCAATACAGCTCCAGCACTGAGTGTAGGCCTCAAATTGGAACCAGCTGGGCTGCAGAAGGGCTCGGAGACCTCTGGGGGAAGGCAAGGACAGGCTTGCCTAGGGCTGCGGCCCATACACCTGCAGAGATGGCCTACACCTCGGCAGGCGGCTGGACTCACCCGAGGATCGGAGCCTGTCACACAGCACGGCAGCCGCCCTGCCGGCACTGGCGGTCCCCAATAGCAAGTACCGACGGGTGACAATTGCCCAGAAGACCTCTTTTAACGTAAATCTTCCTCATAACAACAATATAGCCTCATTATTCTTTTGGAACATAGTTGACACAAATCAGACAGAAATACACATTTCCTTAACTATTTCTTTTTGGCAGTCAAGGGGAGAAAGTCTTCAGGAAACTCTAGGTCTTTACAATATTTCTAGAGTTATCTTGAAAGCTCGGGGGAATAAAAGTGTCAAAAAAGCAATGCGTGTGTATTTTATATTCCCCATATTCTTTTTTGTGTTTGTTTTCATTTACAGTGTTGTTATTATGATTGGCCGGTTTTCCTTTTTTCCTTTCCAACTAAGTGAACTCACTTTTCTAGTGTGCTCTGATATCTAAACCTAGAAGACTTCGGGCAGCCCCTCGGAGATTATTTTAAATAAAGTATTTCTGAAATCATTGTATTGCAAACTCTCCATGGGTGAGGGATCAGAGTAACAGCCCATTTTTAAACCAAAAAGACTAAGATCTTTGTTTAGTCAAAGATCAGAAATCTGATTTCATTTTAAAACCAGCTTTTAATATATTTTTGGGCTGGGGGAGGATGGGACATGAAGAACAGGTTGAAATTATACAAAGTCGTCTATTTAATAAGTGTATCTTCCAAATACTGCTCGATGAGGAACACGTCATTTTTCATCTGAGTTTTTAAATTACTTACCGGGGGCAGCCCGGGTGGCTCAGCAGTTTAGCACCACCTTCAGCCCAGGGTGTGATCCTGGAGTCTGGGGATCAAGTCCCACGTCAGGCTCCCTGCATGGAGCCTGCTTCCCCCTCTGCCTGTGTCTGTCTGTCTCTCTCTTTCCCTCTGTCTCTCATGAATAAATTAAATCTTATAAATAAATAAATAAATAAATAAATAAATAAATAAATAAATAAATAAATAACTTACTTACTTACTTACTGGAATCAGAAGCCTAATGATTACAGTGCGACCATTGTAGAATCCTAAATACCTGGACCAAACGTGAAAACGGGCATCAGAAAACAGCATTGTCACGGGGCGAGGGGGACAGGGTGACACAGTGGGAAAAGGTCAGCCTGGTGGGAAAGGTGGTGATTCAGGGAAATCTGGGGAAGGTGGTTGAAATCTGGAGTTTAGTGAAATTCTCCGGAGTGTGAATTTTTCTGGCTCCTTCTAACCGGTCTTTTTAAATGAGCCACAGGACCACACTTTTTGCTTAGCGTTATTCAACTTACTGGCTGATGGAAATTATCCATGTGCATGAAGGTGGGAATTTTATGTATTTTTAAAAATAAGAATTGTCAGCCCAAATAAATATATGTGTGTGTATATGTGCGTGCACACATATATCTATCACTAAAGGGAAACAAGAATTTAAAAAGAATATTAGCTAGCAAGCCTCCCGGACGGTCCCTCGTTTCCACCCAGGTCTCCTGCAGAAGGGGTGCCCGCGGTGACAAGTGACAGCTTCCCCGCACACGGTGAGGGTGGGAAGGGTGTACCTTGCGGGGTCATGACCCAGCCCTCGTGTCACAGGCCGGCCGGCAGGACAGCAGGAGGCTCGTGTGTGCTGCGCTGGCTGGATTTCTGCCCTGTTCCAAACGCACAGGCCTGAATCTAAATTGTCAACCACATCTTTGTTCCCTTTCCCCGGAGGACGCCCCCCGCTCCCACCTCCGCGCCCCGCTGCACCCCCGCGCCCCTGCTCCCGCCGCCAAGCTGCTCAGCCACAGGGGAGACTTAATGGAGCAGCCTGAGCACGCTTCCTCTCCAGCTTCCTGTGGAAAGCCGGGTGGCTGAGACCCGGAAAGCCAGAGCCCCGTGGAAATCCAACAGGGGAGCCCCGCATGGGGGCCGCCGGCCCTTTCAGGCCTTACTTTGATACCTTTGATAGGGGCTTGGGTTTCCCTGGGAAACACTGGCACCGCCTGGCCCTCGGTGCGGGGACAGGACGCCCGGGGCCAGCGCGGCCCGGTGGGCCCAGCCTCTCCGAGGGGTTGCGATTTCTCAAAATATGAATGCCTGGATTCAGGAAATGAGGAAATTCTACCTATCGTGGTCATTAGCAGTTTTCAGGAGCCGGGGTGGTATCATCAACTTAGCCCCCCAAAGGGAAGCCGCTAATCTAACAACCAGGAGGCGACAAGACCAAGGTTCTGCAGGTTGTATCCAGAGAGCATCACCATCCTCGCCCCGGAGCCGGCTGATACAAATAGAAGACACACACCCACATGCATTTGAGAGAAAAGCCCACCCTGTTCTCAGGAAGGGAGAACAGTAGGGAACCGGTGATCCCAGGTTGATTTATGAACTGGGGAAGTACTTCTAATTTTTTAAAAAATTTAAAAAAAAATTTTTTTTTTTTTTTTTGGCCAAAATGGTCAGGAGGTGATGAAGACTGACTTCCCAGCCCTTCGCTGCCAAATCTTAACTGCCTGAAAACTTACAGAGATGCTTGATTAAAACTAGAATAAAAATCTCCAGTTGCCTTCAGCAAACCACAGCACCAGGGTGGGAAAAACAGTGCCAGGTTGCAGTTTAAGTATAGTTACTTGGCGCCTGCTGAAAGTACCGCTCCCTTCCTGTTTAATAATTAATTCAACTTTAAAGCCCCAAGGATCTGGACTCAGCACCAGCTTCACAAAGCAGTACAGAAACAAAATGCTTCCAGAGCTGGAGGGGGGACAGAGGAAGAAAGAATCTAACATTTCAAGAAACATCACCACATGGGGCCAGTGAAGGGGGTGGGGGGGGTGGTTGGAGGTGGAAAGAACCAGGGTGGAGAAATTCGAAATAAAATAAATACGCACAAAAGCAAGGTTATTCCCGGCCACTGGCACCGGGACTGCGAGCGGCACAGTGAGCCAGAAGTCATCCGTTGGGGGAGCAGGCTGGGTGCCCGCAGGCTAGTGAGGACCCAGAGGGTAATGGGCTCAGTCTCTGGAAAAGGAGAGACCCAGCCTCGCTCTTCATTAGTGGCCTCTGCTCATTAGTCAGAGCATCACCCTGGAAAAGGCAGCAAAGGTAGGCAGTCATTCCTGCCTGGGCCCCCCCCCACCCTCCACCGCCCCCCCCACCTCCCGCCCCACCATTCTCCTACCAGGGGATGGCCAAGGAATGCCCTGATGAGGGGCAGCCACGGAGGGAAATGAGGACACACACACGGAGGAAATGGTAGATCCCCCGTGTATTAAAAATACGATGCGGAAAAGCAGGCAAGTGCCCGGACAGCTATTCCCTTACAGAAGTTAACACCCAGTAAGTGCAAAAAAGGAGCCAGACCTCCAGGGGGTCCCCTGCATCGCGCCTTGGGGAGGGCGAGCATCACTTGCTTGCTCTAAGCTAGTGACTCCGGCACCGGCACCGAAAGCAACACGCCGTGGACGCTCAAGACAGAAGGCACCGACAGCTCCCGGAGCCCTTCTCTCGGCAGCGAGGAGGAGCGGTGCCGCGGTGCACGCAGGCCCACGCGCGATCCAGGCGCAGGCCGCGCCGCTCCTTCTCGTGCGCGTGGACCCGAAGCCTCCCAGGGCGCCGCAGAGGGCTGGTGCGCGCCAGCGGTGAACAGATTAATTAAACGAAATGAAGACCCGGGTGGCCGAAGAAAAGAGGAAAGCTATTTAAACACCAAATTGTATTTACTTTTTGCTTATTATTATTGTAAGGAAGACAGGGCACAGAACACTCACACATATCCTCTGAGACCATAGGAGGGTATTTTGAAGAAGACATTCGCGTAATTAAACGCTTGAGTTAAACAAATAATGACCTGAATATTTTCCCTAATCCTTAAAAAGGAAGGCTTTTAATATTCTACAATTGTCAAAACTATAAGGGCTATCTTCAGATTTCCCTTTACACATAAGTTAGCTCTAAAATGTGCCAATTACACCTCCCTCGTGTCTGTTTCCTATCATCTCATAGGAAAGCCTTGCCTCGAAAATGTAGCGACTCTCTTTTGAAAATAAGCCCGGTATCCCTCTCAACTGACCCCTCAAAACTGTGCCAAACTCCAGGTTGAAGGGAGTTTCCAGTTATTAAACAATTTCAAAACCAGAAGGTCAATATGTGTTCTCTATTTTTGAATCTAGTGAAAAGTCTCACTGCTCTTTTTTAGTTTCCAATGTCCAGGTTCAAGCTAAAGTCCCTGCTTCCTTGCGATGCTG
Organism: Canis lupus familiaris; assembly: GCF_011100685.1. Lineage (NCBI taxonomy): Eukaryota > Metazoa > Chordata > Mammalia > Carnivora > Canidae > Canis > Canis lupus. Next base: position 39,488,665 of record NC_049231.1, on the reverse strand, counting down.
GTGGCAGTTTGGGCCAGTGAGGAACATGACGTCGAGCAAGTCATTGCATCTTTCTGTGCCTCAGTTTCTTGACCTGTGAAGTGGGGATGAACATGGCTCTTGCTGTGAAAAGCAACCAGCGGCAAAATGCGCGTGGAGCCTGGCGCACGGAGCTTGCGGCACACAGAGCTCACTTTGAATTCAAGGGCAGTGAAGGGCATCCCTTCCTCGCCTGCCCGTGACCCCTTCCCTTTGCTAACCCTCCCTGGGGTTTGCACTTGAGTTTTGATTCCACTTGGTATGTTCTGAGTCCCTGTGTGCTCCCTGCGACTTTACAAAATAGGTGAGTTTTAAAGAGTGGGAGACTGAATTTCTATAAAGCCGATCATCTTTCCAGTACATGAGGGGAACTTCCCATTGAAAGGAGCCTCTGTGGTGAGAACGATTCTCTGCCAGCTTATGTTTTTTTCTTTTTCTTTTCTTTTTCTTTTTCTTTTTCTCTTTCTTTCTTTCTTCTTCTTCTTTTACTTATTTGTTTTTTAATAAACCAGGAATTTGTATGAGGCAGCGTGTTGTAGTGGAAAGAACACTAGGCTGAGCCAAGCTAGCCTCTGGGTTGGTCCAGCCACTAACAGCATAAATGCAGCAAGTTACTAACTCAAGTTCAAAGTGCATGTGGCGGTTTCCACACAGCTGAAGGAGTTCCCACACTTCTGAGGAGCACCTGGTGTTGGCTGTGCCGGGTGCACAGCCGAGGGCACGGGTGCAGCGGGGAACCCCATCTCCGGGGGGCGGGGGTGGGGGGAAAGACACTCACCTGCTCCATCCGTCCAGACTGCTCTGAGTATAGCAGAGCCGTGAGTTAAATTGGATGAGCCAGAGGGTTTATGAGGCCCAGCCAGCCCCACAGTTGTCTGATTCCATGTGACTTAGGGGTTCACTAGTGTTGTGGGCTGAGTCTCCCACCACCGAGCACACTCACACTCAGCGAGTTCTCAGCTGGTGTCACCCATTACTATTAAGACAGGAGCTGTGTTTAACTAAAGAGCATGTGATTAGTATTACAGAATTTGTATTACCAAGCTGAGATCTTTTTGCCTCTGTGCTAGTTCCCTAGGGCTTCCAGAACAAAGTAGCCCAGATTGGGTGCCTTCAACAACAGAAATTTGTTTTCCTACAAACCTGGAGGTTGGAAGTTGGAGCTCAAGGTGTGGGTAGGGTTGGTCTCTTCTGAGGCCTCTCTCCTCGGCTTGTGGGTGGCCACCTTTTCTCCCTGTGTCTTCACGTGGTTTTCCCTCATGCTGTGTGGGTCTGCATCCTAATCTCTTCATATGAGGACGCTGGTCATATGAGTGGATTAGGGCCTACTCATATGACCTCATTTGAACTTAATTCCCTCCTTAAAGACCTTATCTCCAAATACGGTACTAGTCTAAGACACTGGAGGTTAGAAATTCAACATACGGGATAGGTCAGCTCAGCACATATCAGCAACCATACCAATAAAAGCGTTGCTTATGTGAAGTTTTTATAAATAACAGAGTGTTCAGATTTGTATACATGGACTGACGGGTGAAAAAACAGGCAAACAGCCTTGGTTCAGACTCCTTCCCAATACGCTCTTCTGAAGATGAACCAGCATGGGCTCTCTGACTGCCTATAAAGAATAGGCTTCCACAGTCAGCAGACATGCTACAATCAAGCAAAAATGAGGACTCTGATAACTCCAGGGGAATTGATAAAGGCAATACACTTGTTGTCTCGACCCATGAAGCTCTGGTAACATAAACCAACAGGAATCTTCTGGAACTGGGTTCATCCAGGTCAAGAAGGAAGCTGACAAGCTGCCTTGCTCTTGGCCTGGCTTGACTCCTGTGTTTTTTTAGAGAGAACTTTGAAAAGTCACTCTGGTTTGTTGGTTTTTTTTTTTTTTTTTTTATAGAAAACCCCAGCCTATCAATTTATGAAGAGACGGGAGAAATGTTTTACACAGTCTCAAACTTTGTCTCTCTAATTTTGGGTGACTGGTGGGCCCTCAGCTTCCCATCGCGTTCTCCCCTGGGCATGACCCCTTAAACATCTCCTCCACTCCTGCCCTTTTGCACCATGGCTGTGTGACCCCTGTCATAGTGAAAGAGAGGAGGAGCTCATTATGTAACTAATTTCTCTTTTTAAATCTCTTTCCCTCAATAGGTTTAGATGTCTGGTCATGTGCCTTTTATCTGTTTAGACTCTCATTTTGGGATTTGCTAAATACATTGGTACAAGGAAGGTATTTGAGCAGCGTATAATTCCATGAGATATTGGTCACCACATTGCTTGAGCATGAAGCTTTCAAAGAAAATTAAAGTGGAAAAAAAAAAGATCTGGTATTGGTTATTAACTCCACCTCAGGGTGACTTCTCTTCAGGGGCAATTAAATAGCAGCTCTGGGCTGTTAAGTTTAGTGGCACCTCTTTCTTCAAGGACAACTTCGGTGCAGATCTGCTTCGATTGTACGTGCTCAAGCTGGGGCCGTCTCTGCAAAACCAGATTTTATTTGAAATCGTAGGTGTGACCACATGTCTGCGCTCTGACCTTTCTTCTTTAAGAAACAAGTTTTGCATTACCAGGTAAATGCCCTTTCGAGGGGATTTTCATGGAACACTGGTGACATCCTGTGGTCAGTTTGGTTTAAGGCAGCGACTATCTTGGGGAATAAAGAAGTAAATGTCCCACATAAATGCCACTTTGTTTTGCAAAACCAAAAGGAAAAGAAGACATTCATATTCTCGATTTATTTATTTATTTATTTATTTATTTATTTATTTATTTATTTATTTTGAGCAATGCAATTTTCCAGTGAATGTGGACAAAGTAGGTTCTGGCGATGAGTGTTTTGGTAAAGATAGAAATTTCATGGAAAGAATATAGCTTCATCAGGACGGAGGACCGACCAGTGCCGCGATGGCAGGTGTCCTTCTGCGACCCTACCTGGTTCTCACCATCTGCTATGCTAAGACCTTGGTACCTTGGCTCGACTGCCAGTCTTTGCAGGAGACAGCCTTCTGCAAAAGAGCACACAGCGTGGCTTAAAGGGAAAACAGTGGGTGTGTTGGCATTTTACACCAGTGACAATAAATTGAAGCCATTTAGTTGTAAATGTGATATTACACTTGACGGTTTCCCCTGGCAAAGCACTGAGCGGCCCATATTGAAGAGAGGCAGAGCGATGGAGCTGGGGAGCAAACCCAGTCGCCAGAGTAGCCTACCAAAGGGGCTCGTAAAAGCATTTGTCAGTCGTTTAGAATCATAACTCAGCTCAACACTCAGGGTACCAGGAGCTACCGGCTTGGTTTAAGCTGTGGAGAGCAGGCAATGGAGTTTATGTTGTTCTTCTGTTTATTAAAAACGGATGGGAGCACTTGACAGAAAAATCAAACTTCTGGCCATGGCTCATTAGTCCCTGTTGTATCTGTCAGGGGTATGTGTGTGGCGTTCCAACCAGCCGCTAGGAGTAAAATCGCTGCTGAGCTTGGTACTCTCTCTAATTTTGAACAGAAAAAGAGATGCCAATCACGTCCAAGGGGAGAAAATGGGAGGTTATTTTTACTCCACCTACTTTGGTGGACATTAAGTATGAGTGAGCTGGCTTAAGAGAAAAATGATTATAGTGGATCATTTTCTCACCAATATTTGTCACAGAGCTTTCTCCAGGAGAAGCAGGAATGTAAAGATGAATGCCGAATAAAGGCCAACATTATGGCTCTTTTATAAAAAGCACAGGTTGGGGAGAAAGATCCTTGGGGGAACTTTGTAGGCTCCTTCTGTCTGCATATGGTCATTGAAGTACAGTCTTCCATGAACTAATCTGCAGGCATCAGCCTCCCCACTGGACACGGAGGTGAGACTGGTCAATCCAGACCTGTTTACATCAACCCAAAAGAAAGAACCAGCAGCGGTCCAGTCCTTCTCTGGAGAACAACGTTCATTTATAAGAAAACATATGTCTCACGGCCTTCACTCTGTGTCCGATGCACCCGGAGACTCAGAAAGACCACAGGAACAGGAGAAATGTTGCTTTTCCTGCTGATCTGGGGTTCGGGCTCTGAATCTCCCAAAGCCTCAGATCCCTCGTGTGTAAAGATACTTAAGGACCATCATCGAGCATCTGCCCCAGAAGTTTTCCAAAGGAAAAAAATAAATGAGATAATGAGTTTGTGTCCCTTAAACACAACACCTGGCTCATCTAAGCACTCAGTAAAAGTTGTCCCTGAAATGATCAACAGTGACACCATCATCATTAGCATGGACAGCATCCTTTGTGCTCAATTGCGCCTCCCCCACACAACGTGGCAGGAGGAGCAGGTGATGTGGAATAAGGGTGAGTTTGGAGAAAGGTCCTGCCAGGGCACCTTATTCTACTGGTTGGGATGATTATGAAGCTAATAATTTTGAACTACAGTCTGAATTAAGTGCTGTGACCTATACAGAAAAGTTGTAAACGTAGTTTCTGCATTCAATAAACTTAAATCTAATCCATGTTCGTGGATACAGGAAGTTTTCTGTGCAGGCAATCTTAAGTCAATAGCTTTAAAGCAAAGTAGATGAAGCCCCTGAAGGGGGCTCAGGGCTAAACAGAGCAAGAATTCCGGAGGGAGCAGGGGGTCAAACCTAGCACCTGCTACTCATTTGGGTTCACCCCCTGGGAGCCAAGGACAAGCTGGAATCGTGTGCTCAAGGGTTTCCAGTAGGGCCCAGCAGCTCCTTGTGTGTTCCTGGTCCCTTTAAATTTGGCTTTTGTTTAGAAATGTACATGGTGGGTCCGTCTTTTTGGCTAAGGTTCTCTGCCAATAGAGAATTGAAACCAAATTGTCTGAGCGAGAAGCAGGTCAGAGATAGAAGTCAGAAGTTCTAATGACAACTTTCATTGTGGTACCTCCTTTGTCTGTAACCTAAACACTAAGTAAATCTTTTTAAAATAGTTACCCAACACCCACAATGGCGAGTCAAAACCACAGGACCAGATCTGGGGGGAGACATCCAGAGGGCATGGCTCTTCCATCAGGGGACCTGCCTGCCAGGCAGAAAGGAGCCTCCCATACACAAAAGAGTACAACGTACACCAGTGGGTTTGTGACTCATGGGAGCCAGCAGAACAGGACACAGCAGAAAAAGCCACCAGGAAGGCCTTCTGAACTGAGATTCTGTTTCAGCCTGGCCCTTGGAAGGGACAATTACCACTGGGCAGGGTGATACAGTATCTACAGGAAGGACATCAGAGCAGAAACCCAGGCCAGACATGAGGCCGTTTATACAAGAAGGATGTCAGGAAACCTCCAGAATATCCTCTGGCAATCTGCTTGGTAAGAGCAAATGAAGATATTTCAGGCAATGCTTGGTGGACGCAACTTTATCCTGCTAATCTTGTCAGAACCAGGTTATTCCACCCAAAGAGGTGAATCAAGATTTGGGCATCCCATTAGCCCTGTGGTTTTTATTTACATTATACCCTGTCTGCCCCTCTCTTTTCCTGCCAGACAGAGCCTGCACACCGAAGGCCTGGGGAGAGCAGGGCCATAAAGGAGCATCACGGCTGTGAGCCGTATTTTCAATTTTTATTAACATTTCTTATTTGCCCACAGCCTGATTTCTTTTAGGCTTGACATAATTTGCATGATTGAGTTAATCCAAGTGTGAAATGCAGTAGGGGCCGATTCAATGGGTGGCCAGGATGGGAGCATTATGAGGATGGAAACGCCTGAGCAGGGACCCTGCCTCCCCAGCTCCAGGTGCAAAGAGACTACAATAGGACACTCAAACTGATCTGCAGGACGGAGAACGCTCCAGAAGAATAAACTGTGTGTGCTCGGCATCTGAAATGCATTGTTCGAGGCACTTCTTCTCAAAATATTTTTCAGGTGAGGTGCTGTGTTTGAGCTGGGCAAACAGACACTCTCCGTGCGGCATCAGAATCTCTCTGAGATTTTGGGCCTCTCGTAAAAGGGATCTTTTCAGCACTTTGTTAATTTTTTTTTTTATTTATGATAGTCACAGAGAGAGAGAGAGAGGAGAGAGGCAGAGACACAGGCAGAGGGAGAAGCAGGCTCCCTGCAGGGAGCCCGACGTGGGATTCGATCCCAGGTCTCCAGGATCGCGCCCTGGGCCAAAGGCAGGCACCAAACCGCTGCGCCACCCAGGGATCCCAATTTTTTAACCGTACATTTTTACATGATTTTACATTGACAGGCAAGTACTATACACAGCCCCCAGAGACCCTTCACCTCCCCTCCCCTCATGTCAACATATCACATAGTACATTTAGTACCTGGTCCCGTTACCCAAACTGTAGACTCTGGACCTCCCAGTTCTTCCCAGTGACTAATGTCACTTTATGCATTTTGAAGGAGATGCGTCATCACACACCCATCTGGGTGATTTTTCACCACCAGAGAAAATCATTCTTGATTCCTTTTTGCAAACTGATGGTCCTGCTTGACCTTTGGGCTGATCAGGGTGGAAAGCACACTCCCCACAAAGCTGACCAGGTCATCAGAGCCCCACACGTGCCCTACATCCTTCCTGGAATCCCAGAGGAGGATAGTTTCTGCTCAGCCATTCCTTGAGCTGGGAGGGGGCCAGAAAGCCAGCTCCAAGGAGCAGCTGTTAATTCACTGGCAATCAATCGATTCTGGCTGTGGAGTATTGATGCTTCGCAGAGAATCTCCAGACCCCAAGGAAAAATCTCAAAGGGTAGTAGCACAAGGACATTCAAAGAGGGGGCATTTGGTGGGGCTCCTACCAAGCAGTGGTTCTTGCCTTTTTCCTTTTTCCTACAAACTCCTTTAATAGTGATATATAATCCCTTATATCCTGGAAATATTTTTCCAAATAATTTCACTGTCTTGTGATTTTCCAGTTAAAAAAATTTTATATCAGTGTGATCTTAGGGTTCATATGTTACAATCTTTAAATCTTATTACCTATGAAACATATTACATTTTATACATTATTACATAGGTTTATCAAGATGCGAATGACAGGATGTTTCACTTTACCAATTTAGGAACTGACTGATGAATTAATTTTCAAATGATGTATTTTCTCATTCCTGGAGACTGAATGTATATTTAAATATAGATTGAAATTTAACAACACATTATGGTGTCAAATGGACTAAAAATCTATCCCATGGCCCAATATTTAAAAATCTTGCATGTTGCTCTTAAAAATTAACTGGTTCGTGTTTATCACTTGCACTTTCTTGTCTATCCATGACAAGATAAAGGAGAACATCTCACACTAATATTTGTAGAAACATGGCAAACAACACTTTGACTATATAAATAATTTCACATTTTTTATTCTCAATAAATTAAAAGCCAAATTGGATATATTTTATCTTTTTAACATTGAATTTTGAAGTGCCAGTGACATAGTTGTGTGTCGTATGAGACATTCTATAAGTCGTATTAAGAGAATTTGCAGGCCCCTTGCCATTTTATGCTTATTAGTAACTATTTTGCAATGTCAACGTCCATTATGCCTCTCTTTCTAGTCAAGTGGCCAAATAAAAGTTTAAACAACATAATGTGCAACCACGAATAAAAATTAAATCTGTGCAGTGGTGAAAATCATCCTGGAGTAGGATGTGTCTAGAGTAGGTGTGTGACAAATCAGTTGGGTCATTAGCATGCTCATGAGATTCCAAGTTATCCCCAGACAGGCTCCCTAGAGACCTATCAGAGGGCTGGAAAAGTTTTGAAACAGAAAACCCTCCAAGAGTTACTTCTTCTATTTAATCCATGGAACGCCTGACTTTTTTTAGGACAACTGCCCATACATCTCAAGCCTTAGTCACAGAAAGGCTCATAAATGGGGACCTTTGGATATTTGGGGACAGGGAAGGGAGGAATGTGGAGAGAAGAGAAACAGGATGGAGGTTTGATCTTTTGCTGTTGATGGGCTCCCTTCACTCTCATCACTGCTGACCCTCATAACTCCTATGGTTTCTGTATCTGAAGATCCTTATCTCCCCAATTCACAAGAGTTTCCTACCAAAACTTTCTGACAGATCACTCCACATGGGGAGGGATGGTGACCAGGTGGGGAGAAAAAGAGCAGAGAGAAACTTATGTACTCATCAAAAAAATTTACTATAATATCCTAGCCTAGGGGAAAAAATAATAATAATGAAAAAAACCCTTTCCTTACGTTATAGGAGTTAACCTCTAGCCTATGGTGAGGGATTATAATGAGGAAACATCTAATTCCGGACAAACTGTAGAGGACTTCTTTATATCATCTACTCTCTAATCCTCAATAGATACGTGATGTTGGAAACTCAGGCCTGATTGACAATTTCTATCTGGTATTTGAGTTGAGATAGGGCTACAGGTAGGAAGACGAATCATGGGACTGTTTTGGGAGACTGTTGAAATTGGAACTTCCCAGCACCACACGGGACCCTGCTATGCACTCTTCACCCACTCATTGTTTAGGTTTGGGACTGTAGTAGATTTTAAGAGGGCTCAGCCCTTGCCTATTTAGCTCACTACTATATGCCCAGTGATTAGTATTTAACTGGAACACAGGAGAGACTCAGCAAATATTTATTTCGTAAATGAATAAATCTACACGTGAAGAGAAGGGTAAAAAACGATGAGATCTACATACAAAGCGAGTAAGTCACACAAAGAAAAAACTATTCGAAGAGCTGCACCCTTTCTATGCCAGTCAGTTCATAAATTCAGATCTGCAAATGCTATTAAGAAAAAGAACAAACTTGCAGTGCATCTGCCTTGCTGACAGTGGATAGAAGAATATTTGTAGGAGAATGTTTCTTTTCTTTTCTTTTTATAAATTTCACTTTTTCTTATGGAAATATTTAAATACATACAAAAGTAGAAAAAATAATGTGATGAGCCCCCAATATACACATCACCCAGCCTCAATGATTATTTACACAAGACCAACATCTGTTCCCCACTCACTCACCACCCCTCAACCTGTGCTGGATTATTTGAAGGCAAATCCCAGACATTGTATAATTTTATCTATAAATAGTTCAGAATATATCCCTGTTACTATTATTATATACAACAAAATTAATAAAAATCCTTTTACATCATGAAATTCTCAAACAACATTAAGATTTTCCACATAGTCTCATAATTTTTATTAAAACTTTGTTCATGTAATGTTATAAAATGTATAGAATTGTTGAATCACTGTACTGTGTATCTGAAACTAATATAACACTATATGTTGGAGCGCCTGGGTAGCTCAGCCTGGTTAAACATCTGCCTTCGGCTCAGGTCATGATCTCAGGGTCCTGGGATGGAGCCCTGCATTAGGCTCCCTGCTCAGTGGGGAGCCTGCTTCTTCTCTCCCTCTGCAGCTCCCACCCCCCTCTTGTGCTCTCTCTCTCAAATAAATAAATAAAATCTTTAAGAAAAAAAAACACTGTATGTTCATTGTACTTGAACTAAAGGAAAAAATAAAACATTTAACTTTTTAAAAACTTTTTTTTTTTTTTTTAAGATTTTATTTGAGAGAGAGAGACCACGAGTAAGTGGAGCAGCAGAGGGAGAGGGAGAAACAGGCTCACCACTGAGCAGGGAGTCCTGTCACAGGGCTCAATCCCAGGACCCTGAGATCATGACCTGAGCTGCAGGCAGATGCTTAACTGACTGAGGACCGTCTAGGGGCCCCCAAAACTTTTTTAAATTAGGATTGAAACAAGATGCAATCTTCATTTAACTGATATGTCTCTTAAATTTCTTTTATTCTATAAGTACCTGCTTCCTCTTTTTTTCCTTTTTCTTACAATTTATCTGTTGAAGACAGCAGATTGTTTTGTAGAGTTTCCCACATCTGGGGTTTCACTGCATTCCCATGATATCTTTAACATATTCTTCTGTCTCCTGTATTTCCCATAAACTGGTGAGTAGAATAGGAGGCTTGGTGGGACTCAGGTTTACATTGTGTATTTCCTATTATATCACATCAGGAGGTGCTAAAATCTGGCTGCTTCTCTTTTCTGTGATATTAAGAATGATTAATAGGTTCAGGCATTGTCAAAACGTTCTGTCCATTGTAATGTTTGTCACCAGCTGTTCACCTAATGATTTAGCCACCATTAGTGACTATTAGTTAAATCCATTCATTTATTTGGGCTTTTAAAATAGTGATATTTTATTTCTATCATCTCTTGTGAAAACATATTTTTTAAAGATTTTATTTATTTATTTATTTATTTATTTATTTATTTATTTATGAGAGAGAGAGCACGCAAGCAGGAGGAGGGGTAGAGGTGGAGGGAGAGGGACATGTGGACTCCCTGCTGAGCATGGAGCCTGACAAACTCAAAACCCTGAGATCATAACCTGAACCAAAAGCAAGAGTCAGATGCTCAACCGACTGAGCCACCCAGGCACCACTGCAAAAACACATTTCTTTAAAAAAAAGAAAAGGTACTCGGGGGATCCCTGGGTGGCTCAGGGGTTCGGCGCCTGCCTTTGGCCCAGGGCATGATCCTGGAGTCCCAGGATCGAGTCCCACATCGGGCTCCCGGCATGGAGCCTGCTTCTCCCTCTGCCTATGTCTCTGCCTCTCTCTCTCTCTCTCTCTCTCTCTGTCTATCATGAATAAATAAATTTTTAAAAAATCAAGGTACTCTTCTATGAGCATCTAATATCTCATATATAAAGTGGGAACAGTGAGATCTGCTTTACCTACTATTGGGTAGGCACAGGAAGCATTTGCTAAACTGAAGTCCCTATACAAATGCATGATAGACATCATGGTTGATCCTCCAAGACCCATTCCACTTTAGAGGAAGCACAAACAAGTCATGCTAGTCACGGACTTGGGAATAGGATTGCCACTCCATCCTTATGGGTGAGCCATGAGGAGAAGCTTCCCAAGAAGCTTCTGGGAAAGGGTCCTTTCTTCTCAGTGGCACCACATGAAGAGACAGTAGGTCTTCTTTCCCCTAAACAGGGTCATATCTGTCACCTGGAATGTCACCTGGAATGAGTACTGTTATTTGCTACCAGCCTTGCTACCCCACTGAGGAGAGATGGTGCGTGCCTGGATCCTTGGCGACACTATTAATTTGCTCAATCAATCAACTCTGCAGCTTATCTTCAGAATCTTCTGATGAGACATATCATATGTATTGTTGACAGCTAATGTGAGTTGGGTTTCTGTTGTAATGACAACCATCCTAACTAGTAAAGGAGGTCAGGAATGACCCTGGTGGTGACGGTGATGAATATAGCATTATAAAAAAACACCAAGCAAAAGCCAGTATTAGAGGTGTTGAATAGAATTTAAACACATAAACATTCAATGTTAGCCAACACTTATTGTGTATATACTCTGTAAAAAGCCTTATATGAAATGCTAATGTAATTTTACACAGGGAGATTTCAAGAAATGATCTATACATAATTCAAAGAAATCAGGATTTCTGAAGCCTATGACTGCATGGTCCTTCTTGAATTTGGTTTCCTCTTTAATGGGGAACCATCTTGAAATCTCCTTGAAGAATACTAACATCTATGAGTAAAGAAAGGCTTAAATTCACTCGCACCTTAGGTAAGTTCTAGGTGACATCGCCAAATTATGACTTCCCACCCACAGTTCATAAGACACTGTCAAAGGCACTTTAAGACATACAATGTCTTTATCATTTGAAAAATAATTTCCTTTTAGAACACAAAATAATGTATCTCCTTAAATCCTAGAAATATCCTGTATGCACAAAACCTTGCACCTGACTTACATGCAACATCTTCTCATCTTGAATTGCAATGTAAAATTATGTATTTGGGCAAATGGGAGAGAATGTACTTTAGGAAATTCTTAGATCTTCAAAATACTATTATGAGGCCTCACTGTTAGGGTCCAGTTGGGTGTGGTAGGTAGTGTGCTGGAAACACCGCCTAGCAGAAAATATTACAGTTAATCTTCTTGCTAGGAGACACCTCACCCAAATGAAGAGAAAGGGTCAAACCAGGAAAGAGTTGTGGACGTGAATGCCAAAAAATGGGAGGGAAAATGAAGGGTAGGAACTGGGCTGTGACTCCATAGATGAAGCAAAAAGTGGACCACAGCAACCTCAGAACAAATCAAAGACTGAATGTAGGATACATCATCTAAGATGTCCTGAAAGAAAATAGAGGGTTCATGTTTGGTCCAGGGAGATAGGGTTAGTGTGGTTAACAGTTACATAAAAAGAGGGAAATGGAGGGAGGCCCAGAAAAGATGAGGGAGTGGTTCTCGGACTGGTATAGATTTCACTCTACACCAGTGTGATGATCCTGGACACCAAAGAAAATGGCCCTACTTTCCAGGACTTGGGCCCAGCATGACCTAGAAAAGGTGGTCAGTGTAGGCATGGGGGAAGCCTGGGATAAATGAGTTAAGGCTTCCAAAGCATGAAGTCTGTGAATGGAAAGGTCCTGTCTCACTGTTTAGTGGAGTCATATCATTTAGGGGATGGAGGTGAGAGTGCTTGTGTCATATACCAGGAGAGCAAGATAGCAACCAAAGTTCAGTGACAGATGTGATGCCAGCAAGGCTCACATGATCAACCAGAGAAAGCCAAATTCTTATAAGAATAATCTTAAGACAAGGTCCAGGGGAATGCTAGTATCAAGGTCATTGGGTACAACAAGGAAAAAGGCAAGGACCAGTATTTCCTCAGTCAGGACAGGAAAGTGTTATGGAGGCCTATTTGCCAGAGGACCTCTATGAAGGCATGGTACTCTCTGTCCATCTTAAAGTCCTGGACTTTGACAAGAGTAATCGGTGTGTTTCACCTTCAAATCCTTATGGCAAAGAACATGCATGGGATCGGCCTATGAAAATCCTGGCAAATGTGACAAAGTATCTGCCTTGGTCGGGGCTAGGAAATCTCCCGCGTGCCCCTCCAGATCCACTGCTCATCTTTCTCCAACCTGCTCAATGGCCAGGGAGGTTCACTTGTATGGTCTGCATCAATGGGGTCCATTGGCTTCTGGCTTCTGGTTGATTCATCCATTAGCAGGTGCTGGTAGGAGGTCAGAGGAAAAGCAGAGAGTAGAGGGCAGGCATTTATTCCCTCGCTATCTTCCCTAGGTCACTGTCTTCTGAGAAGGGCCACAGCTTGTCTCAGCACAGTTCTTTCAGCCAACTCACACCCATACTTCCCATGAGCCCCCATCACACACACACACACACACACACACACACACACACACACACATAACACATCTGGTGATCGCTCTCTACCCCCATCCCTGGTCAAGTTCAGGCGTGATGAAGCTCTTGCTGTTAGTAAACACAGATACTGCACCATCCCTTATTGTCTTTCCTCAACCTGGCCCACATGGTTGTAATGAATCCCTTTATTAAGCTTTGTTCCATGTCTCAGGTCTGGTTGCACCATTACCCAGGATTCTTACCGATACATGGAATAAACTCACCATTGTCAACAAACTTGTTTTTTTTTGTTTTGTTTTGTTTCTGTGCTTGCAGAATGAATTCTTAAGAGGAGTTGGTAAAACAATCTCCCTGCTTGTGAGGAAAAAGAAAGGTCAAGAAGACCCCCTTGTGGGAGTCAGTGGGTGGCAATGATGGAAGGTTGAGCAGAGAATTGGGACCCCCACCTTTTCACCACACCACAATGATAACAAGAAAAATCACCCCGGAGACACATCTCCAGGAAGTGTGCAAGCACACCACCCATGGCCAGACAGGTCCATTCCTGCCCCAATGCAGTGTCAATAGGATGGCTGCAGCCAGGCCATGGGGGCCTCCCGTTTTGCAGGAAGTGCGGAAAACAGCAACAACTTAAGAGTGAACAGAGACATCACCTGTTGCTCCTTTTGTACACCTGTCTGAGCCCATTTGGCAAAACTCTTCTCCCCCTTACTGGGAGAGTGGCTTCCCCGCTGCCAGCAGTCACCTGTACGCAGAAGCTCAGCTCAGTGAAAAGGAATTGTAGGCCAGAAAAGGCCAATCTCTTCCCGCATCCTTCCACATCTTTACATTCTAGAATCTGGATCTACAGGAGGTCAGCACACCCTGACTCCCTCATCTTCAACAAGACTCTCCAGTGCCTCTGCGCTGATTGCACAAGACACCTTGGTGCTCTTAGATGGGATCAATGACTCGGTGGTGAGCATTCATCAACAGATATTCCTTGAGCTTTCTCTTACAAGCAACATCCAGGAGATGGTTCTGCAAGCAACTTAGCTCTCAAAGGTCTGGTTGAAAGATGCCAGTCCCCTCTCTCTAACCTCAAACAGGCAGTCTCTTCAGGTGGCCCCGATCCACCAGGTGATTTCAGGGATTATTTTAATTTAATTCTGTGGTGACCATTCTTCCACTCATTCACTCACTTGACAAATATTTATGGTTTGCTAGGTACTGGAACTGTTCTTGTTTATAAGTATAAATAAAGCCACGGTATGTGCCCGAAAGAGCTCCAACTCTGTTCGGGGAAATGGAAAAGTCAACAATTGCCTGGAACACAGTGTTCTCAGGACCCAGAGAGCCTGGGAATGAAGAGCAATGGGAGGACAGGAGAGGGAGCGACTGATTCTGCTATGGTGAAGACCGGGACAGGGAGTCAGAAAAGGCTCTCAGAAGTGGTGATATTTTAACTGGGTCTTAAAAGATGCGTGGGATTTTACCAGACAAAGAAAGGAGGCCAGAACATTCTGGACCAAGGGAACATCATGAACAAAGGCATAAAGATTCCCATCAGCCAACCCACCCCGAGTCCTTGTCCTCTATAACCTCTAAACACCAGAGGCCCTTGGGCCTTGGGCTGAGGGCCTGCTTTTCTTCTCTCCTCTGTCACATGTTCTCATCAGTAGGCTCATCTGATCTCATGCATTTAAACCTCCATGCTGGTTTCTCCAGAACTCTCCTCTGTGTGCCAGCTCATCATCCCATGACCTTGACATTTCCCCTTGGATGTTCACAAGCATTCGAAGATTATCCCACCCAAGAAGAAACCTGAGAGGCTTCTTTCAGTTCTGCCTCAGTCTCCCACCCCCATTCAATCTATCAGTAGGTCCTGCCGGTTCCACTGCCAAAGTACACCTTGAGCCCACTCATGTCTCTCCATACTCGTTGTTACTCTTGTGTCTAAGCCACCTGCCTATCCTGTCTGGACCACTGGAACAGTCTGACAACGGGCCTCTCCAATTCTAGTCTATTCTCCATATGGCATCCAGGCTGATGCTATTAAAACATAATTATTAAAATAAATAAATAAAACATAATTATTGTGCTTCCCAGGTAACAATCCTCTAATGATTGCTCATTGCACTTTAAAGGAAACCCTGCACTGTCCAGCCTGCCTTATGAGGGCTGCGGGATCTAGCCCTGCCCACCGCCGTCAGATCCTAGACCTACGGCTAGATCTCTTTCTAGCTTCAGTGTCTCCTCCCAAAGCTGTATATGGCTGACTCCTTCTTGCTCCTTATTGTTAACTGAAACATTTTTCTCTTCAGAAGAATCTTCCTTGACCACCTTGCCTAAAATACTACCCCTCCACTTCCCTTCCATAATATCCTCTTGTTGATTTCCTTTCTGGAGCTCATCACAACACAAGCAGCCTGTGGATTTTTTTGGTTAATTGTGTTTTTTTTTTTTAAGATTTTATTTCCTTCAATCAGAGAAGGACAAACATTATATGGTCTCATCCATTTGGGGAATATAAAAAATAGTGAAAGGGAATAAAGGGGAAAGGAGAAAAAATGAGTGTGAAATATCAGAAAGGGAGACAGAACATGAGAGACTCCTAACTCTGGGAAATGAACAAGGGGTGGTAGAAAGGGAGGTGGGCAGGGGGTTGGGGTGACTGGGTGATGGGCACTGAGGGGGGCACTTGATAGGATGAGCACTGGGTATTATTCTATATGTTGGCAAATTGAACACCAATAAAAAATAAATTGAAATGGCAAAAAAAAAATTTATTTCCTTGAGAGAGAGCTCAAGAGAGAGCACAGAAGAGGGAGAAGCAGACTCGCCATTGAGCAGAGGGTCCGACGTGGGGCTCACTCTTAGGATCCTGAGATCATGACCTGAGCCGAAGGCAGACACTTAACTGACTGAGCCACCTGGGTGCCCCAAGGCAAGCAAGTTCCCCGGGAGTGGCAACCCTGACTGAATTGCACTCTGTCTTATTCCAAGGGACTAGCTCTGTGCCTGGCACAGAGCAGGCTGTACAGAGATACCCTTTTGAGAGAGAATGCGTGAATGAATAATGGTTCTTTCTCCAAGCTCTCTCTATGCCCTCACCACCAAACCCTTACCCCTTTCCAGGAGATCCTCCTGGAAACTTCTGTGCTGACTAATAAGGAAGGGATGGGTTTCCTTCCAGATGCAGATGTGGGGCCAACATCACAACATTTGGATCTTAAAAGTTCTCCCTGAGTCCTCTCTGCTCCCAATTTAGAAAAGACCCAGTGCCAATGGGGACATCCTCCTGGGTTGGGTTAGGTTGGGTTTTTTTTAAAGCTCCATCAAAGCTTCTCCCTCACCCCCACTTCTACTCACTCAGTGCTTTCCTCCCCCTTGTCCACGATGGCTCAGGGCCAGGACTGACCTGCTGCCTTCCGTGTACTTCGGATGTGTTAGATCGAAGTGCTTTTGATAGGAGAGGTTGAAGGAGCTGGTGAATTACCTGCCTACTGAGTCAAGTCACACCAGGCAGTTGGACCTTTCTGACTCCTGCTCTTTCTCTGACCCTGCTCAGTAGGAAAGGAAGGCAAAAATAAAGATGAAACATGAGCAGTTAGAGCAGGAGAGTGATTATTAATATAATTATTTCTTCCCCTAGCAAGACCGAAGAACAGCCTTATGCAGCTTCCATTTATACTCCCCATTTTTTTTTCAATTTACTTTTAATTTTTGAGATGATCCTAATGAGTTGAAAAGAGGGAGATATCTGTTTGGGAAATATGTAATTAAATACAGGATTTAATCTAACCATTAGCTGATATTCTCCTTTCTCAATTTATGTTGATTACAATCCACTTACTGTATGTGTGTACAGTGTAATTTATGGTGGTTCAACCTTTACTGGATATATATTATATGCTGGGTAATAAGCATATCAGCCACAAGGGATCCAAAGATGAATTAGACACCCTATCTGTCTTGAAGGAAGTTCAGAGGGCAGGCAAACATGTAAACAACTAATTAAAACAGTGTGATGCTTGCAATGAGAGTGTGTATGCAAAAGAAGGAGGGGGGTGTATTTTGCACATAAGAGAGATAGAAACAACTTGTGGCCACAGGTCCAACTGTGGCAGTTTGTAAATGTGGCCCTCAATCCTGAGACTTCTTTTCAGGAGAGAGGGTACCTGTGTCCCCTGCCCTTGAACCTGGGCTCTGTGACTACATAATTGATAGGGAAGTAGCTCCCCTGGAGAGAACATGTGGTGTGGCCCTGATGTTGGCCAGTGCCCACCTCTCTGCCCCTCACTTTCCAGCTCCAACCACTGTCTGACTGGGTTCCAGCAGGAAGTTCTTCTGCTGGTCTCACTAGAGTTGTCTGCCACCGCTGTCAGTAGCTTGCTGAGGCTGCGGACATCTGAAGGCTTGACAGGGAGCGCTGGGGTGGCTGGCCTCTCTCCCTCTCTTTACAGTCTCGGGGCCTTTCCATGCAGCATCCTTTGCCTTCCTCATAGGGTGGCGGTGTCAGATGGCAGTTGAACTTTTCACATGGCAGTTATCTTTCCCCCAGAGTGGGAGTTCCAAGAGAATAAGATAGAAGTTGCAAGGCATCTTATGACTGAGGCTTAAAAGGTAAGCCCAGAGTTGGTACCAAAAGGACCACAAAAGGGCATGACTCTCAGGAGATATGGCTGATTGTGGGTGACATCTTTGGAGGTCAGATGGCAGCCTAGATGCTACCTTACAAATAATAGGGAGTCATTGAAGGCATTTAACCAAGAGAGGGATTTGAGTTTTGTTTAAAACACTGATTGAGGGATGGTGGGTAATGCCTGGGTGGCACTTGGGTCGGTTGAGCATCTGGCTATTGATTTTGGCTCAGATTGTGATCTCAGGGTTGTGAGATCGAGCCCTGCATCGGGCTCTGTGCTCAGGACAATCTGCTTCAGATTCTCTCTCCCTCTGCCCCTCCCCCCACTCACACCTCCTCCCCTTCAAATAAATAAATCAATCTTTAAAAAACCAAAAAAAACCAAAGCACTGATTCTGGGACCAGTGGACTAGATCAGGAGGGCATGACCTGT
Source organism: Canis lupus familiaris (assembly GCF_011100685.1). Classification (NCBI taxonomy): domain Eukaryota; kingdom Metazoa; phylum Chordata; class Mammalia; order Carnivora; family Canidae; genus Canis; species Canis lupus. Next base: position 39,470,438 of record NC_049231.1, on the reverse strand, counting down.
TTCTCTTTTAGGTGACACGGAGGCTTGGAGACCTCTGAAATGCCTACAGAAGGTACATACAGGGCTGGAAATCCCACAACCCCCAAGGCAGAAAGTCTCGGCCCATGTAAATTGGGCAGTCAGAGCTCCCCGGATAGAGAAGCCTCCATATGATTAAATTCTTTCTGCCACATTGCAATGTAACGTCCTAAGGTCCCAGAGGAAGCCAAGAAATGGATAACAGTTGGAAACAAAATGGGATGTGGAATCAGCGACATAAAGTGTAAAAGGCATGTCTTGGTTTCCGTTGTCGCTGGCTAGTGCCAACACCATAATTATGGGGGCCAGGGCTGGGGGTGGGGGAGCTAAGCTAAACATGGAAAGCAAGGGGTAATTGCAGCTCCGATCGCACGGCAAGAGTCCACCCCATCCTCACACCAGCCTGGTGGGTTTTGCTCTGGAGGAGCGGATGCTCGGGTGGGGAGGAAGGCTGCCAACAACGCCGTGCGGGCACTCGCTGCCAAGCCTTGGCTCACCTCCTTACAGACATTGTCCGATTTAATTTTCAGACAGTCATCTGAGGCTGGAGTCACTGTTGTGTTTTTGGAGATGAGGAAGCCAGAACACAACTCACCAAAGATCACACATCTCATAAACACTGGAGCCAAAGATAGAGCCCACGGCTTTCTGGCCCCACCTCCACGCTACGGATTGTATGGTTTTTTATAAGCTCCTCACCAGCAAGCTGTTGCCAGAGCGTTTCTAAATGAAGAAGAAAAGGACTTAACAGCTGGCCGTAGCCCCCTGAGTTCCAGATGTAAGTCTGGCCACAAGTATAGTAACGGCTTCCGAAAAGTCATCTGGCTTCTAAAAAGTGACTGGCTTTATGCTGCAGTCACTCCAACCCAGAGCTAAAAACTCTTTTATATCAGCTCCCTTTAGGAAAAGAGATCTCTCAATTCTACTATTTAAGAATTCTCAACCGTGTCCAGTCGGAAAACTCAGCAAGTGCTACTTCTCTATCCTTTCTACTGGACTCCTTTTGCATGGACTTTCCCAGCCTGTTAAATAAAAAGCAAAGCTTGGAAGGGCCAGAGGTTCTCAGCCAGCAGCGAACTGCACCTGGCTGCAGGGTCTCTATCGTCAGGGATCCATGCAGGTCACATCTCAGCGACGCCACGTCCTGGTCCAGTGTAGTGTTCAGATTCAGAAGGAGGCAGAAATCTCCAAGCCCCACGGAGCGCAATCACTCCTGGTGGCTTCACGGTACCTTATGTGTCACTCGGTGTCCAGCGAGGGGAGAGAAACTCCTTCGAGATCATTTCACACTAACAGAGATCATTTAACAAAGAACCGTCAGCTGGACGGTTGTAGCTGGGGGTGGAGATGACTTAAAGTTAGAGGCTCCGGGAAGAGGCTGCGCAAAGCTGGCACCTGGTGGTCTGAGGAGGTGCTGGCATCGCCAGCTGGTGGGGAGATGCAGCTGGGCCTGGGAGAGCCCAGCCCCACCACCAACCTGATTCCACTGCTCCCATTCCAATGAAGCTGCTGTGTGAGCAGAGCCTGAGCCAGGCGACAGGAGCAGGAGGCAAACCCCAAGGGATCAGCAACCCCCTCCACCTCCCGAGCTCGCCTTCCCCTCCTTGGGAGCCCCAGATTGGCAGAGTCTATCCCAACAGTGGCTGGCCGAGCGATAGTGTGACGTGCAGAGTCCCAGCCCCGGTGTCATAAAATATTATGCAAGTGGGCTTGAGAGAAATGGATCAAGACGCAATAGCTTAATATCTGGTGCATTTGGTGAGACTTTGAAAATACAGTTGACCTCAGAATCCCACCTCCCTCCCCCCTCCAAATCACAGCACTAAAAGACACTCATTCGGGAAAATGTTTTTCATTTAACCACTTGCTTTTTACATTAAGCCATTGCCTTGGTACTGGAAGGGGGAAAAAAGTGTTACATTATTATTGGAAACCCTGCATTGAAGTAATGCAAATCTGTCTTCAAGTTCATTTAACAAAGTGACATTTAAATTACTAAGAAGAATGGAATAAACTCTATGTTATTTGCACTCTCCCAATACACTGGGATGAAATTGTCCTGGGATCAGCAACTGATTAAGCTGATTATATACCTCATACATGTAGGATGTGGTTTTCAACCGGCCACAATCAAAATACAATTTACTTCTGTTAGTATAATAATGTAGATGCTATAAAAGGCATCTTTTGGTAAGTGGTTTTCATTTACATTTCTCCTACTATTAGCAGGGTATTTTCACAGCCTCGCTCTGACTTCTCCCTGCTTCAACCCCAGATTCTTACTGTGGAATCTTTTGGTCCTCTCTGGGTCAGCACTGTGAGGGAACCCTGAGGCATGATGGGAATGGAGCTGGGCCACACAGTGGGAATCACACACACACACACACACACACACCATGCCAGCCTGGCAAGTGTGATCAAAGGTGGGTGGCTCCTGAAAAGGTGTTAGGGAGAAAGCTGTGGGCCTGAAGAGCAGCTAAAACAGTGCCACGTTGAAATGGATCTACCAACCACAGGCATTGTCTGGGTGCATCTGTTCTAAAAGGAACATGGGCATGAGGGCAGTGATGCCCATGGGCAATGGCTCATCCAAAAGGAAGTCAACTGTCTCGTCTCACTCACCACTCAATGCCTGGCCCAGTGCCTGCTGTTTCTCCTCTGCTCAGCATGTTGGTGGTGGGTGTCTGCATACGTCCTCAGATCACAGGAGATCTGCAGGGCAAGGTAAAGGTGTAGACGGCTCTTCTCACTTGCTTCTAGTCCGCCATGCGGGAACACACGCACCCCCAAGCCATCTGTCTGTGTACATTGCCACGACCCAGTCGTGTGTCATTACACTTGCTTATTGCATCATCATCCTGTTCTCATCCCCTTCCAGTTATTCTCAATAATGCACCCAGAGTGAGCTTTTGAAAGCTCTAGTTGGATCGTGCCCTTCTCTTATTTAAAAGCCTTCAAAAGTTTCCATTTCATCTAGACTGAAATAAAAAATTTTTAGCAGAACTTCCAAGGCCCCGCATGATCTCATCGCTGCTAAACCTGATGACTTTATTTGGTGCCATCCTCCTGCCTGTTCAGTCGGCTCTAGCTGTGTGCCTCTTGCTCCTCCCCCTTCCCAGCTTTCCAAAATGTTCTTTCTCCCATGGTTTGCACATATGACTCTTACACATTTTTTATCCCTGAGCTCATAAGTCACTTCCCCAGAAAAGCTTCCCTCGTTCCACCTTTTACCCAATTTAGAGAAGATCTCCCCCATTGTTCATTTCCTTCCAGATCTTAATTATAACTCGTAATCCAAAAGCATGTATCTAGCGAATATCCTGTTTCCCACTAGATGGTAGGTCTCAGCAAGGTAAAGACCTTGTCTTTTTCTTTTTTTAAATTAATGATTGTTTCCCTGGTGTCTAACCCAGGACCCAGCATGCAACAGGTGCTCAATAAATGCTTACAGAACAAACTATTGCTGTAATGACCTATAGCCTGACTTTGCTGTCCTCGAGAGTCTTGTCATCCACTAATGTGGAGAAGGCCGAGTTTGGATGGACTCTGGCCGCATCTTGTCGGTGTCTTTTCAAACCACTTGCCCTCTCAGGCATTCCTAATGCCATCCTCGTCTCATTGGCAGCTGGCTGCTGACATCCAAAATCAGACTAATTTATTCTCTGAGCTTAAGCGGAGCCTACACGAAGCACCCAGCCTACCTTTTCACATGAAAAAATTGATGAAGGTGATCCTCCAAGTTAAGAGCTGACTCTTCTGGCCTCCATCCATTATCAGCTCCAGGAGAACCCCCACACTGAGGCTGTCCTCCAGTGGAGCTTCTCTAATACTGATGTCTGTAAGTAAAAGGGAGACTGGTTATTGTTTTGGGATTTTTTATTTTTTTAAAGATCTTTCCCTTTCTCAATCCCCAGAGCAACCTCTTGAAGTCATGAAAAAATTTTTACTTCCCATTACACATATGCTCGATGGGTGGTGTCTAGTCAGCTAGATGCTGGTCAGAGGACAGGGATTTTGTCTGTGACCTGAGAAAAGCTCAGCCCATTTGAAGGTGGAGTCTAGGTTCACTCATTCAAGGCGCCAGGCACAATGCTGATGAACCACACAGACCTGACCACTGCCACATGCGCCATGTGTTCTAGTGGATGATGGCGTGAAAAGAGAAGCTTCCCTCTCTTGGGGACCTGATAAAAATGAAAATTCTGGGTTTCAGCAAGGAACTGATCTCATTGTCAAAATTCCCTAAAACATGCCAAAATATTAAAAAATTTAAGGGCCTGATGGTTTATGTCATGAATATTTTACTTATTTCCAAATATTCTAGTTAATATAGATGCTATATTATAGGAGCTATAATTAGCTATGGAGATGCTATATTATCTCCTATAAATATAGGAGAATATTTGACACCAGATAAGGAGATTTACATTTCCATGAATACACATCAAGAAAAAAATACCCAAAATACCCAAGAGAGCCTTTATCACCTGTTAAGGTGATAGCAACATGTCTGGTTCTGTGGGTGGGTGGCAGGATGACTATGTCTCCACAAAGAAGAGGCTAAGGTCATGAGTTTAAGGTTTTATAAATTAGGGGAGCCTGGGTGGGTCCATGGTTGAGCATCTGCCTTTGGCTCGGGTTGTGATCCCAGGGTCCTGGGATCGAGTCCTGCATCGGGCTCCCCGCAGGGAGCCTGCTTCTCCCTCTGCCTGTGTCTCTGCCTCTCTCTCTCTCTGTCTCTCATGAATAAAAAAATCTTTTTTAAAAATAAGGTTTTATAAATTAGTAGCCAAGACCAAACTAACACCCCAGTATTACCTAACATTAAACGAGTTAATAATCACTTCAGCCAGTACAGACATGCACTGCTGTGCTGGCCGCAAGCAGGTAGCAGGTGGAATGCAGTCCTTCCTGCGGTGAGAGGAGCAAGTCCCCGTGGGAAAGCCGCCAGGGGGGCGGCCGCGGTCTCGGATCCCAAGTGCCGCACAGACAGCAGTGCAATCTGCAACACCTCAAAACAGAAAAAGGATGTGCCATCATGAAGCCACTATAAAATAGAAACGTTTGGTGCAGCAACATAAAAAAAGCCAGGAAGTTTTCACTCCTACCCAATGTAAGCAGTTTGGCTTTCTTTTTTAAGCTGAAATACTTAAAACAGAGAAATATTATCTGAATGGGATAATCATAGTTGGAGCTTCCATAAGCACCTTTTTTCAAGGCTTTTTGCTTTCTTTACGCTATTCTGAGCTCTATGTCGAAAAGATGAGAGAGAGAAAGCCAGTGGGGGCGCCTGGGTGGCTCAGGGGTTGAGGGTCTGTCTTTGGCTCAGGTCGTGATCCCGGGGTCCTGGGATCCAGTCCCGCATAGGGCTCCCTGTGAGAAGCCTGCTTCTCCCTCTGCCCATGTCTCTGCCTCTCTCTGTGTGTCTCTCATGAATAAATAAATAAAATCTTAAAAAAAATAAAATAAAAGAGAGAAAGCCAGTGGTCTTTCTCCCTGGTTATTGGTTACAGGCTGAACCTGTGCCTTGTCATCTTTAAGCAAACACTGTGGCCATTATTCACTACACCTGCCATCCCCAATTCTGTGGCATTCTGGGAGGAGAAAGGGGGCCTTTCTCAATTGGGCCCGAGAGAGGCCTGAGTGGTACACGGAGGCTGGTTAATTCCACATTCTGCAATTTAAGAGCATTTTTAAAGATTTTTTTATTAGGAGGATTCTTGATCTAAAGAGGTACTTCAGGAAGTAATCAACTGTTATACTGCCAGATTGAGATAATAGCTACTTCTCAGTCTATATCAACTTAAATAATATCCACATCTTGGCCTAAGCACAGAAGAGTGAAGCATTTCAGAACAGATGGATGGGAAAGGGCTTTTTACAGCTAAAAACCCGCAAGACTCACTGAGCAGGGAAGAACACATACTGATCAAGCAGATGAGATAAGAAGCAAATTTTATCCACATCAGTTTATTTCTTATTACTCGGTAAATGAGAGAAAAGGAGGGTAAGCAAAGGAAATGAGAGAGAGAAAAAGCAACAAACTGGGATGTAGAAAAGCAGCCCACTGGTGTCAACTATGAAGCATGTCTTCATTATTCAGAAACTTCCAATTAGTTTAGATAATTTAGTCCATTTTAAAAAGTCATTTTTTAAAAAAGATTTTATTTATTTATTTTAGAGAGAGAGAGTGAGCAGGGAAAGGAGCAGAGGGAGAGGGAGAGGAAGAAGCAGACTCCCCGCTGAGCACGGAGCCCGAAACAGGGGTCTATCTCACAACTGTGAGATCCCGACTCTGAGATCACGACCCTGAGATGATGACCTGAGCTGAAATCAAGAGTTAGACACCTAAATGACTGAGCCACCCCAGTACCCTTGAAAAGTCATTTAAAAATACTTTTGTCCGGGACACCGGAGCCAAAGGAGGCTCCGGTCATGATCCTGGGGTCCTGGAATCAAGTCCAACATCGGGCTCCCTGCATGGAGTCTGTTTCTTCCTCTACCTATGTCTCTGCCTCTCTGTGTGTGTCTCTAATGAATAAATAAATAAAATTCTAAAAATAATACTTTTGTCAGTGTGCTTCCTTTATTGATGATTTAATTTTCTACCCATTTCTAAATTATGTCAAAATATGGAGACCTGGAATTTGGGCTTTTATTATGTTTCATCATTCATGGAAAGTTGGCCCTTTGGGGTGAAGCCAGATCATCCTAGTGAACCCGTAGAGGTGGATCTGAGCGTCAGTGTGGACAGGGTGGCATCTTGTGGAGATGGTCCCAGCAGAAGTCTTGACCACACCTTTTCATGCATGTCTTGAACATATAATACATGTGAAGTACACTTTACATTAGATTGTAAATTTCTTTCTCAGATTTTAAAGTATTTTTACCTTTCTTAACATCAGTTTATAAAACATGGCAGAGCCCTTATAAAAGAGCTGTATTTTTTTCTGCTTCATATTTTGCAGGCTGAAAACTAAAAAGTGATGGGGGTTCCTTGAAATTTCAGAGCATATTATTGACAAAGGTGGGAGCAGGTAAAACCCAAACCAAACAAACAAAAATTCCTTTCCACCAGAACACCTTGCCTTCAACACTAATAGCATCATTGAAATTCCATTCCAAACTCAAGTTAACATAAAATTAAGAAGTCTACGCTTAGGGAGAGCTTTGAAAAATTAAGACACATTTCTCACTAAACTTAAAATCTTCCTAAATGCAAAAAATTGTAAAAAATGTTTTCGCTCATTTTTCATTCATTAAGTAATAAAAGTGGAAGGAAGACAAATTGATATAATCAAGCCATAAACTCAAAAATAAGACTTGCCTTTCAGGCTCTACCAACATAATGCATGTGCTTCTTTAATTACCCTTCAACACCTAGGTGAGCAGGGTTTAGTGCAAATAACTACCTTTCTTTGATGAAAATAATGTTTACATTTCAAGCTGTAGCATAATATGTCAGTTATATTTACAGCAACAATCATTCTAAAGATTTTGACTAACCTTTTTCTAGCATTGGAAACATTTTCAAGAGCACAGTCAGGTACTTATTCCTCATTTGCATGAGGCGGAGCTGTCACTTCAGTCAAAGGAAACATGCTTTCTCATTCACTAATCCACCCATTCATGCATTAGTTGAGTGTCTCCTATGCCTTCTAGGGGCTAAGGCTATGGCAGTGGGGGAAAAAAACCATGTATATTCAGTCTTGTGCCCTACGTTCTAGATGGGGAGACAGGAAATAAACAAAACAAATAAGTATATAATAAGAAGATGATAGGGGTGGCTCGGAGGGCCAGTCGGTTAAGCATCTAGTTCTTGATTTCAGCCAAGTGGAAATCATTATTGGTTTTGTCTGTAGAATGGGTTTAAGATAGAGAGCAGGAGAGCAGTCAGCAAGATATCCAGTGAAAGAGAGCAGAAAAATGGCACAGTGGCTCATAGGGAAGAGGACCAAGGCAAGGGATGATACACATAATACTGCCTCATTAGGCCTCCTTGAGAACTTCACGTAGATTTCAGTATGATACTCTGACATGAGTGGAATCAAGGAGTTGATGTACTAATAACATTTTTTAAATATAGACTTTTTTTTTTGGAGCAGGTTTAGGTTCACAACAAGACCAAACAGAGTTTCCACATATTCCTGCCCCACACGCAGACCCTCCCCACTATTAGCAATGCCCACCCTGTGGTAGATTTATTACAACCAATGCCCTGACCCTGACACATTATCACCCAAATCCCTAGTTGACATCAGGGTTTGCTCCCGGTGTTGACATTCTGTGGGTTTTTCACAAATGTAGTAACAATTGACAGAATTTAAAATAAATTTATGTGGCAATGACATTTTTTACTGTGGTAAAAACACTTAACATGAGCTCTGTCCTCTTAAATTATAAGTACACGGTACAGTATGTTGTACAATGTTGTAGAGCAGAGCTCTAGAACTTATTCTCCTTGCATAACAAACTTTACACCTATTGTACGACAACCCCTCCTTCCCTCTTCCCCTCAGCCAGGTCAACCACCATTTTACTCTGTTACTGTGACTTTGGCTATTATCAACAAACAAAAGATAACAAGTATTGGCGAGGATGTGGAGAAATTGAAATCCTTGTACACTGTTGGTGGGAATGTAAAAAGGCACAGCCTCCATGGAGGACGGTATGGAGGCCTCCCAAAAAATTAAAAATAGAATTTCCATATGATCCAGTAATTCCAGTTTTGGGTTTATATCCCCCCTCAACTGAAATCAGGATCTCTACAAGGTAGCACTTCTATGTCCATTGCAACAAGCCAAGATGTGGAGAAAACCTAAATGTCCATTGATGGATGAATGGATAAAGAAAATAGCAGTATATACATGCAGTGGATAACTATTTAGCCTTAAAAATGGAAATTTTTCCATTTGCAACAATGTAGACAAACCTTGAGGACACTGTGCTAAGTAAAATAAGCCAGTTACAAAAAGACAAATGCTATGTAATTCCGACAGGATTCTAAAGTAGTAATATTCAAAGTATCATTTTTAAATAATTAAAAACATTTTTAAATAATTTAAGTTTCCATTTAAAATAATAACATTTTAGGGGCTCTTGTGTGACTGAGTTCATTAAGTGTCAGACTCTTGGCTTCAGCTCAGGTTGTGATCTCAGGGTCACGGGATCAAGCCCTGCCCCAGGCTCTGTGTTCTGCATCAGGCTCCACACGCAGCAGGGAGTCTGCTTGAGGATTCTCTCCCTCTGTTCTTCCCCCCATTCACTAGCTCTTTCTCTCTCTCTCTCTCTCTCTAATAAATAAATGAAATCTTTAAAATAAAATAATTACATTTTAAAAAGTGGTCATATTTTTATCATGCACTGTTCTGTGGGCTAATCGGGACAAATGCCATCAACCAGAGTTTATAATTTCAAAAACAAAGTATAAGTGTCCTACCTCCAGAGGCAGTGCTTTTCCCTTGATGCCATACAGTGAGCAGACAATGCAGTTAACCACGCTCTGTCCCCACAGCACCCACTTAGGTGTTGAGCAGAAACAAAGTGCTGCTGGCTAAACAGTCATCAGGAATACTAATGAGCCTAACAGAATGTGGGAATTAGTCGAATGTATAAACAGAAGTTTCATATAGCAAAAGAAAATTTCAGATCACACAACTAAAAGATGAACTACACGTATAAGTACAGGCATATTCTGTGCAAAGTACAATTATAACAACACCCACTATTTGTGACATACCGTCTGCTAAGAAATTTATTCCTTTTCGTTAATTATCACCAACCACCTGCATTGCTGAGGCTATCATCCCAATGATGCAGATGCAGAGGCTGAAGCTAAAGGAGCTAGAAAGGGGCCATAGTGGATGCCGACTGAATTCTTGGTGTCTGACAGCAAAGTTCGTGTTTTTACCCTTGCACCCTTACCAAAAAAAAAAAAAAAAAAAAAAAACCAACAACAAACAAACAAACAACAAAAAAAAACAAAACCAGAAATAAATAACTTTCTGCTCATGTCTCACAAAAAACTTCCTGGGGAAAATGAGAATTGCACATTTAAGAATAAAATACTACCTACAGGAAAATGGACAAGGGTAATTCAGCACTCTGTAGCCCTGAATGCATCCTGTTCCTTCTGGAGAATACAAGATAGCTCAAAAGAGGTCCCTCACACAGTGGTCCACAAGAGATGTTCAAACACTTTATGAACTCAGCTGGTAAGATTGTAGATATTTGAGCAGTTTCATCCTAAGATTACTCTTAAGTGTGGCCATGTTGGACCTAAAGGAGCAAAGTACGCCCTTGCTATACATATTTTTAACACTTTGCATAATTCTGTCATCTACCCAGAGAACCAGGCCTCGTTAATATTCCGCAGCAGACCAAAAAATCTAGACAGAATGGGTCAAGTTTCCATCATCATGTTAAACCATATTATATTGCCATTTCAGCAATAATGTCAGTAATTAGATATTGGCTAAGTGCCTAAATCCTGGTTTGCATCTATAATTTAAATACGTATCATACTAAATAGTGTCATTGTGCAAAGCCAAGAGGTATTCAGTAGTTGGTGTTTTCCCCTTTCCTGAGACACAAAGAAACTTATTCTGCTCTCCAGAATGCAGGTGTAATGTTGGAAAATGCCTTGAAAATTCCACTCGTGCATTTGCCCGGGAAAATAACTGACTTTTTAAGTTATAAAAATATACTGGCTTTTCCATCTGAGTGGGTGGATGGAAATCGGTAGAAATGTATCATTTCCAGCTGATTTATTTATGTTATTGAAACCTTGAAAACAGTTCAAAATAAACAGCCCTAAATAGTTAGGCTCATAGGCTGAAATGTTTATCATACTTATTGTTTTGCATTGAACCTTCACTTGCACACAGGACAATTAGATCAAGACCATTTCAGTACATCTGGGACTTGTCTTTTCAAAAAGTTACTTGCTGTGGATGCAAGGAAAAAGCAAATGTCTCTTTTTTTAAGATTTTTTATTCATTTGAGAAAATGAGAGAGAACACAGCAGGGGGGAGGGGCAGAGGGAGAAGCAGACATCCTGCTGAGCAGGGAACCCAACTCGGGGCCTGATGCCAGGATCATGGGATCATGGCCTGACTGAATGTAGTTGCCCAACAGACTGAGCCACCCAGGCACCCCCAAATATCTTCTTAAACTCAAGTGTAACAAATCTGTGGCAACCAAAGAATTTCTAAAAACCTGGATGGGAGATGGCAGTCAAGCTATGTATGCCTCCTCTTCCCACACTGAGTGTCAGACAAATGGGAAGTAGTATATAGCATCTGCATACAGTATCAGTAGTTGAACTTGAATTTCATTGCAAAATGGCTTTGGTCGCAGCTTGGGCTATTTACAGAAAGCCTATTTCAGTTCTCCTTAGCCCAAATTAAACAGTCTTAGAATGTGGTACTTATAAAAGGAAACAAAGGGCCTATTTATTTGATATTGTGCATCAAAAAGAGAAGATATAAATTGCATTAATCTCCCATCTTTCTATTCTGACTCCCTTGTCTTCATGATCTGGGCACTCTTACTCAGGATGGTTGTAAATGGTCAAAGACAGATTGAATGACCTGTCTTATTGACTGGCTTGGCCACTTGGTTCCCTATTTTCTGTCCCTTGGCTTATTCTTTTGAGAGAGATAAGAAGGAGGCATACAGATTAAGCATTATGGGAGATTACTAAATGTAGTCACAATTTGTAACTCTGCCATCAAAACCTAAAGTCTATTTCTCCAGCCTCTGTGACCTGCTCCGAACAAAAAAATCCTGTGGAAGTGAGGTTGTATGAATTCCAAGTGCAGGTGTCAAGAGGCCTTGCTGCCACTTCTCTTGCTGCTGGGAACCCTTTTGCCACATGTGGACAAGCCCAGCCTGGTGTGCTAGACAATGAAACCACTTGGGGCTGACCTTACAGCTGTCCCAGGCTTCCCAGCTGAGGCCCAGACATGTGAGGGAGACTTGGCAAGAAAAGTCAAGCTGAGAACAGACCAGAGAGGCACCCCAGCGAGCTCAGCCCAAATTGTCCAAGTTTGAGGTATTTGTTACACAGTGATAGGTAACTGTTACAAAAACTATAGGCCATCACAGCCCTCTTAACAGTGATTCCCTGTCCTCAATCCTTTCCACTGAAAGGACATTGTTTCTAACAGATCTTTATCTGCCAAAGGTGATTATATCAGCAACTAGTTTATATGCCTGAAGAAGACAAGCTTAATTGTGAAAATCAAAAGGTTTCCTAGATAAGGTATGTTGGGCAACAAAGAAATTAATTCTAGTCTATTAAACAAATTAAGCCAAAAGAAAAGCATTCCCCTGGGTTGAAAGAGCTATAGATTAAAGGTTCTCAATGACAAGAATCTCCAAAGAATCAACAGAAGTACCTCCAAAATAAAGACTAAATACGACAACTCTGGCAGGATAAGAGGGCACAATACTGTCCTAGGAAAGTAGCAGGCAGATGTTTCTCCTCACTTACCTCTCTCCTGCTTTCTGCTCCACACTGCTTTGGTGAGCAAATGGGGAGCACACCCAAAGGAAGAGAGAAAGGACCACACTCCACTTCCTTGGTCCTCCTACAGAAGTCACCAGCTGGGCAGGGGAGCAGTTTTCAGCTAAGTCAAGTTTAAAGATTTGTTCATTGTAGATAGGATGGTACATCAGAGGGATCTAATCCTCACCTTGAAGCTTGTAGCTTCCCCGTAAAGGGCCAGAATTTGTGTAGGTGATAATCAGGTCCTCCTGCAATATTACATTCAGAAGGGAAAAACTGGTGTGTTAACCACTTTGACTCAACCACTTTTGAGTTGGTTTTGACTTAACCACTTTTGAGTGGTTTTGACTTAACCACTTTTCCTTCTGGTGTCCTAAATATACAATTTAAAAGGAATCAGAAAATTGCCTGGCTCAGAGGTGGCAAATTATTTCTAAGCTTAGTAGTCTCTAAAATGTTCCTAGGAGTGGTATACCTGGCTGACTTGGTCAGAGGAGCATGCGACTCTTTATCACAGGATCATGAGTTCAAGCCCCATGTTGGGTGTAGAGATTACTTAATATAAATAATTTTTAAAAATTCCCAGGAGCTATATGTCTCCATATATCAGATCAATCCTATATTTTAGAGAACTAGACAGTAAAAGGAAAGAGAAGATAGTGTGGATGCCCAGTATATTCTACTAGCAGTAACAATCGTGGGCTGGTGTTGGTGATATAACTTACAAGACGCAATAGTCTTCACTTAGCAGCAAATTTAGTTCTTTATGAAAAAAATACAAATGGATCACAGACCATACGATCATTTTACAGTTGAGAATGTAAAATATGAAACTTTGAGAAAAAAAATAACACAGGGCAAAATCTTTAAGTTTTCACTCTGGACATCAAAAGTGTGATCTATATGCAAAGAAACAAACAATCCAATCATGAAATGGGCAAAAGACATGAACAGAAATTTCACAGAGGAAGACATAGATGTGGCCAACACGCACATGAGAAAATGCTCTGCATCACTGGCCATCAGGGAAATACAAATCAAAACCACAATGAGATCCCACCTCACACCAGTGAGAATGGGGAAAATTAACAAGGCAGGAAACCACAAATGTTGGAGAGGATGTGGAGAAAGGGGAACCCTCTTGCACTGTTGGTGGGAATGTGAACTGGTGCAGCCACTCTGGAAAACTGTGTGGAGGTTCCTCAAAGAGTTAAAAATAGACCTGCCCTACGACCCAGCAATTGCACTGTTGGGGATTTACCCCAAAGATATAGATGCTGTGAAATGGCAGGACACCTACACTCCAATGTTTAGAGCAGCAATGTCCACAGTAGCCAAACTGTGGAATGAGCCTCAGTGTCCATTGAAAGATCAATGGATAAAGGAGATGGGGTCTATGTATACAATGGGATATTACTCAGCCATTAGAAATGACAAATACCCACCATTTGCTTCAACGTGGATAGAACTGGAGGGTATTATACTGAGTGAAGTAAGTCAATCAGAGAAAGACACTCATCACATGGGTTCACTCATACAGGGAATATAAATAATAGTGAAAGGGAATAAAGGGGAAAGGAGAGAAAATGAGTGAAAATATCAGTGAGGGAGACAGAACATGAGAGACTCCTAACTCTGGAAAATGAACAAGGGGTAGTGGAAAGGGAGGTGGACGGGTGGTTGGGGTGACTGGGTGATGGGAACTGAGGGGGGCATTTGATGGGAAGAACACTGGATGATATGCTATATGTTGGCAAATTGAACTCCAATAAAAAAATTTTTAAGTGTGATCTATAAAAGGAAAATGTAATAGATTAGAACTCAACAGAATTAAAAACATTTGCTCTATGAAAGACCCCATTAAGAGTATGAAAAGACAAAAGTACCTAGGTGCCTCCATCTCTTGGTCTTTTTGGCTCAAGTCATGCTCTCAGGGGCCTGGGATCGAGCACTGTGTGGGCTCCCCACTCAGTGGGGAGTCTGCCTGTCTCCGTCTCCCTTTGCCCCTCACCCTCTCCTGTTTACTCTCTCTCTCTAAAATAAATAAATCTTTAAAAACAAAAAATATGAAAAGACAAACTACACAGTAGAAGAAAATATCTGAAAACCATGTATCTAACAAAGGACTTATATCTGGAATATGTAAGGAAGTCCCAAAGTCATCTTTTAAAAAAATTCTTGTTAGAAAATAGGCAAAATACATGAAGATACACAGATGGCAAATAAGCACGTAGTAAACTCTTCAATTTCATTAGTCATCAGGGAAATACAAATTAAAATCACCATGAAATACCATTACACACTGATTAGATGGCTAGAATAATAATTTTTTTAAAATAGTGTTAACACCCAATGCTGGTGAAGATGTAGAGAAACTGGATCACTCAGACATTACCAGTGATAATGTAAAATGGTACCACTGCTCCAGAAAATAGTCTGGCAGTTTTCACTAAAACTAAACTTGTAACTATCATGCAACCAGTAATGACATTCCTGGGCAATTATCCCAGAAAGAGAAAAATTTACGTGCATACAAAAACCTGTACATAAATGTTCGTAGCTGTTTTGTTCATAATAGCTGAAAACTGGAAACAAACCAGATGACCTTCAAGGAGCAAAGGGTAGACAACCTGTGGTATATCCATGCCATGGAATACTACTCACCAGTAGCAAGGAGCAGACTTTTGACCCACATAACTACTTGCATAAATCTCCAGGGAATTATGCTGATGAAAAAAAATCTAAAATCTTTGCATCATTCCATTTATATAACATTCTTAAAATAACATAATTATAGAGACAGACTAGATTGGCAGTCACCAGAGGTTTGGGGGTGGTAGTTGTGAGGGGATGCTATAAAAAGATAGCACAAGAGAAGCTTTGTGGTTATGGAACTCTTGTGTATCTTGACTGTGGTGGCGAGTACATGAATCTACACAGGAGATACATTTGGACATTCTCTCTCTCTCTCTCTCTCTCTCTCTCTCTCTCTCTCTCTTCCTCTCCCTCCAAGATCCTCATCCCTTAAAGGGCATATAGAACTGGTAAAATCTGATAGGCTCTGTAAATTATTGATTTCCTGATGTGACATTATTCTATAGTTATGCAAGATGTTCCCATGCTTGAGAGGAACTGGGTGAAAGGTACATGAAACTTGCAAGTATGCTTTTTGCAACTCTTTAATCTATAATTATTTTGAATTTTTAAATGTTTAATATATAATCATACCTTAAATTTTGGCCACTCTCTAATGATTTCAGAATAAAAATTTTAAGTTTTTGTGGTTTTGTTGTTGTGCTGTTTTTAGAGAGGAGGAGTAAGAGAGGTAGAAAGAGAGAGAGAGAGCGCTCAAGCAAGAGGCAAAAAGAGAGGCAGAGGTAGAATCCAAAGCAGACTCTATGCCCCAGCACTGGAGCCCAGCGTGGGCCTTGATCTCACAACCCTGAGATCATGACCTGAGCCAAAATCAAGAGTCAGATGCTAAACTGACTGAGCTATCCAGGCATCCCCCAAAATAAAAGCTTTGAACAAAACGAAGAAGGCTGCAGGATGGGAATAGAGCACACACAATAACAGCCAACATGAAGTCTCATGATTGCCAGGCACAGGTTCCCATATCCTGGTCATTCATTCAGGATGGGTCACCAGAGATGGGGCTGAGCAGGGGTGGCTCACGGAAGCCTTCAGCTGGTTAGACCTGTGCCTCCCATTCTCCATTTAACCAATACTGGTTTCTCATCACTCAGTAAGCAATCTCAACAATAAGGCCCGGGTGCTAGCGCTGGTACATAGACCTAGGCTGAATTCTATTTATCTTGGATCTCACATAGGGATCCTCTTGATGGATTCTTATCTGTATTGGAAAGGGCGTTCAATCAACACCTCTGGTGTCCCTAGGGGAAGCTAGAGGAAAAGCCACACCAGTGGCTGTTCCCCATCCTTTTACCATTGCAATACCACACAGTGACATTTACAGATAGCTGCCAAACACTCAGAACTGGTCTGGGCTGTGTGGTGAATTCAATCTGAACTCCAGAAAATAAATGAGAATGAGATTCTAGCAAAATAAAAATGACCAATGTCTGGGGTCTAGGGAAATCTACACACCCTGTTAACTGGTAGAAACCAAGTCTTGGATGGCTTCTTTCCCATTCTAGTTTAGTGTGTGTGTGTGTGTGTGTGTGTGTGTGTGTGTGTGTGTGTCTATCTGTCTGTCTATACATCTGTTTTTATTGCTCATTAGGGGAATAGATCATCCTTCTCAAAGTATAGAAGGAAAACTTATTTCTGATAATGACTATAGAAATCAGAAGAAAGTTTAAAGTATGTAAGTAGGCATCTTATTAGGGCGAGAAAAGACAACTGTGTTCTCAATGACTCAAGAAAAAGAAAGTAATAAAATGCTATCCAGAAGGCTGGGAGAGATAAGGATTTGTTAAAGGAGCTTAAACAGCCAATAGCACATTTAAGACTTCAAGTTTTTAAATGGTGGGGTAAAGAGGATTGCCTTGCCTCCTCCTCAAAAATCATGCTGGACCGCTAAAAGAGAAAGTACATACAAGAATACTAAAAGAACAGGGGATCCCTGGGTGGCTCAGCGGTTTGGCACCTGCCTTTGGCCCAGGGCGCGATCCTGGAGACCCAGGATCGAGTCCCACGTCGGGCTCCCTGCATGGAGCCTGCTTCTCCCTCTGCCTGTGTCTCTACCTCTCTCTCTCTCTGTGTGTGTGTGTGACTATCATGAATAAATAAATAAAATCTTAAAAAAAAAAAAAGAATATTAAAAGAACAAAAAAACAGAAGCAAAATCCGATCCCACTGGGATAAGGAGACAACTGCAACCTGTGAGGAGGGGCTGGTAAAAGTGGGGAAGGTCAAACAGAAGTGGGAGGTGTCCCAGGTCTCCAGAGACACAAGCGGATGGGGACACCTAGATGGTTCAGTGGTTGAGTGTCTGCCTTCGGCCCAGGGTGTGATCCCAGAATCAAGGATCGAGTCCCACATCGGGCTCCCTACATGGAGCATGTTTCTCCCTCTGCCTGTGTCTCTGCCTCTGTCTCTCTCAATCTGTGTCTCTCATGAATTAATAAATAAAATCTTAAAAAAAAAAAAAAACAAGTGGATGGTGAAGCTCCTCTTAGCCTCCAGCCCAAGCACCCTTCCCTTGCTGTGTGCTGCTGCTGGCAAACCACATGTATCCTGCTGGAGTCTGCCAGTAGAGGTTGCTAGAAGAGGACCAGGAGGAGGGGGGAGAGGAGTGTGTTCAGGGCTGGGGTTCATCCCAGTAGTGGCAGTCGGGTCCACAAACAGCTGATTTCGGTTTCCAGTTTTTTCTCCTAGAACATAATCTGATCCCCTCTGAAATAGCAACCAACTGGCTAACATCCTTGCAGAGGCCTGTGTTCCCCACCCACCAAGCTCCCCTGTTGTGATGTTTCCAGGCTCTCCCCTGACTTCTCCAGTGCTAGGAGTAGTAGCTGCCTCCTGCAGTTCTTATTGCTATGTTAGGTCAGTGTTCCTTTTCCCATTTTCCATCTTCCAGTATCTGTTCCAGTATCAAGCTCTTATACTAAACTCACTCTTCTACAATAATGTGGAGTTCTGTTTTCCAACTGGACTCTGAGTGATAAGAAAGCACCATCCTCAGAAGTAAGAAATACACTCAAGGGGTAAAATTAATCATTCTCGAGGGCTGGTTGATGCAATTTATTGGTTTATTAGGAAGCTTTCAGAAGCAAGGAGGGTGATGCTGGATAAACCATCATATAGATCACCGTTGCAGAAAGAGGTGTCTTGGTGTAATGGAAGGGGAGGTCAGGGGCTCAGCCTCATGAACTGTCTGTAGGGCTTATGTCCCATATCCAGGGAGAAGTCAGAGCCAAGAGAACACTCACACAGCCTCCTGTCACAGGAATTCTTTCCAGCCTGGAGCATGACCTCGCCTGCTATCTACACACACCTCCCATAGATATAACTGGTCTGGGAAGAACTCATCTCATTCAAAGGTGAACAATAATCCCAAATGAACTTTCCATAAATTTTATGCAGATACATACCATGTTCTACATGAGAAAACAATAGCATAAGAATAAATAACCAAAATTCTAAGAATTCTAAAATATCAACACATACAGTCAAGCAGCAAGTTTTACAATAATATAAAATGACTAAAAAGGATTTATTTTTTTGCATTGGTAAGATACTTCAGCATTAGGGCACCTGGGATAGTTCACTCGGTTAAGCATTTGCCTTTGGCTAGGGTCATGATCTCGGGGTCCTGGGATCAAGACCCACATTGGGCTCCCTGCTCAATGACAATTTTGCTTCTCCTTCTCCCTCTGTGATCTCTCTTGCTCTCACTCTCATTCTTTCTCAAATAAATAAATAAAAATCTTTTTTAAAAAAATCCTTCAGCATTAAAAATTTCAACTGTAAGGCGCCTAGATGGCTCAGTTGGTTAAGCATCTGGACTCTTGATTTCTGCTCAGGTTATGATTTCAGGGTCCTCAGATTGAGCCCACATCCATTCTGCATTGGGACAGAGCTGCTTAAGATTTTATCTCTCACTGGGACACCTCGGTGGCTCAGCAGTTAAGCATCTGCCTTCAGCCCAGGGCATGAGTCCCATCAGGCTCCCTGCATGGAGCCTGCTTCTCTCTGCTTATGTCTCTGCCTCTCTCTGTGTGTCTCATGGATAAATAAAATAAAATCTTTAGAAAAAAATATTCTCTCTCTCCCTCTCCCTCTGCCCCTATCTCTGGAACTCTCTGTCTCTCTGTCTTTAAAAAGAGAAAAAATTGTTTTAAATTAAATGTTACATTAATGAATCAAAAATAAAAGCCAAATAACTGGTGGTGATTTTTATAGGTACAAAATATGAATAAAATTATATATTTATCATAAAAAATCTTTAACAAAAGAAAATTTTCTTCAATATTTTAAACAGCATTTATCAGAAGTCAGTAGTAAATAATTCTGAAAAATTAAAGGTATTCTGACTAATGTCAGGAACAAGACAAGTATGCTCAGTATCTGCATTATTCAATACTGAAGTACATTGGGTAGTCTATTTAATGGAATAAGTCTAGAAGACAAGATGAGGAGAATAGATAAGGAGGCAATATTTACATAAGATATGACTGTCTACATAGACAAAAACTACCTGAAATGAATATAATGTTACATGTCAATTGTATCTCAATTTAAAAAAATAAGCATTTACAAGTTAATATCTTTGTTTCTAACTAACCATAACTAGTTAGGAAGGAATTTAAAACAAAATCCCATTTGTAAAATGAAGAACCAAAAAAATTTTCAATAAGAAAAAAATATATATACACCTGTACAAAAAAAAAAAAACTATGTAGCTTTACTGATAAACATGAAATAAGGCTCTGTTGATTGGGAAAACCCACCATACTTTTAGACAGGAAGACTCAAATAACATAAAGATGTCAATCTTCCCAGTGCCATATATAAGCATCATGCTTTTTCAATCAGAATATCAATGGAATTTTGTAGAGACTTAATAAATTGATATTAAATTTCATCTGGAACAGTCACTCCATAAGAACTGCCTAGAAATGTTTGAAAAACAGAATAACGAGTAGAGATGTGTCTTATCAGATGTGAAGATGTCCTTAAAAACTATTATAATTAAAGTAGCATGTAATTATGTCAGGAAAAGACAACTGTATATTATATCAGAATATAATCCAGAAACACATATCATATCCATTTGATACATGAAATATATAACATTTTAAATCAGTAGGTAAAAAATGAATTATTCAATATATGGATATGGAACAACTGAATATCCATTTTGAGTAAATCAAATTTAGATTACTACATTGTGAGATATACATAGATATATCAGTGAGGATATATATTGTGAGATATATATATATGTATATGTATATATATAATATTGTGAGAACTATATTGTGAGATATGTATCAGTGGTAGTTTACAAAACTATTAGAGAAAATTTTAAAGAAAAGTTTTTTTTTAATCTTTATTGGATAATGACCTTCTACATAATTTCCAGAAGCCAGAGAAAATTGGACATAATTCCTAGATTTTCCTACTAAAATTTAAACTTGTTCTATGTTGAAAAAAACTGCCATAGACAGGGCATCCCTGGGTGGCTCAGTGGTTTAGAGTCTGCCTTCAGCCCAGGGTGTGATCCTGGAGTCCTGGGATCGAGTTCCGCATCAGGTTCTCTGCATGGACCCTGCTTCTCCCTCTGCCTGTGTCTTTGCCTCTCTGTGTGTGTCTCTCACGAATAAATAAATAAAATATTTTTTAAAATACCATAGACAAAGTGAAAAGATGAAACAGATTAAGAGACAATGTTTACAACTCAGAGAACACAGAGGGGACAGCAGGGCGCTGCATTCTCCTTTCAACCTGAGAGGCTTGGTGACCTGGTGAGCCTAATCATTAATTTTCAACAGCTCAGTGGAGTAGGGGTAGAAGAAAAGGCCCAAAGAGGGAACTAGGAGGGAGCTAAGGGTGTTACCCACCCCACAAACCTGAAACATCAAGGGGCAACAATCTCACAGTAAAGTCAAACTAGAAATAACACTTCCCCTACTCCATTGGACTGGAAAGACATGGCCGATCTCAAAGCTGGTGGTTGAATAGCAAAACTATCACCCATCCTTAAGGCAATGAAACAGCCTGAATTTGACTTAACCAGGGGGTTCCAAAAGCCTCAAGGCAAGAATTTAATCTAGAATGTCTGGGAATGTCCCCAGAAATCTAGCAAAAGTAAAAAAAAAAAAAAAAATCCTTTTTTTCAGAAATGCACCTTTATCCCAGGTCCCAAGTATTCCCCCCACCCCTTCCAAAAATCAAAACAAAAAACAAAAAACAAACAAACAAAAAAAAAAAACAAGGAAAATGAGTAGCTTTCAGTCAAAACCAAACCAAACCATGAAACACAAGAAAACACAAGCACCATGAGAGATAGCACCAACCAGAGCTAGAAAATTCTGACCTACAAATACTTTAGATGACTCATTCTCAAAATACAGTCCCTAAACTAAGCAGCATCAGCATCATGTGGCAATTTGTTGGACATAGAAATTCCTGCTAATCACAAACTCTAAGGGTGAGGCCCAGCCATGTGCGATTTAAGGGGTTCTCAGGTCATTCTGATGTACACTCAAATTTAGGAACCACTGCTCTAAATATTAAATGTAAAGAACCAGTGTGTGGTGCAACTATGTTAGATGCGTTCCTCAAGAGAGGCTTGGAAACATGACAAAAGGGCAAACAATTCTGAATGAAGCCAATGAGGGCTTTCAGAAGTGAAAAATACAGTAAACAGAATTTAAAATTCAGCTGATCCATTTAGCAGCAGACCAGATGGACAGGGCTGAGGAAAGACTTACCTGAAAGCTAGAAGCAAAGAGATAGTATGGAAAATTTACAGAGACATGAAGGAGATAAAGTATGAGACACAGGTTAAAAGACATGAAGCATTGAGTGAATATGCATGTCTTCTATATTTCATGATGTAAAGGACACATTTTAAAATGCCCAAATGAGGGGCAGCCCGGGTGGCTTAGGGGTTAAGCCACCTTCGGCAGAGTTTGATCTTGGAGATCCCAGGATCGAGTCCCATGTCAGGCTCCCTATGTGGAGCCTGCTTCTCCCTCTTCCTGTGTCTCTGTCTCTCTCTCTCATGAATAAATAAATAAAATATTTTTAAAAAATAAAATAAAATGCTCGAATGACATGTATAATGAATACAAGCCAATTAATGTATACACACTAAGCTCTGTACCCCATGGAGACGTTCAAAATTGTAAGAACCCTGCCCCAGGGAACAGAGTTGGAGAGACTACAGTCACCTGGGAAAAATATGGCCTTCAGACCATTATCATCCATTAAAGGATAGTAGGGCAAAGGGCAAAGGTAAAAAGGTGGGCATGTGAGCCTGTGGCAGCATTTTCTAAAAGGAGCACACAGCCAGAGAGGCTTCTCCCCACACCAGATGAGCAGAGGGTCTGAATAGACTGTTAAAAATACTGGGTTCAGCTGAGGTCACTAGGGTAGAGTAATCTTATATTTACATTGTTTTTTAAGAAATTAATGTGAGAACTGTTAAATTGCTTTCTTTAAAAAACAATTTTATTTATTTATTTGAGGGAAAGCACGAGCAGGGAGAAAGGCAGAGGGAGAGGGAGAAGCAGGCTCCCCGCTGAGCAAAGAGCCAGACTCAGGACTCCATACTAGGGATCATGACCTGAGCCAAAGGCAGTCACTTAACTGACTGAGACACCCAGGTGCCCCAAAATGTCAAATTTCAATCAGACTTCAAGGCAAAAGGTAGACTAAGTAAAAGTCTTCGCACTTTTCCTACAAGAGAATTCAAGACATTGACTGTCTAGTAAATTGAAGAGTGTAAATTAAAAGTTGCTTATGGCAAGCAATCCGTACCAATAGTCCTTACAAACAGCAAAACTGTGCAGATTTTATACGCTTTAGAAAGTATATGGTTAAAACTAACATCTAATTATAATGGAGTGCAGCCCAGGTGGCTCAGCGGTTTAGTGCTGCCTTCAGCCCAGGGTGTGGTCCTGGAGACCTGAGATCAAGTCCCAAGTCGGGCTCCCTGCATGGAGCCTGCTTCTCTCTGCCTGTGTCTGTGCCTCTCTCTGTGTGTCTCTCATGAATAAATAAATAACATCTTTAAAAAATAGAATTATAATGGAAAAAAAAACCTCTTGGAAAACTAAAAATACAGCACTATCACCTGGACATGATAAAGAATATCTAATTTAAGGGGCGCCTGCCTGGCCTGGTTGAAAGAGCATGAGACCCTTTGTCTTAGGGGTCATGAGTTTGAGCCCCACACTGGGTGCAGAGATGACTAAAAATAAATAAATAGAACTTTTTATGAAAAAGATTATCTAACGTAAAACAATAGCCAATACCATACTTACACAAGTCATCCAAAAGATGATCATTATTAAATAAAGAAGAGGTCAAAGATGGCTGCTATCTACAGATTACTCCCATTTGAAAGGAAACTAAGAAAACACACTAAACTTTCTCCTTATCTTTGAGATTCTCAATTTGACCATACCATACTTGGAGGTAGAATTGATTTTATTACCTAGCCTGTTAACTTTTCCAACCTGAAATCTTTTATTATTCCTTTCCTTTTAGAAAATGGAATATTAAATTCTATTTAACAACAGGCAGTTATTTTAAAAAAGAAGCCAAGTGGAAATAATAATTGAAAACTGTACCTGCCAACATAAAGAATTGAATGGGTAGGGTGAATGTCAACATGGATTCCACCGAAAGTAGACTTTATGAGCAGAAGATCGGGTCGAGGAACCCTCTCGTCAGAAAGTAGTAATTCTACCTCAGAAACTAATTTAAGAAAGAGGAAAGGAAAGAGAAAGAAAGAAAGAAAGAAAGAAAGAAAGAAAGAAAGAAAGAAAGAAAGAAAGAAAGAAAGAAAGAAAGAAAGAAAGAAAGAAAGAAAGAAAGAAAGAAAGAAAAGAAACTCAGTGTACTAATAACAGGAGTGCCAAACAGGGCAGAGAGAAACAGAGGAGAAGAAGCATTTGAAAAAAATTATGCCTCAAAATTCTCCGAACTTTAGAGAAAAAAGCAAATCACATACAAAGAACCAAAATAAAACAGACTTTCAATATCACTGGCAACCAGAAGACAGTGGTAACACATGAAACATGCCTAAAGGGGATAGCTAAATGGGACTGCATTCCTTCCTGTCTCTGAGAGACAAGAAAAGAGGGGAAAGACATGGACCAAAAAGATAGTAGGGGAGAGCAAGCTGGTCTGAGGCTGGAGAGGATGCCAGGAAACACAGCCAAAAGAAATGTCTCAATTGGTGAAATAGGCAAAGAATATTTAAGGACAATAGTTTTGAAGAATTACCTGAGCCATGGTTCAGAAATTTACAGTAAAATATTTTCTTCTGCTGAATGCTATGAGTGTGTGTGTGTGTGTGTGTGTGTGTGTGTGTTGTGTTGTAACAAACTCAACAGAAGAGGCTGGATATACTATCTGGATTGATGTGTAGTAGATAAGACAGCCTCACTGAGATGAGGAGCTTGGAGACAAAGATCACCAAAAGGATGTAAACTCCCAATATTTTTAGAAATCTTAGGAGGCAGAGAGGATAGGACATCCACAAAGCTCTGAGTCAAGTCCATCTGGACAGCCAGGGTCCGGGAGACTTCATTCCAGCTGACATCTGGGTGACTAGCACTTCCACCTCCAGAACAAAACAGTGTTCTCCAGGGTGGTTCCTGCACCTTGGGGTTTCCCTGTATAAATCCCCTGACAAATGTCTCCCATAGCCCTGGGTCCTCAAAACTTTCTCAGTTCACTCCCCTGTCCTCAGTCTGTCTTTTTTCGCTCGCCTTTACTTCCTAACTTTTGTCCAAACGGCATTTTCCAAAATGCCCTGAACACACCTCTCCTGCTTTCTGCAGTTCACCGATCCACGAGGTCACCCAGAAGCCAGGGCTCACCGAGTTCCATTTGAGGTACACATGAATCGCCTTAAACGAGAGAGGCCCGAATGGCTGCAAGTTCATTATGTGTTTGGAAATTACGTTGTTGTAATACTCACTTCATTTCAAACTTTCCAAACTTTTTCTGCAAAGTTTAGTGACTATTTTAGATTTCACAGGCCATATGGCCTCCGTAGCAACGGTGCGGTTCTGCCATTTTGCAGGAAAGCAGCCATAGACGATATGTAAACAAATAGTTATGGCTGGGTGCCAGTGACATTTTATTTACCAAAACAGGCAGTGGGAAGGAGTTGGCTAACAGGTCTGAGTTAGATGTAAGCAAGCATTTGCCAAAATGAACACCAGTCCCCTATAGAGGGCTGGATCTGGGTAATATTGGCCTTATGTCCCCATGGGTGTCCAATCCTTCTCCCAAGGTTTTCATGGATTTCAAGATTTCTCAAGGTGAATTTTAGCTCTAGACTTTGGCTTTGCATGGGTTGCTTCTGTTCTGTACCTGGTCTGCCCTAGTTTATGTACATAAGGTATTCATTGATTTATATACTTATTAAACTATTTACACTATATTTTGGTGACTCTATCATTTTGCTAAGGCTATTACGACAAAGTACCACACACAGGGTGGCTTCAACAATGAGATTTATTTTCTCAAAATTCTGGAGGCTGGAAGTCCTAGGTCAGGGTGACGGCAGGGTTCAATTCTCCTGAGGCCTCTCTCGTTGGCTTGTGGATGGCCATCTTCTCCCTGAGTCTTTCATGGCCTTCCCTCTCTGTGCATCTGTGTCCTAATCTCCTCTTCTTAAAAAGACACCAGTCATATTGGACTAGAGCCCACCCTAATGACCCCATTTTCATTTACCTTTTAAAAGATCTTGATCCAGGGCACTCCAGGTGGCTCAGTGGTTTAGCGCCGCCTTCAGCCCAGGGTGTGATCCCGGAGACCGGGGTTTGAGTCCCATGTCGGGGTTCCTGCATGGAGCCTACTTCTCCCTCTGCCTGTCTCTGCCTCTCTCTGTGTGTGTCTCTCATGAATAAATAAAAATAAAATCTTTAAAATATATATATAAATAAAAGATCCTGATCCAAATACAGTCACATCCTGAGGTAATGGAGCATTAGAACTTCAACTCTCCCTCCAATATGAATTTAGGGATAACATAATGGAGCCCAAATTTATGAGAATATAAATTTTATAAAGTCTTATTTATAGGAAGGAGTGTCCATATGTATTACATAGCAAAGTTTAAATTCCTTGTTAACCATTCCTATTGTTAAAAGTCTTTTTAAAAAGTTTTTATTTAAATTCCAGTTAGTTAACATACAGTGTAATATTAGTTTCAGGTGTACATTTAGTGATTCAACACTGCCATGCAATAGCCGGTGCTCATCACAAGCTCCCTTCTTAATCCCCATCACCTGTTTCATCATTCCCCCCCCCCCCCACACACACACACATCCCCTCTGGTAACTATCAGTTTGTTCTCTGTAGTTAAGAATCTACTTCTTGGTTTGGTTTGTCTCTACATTTTTTTCCTTCGCTCATTTTGTTTGTTCCTTAAATTCCACATATGAGTGAAATCATATGGTATTTTTTCTCTTATTGACTTATTTCCTTAGCATAATACTCCTTAGCTCCATCCGCATCATTGCAAGTAGCAAGATGTCATTCTTTTTCATAACTGAGTAATATTCTATTATGTATATCTATCTATATGTATATATTAAAGATTTTATTTATTCATGAGAGACATGGAGAGAGAGGCAGAGACATAGGAAGAGGGAGAAGCAGGCTCCCTCTGGGAAGCCTGATGTGGGACTCAATTCCAGGACCCTGGGATCATGACCTAAGCCAAAGGCAGACACTCAACCACTGAACCACCCAGGCTTCTTTTTAAAGACATTTATTCGGTTTCATGATCTGTTATATTAGCAATCAACAGCATGGGTGCAAAAAGAAAAAAAATCTACATTAAAACCCTTTGTTGGAATGCATTATACTTTCCACAGAACAGAAACTAAAATAACTTGTTATACAATTAGTCATAAATCCAGTCTTCGAGTTTTTTGCCTATGCATATGAGTATTGTCTAAAAATCTATCTTCTTGGGGCACCTGGGTAGCTCAGTGGTTGAGCATCTGCCTTTGCTTTTTTGTTGTTGTTGTTCTTTGTTCTTTTTAAAGATTTTATTTATTTACTCATGAGAGACACAGAGAGAGAGAGAGAGAGGCAGAGACAGGCAGAGGGAGGAACAGGTTCCATGCAGGGAGCCTGATGTGGGACTCGATCCCAGGTCTCCAGGATCATGCCCTGGACTTAAGGCGGCACTAAACCGCTGAGCCACCAGGGCTGCCTGAGTATCTGCCTTTGGATCATGTCATGATTCCAGGGTCCTGGGATCAAGTCCTGCATCAGGCTCCCCATAGGGAGCCTGCTTCTCCCTCTGCCTGTGTCTCTGCCTCTCTCTCTGTGTCTCTCATGAATAAATAAATAATTTTTAAAAAATAAATAAATAAAACCTGTCTTCCTTTGTAGCAGCTAGGTCCTGCTCCCACTGCGCTTGGCTGAGTTAACAAATTCACCAAAATTGCTTCCATCATTACCAAATCCAATATAACCATTCCCACTGCCACCATATCTACCACCAACTCAACTGCCACCAAATCCACTTCACCCACTGAAGTTACCTCCACAACCACCATCAAAGTTTCCAGAACCACCACTTCGACCTCCGGCTGGTTGAAGCACTAGCCATTTCTTGCTTAGATAGGGCTCTCCTTACTTCATAGTTGTGGCCATTCACAGTATGCTGTTTTTGAATGACAATCTTATCAATAGAGTCATGGTCATCACATGTTACAAAAGCAAAGCCTCTCTTCTTGTCACTGCCTTGGTCAGTCATGATTTCAATCATTCTAATTTCCCCATACTGTTCAAAATAATGTCTTAGATGATGTTCCTCAGTGTCTTCTTTAATGCCACCGACAAAAGTCTTTTTCCCAGTTAAGTGGGCACCAGGTCTTTGAGAATCTTCTCTAGAGACAGCCATCTTTGGCTTCCCAATCCTTCATTCACTTTGTGTGGCCTTACATTCACAGCTGCATCCACCTTTTCCACAGTGGCATACATGACAAACCCAAAGCGTCTGGAGTGTCTGGTGTTTGGATCAATCATTACCACGCAGTCCATTAGTATTCCCCATTGCTTAAAATGGCCCCTCAGACTCTCATTGGTTGTTTCAAAGTTTAAACCTCTGATGAAGAGCCTCCACAGCTGTTTAGGCTCTTTGAGAGACTCTGACTTCAATGTGACTGTGGTGGGAGGGGAGACTTTAACAATACTTACTTAGTAGCAACCATGGGCAGACAGGACCACATCTTTATCTAATCATCTGTTGATAGATACTTGGGCTGCTTCCATAATTTGGCTATTATAGATAATGTTGCTATAAGCATCAGGGTGCATGTATCTGTTTGAATTAGTATTTTTGTATTATTTATTAGAAAGATTTTATTTATTCTAGAGAGAGAGGGAGAAATCAGAGAGAAGAGTAGAGGGAGAGAGACAAGCAGACTCCACAGTGAGCAGGTTGCCTGATGTGGGGCTCAATCTCAAGACCCTGAGATCGTGACCTGAGCTGAAACCAAGAGTTGGACACTTAACCAACTAAGCCGCCCAGGCACCCCAAATTAGTATTTTGTATTCTCCGAGTAAATATCTAGTAGGACCACATTGTAGGGTAGTTCTATTTTTAACTTTTTGAGGAAGCTCCAGACTGTTTTCTATAGTGGCTACACCAATTAGAATTCCCACCAACAGTATAAGAGGCTAAAAGCCTTTTATTGACCACTCTGCGACTCTGGGTTTTAATCAGTCTCTGTTTCCCAAGTCGTGTCCAGATTTCTACCCTCCAACTAGCATTTCTTTTATTTGCCTCCTTCCTTCTAGATCATGGTCACACAGTTGGCCTGAAAATTGAGGTCAACCACATGGCAAACAATCATCCGTCATGCCTATGTGATAAAGGTCCAATAAAGATCCTGGATATTGAAGCTCAAGTGGGTTCCCTAGAATTCATTGGAATGATATTGGAAAAGATGAGCAAAGATAAAAGACTTAAACTGGTTTTTTAACTATTATTTTTTTTTTTTTTTAGAGAGAGAGAGAGAGTGAGCATGAGCAAGGAGGAGCAGAGGAAGAGGGAGAGAGAATCCCAAGCAGATTCTATGCTCAATGCAAAGCCAGACATGAGGTTCAATTTCACAACCCTGAGATAATGACCTGAGTCAAAATCAAGAGTCAGTTGCCCAACTGACTAATCTATCCAGGTGCCCATTAAATTTTTTGTTTTTAATCTTTAAAATAAAATCATAGTAGAATATAGTTTATTAGTTTTAGACAAACAGATCCATAAAATAGAGATTCTAGAAATAGAATTACAGTATATGGTAAATTAATTGTCAACAAAAGTGGCAAAGCAACTCATCAACTAAAAGATAATCTTTTCACCAAATGGTGTTAGAGTAATTGGATAGCCATATGCAGAAAATAGCCTCAACCTTTATGTTACACCATATAAAAATATGAACTTGAAATCTTTTATCTACACATAAAAGCAAAAACTAAAACACATCCAGAATAAAAAATAAGAGAAAACCTTGGGTTCAACAAGGAGTTCTTAAATATGACACTAAAAGTATGAATTATAAAAGGAATAATCAAAACAATTGTCATGAAAAGCTTTTGTTCTTCTAAAAACAATATTAAGAAAACAAAAGGCAAGCCACATACTAGAAGAAATTATTTGCAAAACATATATCCTAAAAGGATAAAGAACTTATAACCCAAGAATAAGACAAGCCAATTTTTAAGTGGGCAAAGATTTGAACAGATACTTAGCCAAAGAAGATATACAGATGGCAAATAAGCACATGAAAAGATGCTTGGTATCCTTAGTTATCAGAGAATTGCAAATTAAAACCACGAGTCACACCTTCATATCCACTACATAGCCAACCATAAAAAGACTGACCACACCAAGTGTTGGCAAGGATCCAAAGCAACATTCACTTCCTTAAAAAGTTAAGCATACATCTATCCTAGGACCCAGCTATTCCACTCTTAGATATTTATCTAATCAGGGGAAATGGAAGCATATGTATGTAAAAGAACTTGCACTTTATTTATAAATAACCCAAAACAGGATACAACCTAAGTGTCCATTAACCAGTGAATGGATAATCCAGTTGTGATTAATCTATACCAAGGAATATCACTTAGAAATAAAATAGAAACAAATGAACTACTGATACAAAAGTACATGGATGAATGTTTAAAGACCTGTATGGGTTAAAACAATCATAGTTCTACCTAAAATTCTAGAAAGTTCAAACCCAACTCTAAGTGACAGAAAGCAGCTCAGTGGTCACCTGGGACTGCTTGCTGGGACTGGAGCTGAATGGAAGGATGACAAAGGGGCACAAAGAAACTTTTGGGCATGTGGCTCTGTTCACTATTATGGTTGTGGTGATGGTTTCACAGATGTATACATATATAATAATTTATTAAGTTGTATACTTCAAAGACATGCATTTTACATATGTCAATTATACCTCAATGAAGCTGTAAAAAATTACTAGTCATTAATATCAAGTAAAAATTAAAATAAATACATGCATCATACACAAAAACAAAATAATATCTCATGGTGGCCTTGGTGAGAGAGCTATGCATGGTCTACAAGAATGATGCCAGAGCCAATCAGTGTATTAGAGAAGAGAGAAGATGAGGTCAAGAAAGAGAATGCACACCTAGTCCACGAATGAGGGAAGAGCCCAGGGAAGATACCAACATTCCAGATGAACCCTGAAGAATTCACACTGAGTGAGAAAGAAGGAATGAACGCCATATAGACTGAACAGTCTTAACAAATGTACAGATTTAGATATGCTTTTGAACAGGGCTTAAGAGCAATATCGCCTCCTCTAGATAGCATATGTTTTGCTATACAGTTATTCAGATCTGTAGTCATATTATAAATAAGATAAAATAGTTTCTTTCTTAATATGAGACCTGTCTGAATGTCCTCAGTGTTTTAGGACTCTGGCCCTTTTATAAGCACCTCATTGTTTGTGTTGTAAGCACTGTAGTATCTACTCATATATCTGCAGGAACCCAGGGCCTGGGGAAGTTCTTTTTAAGTTAAAGGTCCTTTCAAGATAGTTAAGGAAGACTGGTGCTCCTTTTGGCTCTGGAAGTACACTTGTAGTGTCCTTGAAGTACTCAAAGCCTTTTCATACAAAGTTGATTTTTTTCAATCAATCATATACGAATCATGTATTCAAATAAAATACCTAACCATATACAGGAAGAAGGGAAAACCTCTCACAGTCATGCCACACTAATCTGCTGTTAATGTGTTGGCGTTTACTTTGAGGCTTTTGTTGTTTGTTTTTTTACTTTTTAAAGCTTTTCTTTATTTGAGAGACAGACAGAGAATGCACAAGCAGGGTAAGGGGCAGAGGAAGAGGAAGAAGCAGACTCCCTGCTGAGCAGGGAGCCCTATACGGGGCTCAACATGGGGACTGATCGATCCCAGGCCCCTGGGATCGTGATGTGAGCTGAAAGCAGACACTTAACCAACTGAGCCACCCAGGTTCCCTTACCTTGAAGCTTTTAATGCAATTTTTAACACAGGGGTGACTATCAGATATATACATTGTTGCTTCTCATGACGAGTATTTTTTGTCCCTAAAGGTAATTAATTAGCTGGGTGTATTTCTACTTTATATCTGGGAATTATATGTGCTCAAGTATGAGGAATTTATCAGTGAATTACATTACCAAGAGACGGCCTGCCACTCTCACATGGATGCTTGTCTGAAGGATACAGGACAAAAATTAAAGCAGTGTCGGTTACAGACAGCATTCACCAATAACTTATTCAATAGTATTCAATAGTAACTATATTAATAAGCTCCTTTTAAAATCAGCTAATGGAAAGTTAAGTGTTAGCAAGGCCTGTTCCCAGATTGAACAAGAGTCATCAGCTTCCTGGTAGTCAACTTTTGGGCTGAAGAGGGTTTTCAATGGAAATGTGTGCATTTGATGAATGCTAATTACATGCTTCCAAATCTTCTTTAGCCAATCCGTTTGCAGCTGTTATCCAAGTTATTTTATAAATGTCTGAAACAGCTGTCAACATTCTGAGGGGGAAGCTCTTCAATCAATGAATTGACAGAAATGCAATACTTAGATTTTTCTGAGCAGAAGGCACGAGAACATAATATACATCTATTTAGTGATGTAGCCAGCAATGAAAGGGAACGATTGATACTGCCATTGTGTTTTAAAGCGTTGGAGAAAATTTTCATGCTCATGGGCATGGAAAGTACATCATAAGAGCACCCTACTTGGGGGGAGACCCACAAAGTCAAATGGGATGTTTGAGTGTCCTAAGGATACAAGCAATGCAATCTTATTTCCTATCAATAAGAACGCTTCTAGTGGTGTATAGCAACATTGTAAATCATATTTTAATTAAAATTTTAGTACTTGTTGATGTTATTTGTTTATTGTCTCAATAAAACATTTTTAACAGATGACATCTGGACATTTTGCTTAATTTCTCTCTTTTTTATTCCCTATAAAATTCTTTAGTAAATCTAATTGTTGAGATATGCATCAGACTGACAACTCTGGAAAATGAAGCCTTTTATTCAGGCTCAGAATCTGTGTCTTCAGAAAAGAACTACCTTCACGCTGCTGTTGGCCTCCATTCCATAGTGGGACTTGAAGGCTAAGGTCACTTTTAACCTTCAGCTTCCATTTGCTTCTTTGCTAAGGTTACAGTCTTTGGGGTGGGGGGTGGAATGAGCATCTGTTACAGCAGGGCTTTCTGGAGCCTCATGTGTCAGAAAGAAAATTGAAGTCCACTATGTTTTTCCACCTGCAACTGGTCCAAAATGATTCTTGCACTATCACAACCTATTTAAAAGTAATCCAGTGTTTCCTTTGCATGAGTGGAAGAGAAACCCTGTCTGCTTTGACTTTTCATGGAATCCATGTCCCTTCACAGGCATGTCATAATTCTCACACCAGTAACCAAAGAACATAAAGAGGATATGTAAGTTTGCAAAAGTCTGCCCGGTTAAGTCATGCAGGCAGCATACATACACTCACCTCTACAAATTTGATACTTATGCTCATATAATACAAAAGCATTTTGCTGTTGGTGCTGTTCCCTAAGAGATGAAAACATCAGCAGTCATGGCCTGATGGGCCCCAGGCGGTTTGTAAAAACACTCAAAACAGTCTTTTAACTTTCAAATGATTAAACATAGGAAGTCCTTTTTGTTGACTCTGAAATTTCTTCAAGCATTGCTGAATAAGTTTGTTTGTTTCCAATCGATGTTTCACTCTTTCTTACTTTCTCTTTCCTCTCTCAACTAACCTACTTCTAGGGTTAGTTACCATGGAGCCAACAGAAGCAGATACTGAGACAAAGATATGTTGTGCAAATGATTTATTCAGGAAGTGCTCCCAGGAGAAACTAATAAGAGACTGGGGAAGCAAGACATGGAAAGGGAAGAGGCAAGCAAGGGTATGATCTCAGGTGAAGTTTGCTGCAGAGAAGACCTAGCCTGACCTAGCAGGGGATTACAAGCTTTGCCTCAGTTTATCCCAACTGCAGGCAAGAGAGCTGGGCTTTCATTGGCTGCATGTGTCAGCTATTGGCTAGGGGCTTCCCCGAGGAGACAAGACCTCCCAGGCATTTCCTGCTTTCTGTACTTGTGCCCAAAGTGACTTCAGCAGACCTTGGGCAGACCTCCAAAGAAAGACGCAGGTGTGGACAGTTACAAGCAAAAGCATACAGAAGCCAAAGGAGGGATGCATAAGAATAAAAGAGATTCGACTGAATCTGGCTGAGCCCCAGCAGTGTCCAATACACACAGGAACATTAGACAATATGCTTGGAATTGTAAAGTGAGGAGAGTGCTCATTCAGAAATCATGAGCTCCGTCCTGGAAGAGTACAATAATGTCTGAGCAGTCATATTTTGAGTAGCATGCTCATTGCCGCAAGAGAAAGAAAGCACAGACCAGAGACCCCCATGCTCATTACAATCACCTGGGAGCTTTTAGAACTCCCAAAGCCCAGGACATACCCCAGACCATTCAATCACAATCTCTGGGC
This sequence comes from Canis lupus familiaris, assembly GCF_011100685.1. Classification (NCBI taxonomy): domain Eukaryota; kingdom Metazoa; phylum Chordata; class Mammalia; order Carnivora; family Canidae; genus Canis; species Canis lupus. The sequence goes on along the minus strand of NC_049231.1, from coordinate 39,436,189 downwards.
CTGGGGCCAGACAGCAGTGTCTTTTCAACATGTAGTCAGTGTTAAGAACCTTTGGCATAGGATATGGTCTCAATATTGTTGGCATTTGCAAAAGGATGATGTTGCCTTTCCTAAAATGGTTTCTGTTCAGAGTCTGTAAAAAACAACAAACAAACAAACAAGCAAACAAAAATCTGCTTCATAATATGATAGCATGTTAGTGGGAAAGTATCTTGCCTTGGGTAAAAATATCAGCCTATTTCCCTTATTAATATATTATTTGGTACTTATTTAAAAATTGTTTAATTGGTGCAGGGACAAGTTATTCAGAGTTTTGCAGAAATCTACAGGGAAACATTTTATTGTCTTAAGAATACAAAACAAAGAAAACTATTTTAAGAAATAATAAGAAAACTACCTTTTTATCTTATAAAAATGAAGGATTCTGGGAAGATGGCAGAGTAGGAAGCACAAGGAATCTGAATCCCCACCTAGACAGTAATTGCACTGGCAGACTCTGTCTGCTATAACTATTTTGGAACTCTGGAGTCTATTGAAGGCTTGCTACTTCCAGGGGAAGTAAATATTCTGGATGGTAAATTGCACTTAATTTCAGTCAATTTCATTGTAGCAACTACCCATCTCCATCCTCTGGCCCCACAATAGACAGCTGTGCACATGTTTCAGGAGCAGCTTGCATACAGCTTGAGGGAGCCAGGGTGGATAATAAGGACTCTGCCTCCAAATATCAGGGATCTGTGCTCTGATCACTGATTGCTGTTTCTGATCACAGAAGAACAGGCACAGAGTGCAGACACAGAGAGGCATTGTTGCCTTCACCCTTCCACTGTTACAAGCCTTTCTTTCCTTTTCAGGCTGAAATGACTGTCAGAGGATTTAAAGGGCCAGTGTCCTTTAAAATTTTCTTTTATGTACCCTCCCTGCCCAACCATTTTCCTCTTTGAGGAGCCAGATAGTTAAGCTTTAGATATTCAAAAGCAACCACATATATGGAAGGAATTTAGAAAGTCATGATGCATTCCCAGGGAAAAATGCAGGCTCAGAAAAAAACTTGAGAAGATCTTTAGTTTATACGTGAGTCTGATCCCCAGCACAGAGCAGCCTACAACAATCAAAAAATAAAAACAAAAACAAAAATCAGGAAACCCTGGGTATAGGGAAAATCTGATTTCGAGAGTTACCTCATTATTTGATTCAAAGGCCCAGTTTTTAATAAAACAAAATCACAAGGCATTCAATGAAACAGAGAGGGGGAAAACAATAGACACTGTCCCTGAGAAAGACCACAGGATGGACCTACTAGACAAAGACTCTAAAACATCTGTTTTAAAGATGCTTAAAGAACTTAAGACAGACTTAGAGGAAATAAAGGAAATGACGTCTAAACAAAATGAGAATCACAATAAAGAAATTTGAAAATCTAAAAAATTAAAGAAACAGAAATTCTGAAGCTGAAAAGTACAGTAACTGAAATGAAAAATTCACTAGAGGGATACAGAGGCAGATTTGAGGCAGAAGAAAGAATCAGTGAGTGTGAATATGGAAAAATTGAAAAGATCAAGCCTGAGGAAAGGAAAAAAGATTGAAGAAAATTGAAGGGAGTCTAAGGGCCTGGTGGGACAGCATAAACCAATCAACACACACATTGTGGGCATCTCAAAAGAGGGAAGAGAGAGAAAGGGGGAGAGAGATTATTTAAAGAAATAATGGCCCCCAACTCCCCAAATGTGATGAAAAACATGAATATAAACAAGAAGTTTGATGAACTCCGAGCAGAATGAACTTGAAGGGATCCATACCAAGACACATTACAGTCAAGCTGTTGACAGCCAAAGATGAAGAGTGAATCTTAACAATAGCAAGAGAAGTGGTTTTTAACAAACAAGAATCCTCAATAAAATAATCGGCAGACTTGTCTTCAGAAACTTTGGAACCAGAGGCAGTACACTGAGACATTCAAAGTGATGGAAAAAAAAAAAAAACAACAACTGTCAATCGGGAATCCTAGATTCAGCAAAACTGTCCTTCAGAAGTGAGGGAGATATTAAGACATTCCCAGATCAACAAAAGCTGAGGGCATCTGTGACTGCTAGACCTGCCCCATAGGAAATGCAAAGGGAATCCTGCAGGTTGAAATGCTTGGACACCAGAAAACTCAAAGCCATATGAAGAAATAAAGATCTCGGGAAAATTAAATAACTGGCAATTATAAAAGCTAGTATTAATGTTATTTTAATTGGTAACTCCACTTTTTGTTCTATGCATGATTTAAGAGACCAAACATGTTTTTAAAACTTACCAGTCTAAAAGCTAGTATTACTTTAACTTTGGTTCATAACTCTACATTTTGTTTTGTGCATAATTGAAGAGACTAATGCATAAAAAATATGATTTTAGTTTATGTTTTGGACACACAATGTGTAAAGATGTAATTTCAAGACACTGACAACTGAAAGTGGTGGGGATGGAGCTGTATAGGAAAGTTTTCTGTGTTGTTGAAGTTAAGTTGGTATAAGTTCAAATTAAAGTGTTATGGCTTTAGACTATCAAATGTAATCCTCGTGGTAATCACAAAGAAAATATCTATGGAATATGCAAAAAGGGAAATGAGAAGGAAACTAATACATTTCATCATGAAAACATCAACTAAACACAAAAAAAGATAGTAATGTGGGCAATGAGTGACAAAAGGTGATAAGGCATATAGAAAACAAATGGCAAAGTGACAGAAATAAGTCCCTCTCCTCAGTAATCACTTTAAAGGTAAATGGATTAAACTCTAGAGTCAAAAGACAGAGATTGGCAGAATAGCTTTAAGAACATGATCTATCTGTTGTCTGCAAGAGATTCATTTAGATAAAAGACAAATAAGTTAGAAGTGAAAGTATGGAAAAAGATATTCTGTGCAAATAGTAACCAAATAGCAGCATTATTCACAATAGCAAGAATGTGGAAGCAACCCAAGTTGGCAGATGAAGGGATAAGCAAAATGTGGCACATTCATAAAATGGAATGTTATTCAGCCTTAAAAAAGAAAGGAAATTCTGGCACATGCTATACCATGGATTAACATTGAGGATATCCTAAGTGAGATAAGCAGGTAACCAAAAGGTATATACTATCAGATTCTACTTATATGTTTCCTTAAGTCATCAAATTTGTAAGGACAAAAAAGAGAATGGTGGTTGTCAAGGTTTGGGAGAGAGGGGGATTTTTTTTTTTTTTATATAGGTTCACAGTTTCAGGTTTGCAAGACAGAAAGAATTCTGGAGATGGATGGTGGTGATGGTCACACAACAGCATAGAAATACTTAATGCCTGGCCGCGTGGGTGGCTCAGCAGTTAAGCGTCTGCCTTCAGCTCAGGGCATGATCCTAAAGTCCCAGAATCAAGTCCCATATCGGGCTCCCCGCATGGAGCCTGCTCCTCCCTCTGCCTATGTCTCTGCTTCTCTCTCTGTTTCTCTCATGAATAAATAAATTAAATCTTAAAAAAGAAGAAAGAAATACTTAACGCCGCTAGACTGTACACTTCAAATAATTAGGATGGTAAATATTACATTATGTGTATTTTACCACAAGAAAAAAAGAGAGAGATTAATATCAAGCTAAGAGAGAAAGGGTTATGTGGAAAGGATGATAAGTCAAAGAAGGAAACTGGTGAGGAAAAAATAGAAGGGATATCTCAGCCCATTGTTTTTCTAAATCCTTATTCACTCACTCTTACTCTGAAGTTGGAGAATAAGCTTGAATCCCTGGCCAAGGGAGTATTTCATGAAACCTGGATACCAATATTTAGGCTGAATTAGTGTTTGGGGTCATGAAATTATTTCAAAAATCATTAAAGGATTTTTTCTCATTATTCAGGGTATGTTCATTCTGTGTGTGTGTGTGTGTGTGTGTGTGAAGAAATTAAAAACATCTAAGAAATTTAAGACGCAATTCCATTTTCACAATCTACCTAGATAGAAAATAATTTTATTTTTCCTTTGAAGTATTTTATTTTCATAGTGTTTAATATGTTTTTTTCTTTCTAAAGATCAAATAACACATTTCCAATGTTAATATGTGCTTTTGACATTTGAAATATGTAAGCCAGTGTATCTAACTTGACAGTTTCTGGTATGCTTAAAATCTAATTGGTTGTTGTGAGAATCAATTGAGATAAAATATATAAAAACACTTTGAAAAATATAAATTATTGAGTAAAGTTAAGGTATGCATTTTGGTCTGGATATGATTATAAATCTAGTTTTGGAGAAAGACAAATCTTACAAAGTGAAAATTTGGAAAATAAAACATGGAGTTGTGTATAATGTGTGATACATTCACTTTAATTAATTCCTAAAGGTGCTGAACTTTGGGTACCTCAATTAAATAATCATTACATAACTCATTTATGGAGATATGTACACTGGGTCTGCATAGAGAAGATAATGGAGATGTCTGGACAGAAATGAAATACCAGTGAAGTATTTTAGGAAATGAAAAAAGTCAAGGTTTGCAATATAAGGAGTAAAAAAATAAGTTAAAAAAAGTATTATGAATATAAAACAAAGGAGAGAAGCATTTGCCAAGAAACTGGCAGTTTTCCTTGTTATCTTTCACCCCAAATCACAGAAACAAAGCCACATGGAGGACATGCTGTTTGGAAAACTGTTCTGATGATCATTTTCTAACTAATAGTGTTGTATTTGCCTTGTTTCAATATCTAAGATGCCACTTTCTAAGGTTAGAAAGAAGGCATTTTCTGAGGAGTAAAATCATCAGTGGACCTTTTCTGTATAATAAAAGTGGAAATGGACCCATTGGGTAACCACACTGTTACTGTAATGGCCATTATACTTACACTGAGCTGCCTAGGCATCAAAATGAATGTAACTGCCAGGATAAAGAGAAGGTACATCCATCCAAACGTGCTCACAAATTCTCAGTTTGTACACATCCTTAACTTAGGAAAAGGAAATCAAATGAAAAATTAGCAAAGATATCTATGTGACATCAAACAAAAATTGGAGAATAATCTGTATATGAACCTTGACCACTGAAGGATTGTGGAGATAGGAAAAAAGGACAATTTTATGTTTCATGTATTCATTCATTTAACCAACACGCATTTATTGATTGCCTAGTATTGTGCCAGGCATAGTCCAGCTGGGGTTACAAAATGAGCAAAACAGACATGGACTCTGTGCTCAAGGGATTTGAAAAGGACTTCAGATTCATCTCATGTAAGCATCTACTAGAGGCTTAAGCCCCCTTTGTAATATCCCTAATAAGTGGTTGTTGCAAAAACCGTGGATTAGCTTGCTCAGCATCCTTTTCAATTTCCTTCCTTCGACTGGGTGTATTCCAGGTCCTGGGTACTATCTGAAAAACTGTTAGGGGTAGTGCAGCGAGCAAAATAATTAGAAAATTATTTCCCTCCTGTACTGCCAAAGCAGGAACGTCAAAGACTCCCTTGCAGCTTGAGTCCCAGGTATGGTTTCATTTCTGCTGATCAGAGGTATCCATGTGAGACTTGAATTTATAACTGGTTTAAGTAGGAAAAGATGAACAGAGCGTGAGGCATATCCACTTGGCTGGTGCACATAATAGCTGTGTAGTCCTCTGGGAGATGTTCCTCAAAGTGCAGCTGTAGCTCGATCCACTGTCCCTTTCAATGATTTTTGAATACCTGGTAATAAATCCCTTTCTACTGAAACCAGTTAGAGTGGATACTATCGCCTGAAAGTGAACACAAACTCACACAGTGTTTTTAACCCAAAGTACCTATTGTCTAGAAGGAATCCCTACCCCCTGCTGGGAAGCTGCAAATCTACAATACTTTTGTCTGGTTTGTGTGATTATGGACACACAAAAGACAGACGGTCAAAACCAAAATCTTGTTTCTTTTCTCACATTGTCTCTTTGCAACAATAGGCCAAATGTATACATTAAAAAAAAAAATCTGGAAGCTGTGCTACTTCATACTACCAATTTTATCTTCCCTGGCATAACTCCATGAGTTGTTGAATTCTTACATTGAACTCTTGATTCTGACTACAGAAAGAAACACCTTGCCCTGATTGGATAAGAAATTAAAAGAAATATGAGTATTTGATGAATGTGTGCCTTAAGGTAGGCAACTTATATCTAATAAGTACATATGACAGGAAATCATGGATTTACCACATAAGCATAAATATTTGTAAGTTTCAAAGGTCATTAAGAATGTAACTCTAAAAGCGTGGTTTGAAACTGACTTGCTTATTTCAGGAATCTGTATTTCCCAGGATAAAATGTTCCTTTGAGTCTAAAGTCAAAATAACTCCATGCAGGTGTTTACAATCTAATCACAGCAAACTATTCATAAAGAGATGAGATAGTTTAATCAGACGCTAGGCTCTGATGTGCTTCTTGAAATTGGACACAATTTCAGATTTCAGATACGATACTTGATTTTGGAAAACACTTGGAAAATGGGCCAGCAATGTATCTTCAGTGGAAATCGGAAAGGTGGCATGCAAATGCTGAAGAGTCATTTAAGGATAGTGAAGAATAATTTTTAATCGCCTGATTTGATAAATTGAGGTAGAAAATTCTACTTTGTAGGTATTATAAAATGGGGTAGGTTAATTGCTTTCAGAGAGGGTTTGGAAGTGGTTCTGCATAATGGTAAAGAAATGAGTTAGATGGTTTTCTTATTTTGATTTGCAGCTCTATAAAACATTTAGGAAATAAAACCATCTTGATCCATTTGGCAGGAAGTAATGTTTTCCTTCTTAAACTCCCAAATTACTTTGCAATTCTTTCATGACTATATCACAATCTTTCTAGAATGATGTTTGTGTAAATATCTTTTTCTGCCTAAAAGTTCTTAAGCTACTGAAAGACAGGTATCATATTAATACTTAGATGGTTTCTGTCACAGAGCATTGCAAAGTAGTATCAACAAATATTGGGTGATAAAGATACAACAGTTTTGCATAGAGTAAATTCTTACTTCAATCCTAAAGTACCAAATTTCTACTTTTCAGTTGGGCAGTGAAGTCACCAGAGATACTAGGCAGATTTATCTAGGTCTCCAAATTATGAAATAACCAGTTTCTTGGTTGGCCTTTCTGGAAGAATCCTTTGAGACCTAGAGCCTTAGCATTCCTAGAAATCTCTGAGTTGGCACAATCTGAGTAGTTCTGGGGTTCATGTTTATGCCAGGAAGCATTTTTCAAATTCATATGTGTTGCACTCATGGTGGGCACTACAGAAAGCAGGATGGAATATGGGCATGTGTGGGAACTGCCTGAAGTGGGACCCCAAGAGTGGAGGGGATATGGTGAATGTGGTTAACTTAAAGTATCCTCATTTCAACTTCACACACACACACACCACTGTGTAGACAAAAGAAAACGTATCTGAAGGGCAGCCAGTTTTTGACCTCTAAAGAGCAGCGTAGACAGATGTATTCTCATGTCCTTACAGAGGAGCTGGGATGGATGAGAAGTGTGAGGGCAGCAGACAGAATCAAGGGGAGTTGGAGGCTAACAGAAGAGGACAAGTGAGCTGGGTCCTGGAAGAGAATGGTTAACAGCAAGCAGATACTATGTATAAAGGGGAGAGTGAGCTTCTTAAAGACACCCTTGTTAACTAACTCACAGTTCTCCTGGGACTGGACAAAATGTGGAAGAGTGGTTAGGATGTTGCGAGGCGCCATCCCTTCCTAGTTGTGGGACCCAATGCAAGTTATTTAACACATCCATGCTTCAACTTCCTTATGTCTAAGATGAGGATAATAATAGTGTCTCCCTCATAAGGATGTTATGATTCAATGAGGCAAAACTTAGAAAAGCCCTCAGTTAGTGGCATATAATGTTATATGATGCTCTTTCAATTAATAGTTTGTGTATGTTCACTTGTATATATCATTTCTATAACTCTCTTTCACATTTCTTGGAATTGTATCTCATGGTCCATCTAAATGCATAATACACTTTCTCTGATAGAGACACATATGTTGCTCTTACCTTCACTTCCTCAAAAGCATAAGAATGAAGATTATACTTCAGAATATCTCTTTTTTTTTTTTCAGGTCCAGATGACAATCTTCTACTTATTTACATTTTCAGGCTGCATCAATTTCTTCCCCTCAATGTACTTTTTAAGTTGCCTCCCTGCTGTGTAAAGTGGTACCTCCTTTCTTTGTCCTAAAATAGTCTCTTTTATGCCTCAAGCAGTTTATTTTGGCTCTAGTTTTCTGAAATTTAGTTTTTAAGTCTGTATTTATTTAGGCCAGGCCCTCACTAATGTTATTGATTTCAATTATATTCCTTCTTAAAATTCTTTAGTTGTTGTTGTTTGTTTGTTTTTGCTCTGAAATCCTAGCACCTTGACTATATTCAGTGTGTAATCTTGGCCATTTAGGTACCTTTCTCTAGACCTACTTTATCTCTGTTCAGAGTTCATCACAAGGGAGAACTGGGTCGAGCCCAAATCCATGGGTAGGGAGGGCATGGATGAAAGAAACACCCATAGTGTCACAGGACATTTTGTACATGCCGCTATTCCTGATAGGAAACAACTTCTAATTCTACCACACAGAGTAACTACTTCTACCATCCACATGCACTCAAAAAAAAAAAAAATGACTTAATCTATGCAAAATAATTACAAATATGGTCAAGAAGGCTCTGGCCCTAAGCACGCTGCCCCTGAAGCTATGTATGTTGGAGACAATTTTCCGTGCACAGCAAATGGTGTGATTGATCCACCTTTATGTTCCATGTAAATTTGTTTTATTTTTGATAACGAGGTCTAGAGAAATAATTCTTGAAGCATCGTAACAGCATTGATTGACAGCCCCCTAAGTGCTGTGTCTTTTATAGCAACCATAATTGACAGCTCATAGGTAAAGAGCATATGTAGATGGATTGGGTCCACGTTGAACACAGTGGGGGAAAACACCAAAGAAGATATTTGTTCTATTTGTTATTAATTAAAATTCAATTAATATGGTAAAATATATGCATTTTAGGAGAATAGATTTACTTGTAGGCTGAGACAGATTGAGTTTTTTTTTCAGATTCAGTTTTTAAACTGTTATAGAAGCTTCATGTATAGCGATTATGTACTAAAATTACCTCTCATAAATATTTTTACACTTCGGTGTAATTTACATTACTCATGTCCTTCCTCCATGTACATTGCTTATTTAGCTGGGAGTGGTCTCGATAATAACAAGTCTTTAAGGTGTAGATTTAAATGCAACTGAAGTTGTGTGGGCACCTACCTGCCTGTGTAAGTTAAGTTAAAAACCTGGCCCCATTAAAAACGAGAATCCTGTAATGCCCCTTCTGGGTATATACCCCAAAGAATTGAAAGCAGGTATGCAAACAGATACTTTGGAGCTCATGCTCATAGCACCATTATTCGTGATAGCCAGAAAGTGGAAACAACTCGTGTGTCCCCCAATGGATGGATGGATAAACAAATGTGGCATATACACACAATGGAATATTATTTATCCTTAAAAAGGAATGAAATTCTGAAATATGCTACCACGTGGGTGAAACTTGAAAATGTGATGCTAAGTAAAATAAGTCAGGCCCAAATGGACAAATATTGTGAGATTCTACTCATGTGCAGTACTTAAAATAATCAAACTCATAAAGACAGAAAGTGGAATGGTGGTTATAGGGGTTGGGAAGAGGGTGATTGGGAAGTATTTAATGGGGACAGAGTTTCAATTTGGGAAGATTGACGTGTTCTGTAGCTGGATGGTGGTAATAGTTGCACAACGTGAATATATTTCATGCCACTGAACTGTATACTTAAAAAGTGTTAAAATGGTAAAATTCATGTGATGTATTGTTTAACCACATGTGTACATAAAAGACATGTAGGAATCTGCATGGTCAGACCAGATGGTCCAGATGAAAGAGTATTGACGCTGGTTGAAATGTCATGGAATCTGACCTAACAAGAACCATGAGTGATTTGTAGGGTTTCATGCTGGGTCTCACTCCGAAATGTAGTAGGTCTGGGCTGGGACCCCAAGAATTTCCATTTCTAACAAATTCCCAGGTATACTTGTCATCTATCGCTGCATAACAAATTACGTCATATGTTAGTAGCTTAAAAGAACACGCATTTATTATCTCATGATTTCTGTGGCCCAGGAGTCTGAGATTAGTGGCTCTGGTTCAGGATCTCTCCTGGAGTGGCAATCAAGCTGTTGATTGGAGGGCTGAAATCGTGTGAAGACTTGGCTGGAGGACCCACTTTTAGGATGGCTCACTCCCACTGCTGTTAGCAGGAGGCTTTAGTTCTTTACTAGACAGATCTTTCCGTATGGCTGTCTCACCTCAGGGCATCTGAGTTCCTCAGAGTGGGTGCTTCAAGAAAGAGAGAGCAAGCAGGAAGCCAGCTTTTGCAACTAATATCCAAACTCTATTCTTCAGAGACAAGTCATTAAATCTAGCTCATATTCAAAAGGAGGGACCTACCTTTTAAAAGGAGGGGTACTGGGGTGCCTGCATGGCTCAGTTGGTTAAGCATCTGCCTTTAGCTTGGGTCATGATCCCAGGGTCCTGGGATTGAGCCCTAGATCGGGCTTCCTGCTCACTTGGGAGTCTGCTTTTCCCTCTATCCCTCCCCACTGCTCATGCTCTCTCTTGTATGCTCTTTCTCTCTCAAATAAATAAATAAAATCTTTAAAAAGAAAAAAGGAGGAGTACTGAAAAATTGTAGATGTTTTAAAAAACGAACACACTGGGTATATTCTTGGGGCTGCTGTAAGAAAGGGCCATAAACTGGGTGACTTAAACAACAGAAATTTATTGTCTCACAATTCTAGAGTCTGGAAGTCCAAGATCAAGGTGTAAGTAGGGCTGGTTTCTCCCGAGGCCTGTGAGGGAAAATTTGTTCCAGATCTCTTTCCGTGCTTCCAGTAGCCTCACCTGTTCTATGGCTTACAGCTTACAGATGCCCATCTTCCTGTGTATTTACATTGGTTTCCCTCTGTACACATCTATCTATAAATCAAAATTTCCCTGTAATGGTCATATTGGATTAGGGCCCACTCAAATGACCTTTTTTTATTTTACCTGATTACCTCTGGAACAACCCTTATTTCCAAGTAAGTTCACATTATGAGGTACTAAGTATTAGGACCTCAACATCTTTTGAATTGAATCCAGTTTAACACTTAGTATAATTAGGTAATGCTGAGGTTCCTGCTCTGGGTACCATACTTTTGAGAATCACTGTTCTAATCCACCCCTCGGTTACACTAATGAGAAATGTAAGTTTTCCATAAGCTAACCAAAACCATCAATGTCAAAGAGTGAGTTTGTGGCCGAGTTCAGATGATAACACATATTTCTTGATCCACGTTCAGTGCACTTCCCAGAGCCACAGAGTATTTGGTCATCTTTGACCAAAGTTCTCTGAAGATCTCAATTATCTGTGGACTCATTGAGCCTTTGTGCTTTTTCTAGGTTAAGGTTGCCTCACAAAGTTCTGTAGTTCAGGAATCCTTTTAAGAGGTGTGTGTGAGTGTGTGTGTATGTGTGAATTTTCTGGAAACTACATCATTCATCACGTAAGCCATCTACACTGGGAAGGAGAAGAGAGAGAGTAGGAGATGAAGAGGAGATAATGAAAGAGAGAGGAGTAAGGAAATGGGATATGAGAAATACAGGAAAAAGAAATAAAAACTGTATCAATTTACACTCCCACCATAGCCTGCCACATCTTCCAATGTGAGTCATGGTGGGAAGTGAGATGAAATTAACTTTCCCTGTTATATGTATCTATATTTTTCAAGGATGAAATGAACACCTGTGTATCCACCAGCCACCTAAAGACAAAGAACATTGGCAGGAGCACTGACACCTCTGGTGTCCTGCTCACAGCATCCTCTCCCTCTTTCCTGGGTTATTTTCTATTCCCAAGTCTGTGTTTATCGCTCTTTTGCTTTTCTTTATGGTTTTACTACAGAGGGATAGAACCTTAAACAATATCTTCCTTAACTTTACCTGGTTTTGAACTTCATGTAAATGGAATCAGACTTGGCAAGCCTAGGTGACTTTCTATTTTTTCCTCAACCTGGTGAAACCCATCCATACTGTGTGATTGTGGTTCACTCATTGTCATTGATGTCTACCCATCCTCTGACTAATAGGCAGGTTACTTTTGTCATTAAAAAAATGTTATGAACATTCTTATGTTTGTGTGCTGATGTGTGTCTGCTCCTTAGTGAGTTAGACAGAGACTACACCAGGTTGAGTTGCTTCAGAAGGTCATTGAGATTTGTAAGCAAATAAGGAGATCACAGGAATAATTTCCAAAGCCATGTCTGCCAAAGCAGGAATGAGCAGGTTTCTTTTATTAGGGTTTGGGATGAATATTCAGAGGGAGAGGCATCATCATCACATGTAATGGGCAGGTATAGAATTACACATTCCCACTCATAAAACATGCCATTACGTATGTTGCATGTTATGCTAATGAGGCTTATATCCCTTTCAGGATGGGGATTTTAACATTATAATGAAGCTCAGGTAACTATCAGACACTTTATGATTCACTTGCACAGGTGTCTGTCCTGGGAGGTCATATTCAAATATTTCTTTTCTTGTTCCAGCAATTTGTTAGTTTCTAAAAGATAACATAGTTTGGCAGAAGCTTCTATGGAGTTTCCTGAGTTCAGGGGTCTCCCTGATGACAGATACAAGTCGTCTGGTATGCTGTGCAAGAATTTCTGCAGGGTATACACCTAGGAATGTAACTGCTGGATTGGAGGGTATACTCCCCTTAACAGCATTGATTGGTTGGTTGATTTCAGGAGGGCAATACTAGTACACTCCCACAAGAAGCATCTAGAAGTTATCACTATCTCACATCTCAGCAGCACTTGTTGTTAGTTCAACATTTTGACTCTCCTGATATTTACCCAAAAGGCTGACCTTAGAACCAAACTCTCACATTAGATGTCACTCTACCGTATTGGACTTTGGGGATTTTATGATCCTCCTGCCTAGGAGACCTGATGTCTCTGACATAACAGGTGCTCAGTAAATGAGAGGAAAATAAAATGAGTCTAAGCTGTGGCTTTTTGGTAAAAGTAAATTTTTCTCATATTTTAAATGTCTATCAGCATGTTCTTGATTCCAATCTTTCCTCCTGACTTCAGATTATGTACCTAATGCCAACCTATAGTGGTATATTTTTTCCAAACTCAAAGTCTACACAGGAAATTTCATGCAGCCGTCCAAGTGTTGCCCCTAGAGGTAGGAAATATATTACACTCGTTTTACTGTAATCTAGTAAAAGCCTGTAACATGAATTTTAGAGAAAAGGAAAAAAGAAAAACCTCCAAAATTCCTAACCTTAATTTCAGAACTTACTTAGTTCTTATATATTCCAACATGTCATTTTTTTAAAAAGAAATAGTAAAAATCCCACTTTCACATACTTATTTGGTTGTTTTCCATTTAAATTTCCACAATTAAGTTAAAAACATTTTTGTGACAATGTATAGGAACCACTTTTTAAAGGCATCTATTTTATTTTTTTTAAGATTTTATTTATTCATTTGACACACAGAAGAGAAAACACAAGCAGAGGGAGAGGCAGGCAGAGGGAGAGGGAGAAGCAGGCTCCCCGCTGAGCAAGGAGCCTGATGTGGGGCTCCATCCCAAAATCCTGAGATCATGACCTGAGCCAACGTCCAACCAACTGAGCCACCCAGGCGCCCCTAAAGGCATCTATTTTGATGGGCTATAAAGTTTTGGTTCCCAAATGCTGGTCCGAGAACCTATGCCAATCTCTGATGAAAGTTTTACTAGCCTAAAAGATAAGTGACAGAACAACAGAATGAGCTTTTCAGTACAACGAAGTGAATTCCATTTAAAGGAACCCTTTTTCTTTCTTTTTTTTTTTTTCTGGGAATATGTCATCTCTACCTTTTTAATGACTAAATGTGTTTTAAGAAATGCTGGTGTATTCATTTGCTTGACAACTTTGTATTTGTGTTTTAATTTCACTTATCCTTCAATTCTAAGTGTTTGGAAATCCTTTCAGAGCGGCTTAGTGCATCACTTAAAGTGGATTTTGTAGACAGCACCTTGGGAGTTCCTCTCAAGAGCACACAAGGCTCAGAAACCAAGCTATACTCGTTTCTATTTCGTGACGGTGCATTTAATTCTGATCGGGTTTCAGCTAAGTCTGGGCGCTAACACACGGGAGGAGGCATGCAAACCTGGTAAGACTGTTTCATTCTCACCTGTGAGTGGTGTAGCCTGTGCGTTACACTGATACACGAGGGACATGTGAGCGCCGGGAAGGCTGCTGGAGGGGGTGCAGACCCTGGCTCCTGGAAACTGTGGAAAGGCAGAGAGAAGCGGAGACCCGTCGCTGAAAGACGCACAGGAGCCAAGGTTTGGAGTCCGTTCCTCGGTGAGCAAGGAGCGCAGCGTCGCTCGGGGCGCGCGAAGTCAGACCGCAGGAGTCGGGCGGGCGGGCGGCGCGGGTTCTGCAGTTGGACGTGCAGCACCCGGCAAGGGAAGGAAGGCCCACGGGAGAGTCGTTACTAAGACCTGGACGAGGACAGGCTTCAGCACCCGCAGGAGGAGACAGGGGCCGAGAGGGCGCCGCGGAGCGCCAGGGGGCGGAGTCGGGCCCGCCCCGCGGACTCACACACCCAACCAGCGACGAGCCGCCCCGACCGCGGGACACGCCCCCGCCCCTTCCCGACAGCCCCCGGAACCTAGCTCCCTCCGGCGCCTGCGCAGCCCTGAGGCCCCGCCCCCTCGCCCTCCCGCCTGGCCCTCCGGCGGCCAACATGGCGGCTCCCTGTGTGTCCTGCTACGCCGCACTTTCCTGCCGACTCTTTCTCGGAGGTAGGGTTAGCCTCTCCCAGAAACAAGGCGTCTGGAAAGCCGCAGCTGCGGAGTTGCAGACAGGTACCGGATCTCAGGTGAGGCAGAAGTGGATGCACGGGTCCGTGTAGCGCGAGGATGTGGAGCCGGCGCCGCTGCTTTCTCCTGGCGTCTCGCGTGCGCCCGGGCCGGGACTGAAAAGGGTCTGGGGTGTTTCGGAGAGGCCTGTGGTTGAGAGAGGAGGAGTGGGTGTTGGTTTGCAGCGGCCACTCGAGGTGGTTTCTGGGTTTTGCAGGGTGCAGTGAGGGAGGAAGTGTTCTGCAGACGGACCTAGAGCGACCCCCTTCCTTGAGTTGTCTGCGGAGCTAAGGGGAGTCGGTGCCCAGGTGTGTAGGGTCTGGAGCTCCCCGCTCGCCCTGCGGTCCATTCACCCGAGGAGGTGAAGGACTGGACTCCTGCAGTGGGCTGGAAGACTCAGTGGATAAAGTCACACAGTGGATAGGATTCATAGCGGCCTTAAAAGTGCCTTGCATCTGTGCGGCTTCTGTTTTCTTAATTTCCCCCAACGCCTGTTCTCCGGAGAGATGGAGACCAGAACTTGTACATTTCCTTTACTCCCCCGAGGGCGGTGAGAAGCCAGTATTCTAGCTTCACAGCTGTTTTGGTGATGCTGACTTGGGATCTCGAAAGGAGGGGAAAGTTTTGAGAGGGAAGAAAACGAGCTTAGTTTTGGATATAATTATAGTTATTATACAGTAATAATTGGGTTGTCCACGTGGAGATTTCCAGTAGGCCCAAAGATTGACAAGCTTATAGTTCAAGAAGAACTTCTCTACAAGCCCTCTGTCAACTTGTAGATGGTAATCGAGGCCTTGGAAGTGAATTCAAACACCTAATGATGGTGTACCGAATTGGAATGAGTAGAGGGACAGGGCCCTGAAGGACAACGGCGAAGAAGAGCCTCCCAGAGATTGAGAATGAAGTGCCAAAGAAACGGGGGAAACCAGTGTGGTGTCATGGAAAACAAGTGAATGTTTTAAGTAGGCAAAGTGATAAACAAGTACCAAATATTGTATAGAGGCCAAATATTATGATATAAAAACTATTGAAAAAAGGAATACTGTGTATTTTTAAACATCGTTTTTATATTTTAACCTAAATCGACCAGTCCATCTATTCTTTTATCCATCACTTATTTTTCATTCATTCTTTTTATTTTTTTTTTAAAGATTTTATTTGTTTATTTGTGAGAGAGAGAGTGTGTGTGCGCAAGTGCACAAGCATGGGGAGAGGCAAAGGTAGAAGGAGAAGCGGAAGCCTAAGCATTCTCCTGGCTCAGTGGGGAGCCCTACTCAGGGCTCATTCCCAGGATCCTGAGATCATGACCTGAGCTGAAACCAAGAGTCAGATAGATGTTTAAATGACTGAGGTATCCAAGTGCTCTTTACTACTTTTTTATTACAGAATACGTTGGAAGTTTTTATTTTTTTCATGCATCTCTTTTGAGTATATTTTCCCTATATATGCTTAGTTAGCTATAGCGTATGGAATGTTTTAATTGCTGACACTGTGTGTGTGTATGGGGGAAGGGGCTACTAATTTTCTCTCCCTCTCTCAACCTCCAGAATCTATGTATCCTTCTCTGTCTTTACGTTCTTTTTATCATAAGCATGCATCTATGTCAGTGCTAATAGTTGATGGCCATTTATTTTGTTTCCATTTTCTAACCATTAATAAAATGTTTAGTAAACATCCTGTAATAATTCTTAGGTACTTACATTGCTTTTATTTCTGTAGGAAAGTTGTGAGTTTATTGCTGCAAAGTGTGTGTACATCTTAAATTTTAAAAGATATTTCCACATAGCTTTCCAGGAAGGCTGTGGCAATCACACTCCATCATTGATGTATGAAAGTGCCCCCTTTTCAACTAGCATTAGGTATTTTTTTTTCAATAAGATGGTAAACAGTGATTCCTCCTTGCTTCTTTAATTTTCATCTCCCCGACTTGAAATAAAGCTTTTTTCCCCCTCCATATGGCAAATGTTTACTGAGCACTTTACTTGAGTCAGGCACTGTGAAGTAAACAAATCATTATCAAATAATTACCAGACAGTATTGACCCTTACCCTCTCCAGGGATGATCCTGAAACTGCTGCATCCCTAAATTCCTTAGTATTGTAACAGCCTATGTTTTACCATATGAAGTACAACTAAGATATATAACTGAAAGATTTAACTGACCCCCGTCAGACCCTTACTATTACCACATATATGGTTAAAGACATTTATAAAGCTTTTTTCTGGCACAGAGTTTGTCTGTCTTAAGTATTAATACTTCTGCATATCCCATCTCTAACGTTAGTATTACATTTTTCTCAGGCCATGTAGGTGGCTCAGTCGGTTGGGCTTCCGGATCTTGATTTGGTCTCACATCTTGATCTCAGGGTAGGTGAGAGCAAGCCCGGCCTGGGACTCTGCACTGTGGGTGGAGCCTGCTTGGAATTCTCTCTGTCTCCCTCTTTGTCCCCTCTCCTGCACACTTGCACATACTATCCTCTGTCTCTCAGAAAAAAAAAAAAAGTTACATTTTCTTAAAGGCCGTGTTTCATAAAACAATATAATAATAATAAATCCATCTTGTACAAGATTTTTTTTGCATTTTGTTTATACGTATGAGTGTGTCCTAGGTTGTGATACAAATAGTACCTATTACTGTGGATCACAGTCAAAAACGCTTGAGAAACACTGATGCCACAAGGAAAAAGAAACAAGTTTTGCTAAAAATTGTGACTCTTTTGTGCCCAGTTGGGACCCTCACTAACAGACTCCCTCTTGTGTACCAATCTTGTGGTATATACGTTTCATATTAATGCCTCTACAATTGCAAATATCTAAGTGTACCAAATTTGGGATAGAGGAGGGAATCTTAACTTGTGAATGGCGAAACTTCAGATTATAAACCCCTGGTTATCAGGTACCTACCTATTCACAGTTTATCATAAGGTTTACAGAGGTGAATACAGAAGAACACAAAAGTGCAGTGCCTAATGCAATTGAGTTGAAATGGGTAGAGTGGTGGGATGGGCCCCTTCTCCAAGGAGATGATAGAGTTTTCTGGAGCAATTAGGAGTTAGATAAAAAAAGAAAGATATTCTGTTCTAGGAAGATATATAGTCAGTTGATCTGGCAACGACTAATTGGTTATAGCAGTTATAATTGGTATAATAATTAGTGCAAGAATGGTGAGAGGTGGGAAAGTTTGATGGGACCCAGATTATGGTCTGTGTTGCTATACTAATGTACATGCCTTTTTTTTTTTTTTTTTTTTTTAATCTTTCACTAATGAAAATCTCACTGGCATTATTATAAGCAGTTGACAGTCATGGTATACTACAAAGGTTACCCATGGATTCTTAAATCCTCTATCAATATAATGTAAGAATGCTAATTTAGCTTTCTGAAATACTTATGACTTCTTAAGAAAGATTTATTTATTTTATATATAGAGAGAGGAGTGCATGTGCATGCTAACGGGGAGGTACAGAGGGAGAGGGAGAGAGAATCCTCAAGTAGACTCCCCGTTGAACATGGAGCCCTGCTTCAGGTTGGATCCTAGGACCCTGAGCTTGTAACCTGAGCTGAAACCAGGAGTCAGATGCTTAACTGACTGTGACATCCAAGCACCCCTATATATATATATGTATGTATATATATGTATATATATGTATGTATTTTTTAAGATATTATTTTTAAGTAATCTGTATACCCAGTGGGGGCTTGAACCTAAGTCCTTGAGATCAAGAGTTGCATGTTGTACCCACTGAGCCCTTATGGCTTATATTAAGGAAAAACAGTAGACTAATTTTCTATTTTGAAAGCTAGAATTACCAAATATCAATGATATGTCCTCTTAATTTTATTTTCTATTAAACACTCAGTGCTTAAACTTTACATTTTTATTGAGTCAGTACACCCCTTATTGAATTGGTCTGTTTGCTGAAGAATGCTCAATGGCATTTGGTGGGTTGGCCCTGTATATTTTGATTTTATTGTAAAAACAGTGTTATTTTTGTCTTAAGTATCTATTCTTTAATCTTAACGGGCTCCTAGGGATTA
Organism: Canis lupus familiaris; assembly: GCF_011100685.1. NCBI lineage: Eukaryota > Metazoa > Chordata > Mammalia > Carnivora > Canidae > Canis > Canis lupus. The sequence goes on along the minus strand of NC_049231.1, from coordinate 39,417,216 downwards.
TAATATTGTATATTTATCATGACATCCAGTTGGTTTATAGTAGGGTCTAAATAAACTTTATTGATAAATTGCTTAAAAACTCTTTGAAATTAAAAATTGACTTGCATTTGTATCAAATGCTGTATGTAGCTCTGTAAATTCGTTATGTTTTCCTCCAGATAACTTGATTTTTTTAAAAAGCCTATTTTATTAGCAATGGAAATGAAAACCTTTTTGATGGGATAAGTTGTTTCTTTTGAAATCCATCCTTTTAAGGATGGATCTAAATCTACTTGTACTATGCTTCATTGTTGTAATTAGGATGATGAATTAATTAGTTACTTATTGCTGCACCCCCAAACTTAGCAGCTTAAAACAGCAGACATTTGTTATCTCATGGTTTCTGCGGGTCGAGTTTGTAGGCACAGCTTTACTGGGTTTTCCCTTTGGGCCTCCCATAATTTAGTAGTCCAGGTGGTGGCTGTGGCTCCTGTTATCTCAAGGCTGGAGGGTGGAAATCTGTCTCTCAGTTCGCTCATGTGGGTGTTAGCAGGTTATTGGACTGGCCGTTGGCTGGAGGCCACCCTCCGTTCTTGTCACATGGGCCTCTGTAGGACACCTCACCACATCTGGCTTCTATCAGGTTGATCAAGGGGGAGGGGCAAGAGGGAAGACAGTCTTTTTATAACTTAATCTGAGTGGTGACATTCTGTCACTTTAGTAGTATTCTATTCGTGGGAAGCAAGTTTCTCAAGCAATTTGCAGAAGCCCACATTCAAGGGGAGGAGATTGAACAACAGGATGAATACCAACTGGTAGAATCATGGGAACCATCCTGTAAGCTGCCTGCAACTATGTTCTTTTTTATTACTTAAGTGACTTGTGTGTTTATAGGTCTTTCCCTTACATTTGGTTTGTAAACCTCTTGAGAAAAATAGCATAACTTTTGTATCCCTACTCTGATGCCTATTACAGGACCCACAGACACCTCCTAGATGCTCACTGATCATTTCCTGAATTAAACATGTGAAGAGTTCTTACGTGTAGGGATATATGTGTGTGCACATGTTGTGTATGCACATGTGTGTGAGCACCTGCCATGCTCCTTTTTGCCAGATAGATTAGTAACTTAAGAAAACTGCATTTTGACCATGTTTCATACTTCCTTCTCTCACTGTGGCAACATTCTCATTTTAACATCAGTCACTTCTGCTTGACAGTTATTTCTGTCAAAACTCAGGAGATAGCCTGGCTCATAATAATTGCTTAAATTTTGTTAAATTAACTTGTAAAATAGTTTACTTCTTGGAATTTTATGAAAAATAAAGCATGTTCAAGCATTTACAAAAATAGAATACTGTAATGAACTCCCTGTATATGTCAGCAGGCTTCAATAGTTACTACTGTTTTCTGAATTCTGTTTCATCTGTCTCCCTACCTTTTTTTTTCTAGAAGCTTTTATGTAAATCTCAGGCTTTCCATTATATTACTTGTATATATACTTGAATGTGCATCTCTAACAAGTAGATTTTTTGTTTTTAAAAATTATTTATTCATGAGAGAGAGGGAGAGGGAGGCAGAGACACAGGCAGAGGGAGAAGCTGGCTCCATCCAGGGAGCCCGATGAGGGACTCAGTCCCAGGACCCTGGGATCACGACCTGAGCCAAAGGCAGACACTCAACCACTGAGCCACCCGGGTGCCACCAAGTTGCTTTTAAAATAGAAAAAAAGAAAAACAAAAACATGGGGGTGCCTGGGTGGCTCAGTCAGTTAAGTGTCCCTCCTTGCCTTTGGGTCAAGTCATGATCTCAGGGTTCTGGGATCAGGCGCCATGTTGGGCTTCCTGCTTAAGCAGGAAGTCTGCTTCTCCCTCTCCCTCTCCCTCTCCCCCTACTGCCTGCGTGTGTCTTCTTGCTCTCAAATAAATAAGTAAAATCTTAAAAAAAAAAAAAAAAAGGCTTCCATGCCACTATGGATATATCAGGCAGAATGAACAATAATTTCTTAATATATCTGCTACTTATTCCATCCATGTTCAAATTTCCCTGGTTGTGTTAGCAATAATTTTTTATAGTTTGTCTAAAGCACGATTCAGACAAAGCCCATATATTTTATTTGATTTGTAAGTGTGTTAAGGCTCTAAATTTATAAGTTTGTGGAAAGAATATAAATCGTGAATTTTGCTCAAGTAGTGTAGTAGATTTCCATGTTTGTTTAACCTGGTGTCCACTTCCCTTTCACCAGGGCACTGCTGCTTTCTCAGGAGGGATGAGTTCTTCACCACTGGATACAATCTAGAAGGACTATAATCTGGGGCATCTGACCCAAAGTAGCCCCATTAGATAGTCCCTCCCATGAGATCTTGAGCAGAAAGCTAATGACAGTTGCAATACCGTTTTATCTTAATGGCCATAGACTTCATTGCACATGCCGTGGCTCATTGGAGTTCCTGCTTCTTAGCTCCCTGCTTCAAGTATAGTCCTGGGCCCCTGTTACTCTTCTAAGAAATGTCTCTTTTGCTTGAGCAAAATCATATTCTTTTGCTTGCATCCAGAGATCTCTAGTTGATAAAAAATATAAACTCATTCAAAAAAACTTACTGTCCTCTCTCTCTCTTGGTGTCCTTCTAATGTTTCTTTCTATCCATGTTTTCTCTAATATGACTTTAGTCTTTACCTTTTCTTTGAGTCCTCCAAGTATTTTTTCTTTTGCCTTTTCTATTCAGATTAGCAGCAGCTTCTTCTTTGTTCCATTTTTATCCAATTGAACAAAAAGGAAACTCCTGAATACTCGTAATATCATTAAAGTAGTGTGTGGCACTGGCATTTGGCCAGATTTGGGACATCACTGCTCTGTCAGGATGTGTCTGCTTCTTTGGCAACCCGCTTGATTGAAATTATAGTTGTCTGACCCACTGATTATCTTAAAAAAGAAACAAATCTGTCAAGTTGTATCTATACCAGTCCATAAAAACAAAGTGTGAGGAAAATTCTCTGTCATAGCTTTTCAGTTGGAAACAGAACCTGTAGAAAATTTTGTTGGGGATTTGTACTTAACAGTAGTGAAGCATGTTCTCTCTAGGAATTCTAGCTGTTTATAGCTAAAGATCTAGTCAATTCACATTCAGCCTTATCTTACTTAATGGATTGTGCTAATGAATAATGGACTCTATTGAATGTAAATATTTTTGTGTGAATCACTGCTGGAATAATTTAGAATATTTATAAATATATTCAGTAGTCTGGTACTGATGCTGTGATGGTTTTAGAAAAATATGAATTCCAGAATGTCACATTCTTAGGCAGTGTATACAAATGTCTTTGAAAAGATCCTAAGGAGATTGAAAAATAGCGAAGTGTGGACTTTTTAAAAAAGCCCTTTCTAAATGAACAATAAAAAATTTTAGTTTTTATTTTTTTTATTTTTTTTTTAATTTTAGTTTTTAAAGCATCATTTATGTTAAAACTAAGAAAGCTGCCACATGTCACAGAGTCTTAAGAATCTAGACACAAGATAATTTTAATTCAAGTGAAGAAATGAATCTTCAGGCTAATAATCAACTCTTTTGCTGGAGGTAATACTCAAATGTTGTCAGAACAAAAGAAGAAAAGGAACTGTGGGAGAGAGAGATGAAGAAAACACAAAGGAATATTTACTCAACAAAATGGAAGAATTATTTTTCTATAACTGCTTCACACTGTCAAGGACATTCTTAAAAGATTGGGTAAGGGAGAGCTATATGAAATAGTAGATAAGACAAGAAAATATGATTGAAAAAATGGTTAAGGGAAGATATTTGGAGATAGACCAGTGATTGAAAAAGCTAAAAATTCGGAGTGGCTGCAGAATTGACACCGCAGGAAACAAAACAAAAAAAAACCCAGGAGTAAAAATTTAAACATCATTCATAATGCAGAACAAAGGGATAAATAAGACTGAGAGAACGGAGATAGAGGACAGGAAACCAGATCACCTCTGTGGTCGGAGAAGAGAATAGTAAGGTGAGAGTTGGTGAGTATTACTTTCTGAGGTTGATAGGAGAAATAATCTAAGCATTTTATTTGGAGACATATAGGTAATCACTACTAAAATAAAAGGCTGTGTGATGTCCAAATTGCTGGATCAAAAAAAAGACAAATATAAAAAACTGCAGACCATTTAGCAAAAGAAAGAAAACAGGAATGGAAGCATACAAAAATAAAGTAAGATGGAAAATGTGACAGTATCTATTAAATCCATTTAAATAAGGTATTCTCATATTTGTAAAAAACTCAGATTGGCCCAAAAAACAAAACCTAAAGTGATTTAAAATTTAAATGAAAAATACGGTCAGTGGGATCCCTGGGTGGCGCAGCGGTTAGGCGCCTGCCTTTGGCCCAGGGCGCGATCCTGGAGACCCAGGATTGAATCCCACATTGGGCTCCTGGTGCATGGAGCCTTCTTCTCCCTCTGCCTGTGTCTCTGCCTCTCTCTCTCTCTGTGTGACTATCATAAATAAATAAAAATTAAAAAAAAAAAATACGGTCAGTGATATTCCAGGGAAAGGCAAATGGAAGTCTGAAAGGGTTGCAATATTACGATCCAACAGAATGAAATTCAAGGTAAAAGTATTGCCTAGGAGTGCAACACTTTATAATTTGAAGGGTACAATCTGCCTTAAGATAGAACTCTCTTCAGAGAGTACATTGGATATACCACTGAAACATACAAAGGAAAAATACAAGAAACGAAAAGATAATTAAGATTAAAGCTATTGTATGGATATAGATTCATAACTGTTTCTTTGGTATTTTTTTCTGGCTCACATCCAGTATAAAGGAGTGCTTAAAATTTTTTTCTAATATTCTTTCTTTAATTTTATTGTCTACTTTATAACCACTGTATCATTGCTTTTTGAACATGAAGTATTCAGTTCATCAAACCTGTCACCTCTTACTCTGCAGACCCATCTCATGTCCTGTTTCATAAAAATAATGGCCATAACACATAAGTAATCTTACCTTTCCGTCTTTTTCCCTCACAAACTATGTTGTTTCTTTGCATAGTAAAATAGATGTTTCTTATCCTAACACTAATGCCTGCCATTCCCCCTACTTTGATGGTGTCATGTCATGTCCCTTGCTGATTATTAACAGACGGCATCTCTAGCTCAGATCTCTCCTGTGTACATACCCACAGAGCCATCTGCCTCCAGGACACCTATCTCTCTGGAGATGCCCATCAAGCATCTCAAACTTGTCATGCCCCAAATTGAACTCATCACTTTCCTCCCTATCTTACTGTTCCTTTAGAACTCATTACTTCAGTGAATGGAAATCTCATATTCACTGGGAGACTCATTTCTCCTGAGGGCTGTGATTGGTGGTTGGTGGCAAGTGTAGTGGGGTCACCTGTATTACAAATCGTTTTGGTTATGGACAAAAACATTTTGTCACGTGACTTAGAAAACCAGCAGTGTAATCATCCTTTTGGCAGTGGAACATTGGGGAAAATCACCTCTATTGCGTGACAGCTACTTTCTCCAAATCCAGATCAGTATTTTCTCTTCATTTTGAATACAGGAAGCAACATCTTCCAGTGTTCAAAGAAAACATGAAATCATTGAAACACACACACAGAAGCAGAACCCTGGGAAAAGTAAAAACAAGATGGAAAAACTCCTGAGACAAGGATTTGATGCTGTTGGCACTAACTGTGGGGAGAGGGAGCAGGATTAGGAGTGTACAAAGAGGCTATACGTAAGCAAGTTTGGGTCATGTTTTTACTCATTGATAGTGACACTGTATCTTTATAAAAACATCTTAAGATTCTTGATTAATAATATGAAGAGAGAAGAAACTCCTTTGTGCTCCCCAAGGAAAAATAAACTATAAAGTTTCATGGGATTTTAAATTGCCTTATTTTACTCATTAAGGAGTTGCAAGAAATAATTTTATCACTATTTTGATTTGTGAGAGTTTAAGAACATAATTTTTACTATTAATAGAGCATTGTAATATTTGTAATATTTGTCCTGTATTTTTTCTTTTACTTTTTATTGTAACTACAGTGACAAATTATTATAGTTATTTGAATCTCTGATTCTCAAAGGGTTAGGGAATGGATGAGTGAGAGATGATGGTGGTGGTGGTATGTGCGAGAGAGGTTTGTTTGTTGATGAAGAGGTAAGTGAGGGAGTTACTAAAAATTATAGTTAAGGTCTGAATTGCTTAAGAGTGCTTAACATTGTTGAGGCTGGGATAATGGTCGAGAACCACAGATTAAGATTTTGAGAAAAACCAGGACCAAGAATATCTATTCTAGTTATATCCATCTACTGAATGTGGCTAAATAGTCATTTGAAAACATTTTTCTGGTTCCTTAGCACCTTTTATTGCAGGTGAACTATTTATGCCTTGGGGGGAAATTCCTAGTGCTATAGCATAGAAGGTTCAACAGCGGCAAGTGATACCATTACTGATAATTTAGAAGGATGGGAAAGCCCTTATTTCTGTAAGTTAGTGTATTGAACCAAATTAATGATAAAGCTTGTCAGTGCTTACTGAAGCAGTTTCTTCACTGCATCAGCTTAAAATAGTCTCAAGCTAAGCTAAACTGTTATTTTAAAGCCTTGAAAGATGAGCTGTATTTGTACCCTAAAGCAAGATGACTACCTATAGCCTAAGTGTGCTATTCTGCAGTACATGCCTCTTTTCTCCTTTGTCCTCTGCTTGCTGTCTGTCTGCAAGGGCATTTACTTCTTTTCAAAGGGAGTGTCATCTCTTCATTACCTGTGTGTCAAATATCACAAGTAGTTGACATTGACCAATCAGTATGAAATGTGGATATTTGCATTAGACAAGGATGTTTTCATATCACTTCTAGGTATTTTGGGTTTAACTGTGTGAAATGCTAGTAGTTTAAACTACTGTGTAAGTAGAGGCTTTTAAAAGCTAGCTTTTGAGTGGAGGACGATTTCTTTTTCTTTTTCTTTTTCTTTTCTTTCTTTTTCTTTTTCTTTTTCTTTCTTTTTCTTTTCTTTTTTTTTCTTTTTCTTTTCTTTCTTTTTCTTTTTCTTTCTTTTTCTTTTTCTTTTCTTTCTTTTTCTTTTCTTTCTTTTCTTTTTCTTTTCTTTTCTTTTCTTTTCTTTTCTTTTTCTTTTCTTTTTCTTTTCTTTCTTTTCTTTTCTTTTCTTTTTCTTTTTCTTTTTCTTTTTCTTTTTCTTTTTCTTTTTCTTTTTCTTTTCTTTTTCTTTTCTTTTTCTTTTTCTTTTTCTTTTTCTTTTTCTTTTTCTTTTCTTTTTCTTTTCTATGATCAACAGGAAGAAAGAGAGGCAGACACACAAGCAGAGGGAGAAGCAGGCTCCACACAAGGAGCCCGATGTGGGACTTGATCCTGGTACTCCCAGATCACGCCCTGAGCCGAAGGCTGACTCAACCGCTGAGGCACCCAGGTGTCCCTTGAGTGGAGGAAGATTTCTAACAGCTTTCTTTTTTTCTTTTTTTTTTTTCCTAACAGCTTTCTTAACAGGCCTTTTACCTGTTTCCAGACTCTTGCCAACTGAGTACTATAATAAAAACAATTGTTTGAACACCCTGTTTTATGTAGAGACAATAGCCTACAAGACATTACATTGTAATGTAAATGTAAATAATTACATTATTTAATTTAAAATCTAAGTTAATCACAGTTTAATTACATTGTAAGGTAAATATAATGTAAATAATTACATTAATTTAAAATCTTTTCTCTTTTCATTTATATTTTCTGCTAGATATTAAGGCTAAGGCACACCACAGGTGTATCAACAAAGAAAAATGTTGCAGCCTTAAGACGTGAAACTTACACAGTGGATTTTATTAAAAAGCAGATTGAAGAGTTCAACATAGGAAAGAGACATTTAGCCAACATGATGGGAGAAGATCCAGAAACTTTTACGCAAGAGGATATTGACGTAAGTACAGTTACTCGGTTGGGAAAGTAATTGCTGTAGAGTTTGTTTGTTATGATTTATTTATTTATTTATTTGAGAGAGAGAGAGCACTAGCCAAGGTGAGGGAGAGAGTGAAGGGTAGAGGCAGAAGGAAAAAGAAACGTAAGCAGACTCTGTGCTGAGCTCAGAGCCTGATACAGGCCTCCATCTCATGACCCTGAGATCATGGACGACCTGAGACAAAACCAAGAATCCAACACTTAATCGACTGTGCCACCCAGGCATCACTAGCTCTGTCAGTTTTAATCAAACTGTAAGAATAAGGAGAAATACCACTCTGCATTGCAAGTTGGAACCCAGGTTTCAAAGAGAAATGCTACCCTGTATTTGGAGCATTGTGAAGCATAGTGAGTGTTAGATTTTAATGTGAAATGGATAATTGTCTTGATTCAAGGTCCTAGGAGCCAATGTGAATATTTAGAACAATGTAGAAATATTTATCCTATTGTAGTTTTAAACTCAGCTTTCTTACAAATAGTAAAACAGATGATGATGGAAATAGAGTCAAGTTTATAGAAAGTCCCATAAGTAAACCTGAGTTTAGTGTTTTTTTATTATTATCTTAGCTATACATTTGAATTTTCAGTCAGGGCATGTTCTAAATGATTTGAGAGAGTTAGAACTGTGTTATTGTTCCACTTTTGAGTTGTTCTGACCCTGATAAAAGTAGTAATAATAAATAATACTTTTTTGCTAGACATCACAACATAGCTAGCAAAGGTACTTAAAATTTAACCAATTTGAAGTTTGTTCTAACTTTTTAAAATTTTATTTTGAATTCCATTATAGTTAATGTACAATGTTGTGTTAGTTTTGGGTATACAATATAGTGATTCAGCACTTCATACAACACTCAGTGCTCATCACAACTGCCTTCCTTAATCCCCCGTCACCTATATCCCCCATATACCCCTCCCCCCCACCGGGAACCATCAGTGTGTTCTCTATAGTTTAGAGTCAGCTTCTTGGTTTGTCTCTTTTTCCCTTTGCTCGTTTTTTTGTTAGCTGGTTTCCTAAATTCCACAAATGAGTGAAATCAAATGGTATTTGTTTTTCTGTGACTGACATGTTTCACTTAGCATTATACTTTCTAGCTCCATCCGTGTCAGTGCACATGGCAAGATTTCATTCTTTTTTTATGGCTGAATAATACTCCTCTGTGTGTGTGTGAGTGTGTGTGTGTGATATCTTCTTTATCCATTCATCTATATCCATTGACATTTGGGCTGCTTCCATGATTTGGCTATTGTAAGTAAAGCTGCTATAAACATAGGGTTGCATGTATCCCTTTGAATTAGCATTTTTGGATTTTTTTGGGGGGGGGGTAAATACTTAGTAGTGTGATTGCTGGATCATAGGATAGTTCTATTTTTAACTTTTTGAGGAACCTCTGTCCTGTGTCCACACTGGCTACACTACATTGCATTCCCACCAACAGTGCAGAAGGGGTCCTTTTTCTCTACATCCTTGTCAACATCTGTTGTTTTTGTGTCAAAAAACAATGTGTCAACATTCTGACAGGTGTGAGGTGATATCTTATTATAGTTTTTTATTTCTCTCTGTTGTCTAATTGCTGTGGCTACAACTTCTAGTACTGTATTGAATACAAGTGGTGAGAGTGGACATCCTTATCTTGTTCCTGACCTTAGGAGAAAAGCTCTCAGTTTTTCCCAATTGAGAATGATGGTAGCTGTGGGTTTTCATTTATGGCCTTTATTATGTTGAGGTATATCCCTTAAACCTACCTTGTTAAGGACTTTTTTCCTGACTGGATGTTGTGCTTTGTTAAATGCTTTTTCTGCATCTATTAAGATAATCATATGGCTTTAATCCTTTCTCTTATTGATGTGATGTATCATATTGATTGATTTGCGAATACTGAACCACCCTTGCATCTGGAAATAAATCTCACTTAATTGTGGTGAATGATTTTTTTTTTAATGTATTGTTGGATTCTGTTTACTAGTATTTTTTTGAGGATTTTTGTATCCACATTTATCAGATATATTTGCATGCAGTTCTCCTTTTTTGTGATGTCTTTCTCTGGTTTGGTATCAGGGTGATATAGAATGAATTTGGAAATTTCCTTCTATTTTTTGGAATAGTTTGAGTAGAATAGGTATTATTAACTCTATAAATGTTTGGTAGAATTGGCCTCTTGAGCTCTCTGGTCCTGGGCTCTTGTTTGTTTGGAGTTTTGGGTTATATAATCAATTTTTTTGCTGGTTATTGGTCCACTCAAATTCTCCACTACTACTTTCACTTTTGGTAGGCTATATGTTTCTAGGAATTTGTCCATTTCTTTCTTCTAGGTTGTCTAATTTGTTGGCATGTAGTTTTTCATAATATTCTTTTATAATTGTTTGTATTTCTATGGTATTGATTGTTATTTCTCCCCTTTCGTATTATTTATTTGAGTCCGTTTCTTTTTTTTCTTTTTTTTTCTTTTTTTTTTTTTTTTTTTGTGAGTCTAGGGAGAGGTTTATCAATTTTATTGTATCTTTTCAAAGAACCAACTCCTGTTGTCATTTTTATGTTCCATTGCTTTTTAAGTTTCTATATCATTTAGTTCTGCTCTCTACTTCATTATATCCGTACTTCTCTTGGTTTGGGGTTTTGTTTGTTCTTCATGTTCTAGTTCCTTTATAGGTAAGGGTAGGTTATTTATGATTTTTCTTGTTTCTTGAGGTAGGCCTGTGTTGCTATAAACTTTCCTCTTAGAACTGCTTTTGCTGCATCCCAAAGGTGGGCCATTGTGGTTTCCTTTTCATTTGTTTCCATGTACTTTTTGCTTTCTTTGATTTCTTGGCTGACCCATTCATTGTTTAGTAGCATGTTATTTAACTTCCATGTATTTGTGGTCTTTCTAGTTTTTTTTCTTGTGATTGATTTCTAAATTTATAGTGTTGTGGTAGAAAAGATGTATGGTATGACTTTGATCTTTTTGAATTTGCTGAAGCTTCTTTTGTGGCCTAATACGTGATCTGTTCTGGAGAATATTCCATGTGCACTTGAAAAGAATATGTATTCTGCTAATTTAGGATGGAATATTCTGACTGTATCTGTTAAATCCTTCTGTTCCAGTGTGTTATTCAAAGCCACTCTTTTCTTGTTGATTTTCTGTTTGGATGACCTGTTCATTGACATAAGTGGGGTATTAAAGTCCTCTAATATTACTGTATTATTATCAATTAGTTCTTTTATGTTTGTTATTAAGCATTTTGTGTATTTGGGTGCTCCCATGTTGGGTGCAAAATATTTATAGTTGTTATATTTTCTTGTTGGACTGTTCCCCTTTATTGTTAGACAATGTCTTTTTTTGTATCTTTTTACAAACTTTGTTTTAAAGTCTATTTTTGTCCAATCTCACTATTACTACTCCAGCTTGTTGTTGATATACATTTGAATGAAGTTTCTCCATCCCCTCACTTTCAATCTGTAGGTGTCTTAGGCCTGAAATGAGTCTCTTGTAGACAGCATTTAGTTGGGTCATGTTTTGTTACCCATTCTGTCACCCTCTGTCTTTTGATTGGAGCATTTAGTCTATTTACATTCAAAGTAATTATTGGTAGATACATATTTGTTGCCCATTTGTTACTTTGTTTCATGGTTTTTGTAGTTTTCTGTACACAAGATACTGTCAGTTGCAAATATAAATAGTTTAACTTCTTTCTTTCCAGTCTGGATGCCTTTTGTTTATAAAATAATGATATCTGAAACTATTTCTAAAATGTATTTAAGCAAAAATACTTAAGATTTAAAACAACTTTGAGATGCCTGGGTGACTCAGTGGTTGAGTGTCTGCCTTTGGCTCAGATGTGATCTGGGGATCCAGGATCAGTCCCACATCAGGCACCCTACAGGGAGCCTGCTTCTCCCTTTTCCTGTGTCTCTGTCGCTCTCTCTTTGTGTCTCTCATGAATAAATAAATAAATCTTCAAAAAAATATTTAAAACAACTTTTTTCATACATTAAAATATATTTAAAATTTGTCAAAGTTTTGGGGCACCTGCGTGGCTCAGTTGTTGAGCGTCCGACCCTTGATCTCCACTCAGATCTTGATCTCAGGGTTGTGAGTTCAAGCCCTGCATTGAGCTCCACACTGGGTATGGAGCCTACTTAAAAAAATATTAAGGTGTTTACACAGACACATATCAGGGTCTCCATTTTGAATATTCTTTTTATATTATTTAGATAAATCTAAAAAGATCCTATCATTCAGTCAAATGAAACAATATATTTTGTTCTGGTTCTTAAAATATAGAATTCCAGAGAGAAGATGTGTAATATTAGTGTATGAATGTGAGAGATGATGGCTTTTCTGTACTTTTAAAACTGCATGTGTATATAGATGGTGAAAGTAAGTTGATGCTATTTTGTGTCATTTTGCTAATAGAATATGATGAAAATCTCCCTTAGATTTAGCCAATAAAGTCCTGAATTAGTATGAAAAACATCCAGTTGCTCATTTAAAATATGTAGAATGTTTGGGGCACTTGAGTGGCTCAGTTAGTTCAGCATCAGACTCTTGATTTTGGCTCAGGTCATGATCTCAGGGTCTTGAGAACAAGCCCCGTGCTGGGCATGGAGCCTGCTTAAGATTCTCTCTCTCCTTCTGCCCCTCCCACCATCTGAAAAATAAAATAGATTTTTCTGAAATGAAGCAGAATTTCTTGTGAGGAATACGTATATTTGCAGAACACAGAGGACTTTGTTAATTTTTTTTTAAATAAATTCATTATAGTTGAAATATCCAAAGATGCAGAACCTGGGATTGGAAGATTCCTTGCAGTGTCACTAACTAGTGTAATGTTCACCAAGTCACAGTGCTCTGTCACTTGATTTTCTCATCTCTAAAATAATACCTGTTTGCCTATCTTAGAATATAACTGAAGAGCATGAGATTAATGCAACATGTTATTGTTCTCATTACTATTAAATGCAATAAGTAAAATCTACCATAATTTGAATCATTTACTAGTTCTCCGCCTTTGTCACATGAATCTTCATCCCACCAAAGACACTATGTTGAAGAGAATAATAGGAAGTATTGTTGAGTGTATTGATATATGATTGAGGGATTGTGTCTCACCTGGCACACTGCTGAAATGCCTGTGTGGAAGTGTTAGCCCTTTTCCTTGCTGCCAGTGATGTAATCCTGCTGTGTTAGAGTTTCCTGCAAGTGATTGATCTGCTTCAGTAAGGCTCACATTTTACATCAGTTAACTCTGAGCATTTTATTAAATTTAGTGGACTCTCTTTGGCATCTAAGTAAATGTAAAAGCAAAAGAGGACAGTGATAATTGTTACCAAAGCATAAAAATTACATACTATTGTGATTCCTGGTTTTGTGTATGCTTTTGAAATTTATTTTTGTTTGAGATTTGGCTGTAAATATAACCTAAAAGAAAGTATATAGCTAATGAGTCTTATCCAGCATTTCCATATTGACAAAATGGTTAGTTATTTCTAAAGACAAAACCAAATAATTTGATATCTAAAATCAGGAAAATATTTTAAGCTTCCAGATAATTTTTTATATATATATATTTAGAAACTATAATGCTTTTTGTAATGTGTTTGGCTTTTAATACAGAATTTAAAACCAGGTATAGTAATTTTTCTCTTATATAATCAGAAAATCAGATATTTCATAGAAATGAAGTTCTCAGATAAATCTATTTTTAATTGTTATTTGTAATGAAAAATACCACCAATTATTAAAAACCTCCTATATATGCTCAAGATGCTGCCTGGGAGCCTGATTTATATTACCACATTCAGTCTTTAGAAAAACCTCATGGGGTCAGGATTTATTGTTGAGGAATCCAAAGCTGTACAAGGCCTTCCTATATGCAAAGTCTGCTTTTCCACACTTTCAGATACTAATTTTTTGGGTAACATTTTCTAAAATAAATTGTGCTCCCCCCCCCCCTTATTTAGTGGAGTGTAGTGAGTATAATTTAACCTCACAGTGCCTCAGGATTTTCCTTTTAATATGATTGTTTAGCTGTAATACCTTGCCTGAAGCTTGTAGTTCCTCTTTGTCTCTGTAGTGAATGGCCTGGCCTTGCCTTAGTACTGATTCCTGCCATCTCCTTTCCTGTCAGGACGTCTGCATGTGCGAGTACCCGCCTCTGCCCACTCTCACCCTCCAGCCTCTGGCATAACTAATAACTAAACTTGTTAGGCTTGTGAATTAAAACTTGGACTTGGTGTGAGAACCTGTGTGCCCTTCTAAGTAAAATAGTGAATTTATGTCACCTATTTCAGCTCTTCATAGGCATCTTTTGGGGATTTCTGGGTTTAGAACTTTATTCTAGAACGCTGAACTTGAATAGAAATCTAGTCCCTGGCCTTACTGAGTACAACATACAGAACATGTGAAAATTATACCTAGCTAATCTTACATGCTACTGTTTCTTTGAGTTATAAAGACTTTTTTTTTAAGATTTTATTTATTCATGAGAGACACAGAGAGAGAGAGAGGCAGAGACAGAGGCAGAGGGAGAAGCAGGCTCCATGCAGGGAGCCCGATGGGGGACTTCATCCCTGGACCCCGGGATCATGCCCTGAGCCAAAGGCAGATGCTTTAACCGCTGAGCCACTCAGGCGTCCCTGAGTTATAAAGACTTTTAAGAGTACAAATGTGAGTTAGTTAAATAGAAAGGATGTGACAGATAAAATTTTATGAATAAAGATAATTCTACTTGTAGCTTTTAATATTTACTTAAAGTTCTGTGATTTAGAAGTTTATTATTAAAGCTACATCATCGTATATCTGCCAGAATTGTTTTTGCAAAATTACTTTGCTATATTTAATGCTCAATCTTGGTATTGCATTTATATGAAAAAATTATTTTTGGTTTGTAAAATAAGAAATTAACTGGAAAGAAATGAGTTATTGGCATATACGGGTTTTCTCCACATCGAGATAGTTTAATTTTTGCCTAGTATTTTAAGTTCTTTTAAAAAGAAACCACCCAATGCACCTCCTGACTGAACCACTATGATGCCACTGATCACCTATCAGTGACAGGTGATCGTAGATCTGACAGGAGGAAAAAATGGGTCCTCTTTCATAGTAGTAGCATATATGGTGACTTGCTGCAAGTACTTATAAGCATGTTAAATGTTTTGAAAATATATCTTAGTGCTGTAGTTCTCAACTCCCATTCCTCAAGCCTTTCACAGGTTACTGCCAAATGTTGATCAGCACCTAAGAAATATTTTTGGCTTTCACTGTTTAGTTAGTATGAGGAGGATTGAACTGTCAGATTGAACACTGAGCTGAGTGGGTTCTGTAATTTAGCTAAAAGCAGTGACAGTTTGGCCAAGGGAAGATTCTCTGTGTATGGAGACTGTAAAGAAATGAGCCTCAGGACGTGTGATGGAAGCCAAGGCTGCAGCATTTGCCCTCAGTGACCCAAAGGGAAAGCCTGGTCCATGACACTAACACATTGTTATGCTGGAGCAGATATTGAGTTACAGTAATTTCAAAATCAGGCTGTCTGCACACAAAAAAAGTTGAGGACCACTGCTCTTTGCATTTTCCTTTTTGAATAAAGTGGTATCAGTTATCAATGTTAAGTTGGAGACATCTCAGTTATATCAGATATTATGGACACAAAATTGCACTTGCATTTACTAATGTCTTTACTTGGGAATTAAAAGTTAAGTTCTACATTACTATAGAAATTCAGGAAAAAAGCCAGCAAATTGATATATAACACTGCTGAAGTCTACCAATTACTTTTTAATTGGTATTATAGACCTCATTCTGAAACCAGAATGTTTTATTCTCCTCAGTGTGAATATGCTGTATGAAGTTTCTCTAATTGATTTGCTGTGCCCATTCCATTTGATGTATCATTTTTCACAATATTTCCTAATTTGTGCTCACTTCTAATGAACAGAGTCGTTAGGACAGGCATGTCTAAGTACAACTGACAGCTAACATTAGGTGCCAGATGCAGTTTGTAAAGCTATGTAGAGCTGTAGAGAACAGTTTAAATAAATTAGCACCTGTACATTAGTCTCACTTGCTGGTAATTTATAAGCGAATCAGTAGAGATGACATTTAGGTAAGTCATTGATCAAGTTAACAGCTGCAAACCCACTGCCCAGCTGGGATACCTAATTAATAGAGATTGCATTCCTGACCCAGTGCTCCTCCTGGGTTGAGCGTGCAATCCTTTTATACTTTGATTTAAGCCTAAGAAGGTAGTTAAATACTTTGCCTTCATTTTAGGGAACCCTTGAATTACCAGTACTCCCAGCATTTTAAACATCTAAAAATGTAAGAGACATATTTTCAAAGGGGAATTGCCTTACTCCGTGATTTAAAAAAATCAACCCCCCAAAAGGTTAACTTTTTAAAAATTTACATTCTTTATTTTTGTCAGCACTTCTTTTTGATTCAGGTAAACAGGGCTACGGTCCAATACATTTTTAAAGGTTTCTATACTTGCCATTAAATGTATACTCCACTTTTTTGTTTCCAAAAGAAGCATGGTTTTTGTGTTTTTTTTTTTTTTTGTTGTTGTTGTTGTTGTTGTTACTGTGACAACCAACCATTGAACCTACTTCATATATGAAACTAATGTGGAAGAGCTTGGTTCTTGTCTCACAGAGTCAAAGAATGAATCTCGCAAAGAAGAGTTAGTAAAGCTTTAGAAATTTATTAAGTAAAGATACAGAGCAAGCTCTCAGAAGTGAATGAGATTTTCTGATTGCCTCAAAATCAGAGTAAGGCAATGATTTGTTATCTCTTTCAGGTGTATGTTCATGGATATTGGTGAGGTTTACATACCAGTATGAACTACAGGTTACATCCAGAATCTGGTTCTTGGATAGGAAAAGGGTTCTCTTGAAACAAATGCTAGCCTAAAACAAATAACAATATTAGGCTAGTAATATTATTTTCAAGCTTCTTGAAAAATTGAGTCCCAACTGATAATCCTCACAGGGTTACCACTGAGGGCTTGTAGGGTTGGTCTTTTATTGAAAGCTAACCAGGGAACCTAAATCCTTTTAATATTATCTCTTGATACCACTGTTGAGTAGGGACTAGTGATAACATCTTTAATGGCTTACTACTTTGGGATCTGGTTATTCTTTGTTGGTCACAGGTGACTGTCATAAAAAGACATCTTACCTTCCCTGCCCACACCTAGGGCAGGGTAGTCTGGCTTGTTTCCTCATCTCTGGTTTCCTTACACCTCAGCATTTTTGGAGTTTTTTGTGAGCCTGATTCCGTGGCCCCCTACCTGTCTCTCTCTACCTAGCCCTGTTTGTCCCTAACTTGAAGCTATTTTTTCAAATGTAACATAAGTTTAAAACACTAAGAACTTTGCCAAGCTGAATTCCATACAAATTCCAGAACTTCATTATAAGAACTATTAAGCTAGAATTTATTATAGGAAAGTGCTTTTTTCCCCCTCCCTATACCCATGGCTCAGAGCTTTTTCTGAGGGAACATAAAACTGAAAGGCTAAGTCATCAACAGCCTCAAAATCAGAGTAAGGCAATGATTTGTTGTGTGTTCATGGATATTGGTGATGTTAAATACCATTGTGAACTACAGGCTACATCCAGAATCTGGCTCCTGGATTGGGAAAGGGTTTTCTTGAAACACAAATGCTAGCCTAAAACAAATAACAATATTAGGCTAGTAATATTTTTTTCAAGCTTCTTGAAGAATTGAGTCCCAACTGATATACACTTGGCCCTTGTACAACACAGGAGTTAGGGGTGTTGCCCTCCTGTAGAGTAAAAAATCCACATATGCCTTTTGACTCCCCCAAAACTTAACTACTAATAGCCTACTGTTGTTTGAATGCCTTACTAGTAACATAGTTGATTAACATATTTCGTATGTGATGTGTATTATATATCGTATGATTACAATAAAGCAAGTGAGAGAAAAATGTTAAGAAACTCATAAGGAAAATACATTTACAGCAATACTCTGTTTATCAAAAACAAAAATCATCGCCTACATGGACCTGTAGAAGTTCAGACCTTTGTTCTTCACGGGTCAAATGCATATATTTTTGTGTTCTGTTTTTTTAAGATTTTATTTATTCATGAGAGACAGAAAGAGAGGCAGAGACATAGGCAGAAAGAGAAGCAGGCTCCATGCAGGGAGTCCAGTGTGAGACTTGATCCCGGGACTCTAGGATCACATCCTGAGCCACCCACGCGTCCCTATATTTTTGTTTTTGTAGAAGAATTGGGTGTTTCTCAGTTTATATATCTGTTTTATGTAGATTGTTTAGAAGTGAAAAAGTGCTTATTCCAGAAAATTAAGGGGGCACCTGGGTGGCTCAGTGGTTGAGCATCTGCCTTTGGCTCAGGTCGTGATCCCAGGGTCCTGGAATTGAGTCCCGAATCAGGCTCCTTGCAGGGAGCCTGCTTCTCCCTCTGCCTATGTCTGTGCCTCTGTCGGTCTCTCATAAATAAATAAATAAAATCTTAAAAAAAAATTAGGAAATTTCAGTTAATTCTCTTGTGGTTAATAAATGTGGCCCAAGTTGGCCAAACTACAATTCACATGTGAAATGCCAAGTGTCCTCTAATTTAAGACCTAGGTCATGTCCTGCTGGTACATCTTCTCTAGTGCCTAGTCAGTGCCACATGCACCAGGGAATCCTAGAACATTATAGGTAGGTTAACATTAGCAGAAAGTCCAGTATTTCCCTCACCACCTTCTTCCACTGGTTTTCTGATTGACTTAATTTTCCCTTACAATATTTAAATTCTGCATTTTTACCATGCCAATACAGATATTTCTGAATAACATCAGGAAAACTGAAAAACAGCTGAAGTTTTTCAACACTTTCTTTGCCTTTGTTTCTCATTTGGTTTACAACCAAATGATCCTGGCCAGAGAAGGTGAAATCTTATCATAAGTGCTTGCAGCGTAAGAAGTGTGAGAGGCAAGAAGCAGGAAAGCTGTTGGGTTCTCTGGTGGATCCAGTGCCCTCATAGAGGCAGGGCTTCTAGTAACAGAATGGCAGTGACTTCAGGGAGACCATGCTGATGAGATTGGTGCCGGAACAGCATACTGCAGTACACATGTTCTCATATTTTGCAAACGTGTAGAATGTCCGGGAGCTGTGTCATTACCAGCAGGCTTTAGAGAGGAAGGTGATACATACTTTCTTCCCCTCACCATTCCTGTCTATAATATGGTGGTAGGGACATTACTGTGGACCTGGACTGAAAGCCTTGCACTCTGGGTGGAGTGTTCCCTAGAGAGTACATTGCAGATATGGCTGTGTCCTCCTGGGCTCTGGAGGATAACCTTGTTGCTTCAGGTAGGCATTCTGAGTCTGCAAGAAAGAGGTGGATGCTTTTCATTTTTGTCATTATGTTTGGTTGGGTTTTTCTTCCTTTTCCTTTGTTCTAGGAAGAAAGAGGTGCAAAACCAGGAGTTTTCAGTATTGGTCACAACTTGATATTTATATCTTTTTCTTTCCAGTCGCAAGTTAAGATTAACTATGGAAAAGGAACAACAGAGGATAGAGGCAGTGGGGAGGACAGTGGGAGCTCTCCTGAATTAATAGACATTACGAGGAGACTAATGAGGTTTCTGGAGTCTTATAAATGTTTCCACCTTCTGCCCCAGCATTGAAATCTAGGCTGAAAAGAAGTATAAAATCCAAGTGCTCTTGCCTTAGATACAGTAAGTCAAAGTCATTCAGGTTAGTAGCAGACAGCCTCAATGGTGAGATGTCAGGAAATTCGACTTTCCACATGGTTTCCATGATACTAAGTTCCCCATTCAAATCCCCAAGGAGGGCAGCTTGGATGGCTCAGGGGTTTAGCGCCCCCTTTGGCACAGGGCCTGATCCTGGAGACCTGGGATCGAGTCCCATATCAGGCTCCCTGCATGGAGCCTGCTTCTCCCTCTGTCTGTGTCTCTGTCTCCGTCTCTCTCTCTCTCTTTGTGTCTCTCATAATAAATAAAATCTTTAAAAAAAAATCCCCAAGGAATCAAATCACAGATCTGAGTATTAAAATGCTTTCACCTCACAGAAGAGAATATGAGGAATGGCTGTCATTACCAAATTCATCATAGAGATCTTCTATTCAAAGACTATTTGGTAGTTAATATTCTCTCGTGAACGTGGGTATTTGTTAAGTTAGACCAGTAAAATTAAATTATAGACTTTATAACTCTGTAACAGTTTAATGAGGTTTGAAAACCATGCTGAGGTTCACAATAGTAATGTCAGTGCAGTGCTGTCCATACTGCTTGAAGGCTTTGGTTAAAATCATCTAAAGCTGTGTGGTTGCCACTACCTAATGTGTGGTTGTTTAAAGTTAGTTAATATTAATTAACATTAAAGTTTAGTTCTGCAGTCACACTAGCCACATGTGAAGTACACAATAACCACATGGACTACAGGCTGTCATACCAGCCAGCAGCGATTATAGAATATTTCCATCATCAGAGAAAGTGCTTTTGGACTGTGTTGACCAGAGGATTGCTCTATCATTTCCTTCCCAAGTAAGAATTTTTAGTCTGCCTTGTGTTATT
This sequence comes from Canis lupus familiaris, assembly GCF_011100685.1. Classification (NCBI taxonomy): domain Eukaryota; kingdom Metazoa; phylum Chordata; class Mammalia; order Carnivora; family Canidae; genus Canis; species Canis lupus. The sequence goes on along the minus strand of NC_049231.1, from coordinate 39,396,717 downwards.
TAAAAGAAAGAGAACACTTTAGAAGTATAAGTAATATCATTTTGCAATTTCATTTTTAAAATTGCTTTCATTGAAACAATTCAAAATCCTTGAAGAATTGGGCTTTGAAAACAGTTCAGAAATACACTGTAGGAATAAATAGAAATTTAGAAGGTAGAAAACGGTTGCTTTTATCTGAGTGAAACAACAGGTTTACTAAAACAAGTTCAGTTATTTGGTTATTCAATTATAGAAGAGCAAAAGATTCATGACTTGTGTGTATATATAAATATGTGTGTGAGTGTGTGTACACATACATACATATACATATTTATGTATGTATATTACATGGGGGTAGGAACCAGAATTGAAAAAGTGAAAATATTCTAGGCTAATAGCAATAGCATTAAACCTTAGTTTGTATACTATTTCTTGTGAAAATTTCGGTCATACAGAAAAGGAGAAATAATTAGATAATGTATACCCTATGACCATCACCTAGTTTAAATAGCATTTTGCTATATTTGCTTCCCCTGTGTATTTTATTTATTTATTTTTTTAATTTTTATTTATTTATGATAGTCACACAGAGAGAGAGAGAGAGAGAGAGGCAGAGACATAGGCAGAGGGAGAAGCAGGTTCCCTATACCGGGAGCCCGATGTGGGATTTGATCCTGGGTCTCCAGGATCGTGCCCTGGGCCAAAGGCAGGCGCTAAACCGCTGCTCCACCCAGGGATCCCCCCCTGTGTATTTTATAGCTGAACTATTTTCTTTTTTTTTTTTTAAGGGTTTTTATATATTTATTTATTTGAGAAAGAGCGTGAGAGAGAGCATGAGTGGGATGGGGAAGGGAGAGGGAGAAGCAGACTCCCTGCTGAGCAGGAAGCCTGACCTGGGCTTGATCCCAGGACCTGGAGATCATGACCTGAGCCTAACTGACTGAGCCACCCAGGCACCTCTGAACTATTTTCTTTTAAAATCTGCCTTCAGTCAGGTCATGATCCCAGAGTCCTGGGATGGAGCCCCATGTCCGGTTCCCTGCTCAGTGTCGAGCCTGCTTCTCCCTCTCCTTCTGCTGCTCCCCCTGCTTGTGTGTGCGTGTGCGCATGCTCTCTCTCTCTCTCTCTCTCTTCCCCCCCCGTCAAATAAATAAATAAATCTTTAAAAAATAAAATCAGTTACAAATGTTATGACACTTTATCCCTTTATACTTGAGTATATATTTCCAAAAAAATCAGGATATTTTCCCATATAACCACAATACCATTATCACATTTAACAAAATTAATTTGAATATAGTCTGTAGCAGGATATTGATCAGTATTTAAATTTTGCCAATTATTTATAAAGTGTTGTATTTTCTAGTTGAGTCACTCAAAGACTCTGCTGTCAATTTCCTTCTCCATTTATCCTTTGAGTACTGTATTCCTCTGCTACCTGTCTGTCCAGAAGCAGATGACCCCCCCTTCTGACATATCAGAAGGTCAGTAGGAGCCTAACATTATGTCACAGTGCCTACATCATTCACCTCACATTATCTTATCACGTAGGCATTTTATCATCTCATACTGTCACAAAATATGAGTACAGTACAATCAGGTATTTTGAGAGACCATATTTGCATAACTTTTATTACAGTATATTTTATTTTTAATTGTTTTGTTTTTTTTTAATTTTAAAAATTGTTTTTTAATTGTTTTATTGTTAATCTCCTACTGTATCTAATTTATAAATTAGACTTTATCATAGGCATGTGTGTATAGGAAAAAGTGTAGTACATATATAAGGGTCAGTACTGTTTGCGGCTTTAGGCTGCTGAGGGTCTTGGAATGTATCTCCTATGAATGAGACGGACTGTGGTATCTGCCAATATTCTCCATCTAGGGTGGGAAAACGGTGACTAAGAAACCAAGGCCCTTTGCCTTCCAGAGCACCCTCTGCATGTGACCAAGCTAAGATCCAAAAACTTGGTAACCGGCCTGGGAGGAAGAACAGTGAGAAGGCAAAAGCAAGTTATCTGAGGAGCAGCTTTGAACGTGCTCTTAGGATACTTCAGTGGGGGATACCTGGGTGGCGCAGCAGTTTAGTGCCTGCCTTTGGCCCAGGGCGCGATCCTGGAGACCGGGGATCGAATCCCACGTCGGGCTCCCGGTGCATGGAGCCTGCTTCTCCCTCTGCCTATGTCTCTGCCTCTCTCTCTCTCTCTCTCTCTCTCTCTGTGTGTGTGTGTGACTATCATAAATAAAAAAATAAATAAAAAATTAAAAAGAATTCTATTTAAAAAAAAAAAGGATACTTCAGTGGAATAGCCCTAAGACAGTTGACAGTTGGGAATGGTTTGGAAACTACAGAAATAGATTTAGCCTATCTCAGTTCGCTCTAGAGAATCAGAGATGGCACTCTGAGGGAACTAGCATTTCAGGGAGAAGCAGAGATGTGTTTACAAGAGACCAGGGAAGGGCAGCCCCGGTGGCGCGGCGGTTTAGCGCCGCCTGCAGCCCAGAGTGTGATCCTGAAGACCCAGGATCAAGTCCCACGTCGGGCTCCTTGCATGGAGCCTGCTTCTTCTCCCTCTGCCTGTGTCTCTGCCTCTCTCTCTCTCTCTCTCTCTCTCTCTCTCTCTCTGTGGGTGTGTCTCTCATGAATAAATAAGTAAAATCTTAAAAAAAAATACTATCTCTTAAAAACAAAAACAAACAAACAAACAAAAAAACGAGACCAGGGAAGAACTTGAGAGAGGTAGGAGGGGAACATGGCTGGAAGTGAGGCAAAGACTGAAGCCTCCTATGGAAGAGACCTGGCTGTCAGTCATGAGATTCGGAAGGAAGTCTTGGTGAGCCAAAATTGCAGGATCAGAATTCTTGTGAGGCCAAATTGAAATCTGTGGGTGAAAGAATTGAGGTAGTTGAGGAAGTGAGTGTGTCCTTCTAAGAACGGAAATAAGAATGGAAATTAAGGGTGGCTTATTGGCCTGGATGACATGAGGAGTCTTGTGTAGGTGGCTCACAAATAGGGCAGGAATTCGTATGTAAAGGAAAGGTGAGCATCAGCCTTTGTGGTTGCTGCAAGAAGTATGGAAATTCAAGCCAGGAAGGACGGGGGAGAGAATAGACTGGCCAAATGGTGTGGGTCTGGAGACACCTAAGACCTCTGTCTCTCCAGTTTGTTTGAGGTGATAGGGCGGAGGCAAGTCTGGAGATTGCCCCAGTAGGTATAGACAAAGAGGGGAAATCACAGAGCCCCCAGGAAGTTAGGAGAGATCCCTCAGGAGGGCTGGTATTTGATCTAGGTCTCAGAAGACAATATGTTTAATGGAGAAATGGAACAATGGTATTGTAGGCAAAGAAAACAATGTAAAGGTAACCTTACTTGGCAAGAACTGCTAAGAAGAGCCAGATGAAAAATATTGTTGAGAAAAGTAAGTGACCACTTCCCTTAGTTCCTGCCATGTAACCTAGAAATAGTTCCAGCACAGGTCCTGGGTATATTTTACTAAGCAATATACACTGTGACAGTGACCCCCGTATTTGAGATTATGTGTGACTCTGTCTCCACTGCTAGAATACGATCAGGAACTATATCTTCCTAAACTAGCAGAGTACCTAGAACTTCGGTGTGATGAGTATTTGTTGAGTAAAATTGATTCACGGTGAATGGTCACTGTTTTTTCCTTTGAGCACAGTTGGGCTTTCTCCTAATTTTATTGCTAAATAGCTGAATGTCCTTGATACCAGTGGAGAAGTAAATCTGTTTTCTGAGAGACTTAGGTTGGTTCCCTAACCTCAGCAGGGAAGAGCACATTCAGAAATCAAATATCAGAAGGTTCAAGTTCTAGCTTTGCCACTTTAAGTCTTAAAATACTGTGAGGAAGTATTTCACATAGAACATTTTTGTATAGCTAACATTTATCTAGTGCCTACTGGGTGCTGTACTTTTGCCAGTACCTTATTTAATCCCCACAACAACTAGATAAAGCTGATGTCCTTACAAGTTAGAATCACTGGGAATGGTGTTACCAGAGGATATTTTTATGGTTATAGGACATAGTAAGGGTCTTAGGTTATTTACACATTCACCACTCCCTCTGTTCTGAATTCTGAAGTGCAGTGAAAGTAAGGGTTTTACTGTGGTACAGCACATGATGCTGTGCCCAGAACACATCAGTGGGCTACTCAACTTCATCCTAACACTCAAAATTCTTTTCCTGTGAGTACTATTTTTTTCCAAACGATATTCACTGACTTGAGTTTTAACAACTATTAAAACAAGTTATACAGACCCAGAAAGCCAACAAAATTATTTTTTCATAAAATCCAGGTCTATTTGCCTCAGAACTTGTAAGAAATCTATTTAGAGTGCCCATAGGAGATAAATGGAAATAATAGGTTAGGTCTGCTGAACAGATGACAGACCACTCAGGAGTGTGACTTTCCTGTTTTGTATCTTCTCTTTGGTTGAAAACAGTAACCAGTGTATGACCAATAGAACACTGGAATTAGGAAGCATATTCCTCATAATCTGGTAGAAAAGATATAATACAGATTTTGAAAAAAAAAAAAGTTTACCTTATGTGCTGTTTCTTCCTTTGTTCCTTTTTCTGCCATCCTTGGTTTTTCATTGTTTTTACTGAATTTGTGATTTGGTTATTTCTCTACCATGGTATCTTGCTCTGTGGTCCTTTTCCATAGTACTTAGTACAAAACTAATGTAGTTTGGTACAAATGTAATAATACTTGGTACAATATATAAGCGTAGTACATTGTATATGCCATATCAATAATTAGTAATAGAGTATATAGTGTGTAGTATAGTATAAAATAGTACAATACAGTATAGTTGGTTGTGTTATTATTCTCACTTAGGAGCGCCTGAGTGGCTCAGTTGGTTAAGCATCTGTCTTGTGTCTGGCTCAGATTTTGATCTCAGGGTCATCGTATTGAGTTCTGTGTCATGCTCAGTGCCAAGTTAGCTTGACCCTCCCCTTCTTCCCACCCCCCGCCCCAATTGCATGCCCTCTCTAAAATAAATAAATAAAATATAATCACTTAATATAGTGAGGAATTCTGAATTAGTAAATATCTGTTAATTTATTCTTAGCTGAAAAGTTTTGTTTTTGTTTTTGAGGCAGTGCTACTTTTCCGGATTCCTTTAGGAAATCAGGAAATTTCCAGCAAATTCTTTATTAACTTGTTTTTTATTTGTAAGACCTAGACAGCCTTTGCAATCGAGGCTTTATTTTCACGTTCTACCAGTTAACTTCCTGGTGACTTGTCTGCATCTTAGTTTTCATGAGAAATCTAACTGCAGGCTAGAATCCTTTACATTTTCACTACCCTCATGGACTCTCACCTAGGTTACTAGTAATTTTTATATTTGAAGATGAATGCCAGTGACAGCTTGAATGTGACTTGAAAGTTGGTTGCAGCTCTGTCCCCTATCCCCCATAACTCTGGCACGCTCACCTCAGGCTGCAGGTTGTACTTCAGTGTTCACGCTAATAGTCTTATGCAAGCCCTGGGGTCAGTAGCCTCTTGGCTACGATGTGTGACCAGCCTTGGGGCTACTGTGTCTGACTGTGGGAACCAGGCCTGATGTCCATCTGGTCCACAGGTGCTGTAGGCTCATGGTGGCCCTGCTGAGACAGGTTAGGTTTGGAAAGATTTAAATGACTTTTTAATTTTTAACATTTTCCTCAGCTTTTTATTTTTCAAATTTCCAGAAGACTTGAATATTTTTCAAATTTCCAGAAGACTTGAATATTCAGTGAATACAAACACACACACATATATACATCTTTCACGTAGATTTGCCAGTTTTTAGCATTTTGCCACATTTCCCTTGTCTCTGTATATATAAAAGTTTGAGTGAGCCATTGAAAATGCACATAGCATAACACCTAACCCCTAAATAAACATATCAGCATGTACCCCTAAATACGTACATCCTTTATATCATTTTTCCACGATACCACTATTATATTTAATACAATTATAATAATTCTATAATGCCATGTATTATATAGTCTATACTTAAATTTCCTCAGTTTTCCCCAAGATGTCTCTATAGCTGGCTAGTTTTTTTGTAGAATCCAGACCACTTGTCTGGCTTCTGCAGTTGTCCACATTCTGGCTTTCTACTTGCTTCCTTGTGATTAGATCTAGAATGTATAAAGGGTAATACTTACATGATTCTGTATACTTCTTATTCCTTCATACCAGGAGGTACATAATGAGTTTGTCCCACTATTGATTGTATGTCTGATCCCTTATTTAATGTGGTGACCAGTAGACCTCTTCATTGTAAAGGGAACTTTTTCCTCTTGTAGCTAAGAAGATGACTTTGGCATCCACTACTGATGCTTTCCTGAAATTGATGTTTACTTTGGAAGTTATAAAACAGTGATTTTTCTCCTTCTGCCATTCCTCCTACTACTTTTATTAACGGGTATTATTTCATAAAGAGGTATTGTTTCATAAAGAGGCTTTCCTTTTCTCTTTGCCTCCTACCTCAGAACCCTGGAGAGTGAGAGAGAGTGTGTGTGTGTCTGTAGAGGCACATTCTTCAACATGTACATATTGAGTGTATTATAAGGCATTGCCTTTTCTTTTTGATGTTCACATTGTCCCAAGTGTGGCCAGTGGGAGCTCCTTGAAGCAGGCTTCTCTGTCCTTTCATACACTTTCTTGCTTTCTGGCATGGGAAGGTGTCTCAGACTTATTTTGTACTTTCCCTGCCTTGGGCCTAGAATTAACCATTTTTCTAAGATACTCTGTTGCATATACTAGGAAATTGTATTTAGAAACCAAGATTTGGATGCTAGGGGCCACTCATTGCTCCTAGAGTTTCATTGCTTCTATGCTCCTTCAGGGGACAGAACTAAAAAGTATTATCGTTTAAATTGTAGGAATAATCCAGGGAATAGTATTTTTAAAAGATCACAAGTATGCATTGATTTGTCCAATTCAAATTTAACATTACATTTCTTCTTTTATATTTGTATCTCTTCTCCTACAGTAACATTTTGGTCACCGTGAAATTAATACATTCATTTACTTTATGGTATAATATACACAAAATGTTTCTGAATTTTAATATTAATTTTAACATTAATGTTACTGGCCATAAACCTTCCAAGTAAAGTTGAAGATTTTGCTGTTTTTCTTTTGTCATTAGAAATTAGGTTTATTTGTTTATATTAAATTTTAGAGTTTCTTTTGAAAATTTTAGTCTTTAATATGTACAACCTATTCGTGCTTCAAAGTTAAGCTGAATTAAAGGCATGCCCAGGGAAGCTTTACTCATCTCTGTGTCCCTCACCCTGCTGCCACACACTCCTTTATAAAGCATGACTTTTATTAGTTTCTACTGTACTTTCCCTTGTGGAAAGAAACCTGTGTATATTTTCCCCTATTCCTGTTTGTGTTTTCTTCCTTTTCTTACACCAAAGGTCACACTCTAAGTACATTTCCTTTGCATCTTGCTTTTATCAGTCTTCTTTAAAATGACTAGAGTGGGATGGATATGCCATCATTTATGCAACCAACCTTGTTGGGGAGGGGGGCGGTGTTCTAAATTTTGTTATAAATCGGTGAATAACCTGTAATGATGTTGGTTTTGCCTGTGGGGATATAGGTTATATAAAGGAATATGCTATGTTTTCTTGTAGTTCTTGTTTGATTTGATTTCTGCTATTTAGCTGTCTGCCCCATCTGCAGGTTATTCTCCTGTACGTTGTTGGGCTTGCATCCACTTTTATCTTTTTCCAAGTGGCAATGAGTTGTCTCAACATCACTTCTTAAAAAGTCCACCTTTTCTCCCTCAGAGAAGGAAGGCAGAGGAGTCCCTGTTTTTTTAAAAAATGTTCACAAAATTAGCACTCTGATGTTTGATCTAAGGGTTCCTTTAGTGTCCGTTCTATTGCCCAAAGGCTGAATGGAAGAATGAGGTTGACCCAGAAACACAGATGGGCTCCCTAATAGAATTGATTTTATAAGCCCCAAGTTGTAGGTCCCTACTTTGAGCAGCGGAATCTGATCTAGCACATTTACTGTGTGGGAAGGCAGAAAGGCCTGTCCAAAGAGCAGCCTCTCTAAAGGAGCAGCACTGTGTTTACATGAACTACCAGTTCCTTCAGAGTTCAGATGTAGTGCTAATAAGATCCAAGGCCACAGACGTCTCATCTGACACCATGCAAGGGAAATGAAAATGCATATGGTTTGCTTTTAATTGTGAGGAGCGTGTTGGAGAAGACGCTGTCATGGCTTACACGGTGGTTCTCAAGTTGGTGGCAGTACTAGGAGGTGAGGGGCTTTAGGCAATGTGTGGGGGCAAGATTTTTCACAGGCACTAGGATGTTCCTGGCATTGATTGTAGAGAAGGACCAGGGGTGTTAAGCACCCTGCAGTATAGGAGAAGGGGAAGGCTGCCTGCAACAGAGCTGTCACACTCAAAATGCCAATAGCATCCCCATTGAGAAATAGACATTTAAGAGAACTTGGTTGGAAAAATGTAGTTTAAAAACCTCTCACAACTTCCTAGGGAAGAGTTCAAAGAGCATCTAAAAACGTTAGGGCTGTCACGGTGGATGAGGCTTGGAGCCTGCTCTTCTCAGTATTCGGTCTTTGATATTTGCACTGCCAAAGAGAAGTTAGAAGGGGTGCTCTTGAGCACATTACTGTGGAGGTTGTATAGGAACACCTCCATTTGCTTTTAAAAAAGAGAGATTTGTGGTGTCATATTCATGTTTGAAACTGACACTTGGAAATTGTTAATAACCAGTTTAAGAGTTACAAATAATTTTTCTTTGGGGGGATGTATATGTGGTTATTTTATTACCCATTTAAAGGATTATAAGATGAGACAATGTATATGAAATTCTTAGTTTGATATCCTTAGTTTGATACTGAGTACTCAGTAACTGTTTGTCATAACATTAACTTGTGTTTATAACAGTCATTAATTAACCTTTGTGTATATTTTCAGAAAGCTATTGCTTACCTTTTTCCAAGTGGTTTGTTTGAGAAGCAAGCCAGGCCAATAATGAAGGTAGTTATCTTCATTAATATTTTTTAAAATTTCACTTAGATTTATAATATCTTACAGTAATTATCTAATGCACTGTAATTTATTTTACAGCATCCTGAACAGATTTTTCCAAAACAAAGAGGTGAGTTTGCTCAAGAATGAATGAACAGTTCTTTCTTTACTATAGTGTTACAGTGTTACATTACATATTAGCAGTTGCCCACAAAAGGTGGAGACATATTCCTGTATCTTGGCAGTTGTGAAGTCAGTCAGTGATATTTTATAACTAATAATAAATGACTGGAATTTACAAATTATTTCTTTTTAATTAAATAATACCATAATTAGATCAGGATAGAGTTTATGCCTGTACTATTAGACTGATTTATTTGCATTCTAACATGCCTTTTTTTTTTTTTTAATTTTTAAATTTTTTTTTTTTTTTTTTTTTTTTTTATTTTATGATAGTCACACAGAGAGAGAGAGAGAGAGGCAGAGACACAGGCAGAGGGAGAAGCAGGCTGCATGCACCGGGAGCCCGACATGGGATTCGATCCCAGGTCTCCAGGATCACGCCCTGGGCCAAAGGCAGGTGCCAAACCGCTGCGCCACCCAGGGATCCCCTAACATGCCTTTTTTGAGTTTGGTACAGATCTGCTGGAAACTGATTTGCCTTTTTTTATTTGAAAATTTAAAATTTTTGTTCATTTCGGAAGCATTTTCACTGAATATAGGTTCCTCCCCCCCCCCCCCCTTTTTTGGTCTTTCCTTTATTGATATAATTCCATTGTCTTTTGCCTCACACTGTTTCTAATGAGCAGGTAGCCATTGTTCTTGCATAGCCTTCTGTTTTCCTTGCTTCTTTTAAAATTTTCTCTTTGTCTCTTAAATGTGTAAAATTAAATTTTGACAGAAACATACAGCAGGCTTTAAGCTTTCAAGGAAATAATATATTTACTCTTTCCTAATTTACATTAAAAGCCTGTTAGCCAGTATGGACTGGTGGTAGTTGTCTGGTAATTTAAAAAGTACTAAAGCTAGGAGGTGGCCTGGGTGACTCAGTGGGTTAAGCATCCAACTCTTGATCTCAGTTCAGGTCTTAATCTCTGGGTCATGAGTTCAAGCCACTCATTGGGCTCCACACTGGGTGTCAAGCCTATTTTGAAAAACAATTTTTTTTTTTTAGTACTAAAAAATTTTTTTTAAAGTACTAAAGCTAGAAATTACTTCTTAAAAACATTCAGCATAAATTTATATATGTTCATCTTTTGCTACAATTGTAGAGGATTTTTTTTTTTTCTTTGAGTAGGTATCTGCTTTTTCCTATTTATTTTGCATACCCCTGCTGTCACTGAGGAATCATCAAAGTTTTTTTAGTTTTGGTTTCCTCACAGTGGAGCAAAGAACTTAAAGTTCCTAAGAGATCTGAGTGCAGAATGTTTCTGTATTTCTACAGATTTTTCCTCTAGCCACACTGAAGTGAAATAAACCTTTTTTTTTTTTTTAAGTAATTTGCCTTTCAGTTTTTAAAAAGCATTTAACCTAGTTTCATAGAAGCAAAAACTCTCTCTTCTGTTTCCACTCTTATTTCATCTGTTTATGTAATACTTAATTCATGTAATTATAGAAATAAGTACTATTGTAATAAACAGGTTTGAGAATTGACACAGCTGACTCTTAGTAAGCATGTAACTCAGCAGCAAAATGTGTGGATATCCTAGAGAAGATCATGGTAGCCACAGATACTCATTGTGCAGGCAGCATTACTCAGTATCTTTTAGAGCCGATTTGGTAGAGATTGATTAGAGAGCAGGTATTTCAATAAAAAATGTATTTGTTTTTACATTGATATTTCTGCTAAGTCTGTGTTCAGAGCTAGGGATTCTTTTTTTTTTTTTTTTAAGATTTTATTTATTTATTTGAGAGAGAGTATGAGGAAGGGCAAAGAGGAGAGGGAGAAGCAGACACCCCGCTGAGTAGAGCGATTGATTGTGGGGCTCGATCTCAGGACCCTTGGACCATGACCCGAGCCGAAGGTAGATGTTTAACAGGCTGAGCCACATGGGCGTCCCCAGAGCTAGGCCTGCTTCCATTCTGCTGCTCCATTTTACTCTTTGAACTTTTATTTTGAATCTTGTTATAAAAATTAAGGGTCTTTTCATAACTGTATTGTGTTTTATATTTTCCTGAATTCTTTGACATAGTTGATTATAAACTATAATATCATTTCAGTTGATAGCTCTTGGGGAGATAATAAATGAAGGCTGTATTACAAGTGTATGTCACTTTAAAGATGCAGCTCAGGCTTATTGAAACAAAACTATATACAAGGCATAGAAACTTAAATTTAGTGGATTTCTGTAAATGTTATAACTGACTTTTAAAAAATTATTGTTAGTGGCTTCCCTATTTTTCAGCTTCACAGGCTCCTCATTTACATGTCTTCTCTTTGTGTATCTCTATCTACTAGTTGCATCTATTGTACATCTGCCCCTCTGAAACTATTTCTTTCAAATCATACCAGCTTCTTAGAAGTTTATTACTATCAGCTGGAATGTAACAACTGAAACTCCTAGACATCCCTGCAAAATGCTCCTGTTTTTTTGGAACTATGTTAGTATCGTAGGATTTTATTACATTGTAGTTAACTGTATTTAGACGGGATTCCTTTAGAATTAGCAAAATATTTTTTGCCACCTACCTACCAATTTTGTACTTTGTAAACATGTGACAAACTAATTTTCGTGTTAAGAAATATCAGTGAAATTTAGATTTGAATAGTTTATAATTGTTGTAAAGTGCTGTTACTTCCTTTCTTAAAAGATAGAAGCTTCCAGATTGAGTTAACATAAAAATCCTGCTCCATTGTTTAAGACAAGTGATAAAAATATCAGAAAAAACAAAGATATATACCAGATTGATGACACACACAAGGAATAGCACCTAACACTAGATGAAATAGAATTCGAGGAAGTTGAAGAGTGGTTTGATGAGACAAGAATGTTAATTTATATTAATGGAATCTAATATCTTTTAAATGGATTTGACGACCATGATGAGCCTTTTTGTACCATGCATTTAACATTGAGATGTTCATAGGAAAAGCTGTTAAATAAGGCTCTAAAGAATTTGAATAGGGCAGCCCAGGTGGTACCACTACCATTCCTTAAAAGTTCATTATGATTTTGGAATTAAGAAATTTACATTCTAAAATAGAATTTAATAAAATGGCTAGTTGGAGGATAAACATATAACTGTCAAATAATGGATAATGTTATACCCTTAAGTCATACAAAAATGCAGAGGACAAAGATCAATAAATAATCTATTTTAAAATTCAAATTCTCTTTGGGAAAAAGCATAAATTTAAAAAGCAACAGGGGCACAGTCAGTTAAGTATCCAACAAAGTAGGTTATTCATAAACGAAAATACAAGTAGTAAACATAGGAAATTATCAGATCAGAAACAGTGTTCTATTAAAATGACAGGTGGTCATTATCACTTATCAGATTAAAAATTGTAAATATTATATATCAGCAAAAATTTAGGGTAGCTAACTAAACCATCAGAGAATTCTACTATAGAGTAGTATACTGATGATCAAGAGAGGTAGTTCCAGGGGTGCCTGAGTGGCTTAGTCTTTTTTAAGTGTCTGACTCTTAATTTCAGTTTAGGCCATGATCTCAGAGTTTTGAGATCCAGCCTTGTGTTGGGCTCTGCACTGATACTGGAGCCTACTTAAGATTCTCCCTCTCCCTCTCCCTCTGCCCCTACTCCCTGCCCAGACTCATTGATGCTTGCTCACCGTGTGCACCCTGTCTCTCTCACCTCTTGCTCTCCAAAAAAAAGAAAGAAGTAGTTCTAGTTGTATTAGTACAGATAAGACACGCTGTTAGGTGAGAAAAGGAAGTGAAAATGGTGTAGTGTTGTCTTAGTCCATTCAAGCTACCATACACTGGGTGGTGTATAAACCCCAGAAATTTATTTTTCCTAGTCCTAGAGGCTGGAAAGTCCAAAATCAAGACACCAGGTGAGAGCCTACTTCTTGGCTCATAGACCACTATCTTTCCCTGTGTCCTCACATGGTGAAGGGACCCAGGATCTCTGGGGTTCCTTCTGTGAAGTCACTCATCCTGTTTATGAGGGCTTTGCCCCTATGACCTGATCACCTCCCAAAGGCCCCACACCAAAATACCAGCACATCAGGGATTAGGTTCCAAAATGAATTTTGGGGGAGGGGAAAACAAATAATCTATAGGAAGTAAATACAGCCTAATACCATTTGTGTTTTTAAAAAACATGCAGACAGTCCTCTGTATTTCAGTAGATAGACATAGGTAAATGTACTGAAAGAGTTTAGAACAATAAACTTCAGCTTTGCCTCTGGCAAGTGAATTCTAATATTTAATCTTTATAAAAAGAGTGAGCAAAGAAGCGTTCAGAGGGAAATTTATAGCATTGAATGTGTGTAGTAGAAAAGACTATCTGAAATCACTTATCTAAGCTTCCATCTTAGGAAACTAGACAAAGAAGAGCAAATTAAATCCAAAGGAAGTAGAAGAAAGAATTGATAAAAATTACAGCAAAAGTCAGTGAAGTTAAAAACAGGAAAGCAGTGGAGAAAATCAACAAAAGCTGGTTCTTTGATAATAGATTTTATATGTCAGTTTTATTTTATCAGTAAAATCGATGAGCCTCTAGTGTCCTACTTGAAAGAAAGGAGCAAGGACACAGATTACTAGTACCAGAAATGAAAGAGGGGATACCGCTGCAGATCCCAGAGACATTAAAAGGATAATCAAGGAATACTGTGAACAACTCTGTGCCTATAGATTTGATAACCTACGTGAAGTGGACCAATTCCTTGTAGATTAGATACAATCTGCCACAACTTACAGCAGAAATAGACAATTTGAATAGGCCTATATCAATTAAAGAAATTGAATCAATAATTAATAACCCAGAAGACCTTGGGTTTGGCCATGGCTTTTTATATACAACACCAAAGGAGAAGCTGGATTTCATTAAAATTAAAACTTTCTGCTGTGAGAAAGACACTGTCAAGAGAATGAAAAGACAAGCCACAGGTTGTAGAAAATATTTGGAAAAGGCATACCTGATAAAAGACTGTTATCCAAAATACACAAGGAACTCTTAAACTCAACAGTGAGAAAACCAGTGACCAATTTAAAAATTGGCCGAAGTTCTTATTAGATACCACAGAACGTGTATACATGGCAAACAAGCATATGAAAAGATGCTTCACATCAGGGAAATACCAATTAAAGCAACAGTGAGATACCACTACACACCTATTAGAATGGCCAAAATCCACAACACTGATACCACCAAATTGTCCAAGGATGTTGATCAACAGGAGTTCTCATTCATCACTGATGGAAATGCAAAAATGCTACAAACACTTGGAAAGATAGTTTGGCGATTTCTAAACATACTCTTCTATACAATCCAGCATTTGTGTTCCTTGGTATTTATCCAGAGGGATTGAACTCTTAAATCCACACAGAAACCTGCAGACAGATGTTTATAGCAGCTCTGTTCATTATTGCCGAAACTTGGAAGTAACCAAGGTGTCCTTTGGCATATGAATGGGTAATTAAACTGTGGTATCAATAGACAGTGGAATATTCTTTAGCACTAGAAAGAAAGGTGCTATCAAGCCATGAGAAGACAGGGAAGAGACTTAAATGCAAATGACCAAGTGAAAGAAGCCAATCTGCAATGGGTACCTACCTTATGGTTCTAAGTATATGACATTCTGGAAAAGGCTAAACTATGGAAGCAGTGGAAACATTAGTGGTTGCCAGCGGTGAAGGGGAGTAGGTGGAACACAGAGAATTCTTTTTTTTTTTTTTTTTTTTTTTAAGATTTTATTTATTCATGAGAGACACAGAGGCAGAGACACAGGTAGAGGGAGAAGCAGGCTCTCTGTGAGGAGCCTGATGTGGTACTTCCCTGGTATCCAACCTGAGCTGAAGGCAGATGCTCAACCACTGAGCCACCCAGGCACTCCGAACACAGGATTCTTAGGGCTCTGAAACTACTCTGTGATATTATAGTGATGGATCCAAACCCACCAAGTATGCAGCACAAGTAAACCGTAATGTGAACTCTGGACTTAGAGTGATAATGATGTGCCAGAGTAGTTTCATCACTTATAACAAAAGTACCACAAGGGTAGGGGAGGTGGCTATGCATATGTGGGGGCAAAGATGGTATATAGGAAATCTCTACTTTACTCTCAACTCTGCTGTGAACTGTTAAAAAAGTCTGTTGAAAAAGTAGTGAAAGAAGGGTATATATTGTGTAATAAAGTTAATTTTATAGAAAATAATTAAATGAGGGCAGTGTCAAGAAAAACAAAAATACAGATAAAACTTATAAAAATATGCAAGAGTTTTATGTAGAAAATTACTAAAACTTAAAGCTCATAAGTGAAACTCTAACAGCTAGAGAAAAGATTTCATGTTCCTCTAAGGAAAGATACTGCAAGGTTGCTTCTTTAAAAACTATTAATAACTGTAATAAATTTTTTATCAAAGTCCCGCTAGGACTTTTGGAAAAAACTTCTGCACTTTATTTGAGAGAGTAAATGTTCAAGAAGCAGCAAGACATTTTTTAAAGAGAAATAAGAATAATGTAGGAAACACCCTACCAGCTATCAAAATGCAGCAAAAAGCTTATTTTAATCAAATGATGGCAGTGGTGCAGTATTCTGACAGACCAGTGGGTCAGATTAGAGTATTCAGCATCAGCATGTTTGTTTATGCCATATTTTGTGAATTCTGAGTTTTTTCAGTTTTAACATTTGACAACTGGATTCATTTTACAATTAATGTAAACTATAATGATCAACATTTTTTCCTTTGTATAAGATGCATGATGGGGCATCTTAAATCTGTAATATCTTAGATTGAATGAAATATTATGAAGTCAAGTATATACATACTCATACATCACTACATACTCACATACTCAGACGTGCAATGAGACCCAGCTCAACATCACCTCCCAAGTTTTAAGGTAGTCTCTTACCTGCAACCATGTTATTTGTCTAACTGCCTTAGCAATACAATGAAAATGAATTACATAGTGAAGTTATTTGGAAGATATACAGGATTTCATGAAGTCTATGAAAACGATGTTGGCAAGGTATTTATTTTTTAAAAAAGATTTATTTATTTATTCATGAGAGAGAGAGAGGCAGAGACACAGGAGGTGGGAGAAGCAGGCTCCATGCCGGGAGCCCAACACGGGACTCGATCCCAGGACCCCAGGATCATGCCCTGGGCCAAAGGCAGGTACCAAACCGCTGAGCCACCCAGGGATCCCCTGAAGTATTTAATTCATCCATAGCCAATGGCATATAAGAATCTGGTTTCCTTTTTTAAGCAAAAATCCCTATCAAAATTGATTTTTCTTCGTAGTTTATTATGAAATTTTGGGCTTTGTTTTAAATATATTCACTTAAAGTGGCCTATGTGTAATGTCAGTTATCCTCAGAAGACAAAAATATCCTACTCACTGTACAGATGGTATTTCAACAGAAGAGCGTAGTGGAGCATCTGGGTGGTGCACTCTTAAGTGTCTGACTCTTGGTTTTGGTTCAGTTCGTGATCTTGGGTCATGAGATCAAGCCCCATGTGGAGTCGGCTTGAGATACTTTCTTCTCCCTTGGCCCTTCCCTCTGCTCATTCTTGCTCTTGTAATAATGATACAAGATAAGTGGGATAATGACTCTTTGCTGGACAAGGTAATTGATAACTTGGGTTTCTGCCTGATGAACATAGATTTCAGATAGGTGAAATTTCTGAACATGAAAAAAATTCAAATTCCAGAAGAAAATATAGAAAAATAGTTTTTAGAAAGCCCAAAGTCTTAAAGCATGCTCTCTCCATAGGAGTGGTGTTGTCCGGGAGAGGGCATAAATGAATCCATAGGAGGTGAGAAAAGTCTGAGCTGTTAGAATGTTTATGGACCTTCAAAGGGCCACTGTGTACATCAACAGATACACAGTATATGTGTGATATTAAAAGTTCTTGAGGAGGGAGGCAGTTAGGGAAAAGATGTCTAACAAGGCTCCTTAGTAGGGGTGATAGTGGAAATCAGCCAAGAGGACAATGACAGATTCTACAGTACACATATATTTTAAACTTCTTGATTATGAAAGACACTGTAAACCAAATTAAAAGGTGACACAGGATTTAAACACATTGAAGCTCTTGGTGTTTGTCCACCTGCCCAAAAGATAAAGTACCTTGTTCCTTTAAAAAAAAAAAAAAAAAGAAGAAGAAGAAAGATGCTGTCTCTTAAACAAAAAAAAAAAGTAAATGACAGATTGAGAGAAAAGAGTTTTCAATTTCTGTAATTGACAGAGAAGTGTACTTTTAATGTATTGGAGTTTCCACAAATGGTTAACAGAAACAACTTGGTAGAAATAAGGGCAAAGGATGTGGAGTCAGGTTTGGTTTATTTACTACAGTGACTCCATTCCTGTTCATTTGGTGTTTATTAGATGTGAATGACCATCTGTATTTCAAAAGGAATTACACATAACACCTTGTGGGGGCCCCTTCTGTTTTAGACATTGAAACTCTCTGAGGTATGTCACCACAGAGTTGGAACAAACAATGTGGCATGGAAAAATCCATTTAGTTTTTTTCTTTGTTATATTATGCCTTTTCCTAATTTTCTGAATGTGTAACGACATTAACTCTATCAGTTTCCCTTTTTAAGAATATGAGACCGTGTTATATTTACAGCCAAACCTAATTTCTTTGTTCTAACAAGATGATTTTTGCTGTTTTATGTGTTTATTTAAAACAGGTTCTAGAAATTCTCATAATGAAATATATAGGAATATTTTATCAGGCATAAACATTGTTTTATGTTAATGATATGGAATATTAAATATTCTAAATATTTACATGTTAAACATGCTGACCTAAATATTAAAGCTGTTTTGTCATTTTAAAAGTTAATCAGAATTGTAGACATGTCTTTTAACTTCTGTTAAGTATAGCTATTTGGTCTCTGTATACATTTTTATTTTTATTTGTTTTCATCTGGCTTTTTATTAGCAATCCAATGGGGAGAAGATGGCCGTCCATTTCATTTTCTCTTTTATACTGGCAAACAGGCGTATTATTCATTAATGCATGTAAGTATATTATATCGATGATTAATAATATGAACTGTAAGCTAAGTGTACCAGACATTTTGCTCAGCTTCAGGATCACCTAGTATGTTTCATATTGAATGGAACTAAGACCTCTAGAGATAAGGCAGTATGTCAAAAGACTATTTTATTTGTTCATTTTTGCTGAAGGTAAATAAGCATCATAGAATTTATATCAGGATGGTTTGGCCTTAAAATGCTGCTACTTACAGATTGAGATCATTGTAGGAGATAGATGCCCCACTCAGTAATAATGCATGTGTGTGTATTGAAGGTAAGGCACGAAGCAGGAAAGGGGCGAGGATATGCTGCTGTCATGGGCTGTGAGGCATTTACCATGGAGAGAGTCAGATTGTCCTCTGTACTTTTTGTTTATTCATACACAGTTTTAGCTTTTCAGAAACGAATGCAGCCTTATGAGTCTAGAATCTGTGCCTCCGAAAGACCTAAGAAATGGTTTTATTACACTTTGACTTGCAACTGGGTTCAAGTGTCCTTGGGAACGGCTTTTATTTTGTTTCAGAGCTCTAAGTGTTTGATAGTGTGCAAATTTGGGGGTTCCCTCGGGTACTCTGAACAAAACGGCTAGATTGCTAATACCCAGTTTTTTACAACAGACCCCATTTTCCTTTAAGAACACGATGTCGGATTTTATTTCTTCATTACATGATTTTTAAAAGTTGCAAAAACATTCAGCAGGCTTTCCCCCTCCCCCTCCCCCCACGTCCTCAGTCAGCTTTCAGGTTGCCTGAATCCCAGGCACACATTCACTCGGCACTTTTAGAACTCTCTGGTGTTTATTTGTGCTCCACACACCCAAAGGACAAAATCCTCACTTGTCAGGTACATTTATTTCTTGGGGAAAAAAAAAAAAAGAAAACCTTCTTTTCGCTTTTTGTTGACCTTGGGCAAATGAGCTTCTTGCCCTGGCAGAAATGAAATGAATGATAAATGTAGAGTGTGTCTTTGCTGACTAATGGAGCCGGGCTGGCTCTCCGCCGAGCTTCTCCGCAGCCCGAGGCTGCCCGAGGACCCCTGCTGTTCATTTAAATAGGTATGTCAAATCTGCCTCCCAATGCCGCCGGTTTGATCTGTGGTAATATTTGTGAAGGTTCCATATGGACTTGAGCCCCCTGCAGTGCTAAGAAATAATGTACAACGCTTCATGGTGCAGACGCAAATTTTCTCTGAAAAGGGATGCAGTGCTGCGTTTTAGCTGTCGGAGGGGATGATGGAGCTGACGCGCTAGGCCTGTCAACTTGTTACACGGATGGGTTGCACGCAGCGAAGCTGTGGAAAATCTGTGCCTTTTAACTTTTCTACTTAATCACGGTTGTAGCATTGCCTTTAGACTGTATGCTACATTAATTCTCTTCCTGCCTTCTGCCTTTCATCCCGAGTTTCACGGAAAAAAGTAAAGCATGCAGGTCTTGTAGAGGAGCCTTATCAAACAGCTGTCATCTGACAAGCCATTTGCATTTGTTTGGGCTGAAACTGAGCAACCCAAGGGCAAGATATTTTGTTGCATTCCATCATAATGAAGAAATTACACATTGTAGAAGAGGCCTAACTTCTATTTGGGTTGGTTTATGTGTTTTAGAAAGGTACTGCTAGAGAAACCAGTCGGTTTCTCAGTGGATAAAATACGACTGTACGCTGACTGAAATGTCAAATTACATCTGATTAATAAAGGTTTGGGGTTTTGTTTTGGTTTTCCTTTTTGAGTAATAGTTTCTGTTACGTAGAGCAGAATTCTTTGGGCTTTTCGATTTTAGTCAAACTCAGTAATTTAGGTCTGTTTATTTTGTTGGGAGTTTTGACTCCCCAAGCAGTATGGGGCTTAGCATTGGTTGTATTGCTCATCAGAACAGTTTACACGTATGAATTGTAGATCTTTTGGTTTACCTGGAGCATTTTAATTCAGATAATTAATAAAACCTTGTGTTTCCAAAACTTCTTATGCCGATCACTTTAGTGTCCTGTCTGGCCAGTATTATTAATTAACAACTGCAGTCCTACCAGGCACATTTCCTAGGTCATGCAGGTGAACGTCCTCCTAGAGACTGTTACTTTGCAATAGCGTGTGACTAAATATCCACTGGTCACTTAACAGGCAATTTTGTAGGGAAGTCAGGCATTGGGTATAAAGAAAAAGAATAAAACTGGAAATTGCTTCGTGTGTTTGCTCACTCCTTTGTTCTGCATTCTCTTGGGATGAAGGGCGGATACCCTTCTGTTCTGTGGGAGGGTGATCGCCCCCTCCTACTGTCCCACTGCAGCAAGGAGTCAGCCCCCAAAGACTGTGGCAGGCCTCAAATGCTTAGAAATATATGTTTGTTGTTACCGTTTCTGACCATGTGAAGGGGTAAAAAGACCCTAAACCAAACTAGGTTTTTATCATTGGCCACCTGTAATTGTGTGAAGCATGGCAGTCATGAGCCAAGCTTTTTGACAAACAACTCACAGATCTAAAGCATGTGTGCAGTTTTGCCCAAGAGACCTTTCTGACATCAATTAACCTTCTTCTCTTCTGTAATAATGCCAATTCCTCTTTTTAGTATTTGGTCACTGTTTGTATAATAAGCTTATATATTACCTCACAGAAACTAATACAAGAGAGTCCTGATGTGGCTTGCAGTTAAGGATAACATACAGTGCTTTAGTGAACACTGGTTCCAATTGGCCTATCATCAGCCCATCCGGTCTTTGTGGAGAAGCATTTCAGGGGAGATGAGGACAAGAAGAAAGAAGCAATTTATTGTTCCTGCCCAGAGGTGAAGCATAATAGGAAAGCCTGAAGTGGAAGAAACGTGCTGATCCATGTTGTCTCAGACTTTGTAAATGTGTTACTTTCCAAAGGTTGTTACCACCTTCCTTGGAACTCCCTTTTTCCTGTGGATACAATGTATGTCTTCAGGTTTCTGGGAAAGTGAAAAAACCCACTTATTTTACACTGTAGTGAGTGAATATGGTGTGCATACATAATGTAAAAAGTATAGGATAGTGTAAACAAGGAGTGTCTTAAACAGTAAAAAGTAGTTTAAGGAGAAATAAGACACTTGAGGAGTTTCTCGAAGGATCGGATTGTTGAGTACTGAAAGGGAGCTCCCAATTTTGATGGTACTGGCTCATCTGTCTTTTCTCATCCAAAATGGATGGCTTCCATTTCCTTAAGAGCCATGTGACAAGTAGAACTTGTATACTTTTCAGGCATGATTTAGAGTTTCAGCTTAGGATTTCAGGAGCAGAAGGAGGAAACAGAGGCAGAAGAAGAGAAGTTTCTTGAAACAACTGAGTCAAAGTGTAAAGGAATGGAAAGAATTTTTAAAGAGGATAATATGTGTATGTGCAGAAAAGAAAACGCTATGCCATGGCACAAGTGAGCTGTGAATAGCCTTGGTCTAGATGAGGGAGAAAACTGTGTGTGTGTAGTCAAGGGACAGGCCTGAGGGGTGGTCTGTCTGCCCTTAGGGCCTGCCAGCTTGATTGGGGGGGATACCCCTTGTCCACATCCGGAGCCTGTCCAAGCTGGCTATGCTGGTGATGAAGAAGGCTATACCCATGAGCAAGACATTTACAACCTGGCTAGTCATGGTTGAGTATAGGCAGGGCCTTTAATTGTAGGAAAAACGTTAATTCAGGTTTACTCGTTATATACATGTTTTTGAAAATTTTTAAAGTCATTCACTAAAAGCGAATTGAAGATTAAAGTTCATTACAAGAGGTGATAGTTTGACTCTGAAGTGGGAACCCTTTGTAAACTATGATTCGTGAAGTCCAGTCATGTCCACTGCAGCCTTTCCCAAAGTGTTTGCTAAGAAACACAGGTTATAAAATACTTTTCATGAAAAAGGTTCTGCCACAAAGTGAGCTGGCAGTGCCACCCATTGTGTCCTAGGAAAACATGTCCTAGGAGCTATGTGATAGCATGATAAAGTTCAGCAGTAAAGAAGCCTGTTGCAGTAACCTACTGCATCCAGTCACAGAACCCTTTGTACCCAGGGCACCTTTTATTTTATTTTATCTTATTTAATTTCTTTAAGATTGTATTAATTTATTCATGAGAGACACAGAGAGAAAGGCAGATTCATAAGCAGAAGGAGAAGCAGAAGCCTGATGCGGGACTCAGTCCCCGGACCTCTGGATCACGACCTGAGCCAAAGGCAGACACTCAACCACTGATGTATCCAAGTGCCCCTCCAGGGCACCTTTTAATCTTCCGTGAGACTAATGCTTGTGAAAGGCTGTACAGACATTGAAAAAATCAGTTTTCAGATACCATAGGCATTTGCTGAAATTTTACACAAACTCCCTCACCCCAATTTCTATGATATGGTTGTGCATCTCTTTATAGATGCAGTTTTTACTGCATCCGTGATTATCATATAAAAGCCTCATTTTTAGGACTCGTTTTACAGTAAACAATGGAATATTTTCAAAGTATTTCTGTAAATTGAAGGAATTACATGGCCACAGATGAAATCTGTACCCAAAGAAGTTTGAAATTAAATAAGTAGATCATTATATATTATTTAAACTATACTGCTGAAGTGAAAAGTTAAAATTTGAAAGAAAACCCAAGTTAATTCTAATCCTGATAATTTACACATAAACAGCATTCATTTGCCTTTTGAAAGAAGGCTGGCTTATTTAGAAATTCTCTGGTTTGTTTTAAATGACTTAAGTAACCTTCTATGTTCATAAAGCATGAGAACAGCAACCCCAGAAGCATCTTGACTATGTGAAGATTCCAGACTCCAGTAAGCAAAAGTCCTGGGGACTTAGTGCCACAAAATCCTTATATAGTTTGCATTGTCTTTGTAACCTTGTAGTGAATATTGAAAACTTTCAGTTTAGTGCCTTTATCTTTAAAAATGAAATTTTAAATAGTAACCCTTCTCACAATGAGGTATTACGAAATAACTCCTTTAAAACTGCAAAATGCTGATTTTTAAAAAGGTACAGAGCAGTACTGACAAATCTTTGCATGCTCTTTTAAAACTATATATATAGCATATTGTTTTCACTAAGTGATAGCAAGGGTCTGTGATAGCAGTATGTCTCTTGAAACATTAGATAAATAACAATAACCATGATAAGTAAATTATATATTATGTTTATTTCATTTTATTTCATTGTATATGCCAATAGCTAAACAATTGAGAAGATTACTACTTAGGAAATATGATTTTCTGTGATTTTTTTTTTGACAAATACGTATTTTAAGTCCGTTAGTTTTCTGTTATTTAACTAGTATCTAAGATGATAATTACTATTCGTTTATTATTGTATGTTTTGAGTATCAAAATATAGTTGACTTTTCCTGTACCACCCCCACAAGAAATGTTATTTGTTTACCCTTCCTAAAATTGGAATTTCTGCATGATTAATATAGCCAAAACAGATTTTAGAAAGATACCAAAAATCATATTGCTCATGCTCTTGGAAGGGTTTAGTTTAAGCATCCCTTTTCTGCAACCTGAGCATCTGGTATTTTCAAATTAGGCACCTTCTAAATTTGACTCATACATTATGGAAATCTGATGACACGAGGGGTGGATAGGCTTGCTTTGATTTTATGAAATATTAATCATAGCTGTGATTAATGATTCAGCATTTCACATCTGGGTTATTCCTGTCATATTTGAAAATTACACTATTAAATACAGTATATAAACTTAGTGTAGGTGGGGTCACACTAATTCTCTAGTGTCCTTTAAAAATTAAGTGGAAACTTAACAATATACCAGAAGCTACCAGTGATAATCTGTGATGTTGACAGTTCCTGGCATATTTTATACCCTCAGGGATTTTTTTGATGCAGGTTAGTACACATCCCTTCAAGGAGCTGAAGCTATAGAATCTACTTTCTAGAGAACTGTTGTCCTTAACTAACCAAGATAGAATCTCTAGAGTGGTTTTATTATATAAAAGAGAAAGAATAAGTAGAAACGGTACACCAGTAAAATTGTTTCAGTTGTTAGACTCTTGAAAGCCATATCTCCCCCCTGCTGTCATTTCTTGACCATTACTATAGGTCAGGTACTGTGCTAAATACTTGACACGTTTTCCTATTTAAAGAAATGGTTAGGGTATCTTAATGAGAATTATGTAATTCGATGGATTACAACCACCAAAGTGTAAGCATCTGCTGTAAATGAATAGAATTGACCATGTTTAAAATTTGACATGTACTATTCATGGTTGGGTTTTTCATGGTACACATTTTTTCCTGATTATTTCACTTCCACTGTTTAAAAATGATTATGGAGCTAAATATAACAATGGAAGGTAATAGCATGATTTAAAAAAAAAAAATGTGTGAAGAAGTGTATGGACTTAAAAGTCTGTCCAGAGTCACTAGAAAATGATGATGACTTTAGTAGTCCACACATGGACTAAAATGGACTATGAGGCAGGTCTGTTATTACTATTATTTTCTACTTGCCATAGTTGTTCCAGAAAATAACAGCCTTACAAGCTGGGGAAGGCATCTTATTACTGCTGGTGGTGTTCTCTTAGATTCATATTTTTTTTAGCTGGATTTGAAAGATACGACATCTCTGATTTACGTACCCTCAGAACGTCCAGGCTCTGGAGCAGACCAGAGAGACTGGTGCTATTCCTTCACCAGAGCCCCAAGGTATAGCAATGTGGTTGAGGTCGACCTGCTGACAGCTTGGTGCCAGGTGCAAGAGAGATGCCACTTGTGCTGTGTCGGTCTGCTTTGTACAAGTAGGGCAGGATTCGTCTTGTGGATTGTTATTTCTTCCTTTATTTTACCTGTTCAGAGCATTTGACAATTGCTTTCTAGAAACAGACACAGAAATTGTTCTGATATGGTATTCAGTTGGAGTCACAATCCAGTATCTTACTTAGCCTTTTAAAATGAGTTAAAAGTCAAATGAGGCTTGCCAATTCTTGGGAGATAAATTGTAAAATTTTAAGTTGAGTAGCAGATATACATACCACATGTGGATGGTTCACATTCATGTTTGTTTTCTTTGGGTAGACAGTTGTAGTTTTCTTTCTTTTTTTTTTTTTAATTTTTATTTATTTATGATAGTCACACAGAGAGAGAGAGAGAGGGAGAGGCAGAGACACAGGCAGAGGGAGAAGCAGGCTCCATGCACCGGGAGCCCGATGTGGGATTCGATCCCGGGTCTCCAGGATCACGCCTTGGGCCAAAGGCAGGCGCCAAACCGCTGCACCACCCAGGGATCCCTAGTTGTAGTTTTCTACAGGCAATGGATGTACTTGGAATATCGTTATAGAGATTGTTACACTTAATATGGACACTAGAATAGAATTAACTGAATTTTCCCTTTGCTATATTATGTTGAACTAGATTCTTGGTACTGCTGATGTGTTGTGTTTTTTTTTTTGGTAATTTATTATTTATTTATTTATTTATTTATTATTCATTCATTCATTCATTCATTTAAGACGGGGGGGGAGAGAGAGAGAGAGAGAGAGGCAGAGGCAGAGACACAGGCAGAGGGAGAAGCAGGCTCCACGCAGGGAGCCTGATGTGGGACTTGATCCCGGGACTCCAGGATCATGCCCTGAGCCAAAGGCAGGCGCTAAACCTCTGAGCCACCCAGGGATTGCCCTACTTCTGATGTTTAGATCCAAACTTTAGTGTATGTCACTTGGGGTCATCATTAAAACAGATCACTGCCCCCCCACCCCACCCCACCCCAAAGGTTCCTCATCTGAAAGTCTGGTTTGGGGCCTGAGAAATTACATTTCAAACCAGTTCTACACTTCTATGGTGCTGCTGCTGCTGCTGCTGCTGCTGCCGCCGCTACCGCTGCCCTGGAAACTTCCCTTTACAGTTACTGAACTGGTAATGGTTTCACTTTGAGATACTCATGCATGCTGTTAATGTATACATACTGGTGCATACAGAGACTGGTGCAAAGGGACACTTCACCTTTCTTAGAAAAACTATTGTCATAGACCCTGTGATATATATGGTAGTTTAATCAAAGCCCACAAGAAGTTGCCCCTCAGAAATTTGAAATTATTAAGACTGTTTGAGATATGGATGGACATGGCTACAGTAACAAGTTGTGTCTTCATTATCTGACAGTAGCTAATGAGACGGGAAGGTGGCATGATCAGCAAGAAAAAATGTTATTTATATCATCTCTGGTTCATCCTTTGAAAATGTCTACTCATTAGGTACCAGTATGGTAGATTATGTTAAATTATAAGTTAATTCATACATACTGGATGTGAGTCCTCAATTAAAACTTGCTCAGTCAAAAAACTGGGAGACAATTTGCATGCTTCTACTTTTGTAATTATTTCCTGCAAAACGTATTTTATTGATACTCTTCATTGCCAGATTATTGCTTTTTACAAGTTCTAACAAAATGGCAGTTTTCCCCCCTGTTTATGTTACAATTTAACAAGTGGCATACATTTACAGACTTTGTTAGAAAGTAAATTAATGGGAAGAAATCAAATAATAAAAAATAAATATAATAGAAAACTTTTTAAGATATAGACTAATATGGTGTGAGGAACATAACTTTGCTGGTTAATTCCCTAAATTTAAAGTATATATTGCTATATGAATTATGACAGGAAAATTTTTGGTCCTGTTTATGGAACTTAAAGGAAAATAGTTCATAGCTTTCTTTTGTTTTTACCAACCTCACTGGAGTGTTTTTGTAGAGTTCATTATAGAGTAAATTTCTTACAGAGTTATTTAAAAATCAGTTAACCTGTACCATTACATATACTAAATTCTCATTGAAATTACTCTATCATCCTTTTTTTTTTAAGATTTTATTTATTTATTCATGAGAGACACAGAGAAAGAGAGGTCGAGACACAGGCAGAGGGAGAGAAGCAGCTCCATGCAGGGAGCCAGATGCAGGACTTGATCCCGGGACCCCGGGATCACACCCTGAGCCAAAGGCAGACACTCAACCGCTGAGCCACACAGGCATCTCTCTACCATCCTTTTGTTTGAGTGAGAAGTAGTATAATTAAAAACTATTTTCAGTATTATTTGCTGTGCAGCTAGATTCTGTAAGGAGGTCCCTTCTGAAATGTGGGATGCTCACAGGGAAAATAGGAAGTAGAAGTCATAATGTGCCATAGCTCTTATTTTAGCGTGTATATTTTATTTGCCACAGGAAGCATATGGAAAGCTACTAGAAGTAGAAAAACGTCAGAATCAGTTGCAAGCCAAAGGTCTATTTTCAGAAAAAACTAAAACCAAGTAAGTTCTTCTCTCGCATTAAAATATGTGAAAAATTTGAACGAAAAACATGCCACTTATCATTCGTGTTTTTTAGGCATACTTAAAGCCTAGAAATGTGTTCCTTATTTCAGCATTGATGATTAAAGTTATGGGTCAAATAACAGTTGAGTTTTTTGTTTGGGAGGAAGTAGATGTTACAGGTGTTATCTTTATGTTACTTCATTCCAGATTGATGTATTAAATGGCACTTATTTGAAGATGTCCTCAGAATTTTTGTTTATATAACTGCTTATTAACTGAAATGGCAGAAATAATTAAGCCATGTAATTGTTAAGATTTGGACTTCCAGTGGACACATAGTGATAGGTTAGATCTGTCAGCCTGGCCTGGTAATGCACTCAACTTCTTACTCAGAAGACACAGGTCTTCAAGAATCTCTTGGTGAGGTCATACATAACAACTGCTAGCTCTTTATTTGGATTTTATTATTACTTTAGTCCACTGACAGAACAACTTTGTGTCCATAACATCTCCTTTGAAGTAAATAACAAAAAATAAGCGCAGTGTTCATTTTTAAGAAACCTGGTAGCTTTGTGTATCAAATGAGTTCCACAGTAATGTGTTTAAGTTCTCCAACAAAACGTTTGCTACACTGGGTGTCTTTTCTAAAGTAGGATGAGGGAATTAAATAACACTTCTCAAAAATAGTTTATTTGGGTGAAATCTTAATGCTCTAGAATACAAAAATTTGTTTCCCAATCAAGAATCGCTACTATATGTGGGATCTTCTGTGCTAGAACTCTAATTGCATGGTTAATTTAAAAGAGAATATATGTGATATTTTAACAGAGACCTGATTGACAGCAGATGGCTGATTAAGGAGGAACTAGAAGAAATGTTAGTGGAAAAACTGTCAGATCAAGATGTGAGTAATTAATCTTTTAAATTTAAGGGGACCTTGTGCCACAGGAATGCAGACAATTGCTGTATTTAGGATCGTCACAGTAATGTTTCTTAGAGGCAGGTGTTCCTTTCTAAAACATATTTATAGTTGATCTCTGCCATAGGGCCGAATTGCGGTCAGGAGGGTGACATGCCTAGTCTCCAGATCCTCCTATGTAAGTGCCCTTGTGTCCTCTGCCAGTTGTTCTAGGGAAGTGTGGCAGATGTCATTTTTCATCTCCTTCAGTAAAGCAGATAGCTAATTTTACAAGCTAATAATGACGAGTATAAGGAGGTTAAGTAGAAAAAGAATGGAGCACATGGTCGTCTTTATGCAATTTGCTGCTCGCTGGCTTGCTTGTGTGTAGTATCTAGAAGGGCAGCATTTTTCGTCTTAGAATCTGCAGACCCACCCATGTCAGAATCACTTGAAATACAGCCAGAAAACTGCTTTGAAAATGTAGTTTCCTAAGATTCAGACCTGGTTGTCACCCAGGAATTCGTATTTTTAACAAGCTCCCAAGGTGAGTCTTATACCCTATAAAGTTTGTGCCCCCTGCTTTAGGTTTTAATTGGAGTGTTCTTTTGCTAAATGCTCTAATATATGCCAATATTATCAGAGGAAATTTGATGTTTTAAACATGTTGATGTTCTAAATTTAGATTATTTCTAGAAGATTTGAGTGTAAATTTCACAAATTGTTCCAAAAAGGGTTTTTTTCTTCCATGGCTCTGGCTAACATTGTTAGTACCTTGCCACCCGTGTTGATTTTAAGTCACGTACTTAAATTGCTCTTTTTCTCATTTAACATATTGGATAAATTAATGATTTGGAAACGTTGCAATTTGCTTAACAAGGTGTCAGGCATTTGGTGAGCGGTAGATCTGGAGTTAATTTCTAATATCCTAACTGCCAAGTCTCTATTGCTGCATTTGGATCTAACTGAAAAAATCTCTCTTTGCTTCTTCATTGAACCCATCATTCATTGTTTCCTATGTTTTCTGGCTACTTTGATTTTTATAATACAAGTTTGCCTTTTTTGCTTTTGGTTGTTGTTTTCAAAATGGAAAAAAAAAAAAAAAAAAAAAACGTAGCCCAAAGACTTTTTTACAAGTGTGCTGCTGGGAAGACCAAATATATACATTTTCTGTACATACACACAATGATACATATATGTCATATACATTGACAGTAGATGTGTAGATGATAGTCATCTGTACTTTGGGGTACTGGATAGCAGAAGAAATCCTGAAGCTACTGACTGGTATCAAGATGAAGGAGGCAGAGACTTCTTAAACCTTACCTCTAGCCTATCAGAAAGGCCATGCCCTACTAGTAAGTACCCATCCATACGTTCATAGTCAAGTGTGCGGTGGAATTGAGAGAACCACTGACAGCAGAGGGCACAGGCCTGTAAACAGAGGGCAAGAACAGAGCTGTTATCAGTCCAGGTACTGTAGGTGGCGAAGTCTTGTCACCCTTACTTAGAAAATGCCCTTCTCTTCTATTGTAACAGCACAAAGAAGAGTAACCAAAGCAGGCTTTTTTAAACTTACTGTGGAGATGTTTCCACATTTCAAATTATTAATGGCAGATGTTCACGATAAAGTCAGAGGTGACAAAGAGGAGTATGATTTTCAAGATTGACAAAAACACAAATAAGGTTATCAAAAATTGGGTTTCACACTCCACATTAACTAAGGATCTTGAGTGTTAGTTGTCTCCTTCTGCATAAACACTTTAGAATGATTACTCTGGTGTCTAATTTTAAGGGGTTAATACCAAGTTGTTTACTTTCTAATCACATGTTCGAGAACTATTAAAAAAAACGCACAGAGTAGCAGGGATAATTTATTTCAAGAGGTTGCCCTTTAAGTCAAGTATCTCTTGAATTTTTAAATAGCTTGATTGTTCGGTTTTAAAGGAAATCATAAACATTAAAGTAACACAGCTTGAACAGCTAAAGATATATTTGCCAAATGTATTATGAAATATAATTTAAGAGGTACATTTTCTCAAAATCAAACTCTTCCCATTTTACTATACATAACTTAACAGGAAATTATTTTTAAACCTCCTCTCGATCCAGTTAATAAAAGAGTAGAAATTACACTTGAAGATCATCTAAATATTTTTTAAAAATGAACTTAAATCTCAATTTCTTGTAATGACAATACAGAGAAGCAGATTTTTCTTTGCTTGGTAAGTCCCTTTTGTTTCTCAAAAGAAAAGATTGGGCACTGAGGGATACACAGGGGAAGTACAGCATCTGCATGCTGTTATAAAAGCAGCATGAAGGTGCAGGAGTGTCATCCTGTCAAAATTCATCAAGAAAAGCAACATTGGAAAGATCAAGTATACAAAAATAGAAAAAATTTAGCAAATGCAATTACACTTGCATCTTCTAATGAATTTTTATTTTATTGTCTGCAGTATGCACAGTTTATTCGGCTGCTAGAAAGGTTATTGACACTGCACTGTGGTTCTGAAGAAGAATTTGTGCAGAGATTTCGTAGGAGTGTAACTATTCAATCAAAAAAACAACTGATTGAACCTGTGCAGTATGACGAGCAAGGAATGGCCTTCAGCACCAGCGAAGGTAATGACATTCTGTGGAGAGAAGATAAATATAGGGAGAACTGAGAAATGACAATTATTTTTATTTGCTCTCACTCCCTGATATTCATTTGATTTTTTTTTTTTTTTTGCTACTGCTACGTTGGATTTTCTGATTTTTAAGACTCTGTTGAAAGTTTTAAAAATCTGAACCTTCTCATGTCCCAAGAAAAAATGTGGATGTGTGCATACACCATCTTGCTAGCACTTTTTATTTTTACAGATTTATGTTAAATCTTTTTATTTTCATTTTCACATTTTCAACTGGCAGAAACAAAAAGTGTTTATAATAAAGATTTCCGGGCAGCCCTGGTGGCTCAGCGGTTTAGCGCCGCCTTTGGCCCAGGGTGGGATCCTGGAGACTCGGGATTGAGTCCCATGTCGGGCTTCCTGCATGGGGCCTGCTTCTCCCTCTGCCTGTGTCTCTGCCCCACCCACCCATGTCTCTCATGCAAAAATAAATAAAATCTTTAAAAAAAAAAAAAAAAAAGATTTCCTACGTAAAATGAAAATGCTCAGGGAATCTGCTTGTCAGATACTGGAACTCCGAAATGTGAAAACTTCTAAGTCCTCAACCTCACATCTTCCTTAAAGCCATGCAGACATTCCTTGTGATGCAGCTTTTAAGGCCTGACCTATTAAATGATAAACCTGCAACTCTTAACAATTGATCATCCTTCCTTTGGCATTTCAACTAATGTTTTCAAACAAATGAGACCTCTCCTGGGGATTCCTTCCATTTCTACCAATTTTATCATACTATTCATATATTTTTAAAAGTTACTTGATGATTAGATATATTCTTATTGATTATAAAAGATGAACACAGGGATCCCTGAGTGGCTCAGCAGTTTAGTGCCTGCCTTCGGCCCAGGGCGTGTTCCTGGAGTCCCGGGATTGAGTCCCACATTGAGCTCCTTGCATGGAGCCTGCTTCTCCCTCTACCTGTGTCTCTGCTTCTCTCTGTCTCTCATGAATAAATAAATAAAATCTTTTAAAAAAATAAAAAAAACACTATTGGTTGTTTTCCTAAAGTAATGTAAATAAATATGAATTACGTCATTGCTCATTGAAGCTAATTTTTTTTTTTTAAAGATCTTATTTACTTATTTTGGAGAGAGATAGAGCACAAGCATGAACAGGGGGCGGGGCAGAGGGAGGAGCAGACTCCCCGCCAAGCCAGGAGCTGGACTCAGGGCTTGATCCCATGACCTGGGACCATGACCCGAACTGAAGGCAAACGCTCAACTGACTATGCCACCCAGATGCCTTGAAACTAATTTTAAATCATTGTGGTTTTCCTAAAATGGAGTTGAGGAACAGAATTACCCCATAATAAGCTCTATTACATCAAATTATGGTTTAGTTTACCTGTTTTATTTCTTTGACTTGTAATACTCACAGAACTTTCCTACGTACAGTGTAATGATACAGTCATTCTAGGGAAAGAATCTAATGTGTAGTTTTACCTATCTCAGAACATTGGCCTTTAAGATTTTGACTAATATAAATTTTATATTTACAAAGGTAAAAGAAAGAGTGCAAAAGCAGAAGCAATTGTTTATGGGCATGGAAGTGGAAGAATAAAAGTAAATGGAATTGACTATCTTCTTTACTTCCCAGTGACACAAGACCGGTTAGTTTCTGGTTTCGCATTTGCTCTTTGTCTTTATACTTGATGTTAAAAAGGTTTGTGATTTTTCTGATTATATATGTCTGAATGATTGTTTCTCTTTACCAGTATAATTCATTTAAATCAAACTAGCTGGAAGGAAGCTATCTCTCTTTTTTTAAACTCTCTTTGGTTCTCCAGATTTTGAAAAAGCAGCTTTTGGAATTCCTCATTAATTGAATCTTCCTTTTCTTTTCATCAGATCCTACTAGAAGTTGAATATTTTAGATGTAGCTTACATTCTAAAATGCATACTATGCCGAAATGAAAGAAAAGTAGATTACCACATCTTCTGTTTCCCTAGTTGGGAGGTGGACGTGCACAGAACAACTAAAACCTACTTTGGCCCTTACCACCATAAATATTAGAAAAAGTCTGCTTTACACTCTGGATATTTTCCTCCTCAGAGGAAATTGATTACATATTGAACAAGCAAAGAAACCTGACATTGATGTGTTAAAATAAGAGCTCATCAGGCTTTAGTTCCCAGAGTCAAATATGGCAGTTTTATTTTTTGGACTTTGTAACCCATGGAGAAATCGACATTAATCATAAGTAGGTATTACTAATTCAAGTCCTCTGAATACACTCATCTTCGATCTCTGTGAGGCACTATCTGCAGGCCTTTTTTAGAGACAGTTCTTTTTCTAGTAGTTACTGTCATGATCCATGGGTAACACAGGTTCTGCATGATTATGCCCTCCTTCTTAATCCTGTTTGCTGAATGTGTAGTGTGCTATTTAAGCTGAAAAGGGGCCGAAGCTCTGCTGATCCCAGTGCTTATGTAAGAAAAGGGGACCCTGTTAATGGGCAAGTTTCTGGACTGAAAAATGACTTCAGAAAATATATGTTTATATTATTGGTATGTGTGTCTGTGTCAAGGAATTAACTCCATTCAAATGCAGTGGACAAATCCTGCCATCCTTCTCACAGGGAAATGGGTAGAGGAAGTTCTTCTTTCCCTTAAGAACAGCCAGAGAGAGACCCAGAACTTCAGCACTGGAAATTGCTTGGAGGAATGACATTTGACCAATAACTTGTTAGTTTGCTTTCAGATATAACTCTTGATTTAACCATAAATCTCATTATGGCTTGATCTCATAATTAAACGGTATCCTTAGAACTTTTCAGTTTGAATTCATCAGGTGTTTACTAAGGACTGTGTGCACAGTCTTGTTCTGACCATTGTGAAGATATCAGAGCTATGTAAGATACTGTTTCTATCATCTAGAAACTTCCTCTCTGAATGGGAAGCCTAAGGAGAGTCTTGGTGTGGGAATGGACACCCAGGCCATCTCATCATCTTAAAGTGGTTGTAGGGATTGGTGGTAGCTGTGCTTGCCCTGGGCTGGCCTTTCATCATGCAGGAGCAGCTCAGGAGCTTACAGATTCAGCAGCAAGGTGACCACTGACCAGTCGGAAGATAGCTGAACTGAGAATCAAAAAGAGTATGCATTTGTATGTACGCTAAGTTACTTGCTTTTCAAATGCTATCATAAGGAGTTGTGTTCAGAGAAGATAGAAAGGAGACTTTTTTTTTTTTTCCAAAATAACTTTGATTAGATAACAAAGAGTAAAATAAATTTGATTCTTTAAACTCAGGATTCGATCTGAGATGCCTGAGAGCAGATTAAGAATGTTTTTTGTACATATTTGTTTGTAGTCCAGTTTAATTAAAATTGTTAGCTCTATATAACCATTTTTGACTGTTATTCTTCGGGTCACACCTACCTATAAACTAAGTTTTCTTCCTTAGTATGCACCGACTTTCCAACTGTCCAGACCCTTCTTGGTGGTCCTATCATGCCTTGACCACCCTGGCTCAGTCACTCTAGTGTATCTGGAGTAGATTATAGAATGTGTTTTTTCCTGAATTTGTCTATAGTTCTTTATATAAGCATTTGTTAAGGAATCTTAGAATTTTAGGAATTAAGACGGGTAAGTGTTTAAGCTCCCAAACAAGTGGGTGACTAGAGCTACTCAGTAATGTCACTTACGTCACTAACCACTTAACAATGTCAGAAAACACAGAGACACCCCACACACACACACACAAGTCTGTGAGATAATCCCATAGATTCTGTCTTGGGCTGTCTTTCCCTGCTAGAAAAGTGAAATGCTGGAATTATATTATCATTCTCTAAGTTTTCTTTAGTTATTATGATAATATGGCTATTACTTTAAATAGCACTATTTTTATAACATTCCTATTTTTTATTTCGTTGCTTTATTCAAAGCGATATAGATTTATGTTGTTTCAGGCCTGTGTTTTTTTTTGTTTTTTGTTTTTTGTTTTTGTTTTTTTTTTTTTTTATTTATGATAGTCACAGAGAGAGAGAGAGAGGCAGAGACACATGCACCAGGAGCCCAACGTGGGATTCGATCCCGGGTCTCCAGGATCACGCCCTGGGCCAAAGGCAGGCGCCAAACCGCTGCGCCACCCAGGGATGTTGTTTCATCCCTGTTGAAACAACTTCCCTGTTGAAATAGCACTATTGCAGATTCAAGTTACTGTGTTCTTGGAAGGTCTCGTTCAGAGAAAAGGTTCTCTCCATCTGTCTGCATGTGATTATTTTGCCTGTGTATCCTGAGGAATAACACTTTTATATCCTGTCCATATCTATCTTTCAGCATCGCTGTGGTGTAATAAATTTTATTTGGGGTCTAGAAAGCTACACTGTCAGATAAAGCAAGTAAATCCAGTATGAATCGGCTTTTAAATATTCAGTAGAGATATTAGGGCAAAATAGCAAGATCAATATACTTGACAAAGGCAGTGGTGCTTGTACCTGGTACATAAATGGTGTTCAACAGACACTTGCTGGGTTGAGCAAGAGAAGGTCCAGGGCCACATTCTGTGTTCCATTCTCTAATCCTTGGGTGCCCGTGGGGCCCATGCAGGCATAGGCTGCTGAGGGGAGCAGGCCTGGCTGGGGTTGTGCAGTGTGTCTCCTGGTGCCAGACCAGTAGTGGGACCCTGCCACTACTGCCAAGAACCAGTAATAAGAATAGGTGTTTCAGGGGGCAGGGGTCGGGTAGGAGTTGCATGTGGTTCTAGGAACTGTAAAAACCATGTCAGGATGAACATCATACATTATGGTACACTTTGTTTAGTGAGTCTAATGGCATTTGATAATTGATCACTGAATCCAGGGAGGTTCAGCTGGTTATAGTGGCATTTCCCAGCTTTGAGACTTCTTTACAAGGTTATTTTCAAGCTTCACAGGGTTCTCATAAGAGAAAAGCTATTGGATCAACAGTGAGAGAGTCTGTATTGCTTTCTCCAAGAAGAGGAAGAAGAAGAAACGTGGCTGTCCGCAGAGCCTTCCCAGTACCAGCAGCACTGCGAAGTCTGAGTGCTGGCATGCCTGATATGCTTTCTATAATTGTTGAGAGTGTGAACAGTTTATAAATCTCTATAGTAAACTACCTTTCCGTGTGACCTGTTTTAGAGAACAGTTGATGTTCCCCTTCCACTTCCTCGACCGGCTTGGAAAACATGACACGACCTGTACTGTCTCGGGGGGCGGGCGGTCGTCGCAGGCTGGAGCCATTCGCTTGGCAGTGGCGAGAGCCTTGTGCAGTTTCGTCACGGAGGAAGAGGTTGAGTGGATGAGACAAGGTACGAGTTGCAGGGGTGTGGGAGGGTTGTCTTTGCACGATCTGTGAGTGTTCGCTGGTTCCCGCAGCGAAATCAGAACATACTCAGTTAAATACATAGCATTGCAGTGTGCTGGCTTCCCTTTTTATGCCCCAGAACCGTAACAGTGCTTTTCAGTTTTCATTTCTGTGAAGTGAATTTGAATTAGAAAAAGAAAAGGAGGCCCTCCCAGCGTCAGGGAAGGTTTCTTTTGGCCCTTTACAGCCTAACCTCTTGGCCAGTTTAACCAGCGCTGCTCTGTTGTGTGTAACAGCTCAGTCAGTGATTGTTTTATCACAGAAACCTGGAACGATTCGATGTGATGATGAAGTCCATATTGTAGCTTTCCAACATTGGCGATTTCCATTTTTCTAGTGTGATGTGACTTTAAATTAATTGTATGTTGTCTTATTTGCTGGGTGACTCTGTCATCTCTTCATGACTACAGGAGTCTGCAAGAATATACAATCGGTTTGTCTGTTAGGGCACTGCTTTAAGCACTTATTATAAAGCACGGGAGTTGTAGTGAAGACTCTTTGAACTGTTTCCGGAGGGAAGAAAGCTCCACGGGTGCTACTAACCAGCTGTGACTGGGCGAGTCACTTAGCACCTCTGAGCTCCCTGCCCTCCCATGGGAGCCGCTATCATCCTGACACCATGCTGCAGGTGGGCACCACTTGCAGCTGAGGCTGGTTGATTCTTTAAGTCACTTAAAAATCCATTTG
Source organism: Canis lupus familiaris (assembly GCF_011100685.1). Lineage (NCBI taxonomy): Eukaryota > Metazoa > Chordata > Mammalia > Carnivora > Canidae > Canis > Canis lupus. The sequence goes on along the minus strand of NC_049231.1, from coordinate 39,359,698 downwards.
CTTATAGATAACTCACCATTTGGTAGGATTCATGTCTAGTCATTCTGATAACTTGTAGGACCTTCACAATATTGCTAGTGTGCATATTGAAACATAAGTAAACTCTTCTTATAATTTAAATGAGAATTTAGACAAGTCTAGTCAGCATTTTGTCCAAAATATTTATTCTGTGCCTTTTTAAAGACAAGTAAGTTCAAGAACTTAATGGGTATATGAGTGATTGAAGTTTGCCCTTGCTTTATGCCCATTCGGATATTCCTAATAAGATACCCACACCTTGTCTGCAGGGAAAAGAAGTGCTAGTGTTGGAAGAGTAAAAAAGACAAGGAAAAACTATGGTCTGTTTACATATTTATAAAAGCAGTGTAAGAGGTTTCTCATCACTGATATTCTTGAAATCTGTGGTTCCAGCCACCACGGGGGCATGTTATTTCGGGGCATATGCTGGAGTAACTCATCAGTTGCCTAGAAATCATAATCGCTCTTGATGATTAGGAGAGTGAAAGCTTCCAGAAATTTCTTTCCTCAGATGGGTTTGATAAATCATACTGTATGTCTATGTTTGTATGTTCATGTTCTTAATCTACAGTGTCCTTACACTTTCTCTTACTCCACCAGATACTGTTTCTTTTCTACCTTGAGTCTCCGTTAGAACTTTCATACCTTTAATAATAAGCAGGCAGTGTAAGTACAGTCTCAATGAATAGTGGCTGCCCACACAAGAGCAGACTTATCTTAAGTGGAACAGGCTTAAAAACCTATAAGGAACCACAGCCCTCATAGGAGAAGAACAGACTCAAACAGTGTAGCTGGTGTTTGTCTCCGAAATGGGGGAACACTCCTAAAAGAGTGAGAGCAAAGTGCTGTCATGAGATTTATACCAGGCTGGTAAATTATTACAGGTCTGCTTGCTTTCCTGCTAGGCTGCGTGCATTTTTCATGGTTCATAAAGGCTTCTCTTTCTGCACCACAGCTGGACTGCTGACTGCCGATCCACGCGTCAAAGAACGGAAGAAGCCAGGCCAAGAGGGAGCCCGCAGAAAGTTTACCTGGAAGAAGCGCTGAGTGTTCTTTCACAGGCGAGGAGAGGAAACGCAGTGTATATGTACCTGGCATGCAGAAAGCATACAATAAATATTTGCTGGCCAGTGTAAGGGCAGCACCATCAGGCACTTGAGTTGTGAGATGATTTATTTTTAAATGCTGCTTTGTAAAGGTTACCTTGTAAACATAATTTTAAAAACATGTTTAACTTCATTCTTTATTTTTTAAACTTTTTCAGAAGGTAGTTTTAGAAGTATGATTCATAGAATCTTGGCATATTAGATCTGAAAGAAACATTCAACAACATCTAGTCAAGTAACCTCGTTTTGCAGACCAGAAGGCCCAGCCTCCAAAGCGAAGGGACCTCCCAGAGCTACGTTACTAATCCCAGTGAGAGAACTCCTTTCTCTGGATTCTCTTGTTTTCCCACACGGCCGCTATTACAAATACTTTTCAAAATGAGAGGAGAGAATGCTTGTTCAGAATAATCAAGTAAGGTGTGAGTGTCTTTGTCAAGAGCCAGAGAAGGCTGAGCTGCCAAGTGTCCAAGGAGTGGATTCAGACAACTGGCCAATCTCCCCCAGTCCCTGGCAGCCACCATGCTACTGTTTCTAGGAGTTCAGCTTTAAGGCACTACATAGAAGGGATACCATGTGGCATTTGTCTTCATCCAGCTTATTTCCCTGAGTATAATGCCCTCCAAGTTAGGTACAGGCTTTCAACTAGAAGATGAATTAGTTCTGAGGATCTAATGTGGTGATTATGGTTGATGATACTGTATTGTATAACGGAAATTTGCTCAGAGGGTAGAAATGGAGCATTCTCACCCCAAAAAGGCGGGGTGATGGATGAGTTCATTAACTTGGTGGTAGGAACCCTTTCACAACCTGAGTATATACAGTAGTTCCCCTACCCCCATCCATGGCACCTGTTCCAAGACCGCGGTGGGTGCCTGAAACCATAGATAGTACCATACCCTGTACATCACGGGGCCTTTTTTCTATATGTAGATATCTATGATATCGAATTTATGAATCAGGCATTGTAAGAGATTAACAATGATAATAAAGAATAGTTTTAACAGTATACTGCAATAAATGTTATGTGAATGTGGTATCTCAAAATCCCTTATTGTGCTGGACTCACCCTTCTCATGATGGTGGGAGATGATTAAATGCCCACGTGATGAGATGAGAGGAAAGGTGAGACGGCAGGCCACTGCTGACCCTCTGATAGACCAGGAGGAGGATCATTTACTTCCAGACTGCGGTTGACCGTGGGTATCTGAAACCATAGATAAGGGGGGGCGGGGGGGGACTACTGTATATCAAATCATCAAATTACACATTTTAAATATATTACAACTTTGTCAATTCTACCTCAAGAAAGCTGGGAAGAAAGCCAAATGAAATTAATAGTTAAGTCTGTCATCGCATACTGCTGTAGTATAAACAAGAGACTAACCCAGGCGAAGAGCTCCCCAGCCCACGGAGGGCTCAGCAGAGGTGCCTGAGCAAGGAGCTACGAGGCTCTGAATGAAGGTGGGCAGGCCGGGAGTTCACACAGGCAGAAGAGCGAGGGTGGGGCCAAGGTGCGGAGTCCTGGACTACAGGTCCCCCAGAGACTGCCATGCACTAGCCGTGTGCCTGGCAGCAGTGGGGACAGCATCAAGTTGTCTGCACCAGGTCTGAAAGACCACACACGGGTTTTTAGCCAACAGCTGGTCTCCTCAGTCATAGCTAAGTGTTAAATTGAGTTGCTTACAGGGTTCTAAAGTTCTTTAAGAAACTTCGATTTTAACTTTATTCTAATTTTGCAGTAGGTTTTTGAGGGGAAAAGGGTAATTGGCGACGGGTGCTTTAAGTCCATTTTAATACAGTTGTCTTAATAAATGCAATACTTCAAGAATTAGACCCTCTGTTCAGCTGACCTTTCCGTAGGGAGTTCTCTAGTACCGATTTCTTAGTCTAGATTTTTAAAGTTACTAAGTTCTGAAACGTGCATACACTTCACACTTTAAACCACACAGTAACGTGATGAATAGGAGAGCAGACATGTCACTGCATCATGCCCAGTGCATTATTCATCTCAGACAAAATCATAGAAAACGTGTGCTCTGGTTTTTTTCTACATGGCAGACACTCTTGTGGAGTCGGGGCAGGTTCTTTTTGGCCCCTGTCAGAGTGTGCTCTCCATCCCCCTGATGGAGAGCAGCCAAGTGGTCCTGCCCTGTGCGGCGGGGCCGCTGCGGTCTCGTGGGTGGGCACGCTGGTCCACCAGCATCTGGCGAGCACCTGCCGTGTTCTCTGGATCAGGCAGAACAGGGTGAACCGAGCGAGTGCCGCCGGGGCTTCTCTGGAAGAGCCGACACGGAGGAAGCCTCGTGGGAAAGCCAGGAATCAGGCCACAGGCCAGGACCCTGAAGGACGGGAGATGTGGCTGAGACAGGAGTGGGGTAGGAGGTGGGGGTGCAGACTCCGGCAGCAGGAGAGAGACCAGCAGAAGGCAAGCCCTGAGAGTGTTCAGGGGACCAGAAGCCTGTGGCAGGGCGGGGTGGGAAGGTGCTGCGCGGGTTTGTGGCAGCCCGCTAGGGTCATGGAGGTGTGTCGGTGCTTGCTGCCCACCAGGAGCCTCTGAGTTGGTGTGTGTCCTCCAGTGAGGGTTGGGACCCAAATGTTTTAGCTATTAGGTTATACAGTGGACCTTTGAGCTGCACAGGTCTACTTACATGTGGATGTCTTTTCCAGTAAGTACAGTACAGTAAATGTATGTTATGATTTTCTTAACATTTTCTCTAGCTTTTTTAATAAGAATATATAATAAATGTAGTATACAAAGTATGTGTTAAACTGTCATGGGTAAGGCTTCCGGTCAACAGTAGGCTATTAGTAGTTAAGTTTGGGGCGGGTCAGAAGTTCTGCATGGATTTTCTCCTGCACAGGGATCGGCATCCCCCAAATCCTCACGTTGTACGAGGGTCAGCCTGTAACAACAGAATCTGAGTGGTGCGTCCAGCCTCTTGTGAGAGCCCACAGGCTCCAAGGGAAAATCTCTACCTCTGGAAGATCACAGCTATTGCTGAACAGGAGGGACTCAACTACAGTTACACTCAAGGACTGGGCAAGGTGACCAGAGCAGGGGTGGGTGTGCGGAATGTTCCAGAGCGGCCCTGAGCAGGGCCAGGGGACTGGCCGGCTGCAAGAGTCAGGGGCACATGCCAAGGAGGAGAGCTAGCAGGCAGCTGGTAACGCAGAGAACTGCCAGCACGGGAAGGGCAATTGGCCACAGAGGGGCTGGTGATACAAGAGGGGCTGGCTGGAAGCTTCTGGTATTTGGGGACCAGAGTCAAGCTGCCTGGCACACAGCTGGAAAGGAGGGGCTGTAATCTGAAGGGTGGGTCATGCAGGGGGCTGGCTTGGTTGGCTCCTCCCTGGGGCGGGCGGGGGGGGGGGACATTTGAAACACGGCTGGAATCAGCACGGAGGGATGTACGGCAGGAAGAAGGCCAAGCCTCTGCTCTTGAGAGACAGCAATGATGGTGGAGGAGGGAGGAAGTTGGGGTGCCCAGGGACACTGGAGAAGGAAGCTGCAGGTGCCTTCCCCGTGCGGGCAGACATCTGGGCCCTGTGTGCTCAGCAGGTCTCGCTGCCCTCCCAGTCCCGTTTCCTCCCTTCATATTGGGGTCACTGTCTGCCCTGGCAGCTCCACCTGCCCTTTTGTGAGGATCAAATAAGGTTGGGTGGGACAGCGCTGACCGTCTGCCCAGGAACCGGGCCATCAGAGTGGGCACGAGGCAGCCAACGGAGAGGATTAGAGCAGATCCGGCCTTGTTTCTTTGTTCAGCTTGAATCAGGCTCTTTTGCAAACAAGTGGTTAGAGCAGGAGCCAAAGGGCACTTGACTCTCCAGCCTCTGATGCTTGACCCTCTCACCACCTTGGTCAGAAACATGGGGAGTGTGTTCTGAATGCCCACTGTGTACACGGCTCTGGGAAGGGCTGATAGGCGCTATTTAAAATAATTTAAAAATAAAGACTTATTTGACAAAAATAAGATTTTGACAAGCAGGCAGAGGGAGCTGCAGAGGGAGAGGGAGAAGCAGGCTCCTCATGAGCAGGGAGCCCGATAAGAGGCTCCATCACAGGACCCTGGGACCATTACCTAAGCTACTGAGGTGCCCCTATTTTTTTTTTAATAGGCATTTGACAAGATTACTGCCTTCAGAACATGGTAAGAGCTAATGCTTCTGTCGTTCCTACTCGGTGCCAAGTACTGTTCTAAATACTTTACAAATAACAAGGTACTCAATCCTCACAGCAATCTTTGCAGGTAGACACTGAGAAAAAATCAGTGCCCAGGGAGGTTACGTGACTTCCTGAAGTTGCTTGTTGAGGGTGTGGCCAAGCCAGGTTGGAACCTGGAATCTTGGCTCCAGCACATGTGCTCTGAACTGTCTGGAACATCGAGGCAGGACACGATTCAGCACGTGAGCCCTGTGCAGACTGCCCCGTGCTCACATGTGCGGTGTTTGGTGCAGTTAGAAGATTTGATAGGGGGCGGAGTTTCAGGCAGATCCTAATGGAAGGGTGAGCATCAATTACTTAGGATTTACACTGTGCCCTATAACCAACCTGGAGCCTTCATCACATCCAGAGAGGGTTGTTACTGCCACACCACCAAGACGGCAGTGCTAGGAGGAAAGTGGGTGGGCCAGATGCTGTGGGAGAAGGTTCCAGGTGAGGCATGAACAGCAATACGAGTCTAGGGATGAAGCCTGAGGAAGGTGAGGACTCCTCCAATTTGCCCAGCCTGCACCCCTCAGTATCACTGGGTTATCTCTGTGACACTTAAGTAGCTCTGGGTTTAGCTCCCCACACTTCAGGGCACATGTTAAAGCTTAAGAGTCCTTCCCAAGGTTTTATGGGTGTGTAATTCTTCCTGGGCATTGGTCCATCACTCCCACAAGATGCCCAGAGGGTCCGTAATGTTAATAACCACAGGCATAAGGAGGCTTTTGGTTTTTGGCTTTGTTTTGTTTTTAAGGAAAATAAGCCTGGGTTTGTGTGCAGCACTGAATGTAGCGGGTGAGGCAGGGCAGATAGGCCGCTGGTGAGAGGCGCTGCAGCAGGAGAGGGCAGGGGGTTGGGGAGGTGGGTCCCTGGATGTCCACTTAATATACCTTCCAGGATTTTCGTTATGAACGGTTATACAATAAAGGTACAAGGCCACCCTGCAATGGTTCGTGGAGGCTTCAGAAGACCATCTCTGGAGGTCATGCGTGACCCCGGGCACGCTGGCCTCCTCACGCCTTGATTGCTCATTCGTGAAGTGGGGAGAACACCACCATCCCTCCGAAGATCACGAGGAGTCACAAAGCCCACAGGAAGAGCTTGTAAATGTGGATTATTAAAAAAAAAAAAAATCCCTTTGACCTTCTGTCATTTAGTTCAACAAAACGCGTGGTGATCTGCAAGCTTGGAGAAGGGCACGAGGAGAGGTGGCGGGCAACGGAGCGGTCTTGGAAATGGAGGACCAGGTCATTTGGCAAGAGTTCCCTCCTGTTGTTGCAGAGTTCACGGACTACCCAGAAAGAACTAAAGCACGATGGCACAAATGGGGTGACCTGAGGTGGCAGACCAGGGTCTCCGTGCTGTGAGCCTATCGAGGCCAGGCTCGATTCAGGAAACAGAACCCCTCAGACGGTGTGTCCAGCCTCGGGAAGCCCTCAGAGCCACAGTGGGTAACAACCCGCAGGCACTACAGGCGTTTACAAGCAAGGATCAGTAGGTTGTGTCTTACAAATAGTGAAGTCAAGTGCCTTTAATGGGCTGTAACAGTCGCCAGAATTAACAGGCAAGGAACCATCAAAATAAAAATTCATCATCACCTCATGGAAATGATCTCCCCTTTGGTGAACAACCTTGTGAAAAACAACAAGTTTCTAAGCCTGTGACTACAACAACACATTACTAAGAAATACAAGTAATCTTTGAACACTAACCTGTAAAAACTACTGAACGTCAACACTGTGTGCAGTCTCATCAAAGAATTTTTGCTGCCAATTCACAGAAAATAGATCGCAAATTATTACCCGAGGAACAAAGTGTGAAAAAGATTTGAAAAGAAGAATTCAAGTCCTGTCATATTACTTTCCCTTGAGCCACAAACGGTAGCTTTTTAAACCAAATCAATTAGTGTTATGTATATTAAAAAAAAAAAAAAAAAAAAGGAACCACGCGGATCGAGTATTTCATAGGATTAGAAAACACTTAAAGTTTCATCATGTAAGTCACATAATGTGATCCATGGAACAGAGACCTGTATCAAGCATGTTTCTGATGCCTTGACACCCTGGGCCTTGCCAACAGGAGCCGGACCTGCCTGCCAGTACGCCTTCCACGTGCAAACCAATCCACACCTCCAGCCGCCCCTGCGTCCACCTGTCCTAATATCTCCAGGCCGTGTACCTTACAGCAAGGACAGCCGCTGTGTCCCAGAGTCCCTCTGAAGCTAGTCACCCCCAAGCCTGCTTACACTGCTTCATGCATTCCATCCCTTAAAACTACAATAAAAACCAGGTTTTCCACCTGCTTGGTCTCCTAGCCAACCCTGGCCCTTCCCTGCAGGGCCCAGTGTGGTTGGTGTGTCCCCCCTCTCTTGAGAATCACAACAGACGATCTCTCCAGTGGCAGTCACCTCCTGATGCGCTGGCCTCCCCACACCTGAATCATGATAAAACCTACGTTTTAAACAAGGCCTGAAACTTGGCAGACACCGTCACACTGTGACACTCTGTGCTAGGACTGCCGTAATTGTTCTACGCCAGTGCTTTTTGTTACTCGATTTTTGTTCGCCGTTTAGTTACCACGGTCATTAGCATCAACCAGATAAGCTCCTTCCAGGAAATGCTTGTAAGAGAAGGGAGGACACCCCTTTACTAGGGCGGTAAATTCATATTACTTTTCATTAAATCACTGCTGCTTAAGCTTTAACAAAAGTTAGGACCCCTTTGGAATCCTCTATGGAAACTGTTCATGAGAGAAGTCCAAAGGTATTTTTTTCATTTTCCCAGCACCTGGTTGTATTTCTTAAAAAAAAAAAAAAGATTGAAAAAAAGATTGAAACCTCTCCAGGGGAGCCAGTGAGATCTCTCCCTCCATCCAGGGATGAAAGCATACCAAGGCGGCACCCAGGTGGCCCACTACTTGCGCGTCTGCCTTCAGCTCAGGTCATGATCCCAGGGTCCTGGGATCGAGTCCCGTGCTGGCTCCTAGTAAGGAGCCTGCTTCTCCCTCTGCCTATGTCTCTGCCTCTCTCTGTGTCTCTCATGAATAAATAAGTTTTTAAATATCTTTTTTTTTTTAAAAAAAGGAAAATTCATACCTAGCTCTGCACATTGTATGTAACCTTCCCATAAGCCGTCCCCATCATAGCTTCTGGAGGCAACTGTTTCCCCAGCTGTTTCCCCAGCGTGTTTCCACTATTAAGTGGAACTTCTCTTTTGTAATTTTGGAGCACAGCTTCCCTGAAGGGAGGGGAGGGCATGGCTGAGGGCAGGTAGGTTTTCAGAGTGGTGGTTGGCGGACGAAGTTAAGGAGCTGAGCATTTGTGCCAGCCCGTGGTGCTACTCCGTTAGGATTAGGTCATACCAGGATCTCCTGGTTGCTGGTTGCAAGAGCCCCAAACTTGGGCCATTTTCAACCGCGAAGGGGCTTTCTCGGGAAGCTGTCGGTCACCTGGCCCCCTTGCGAGAGGAGGTGCACAGCCACCCCGAGGAAGCGGGCGGCACCTGGGGGCCCCGGATGCTGTGCCAGCACCCCTGCCTCCTTCGCTCGTGTACAACGGCTGCTCCTGCGGGCGAGAAACACTCCCAGCAGCTCTCAAACGTCACGTCTGGCCCAGTCCTCAAGGTGCTTCCCGGCGACGCCAGGAGACCACACACGGGCCCATGCAGAGGGACACAGAAGCAGGTCCCGTCCCCAGAAGGCAGCACAGGTGAGCCGCGCCCAGGCGGGTCTCCGGCCGCCCACAGGAAGCCCCGTGCAGCCCTGGCGGCAGGTGCGGGCCGGGCCTGGCGGGACCCTGCCTGCTCCACGGGAAGCCCCCGCCACCCCCCCCAGGGCCCTGCCCGCGGGGGCCCCAGGAGCCAAATGCGGAGAGCCCTGTTCCCAGCAGGAGAAGTACCGCGAGGGCTGGCTCCTTGGCTACAGCACCTCTGCTAAAGCTTTGCCAGGGTGCTTTGGTCCTGAACTCATCCTGTTCCTCCTGCAGATGCTCACTGTTTTCTTCTGTCGTCTTTTGTGTCGTTTGTCACAGGGAAGAAACCCAAAGGGAAGAACGCAGGCATGGGCCCCGTCAGCCTGCCGTTCCAGCGGCCCCGCACTGGGGAGACCACAGCCCGTTTGCACCGACTTTGCTGTGGGTCTTCTACGTAGAAACTGGATGAGGTTTTCCTCTGCCATGTTCTGTGACCCGAGAGCTTGGCTCTGTGACCAGTGACAGAGTCTTCCTTCTGGTGCCCAGCATTTAGGAGGGGCATGTGCCAGTGTGCATCTGGTGGCCACTCCAAGCTACCGGGGAGCCGAGACCCAGAGGCATGGGCGGAGCTCTCCTTGTCCTTCCACACCTGCGCCCAGGGGACTTTGTCATAAGGGGTCCCAGCTCATGAGGGGCCTTTGTCATCCCAACGTTCTTTGTCCTGCTAATGTTAGAAAAGCCCTAGAAGCCCCAGTCCAGTAGCACATGCCTGGTGTCACAGATTTGCACCTGTGACTGCAGGTGTCTCACGTTCCTGGACAGACAGGAGACACCCATTTCACTACACCATTGGCCTGTGATGACCAAAGTCTGTTTTCATAGAGTAACTCCAGTAAACCTTGGATTGCAGGGGTTCCATCTTCTGCATCCCACTTTGGAGATGCCTCTTACACCCGTGGTTAAGATTTATTAATTTATTCTAAGGCTGGGAAGTGGTCTCCAGGTCTTTCCATTAAACGGGTGTACTGGGGGGCACCTGGGTGACTCAGCGGTTGGGCCTTTGGCTCAGGGCATGATCCTGGGTCCTGGGATTGAGTCCTGCATCAGGCTCCCTGCTTCTCCCACTATATATGTCTCGGCTTCTCTGTGTCTCTCATTAAAAAAGGGGGGGGGGATTATTGGATCGAGTCACATTTGGAATAAATATATTAATGGAGACCCCACTCATCAATGAGCAGATGATGAATCTTCTGAATGGGAAAATTTTCTCTATTAAAAAAAAAATTAATGAGCTCTCCTGCTACAGAGCTACCTTATTGGTATCTCTGGGAAGATTGGATTGAAAACAGGGACACCACAGGTAACCTTAGGAGCACCCTTAACAAGATGGAACAGAAATTAGACTGGGAACAAAGGTTAAAATCCACGCTCAGCATAAATTCCCTGTCTCCACCTTCTCGTGTACCACGCTACCCTCACCTCCCTGTCCCCTACCCTCCAGAAGATCTTTTGGATTTCCACGCCTAGGGTCAAAATACCCCTTCTCAGAAGCCAGCTTCCATCCTCAGCAAATTCTCATGGCTCACCAAACTCTCCTACCTGCCCCTGAAAAATCCCTTCAATGCCCAGATACCTGTTTTAACTTCCATTCCCCCACGAGCATTACAGAGGGCACTCTGGCCGGACTTCCCAGCCCAGGCCGGGCTGCCTGTGGAAACATTGCACGTCAGGCCCCTATGGCAGGTGGTGAGGCTGCCTTACTGGCCCCTATGGCTCCTCCTACTTCCAGAGCCTGCCAGCCTCAGGCCTTCCTAAGCAACGCCCCTTACAGATGCATCCTGGACTCCCCACCACAGAGGAATCCGTGGCCCCTGGACCGCAGCAGACCTGTGAAATTACAAAGCCCTTACCTCCACTTTCAGAAGATCCTACCAAACCCAGAGAGGAATTAGATTAGTGGCCATTCACAACCCTGCTCCCAGAGACCTCGACTGGCTGCTGGAGAGTTCTTCCCTCCCGTGATCCTACTGTGGTTACTAGGCAGGCCAGACAGCCCCCTGAAAAAAAACCCTTGCAGAGGACACGGATGGCCCAAAATTCTCCAAGGCCCTTCTGCAAACGACCAGGAGAAGGCTCAGCCGGAGGCTAATAATCAAGACTTGATGAGAACAATAGTTGAGGCTTTTCTCCCTGAAGTGAATTGGTCCAAGGCTGAATTGTGAACTCAGAGGCAAGGAGAACATCCAAGGCCTTTGCTGAGTGCTTTATACCAACTCTTCAAATGTGGGATTGTGCTGAGCTCAGAAACTCCAGAATGTAAAAATCTTTTAACTTCTACCTTAGTAGGAAACTCTCGCCCTGATATAAAGCGGCACCTTCAAAATAATGTGGAATGGGCTGGCCAGCCTATAAATGAAACAGCTACTAAATTCTTTGAAAATAGCTTGGAGGGGGGAAAAAAAAGTTAAAATCAACTATTCTTTCTCTGCAATTTGTAACTCTCAAAGCTACTCCAAGGCCACTGTGATCCTTCCAATTTGCCTCCAGACATTTGAGGATATTATAAAAAAACAATATTGGAAGAATAACTGTCCTGCACTTCAGAGAGAAAAGTCAAAGAAACCATCCCCTGGGGGCCCCGGGCGTCCCCGGTTTGTCTCCTGTGGGAAAGCCCGCCATCCACGGGCAGGGGCAGCTGATCCGCAGTCACATCCAAGCCCACCGTGCATTGGAAATAGAGGGGGCACCGGGCGGCTCAGTAGTTGAGCGCCTGCCTTTGGCTCAGGGTGTGATCCTGGGGTCCTGGGATCGAGTCCCACGTTGGGCTCCCTGCTTCTCCCTCTGCCTGTGTCTCTGCCTCTCTGTGTGTGTGTGTCTCTCATTAATAAATAAATAAAATCTTTTTTAAAAAATATTGGAGATAGAGGACCTAGAACAGGATGTTTACATCGACCTTGATGTGACTTTCTCTACCATCCGCTTGGAGGATTTCTCTCTGCCTGGCGCCTGATTCTATTCAAACCGCTGGAGACCCCGGGCACCTATTCCATGGCCCCTTCCCAACCACCCCCATATCCTCATGCCCTTCTAGGATCCAGCTCCTCATCAGCAAACCTTTCTGGTGCAGATGTGTAAGTTTAATGCCACTGTCAAATGTAACGAGAAAGGGGTAGGCCTCCCAGCCCTCCGACCAAGATGCCCCGGGGTTGTCTCTGGGCCACGCACGTGAGCCAGGTTGGCTGGTTCCTGAGCGCTGAGCAGGTGGGTGTATTTCTTGGAAAGGAATGAGCACTTCCCATCAGCAACCCAGCGCCCCGTCCGCAGCCTCACAGAGCAGGGCGCTGAGCCCCGAAGAGATTTGGTGGCAAAGATCACGCTGGTCTTTACTGCCTCCCCTTTAACACCTCAATGTTGCCAGTAAAGAAAGAAGGTACATTTGACTGGGACAGGACCCAAATCTGTCCATTTGTGCAAGACCTAAGAGCCATAAACTCTTGCACTGCCTCGTCGCCCTGTGTCCCTAATCCAGCTACTGTTCTTGCCTCAGTTCCGGGGAACGCCGTGTGGCTCAGAGCAGCGGCCCTCTGCTCGGCTTCCCCGCGATCCCACTGCAAGCCGCATCCCCGCGCCGTCGGACGCCCTTAACGTGGGCCCGCTCGCCTACCTCCAAGACCTGCGGCTCGCCCTCGCCCTCGCTACTTTCCCAAGTCCCTACAGCCGACGTACATGGGCGTAGGCTCCGCATAAGGCTCCACTCTCATTCACTATGTTGATGAGCTTTAAAGCGAGAACCACATAGGCCTGCCGCTCTTACAGAACCCCTCACCTTGGGGCGCCCTGGTGGCTCAGTGGTTGAGCATCTGCCTTCAGCTCAGGTGGTGATCCTGGGGTCAAATCCCGCATCAGGTTCCCCACAGGGAGCCTGCTTCTCCCTCTGCCTGTGTCTCTGCCTCTGTGTCTCTCATGAATAAAGAAATAAAATCTTAAAAAAAAAAAACCCTCACCTTCCTAAAGGCACCAGCTGAGTGAGGCCATAAGACCTGCCCATCTAAATTTCAGTGGGTGCAAACAACTGTTACCTACTTAGGGCATGAGATGTCCTCAGGATGTTCAAAGGCTCATCCCAAAACATTTTGAATCACTTTTGCCCACCCCTCACCCTCAAACCAAAAAAGTTACATAAACTTCTAGACCAACCAGTTACTATAGCCGACGGATTCCTAATTTTGCTGCCCCTGCTAAACCTCTGTGTGTCCTCCCAGAGAACATCCCAGAGCCCATTTCCTGGCCAGCCTTCGAAGGCATTAACCTCCTTTGAAGCCTTAAAATAAACATTGTCCACATCCCTGGCTCTTGGCTTATCTAATTTTGACAAACCTTTTTATCTGTACTGCCATGAAAATAACAGGGTCCCAGAACAGCCTCTGCCTCTGAGATTTATCCTGTGGCATAGCTCCTGTCAGTCAGACCCTGTGGCATCAGGCATGGCCCTCGTCTTTGTGTGCTACAGCCACCACTGCTGGACATAGCCTCTCGTCAGGCTCCCCCTTTCACCTATGCTCCCCATGAGGTATCTGCCCTCTGACAAGTTCATAGACACGGTATGTCTCCACATGGTGACAGACCACCTACATCGAAGTTCTTCGACCAAAGTTCCATCATCTTATATCGTTATGCTTTCAATCACCTACCCTGCACCTGCACCACCAGTGGTCCCCTTCCCCAGACACCCCATGATGGTCGCCTTGCAACTCTAGGGATAGGCTCAAAGCCACAAGAGGAGCTCCTAGACACCCCCTTAGATAACCCAGATTTCCTTCTCATTTGTAGTGGCTCCTATAAATGGAATTTCCAGGGAAATGTAAAAACTGGCTATGCCATAGCATCCCCAAGTGAAACACTGGTGGCCAACTCCTTCCTTGCTCGCTATAAAATCAGCCCCAGCAGCTGAACGCTGGCTGTCACCACAGCTTGTCTGTTGGTGGAAGGGAAAATTGCTGCTTTTTACACTGACTCCAGATAGGCTTTTGGGGCCTGCCATGCTATTGGCGCAATCCAGGAATCCCTCGGCCCTGGAACCTCTGCAGTACTCTCATTGCCAATGTGCATATGATTGCTGCCCTATTACAAGCTACTCTCCTCCTCCTAAAATCTCCAACGTTCCCTGCTCAGCCCACATTGAGGAAACGGATGTTACGTCCTAAGGAAGCAGTGGGAAGCCAGGGCTGGTAAGAGTGCAGCCCCAAACAGAACCCTCTTCCTTTCTCCACCCAACTTCTAAGCCTGCCTTTATCCTTGACTGGTACGACTATCAGGCAAATGCTCGCCCACCCCAGTCTGAAACAGACACATGGATACTGAAAGGTGCCAAACAAGTTAGCAGATGGACTCCACGTTGGGCCAAACAGACTTCCGCGGCCACTTTCCTTTGGCCTTGTTGGCTTTCACTTATCTCCCACCAAATGGGACATATGTACAGACAGGAGATAGGTAAGGAACTAAAAGACAATTGGTTCTGCCCAATTGCTGACATCCACAGAATTGCTGACCAGGTGATCACCCAGTGGGCCCACTTATCAGTCTCACCAAATTTCTAGAAGAAATTGACATACCCTAGGAAGTCCTCCTGGGCCTACACAGTAGCGGTGTTCCAAATGGATTCTACAGATTTGCCTCCAGGCTTGGACTCCCCTCACTTTTTGCAGTGTGCTCGGTGGATGGACTGAATGCTAGCTGACCAGATGTGCTGATGCCAAAATAGGTAAAGAAATTAACAGATTATTCCACGTTTCATTGTTGTGTTGTGGATTGAGTCAGACCAAGGGATTCATTTTACAGCAGAGATAAACTACCTGCTTGCAGAGACTTGGGATATTCATCACAGTTTCAGACTCTATGCCATCCTCAATCATCAGGGCAAGTAGAACATAAAATTTAGACGTAAGAAGGACTGTAGGAGAGACTGGCCAAGAAACTAGGCTTAAATGACCAGATGCATTACCCCTGCCCCTTATAAAGATCCAGAGTACTCCAAATAGGATCATGGAATTGATCCTTCTGGAAATAGTGTTTGGACACCCAATTGCCTCCTGGCATTTAAAACCCTCCACCCTGGGGGCACCTGGGTGGCTCAGTCAGTTAAGCGTCAGACTCTTGATTTCAGCTCAGGTCATGATCTCAGAGTTGTGGGATCAAGTCCTACATCAGGCTCTGTGCTGAGCAGAGTCTGCTTGTCCTTCTCTCTCTGCTCCTCCCCTCACTCACACACACTCTCTCTAAAAAAAAAAAAAAAAACAACAACAACAAAAAACACACAACAACAACAAAACACCCTCCATTCCCGGATTAAGTGAACATCATGGAACTTAAGTGAACCATTTAACACTGTGACCGGCTATATGCAAGCACTAACAAGTCCACTTGAAGTGAAGTGTACCACCAACAGGTAAAAGGGGCATGAGCTCCACTGATGGATAAGCCTTGCCATCCCTCTCAACCAGGAGACCCATATACCTCAAGGTCTTTAGAAGAAAACACACACTGTCCCCTCCCTGGAAAGGACCTTGTGGGCTACTGCTGACCACCTGCACTGCAATGAAAATAAAAGAAGAATCCTCTTGGATTCATGCAAGCTATGCCAAAAAAGACCCAGCTCATCACTTCTGAGATAATTGGAAGACAATCTCTACAGATGACCTTAAAGGAAGGATTTCTAGAATGGATTTCCAGGATCTTGAAACTGATGGTCATGGTCCCCATGACTCAACACCATTGTTGGCTTAGATATTTTCCCTGGGGGATGATACCACATACTTTGTTCCTTAATATCATCAGTGTGTCTGTTTTGTACACAGTTGTCTTAGTTGGTACCCGTAAGAACATCTCTACCTCAGCAAAAAGTTTGGAGGCCAGAAGTTATAGGCATGTGTTACGCCCTGACCAATGTCAAAGGGTTAAGAATAATACCGGAGGGGTGCCTGGGTGACTCAGTCAGTTAAGTGTCTGACTCTTGGTTTCAGCTCAGGTCATGATGTCAGGGTTGTGAAGACTGAGCCCTGAGTCAGGCTCCACGCTGAGTGGGGAGTCTGAGATTTTCTCTCCCTCTCCTGCACCCCACTTGCACACTCTCTGTCTCTCTAAAAAAATAAATAATAATACTAATACTGGATGTGAGCCCTTGGCCTGCAGGCCTTAGGAAACCAAGCTACTTGGAGGTGCACTCCAAGCTAATTTCCAATGAACGAAAGTCTTACCAGGTGGGAGGTCCTGTGGCCATTGCAAAATGAGTCCCTTCTTCTGTTGGATAGGCCTCTACCTCCTGACAATCCCACACCCGAGTACCCAAGCTACGAGGATGCTGTTGGTTACACATTATAGGCTGACGTCTGTCCTGCTGTGGGTGAGACATCAAAGAATGGAACTGCCTCAGTTCATTGTGGAGACCATCCTCTGTGGAAGCCATTTGATGACAAAGTCTTAAACATGTTTGTCATTAGTCCATTCATCCTTTCAATTAGGCCTGCAGCAGTGGAGTGTGTGACCGATGACAAGTCCACAGGATGTCCCAGGCCCCTCCCCATTCTTGACACTCAGAGCTGGTCCAGTGAGTCCCTTGTCACTAACCAAATCAGGTTCCACACCTGCCCTCTCATTTGTTAATCTCTTTGTAGTGGCAGCCTGACTGGCTCTTTTACAGGTAAAGGTCTGTACAAGTCCTGTGGAGACATCCACACAGGTCAGTGCATGATGGTGTCCTCCAGTCCTGGCAGAGGGCCTATACCATCTATTTGCCTGTGAGAAAGAGGGTGTGTTATCTAACCAATGTGCCCACTGTCACCTGAGGTGGCATCAGGAGCATTCTTGACTGCAGCTTGTGGCTCTGCCTCATGCCTGGTGGTGCTGGTGTGGATGGGTTCTGAGCAGACACATGCTGCACTTGGTCAGCTACATCGGGTTTAGTGCATCCTTCCCAAATAGCTTTCCTCGAACCAAGTCCATCAGAATCCAGCAGGATGGCAGAGGAACACCAAATAGGTGGGTTTCGCCAGCAACTAGTATCAGCATACCACGTGTCTGCCAGAGGCCCGCCTACCCCTTCCTTTATCTGAGGGTAGGGAGGCATAAGGTCTGCTGTAGATAAGGGTGCCATTGCTGTAAGGTGCTTCCCTGGGCATAGGCAGTCTCGGGTTTGCTGAACGTGTCCTAAATCCACTCTCCCATCTGCAGAGAGGTTCTACCTTCAGAGGCAGGTCAACTATCAGTCCTGCATCTATCGCAGTAGGAGATATACAGCTCATGTTTGTTTCTTGATGGGACTATACCCTGGCATAATGGAGACCAGAATCCTAATGGGATTCATTTCCCATTTTGCCATTGCCTCAAGCCCTAGCCAAGCCCTCTGGATATGAATGCACACATCACTGGGCATTGATACCCCCAGGGCCTACATTGGTTTCACTACCATTTTTGCCTTTAAGAAAGCCTCTTGTTGGGACACCTGGTGGCTCAGCGGTTGAGCATCTGCCTTTGGCACACAACTCCACTGCTCTACATCGGGCTCCCTGTGATGAGCCTGCTTCTCCCTCTGTTTATGTCTCTGCCTGTCTCTCTGTCTCTCATGAATAAATAAATTAAAAATCTTAAAAAAAAAGGTTCTTGTTGATAAAGGGCTTAATATCTGCTCTAGATGGGAAGTGAAAGGTCTCTAGTAACCCAATAAACCAACAAAAGCCTGTAATTCCTTTACCATGTTAGGGATTGGGAAGGCTTGGATCCTTTGATGACCACCTCCCTCATCACCTGTGTCTTGCTCAACCTGATGGCACCCAGGCACTGTACTGATTGACCTGGCCCTTGGATCTTGCTGCCATTTACCTCCCATCTTTGTGATTTTATGCCAGATGTGACTGCTTGAAATAGGGAGGCTAAATCATCACAAGTTAACTTGACATCATCTATATCATGAGAAAGCACTATCTCCTCTGGGAATATCCATTCTTCCAAATCTCTGCCTACAATCCCATGACAAACTGTGGGACTATAGAGATTCCCTTGGGGCAATACCTGGAAGGCCCACTGTCACCCCTTCCAAGTGACTTCGAATTGGTCTTGGGATTCAAGTCCTAATGGCATGCTAAAAAGGCATTAGATAGGCTCGGTACAAAATGGTAGGTCTTAATGGACGCAATGATTTTTTTCTAAATATAAGACTATATTAGGCACCACAGCATGGATGGGCAAAGTAACTTTATTGAGTTCCCTATAAGCTATCACCATTTGCCAGGTTCCCTTAGATTTCTTTACAGGCCAAACAAGACTATTGAATGGGTTTTGAGTGGGCCTGATGACCCCCACCTTCTCCAATTCTGTCATGGTGACAGTAATCTCATAGCACACCCCTGGTAGCTTATAGTGTTTTATATTTGTCACTCTCTGGGAACCCGCAGATATATAGGTTCTCGTTTTGCATATCCACTGTGGCGGGTTTCACTATTCAGATACACAATTCGAATTCCCCTGCTGTTGTAGTTGGATCCAGATCCTGTAAAACATCTATACCCCAAACACACTCAGGAATGGGGGAAATACACACTAGAAAAGAGTGGGGAGGAAGCCTGCTGGGCTGTAGGTAGAGACTAGTTTGTCTGACCTTACTAATTTTGAAATGGAGTAGGGACTGGACTCAGGTCCCCTCAATCCTGACCACAAAATCCAGTGTTCCTTGATAAATAACACTCTATGTCTCTTGAGCAGCAGGTGTTGCAGGAAGGTGGAAGCAAGATGCTTACCAAAGGAAGTACTCAACTACAAAGACTGGTGAAGACCACACCGAACCAGTCTGCATCAAGATGGACCCCAGCATTGACCTGCCATGATCTTTTGTCCACATTACACTACTAAAAATCACACCCAGGAACAGAGATTTAACATGCTGATGAGCCATTCGATGTATGACAACCATTTTCTGTCCGCTGTGCCTATGTGCCCAACTTCCTGTATCTCTCCCCACCCCTACATGCTTAGATACCAATCCTTTCTGGCCTCAGTCTTTTCAAGAACTTTCCCTGGCCTTTGTTTAGGAGCCCAACATGAAGGATCCTCTCCCTATGCTTGAGGATAAGCCCCAACAAAAGTTTTACCTGGAAATTCCTATTGGCCCCAGCCAATTTCTACTGCTTGGAGAGCCCAAGGACTTGAGTTGGTAACGATTTGTCTCCCATAACCATCAAGAGCTTTTATTTCTCCCGGAAATTTTGAGGGGCTTCTATAAATAAGTATACATTCAGCCAGTGAATATTAGAGCTGGTACAGTCTTACACTGCTTGTTAGTGCAAGACCAATAAACGGTTAATTCTACATGGGGCCTCTGGTCGCCCCTCAGTGCGTGCACTAGAGGGCAATGTTGGCCTAACGCCCTGGTCTGTAGGGGTAAGGCGGATCCACCCCTGAAACTCTGTTAGTGGAAGGGCTCTCAGGGACACACGTGGCTTTTCTGAGCCCTCCTCCAAGGGACTAGACTGCCAGTCCTTAGGCAACACCTTCCATAGGCTTTGCAAGACCAGATTGGGTTGTTTGTCCATATTTTCTCCCAGGGTCCCAGATAATATTAGATCTTGCCACAGCTGCTTAGGAGAGACGGTGAAGGGGCTCCCTGTCTGCCATTTTGTCCTTCACAATGTCCTTTGCTTTCCCCTGGTTTTCAACCCAACCGTTTTTCCTTGTGACAGAATCTTTGAATTTCACATAAATCTGCCACCAGAGCAGCTACTATAGCTGTGAGCCGATGAAACACAGGGACAAGGACAGATACTCAAGTCCCACACACCATGGCCTCTAGGCCTGACTGTACAACACAGTCCTTCACACCAGAGGAAAACCATTCTGCGTCTGGGCCTCTGAAGTGCTGGGTGTAAATGGCACGCTTGATTCCCAGTTCACGTATAATTTCCTGGGCCTTGGCAGGGTGCCCCCAGCCCCATTCTCACACACTGATCCAGAACACCTGGCCGAGTCTCCCCATGTGTGGTGTCTGGCCAGTTTGGGGTTTCCTGCGCAATCCCCTGGCTGTCCCACCCTCAGTGAGGACGGCAAGCTGCCCCCAGCACCACCCCTTTATTCGTGCTTGTTTCATTTCTGCTCTGTGCCTAGCTCGCCACTTGGCAGAGGGTGGAGAAAGATCAGCAAAATATCCTTCCCGCTGAGAAGGCACTTTGAGACCACAACATAAGCAAGCCACTCCATACCGTTTACAGAGTCTTATTTGGGGTAACTCACCAAAACGGGGGGAATCCAGGACCCCCTTCATCTATTATCTCTCCAGTCCAGACCTTAATCCCCAACTTTTATAGGATGAGGATCTTGGCGGTGCGGTCACAAGGTAGTTGCCTAAATTGTGGCCGTCTGTGCACCAGGGGATCACCACTAGTTACCTAAAGTGGAGCCTTCTGGGTGCCACCTTAGGGAAGATCAGAACAAGCCTTCCCACACCTGGGGCAGGGCTTATATTAACCCTCTGCACCACCTGGAGCATGTGGCCCTGAGGCAGGTCACCCCAGGGCGTGACCAAGGTGGAGCGCCAAAGATGGACTCAGTGCTGTCCGCACTCCTAGAGGCCGTGTCACCAAGTAGACCACCGTTCCCAAGATCATTGGTTATTAAACTTGCTTCCACCCATCCCTTCCCCTCTCTTTTAAGGCCCCCCTACACACACATACACACACACACACACACACACCTCTTTTGTTATTAGTGAACATAACCCCCCACATTTATTAATCATTTGTTAGAAGGCTGAGCAGCGTGTCCCCTGCTCCCTCTGAGTTTCCACAATGGCTCTCTTTCAACCTGTATCTTGTTCTCACCAATGTAACCTTTCCAACAGGTTGGGCACAGACCCAACAGCCCCTCTTGTCAGTTTACCAAACGCTGGCTGTGTTGGCTAATGAATATGACTGTTGACTATGTCAACATCCAAAATAGTGCAAAAGAATCTGAACTGGTTTTCTTTCCTGCCAATGTGAACACGCAGTGGACTAAGTATGGGAAACGGCTGAATGGCAGGGTATGGTGTCCGCTCCTAGAGAACTGTCCCTCTGCCTCTTCTTCAGGTGAGTTACTGGGCCTGGGAAAACCTCTATAGAAGGTCAAAGACTATCCCTTGCCCAGATAAAGACAATAGGTGGAAATGTTTCCCTTTATATTGAAAACCTTCTTGGGTGACACACCAGGACGATATTGCAGACAATATCCAGTGGGTTGAGTCTGTAGATGGCATCTTCAAACATGTCAAGGAAATTAAAGGTGACTCTAGCACTACCTCCCATGGACACAGATGTTTGCCAAACCGCTATGTTTTTGATGGTTCATGGGCCACCCTTGTGTGATTTGGGGTATCTCGGCTGCTCCCCGATTAGACTACCCAGCACCCCAAACTGTATATGAATGGACCAAGAAATCTGGACTAATTTGGCCAGGTGACAAAAGCAAGATTTATGGCTCCCAAAGCCAGAGGGCAGGTTTCCTGTGTCAGATGCTTTGCAACCTGGCCTGCTCCTACGAACAGAGAGTGCAGATGTGCGGATGCTAACACTGCTGGTAGCAGAGGTGATGGCAAGCCCCAGGTATGGGATATTACAGAGCCCACTCTGATCTTATCTTTGAATCACATGGGTCTTTTTATCATATGTGGCGACAAGTTTATCTAGCGTTCCCGGGTTTAGAGAGGCAGGTGACATGGATGGTCATTCTCCCCAGGACTTTTCTTCTGCGAACAGAATCAATAGGAAAACAACACTAACTGGATGTGTCACAGGGTCCCTGAGGATGACGCTACGATTATTTCTTTATCTGTAAGTTGGCTTGGCTTTAATTATCTTGTTTGAGATTCGTGGTTTCTAGGGGTCCTCCCGTTTCTCTTTGCCTTGACCTTGCTCACAGACTATGACAAAGGCTTCGTTAGTTGTGGCCCAACACACAGATGCTGGGGGTTTTCTCTACAGACATGTTTGCAAACAAATATCATCCAGGCTAGAGGCCATCAGGCACACCGTTGGCACTTGCTTTCTTTCCAGATGATGCTAATTTAAACCATATAACAATTCTACTAGTCCATGGTGGCCAAATGGAATCAGATGAAAGCAAAGGACTCTCTCGCCCTAGAGAAGCGTCCTGTACTGGCAATATCATACAATCACATTGAGGGGTTCACAGTACCCCTAAAGTTAATCCGTGGGCTGGGGCTTCTACTTGCCACCAAGCTAAGAATTCCCATTGAGTTTACTGAGATGAGACAAATTCAAAATCGTCCAGTCAACTTACTTAATTTCTGATTTTCTTGTTCCTACCTTTGAAATGCATGTTTTAAAAAGCACAATGGATTAATTTTGGCCTTTGCCTAGACGCTCCCTAAATATAAGCCCCAGTTATTGTCACACGTATGTGATAGGTGTTTCTGACTGTCTGCAAGGCACCACCATCTGAGATCTCTCCCGGTCCAAACCTTCCTGAATTCCCTCCCTCCACCTGCCTTCCACCCAGCCTGCCTCTGAACTTGGGATCTGAATGGAGGAAAGGTGGTATGTTAAGAAAAGTGGCAGCTCACGATCAGCATCTTACCCTTCCTTGTCTGCACACGCTGCTCCTTCTCTAGAACTTCCTGGCTGATGGGTAGAAATCCTTTCAGACCTCAGAGGGCTTGAAGGGAGAATCTGGAGGCCAACAATAAGCCACCCAAAACTCTGAAGCAGATCTTTAAACTACAAACTTAGCTCCTTCCACAAAATGGAGCCTACTCATGGGTAAGACTGGAATGGGAGCTGAGATGTCATACTATGTGTGGAGCATGACCCAGTGCTTGTTAGGCTTGAGGACTCTAGTGGCTTCGGAGTAAATCGATGGGTGTTTTAAATTTATGACACATTTTATATATTTATACACACACATAATGGAATATTACTCAGCTATAAAAAAGGAGGAGAACTTATCATTTTCTACAACACAGATGGACCTAGAAGGTATTGTGCTAAGTGAGATGAGTCAGACAGAGAAAGACAAATACCACGCGATTTCACTTATATGCGGAATCTAAAAAACAAAATAAAACAAACAAAAAGCAGAAACAGGCCCATAAATACAGAGAACAAACTGGTGGTTCCCAGAGGGGTGGCAGGGGCTGGGCAGAATGGGAGAAAGGGCGGGGGAGCTACAGCCTTCCTGTTATAGGAAAGACTTGGTCACCAGGATGAAAGGTACGGTATAGGGGATCGAGTCAAGGGTATAATAGCATGTATGGTGAGACACGGGAGCTACCTTCATGGTGAGCATAGCATGACGTATAGACTCGGGTCACTGTGTTGTACCCTTGAGAGTGATATAGCATTGTGTGTCAACTATACTTCAATAAAAAAATTTTTTAACATACCTAGTATATACCTATCATTATTTCATTATAGTACTGGAGTCTTTCCAAACATTGTCCAACCGTTTGCTTAACTTCTGAGCTGAATTAGCAAAGTAACAAAAACTTGCTCATGGCTCAGTAAATCTATATATTTCCTTTCAGTTAGGAAAATTATAAAGGAAAATTTAAACATTGAATAATCGATGTCATATTCCCTATTTTTAATCTAACCAGCAAATGAATTCCTAGCCTTAATGATAAGGTGGGATGTATGTCCAGAAAGGAACACAGACTACCCACACCCTGGCTTTAGCCCGGTGAGACTAAACCTTCACAGGTGGATTTCTCATCTACAGAACCGTAAAGATAATACATTTGGGCTATTTGTAGCCATTAAACTTCTGGTTTGTCACAGCGGACATAGAAAACTAATACAGGTGTGTATTGAATCTACTTTGCTGTTACTTTTATACCAGAGTCTTGGAAAGAATGAGATCAAGCTGGCGCCAGCCCTCGAGGTGCCGGGCAGAGGTCCCAGGGAGCTGTTCCAAGCATATCACGGAGTCACAGGAGGCAAGGACTTCTGGGCGAGATCTGTAAATTGAATTCCCAAATGCAACCCAGCCTTCTCTTGAGCTGTTTCCATGGCAGGCCGGGCCTGAAGAAGAGCTTGTGTGGGATAATTTTGCACCTCCCCAAGTCTCTGCCATAAAAGCTCACTTCCAGAAGGAGGGATTTGAGTCTATGATGTGCAACTTTTAACCCAAAACTAAAAAACAACAGCAAAAAAAGAAAGTTCCTTTTAACACATATTGCCTTATGAGCCCCTTTGAGCCAAAGCCTTGGGCACAGCGCATGGATGGATCGACTGGGTGCAGGACTGAGGATCTCTGTACCGGGAGGATTCTGAATCCAAGTTCAGCTGGACAGGAAAGAGCCCGACCACACGGGAGACTAAAGCCCCCCCTGGGTCACACTAGCACTTCCTTCCCCAGTGGAGTTCCATCTTCCTGTTGTTCACGGGCTGACGCCCCTCCAAGAGGAGTAGGGTCCCTCCAAGCCAGAGATGCCCAGATGCTCCTTCACTTACCCAGCAAGTGACCACTACTCCCTGCAGCCCCGTGTGAAGTGGCTGAGGATGTCCCAGAGAAGAAAACAAAATTCTGACGCTCTCGGGGCTCCCACTCCACCCAGGACACAAACAGTAAACTAAGTCAGGTACCTGGTGTGGAAAGTGCCAGGAAGCAGGGAAGAAGGGGGTATCGAGGAGGAGGCAGAGAGGCTGCAGCTTTAACAGTGAAGTCACAGGGAGCCAGTTTAAGAGGGGATGTGGAGGCAGCGGGACAGTGAGCAACAGGTACATCCGGGACCAGAGGGCTGCAGGCAAGGGCTGGTTTATGCAAAGGCCCTGAGGTGAGACCAGGAACAGGCAGATGTGGCTGGAGCAGAGGGTGGGAGCGTGGGTAGAAATAGTAGAAGATGAGGCCAGAGAGATGGTAGGGGGCGGATATAGGGCCCTCAAGTTACTTAGGCAGTAATTTGTCTTGGAGGTTCAGGGGAGTCACGATCGTTCTAAGCAGAGGCTGATGTGCCCGGCAGTGACTGTAGGAAGTGGGGTGGGAGAGCAGGGAGGCCAGACAGGGGGCTCCTGTGCCAAATTAGGTGGCGCGATGCTATTGGACCCAGTGCTAACGGTGGAGGTAGAGAAAAGGATTCAGACTCGACTTGGAAAGCCAGGTCCTGATTCAAGTCATTCTTGATTCATCTAAAGCTGATGTTACTCTGCCCTGTTCCTTTATCAGTGGCACCCTTGCCACTAACTGCAGGACCAATTAATATTATAACACGTATTATGACCCGATGGACTGCAGTACCCCAGTCCTGCATGGAGGGGAAACTTTGAAAATTAATAGTGAGGTGAGAGATAAGCGAGTAAGAACGGGTGGGATGTGTCATTGATGGCAAACTTAAGGGTTCATCAGAGTCACCTGGGAGGCTTGTTAGGCCACATCCAGGTCCCGCCTCCCTGAGTTTCTGATTCAGGGGGTCGGAAAGGCCCCAGGAGTTTGTTTTTCGGAGGCTGATGCTACCAGTGTCCAAGGACCACACTTTGAGAACCACTGGCTCTCAGGATAGGAACAGAATCTTTGACTGTCTCAAGCAGAGGAGAACCTAAGACTCATTTACTGGGGCGCCTGCAGGGCTCATTCGGCTAATTGTCTGCCTTGGGCTCAGATGGTGATCCCAGGGTCCTGGGATCGAGCCCCTTGTCGGGATCCCCGCTCCATGGGGAGTCTGCATCTCCCTCTACCCCTTTCCCCTGCTCATATGCTCGCTCTCTCTCAAATAAATAAAATATTTTAAGAAAAGAAAGAATCATTTACTAACTGTTGCAGACCAAATGCTTCCCCGGGGCGGCACCATAAATGTACGGAACTGGTGTGAGACCACGGGCACCAGAAGGGCTGGGGGCAGGATCAGGATTCCCCGGTGGGACTCTACACCCACCCCTTCCCCCTGCAACAGATCAGGAAACTGAGGCCCACGGAGGCCGTGGTTACCCTAACTGATATGAAAATACTCCATTTTTATTCCAACCTGCAAACCAAACACCAATCAGCTGTCTCCTGAACTGTATTGGGATGGGGGTGATTCATTTGAAGTGAAAACAGGCACATGGTAACCACTATTTCTTACATAGAAGAAAGTGCCAATGTCAAGTACCTACACTCGACTTATAAAATATGTGTCTCGATAGCTCTAGACAATGAAAGTATTGATACATTTTACTTTTTTCTTTTAAGTGTGGTTTCGATTTTTTACAGCTCATTCGTAACTTTGATAGGAGAGAACAGTGATTGGGCTGTGACGAGTGTCCAGGTTTCCAGCGCTGAGTTCCCCCGTTCAGCCACAAGATGGGGTAGTTTACAATCGAATAAGCAGCTCAGTGCCGGCAGAGGCCGGAGGAGTGGGATTCCTGCCCCCTTCCAGAATTTCCTCTCGGTGACTCAGTGCCTTGTAGGGCCTCTTGAGAACATCAGGCACTAATTGTATTTTAAAGTCCACCTATTGCAAATGAATTTCCAAATTCTGATTTTTCCGACGCTTACATTCTGAACGTAGAATTCCCTCTTATTACCTTGATTTCTTTGAATGAAAGGTGAACTGTTAGAGAAGACTAGAAGCCGAAACTGTACTTACAGCAACTTCTTCTAATGAAGGAAAACCCTTGCACGTGCAGGAGGAGGACGGGTCCCCAAGGCTCCGCCTCAAGCTGCCCTGCGGCCCAACATGGACCTGCAAGTGTTTGACTTCATTTCAAAACATGTATTTACATCAATGTTTTGAACCTCTAATAAGCTCTCTAAATGTTAATGTAGAAAAAAAGAAAAGAAAAGAAAAGGAAAGGGAGGACTTAAAAGAAAAGAAGACCAAAAAAAAAGACCAATAATAAGAGCCTGAGACCCAGAAATAAGGTGTTGGGCCACATTCCCTGCGAGCCTCCGGGGAGAGAGGCTGGGGGGCAGCTGAGCATTGGCTGAGTGAGGACTAGCCCCTGCCGAGGGAGAACCTCCCTGGTTCATGGGTCCAGGCTCGGCAGAGGCCTCTCCCCCCTGCCAAGCCCCCCTGGGCTGCTAATGTGGTTCAGAGCTTGGCTGCGTGTCTCCTGCCGAAGCACCCAGTGCACCGCGTGCTGCTGACCACCGATCGCAGGAGGCCCGGTCGGTTACTCTGCACACTCAGCGCCGACATCCCATGGGAGGGGGGCCTGACAGAATCACTGCACCCCATGAAATCCATCTCAGCGGACCTCAGTACCATCGGAGTACAGCCCGGGGAGCATCAGCCCTGGTCCCTTTTGGGTGAGGTAATGCCTCAGAACATGCAACGCTAGTTTTTTATCTTTCTAACCAGCACCTGTAGCATTAGGATTCAGAAGGAGCCTACCACGTGGAGAAAGAAAACAAATCATCTAACCATTATCCCCAGCCAACAGCTACTATCATTTTTAGGAATTCTATTGTGGTGTGTTTTCACGTGAAGGCGTATTTCATGTGGTTGCAATTAGAGTATACATACGATTTCCCAATGGGTTTTCCATTTACTGTCATAATCAGTTTTCGGTGCAGCTCTAAGCGTCATAATTATGATTTTAATGACCTCATAATATTCCACCCATTGAGCATATGTTCCATAATTAACTAGTTTTCATACCGTTAGCCACATGGGCTTTTTAAAAAATAATATTGTAAACAACATGCCACAAGCACATTTGGGTGCATGCTTTTCTTTTCATTTGTCCCTAGGGTGAATTCTCCAAACTGGCTTCATCGAGTCGATGGGCCCCAGCTATGACTTTATACCTCATGACTTTCCCAAATGACTTCCCAAGAAGAACTTGCGTCTCCCTGCATCCACACGGGCACTGGGCATTTTCATTTTTGGAAGCCTCCAGCTTTCCCACAGTCTGTCCCTTAGACGCACATTCTTTACTGTCCCTCTCTGTTCCGGGGTGGCCTTCCTACTGAAGGTAGATGATTGTGTGCATGCACCGTATCCCAGCCCCCATGCCCTGCCCCCACTGGGCCTGGCCCCATGGTTATCCTCTGGGCACCCTCAACAGAGTCCCCCCACCCCATGCTGCGAATGTGCCCACAGTTCCTCAGGGGCCCTCCAGTGGCCCGGGGTCAGTTCCTCTCCTCCCCAGGTGTGCTTCCGCACCCCATGGATGCTCCAACTTCCCCTTCCTGCCTCACTCCAGGCAATCTGGCTGCTGTTTCCACCTCTTCAATGGAATGGCTCTTTCCAGAGCCACCAGTGATGTTAACTGCAAAAGTCAGGGGACATTGTGAGGCACTTTGCATTTGCTCTCTGTGAAGCAAATGACACCTCTCTTCTGGAAACTTCCTCCTGCCTTGGCTTCCAAGTCTTCCTATCCCTCTGATGTTTCTCTGCAGATGTCTGCTGTTTTCTCTTTGAAGACTCAGCCCTTAATCCTTGGTGTTCCCCCAAATGGGATAAATGGAACGTAAGACAATGCAATGGGGCCTCATGCCCTATCTCCATGCTGCCATGTGGGTTCTAAAATTTACAAACCCTAGTGTGTCTTCTATCCTGGCTTTGTGACTCTCAATCCTGGATTCAACCTCCCCCTTCTTTTAGTTCTACACACGTGATTCATGAACAAGCTCATCTGCTTCCAAGATCATAATCTTCCCTTTGTCAATGGCTTTTCCATCTGTGCCTCCAACACGGTTTTTCTATTGAATTTGACTCTTATCTAAGGTCCTGTAGGTATGTCAGATCCAGCAGGTGCTCAATAGAATCCCGCCCCCAAACTTACCTGACAGTTTACTCATGTTGCATTAATGAATGACACCACTCTCCACCTCTGTGATCAAGTTCAAAAGCTGTGTATCACTACAGACTTCTTCCCCTTCCTCACACCCAGGGCCACTTATTCACTAGGAGCTTGTCCATCTAACCTCCTAAAGCTCTCCAATCTCTCCCCTCATGTCCATCCTTCACTGCTTCCTGAGTTCACCTCACAACTCTTGTCAACTCCTGCCTGGGTTATTCCAACGGCCCCACAAATGGCCTCCATTCTGTAGCCTGTTCTCCCAGCCATCAAGAGAGCAGGTAGGTTCTAGGGCAGACTTTCCTGATTCAATTACATACTCTATCTTCTGCAGCTTTGGGCAGATTCTTTAACTTCTTTCCTTTTGAGGGAAACAATAACAGCATCTACCTCAAGGGAGTAGGCGTGAGACAGGATGGGGACTACGTGTGCGTACATGTGTGGCACCTGAGACAGCACCTGGCATATTGTAGGCACTCATTAAATGTTCATTGCTGTTATCATCATCATCATCCTCTTCTTCTGCACCACCAGGTGGAACTTTCTAAAAGAAAAATCTGGTCCAGCCTGTATGCTACTCAAAATCTTTCAATTCAAACACATTTGTACATCCATCCTTATAGAAGTGTTCTTTGCAATAGCCAGAGGGTGAAAACAATCCAGTGTCCATGGATGGATGAATGGATAAACAAAAGGTGGTGTGTACATGCAATAGAATATTATTTTTTTAAAGATTTTATCTATTTATTCATGAAAGACAGAGAGAGAGAGAGAGGCAGAGACACAGGCAAAGGGAGAAGCAGGCTCCCAGAAGGGAGCCTGATGCAGGACTCGATCCCTGGTCTCCGGGATCACACCCTGGGTCGAAGGTAGGTGCTCAACCACTGAGCCACCCAGGCATCCTGCAATAGAATATTATTAAGCCTTCAAAAGGAAGGAAATTCTGATGCGTCCTATAGAATGGATAAGTCTTGAGGACATTATGTAAGTGAAATAGACCAGTCACAAAAGGACAAATACTGTGTGATTCCACTTTCAGGCATCCAGAATAGTCAAATCCATAGAAACAGGTCATAAGGTGGCTGCCAGGGGATGGAGGATGGAAGGGCAAATGGAGAATTACTGTCTCATGGGCACAGAATTTCAGTTTGGGGAAAATGGAAAAGTTCTGGAGATGGTTGGGGGTGATGATTGTACAACAATGTGAATGTATTTACTGCCACTGGACAGTTCACATAAAAATGGTTTAAAAATATTTTATGCATTTTTTGCCAGAGTTTAAAAAAACTTAGTGTCTCCCATTGTCTACAAAGTTGCAACACCACAGCATGTGCTGTAAGTCCTTGAGGATCAGTCTCAGCTCACCTTTTCTGGCCTCATCTGCTACCTCTTCCTGAGCTGCAGCCACACAACACTACTGTGGTCTCTTGGACCATGACTTTGAACAACACACAGCCTCTGCAGGGATCTCCAGTGCCTCACCCTCTGTGTCTGTGAGGTTTGATTCATGCCCATCTCCTATATTTCTGGTCTTGCTGATGGACTTTCACTTGGAATTGTGAAATATTAGAGACTATTCTAGTTAAACACTCTCCTTTATAGGTGGGGAAAATAGGTCATTGATTTACTTGAAAATATATAACAAGTTGGTGGTACAGCCAAAATAAGAACCCATGTTTCCTGCCTCCCAACCATGGACTCATGATATTATACCTTGGCAGCCATGGCATTCATGAGAAAGCTAGTCCTGAGCCAGAACAAGGCTAAATGCTGACATGTGGAGGCCACAGATAGTCCCTGAGAACCATAGAGCTCCCAGACTAATGGGGATTCTGTTTGTTGGGACAAACTTGTTCATTTGTCCATTCAATCATTTGTATATCCATCCATCCCCCCATCCATCCATCCATCCCCCCATCCATCCATCCATCCATCCATCCATCCGCCCATCCATCCATCCATCCCCCCATCCATCCATCCATCCATCCACTCATTAATTCATCTGGGAGACAGCATAGCTAAGAACTATGAGTTGCTTAGTCTGAAACCTACCTCTGCCACCTGTTTGGCAGATTTTGAGCAGTTTATTTGCCTTCCTGTGCATCACTTTTCTTATCTGTAAAATGGGGGAAAATACTAGTTACTTCATAAGGTGGCTATAAGGAATAAATGAACATATGTAGGATGCTCAGTACAGTGCCTGGCACATAGTAAGCTAAGGCTTGGACTCGGCACCAAACTGAGGGAGGAATCCCTCCAATTCTGGAAGCTGTAATGCATAGGCTGGTCCGTTGAGACCCTTCTCCCCTCATGGCAGGCATCGCAGGCCAGCAGTGATGATGACAAAAGCGTCAGGCAGGGGGGCCTGGATTTCAGAGTGGAGGGGGAGTCCCAGGAGGCTTAACTCATGTTAGTGCTCACGTGTCTCTGAGCTCAAAGTTAACTAAGATAAACGCAAGATTTCAAACAATATTCGGATATTATGCAAATAAGATAGCAAGGTTTGTTTTTAAACATTAGCACAAGTAAAGTTTAAAGTTTATGGGCTTTTCTAATGAGAAAGGCAAGAAATAAAGCCAAATGGGAATCGCGCCCTGGGCCAAAGGCAGGCGCCAAACCGCTGCGCCACCCAGGGATCCCCTAAATGGGAATTTCTGATGATTCATTTAGATGACAAGCGGAATTAGGATGTTGTGGGGGGAGACACTGCTGCTCTTGACCAAGGTCTGAAAGTGGCTCTGCCTTTAAACCACGGGGTTTTCTATTTCTCTTTTATCAAAAGCCAGTTCAGGTGTTAGAAATTCTTCTTGGAATATTAATAAATTAAATGGAAAATTTCCCTTCTTTTCATATAAGAATTTTTCCTGATTATTCATTGATTTTTATCATCTACTAAGCAGAAAAGAATTTCATAAAAGGCATTTTTAAGCTACTGACTGTATTGTGTTAAGGGGGGGAGGGAGTTATTTTTGCAAGCACTGATGAATATGGCTGATTTTAAATTTTCTCTCCAACTTAAAATATCTCTTACTGCAATTTGAGGCTGCATTAAAATGCGATGAGCGTCTGTGCACATGTTTTTATGTGTACCTAAGTCTTCATTTTTCTGGGGCAGAGGCCTAGGAGCGCAATTGCTGTGTCAGCTGCATGTTTGGTTTTATAAGAATCTGCCAAACTGCTGGCCAGAGTGGCTGCATCATTTTGCATTCCCCCCAGCAATGTGTGAGCGATCCAGTTTCTCTACATCCTTGCTAGCATTTGGTGTTGTCACCATTTTAAATTTTAGCCATTCTGGTGGGTACATATTGATGTCTTATTGTGGTTTTAACTTGCATTTCCTGAATAGCAGATGACACTTTCTTGCATGCTCATTGGCCATCTGTGCATCCCCCTCTGCAAAGACATGTCATGTTTCCATTCATGTCTTTTGCCCATTTTCTAGTTGGATTGTTGGCTTTTTACTGTTGACTCTTGAGAGTTCTTTACATATTGCGTTACAAGTCCTTTATAAGATGTGTGGTTTGCTGTTCCTCTGTAGCTTCTCATCCTGTAATATGGGATATTTTATATACAATGGGATCTTTTGAGGAGCAAAGCAGATGACCAAGTGCACTTCAGGAAGATCAAGTTTTCCTTTTATGGATCCTTTTTTTGATGTCAAGTCTAAGAATGCCTCTCCTAGCTCTAGGTCCCAAAGATATTCTCCTATTTTTTCCTAAAAACTTCACAGATTTACATTCTTAACATTTACATTTTTAAAAATCTGCGACCCATTTTGAATAAGGTTTCTTTGCATGAGGTATGATGTGAAGTCAGGGTTCACTTTTTTTTTTTTTTTTGCCTATGGCTATTCCACTGCTCAGCGCCATCGTCCTCCATTGAATTATTTTTGTACTTTTGTCAAAATTAGTTGGATCTTTTGATCACAGACATGCATAGCAGTGTTTGTTTCTAAAGAGAAATGCAAGATTAGTGGAATCAAATATTGGGTATCACCTTATCACCTTCTGTGTCTTCCTCTTTATCAACACAGAAGGTTCACATGCTGTGGTGTACTGGCAGCGAGAGTGATTCATGTAGCAGGGGAGCACCTGTGTAGGAAAGGCGATAGGACAGGTATGTACGCATGGTGTTAACAATTTAACAAGCCTGAAGCTCACATTTCCAAACCTTGCTGAGCCTTTCCAAGACAGTCGCCCTGGGACTCTTTATCCAATTCAAACCCCAAACCCTTTCCATGAACTTCCCAGGACCCCGGGATCACAACCCTGAGCCAAAGGCAGGTGCTTAACGACTGAGCCACCCAGGTGCCTTTTGCTTTTATTTTTTAATCACAGGTGGTATTTCCTGTCCTGATGAACCCCACTTTTCCCCTTGATCACAAGCTGACTTTTTCAGGGTTACACAGCAGTAAGTAGGATGAGGTTTCAACAATGACAGACTTACCTAGCTTTGCTACTTACGAACCAGGTGACTCAGGATGAGTTACCTTGCTAAGTCTCCATTGCTTAGATGTAAAATAGACTCGGGGGCATAGTGAGGACTAAGGAAGCTATAAATCCAGGGATCATAGAACAGTGCCTGGTATATAATAAATATTGAATACATGATAGGGAGTGCTGTTAGCACTTTACTGTTTTGAAAAATAAATCCTTGTAAGTGATGATATTTGAAGTACATGCTGAAGCTCCGAAGGTAATTCCATGAGGGCCAATCAAAAATATTCTGAGCAGTGCACTGACTACTTTGAAGGGGTGAACTCTCATGGGTTAGGTGATGTTTGGCATGATTGTCAATAAAGTATTTTCAAGGTAGTGATCACTTCTAGGGAGAGCAAGATGATGGGACAGGTCAGGGGCAGACAAGAAGTTTGACAGTACTGGAAATATGTTGGCGAGGCAGGGTGGTGAGGTGACAGGTGTTTGTTTTATTAATACATATGACACAAATCCTTTTTTAAAAAAATTATCTATTTATTTATTTTAGAGAGAGATAGAGAGAGAGAGCACACAAGCTGTGGGAAGAGCAGAGGGAGAGGGACAAGCAGACTCTACATACTGAGCACGGAGCCAGATGCAGGGCTCAATCCCAGGACCCTGAGATCATAACCTGAGCTGAAATCAAGAGTTGGATGCTCAACCAACTGAGCCACAGGCACCCAAATTCTTTTAAATCCAATGCTACACAATAAATTCATTTAAAAATTTGTCTCAGAGTTATAGTCATATCTGATACACATATATGTAATATTCATAGATGTGCAAAACACAAAAATCAGTTTAGTTCCACACATTTCCATTAAATTTCTGCTGCCAAGTAAGAAAAAAACAAATACATAATCTGCACACATGCTGAGAGGGCTTAATGGACATTGGAGGACCAGGTAAGTTTCAAATGTGGTTAATATGCATCAAGGAAAGTTTGTTGCAAGAGGTAAATCTTTGAGTTATGAAAAATGTAATTTAATGATGGAATGAACCAAATGAAAAATTAAAGTTTCTGGTGGAATTTTTGTACATTCCCCCCCACCTTCAAAAATCCCCAGAATACACTGAGTTCATATTCTGTGTCAATAGCATGCTGGAGGCCTTCACCCTCTTCCTCACTGGAGATGAGAAAACTGAAAGCTCAAAGTCACACCATATGTGAATGCAGGAGCGGACTCGACCTCAAATCCTTCCTAGTTTACCAAGGCCACTGATAGAGGAAAACATCCAATTGATTGAAGCAGTTGAAATTCATGAGTACTAAGCTGTGATTGTTGTTCTAATCCATTGTCTAAAGGTAAAATGCTTTGAAGTAGGAGACAAAAATACTCAACAAAATTTATTTTTGCTGGCCACCGATAAGATGCATTGTAGACGGGTTATCAGTGAATTCACACTAAATCACGCTGCAAGCATAATTAACAAGCATAAATCTCAGTGGTTTGCAGCAACTCACTCACATCACAGGGTCAGCCATGGCTCTGCTCCAAGATTTATTTACTGCAGACCCCAGCTGTTGGAGCCGCTCCTGTCTGGGATGTGGCTGGTCTTGGGGCAGAGGGAAGGAAAAAGATGGCAGGACCACATGGCAATTCTGTGCTTCTGCTCAGAAGCACAACACCTGATGCAGATTTTATACGTCAAAGCATGTCATATGAGCAGGTCTGACCTCAGTAGGGTGGGAACGTGTAATTCTCCCCTGGGGAGGGATGGTGAACGTACCGAAAAATAATATAATCTAACATAAATGGTAAAGTAACAAAGCCAAAAACTACTTTGGTTTTGCCTTGATATCTTACATCTTAAATCAGATCATAAAAAAAAAAAAAAACATCAAAAGGAATACGAGAATTCCAAATAATGTAAATTGTATTTTTACATGATTTCTCTGATCCATTCATTCATCATAGAGGCATAGAGGGCGAAAAATAGGTGGTGGCAATAAGTCCACTGGCGATGGGGCTGGTGAAATGTAGGGAATGGCTGAATGTTTCAAATGTAGCACAGGAGTGTCAGCCACATAGAGAAGAAAGTGCACAGATTTTCAGACAAAGGTTCAAATATCTATAGCCTATTTTGACTCTGATAAGAACTTTAACCTCTCATGGTCAGTTTCCTTGCAAGTAAAAGCTTTTCATTTATTTATTCATCTTAACTAGCATCTAGTCTGGGCCCAGCACAGGACTAGCAGGGAGATGTTGCAGAGAACAAGGGGGTGGGATATGTTCCTTGGAGAGCCTATGAGCTGGCAGGGTGCTGACAATTATGGTGAGTGATACATACCACCAGGAAGAAACGGATGAGTAGGTACTGGCTTGGGTGTGACTGGGGGAGGTGGGCGAACGGGGGAACATCCTTCACCCAACAAAGGGCACACATGTAACCTGGTGAAGTTCTCTGCTCTGTCCCTCAGAGATGTAGATCTAGCCTAGTCTGAGGTCCAGGGACCTGGCAGCTCAAACCCATCACTCAGTTTCCACACTTAACTTCTTCATATTCTTCTGCGTCAGATCTGGAAGAAACATTCAGCCTTTCCTTTTTTTTCCTAAGAAATTCAACCAGACATCATTCTGTATTTCCTCATCCTTCCCGCTCTCCTTTCCTCCATGCCAGGTAGTATGCTTGGCACTGAAGCTAAATCAGTAAACCAGGCAAGATCCCTCTCCCATGGAGCCTATATTTTAATCGTGGAGAGAAACCATCAATGCTTCTTAAAATAGGTCATAAGGGGCACCTGGGTGACTCAGTTGGTTAAACATACGCCTGCAGCTCAGGTCATGATCTCAAGGTCCTGGGATCGAGCCCCACATGGGGCTCCCTGCTCAGCAGAAAGTCTGCTTCGTCCTCTTCCTCTGCCCCTCCCCCCTGCTCATGCTCTCTCTCTTTCAAATGAATAAATAAAAAAAATATTAAAAATATGGGCAGCCCGGGTGGCTCAGCGGTTTAGCGCCACCTTCAGCCCAGGGCATGATCCTGGAGGCCTGGGATCGAGTCCCACGTCGGGCTCCCTGCATGGAGCCTGCTTCTCCCTCTGCCTGTGTCTCTGCCTCTCTCTCTCTCTCTCTCTCTCTCTCTGTGTGTGTGTGTGTGTGTGTCTCACGAATAAATAAATAAAATCTTTAAAACTAAATATTAAAAATAAAACAAAATAGCTCAAAAATAAATATGGTGATGTAAATACTACTAAATACTGTGATTAGCAGCTTGTCTCAAGATTTGGCGTATTCTTGTGTGTTTTGTGATACTGCCAGCAATTCCCCAATTCCATCGGACGCTGAATGGATGTCTTACAGATTTAACTCAATTCTGACATCAGCTACCTGAAGATACATTGGATCTCACAGGTAAGTGCTCAGCGCCACAAGACTGCCCCCACTTCAAACATCAGTCTCAAGTCCAGTTTGCCACCTGTACTTCTAAATAACTGGTTGAAATCAGGATTTTTGCGACCCCCATCTTGGGTCTGATAATTTTGTAGAATGGCTCACAAAGCTCAGAGAAATACTTGCTTACGTTTCTCAGTTCTTTATAAAGGATATTATAAGGGATACAGATGAATAGCCAGGTGAAAAGTACATAGGGTGAGGTCTGGAAAGGTGGCAGACATAGGAGCTGCTGCCCCCATGGAAGTAGGGCACACCACCCTCCCAGCATGTGGATGTATTTAGCAACCCAGAAACTCAACAGATCACATCGTTCAAGAGTTTTTATAAAGTTTGATATGCAGCCCCCCAGTCCTTCCCAGAGGTTGGCAGATGAAGCTGGAAGTTCCAACCTTCCAGCCAGTTAGTCTCTCTAATGACCAGCTCCATCGTGAGGTGATCTAGGGGCCCCACTCTGTCACCTCATTAGCATAAACTGAGGTGTCCTCAAAAGGGAGCTCCTACGGATAACAGAAGACCCCCTTATAACTCTTATCTCTCAGGAAATCCTATGGGTTTTAGGATCTGGCACAGATACAGGGAGAAGACCAAATACATATTTATTATAAATCACAGTATCAACATGTGTCCTAGAGGAAGTGGCACAGCCTGGAGTAGTAGTGGCGGAATGAAGTAAATGGACTAGGGGGTTGAGTTAGACAATAGACTCTCCCAAACCTGGCAATTTGATTAGAGTGGAGAAAGAGGAGTCAGGAATGAAGGCCACTTGATGAGCCATCCACATGCAGGTGTCTGATGGGCAGAGAGGGGAAGAGTCTAGAACCCAGAAGAAGGGACAGAGAGAGATACCTGGATTGGGGGGCCTATGGCTGGTATCTGAAGCCATGAGAGTGAATGGATAATGTTGAATGAAAAAGAAAAAGCCTTATGAGGTCCAGTGACATTCAAAGGACAAGGAAAGAGAGAGAGAGAGAGAGGAAAATGAAGGTTTCAAAGGACCAGACAGAGAGACAAAAAGAATAAAGCAGCAGTCTCAGAGATCAAGGAAATGCAGCCCTCCATGGAAGGGGTGAGGGGGGTCAACCGGGTCAACCCAGTGCTGATAGATGTCAGGTAGAGACTCAAGAGTGTCCACTGGATTCAGCACAAGTGAGATCATCGGTGACCTTGGCAAGAACAGGCTCAGTGGGTGGTGGGCAGAAAGCCACACTACGTGGGGGAGAGCATGAGTCGGGGGCCACGCAGAGAGAAGCAAGAGGGAAAGGTGGGTCCCCAGGAGGGTTTGGTCCTGTGTCAAGATGCCTCTGCCTGAGTGTGTTTAAATTCTGATGGAATGGGTCAATGAAGATGGGGGATAAAGTGGATGTTAGGAAAGGAGGTGAAGATGCTGGAAAGAAGACCCGGGGATGCAAGAGAGGAGAGGACAGGAGGGGGAATCACCTCCACTCTTCTATTGTAACAGGAAGGACCAAAGAACGCATCGGTGTCCATGCAGATCAATACATCCATTCGCTGGTAGAAGGCTGCATAGAATGGGGGCTCTTAACGGTAACGGGGGAATCTCAATAGTACCTCCTTGTGGGAATTGTGCAGGGGCTTTCTTGTGTGTGTGTGTGTGTGTGTGTGTGTGTGTGTCTGCACTTTCTTAGTGGCTGAGGGATAATACTGGCATTTACTGCATAGAAGCCAGGGATGTAGGGTGACCTGCCATGGTCAAGACAAAGTGAATCAGTATTTTAGGAAACTTCCCCACCAGAGCAATGCACTGCTGGTGGCAATCAGTGTGCCAAGCTCCTGGTCCTGACTTCCAAATACTGCTCTTACTAAAAAGAATCACACTCCTTGGAGAAATAGCTGCTCTGTTTAGAGCAGGGAATGGACAAGGTGAACATGGGTTGTCTCATGCCAGAGTTTTATTAACCAAATAATCGAACCAGCAATCCCGTGCCCAAGAGAAATGAAAACTATGTCCAAAGAAAGACTTGTTTGTATGCAAATTTCATAGAGCTGTAATCTCACTCACCCCAAACTGGAAACAACTCGAATGTCCAGCAACAGGTGAAGAGATAAAGTGTGTTGTACACCCTGCAGGATAGTGCTACTCAGAAATAGTGAGGAATTGGCCACAGTGCATCCAGCAACTGAAATAAATCCCAAAAACACTGCTGAGGGGAAAAAAAACCAAAAAACTAACAAACACCGAACCCATATGGTATTCCTCCTCTTACATGAAATTCGAGAGAGACAAAACTGGCCAATGGTGATGAAAGGAGATAATGCTGAATGAATGCAGGCACAGGAGAAGTCTGTGGGTGCTGGTGGTGTACGTGACACAGGCATATGTCTTTCTCGAAGCTACCAGAATCCTCAGTGACAATGGATGTAGTTAATTTTCTATAAATAATATTACAGTGAAGTTGACTTTTTTGAAACCAAATAGGGAAATCAAAAAGACACAGAAACCACTTCAATACTTTCTCTGGTCAAACTTGGACAGTTTGAATAACAAAAAGAATAGTTACTGTAAAAAAAAAAAAGGAGTAAATAAATACTAGGGGGCCACAATGTATGTGTGTGTGTGCATGCGTGGGTGTGCAAGAGAGACAGGGACAGAGAGAAGCTTGTCTTTACTTAGGGATCCCTATGTAGGAAGTAAACATTCAAAGAAAAGTATAGAAGCATGTGTCAGCGAAGTCAGTGGTTGTGGGTGAGGGAGCCCAGGGTGGGCTTTTGGGGTGCCGATCATGCTCTATTTCCTAGGTAGTGACTATATCTGGTGTTCACTTTAGAATTATCCATTAAATGGCACATGTCTGTGTGGATATTATATTTCACAAAAAAAGTGCACCTTCTGTGTTCAGAGAAGCAGCAAAACTCCAAGTAACCCTTCTAAAAATTCCATTTTAATCCATTGACTCCATTTCTCTCATCAAAGTTGCCGATTAAATTTAACAAGGGGGAAATGCATGCATAATTAAAAATAGACCTAATTCCTACACTAATGTTATCAAGAAAGCCATCTTTCAACAGAGACAGAGCTTCTTGAATAAGCCAAGATGAGAAATAACAAGTTGCCAGAAGAGCAATAGCTCAATAATAAATGATCTCTCATCATTCGAGAAGGCTCCCCAAATTCCTCCAGCTGCTCTTAAGAATGGAAGAAACAGAATGGAGGGCCTCCTTCCTCGGAAAGAATGGCCCCCCTAACTTAGGGGCTTCCCTGGCTTGCTTTCTCAAGCTCCCTCTGCAAAATATTAATTAAGTTATCAAAAGCCATTTGATTTTCATAAAAAAGGGATTTGATTAGGACCTCGAGGA
The DNA here is from genome assembly GCF_011100685.1 of Canis lupus familiaris. Taxonomy (NCBI): domain Eukaryota; kingdom Metazoa; phylum Chordata; class Mammalia; order Carnivora; family Canidae; genus Canis; species Canis lupus. Next base: position 39,319,734 of record NC_049231.1, on the reverse strand, counting down.
GAACTGATTAGAGCCTCCGACTCCGGAGGTTGGTGTCAGCGGCTCCAGCAGCGCCTTCTGGGGGCTAATTGATGAAGACCCCGGTCACCGCAGCTCCTTCCCCCTGGGTACGGTGCTTGTACTCCCCTGGCATTACCCGGATAACAAAAGGCCGGGTGATCAAAGTTGACAATAACAGGCAGATTCCATCTCTCCTCGCTCAGTCTTGGGTGCAAACCTTTTCATCTTCAGGCTACTTTTTCCCCCCTCCCCTTCATTTTAATACATTTATTCCACTTTGCCCAGAAAATTATTTCGGTCTCAGACAACTCTTATTTATTCCTTCTCGTGGATGAAAGCAGAAGCCTGGATAATGCAAAATGATACAAATCCAGAAACCTTTTATATTTGACTTTCAAATGTGGGCTTGTACTTACGTTTCATTATGCGTATGTTTAATATTCTAGGAATTCAATTCAGATAAAATAAATGAGTCGCAGGATAAGCATCTAACTGGAAAAGGTGTGAGCCGTTCCTTGGGTTCTGAGCCCCGTTCCTTAGCCAAAATCTAGCCCCAGGGGACAGGTGGTAGGACTCTGGACAGAAGACAGATGGAGACCCGTCTAAAGGCGCAGATGGCAGATGCTTAACCGCTAAGCCACCCAGGGATAGGCCTGCAGCCCAGGGCGTGATCCTGGAGACCCCGGATCGAGTCCCACGTCGGGCTCCCTGCATGGAGCCCGCTTCTCCCTCTGCTTGTGTCTCTGTCTCTGTCTCTCTCTCTCTCTGAATGAATCAATAAATAAATCCTTAAAAAAATAAATAAGTAAAGGCGCAGATGTAGCAGCGGCTGCTGGGCTTGGGAAGCTCTGGCTTCCCTGATGTTCCCGGGGTTCTGCTCACCCCCCATGCTGCCCCATGCTGCCCGTTGTTGCAGAGCAAGGGCCATCCGTGCTGCTAAGGTCTAGAAAGGAGGCTTCACCACCAAGAGATGACTTTCCACCCACGGGTGCGAAGAATTGCTTTGCTGGTCTTTCCAGCTGGTTAGTGTCCCAGCTAACCCTGAGTTGTCAGTTCTTGGTAGGGGTCCCGCCCACACTCGAGGGGGGTAAATTAGACCCCACAAGGCAAGGATGAGGAGGCCACCCGAGAGTCTGACCGCTGCAATGATTATATTTAGAACCAATCTGTCCACCGTAAGGGGCAAATTCTAACCAAATGGGTAAAACCCGCACAGGTGCAAGCACGCGGTGGGAAGCAGCCTGCCCTGAGCGGCATCCCTGGGCCTTCCCTCCTGGAGTCTAACCACCTTGTGCACCCTCGCCCTGCCCTCCACCTGGCTGGCAACCAGGGATCTCTGTGAGGACACTCCCCACGGTCTCCCAGCTTCCTCCCCTGCTAGGCACCGCCCCTTGCAGAAGCCCCAGAGCCCTTAGTCACTTTCTTTGTAGCAAAGGTTTGTGTTGGGGTTTTACCACGGGGAGAACTGGGGAGCCTGGCAAGTAAGTGATGGATCAGAAGTGTTCCAGAGAGGGAGGGCGGGAAGGAGGGGGGAAGGAGGGAAGAGGGAGGGAGACGGGGAAGAGAGGAAGGGGGAGTGAGGGGGGGCAGGAAGGGAAAGGGGAGGGAGGGAGGGAAGGGGGAGGCAGAGGGAGGAGGGAGAAGGGAAGGAAAGAAGGATGGAGGGTGGGAGGGAGGGAGGAAGGACATTTTCCGTAACCAACCTCCTGTGGTCTCTCTTCCAGCTGATGGAGATACCACAGGGGAGCTGTGTCTGAGCTGACAGTGGCCTTCTAGCAGTTCCTCTCCTCTTAGGGCGTCGCCCTCATCCCTCCTGCTCCTGAAGATGGAGTCCAGGCGCAGGGAGGAGCTGAGGTCCCGTCCCCAGGGCTGGCAGGAGAAGCCTGAGGTCCATGCACTTCCCCACAGGGTTTCACCAGCACATTGCTCCGCCATGTGTGGCCCAGGCTGCTGGCCCCAAGCAGGCCTCCCGGGGCCAACCCCTGGCTACCCAGCCAGTAGAGCCACCCAAATCCACAGGCTGATTCAGCCTCCTCTCTGGGACACTGGCATAGAGACCTTCTTCCCTGGGCCCTGGGGCTCTTCCTGTCCTGCGTTCTCAGTTCCTTCAGGCTTCTCCACCCCCACCCACTATGAGTGGGACCCAGGGGCCAGCCCTCCTCTGGACTGGGACTGCAGACTGCCACCCTCTGGGCCTGTGCCTAGGGGATGAGGAAGAGACCTTTTGGGTCTGCTTTCCCCTAGAGCTGTCTAGAAGTTTCAGGTGTGGGTGAATTAACTCCAGTCTTAATCAGAATCCCTACCTCTGAGCCCCTGCCCTGCCCCGTCCCCTGCAGCTCCCCCACCTGCCCTGAGCTCCCAGAGGGCTCCCCTGCGCTGTCCCTACTCTGTGTTCTCGGAAAACTCCGCTCACAACTCTCAGTTGGGCCTTGGTTTGCAAGGGAATATGATTTGCAACACAGAAATGAATTTAAAAAAACAAGTAACATTTTTCTTTCTCATTTCAACCAGGTTTCTAAGAACACATTCTTGCCATAGATTTAAAATATCTCATTTGTTGGGCAGACCTGAGCACAAACCCCCTTCCTAGGGAATTTGCAGCCTCCCTCTCAGGCTCGGAATGCCACTGATCCAGTGGAAGGGAAGCCTACGTCACCTATGAGAAAGGAAAAATGCATCTGTTTAATATCACGCAGTCATTATGCCTGCAGAATTCTTTGGGACGATCACTCAGAATGCAGTGCAAGAAATGAATTAAACATGGACAAGACAGGAGACAGGCTATTTAGGATGCTGTTGCAAAAACCCGAGCAAAGAATGACAATGGATTTAACCAAGGCTGTGACCATGGAATAGAAGAGACACATTCAAGAGGCATTGAGATATTAATATTACGATTGACATAGTGAGGCTTCACCTGCGGTTGTTTGTTCCAGGAGGAGGAAGTTTTCACATGGATGAGGGAAGGGGCATGAGCAAGAGCATGGCTGGCACACCCCGAGGGTTGTAGATCAAATGGAAGGAATCTAAGATTCTATGAACATTGGGGAACTAGGACTTAATGTGTTGACTCCCAGGCTGAATTTCCCAGAAGCAGATGCTGAGATGCCAGGGGCTTGGGGCACAAGACATTCCATGAAGATTTTTATTGGCTGGATTGTGTCCCTACCTCCTCAATTCCCATGTTGAAGCCTTGAATCCAGGTACCACAGAATTCAACTGTATTTGGACATAGGGTCTGGAAAGAAGCAACTGGGTTAAAATGAGGCTCTGAGGGTGGGACCTAATCCCATATGACTGGTGTCCCTGTAAAACAAGATTAGGACACAGACACACACAGAGAGAAGATGACCACCTACAGCCAAGGAGAGAGGCCTCCTGAGAAACCAACCCCGCCAACATCTTGATCTTAGACGTCCACCCTCAAGGACTGTGAGAAATTTCTCTGTTGTTCAAGCCATTTGGTCTGGGATACTTTGTTATGGCAACCTGAGCTGACTTATAAGGAGGTCAAGGCCTGTGAAGGGGAGGACCAAGTATGCGGCAGAGGAGAAGCTCAACTGCTATGTGAGCCCCCAAAGCCTTAGCTAAGTTGGCAGGAAGCTCTGGGGCAAGACAGTTCATAATCACGGCATAGCTGTGCCCTCACGCTCTGCCTCGCTCAGTCACCAGATGAGGGCTGCCCTCGTGTGGCTGTGAGCTCAGGCTACGTGGCTCTCCTCGGCGGAGGTGGACCATCCAGGAGCCGGCGGGTGGAGGCTATTCGCACTGGGCGCAGATGGCATTCTCCACGTCTGTCACCATCCAAGCCTTGCCTGGCACAGACACACGCTCTCCATGTATCCAGGCAGGAGTGTCTTGCAGAAGTCTACTGGCCTCTGTCTCCGAGAAGCAGCTTGGAAGACGGGAGGAGCCGCGCGGTACTTCCCACCAGCATCTCTCCTCCAGGGACTCAGAAATGCCTGCAAGTGAACGAAGGCCACGTCTCCGAATGCCCCCAGCTATCCCAGGGAGGAAGATATTCGTAGGTCCAGGGAAGTGCATAAATCGGAATGGATGGATTATGTGTCCCCTCACCAGAGCATTAATAAGTGGGCCACCACCGGGCACCTGGGGGCTCAGTGGTTGAGCGTCTGCCTTCGGCTAAGGACGTGATCCTGGAGTCCTGGGATGGACTCCCGCATCAGGCTTCCCGCAGGGAGCCTGCTTCTCCCTCTGCCTGTGTCTCTGCCTCTCTCTCTGTGTGTGTCTCTCATGAATAAATAAATAAATTTTTAAAAAATAAAAAATAAATGGGCCACCAGCACCACCAAAGGACCCGTGATTACATCCTTTGTAGGCTAAAGGTCAGGGCGGGAGATGCTGCAATGGAATAGGTTTCCTGATCTCCATGGGAATAATGGGGACCTGGGCAGCTAGAGGCAGATGATGCTGCAATCATACTCAGGGGTGGTCCTAAAAATCCCTGGCAAAGGGAACTCCCCTCCCTGCCCCCATGGGCAAAACTTCAGTTTGTCCATCTGTGTGGAAGAAGAGATCTGGATCAACACTGACTCGTGAGCTGTGACTCACAGATGAGTTGCCAGGGAGGGATTTGGAAAGAGTGAAATTGGAAAACTGGTAGTAGGAGCTCTCAGGGGACTGTGGTTAACCTCTCGGAATGTCCCCGGAATGTGATGCAATCTGCATTCCATGTGCTCCCTCCCAACAGCCAGCCACCCAGAGCAAGGCTCTCCATCATCAGACGTGGGAGACGACGCGCTCTGTAGCTGCCAGGCAGTACTTGCCCCACCACCTCATCAGTCACCGTGTGGCTGGGTGGCAGGCATTGGCTTGTGCAGCACGAAGCCTTCCCCTCACCAGCAAGGAGCTACTTCCAACAGCAGAGGCAACACGAGGGGGCCTGATATGGCTCCATTCTTTCTTGGGCGGTGGGGAGTAAGAGATTCACTACATTGGGCTTCATTCATGATGGAGGAAGTAGCAGCCTGGCTTCAGAATGATTATAATCTGGGTGTGGGTTTACCTTTTTTGTCCCCAGTGCTCTGCCAAGTCCCCAAATGCGGACTTAAAGAATTCCTCAGTTGTAGCCATAATATCCCTTACAACTTTCACTCCACCCACAGGACACATGTTCTGATGATGGACGTTCAGGGGATGGGCTGGTCTTACTCCATGGGCCACCACCAGCCAGGAGCAGCGTCAAGGGAATGGTGGAATGGCCTTTCGAAGTCATGATAGCAGAAGGGAGGGACACCCTGAAAATTGTTGGAATCTGTCCTATAGGATTTAGCTTCCAACCGATGGCTGATGTTTGGTGCATTCTCCTAGTAGCCAGATCCATGGGTCTAGGAATCAAGGGGCGGAGGTGTCAGTGTCCCTAAGTCTCTCATACCTAATCCCCCCAAAACCAATTGGGGGACTTTTTCCTTCTCATCCTGTGATCTTGGAACTGGTAAGTAAGTTTGGAAGTCCTAGAGCCTGACAGGGGCCCATGTCACCAGGGAACTTAGTCACAGCACTGTTAAATTAGAAGCTGGGCCTGGCCCATTTGGGTCTCCTCATGCTGTTAAGCCAAAAGCCTAGAAAAGGTCATGGGACTGAACAGAGCGATGGATCTTAATTACTAGGAGAAAACCAGATCGTCGCTACACAGCGGGTGAAGTAGGATTGGGAGTTTGCTCAAGGGATTCCTGGGGAGAGCCTCTTGGTACTTTTTCCCAACTCTCCTCATCCATGTAAAACGGCAGTAAAGTCAAGGACCCCAGTCATTCAGGAATGAAGGTTTGGGTCAGCATCATGCATCAGAGAAGCCCGTCACCCAGCTGAGACACAGGCAGAGAGGGAGGAAGAGGGACACGGTGTCGGAGGAGGGAGGAGCTGGGTCATAATGCCAGGTAGCCTCATCACCAGTTATAAAAGAAGAGTACGCAGCAGATGTGTTTCTGTTTATTGTTTGCCTTCTCCTTCTTCCCCACCACGTATGTTTCAGTATAGGAAGAGCACTGTTAGGGCTAAAACGGTAGGTTTCTTGTGGGCATATGGCTGAATTGACATCACCTATGGTGCTATCACATCTGATGAAATTCATTGTGTCCTCTCTGTGGAGACCATGAATTTTTTTTACACGAACAAATGACAAGAGGGGATAGACCATGAAGGATATTTTCCTTTGGCCCTATAGACCCATTTTCCAACCTTCTCCACCCTGCTTCTTGTGTGAGGAGGCATCAACCAGGCCCCTGTGCTTGGGATCCTGGATGGGACCAGCCAATGGGCTGCCCAGCTGGAGACTGGAGGGTAGGCTGCAAATTGCCCCCTCCTTTTCCCACTGGGTGGTCCCTCCCCTGACAGCTCCTGTCTGGCACTCCTCTCCATGAGCTACTCCTCCCTAGCTTGGGAATGCCTTCCCCTTTGGCCTCCTCCAGCACCTCCCGGTAATGGCTTCCCTCCATTGTTAGTCTCAGACCACTGCACTGACCTTTGTTTCTTTCCCTAACCTTGGCCACAACTTAGTAAATATCTGCTCCTTTAAACTCCCCTCAATGACTGGGTTTGAGGGTCTCATCTATTGCCTGCTAGATCCCAGATTTTCCCAAGTAAAATAAGCCATTGGAGCTATGTTTAAATTATGAAATATAACTTCCCCAAAGAAAAGTGTACATAACACAAATCTAAACATTTAACATGTAGTTATAAGTTGAACGCCCATTTGTTAGGGCTACCCCCACCAAGTCAAGAACTAGAATGAGGCCTGCCCTCCAGAAGCCCACATGATCTTGTACATTTCTTCCCTATGACAACCCCCTTCTTCCCTTTACAGATTAATTTTTGCCATGACAAATAACCATAATTTTAGTGGCTTAAAACAACACAAACATATTACCTTACAGTTCCAACGATCAAAAGTCTTAAAGGTATATATCATTAAAATCAAGGTGATAGCAGGACTGCATTCCTTCTTGAGGCTCTAGGAGATAATCAGTCCCTTGCCTTTGCAGCTCCTAGAGGCTTGGAGCCTCTCCCAGGGCCCACCCTTGGCCCATGGCTCTGTCACCCTGACCTCTGCTTCTGTCCTCATATCCCCTTCTCTGACCTTGAGCTCCCTGATTCCCTTTTATAAGGACTCTTGTAGATGACATGGGGCCCACCTGAATAACCCAGGGTGATCACCCTATCCCAGAACCCTTAATTTAACCATATCTGCAAAGTCCCCTTTGCCAGGGAATGTAACATATTAGCAAGTTCCAGGGATTAGGACATGGATATCTCTGGGAGCTGTTATTCTGTCCACCACACCCACTATCTGGACTTCTTAGGTAATCATTTCTTCAAATAAAGCTGTTTTTAAAATCAATTAATTGGGCTGTTCATTGCTATCTAGTGACTCTTTGGTTAGGCCATGGCATGGTCACTGGCCAGCCTATAGTGAGCTGCTTTTGATTTGACCATCATTTCTTGGCCCCTTCAATTTTGGCCAGGAAGGCAGAAAGCCACAATATAAGACATGCATCACTCACATGACGAACGGCTTTCGACCACTTTGCATTGCATGGACTTTTCTCATGACCTTGAGAGGTGTATTATGATCCCCAATATTGTTCCCATTTCACAGATGACGGAAATGAGGCTCAAAGATCTAAAGCAGCTGGCTTCCAGTTGCTCAGTTAATGAATGTCAGAGCTGTTGAGTCAACACCCTAGTCTGACACCAAACCCCACCTTCTCTCTGCTCTGTCACAGGCTCTCCATGAAGAGAAGGTAATTCCTTTTATCTGCAGATAAAATGAAAGTGAGGTGGGACATCCCAGTGCAAACACAATCCCATTTAGTTGATACAGCAGCCCCAAGCATGTTTTGTACTATAAGCCAACTGTAGATAGCCCATGCAGGATCAGTAGCACTAATGCACATTTCCCTAAAGTTTCCATTTGCTCATTTTATTGTCTATCATCAGGTTCTGCAGAAGGAAAAAACAAACAAACAAACAAACAAACTACCCACCAAGTCACCTTAGCAGAAGTATGGCTTGTTCCATGTAGCAGAACAGTGTGCTGGGTTAATGACTCTAGTAACAAAACGCATGCCAGGGTCATTATTTATAATGGGCAGTGACAAAAAGGCAGTAGCAAAGCTGGCATGCAGTAACAGGGAGTGTAAAATTTTAATTGCAAGGCATTTTCTGGAATTTGATTTGAAATATCCTGTGGTTATAAAGTGAAAACAGCTTTCAAGAAAGATGGGCATAGTGACCAGGGCAAGGTTTTAGAACTGCGTGCATGTTTGCTTGGAATGCTAGCCAAATCTCTTCTCCCTGACACTTATATCACATTATCATCAAATTAGAAATCATCTGAGAACCGACTAAGTACTTAGCGCCTATAAAAACCTCAGCAGAAAAATAGAATCCCTGTGCTAAGGTCAATTCAAAAATCCTTGTCTGACACCTGCCATGTGCCAGCCCCGTGCTAGAACATGTGGGTCCAGCTTCCTCATGACTGCCCATCAGGATGGGGACTGCCCATCAGTAGACCGGTCATCCTGGAGAAGTGTGACTTCCGGAAAGTAGAGAAGAGTTGGGCAAACAAAGGGAAAAACAGTGAAAAGTTTAGGGCAAGGAAACCATATAAAGATTATTACTGAAGGCACTGCTTTTCAAATTGCAGATTCCAATCTATTTCATGGGTTATGGAATCAAGACAGTGGATTTTGAAAAATTAAATAGGACAGAATAGAAAATTCAGAGTGATTGCACATAGGGCAAGTATTGCTCAATGAAATTTTTAATATGGTTTTATAGAGGTGAATTCTTGTGTGGATTAGATGACAATAGGAAATGTATTTCTTATCATGGTTCGCAGTCCAAAAAAAAATGGTAAAACTTGGATTTAAAGGGAGCTGTTGTGAACTGGCTATAAAATCAAACAGCCTAGGGGCACCTGGATGGCTCAGCTATTTGAGCATCTGCCTTCAGATCAGGTCATGATCTCAGGGTCCTGGGATGGATGGAGTCCTGCATCCAGCTCCCTGCTCAGTGGGAAGTTGGCTTCTCACTCTGCCCCTACCCCTGCTTGTGCACTCTTTCTCTCTCTGAAATAAATAAGTAAAATCTTTTTTAAAAAAAAATCAGAGAGCCTATTCATCAAATCCATTACACAAATCTACTTTTCTCGAAAAATAAATCACCTGATATGACCAGGCTCAGGAGCCCTTTCTCTGCTTCATGTCACAGAGTAAGTGTGTCCTGGTACACGATGACCTTAACTATGGCTGGCACTTACGGGCCACTCAACGTGTTCTAAATGCCTCTTGTGTATTCAGTCTTCATGACCTCCTCATCTTACAGGTGGGGACACTGGGCACAAAGATGATCACTTTCCCATGCCGTGTAGCTGGAAAGGGCAGAGCACAGGCTGGAATTCAATGAGACCCCAATCTTGATCAGCTTATATCCCACTGATCTCTGCTAAGACTGTAAGCCTTTTGAAGGCAAAATTGTGTTCCACCGCATCTGGCACATTTGTGTTTATTGTTAAATATCTATTTAACAATAGATCTATCTGTTATCTATTGCTACACAAAAAATACCCAAATTTAGAGGCATTAAACAAGCATTTTATTATGCTCACAGTTTCTTTGGTCAGGAACTTGGGTAGGGCATGGAGGGGATGACTAGTCTCTTCTCCATGATGTCTGAGCTCTCAGCTGGAAAGACAAACAGCTGGAGGTAACTTGAAGGCTGGATACTAGAATCATCTGGAAGTTCTGAGTAGTCATATCCCAAGAGGGGGCACTGGAGGGCAAGCATTCCAATCAAGCCAGATGGGAGCTGCATGCCTTTTATGATCTGAAAATCATATATACCGACTCTTCCATATTTCTCTATAGATGGAAAATGAAGCAGAATCAAGCCCATCCATATTTGGTGGGAGGGGACATGGATCGCACCTCTTGATATTTTAAAACTGCCCCATATGATGTTCTCAACTTTCTTAGTTTCCTACTAGTGCGTGCAAGTCTTCTTGTCGGGATAAGTGGATTTCCTTTGATGTAGGGGAGTGAGTGGCTCAAATTCCTTGTGATGCACGGGGCACTTCGTGGTTAATAATCTGCTGTTCATTATAATGATCTGTAGTCTCTATCATAACAAATGGGCTGGAACCGCAGATATATTTACTGCCTTAATTTGGTTGCTGGCATTAGGCTTATTTTGAAGTATTTTCTCTCCATTTGGACTGAAATGTCTTTTATCTGAGCTTATCTTCACTGTCAATAAGTTTAGCATTCATCAACAGCTGGAAGCCCCGATAATATACATCTCTCCTTCTATTAATCTTCTGGGAGTTCGTCTTTATAGCTGTAAATCCATTCATCACCCCAAGCTGTCCTTCACATTTGTATGGCGTTCCATTTAGCTAAACCAAACTCCATTTCTTTATCAGGACTAAAGTTCTTTGTCATTTTAATAGTTTTGAGAGCTTTCTCTTAGAGCTGGCACTGAGTGTCAGATTGTCCACATGGAACAAATGGATGCTATTAATACTCTTTGTTGGGTATCATCTTAGCCCCAGGGGCTCTTTGGTCAGTTTATTCCCAAGAAGACCCATAAAGTCTGAGTATCCCTAAAGTATTCTACATCCTGTAAGAAGACCTAAAGTTTGGTGGTTCTCCCCTGAGTACAACTAGATCCTACATGTCATTTGTCCATCGCATTCTACAAAAACTTTAGTCTTGATTCTACTCACCTACCTCCTCCCTAATTGATGCAGGCAAAATACGGTTTGAAAAATCAACATGATCCATATTATGAGATAGAAAAGGAAGAGATGTATAAGCGAGGGAAGGGAAGGAGGAGAAATGAGAGAGAGAAAGGGGAAGGTACAGGGCGAAGAGAAAGTCAGACTTCAGAAGATGTTACTGAAATCCAGAGCGGCGCCAGGGGAGGTAGCTATGCTTCCCAGCTCGGGGGTGAGATTACAGAGCAACCAGCAGATGAAGATTCAGAATCACAGTGTCATGATCAGGGTGACTGAGACCCCCCAGCCCGGGGGGCGTGTCCCTTCCTCCTTAGGCCCGGCCCTGCCCTGGGCAAGGGCTGGCAGGTGAGCAGGTCTGAGTTACTTGCTAGTTGCTGGGCTGATGAGGGGACATGGAAATCCTGGCCTGGGTTGAACCCTATCCGGAGAATAATAATCTGTGTACATTACAGGAAGTGCTTTTTGCACCGATGCTGGGTGGGCCATGAGCAGGATGTTACGGGCAACGCTGAGACGGTTGATGACGATCTCTGCTCTCAACACATTTACAGTCTGGATGGGCCCACACGACATGCAGAGCAACTGACATCACTAATCACGAACGTAGGGCAGGCCCAAGAGCTCGGCCTGGGGAGATTTCCCGCTGCCTGGGGTTGTCAGAGCCACTTGGCAGGCGAGGTAAGGCTTGGGAAGGCAGGAGAGGAACTGCCAAGTTCCACTGGCCGACACCGTCTGGCTGGGTGGCTGGCTAGAGAATGAACGCGTCCCTTCAGCAGCTCAGAGACCATTTCCCAGAGCCCCGTCAGTAAGGAAACCCACAGTATTTAGGAACCGCACCGAGGCCCGCCAGTAAGCACCTGCACTCCCTCCCCAGGCCCTCTGTCAAAAAGAGAAGAGCCACTCTGTCAAGGTATGCTCTGCTTCTACTGCCGCAGAAAGCGGGCTCTGGCCCTGCTTCCGCTGAGGCTGCGAATCCTTGGGAGCAGCAGAGGTCCCCTAGGTTTCAACCGCCCATTCTCCCACTTAGTGGGCACAAGCAGCACAAATGCTCTGAGCACCTTTTCGACCTTTTTGAAGTAGGCACTGATGGCGCAAAATGCCCCCTGGCAGCCCAATGAGGCAGGTTTGAACAACAACCCTGAGAAAACAGGCACAGAGATGTCAAGTGACTTGCCCAAGGTCACTAGCAAGAGGTACTGGGTTCAAAGCCAGGCGGAATCCTGACTGCTCTGCTGGGCTGCCTCTTAACATGCCCCCGAAAGCCATACATTCATGGGTGTGCTCCAGCTCTGCCTTGGGGAATCCAGATGAACTGAGGGTTTAGTTGCTCTTGGCACAGCTCACATCTCTTCATCCTGGAAGGATGCTCTTCTGCGGTCCAGCTGAGAATCCACCGCCATTGCCACACTTGCCAGGGCTTAAACACAGAGCTTCCTCCCAGGGAAAAAGGCCCGATGTCCGAGTGTGACTCCCCTGCTGTCCTTGGGCCCCAGAGCTCTCAGCAAACAAGAGGGGAACCCAGCAGAATACGCAGGTTCTCATCTCTGGGGCCGCAAGGGACATGTCCAGAGCCCAGCTCTGTAGTTTGTAACCTGCAGTTGGGTTCAGGCAGCTCGTGAGAAGTCCTCCAGAATTTAAATCCAAATTCAAGCGTGCATTTTTCTGGAAGGACAGGCTGCAATGAAAATTTTCCAGGGTCTGGGACACACTCAGAAGTATCTGGCCCTTTCGCTAGGTCAGAGCTTCCTAATTCCTGCTCCATCAGTCAACAACGTATACAACGGTTGTCTATCACCAGCTTTGGACACAGCTAGGGCCCGCATCACAGCTGAGCAGCATCCCTAAGGCACTAAACACAGACCTGAGGAGAACTACTCAATGAATAACCACCAGCTGTTAACAAATCAAAGTCAGCCGAGCCTAAGGAATTAGTCTTAATTTGGTAAGGTGGGGCAATGATACTGCCTGTGTTCCTTTAAAGTCCTTAGCCTCTGGGATGGAGAAGGGTGGGGAATAAAGGAAAGGACGGGAAATATTACTACGATCTTTGAAGCTGCAGCCGAGCACTCAGGGCTTCCCTATACTATTCTACTTTTGATTTTTTTTTTTTAAATCACATAATGAAAAGTTTTAAAAATAAAAATAAATCAAAGCCACTATTCTTAGCAAGATGCAAATGACTGGGCCAAGCGAAAGACTGCGGGGGGGGGGGGGGGGGGGGGCGGGCGCCTGGTTGTTGTTGGTGGGGGTCTCCGGGGGCGCCTGGTTGGTGGTGGGGGGTTCCTGGGGGCGCCTGGTTGGTGGGGGTGGGAGTCGCCTGCGCGGGTCCCCACCCTCTGGCCTGCCGGATCCCGCGGGGGGCCAGCAAGTGGGGCCGAGCGAGGGAGGGTAAACGGGGGAGATGTGGGTCCCACTCCAAGAGGGTTCCTCGTCCCGGCATCCTCCTCCCACCTGGCGTCTTTGGGCACTTCACCTTCAGGTCTCAGTTTTGCGCTTCCCAAAACGGTTGGCGGCCAGGAGGAGGGGTGCGTGGACGGGGAGCGGGTCCCGGCGGGGGCGCGCCCAGACACGTACAGGTGCGGCGGGGGCTGGCATTTCCGGAGAGGGCTCGGGCCGCGGGGGTGGAGGGAGAGGATCCCGCCGGGGAGGAAGGCACGCGCGCGCGCACACCCGCGCACACACTCCCGCACACGCACGTCTCCCTTCCTCTTCCTCCCCGCCCCCCCCGAGGGGCGGTACCCGGTCCCTGGGGGGAGGTTTGCGGGCGAGGAGGGCGGCCGGCCCGGGGCGCAGGAGCGGGGTCGGGCGCTGCAGCGGGGCGGCCCCTGCCCGCCGCCCCCTCCGCCTCCCCCTGTCTCCCCCTCCCCCTCCCCCTCCCCCCGCTCCTCGGGTCCCTGGCAGCGGCCGGAGGAGCCGCCGGCGGCGCAGCGGCCGCGCAGCCTTTGTCTCGGGGCCGCGGGGCAGCGGGGCCCGGCGCTGGCGTAAGTGACCGCGGCCGGGGCGCGGGGGGCGGGGGACGGGGGGCGCCGGCGGGGGCGGGGGCGGGGGCGGGCGGGGCGCAGGGGGAGCCGGGGGGGGGCGGCCGCGGGGGGCGCGGGGGGCGCGGGGGCCGGGGCCCGGCGCCGCAGGCTTGCGCCCCAGGACGTGCGGCTTGGGTGCAAATCCTGGCGGCTTGTTTCTCCGGGCAGAGGCCACGCGGGGACAGAGGAGGCAGAGGCCAGGCAGTGATGGAGAAACGGGAGAGGAGCCGGCGAGCGTCGCCACCACCACCATCACCATCACCATCCCCGCCACCACCGCCTCCACCGTCACCGTCACCACCATCGCCATCCCCATCCCTGCCCGCCGCCCGTCCCAGCGGCACCCCGACCCCCCCCTCCCCTCTCATTGCCCCGGGTAACGTCAACTTTATCGGATTATTTCCTTTTCCTGGGTGATACTTTGAAACCGCGGCAGAGCGCTCCGAATCCGGAGTAAGTCCCTCTGGCTGGGACCCTGGGTCCCCTCGGCTTGGCCAGGTAGCCGCCCCGCGTTCACCAGGACAAGGACCACGGCGGTGCTCCGTTCCCCCCAGTCCCTGTGATGGCTGGCAAGCTTCCAGTTTTTCTAGTCTGGTACTGGAAAGGGTTTTACATAGATATTAAACATTTTTTTTTTCTTCTCTCACTTGGGAATAATGATGATCATGGTGAGAAAGTAGTATCGCCACTAAATTCATCAGGAATTTTAAATTTTTGTCTCCTTTGATTTTGAATGTCACAATACCGGTAGCAAATAGAGGCGTAAGGAAAATGGAACTTTGACAAAAATACTACCAAAAACAGAAGCAAAACAGGTACGTTTATAGAAGAATCACCGGAGAGGGCTGAAGGCACTGACTTTGGTCTCAAGTGTAAAAAGTGCCCTTTCAGTGGTTAGTGGCCTTAGATGTCATTATTTTGGATGCACGTGTGTCCCCTGGGTGCTTGTCACCCTCGCTGAAGAATGTTTTAATTGCTATTTCAGAACTGGCCTTTACCTGGTCCAAAGACCTGCTGAGCACTCAGAGCTAACAGCAGCGGGGCCAGAGGGGCTGCCAGGAAGCCCAGCATGACAAAGCACAGGGATCTTCTTACCAAAAGTAACTTACAGAACAAAAGAGCCTAAATGCTCTGCATTTTTGCCTATTCCTTAGAAAATGAATCTTGAACACTCCATGTTTTACATTTTAGTCTAAGAGACAGCCAGACATCCTAAAGCGCTTGACATGATCGCAACAGTCGATACAGCAGTGTTGCTTTTCAATGGGGTAATGCACCTTGCGGTATGGTCCTGTGTCCTGTACCTACTAGGAGAAAAAGAAAAGTGATAGTATTAAAAATAATGGGGACCCAGGAGAGCCGCAGTTGTCATTGCACGAGTGAAGATACCTCAAACATTGAAAACATAAGTATACATCATTATCTCAAATCCCTCAGAGATTAATTACTTATCTATTTATTTAAGAACAAAGATCTAAAGAAGGGGCACCAGGGTAGGTCAGTCTGTTAGGTGTCCTACTCAATTTCCCCTCAGGTCATGATCTCAGGATTGTGGGATCAAGCCCCACTTCTATTCCACCCTGGGTGTGGAGCCTCCTTGGGATTCTCTTTTCCCCTCTCCCTCTGCCCCTCCCCACCATTCTCTTGCCTCCCTCTGAAAAAAAAAAAGGGGGGGGGGGACTTAAAGAATTGCTTCAGCATGTTTTTGTTCTGGATCTTTGGGAAATAATTAGCATCTTAAGGAACTTCTGTGCCTTGGGTTGTTACTAAATTCTAGTGTGAAACCCACATGAATTGTTTTAACCCATATGCACTTTTATATCCCCATATGAATTATACCAAAATTTTAAAATAATTCATTTCTTTTATGGAAGTATGACTTACATATGTAAAATGCACCACGCTTCAGTGTACAGCTTGATGAATTTTTATCTATGTACACCCTCATATTGCCTCCACCCAGAACCAAATACAAAATACTTCCATCATTCTAGAGTGCTCCCCTGTGCCCATTCCAGACATACTGCTTCTCAGACTGCTTTCAACATAGAAAAATAATTTCTTTTAAGTTTCCCCTGTTGAATCTGGTTGGCCTATTCCTTCAGCAGATATGACCAAGTCCAGGCCCTGGCCCCAACACTGTGTAGACATGAGCCTTCCCCCGAAGAGCAAATGAGACTGATAATTAAACAAGCAGGGGTAATACTGTATATGTAGATACAGAAGGTCATAGAAACTCAAAGCAAGCCATATCCCAGTCTTAAGGAGTGTTTTGTTTTGTTTTTATTAGAGAGGAAGGGAAGGCTTTTTGAAGGATATAAATGTTTGAGTTGGGAACTGAGAAATGCGTAGAAGGCAGTCGGCTACAACATGTCACAGGAAGAAAAGGAAAGAGTATTCCAGGTGGAAAGAATATCGCAAGCCATGGATCAGAAATGAGAGCACATGGAATGAGGAACAAAAATAAGTTGGGGAGGTCAGAGGTCCAGGGCTGAGGAAAAGCACGTGAGATATAGTTGGAGAGGCCATGGGGTCCCAGTCAGAAAGTTTAAGGCCCTGGGGAGGGTGGGGCTCTAAGGGCAGGTAGAGTCACTGGTTAGGTTTTAATGCATAGAATGAGATTGAGTGCATTTAGTGCATAGAATGAGATCAGATCTCTCAGCCGACTGTGTGGTGCAGAGACTACAGGAGGGGCCGGGTTGGAGGCTGGGGTGGCCTTGATGTGGCAATGGGAATGGGGGTAAGTGGATGGACCTGAAAGAGATTTAGGAAGTGAAATCAGCACAACTTGGTGTTTGGCATGCAAGGTTTCTGGAATGACCTACAGATTTCTTAGGTCTTACGGAATGGGTAGATGATGGTACCGTTGGAAATACGGGGAATGAATCTAGTTTGTGTAATGCCCTTCTCTGACATATTTCTTTCCAAATACATTTGATGTCAGTTGCCAGTTAGTTTGTGGGACTTTCAGGTAGAAATATGTACTAGGAAGTTGTAACGGATATTTATCGGGCACATTCTATATGCCAGGCACACCCCAGTCACTTGGGATGTGTGCTCCATGAAGCTCACATTTTATCAGGCTGGAGCTGCAGCCTGGAGGCTACCAGGTGTACATGGTTAACTAAAAGCTTCAGAGTGGACAAGATTTCAGGGAAAGGAAGATTTCAGGGAAAGGATAGAAGCTTAGCATAGCATCTCGAGGAACACTAGGGTGCTAAAATGGAGAAGAGGAGAGAGATGGCTGGGAAAGCAAGAGATGTGTGGCATTCAGAGATCTGGGGAGTGGTGCCCAGTGTCACACACAGCTGAAAAAGAAGACGAGGACTAGAGGTGGTCTGTTGTGCTTCTCAAAGTGGGGTCCCCAGACTAACCACAGCAGTAGCATTACCCAGGGGTTTAGAAAGCACATTCTTGGGTTCCACCCCAGACCTACTAAATCTGAAACTCTGAGAGTGGGTCCCAGGCATCTGTGCTTTAACCAGCCTTCCAGGTAATTCTGATGTACACTGAGGTTCAAGAACCATTGCTCTACCGTGTTCATTGACAAGGAAGTCATCACTGATAGGAAAGGATGACAAAAACAACTTCATTGAAGTTACAGCCTGTTGGGGTAAACTAAAAAAAAAAATTAGTAGGAGGGTTCAAGCTTTGTTTTATTTTTTATCTAGAAATTTCCAATGTTTTATTTATATTTTTGGCCTGTTTGAATTTTTTCTTTCTTTTTTATGCTAGTTGATAATTGATTCCCATTTTGTCTCATTCTGTTCTCTATTTTTATCTGCTTTGAGACACATCCCTTTATGGGCTCTCAATATGTTAGGCCACCTGCATCATTGATCATTGGTTTGCTGTCCTCAACTCTGAAATGGAGGAATTAAAATACCAAAACAGACTGCAATCATGAAGATAAGTGAGTCTCGACTCTGAATGGCAGCCGAGAAAACACCTAGATGCTTAAATTAGCTCTTCCAAAAAGTTCCAAGACTCTATCAGGGACGTATTTCTAATTATTTGGACTTGATACTCATGTGAAGTAATTGGAAGTGTGCCCTTTTCATCTGAAGTGATCCAACAACATAACCGTAATTATTGTACTTCCAATGTACTTATGGAGGAGAGGACTCTTATTAACTAGGTCTTTTCCTGCTTCTTTTGTTATCACACTCCCAAGTGTTTTGTTTCACTTGACAGGAAGAAGTAGAGCATATTACTATGTTTTGCTAACATCAGGGAAAATCTATGGTAGATTTTCAAATCAGAAGAAATTGATGCAGATACTACTCTTATTGCCATTCTAGTTCACAAGGAATACTTTTCAGTTTATAAGAATAAAAGCTGGTAGGTAGTTCCAGTATTCTGTATAATGAGTAACAAGCACAAAGAAGGTCCCCAAATATCAAGTGGGTGGATGGGGAAGTGGCTAAGTAGGTGACTGGATCAGAGGATGGATAAGTAGATGAATGGATAGATTGGGGTACGTGTTTGGAAGGACAGATAAAACAATGAATGGATGGAGCAGTGGATGGATGGGTAAGTAGATAGGTGGGTGGATAGATGGATGGATTAATGGATAGATCGATGGATGGATGGATGGACAAATGGATGTACAGTTTGGAAGAGTAGATTGATAAAAAGTGGCATGAGAGAATTGTCTTGCCGAAAGAGGGAAAAGCAGTCCTTGTAAAAATATTGTCCCCCCCTGAGGAGGGTGCAGTGAAATGAGCTGAAGACAGAGGCATTATTGTTGCTGCTCTTTATTTCTAACATGATCTCATACAAACCCCCTAACACTGTTGAGTTCCTTGTGCAAAAGGATGGTATCAGCCACGCTACCTGCTGCCAGATTTGGGGTCAGGACCCCATGTAAAATGATCATGAATGTGTTGTTAAAATTGTAAAGTGCTATAGTAATGTAAATAATCCTTATTATATGTGGATAGATAATGGATTATAGTTTGAGGTTGCTTTCCAGTGTGCTAGGACTGTTCTTTTGCTCATCTTTGAGGAAATCCAAGTCATTCTTTGTGCCAACTCACACGAGATTTTGGCAGGCTCCCTTTCCTCCTCCTGTCTGGATTAGGTGGTGCAATGATTTTTTTTTTTTTTGCTTAATACAGTGTCTCCCCAAATATGGTATGCAGCACAGAAGCACGTGTCACCAGCATGTCAAAGCTGTGACTTATTGATTGAAACGAGATGAAAATAAATGTACAGCAATAAAGTTAACCTAAATTTGATGTGAAAAGACATATTAGGTAAATTATAACACAGGCGAGATTCAGCTGTCTGTGGCAAAAAAAAAAAAAATTGTGAAGGTGGCAGGCACACAAATGACTAACTTTGGGGCAACTCCAGCTCAATATATCTGAGAGTGGGGTGCATAAAAGCAATCTGAAGTTACTAGCTATTGAGAACATATCATGAGCTATTCTTCTTTCCAAGCCAAGGGCCATCCAGTTGCACACAATGAGCTTTCTTCTGCCCCTCTGTTGGTGATAATGGTCTTCGGAGATAGGCTAGCTTATCTCTTAGTTGTTTACGAAGTGCTTTCACAAAGTTTTTTGGGCACCAGGTTCCACTTAAGTGGCATCACCATTGCCACGTTTACAGATAAGGAGGGAGGAGAAGTGTTCTCTGTTGAGACCCCAGAGCCAAGACTCTGAATCAGGTGTTCCCACAAGAGCAGTTCTTTTCTCTTGAGAACTTCTCAGTAATGGAGCTCCTGGCAAAGCGTGTGTCAGGTCGCAGAGGTGCCAGCCTTTGATCTTGTTAACATGTTGATTCTTTTGAAGAATCATCAGGTGGGTGGGAATGGTTTCAGAACTGGCCAGTCCCAGCAAATGGCATCTGATGGATATAACATCAAAGGAAGGTATGTTCCCTGCCTCTGGTGTGGGTCCCAGATGAGTGTGGGCGCCTCCTACTCAAGCTCAGGTTGAATGCTTACAAAGTAGGTGTAAATGCTAGCTGCTCCAGCACAGCCACGTGTCTCCGGCCACATTTGTGGGGAACGTCCTTGAGTCAGAGGCATCTAAAAGGTAGACAGTGGGCTTTTTGGCAAAGCATTACTGGGTACTTGTGGCCTCTCAGGAATATACTTTTTGGTCAACCCCTATCGAACTGGCTCTTTGAGCCAATTCACAAAAAGAAAATAAATGCATTCATTCATAATCAGCTTATTCATACATTGTACAAGTGTTTGTGGAATGCCTATTGCATGCGGGAAGCCATAGCTATAAGAAGGGGTTTTTTTTTTCTATTTTTTTTTTTTTGTTATATCTACTTGACATTTTATAAAAAAAAAAATAGGAACTGAGTTGAAATTATGTAATAAAGACAAAGAATTTTTGAAATCATAGGAATACTAATGAGAATAGTCTTGTGACTTGCATGTTAATTATTGGCCTCAGACACTCTACTTCAGAAGTGCTGAGCCCCTCTGGGGACTCTGGTGAGGGCCTCTTTGTGGATGCCATCAAAGTCTTCATGGAACATGATGCTCAGATGTCTGTGTGAATGATGACAAATTGTTATGTATTTTCTGAGACAGAAGGCTTTCTGTTTGCTTGTCAAACCAGGTCACAGCACTTTCTGTATGAGACTGTCTCAGATCTGGATGAACAGGTCTGCGAAAGTGCATAGAACTTGGCAAGAGGCAACCCAAGCTCTGGAGTAATTGTGTTCTTTGAGTGGGAAGGTTTTGGGGTCATACAAATCTGCATTTGAGGCCTCACCAGGCCACCTAACATGCTGGTTAACTGAGTGAGTCATTTTCCTTACTGTGACTCGCAAAGTGGAGATTATAACAGACACCCTTAAGGATATTGTAGGGACCTGCCAACACCTAATTCAAAGACATCCTGTGCATCAGGCATCATGCTAAACATTTCTGTGACATTATTTCATTTAATCCTTAAGACATCATATGAGGGAGATGCCATTCTTAGATTCATTTTACAGATAAGAAAACCATTTAGGTAAGGTACTGTCAAGTGTCTGGAACAGAACAGCCTTCAGAAATTTAGCACACATTAGAATTGTCTTTTCTATGCCCTCCCTGATGTGTGCTAGCCTCCCTGGGCTTCAGTTTCCTCACAAGTGAGTGAAGACATGGCACCTTGCCTTATCACTGGACAGTTGACAAAATTTTGGCTGACAAAACACTTTGTGTTGGGAAAGTACTGTGGAAACACAGATGGACATTGTATGTCACCTGGGTTCACCTACCTCCCATATAAGCCACATGCTGGTGACACCAACTGATGGCCCTAAGGAGAAGGCAGAGGTGCCCCCAAAGAGGAGCCTTCCCATGCTTATGTCCTTGGTCTCAGCAGCCATCTTGACATCTTCCTAATCTCACCTTGACATCCGAATGACTCTGTTAATCAAGATATATGAGCCCTAGCTACATTTCAGAGTTCAGGGAGGGTTGGAATTGGAGCAAGAAAGAACATAGAGAACGTTATCTTTGATGAGAAATTTGCTTCTTTTTTTTTTAAGATTTTTATTTATTTATTCATGAGAGACACAGAGAGAGAGAGAGAAAAAGAGAGAGAGAGGGGCAGAGACACAGGGAGAGGGAAAGCAGGCTCCATGCAGGGAGCATGACGTGGGACAGGATCCCAGGTCTCCAGAATCACACCCTGGGCTGAAGGCAGGCACTAAACCACCGAGCCACCCGGGCTGCCTGAGAAATTTGCTTCTTAGTGGCATCTGTATCTCTCTGTAGATGTAGTGGCATGAATCTTAATTCTGTAGAGAATGTTTCCCAACTGCATTGCTGCTTCCTGCCCAGTGACCACCAGTGACCTGCATTGCTCTTTCTGGGGTGGTGTGTGTTCCCATCATAGGCAGAGTAGGAGTTTCTATGTCCACCTCAGCCAGGGTGGGCTTAGCTTCTAGCAGTGGTGGGGCATGCGTGTCACCAGGACGGTTACTGGACAGGGTAGGAAGGGGGAAGACACCTTACCCCAGGCCCTAGGTGTGGCTTTTCTGGGGTTGAGTAGCAAATGACAGAGCCAGTGGCAATTTATGGCAGGGATGAGCTCATGCCCTTCCCTCTGGCTACATCAGTCTCTCATTTTGTACAGGACGGAGGAGAAGAGGAGAGGGAGGGTCATACGAGTGACATGACTGAACATAAGTTCAACACATCAGGGATAGAAACAGTGCACGTTTGTGCCATTCTAATCCTGTGTTACACATCTGCAGGCTGAAGTCCATTGCCT
The DNA here is from genome assembly GCF_011100685.1 of Canis lupus familiaris. NCBI lineage: Eukaryota > Metazoa > Chordata > Mammalia > Carnivora > Canidae > Canis > Canis lupus. The sequence continues at coordinate 39,297,727 of NC_049231.1, read as the reverse complement.
TTCTGTTCCATGAGGACCTTTAGCTTATTTTCTTTGGAAACCCCTGTGCCTTCATTACAAAAAGCACTGACTTTTCCTGAATTTCTTACATGTAGAGCAGGACTAAGAAATGTAAACATTTTTTATGGGAAAGTTTACCATTTACCTGATGTTCCCAATGTAATAACAGAAATAAAATCTAACTGAAAATAAACAATTAGCCTCATCAAGAGTAAGTTAAACAAAATCTCAATTTGTGCACTCGCTAATTTTTTCTCTCTGCTATGTCAAAGGAACAAAATGGATAAAACAAAAAAAAAATGTCTCAAACATTCAGGGCAGGTTGCTGGTGACATTCAGTGGCCATGACTTTTCAGAGTCCACAGACAATGAAGGGACAGACAACAGCTTATGTCACAGAAATGTTGTCCTCTCCCTCAGCAGATGTGGGGGGCAAAGTCTACTTGCCATGTGGAAAGCTTTCTAGAATATTCTGTCTTAGGAGGTTTCCCAGAAACAACACATGGGTTGAAAAGAATATCGAATAAAAGAGAGGAGCCTGGGTTTTAGGTCTGATTCCACCTCTGCCTAAGCTTCTCACATTTGCAATCTCTCAGTCTCTTTCACTTCTTTTGTGAGTGGGGGTGCAAGGTACACAATTGCCAGTATGCCTGCCCGTTCCACAGTGCTACGATTCTATGGCTCTATCCTATGTGTGTTTTCCCCCCCAAATCTTTTTTCTTACATTCTGAACTCAACATCCACTAGCTATATGCTGTCACCATAATTACCCAATCACTGAACACCACATGATGGAGAATAAAGTCACCACTATTTATTTTAAATGGTTTCATTATTTTGGAGGGAGGGCGGGAGAGAGCTCTATGCATGAAGCTCTAATTACAGTAATATGGTGTATTAGATTATAGCTCTCTTCTGCCCTATTTTATTGATGATCATAGTCCAGGAAATACAAGCCAAGATTTTTATCTCTGTGCTCACATTTCACACATCCAACAAGGGGCCAGCTCTCTCAAATGAGGAAAGAAGGACTGAGGTGGTAAATCTCAGTGTAAGGAAGGGTCAATAAAGGAGGGTATGGAGGCTGCATTGGCCCCACACAGAACTCATCAGTGAGGAGCACTTTATGGTGCTGGTCTGGGCTTCAGTCTTCTGTGTCTGTGGCTCAAGCAAAGCCTGCTGGGACTGTGCACCTCAACCTTTAAGAGCATGCCACTGAGAGGCACCCCCCTGTGCCAAGGGAATAACATAGAATTATCTTTCTAGAGTATACCTTCTTAAATATTTTTGCAGAAGGAATATCCAGATTTTTTTTAAGATTTTATTTATTTATTCATGAGAGACACACAGAGAGAGGCAGACACATAGGCAGAGGAAGAAGCAGGCTCCCTGTGAGCAGCCTGATTCAGGACTCAATCCCAGGACCCCAAGGATCACGACCTGAACCGAAGGCAGATGCTCAACTACTGAGCCACCCAGGTGCCCCAGAAATATTCAGTATTAAACTCAACAAAGAAGCTCTACTAATGGAGGAAAATGCACAACTTGGACAAAAATTTAACATGAAATAGAATGCCCCAAAATTTTTCAAGAAAATAGAGGCTACTTTGGGATACTATCCCAGGCCTTGCAAATATTCTACTCTTCGGGGTACTGGGGTGGAAAACATTGAAAATGGTCATTACTAATGTTTATGGAGTGCCAAACAGAGTTCTAAGCATTTTTATGTGATTCTCTGTATATTCTATAATTATCCCCACTTTGCAGATGAGGAATGTGAGGTACAAAAAAGTTAAATAGTATGTCCAGAGTTTACACAGCTAGTAAGGAGCGGAGCTAAGACTTAAGCAGCTCCTATTTTCACTTGCTCCTTTTGCTGCTACCACACTCTGAACAGAGAAAGCATCAGTACCCCATAGGGTGAACTGTCCATATTACAGGTAGAGGTAATGAAGGGCAAGGGAGCTTTGATCTAGAACATCTCCAAAACTGACTTCATGCCAAGCATGGTGGATAGATCTCTAAGGTTTCCTTCCCTGGACTTCCAGAGAATCCTGAGACAGAACAGAATCTCCTAAAATTGGCACATTTTCTAGAAGTAAGCAAATGTTTCACTGACTTACCTCCTGCCCCAGATGAAGCCAGCTCCAGTCTTGCCATCCAATGATGGGCTTGCTCTCCTCCTGGGACCACTAAGCCAAGAAGGCCTGGTTTTGTACAAAAGGAGAGAATCTGCAAAAACTATACATTATGTCTTGTAACTATGAAATGGATTGGAAATATGTTTAAAGAGAGATGTGAGCAAGAAGCTATGGTTGTTGATAGGGAAAAGTATCAATTCTGACTTAGGTGATCAAGAATGTTTTCCTTGAGGCAATGGGCCCTGACCTGAGTGGGTAAGGGGGTACATTCCAAGCAGAGGGCAAGTATGAGTGCAGGCCCTGGATCAAACTGCATAACATGTGTGCGGGATCTGGAAGTGATGCCCTTGCATTGCAGCATCAAATTGCATGCAACAGCAGAGGATGATAAGGCTGTCAATAGGAAGATGAGCCATAACATTGATGACTTTGAACTCCAAGCTAAGGATTGAATTTTACTAAGTAGCCAGTGATGAGCTGTCTTAGGTCATGGAGGAAGAGAAAGGAAGCACAGTGATTTATGCCTAAGGAAATAGAACTGCCCACAATCTGTAGAACAGCAGACTGCAAGAAAGGGAGAGATTGTCAATTTAGGGACTAATTAGGAAGCCATTTAAATAATTCAAGCAAGAGATAATGAACAGTTTCTGATCAGGACAAAGGCAGGGAACATGGAAAAGACTATACTTTTAACTCAAGCAGTTTTGAGGGATGTAATCCTCAAATATTCTTCCAGTATCAGAAATGGACTCCTAAAACAAGAAGACAGATGGCTTAGTTAAAAGAAAAATAAGTTTCAGCTTCTAGAAAGACAGTATAATTAACTATCCTTATCTTTTCTGCTAAGTAGAGCTAAAACTCACTGACATAATGTGTAAAACAAACATAAGAAGACTGAAAAGCAGAGAGAAGGAGGAAGATCCACTAGGGATCTTAGAGCTTGAGAATGGCATGGTGGTGAGTTCCCTGAATTTCTTCTTGCCTCTGGTATCCCAGAGTCTCATAACATCATACTCAAAATGTCTAGGCTTCAATCAAAAATCACTCATAATATAAAGAATAAAAAAAAATCTCAAGTTGAGTGAAAGAAATCAAGCAACAGATACTTACACTAAGATGATACATAGAATTACTGGACAAGGATTTTAAAACAGTCATCATAAAAATGGTCTGAGCAGTTGTGAATGCATTTGGCACAAATGAAAAAGAAGAAAGTCTCAATGATAAAATAGAAGTTATTAAATGAAAGGAAATTCTAGAACTAAAAAATATTAGAAATAAAAGACAAATGTCAGTGGACGCACTTAATAGCAAAATGGGGAAAAGGGAGGAGAGAATCTTGAACCTGAAGATAGGGAAATAGATATTCCCCAATCTGAATAATGGAGAAAATAGACTAAAGAAAGAGAGAAAGAGAGGATTAGGGGCCAATGTCTTCCAAAAAACAGAAGAGAACTGAACATGTCCCAGTTCTTTTTATGAATTTATTATTACTCCAGTATCAAAATCAGAAAGCAGGGGCTCCTGGGTGGTTCAATGGATTAAGTGTCTGCCAACAGCTCAGGTCATGATCTCAGGGTCCTAGAATCAAGCCCTATATCTGGCTCCCTGCTTAGTGGGGAGCCTGCTTCTTCTCTCTCTGCCCCTCTCCCTGCTTCTGCTCTTTCTCTCTCTCTCTGAAGTAAAATCTTAAAAAAAAAAAAAAAAAAAAACCCAGAAAACAATAGTACAAAAAAGGAAAATGAAACACTATGAATACAGGATCAGAATTCCTTTATAGGGTATTAGCAAATAGAATTCAATTATACATAAAAAAGAATTATGTATCATGACTAAGTAGGATTTATTCCAGATATGCAAAGCTAGTTCAATTTATGAAAACCAATCAATGTAACCTGCCGTATTAACATAACAGGCTAAAGAAGAAACATCACAATAATGGTATCAATTAATGCAGAAAAGATGTTTGACAAAGTCTAATAACCATTCACAATGAAAACTCTGAGAAAACAAACAGTAGAAGGGAACATCCTCAACCTGACAATCTACAAAAACTCTATAGCTAACATCACACTTAATGGTAAAAGAATGAGTGCTTTTGCCCTAAGTTTGGGAACAAGGATGTCCCCCTATTCAACACAGTAGTGAGAGTTCTAGCCAATGCAATAAGGCAAGAAAAGGAATTGAAGTCATACAGATCATAAAGGAAGAAATAAAATTGCCTTAATTTATAGATGACATCATTTGCTGCATTAAAAAAAAAAATCCCAAAAAATTCTCCAAAAATTTTTCTGGAACTAATAAGTGACATCACAGGATATAAAATTAACAAACCAAAGTCATTTATATTTCTATGCAGTAGCAAAGAAACTAAAATAAAAAATACAAGACTATTTATAGTCACTCAAAAAATAAAATACTTAGGTATCAATCCTAAATATATATATATATATATATATATATATATATATATATATATATATATATATATATACCAGCCTTATATGCTGAAAACTGCAAAGCCATGAAAGCCATTTTTAAAAATCTAAATAAATGGAGAGGCATGCTGTGTTCATGTATTGGAAGATTCAACTTAGTAACAATGATTATATTTTCTAAATTGAGATGCATGTTGAATACAATTTCTGTCAAAATCCCAGAAAGATTTTCTGTGAATTTAGACAGAGTCATTCTAAAATTTATACAGAAAGGCCAAGAAACTATGATAACTAAAACAATTTTGAGGAAAAGAAACCACAATAAAATGGGTATAATTCATTTTCCCAATTTGAAGTCTAGTACGGATACAGATGTGACTATTTAAGCCTGTGTGATATTCACAGAGAGATGGACTCATAGATCAGTAGCATAGACTAGAAGACCCAGAAAAAGACCTACACAAGTACAGCACTGATTTTTTTTTAAAGTTTATCTTTGTTTATTGAGAGAGCAAGAGAGTGCACATGGCAGGTAGGGACAGAGGAAGGGAGAGAGACTGAAAATCTCAAGCAAACACCACACTGACTGTCGAGCCTGACATGGGACTCGATCTCAGGACCCTGAGATCATGACCTGAGCCAAAATCAAGTGTTAGACCTTAACCAACTGAGCCATCCAGACATCGCATACAGCACTGTTTTTTGACAGATTCAAAAACAATGCAATGAAGGATAGTCTTTTCAACAAATGGTGCTAGGACAATTGAATATTTTTTTAAAAGAATCTTGGCTTAAAACTCACACTTTGCACAAAATTTATCTCAATATAGATCACAGATTTCAATGTAAAACATCAAATTATGTAAAACCTTTAGAGGAAAACATAGGAGATCTCGGTGAAGCATTTTTAGCTATGACACCAAAAGCACAATGCATAAAACACAAAAATCAGGGTAGCCCCAGTGGCTCAGTGGTTTAGCATCGCCTTCAGCCCAGGGCGTGATCCTGGAGACCCGGGATTGAGTCCCATGTTGGGCTCCCTGCATGGAGCCTGTGTCTCTGCCTCTCTCTCTCCCTCTGTGTGTCTCTGATAAATAAATTTTTTTTTGAATCTAAAAAAAAAGACAAAAATCAATAACTTTTACTATGTCAAAATTTGAAATGTTTGCTTTGCAAAAGACCTTGTCAAACAGTTGAAAAGACAGGCTACAGATAGGAAAAATATATTTGCAACCATACGTTTGACAAAGGACTCTTATCTAGCATGTATAAAGATCTCTCAAAAGTCAACAGTATAAAAACAATCTTGCTAGGAAACAAGCTGCATGAAGAGACATTTCACTGAAGAGGCTATATTTATGGCACATAAGCGCATGAAAAAATATTCAGCATCACAAACCATCAGGGAAATGCAAATTAAGACCCTGATGAGATATCACCACACACTTATCAAAACAGATAAATAAAATATATTAACAGTATCAAATTCCGGCAAGAGGTGGAGAAAATGTATCTCATATATTGCTGATGGGAATGTGAAATGTTACAGCCACTCTGGAAAAGAGTTTTGTAGTCTCTTTAATTACTAAATGTAAGTGAAATAAGCCAAACAAAGAAAGACAAAAATTCTGTATGATACTCTATGATCTAACCTACATATGACACACACACATATATATATATAGTTTTTTTATGTGCTTATCTGCCATAAATATACTCTCTTCAGTGAATGTGTATTTATGTATTTACTCTCAGAAAGGAGATCAGGGGTCGCCTGGGTGGTACAGTCATTTGGGCATCCAACTCTTGGTTTCAGCTCAGGTCATGATCTCAGGGTCATGGTATCAAGCTCTGTACTCAGTGGAGGGTCTGCTTGAGATTCTATCTCCTTCTCCCTCTGCCCTTCCCACTGTGTATGTGTGCTTTCTCTCTCTCTCTAAAAATAAATACATCTTTAAAAGAAAAGAGATCAGATCTGTGATTATCAGAGGTGAGGATTTGAGGGGGAAGGAAATTGGATGAGGTAGTCAAAAAGTACAAATGTCCAGTTATAAGATGAATAACTATTAGGGATGTAATGTGCAAAATGATGACTATAGTCAACACTACTATGTGGTCTATTTGAAAGTTGTTAAGAGAATAAATCTTAAATGTTCTAATCACAAAGAAAAAACTATTTTTTGTATCTACATTAGATGAAGAATGTTAATGAAATTTATTGTGTGATCATCTTGCAATGTTTATAAGTCATTATGCTGTACACCTTAAACTTATAGAGAGCTGTAGGACAACTATATCTCAATAAAACTGAAAGAAAAAATTTTAAAAAACAAAAAATTAAACATATGCTTAATCACATCCCTACAACCTCACTCCTGGACCTTTGTCTCAGAGTGATTAAAGCAAGTCCACACAACAACCTGTACACCACTGTTCATAGCATTGTCCTAGCGACTTGCATGCTGCAAACATAAAAAGCCAATCTCCATATATCATATACTATATGATGCCATTTGAATAATATTTTCAGCAAAGTACAGAAATGGGGAATAATTTTATGGTTGCTGGGATTAGGGATGGGGATGGAAGAAAGATGGGTGTGATTACAAAGGAGTAAGATCTTTGTGTCATTGGAACAGTTTTGTATCTTGATTCCAGTGATGGTTACAGGAATCTACACATGTGAGGAAATGACAGGGAACCACACACATCCACTGCTTCAATGTCAGTTTCCTGGTTTTGACAGGGTACTACAGCCACGTGAGATGTAACCACTAGGGGAGACTGGGTAAAAGTCACGAAGGACTTCTGTGTACTATCTTTGTAACTTCTTGTGAATCTACATGTAATTTTTCAAAAATAAAAAGTGAAGATATATATATATATATAAGTGGAGATGGGGAGGGCAGAAGAAGATGGAGAGAGAGAATCCTAAGCAGACTCCACGCCCAGTATGGAGCCCATGCAAGGCTCCATCTCATGACCCTGAGATCATGACCTGAGCTGAAATCAAAGAGTTGGTGCTTAACCGACTGAGCCACCCAGGCATGCTGTGAAAAGATATTTTAAAGAAATATAAAAGTCTGGAGAAGAGCTGTTTGGAGAAGAAGACAGCACTTGATGGAGAGCACACTGACCTGGGGGAGTGGTGTGATCACCAGATGGAGAGGTCTCCACTGGTCTGAATGTTGAGAGCGTCTGAACCCAAGATGAGACTAAACTAAGCTGCAGGCCGTAGTGTGGTTGCTAAGGGAGAGAGGGGAAAGAAAAGAGAAAATAAGGATATTTATGAGGTAGGAAGAGGAGGAAGGTTGCTGGCAGGAAGAAGGTGGGCTCTGGGCTGTCAGTGGTGCAGAACTGATAGGCACACAGCTCCTGGAGCCTTTTATTCCACCAGCAAAAGCAAGCGTTTTCGAACTATTGGATTGCCCATTAAAACAACTGGATTCTAGAACCAGATCTGCCATCAATTAGATATGTTAGGTAAAGCTCTTCATTTCTGAGTCTCATTTCTTTAGCACAACGGCACACGTCAATGTTTGTAATCAGGTAGCTTGGGGTTTGGATCTGCCCCACCTGTGTTCATCTGGCGGCCAAGGTAGAGGGCCATAGCGACCCTGGACACATCTCCAGGCAGATTTCCAGAGCACATTTTTTGTTGTTGTTGTTTTTAAGTTTTATTTATTTATTTCAGAGTGGGGAGGAGAGGCCGGGGGGCGGGGGCGGTGGGGAAGGAGAGAAGCGGACTCCATGCTGAGTGGGGAACCCAATGCAGGGCTCAGTCTCAGGACCCTGAGATGATGACCTGAGCTGAAATCCAGAGTAGGACACTCAACCCACTGAGCCCCCCAGAACTCCTTCCCTTAAAGCAGGTTTTAAGCCTCTGCTTGCTCATGTCTGCTAAAATTCTCTTGCAAAACAAATGACAACACCTAGCGGGGGAAGAGTGCCCCACTCCTAGGGGATGGGGAGAGGAAGTGAGTATTTGCTGAGTAGTTCAACCTTGATGTGGTCTGAGCTTTGTGTTAGGTCAAACTTGGGTTCAGGATACTTAGAACAACCTAACCCGGCCTGCTCGGATTGATACTACAGTTGCGTCAGTCTCTTCATCAAACCTCAGCTGAGCCTGATTTTCTGGGATGGCTTCAAGCTGGGAAGAAAGATTCTCAGATTCCCCCTGGATGGGCATCACCTGCTTCCTAGGAGCTCACCTGGCCTCGAGTTAGCTTTCTGAAGAGGAGGCTCAGGATGGTCACCAACCTGATGTTTTCTTTACAGTATGGAACATATTTTTTGTCTTCCCCTCCAGATCCGCTTCCCCATCTTCCATCCTGCCGAATTTAGACCCTAGAGCAAGGGGCTCTTTTGCATTCTGCGTGTGCTGGGGTTTGCCCCCTAAGGAACTAGCAGGGGATCAGAGTGGGGAGGAGAATGAGGTTGGGTATTTACTCCTTGTGAGATAGCCCTGGGCCAACCATGGGGTAGCCTTGGGTAACTGTGGGATAGCACTGAGCTAACCATGGGGTAGCTCTGGACTGATGGTGGAGTAGCCTTGGGGCCCCACTAAATTCACTGCTGCTCTCATGACAGCTTTTTTTTTTTTTTTTTTTTACCATTTCCTTCCTCTCTAGAGTTCCAGTATCTGCTTCCTCCCCTCTGCTATTCAGCCTGTAGGTGGTAGCAACTCTACTCTTTCTGGGTTTCTGAACTTGCCCCAAGTGGATTCCTTCTATCTGTTCATATCTTTGTCAAGCATCCTTTTATTCACCTCTCCCCAAATGACCCTAACTTGAGTCTGTCATGAACCTTTTGCTGGGACCCTAACTGATATAACCTTAGATTCCAGTCTGGTCCACGAGAGTGCAAGGATTTCTGCCAGCTTTTGCTCACCTCATTGCCATAACCCTAGTGCCTAGGAAAGCGCCTGGCACATAGAAGATGCTCAATAAATATCTCAATGATTCTTTTTTAAAGATTTTTTATATTTATTCATGAGAGACACAGAGGGAGAGACAGAGGCACATGCAGAGGGAGAAGCAGGCTCCCTGCGGGGAACCCGATGTGGGACTCAATCCCAGGACCCCGGGATCACAACCTGAGCAGGGGGGCAGATGTTCAACCACTGAGCCGCCCTGGTGCCCCAATATCTCAATGGTTCTTGAATAAATGAAGAAAAATGAGCACTACATCTCACACAGAATTCGTTTGCTTTTGTTTATCTGAATGAGAAAAGAGTGCTGTGCTCTTCAAGGTGGGAAAGGGTAAAATAACTGAGAGGAGCACTATTTTGGGGTTGGAGAGTCTTTTTTTTTCTTTTTTAAGTTGTGACAAAACAGGGGCACCTGGGTGGCTCAGTGGTTGAGCATCTGCCTTTGGCTCAGGTCGTGATCCTGGGGTCCTGGGATCAAGTCCCATATCGGGCTCCCCACAGGGAGCCTGCTTCTCCCTCTGCCTGTGTCTCTGCCTCTCTCTGGTGGCTCATGAATAAATAAATTAAATATTTTAAAAAATTAAATTGCAGCAAAACCTACATAAGATCAAATTTAGCAGTCTATTTTCAGTGGCAGCAAGTACATTCAATCACTGTGCATCCATCACCACCATCCATCATGAGGACTTTTTTTATCTTCTCAGACTGAAACTCTGTGCCTATTAAACACTAATTCCCCCTGCCCCAGCTTTGGCAACCATCATTCTACTTTTTTGCCTCAATGAACTTGACAAATTCAGATATCTCATGTAAGTAAAATCAGACAATAATTTTTTCCTTTTGTCTGACTTATTTCACTGAGCAAATGCCCTCACGTTTCACCCACGTTGTAACCCGTGCTAGAATGTCCTTCCTTTGGAAGACCGAGTAATATTCCATTGTATGGATATGCCATGTTTATTCATTCATCCACCAACGGACACTGGGTTCTTCCATCTCTGAGCTATCGTGAATAAGGTTGCCATGAATGTGGGTATAAAAATATCTGCTTGAGTTTCTGCTCTCAAGTTTTGGGGATCTATACCTACAAGCGGGATTGCTGGAACTTATGATAATCCCATGTTTAACTTTTTGAGGAACCTCTGTACTGCTTTCTGTAGCAGCTGTACCATTTTATATCCCATGAGCAATGCACAAGGGTTTTCTCTTTTTCTTTCTTGGTAGTAGCCATCCTAATGGGTGTGAAGTGGCATCTCATTGTGGTTTTGATTTTTCATTTCGCTAATGATTAGTGATGTTGAGCACGTTTTCATATGCTTATTGCCCATCTGTGTATGTTCTCTAGAGAAATGTCTATTCAAGTCCATTGCCCATTTTTTAATCAGATTTTTTCTGTTGTTGACTTGTAGGAGTTCTTTACATATTCAGGATATTAATTCCTTGGTTGATATATGTTTTGCAAATGTTTTCCACTGGTGGCCTTTTCACTCTGTTGATAGTGTCCTTTGATGCAAAAAAGTTTTAAACTTCAGTGAAGTCCAGTCTGTTTTTTCTTTTGTTGTTTGTATCAAATCTGGAGATTTGGAGGAGCATCACTACTATGTAGAAATATGACATCTTTTCTCAGTGGGACCCACAGTTCTTTGTGACCCCCACACAGCACCCTTTACCACTGAGCAGAGCCTATGGGGGTACAGTGCTGTGTAAATTCTCTCTACCACTCTTGTATCCCACCAGACTACAAAACTCCTGATGGTAGGAAGTTTCTATTCATCCTGGGATCAAGTAAAGTACTACATGGCACCGTGAGGAGCTGAAAGAATGTTGGATCAGTAAATACCAGGGTAACTGAATAAATGGCTGTAGAAAGGAAGAAATTGGCTTCTCAGCAGGGCTACAGAGCCTCAGACCTGACTGTTTTCAAAAGTCTTTATTTCTTTCCTTTCTTATTGTCCTGGGAGTCTGCTTCTCAGTGGGACTTGACTTTTATATATGTGTTTGCAGCATAACAATACTGTTCTATAGCTCTAAGGCAGTGGCCTAATTTCCCCTTCTTCTTTAATGAAAGGGACATGTCTTCTGTGAGAAATCGGTGATTTATTGAGTGACCAAAGACTGTTTCTTTTCCTAATAAAAACCAGTGTAGATAAGCTACTTGCTGAAGGTGAGGAAGGAACATGACCAGCTATTTCTGAATAGGAAATTAATTTCATTGCCCCTGGTGTGTCCTTGCTAATTTGGAGCTGGGTTCATCCTGATGTTCTCCCTCAGATGGACAGCCCTCCTCAGGACATCCAATCCAAACACCTTTATAATGAACTTTGTGCACGTAACTCTCCTGTGAGCCCCCAAGGCTCTTGAACACAAATTCAATATAAAATCAAAATTGGGAGCATTCATTCCAAATTAAAAGAAAATCTACTGAATGAAGCATGAATAGTTGTTAATTATCCTTTTCTAATTTTTCATTCCTTTTAGGATTGCTGATGTTACTCTCCCATAAGGGGGTAGCAGGCACCAAAGCTTGGGAAATAATAGTAGGAGAAAAACATGAAATTAAGAAAATTCTCTCAATTGACTTTTTGTGCAAATTGGAAAAAGGCTATCATTATAAATTATTATTTGATTTTAGCAGAGGAACATCCCAATCCAGCTTGTCTTTCTTGTCCTGCTGCAGCAAGTTTGAGAAGTCATGACATTCTAGAAAGAAGCAGGGTGTTGAACTAGACAAACCTGGATGTGAATCCTTGCCACCCTCCTCCTCTTGTCTCTGTGTGATTTGCACGAGTTATGTAGCCAGTTTTAGCCTCTATCTGCTCATCTGTAGAAGAGGGATAAAATGGGAGATGCTTTACAGAGCTGTTGTAAGGTTAAATGAAACAGCATGTGTAAGACATGTAGTGGATGCTCCATAAATCACCCCTTACATTCCCTCGTACTGTGTGTGACATTTGTTGTGGACATAGCAGTTTATGGGTGGAGTTACTTGTTAGGGGATTACTAATTTAGAGAACAGACTAGTGGAACACCCCATGACCAAGGGCCTGTGTACAGAAAAATCATTCTGATTTTTTGCAAAACATCATCTCCTTTATCCAAGTATTTCTTTACCAAACACTATGTGCGCCTTAAAAACGGAGCTGGTGGCAGGGAAGGACTGAAGACCGGGCTTGTCCCTGGAAGCTTGGCTTGATTTGTCGTTTCCTTTTTCTGCCCTAATTTCCAAATGTCACCAGACAAGGGTCTCTTTTTTGATGCACACTAAACCAAACACCAACAGCAGTTCTTGTGGCAGAGAGAAGGGGCCTTTTTGCAGGGCACCAAGCAAGGGGCAGGGAGGAAATTTCTAAAATTGGCCTCCTTGAGCATAAGGGGAACTGAGCATCTATGATAATTTACTAGGGGGTAGGCATCTGAAAGGTGGATGGAGGTGATTGGCTGTTGGGAAAGGTGAGGTAAGGGGAAAGACCTCACTGCTTCTGTGTAGGCACCACCCAGTGACATCCAGGCACTTAGGTCATTTGTGCAAAAGATGGCAGCAGGAGCAGACCATCATGGGGAGATTTTGCATGTGTCGTCACGGAGACTAGTTTTGTTCACTCACGGTCCCTCTGTGCAGCTGCAGGGCTTGTTCTCGGTTTGTTCAAATCTTGGTCTTGTGGCAGCAGGTCAGCTTTCTGCAGGACAGGTTCATAAATCAACTAGGTTGGACAGAGTGTTCTTGGGGTAGGATGGTCAGGCATGTGTCAACACATCAGTTTCACAGATTGTCCCCAGATACTTGGGTTGGTTTGGCAGAGCTGTTGTAGCCGCACTGACGGATGTCTGAATTCCCCATGTTACTGTAAGTTCCAAGGATGGGCTCTGTGGGTTTCATTCAGGGCTGCATCCCAGCACCCAGCACCCAGCACACCACCAGGAGGGCCCTCACTGGTCACAACTGGTCACTGACCTGCATCCAGGAAATAACATTTCTGCCTCATTTAATTCAATAGAATCTCCTCTTTCTCAAGTACTAAATCCAAGAAGAGACTGAGGCAAGGCATGTTTGGTCACTTAGTTTTTTTTGTTTCCTTTTAGTAGGGCAGGGAGTGAATGGAGTGGCTTCCTCTAGGTGCTATTTCCACCCTCATGAAAGCAAAGGGATGTGGCAACCTATTTGGGGAGAACTTTGCAGACTTAAAAGATTTGTAGGAAATGATAGACTGCCCTGTGGAGCCCAGAGGCAACTGAGGATAATTGGAATCCTGTTCACCAAAGAGATATGACACCCTTCCATATTTTTTAATCACAAATTTCTCCACTTTGATTCCGTATGGAGAATCTGTCTCCACAGATATTTATAGTTCAGACTCCCAGAGGGTGGAAGCCTCCTATCCTTGCTCCTCAAAAATTTTCTTCTGCTGACAAAACAGAATAGAGGTGCTCACCCTGTCTGGAGGGCTCATGTTAAAGAGGACAGACAGGCCACTTGCCTATTCCAAGGCCTCCCATGCAGGGCTTCTGGGAGGAGGGAAAGTTGCTAGTCTTCATTTTGGAAAAACATATTCTCAGCAGAGACACTTCGGTGGGTGGTCTGTTCTCACTTATAAAGAAGTTTGACAACCAAGATTAATTTCTTTTAAAAATATTTTATTTATTTTATTATTTATTTTAGAGAGTATGGGTGAGCACACAGGGGGAGGAACAGAAGAGGAGGGAGAGAAGAGGGAAAGAATCCCAAGCCAACTCAGCACTGAGCACACACTGAGCCTGGAGCCAGGGGCAGGCTTATCTCATGACCCTGAGATCATGACCTGACCCCAGACCAAATTTGGAGGCTTAACTGACTGAGCCACCCAGGCACTCTGATTAGCGTCTTTTTAAAAACAATGTCCCCATTATTAAAACCCAAAATTCAACTAAGGAAAAAAATAAAGATCTCATTGGCTTTATTCAGAAATTCATGAATAAGGCAGCATTCCTACTAGCAGATAGAAAGGAGCTCTGAGGAACTGTACAAAATGAGGCAGAAGGGGGCAGTCCGGCGGCGGGGGGGGGGGGGCTCAGCGGTTTAGTGCCCCCGCCTTCAGCCCAGGGCATGATCCTGGAGACCCGGGATCGAGTCCCGCACTGGGCTTCGGACATGGAGCCTGTTTCTCCCTCTGCCTGTGTCTCTGCCTCTCTCTCTGTTTCTCGAATAAATGAATGAAAATCTTTAAAAAAAAAAAAAAATGAGGCAGAAGGGAGCAGGAACAAAGAAGTTAACACTAGCAAAAAGTAGATTGGCTGTGGTAAGGTCACCTTTCCTTAGGCAATGACAAGGGTCTATCAGACAGATTACTTCACTAGTCCTGACTGACTGGTTTAAGATTCCATTTCTGGAAGAGGCTGAAAACTGTAATGAAGTTAAATCTTGGTTGGTGGTGTGGAGATTAGCATAAATGACTCTATTTTGGGCCTGTTTTTAACACCAGATTGGAACCCCCTTTCCCCCAACTTTGTGGTTGCCAGAGGTGATTAACTTACAACCAGGAAGCCTTTCTCTACCTTGTTGTCCTCCATTTCTTCAGAGTGAGCAACATCACACACCCTGTGAACTTATCCATGGTGAAAACAACTGTTTACTTGGCTCGGACTTTTTCTTCTGAACTCATTCTGTTCATGTATTGAACAGCCAGCATAGACCAACACAGAGCTAGCCCTCTGGGGACAACATTCAGAAGTAATTGCCATGTCCAAGGAACTGAGGCTCTAGGAGGAGAGACTGAAGCAAGAAAATGGACTCAGAACTGTGTGGAGGGGGTTGTCTTTAAGGTGTGTTGGGATACTCTGGGAGGAAAGGATGAAGCCCTAAACACTGGAGAGGGGGGGCGGGTCATAGAAAGGCACACAAAGTCCAACAGAGCCACTGAGTGAGCACCAGGACAGCAGGCAGGAAAGAATGTTTCTAGTAAGTGTGAGAAGGTCTGCAAAGTCCTGGGAGAAGCAATGGGCTTGGCAAGGCTGGAGGCCCAGATGAGTATGGGCAGAGTGACAGGAGTCCAGAGGTTAGGAATGAGGCATGACAGCCTACAGCACTTTACTTGTGGGGCAGTACTTAACCATGAAGGCAACAGATTTCATTGCACACTTGCTTTTTTAATTAAAACAAAAGAGTACTATAGAAATGTTAAAACACACACAAAAAAATAGAATAGTATAACAAACTGTCCTTATACCCCTTATTGACCTTGGACAGTATCAATATATAGCCAATTTTGTCTTATTTAACATTTTTCCACTGCCCCATCCTCCACCCCCTAGATTATTTTAAACTAAACCCCAGATATTTCATTTTAGCCCATATTCAGTATGTATCCCTCAGAGAAAAAGACTTTTTAAAAAAAATATTTATTTATTTATTCATGAGAGACACAGAAAGAGGCAGGGGCATGGGCCGAGGAACAAGTAGGCTCCCTGCAGGGAGCCCAAAGAGGGACTGGATCCAGGACCCCAGGATCACTCCATGAGCTGAAAGCAGACACTCAATCACTGAGCCACCCAGGTGCCCCAAAAGGCTCTTAAAAAAAAAAAAAAAAAAAAAAAAGAACACAGCATAATACCATTATTACAATTCAAAAATTAATGGTAACAATATCATCTAATATTCAGCCAGTTTTCAAATTTCCCCAATTGGCTCCAAGACATCTTTTAAGGGTGGCGTGTTGGATCCACACAGAATCTACACATTGCACTTAGTTGATAAGCCCTAAGTCTTGTTAAATCTGTAAGAGTTACTCCTGTATCTTCTTGTCCCTGGCACTTATTTGTTAAGAAGAACAGGGGATATGTCCTCCATTCTCACTTTGGTCATTGAGGGGATTTGAGCAGAAGCATGTCACAGCACAGGGTGCTTACTAGAACAATCTGGCAGCCTGGGGCAGGTGGACTGAAGAGGACCTGACAATCTGGGTGCCTGCAGAATCTGGAAAAGACTGGATGTGCTAAGGTCAATAAAGCAAAAAAAGAGAGACAGGTCTTAGAAGTGGAATTGGAGGTATAAGGTGAGGAAAAGGGGTCAGCTGGTGGCACCCAGATTTCTAGTTTAAGTAGGTTGGAGCACAGGGTATCATTATCAGAGGGAGGGATTTGGATGAGGAGAGGGAAGGGATGATGTATTATTAGAATACAAATTTGGATATTTAAACAAAGACCAAAATGAAACACACATATACACAGTGATGGGGTTCAGGACACTACCCCCAAAATATAGCTCCTTGACATATTGAATATTTCAAACAGAAGTTAAGAAATGACATGTACCAGGACCTTCTGACCTTTCCCTGAAACAGGTCATAAAATCATCATGTGAGAAGTACCCTCCCTCTACTCAGAGGAGAAGAGCATCTTCATCTTGGATGATAAAGGGACAGACACAGGAATCTGAATGAACAGGCCTTGGCTCAGTACGCTTGGCTCAGTACACTTGGCTCATACCCTTTGTCCGATCATATTTTTCTATAACCTTCCACTCTTCATCGAACCGTAAAAACACTCAGATTTAACCATTTCTTTGGGTCTTCATTTCCTTATAAAGGCTCCCATGTCCTGTGAAACTTTTGTTAAATAAATGTGTATGCTCTTCTCTTGTTAATCTGTCTTTTGTTTTAGGGGTCCCAGTTAAGAGCCTAGAAGGATAGAAGAAAAAGATATTTCTCTTGCATATAAGACACACACAAAATGACTTAAAAGGAAAGCTTATTTATTTTCCGCACAGATGTGGAAGTGTAAGCAGTTTAGAACTAATATGGTAGCTCCATGGTGTGGGGACACAGGCTCCTTCTACCTTGGTTTGTGATCTACATGGTCCATGACAGCTCACCACCAAGTCCCCCTGGCTCCAGTGAAATGGGAGGAGAACATATCTCTTTCCTTCCGGTCATGACTCATAGGTTTCCCAGATCCCTTTTGCTCATGTCTATTTGATTAGACCTTAGTCACATGGCAATACCTCACTGCTGGGAAAAGGGGCAACATTGTCTTGTGCCCAACTAATATTTTGGGGACAGAAAAAAGGAGAATCGATAGGGTGAGAGGGGAATCTTCGTAGTGGAAGGTGTGGTTTAGTTTGAGGCATTTTGAGCTTTGGGTGCCCATGGGTGAATTCCAGGGCAACTCAGAAGAGAGGTCTGGCTGTAGGGTGGGTGGACTTAGGATTCATAACTTTCATTAGGAAGCCATAGGCATTTGATCAAGAGAGGAACCCAATAGCCCCAGCATTTAAGGGCAAATGTTGCATGTCATTTGTGGGATCACTTGGAAAGAAGTGAGGCTGAAAGTGGGTCACATGGGAGCTGTTGCAATGATCTAGAAGACTTTGCAAGAGAATAGTCACAGAACTCAGCAAGTGATTAGATAAGATGGAGGAGGCAAGGGGAGAATCAAAGATGACTCAAGGTGTCAAGTGCAAGTACCTGAGAGAGTGAAAATGTCATGTATAGGAAAAACAGAAAGAAGGACAGACCTCAGATGGGGTGAGTGGATAAGAGGAGAAGGAAGAGACTGGCTTCAGACAATTTGATAGGAGCTGCTCAGAGCCATGCAGGGGGCAAAGGAATGGAAGGTAGAGAAGGACCCAGGCGTGGTATCAGAGCTCAGAGTTCAAATTTGAATTCTGCCACTTGTAGGTCATGCAGCCCTGACTGGATGTTATAACAACTTTGCACTCTTGTGTCCTCAAAAACGAAGAGGGAGTAGTAAGAGGACTCATAGAGAATGGCGTAAATAGATGTAAAATCTGCACATAGTAAGTGCCTGATGTATGTTTGGTTTGATTATTACAAGGAATAATAAGTTAGGTAACCAGCAGTTGGAAAATGCAAGCAGAAAAACTCCCATGGGGGCTAAGGGTAAAGTTCAGGAATATTAGCAACAAGGTGGGAACATGTAAGATCCCCCAAGGAGAAGCAGGAAAGTGTAAGCACGCACTTGGAGAACACGCACATGTGGGGAGGGATACTTCCCCTGGCCCCACTGTCCCCGGGCAGCTGTGGCCTCTGCACCATAGATATGGCTTTCTCAGGCCTTCCCAGCCTTGTCACTTTCCATTAGTTAGCTGATTGTTCCATTAAAAGTCTGTTTCCCATCATATCCCATGAGGGTAGGCGCCTCCCTGAACCCCAGCCCCTAATGCTGAGCCCAGCGCAAATTAGATGCTCAGTAATTACTTGTTGTTTAAAGGAATCATGTGGGGGAGTAAGATGTGCTGGGGGAAGAGTCTGCAAATATTTCTGTTGCCATGGGAGAGCGCTTGATGGAGAAGAAATGTTACGTAGGGGTTGAGGAGAGGAGCGGGGTCAACTTTAACTTGGCATCCTACGATTTACAGCAACCATCCTCTACCCTTAGGCTTATTAAATGGCAGAATGGTTTTACTGAGAATGAAGCTTTAAAATGCAGTCAGCCAAGCAGATCTAATCACATAAGCAAGTGAAAAATAAACAGCCAATGTCTGGAATGGCTAATCAGAAGCTGAAAAAAAGAACGTATGTGATTCCCTCGAGGTCTGACAGTCAGTCACCTTCTGGGTGCGTATCCTTGAAGGCTCCCGGGGACATCCAGTGATTCTGAGCACTTATTTATTTGCAAGGGACTGCCAAGTGTTTTATGAATATAATAAATGATTCTCAGGGCAGAGAAGCAACCCTAAGTCTCTTCCAAGAAGGAGAAAGGCGCAACTGGGCACTTGGTGTCCTCCTCCAAATAATCCATCATTGTCAAGACAAATCCAGTGTCAGACTCTACAATGTGACTGCATAAAAAATTTTAAGTCTACCATAGAACAGGAGCAGGAACAGCCCTTGGAGACCATCCAATCTAAGCTCATGACCTCATCTTAATGATTAGGAAACCAAGGCCTTGAAGGGAACCAGCATATCAGAGAATGAGCTTTTACTGAGCACCTACTGTGTGCCCAGCACTGTGCTATCTGCTTCTCCATATGTCCTTCACTGAAGCCTCATAAATATTTTCTGTAGCTTGTTGGAAGCATTGATATATATATGTGTATATATGTATTACTCAGTGAGGGCAACTAACTTGCCCAAACCCTTAGTTGGGGATAGGATTTTGATCCAAACCCTGAATTTATGCCTGCTGCGTCAGTCAGGAGGAGCGAAGTTATGCTGTGGTAATGACCCCATAGAGCAACAAAGAGTTCCTACTCTTCGTGCTCCATGTTCACCACAGATTGGTCAGGGCTCTTCTTTTTGTCACTTTCATTTAGGGATGAAGGAGGGACCCAGACTGAGCGAGGCTCCACTGCCAAGGGCCAAGAGAAGGAGGATATCAACCCACATTGCCCTTAAAATCAGCCCAGAAGTGTGCAATTCACAGTTGGCTGGACAACACAAATTGCTTGCCACCCCCAACCTCAAGAGAGCAGAGAAGGCAACCCTACAGTGCAGCTGGAAACCTACAAGATATACGTGGTGGGCTCCACCAATAAACACCACCCATTCTCTGTTCACTCACCCCCAACTCCCCCAGTGGAGCACTGAGGGATCCCCTGGATGACACAGCCCCTCCATGGTAGAGCCTTTTCATTCATTTCTTGCACACGGCACTTTTTGCTTCCCCAGGGTACCGCCATCTGCCTGGCTAAGAAAGAGCAAAGTTTTTATTCTTTCTTCTATGGCAGTTTATATGAATATAAATATGTTGGCAAACATTACCAGACCCCAGAGCTGAAAGATGATACGCAAAGAGAACTAAAATTATAGACTATAAGAAATAAGAAAACAGTGTTTGGGTTTCCCCAAGTCTTGATATTAATGTTTATTTTCCTGCATAATATATAGTGGTGGAAAAATATATTCTTTCTTAGGCTATTTCTTTCCCCTCTCCTTTCTCTGGCCTCCAAACTACATGTAAAACTTTTACATTACTTTAATTTGAAATTAATTTAACAAAGTAAAGGGATTTCCCAAGTAGTATTTCATAAATCTCTCTCTGTGTGTGTGTGTGTGTGTGTGTTATTTTGGAAATATTTTTAACATAGACAAAAATAGAAGAGTATTGCAGTTGTTTAAAACGTGTCTGCAAGTCATTTGACATCCCTCTCATTATCTATGTCTCTGTCCCCTTATACCCATGTGTACATTCGTGATTGCCTCCACCGACTAGTATGATGGAAATAATGCTGTGTGACTCCGAAGCTAGATTAAGGAGGGCAGTACAGAATCTGCCTGGGGTTCTCTCTTGGGACATGCACCTTGGGACCCCTGGCTATTGTAAAAGGAATCCTAAGAGCTGTTGTAGGGTTGGGAAAAAGTTAGTTTTCCCTCTACCCATCTTCGGTTCATTGGCTGGCACTCTATAAATTAGGCTGACAAAAGACAGATTAGCAAGAGAAAAGCAAACAGAAGTTTATTAACATGTTCAGTGCACACTCACACTCACACATGCACACACACGGGACCACTCAGGGAGGAGTCACTGAAGGGGTGCTTCAACGTGGGCTTCTGTAGCATCCCAGGATAGATCAATAATTTCATAGAGAGGTGGCAAGACAAAGAAAAAGGATCTGGAGCTTCGAAGGGCAGCAAATTGTGGGAGAGCAAATTTCTGGGGAAACCGATAATAAATAAGGACTAGTTTTAGCAAAGTTTACATAGATTCCTCTTGTGCCATCTTTGGATAGTAAGGGTCTGGAGTTGTCTCTGGTGATTGGTTTCTGCCCTTCCTGCTAGTGAGGGTAGGGAAGGCTCCTTTACAAATTTCTGTCCTGCTTTGAGGCAAATCGGAGGAGGGCAAAGTGCTTTTCTTGTATCTGCTCTTTCTTCATTGTTTTCAGCTCAAAATAATTCTTATGCCAATTTGGCAAATGGGAGTGGCATATTTTGCTTCGCTTCCCTGTCCTGGGAGAATCTTACACACAGAGAGACAGACAGACAGAAAGAGAGAGAGAGACAGAGTAGTCAGAAGAGCCCAAGGAGGCCCAGATGCTGGAGTCTTCGCAGCCCAGTACCAGGCATGGGCTTGGGTGGACATTGAACTGTTTCCAGCCTTACCACCATCTGAAAACTGTAATTGTGCGAGAGACACAGAGCAAGTACACATCTTAGTGGAGCTCGGCCAGCCTCTAGCACCTTGAAAGAGAGTATTAAAACAAGTGTTGTTGTTCTAAGCCTCTAAGTCTCGTGGTGACAGGTCACACAGCAACAGGTAACCGTGACACGTATAACAAACCCCATGTACAACATCACTCACCTTCAATAATGATCAACTCTTGGCCAGTCTAGAACTCCAGCCAGTTCCCCCATTTCAAAATATTTGGGAATAACCCCCCCGCCCCGTCTCGTCACATCCTTTCATCTAAAGATATTGACTCTAAATATACTTTTACTCACAATACTGTCAGTTGTGGGTTGCAATGCATCCTCCAGAAAGATGTGCTGATGTCCTAACCCCAGTGCCCCTGAACACAGTCTTACTTGGAAATAAGGCCTTCGTGGATAGAATCAAGTGAAGATGAGGTGATCCTGGATTAGGGTGACCCACTGACTCATGTGTAAGAGGAGAGGAATTTGGACACAGAGACACACAGACACAAAGGGAGGAGGCCACGTGATGGTGGAGGCAGAGACTGGAGTAAGGTGTGTACACAGCGTGGAACACCAAGGATTACAGACAAGCACCAGAGGCTGGGAAAAAGGCACAAGAAAGTTTCCCCCTCGGGCCTCCAGAAGGAACCAATCCCAGCAACAGCTTGATTTCAGATTTGCAGCCTCCAGAACCACGAGAGACTACGTTTCTGTTGTTCTGAGACACCCGTTTGCGGGAACTTGTGAAGACAGGCCCTGGGAAATGAGCACACCATCCAAGAAACACTCTATTTTAAGTTGAAAATTAGGTATTTCCTCTCCTCTCATGCATTAGCTCTCATCCGTCGTGAGCTTGTTAACGCTTCCAGTCGTGTGTGGAGTTATTATTTTCTACGTCATAAAAACAGAGGACCATCAATAGTGCTGAGTCTGTCATCCTGGTGTCCTTTCCCCCCTCAGGTCATACAACCCTCTGCAAGCAATTGTAGCCTGGACCCAGTTGGGAGAACCCAGCCACCATCATGTGTTCTAGAATAGGAGGCTCGAGTTGTAGGGAAAGAGCCCATGGGGCTTTGGCCCCAGACAGTCCAGGATTCCCTCCCTGGCTACGCCACTTCAGCCAGTGCATGTGGCTTCTGGGGACTTGGTTCTCCCATCTGAGCCTGGTTCACCCAATTGTACAAGAGGATTAACCCTTTATATTCCAAACTCTTACCTTGGGAATCAATGGAAAGGTTTATGAGAATGCTGGGCCCAGTGCCCGGTGCATCAAAGCCTTGTTTCTGCTTTGAGTCACCAAAGTGAGAAGGAGAGCCCAGGTTGCTGAATCTCTTGGTTTTCTCAAAGTATTGCAACAGCTGCCGGATCTGCGCTCAGAGAGCATGGAACGGTCCTGTCTTCTCCAAGTTCAGGAAGGAAATGAGCTGGCTTTGAGAAGCTGCCCCTTGATTGGCCGGGGGCAGAGAGCTCGGGGCCTGATGTGGTGTCAGAAGGGATTCTAAACAAATGTCCTGAAATCCTACTGTAGGAAAGTTATTCCTTTAACCTGAGCTTTGCACTTGCATCTTCCAAAATGTTAAGTGGTAACTCAGTAAGTCCTCCTCACCCTAGAGAGAATTAATTTATTAGGGCACTCCCCTCTAAGACTGGAGGGCCCTGCATGGTGTAAAGGCACCAAGGGAGCCAGAAGGAGGGGTCAGTTCAGACAGACAGGTCCCCAGAGGCTCTCCTGTCCCGTGCAGAGTGCTGGTGGCTGATCGAAGCACAAAGCTAATGGGATGGGCTGCAAGACCGGATTTGGGCAGTGTCTACGCTCTGACCCTTCGAAGTGTAGTTCTTCCTCCTGGCTCCTCTGCTTTCCAGCCAGGGCACCTGTGCAAAGCATTCCACCTCCATGACCTCAGATTCCTCAGGTGTCAAACGAGGGCATCGGGCTGGACTAAGAGACCAGAGACCCCTTTGGGCTGCAGCAGCTACACATCACTAACTAGAGCTCTAACCTGGCTTCTTTTCAGCTGGATGTTGGCTGATCCATTACTTGTTTACGTGGCTTCAAGGAAGAGAAACCCGAGCTAAAGGTGGTTTTAGCAATAAAGACACTTGATTAACTCAGGGAACAAAAGGTCCAGGATCCAGGGCTAGACTGGCCGCTGATTAGCATCCCCCAGGACATCACATCCCTCTTCTCCTCGGTGCTTGTCTGGTTTTTCAGTCCTGTGGAGCCACAAGAACACAAAATGGCTTTGTTCCGGCCCTTCCTGTGCTTGATGTTTATATGGGAGCTCATATCTTTCCCAAGTGCACCCCGGCCAACTCCCCTCACGCCGCATTGGCCAGGACTGGGTCATGCGTCCCCTAGACCGGGGCCTGGCTCACCAGCCCAGATGCCCAGGTATATCTGGACCAAACCCAAATTCTGTTGCCAGAAGAAGAGACACCTGGTGAGGAGGTGCCGGCTCACTGGCCCACATCGGTTGTATCCACAGCTTCCCTGAGACAGAGTCACAACATTAATAATAGGATCATTCCCTTGGGAAAGAAAATTCGCTTTAGGACAATCTTCTCTTACAAAACCATTCCTAGTGGGAGCCGGTGTCCTGAGCTTTGCCGCTTAGGTGAGCGAAACAGAGAAAGCAGCAGAGGCATCTCTGTAGAAACTTCTAGGAACTCAGTGCACCAGCTGGCCTGACAAAAAGCACCTGCTGTGGCCCCTCCAACCCGGGCCTGGCTGCTGACAGAAAACTTCTTCCTGTTTCCACCGTATTCTCCCAAAGGCCTTCTTGCTCTTCTTGATTCCCCTGTCGAAGCAATTTCCCCGTCCCTGGCCTAGCGCTGACTCCAGAGCCTAGGCCAATGACATGAGGAGCAGAGGCGAGAAGGAAGAAGCGAAGGTGCTGTGCTTCAGGACAGTCTGTCAGACAGAAGAGACATAAATGGCTCACAGATGCAGGAAGGGTTAAAATGATCTATTAAAAAGTGTGTAGAGTTCCAGCAAGGCGATGCATGCGAGGCAGCCTGCTGTGTGGACCGCCCCAGGAGGAGGATGCCAGTAACCCTGGCTCTGGCATTTATTACTCATGTGATTTGGGGCAAGTGGCCTAATTTCTATGAGCCTCAATTTCCTCATCTGTAAAATGGAGCTAACGACACCTTGTATGTAGATTATAGATAATGTTAAAGCCTCGGACACGTGCAAGGCCAAGATAACAGAAACATTTCTAGCTTGAGAGTCAGTATCCTATAACCGAAAAAGCACAACTTTAGGGCAAGAGAGACTAAGTTACATCCTGTTCTGGGGCTGGCAGGTCACTCAACAACCTTCTCTGAGCATCTGCAGAATGGCCTGACGCTATGTCTCTCGAGAAGAGTAGCCAAAATGGTGTTAAAAGTATCCAGAGTGAACCTGGCACATAATGAGTTCCTAATTAACAGTACCTGTTGCTGTAAATGAACGAATGAATGAATGAATGATTGTTGAAAGGAAATGTACAGAGGCCTCGCCAAGTGCCCAGGGGTGGCAGGCTGTCTATAAATGGCCTCACCCTTCCCTTGGGTGGGACCACAAAATTTAACGTGGTGTCCCCCTAAAAACGATCAACATAAATAATATTTTCATGCAAAATGAAAACAAAAAATCCACAATGAGCAAAATATCCAAATGTTTAAATAAAGACAGGCTTGTTAACACGCCTGGGTCAAATTAGGGCCTGAGGCAAAAGGAAAAAATCAGTAATTCTGACCCTGCCTTTAGTTAAAAATGAAGGCCTCAATCCCCTGTCCCCGGTCTCCCCTCCATCCCACCCTCTCTGGGGTTCTGGTGGTTCCCTCCTGCACACTGGAAACAACGGTTGCACTTTTTAAAAAATGAGAATGCCAAGACCTACCCTCAGGCCAACCCAAACAGAATGTCAGGGCATGGGGCCTGAGCATCGGTATTTTTTAAATTCCCCAGATGACTCTGTGGTACAACCCTGGTTGGGAATCACCGCGACCGCCAGACAGAGCCTGGTGGGTTCCCTGGAAAGCCAGCCATCCCTCCTCTGGGGGCTCTCTTAAGTGGAGAGAGCAGGAAGCAAGTAATTATACTTTTAGTTTTTTCTGCGCAGACACTGGAGAAGAGCCAACATGCTAGGAATCTTTCTGCCAATCCGAGATTTACTGGTTCCTGGAGAGGCTCCTTGCAGAAACAGGCTGCCTGCTGGCTCATCCCCAGCTCATCCTCAGCTCCCCTGGCTGCCCACCCAGATAGTCCTGAGTCCTGCTTCTCCACGGCAGGTCATTAAGATTGTGGGGCTTCAGTGGCCCCCTCATCTCCCAGAGATGGGATACCTCCTGAGGAAGGTGTTCATGAGAAACAAATCTCATGCAAACAGCATTCCTAGTGCCTGGTTTGTGCTAAGTCCTCCACAAAGGGTGGCTGCTGTTACTTGATGCTAATTTTTATAACAGCGATATGAAGATGAACATGTGCGTTCCTCTAGCTAAGGCAACAAATTCTGCAGAGGCATGTGGTAAATGCTGTTGGGTAGATGCACCGTGTTGTCCTCTGCGAAGCTATGTTTATCCGGTCAGTCAACATACATTTATTATTCCTGCACTTCTAGCCATGCACTATTCTAGGCACCAGGGACCACAGTGGGTAGTAAAAAAGATCAAGCCCCACCCCTTGGAGTGCATGTGGAGAGAAGTCAAAGAACAAACAAATGTATGATGTGAGGTTAAGTAGAGGTGTGTGCTTTGAGGAAAAAGAAAGCAGAAGAGGAGAGAGAGAGCACGCTCGCAGGAACGTGATTTTGGCCAGGGGGTGGTGGAGGTGAAATGTGAGCAGGGCTGGGAATGAGTGACTCAGGGCATCATTTGGAGAATATTCCAGGTAAGGAGCCACAGTGCAAAGGCCCTGGGGTAAAAACATAGGGCCACGTGGCCGCCGAGAAGTGAGGGGAGGTGGGGCTGAACATGGCAGGACGTCGGGTTCTGGAGGTTTATTCTGAGTGCAGTGGGAAGCCTTGGAAGATTTCGAAGGAAGTGGAGGTAGCACATACTCACTGGAGATAAAAAGGCCTAATAAAGTCTTGTGAACTGTGTGTGCACGGGGAGGGCAGGGGTGGTGGTGGTGGAGGGGCCCTACCGAGGGGCCCGGGGGCTCTGGCCCAGCCACAGAAACCTTCTGCCCACCCCCTTCTCCTCCTCCCGCCCCGGAAGGAACAGCACCTTGAGCACACCTGCCTGACCGTGTCGGGCCCGCTGTGAGGCCAGGGCTGGACGCTGGTACGAGCAGGCGGCCGGAGCCGCTCTCTGAGCCTTGGCCAACGTGGTCTTTGCTCCCAGCGTCGGGGGCCTGCCAGGAGTTAGCTTCTCCAGGTCCTCTGTCATACGAAAGACAAGAAGCCAGAGGACTTAGAAGCAAAATTTCCAAACCAGTAGATTATTGAAATGACCTCAGTGTGCAAGATACCACTTCTTCGGGTGCCTGAGCTTCAGGCAAGGGACGCCCCTTTCCTCTGGGTGTTCAGACAGCCGGTGAAGTGCCCCCCGCGCCTGGGGCCTCCCATCCTGTGTTGATTCTGGGTCTTCCCCCCACCTGCCACAGCCGCTCTCTCTTCTGATACATGCCAGTCGGCACACACGCCGGGGTCAGGATGGCTGCAGGGTGCCAGGGAGGCTGGGTGACAGTCTCTGGAAGCTTCGAGTGCAGGCCCAGGAATGAGGGCTGGTGCCTCGGGCACAGGAGGCTCAGAAGCATTTCCCACCTGCGTCAGGCTGTGTCTGAAAGTTTGTGTGTACCCATCTGCACTCAAATTCATACCTCAAATCCGAACCCCCAACGTGATGTATCAGAAGATGGGGCCTTTGGGAGGTGATTAGGTCATGAAGGAGGAATCCTCACAAATGGGATTACTCATCTTCTGAAAAGAGACCCCCAACAGCTTTCTCCCTTTCTACTCTATGAGGATAAAGGAAGAGTCTGTAAACCAGGGGAGGACTCTCAGCATCCTGTCAGGCTGGGACCGGATCTCAGACTCCCAGCTTCCGGAACGCTGAAGAAGAAATCTCTGCTGTTCCCCAGCCACCCAGTCTGTGCTGGCAGAAAGCTCATTGCTCCTCCTTTGGCTTTCTAAAATGTTGTCATTTGATCTATATTGAATTTGTAGTTTGCTTGGATTTTCTGGCTGCATAAGAGCCACAGCATAAGTAGTTTGCCCCGAGGTCTATATTTGTGCCTATTTAAATAAGATCATAACTGGAGTGCCGGGGTGCTCAGTCGGGTGAGCGTCCAACTCTTGATTTCAACTCAGGTGGTGACCTCAGGGCCCTGGGATCGAGTCCTGTGTGGGCCCCGTGCTGGGCGTGGAGCCTGCTTAAGAGTCTCTCTCTTCCTCTCCCTCTGCCTCTCCCCCTCACCGCCTCTCTAAATGATAATAATAATAACAATAAGATCATAATGAAAGTAACTCAGGCTCACGGGGTTCTGTACCTTACTCTAGTCTAACAGCAACTGAATTGGAACAGAGGGCCTGGGTGGTGGTAGCTGTAGAGTGAAAAGGAGGCTAAGCCAGGTGTCCCACTGGGACCACCCTTCATTGCCCTTCAGCAGACCTCGTGGTGAGCCCCTATCTCAGCTTTTGCTCCGACCTTGTGTGACGCAGAGTAACTTGGACATTCTGCTAGTTCCCATTTGGCTTTCTCTCACTGGAGGGGCTGTCCTCAGGGGTCTTAAGTGCACAGAGCAGGGACCAAGCTCCTCACACCTTTGTCCCCAAAGCTCTTAACGTCGGGTTCTGTGCACAATTACTGTTTAACAAGCACACGTAAACCGAACTTCACACATTTTTGTTAATTTGTTCTTACCAGCCACAAGGGAGCTCGGCCTTCCAGGGTGCTGTGGGAAAAGCAACCATTTACTTTTTGGAATGACATCATCTTCATTCTTTTGTATCAGTAGGTGTGTTTTCCCCTGTTTCTTCCAATTGGGCCTATTTGGTCTCAAATCTTCTTATTGGGGAAATCAATCGGAGGTTGCTTTTTATAATCTCTCTCATTCTGGTTGATTTAGCTATTATAAGACCATCTTTATTTCTTCCTAAAGTATTCAGATTTAATTATATGTTTTTCTTCTGCCTTTGGTTCAAGTGTGGTAATTATGCAGTATTTAGTCTGTCTCAAGTTTATTATTAGACCTTGCATTGTCCCTGCATTTGGTAAATTGCAGAGAATTTGTATTTTTAGGGCTCTTTCCATTCATGGTGTTATTACTTGAGCAAAGTAATGTATATATATACACATATATATGTGTGTGTGTGTCTGTATGTGTTATATATGTTATATTATAATATATATTATATATCTCATATATGTCATATGTATATATAACAGGAGGTTTAATATTTCCAATTCAGGTAGATTTCTATTTATTGAATCAAAGTTGGTTAATTCTGTTGTCAGCCAGCTTATGAGCATTGCTTTAGTAAAGTCAACCTAGAACTACAGCTTTTTCTTAGAATGGATGGTGGAAAAACCAAGGGAAGTGAGATACTGAAGTGTCTCCTGCTTTAGAATCTTGCTTTGAAGGGGCACCTGGGTGGCCCAGTTGGTTAGCCATCTGACTCTTGATTACGGCTCAGGTCATGATCTCAGGGTCCTGGGATCAAGGTCTGAGTTGGGCTCTAGGGTCAGCACAGAGTCTGCTTGTGCCCCTCCCCCTGCTCACATGTATGCCCGCTCTCTCTCTTGCTCTCTCTCTCTCTCAAATAAATAAATAAAATCTTAAAAAAAAAAAAAGAATCTTGTCTTGAAGATGAATCCACATGCATAATTGACAGCCTGCTTCAGAACCTGTATCTCCTTTGTCTTGGTGCAGGTTGCTGGAATAAGGAGGCACTTGGCCATCAGCCTTGGCAATGGCCCTTCATTTCAGCATCAAGGGAGCTCCATCTACCCACCTCTCCCTTCTTTTGGCCATTTCACAGCTTATTTCCAGGTGTACCATGGAACAGTTAGGGCTACAACTACATCACTGCTATTCTTCCTTGACTTATGCACTGGGTCATTCATATACTCAATCAACAGATCCTTGCTCTCATGAAATGTGTATTACAGGAGCAGGGAAAGTTCTAGAGATAAAAACAAATGAAAATATACTATGTCAAGTGGTATGCCAGGATGGCACATCATTCCCCAATTCTTCACACCCTGTTCCTATTAGAATTATGCATCAGAGTGAATTACACCATTGATAGTGAAGGTTCTCTGACAGAAGGTAGATAGATACCTTTCTATTCTTGTTGACTTGGTCACATGAATCACTTTGGCCTATGGGATATTTACAGCCATGATGTAAGCAGAGGCCTGGAACATGCTTGTGGGATTAGGCCTGCTTCTACTGCTTCTGCTATTGCTATGAGAACATGCTCTGGGTAGCTTCTGAACAAAGAATAATGAGACACCATAGAACTGACTTGAACCCCACCCACAGCATGGAGATGAGCCCAGCAGACTAAAGACAGAAGCAGAGGCAGTCAGCCAAGCCCCACCCAGATCCACCAATCCAGTATACCTGCAGATCTGTGAGCAGGAGAGACTTGCTACTAGCGGTGAAGAAATTCAAGGGATGATTTGTTACAAAGCAGTATCACTGAAAGAGCCAACGAATAGAAGGGATGGTAAAGGCTAGAAGAAAAATAGAGCTGAGTAAGGGACAGAAAGTACCCATGGCAAAGAAAGAGGAGTAGTATTTTCCTTAGGATAGCAGTTCAAGCTCCCTGGCCATGATGACATTTGAGCAGGAACTTGTGGCATTCATATTTGTTGACCAGTTATATGTGCCAGACAACTGAATTGTCTCATTTATTGGTCAAACATGTTATGTGGTAGGTACTGCTAATGCCATCACTTTTTAAAGATTTATTTATTTTTATTTGAAAGAGAGAGAGAGCACAAGAGAGTGAGGGGAGGAGCAGAGGGAGAGAAAGAATCCCAAGTAGACTCTGCACTGAGCCTGGAGCCCAACAGAAGGTTCAATCTAAAGACCCTGAGGTCATGACTTGAGCCGAAATCAAGAGTTGGATGCTCAAATGACTGAGCCACCCAGGAGCCTGGCCAAAGCTATCATATTTTAAGATAAGGAAACTTAGACACAGAGAGATTTTGTGACTTTCCATGGTCTCACCCACAGCAGGTGGGAAGACTGAGATTCTATTCTATTTCAACTGTAACTTGATCCACTGCAGTGAAGTCTGGCACTAACTACCTGGTGTTAGCACAGACACTATAAGTTCAAGCACAGACACTATAAGTTCAAGGACATGACCCCAACAAGACTGGTGTTAGCACAGACACTATAAGTTCAAGGACATGGCCCCAACAAGACTGCCCTTATTTCAGATGCCAGCTATCATTTGGGGATGCACACACTACTGGCACATCTGACTGCTGGCTATAAATCCAGGACTTTTTAGTGACCCCCTCGGGTTCAGTAATTTGCTAGAATAACTCACAGAATCAGGGAAGTGCTCTATTTATGTTTACAGGTTAATAAAGATACTAATTGGGAGGACAATACAATCCCTCTGTTCTGAAGGATACAGAGCTTCTGAACTCTCTCCTTTTGAAATCAGGACACATCGTTCTACCAGCACATCAGAGTGTTCACCAACTAGGAAACCTTGGTGTCCCCTTTTTATCAGGGATTCAGTAGGTAGGCATGATTGGTAGAATCATTAGCCATGTAGCTGAACTCAAACTGTTGTGCCCCCTTTCCTCTCTGGATGTCAGCTGAAAGTCCCAACCCTTTAATCACAGGGTTGTCTTTCTGGTGACCAGTCCCCATTCTGAGCTTTTTAGCATAACAAAGACACTCCCATCAGAAACTCCAAGGGGTTCTAAAGCTCTGTGCCAGGAATATGTGAATGAAAAAAAAGGAATAATTGAAACATCCCTAGACAGATCAAATAGCAGAATGGACTCAGCAAAAGGAAAACTTTCTGAACTGGAGGAGAAACCTGAAGAAGTCACTAGGGAAGCACAACTAGGAGATAATGAAATGGAAAATAAGATGTTATGAGACCAGAGAATAAAGAGAACTCCTCTTGTGGCTTCTGGGTAGCTCAATCAGTTAAGTGTCTGACTTCAGCTCAGATCATGATCTCACGGTTGTGGGATTGAGCCCCATGTTCAGCTCTGTGTTCAGTGGGAGTCTGCTTGGCCCTCCCCCTGCCCATGTATGCTCTCTTTCTCTCTCAAATAAATAAATAAAATATTTTAAAAAGAGAGAGAATTCCTCTCAAATGTCTAAAGTTGGAGAAAGAAGAAAAAACAATGAGAGAGAAGGGACATTGGATGTAGAAATTGTAGAATTTCTACAAATGATAAGAAAACTAGTTTGGTCTCAGGAAGCCCAAGTAATGTCAAGTAGGATATTTAAAAAGACATCGGGGTGCCTGGGGAGCTCAGTCGGTTGAGCATCTGACTCTTGATTTCTTTTTCTTTTTTTTTTTAAGATTTTATTTATTTATTCATGAGAGACACACAGAGAGAGAGAGAGAGGCAGAGACACAGCCAGAGGGAGAATCAGGCTCCATGCAGGGACCCCGACATGAGACTCGATCCCAGGTCTCCAGGATCACGCCCTGGGCTGAAGGTGGTGCTAAGCCGCTGAGCCACCCAGGCTGCCCTTGATTTCAATTCAGGTCAGGATTTCAGGGTCTTGGGGTCAAACCCTGAGTTAGTCTACATGCTCAGCGGGAATCTATTTGAGATTCTCCCTCTCTCCTTCTCTCTCTGCCCCTCCCCATTCCTCACATGTGCTTTCTATTTCGCTCTCTCTCTAAAATAAATACATCTTAAAAAAAAAAAAGGGTAGGCACATCTGCAATGTCACAGCAGAGAAATGCCGAGGACAAAAGATCTTAAAATCATTGGGATACCTGGCTGACTCGGTTGGTGGGGCGTGAGACTCTTGATCTCAGGGTCATGAGTTTGAGCCCCACATTGGGCATAGGGCTTACTTTAAAATTTTTTAATTTAATTTAAACAGATCTTAAAATTGTCCAGAGAAACAGATTTTTTTTGAAAAACAGATTATACGCAAAGAAATTATAGTTAGACTTTCCACTGACTTCTCAGATTGTAATGAAGCAAGGAGATGATCTCTTCAAAGTCTTAAAACTGTTGACCTAGAAATTACTAGAGGGTGGCAATTAAAGCTATTGAAATGCAGTAGCAATAAGAATGAACAAATGGATTTTTTTCAAGAAATTTGGTGGTTTCATCAAGTGGACTTATAATTTTAAAAATAGGTAACCTTCAACCAGAGTTCTAGGGTTTTCATGTTGACTGCCTGAACCATGGTGCTGTCAATATCAAAAATCAGAAGTCAGGAAAGACAGATTTGGAAGAAATGTAGATGAATGTAGGGACTTTGTTGTTGTCATTAGTACTGTTGTTCCTGATAATAAATATGAAACAAGATCTAGGTAACATACATGAGTGCTCTTCTTAATAATATCTATACTTTTCTGAAGACTGGTATTTTGTAGTATTTTTAAAAATTAAAGTAACACAGATCCAGGGAAGAAAATGAAGAAATTACCAAAATGTACCAGAGAAAAAATTTAACCACTCACAACTAAAGGGTTAACTACCCTTGGGATTTTGAAGGCCTCCATGTTTTGGTAGCAGTAGAACACCCAGGCAGGCATTTAAAGTATGGGGCCAGCGTAGATGCTGATTAATTTTTGATGGTTGACTGAGCATTTGTTTAATCTTTGGTTGAGATGTGTTGCACTTCAAGCAGAAGGGGGAAAATGCACAAGCGATGTCCTCAGCACTTTTCCTGCATGCTATGTGCCTACTGCAGTGAACTGGGATTCACAAGGCAAATGTTAGTCGTGAATGTATTAACCTCGTTTCCTTGGGAACCACTGAACAGAGGAGAGAATGCCGGTCACATCTAGCAGCCTGCTATGTGTAAGGCAATTAGTTCCAGAATTTGTCAGATGACAGTTCTATTTTTGAGCACTTTCTTATCAATTAGGAGAAAAATATCTGACAGGCAGGGATTTCTCAGCAGTTTGGGTTGCAGGTTAGCTCATGAGCAACAGGAAGGCAAGTTTAAACTGCCTCGTACCAAGATCATTATAATTTGTTCCTTTCGGTGGAGGGTCTTGATGGATCGGCTCAGGGATAAGATACAAGGGAGAAGTGAGCAGCCGATGCTCAGTTCGCGCTCCTAGGAATACACATAGATTGTGGCAGATGTCCTGCTCATCCTCAAAGTCGGCACATAAAGTTCCTCATTATTTTGCTCTGGTAAGTAACGGTGGTGCGGCTTACGAAGTAGTTCTTTTCGGTTAATCACATGGGTCTGGGTAAAGCTTTGAGCAAGAATAATAAAAAAATAATCAGAGCAATGCAGCCATTTATGGAGTGCTATGTGCCAGGCAGTGAAGTAAACCAGTACATCCTCACGTCAGCTGGTCCCCCCGACGGGCCCTGTGTGGAGGGTCAGAAGACGGCAGATTGGCCTGTTGTATGAGCATGATAAAAGGAAGCAATGAAAGCTGTAAGGAACTCGTGATCTAGAAGTTCCGTTTATGCATGAATTGTATATATTTTACTTTCTTTTTATTTATATTATGATGTTTTGTGATCTTAAAAGATCTTTGTGGCTGGAGAGAGCTGCGTATCCCAGCCTTGGCCAGTCTCAGAGACAGCAAAAGGCCAGACAGAGGTGTGCTCCGACATGCAAGCTAACCAATCCAGAGCCAGACCCCCTCCACGGGGCTGCACACAGCCCAGCAGGCAATAGGCCTCTGCCTTAATCATCCCAGGGCCAAGTGCCAGGCAACTAGAGACCACCCCTAGATCCCAGAGTCTGCCCAAATTATTCAAATTAGCCATTCTATGCTGTTTGCCCATCCCTGTTTGTCCCTCCTGTGGAAACCCCAATAAAGGCAGTGTCCTAAACCTTTATTCCCTTCTGCCTCCTGCCCACACTGGTGTCTTTCCCGTGTGACCTTGATCGGCATGCCTTCTGTCTCTAGGACCTGTGAGTATAGTAAACTTTGTTTCCCTGAGCCTCCCTTTGTCTCATCTTGTGGCCACACCCAACTGACATCTCATAAAAGAATAGGCAACACTGTGGGGAATAGCCACTATCCACAAACTTACCAGGTGCTTATGCCCATTTTAAGAAATCTGACTAGTAAAGAGCTTGAGCCTGCATAGTTTGTTAATGAAGAGTAGAATTTGAGCCTCGGTTTGTCTGTCTGCAAGCCACACTCAAATCCTGCCCCCTCACTACTCAAAGCATGGGCTCTGAGTAGTGCGGCTCTTTCACTTGAGAGCCTGGTAGCAGCCCACCATCTCAGGCCCCACCCCAGACCTAGAGACTGCCTTGTAATCAGACCCCAGGTGGTGCCAAGGGAAGCTGGAGAGGCTCTGTTCTCCACCCACTCAGCCAAGCACCACTGAGAGGGGAGTGTGTGCCACAGGGCATAATGGGAGTGACATAAGAGATGCCAGAGAAGGCCTGGAATTCTAGAGAAGGAAACTGGCGTTGAGGGCTGGGATGGTCAGGGAAATCTCCCTAAAGGAGGTCGAACCTGTAAGGAATAGTAGGATTCAAACCCATTAACACTTAAAAAAATTTTTTATAGGAACATCCCTCATCTTAATGAACGTGCACCCCACTATCTCCATACACGGAAGCTCTGAGGTCTCTAAGCTACCCCATGTGCCATGTTTTCCTGGAGCTCAACATTTTATCCATGATGTAGTGACTGCCTGCATAGGAAAGCAGTACTCGGTTGTGAAGACAGCCCAGGTGACAGGAGGGAGACTGTCTCCCAGCCGTGCTGGTACAAAGGCCATCTGTGCTGCTGTGTCAAATCCTACTTTGAAGGAGGGGTACTAAGGAGTCATCCACTTACTTGTCCATTCTCATGTCTCTCTCAAAGCTGTCTTGTAGCCAAAGTTAGAAAAAGCCTGTCTCCAAGAAGCATTTTCTACATTTAAACTCAAAGATGAAGTAAACATTTCTTGAAGTGCTTATTTCAAGAGAACATGCACATTTTTAGGCACCGGTAATGATTTAAGTAAGCAGTGATTTTAGTTTATCTAATGTAGCTAATGTAGCAATTTTTTTCAGGTACGTGATTCTTTTTCTGCGCACATGGAAGAGTCCTGACCCACATTTGTTCATATGCTTACTTACAAAAGAGATAGAGGCCACTTGGTAGTGGCCAGCTAACTGTTAAAGGGCCAATCCTAAGACCCTGGCCCATTTCCATGCACCTGCAGTCCATCAGCCTGCATGGGCCTCCAGTTCCCTTGTGAGATCCTTACCCAACCCCAAACAACCAACTTACACAGCCTTTCTAGACAACTACCTGATTCAAAAGATTCAGGCCCTTCCATCAGCCAGCAGCCCTGTTTTATTTTTCTTCATAACACTTAACACCATCGGACTCGGTTTCCATAGTTTTTGTTGTGTGACTGTTTATAGTCTATCTCCCTGCTACTTGAATGCAGGGATTTTGATGGTTTTGTTCACCACTGAACTCCCAGCATCTAAAATAGTGTCTGGCACGATAACCACTTGTTGAATAAATAAACTTGTGTGTAAACAGAAACCTTAATGAACATGTTAGTTGACAATCACTGAACGAGTGAGTGATGTTTAGAGATTGAACATCAAAAATTTTGCACAGCGCAAGGAAGAATGTGGGAGGGCAAGGACATCTCCCTGGCCTGAGGATTGGCGTGGGCCTTATTAAATGTATCCTGACAAGAAAAAGCAATGTAGGCAAGAAGGGAAAGAAAACATAGGCAAGGGACATCTGGGTGGCTCAGTGACTGAGCATCTGTCTTTGGCTCAGGTCATGATCCCAGGGTCCTGGGATGAAGTGCAACATCGGGCTCCCCACAGGGAGCCTGCTTCTTCCTCTGCCTCTCTGTGTGTGTCTCTCATGAATAAATAAATAAAATCTTAAAAAAAAAAAAAAAAACATAGGCAAAAGCCTCTGAGTAAACGGTCGGACAGGTGTGTTCTGAAGCCCCAGAGAGTACATTGTCTCTTTTTGGCCACGTGTCATTGCTGCTCATACTGTCCAGAAAAGTGCTCAGGCCTGCTCTCTTGTGAGTCTAAATATAAGTTCCTGGTGCCACTGCTGAAATGTTGTTGATTA
The DNA here is from genome assembly GCF_011100685.1 of Canis lupus familiaris. Taxonomy (NCBI): domain Eukaryota; kingdom Metazoa; phylum Chordata; class Mammalia; order Carnivora; family Canidae; genus Canis; species Canis lupus. The sequence continues at coordinate 39,260,968 of NC_049231.1, read as the reverse complement.
ACAACAAGAAGCTCCCAAACACTTGATGTTGCTTCACCTTCATCATGGCAAGTGGTCCCAGAATATGCCCCATGCACGAGGGATTCAATGCCTTCATTCCTTCTATGGAGAAGGGGGGAGAAAAGGGAGCACAGGAAGCATGCTGAGGCCAGGTGACACAGCTTCAGCGCCAGTAGTCGGATGGCCTCGCTCCTCATCGGGACAGAGTGGAAATGCAATAGGGTCTCCCCAGAGAGAAGTCAAGGGGGTAGGTCTCCCAAAGAACCTTCCACAGCACAGTCTGGGGAGATGGGCTGCAGATATCAAGTGCTTCAGGGTCAAACATAATTTAGAAAGCCTCAGTCAACCAAGGTAGAAAGTTTTCTTCTATACAGAACTCCCCAGGGCTTTAGTATGTGAATTCAGATGTGATTCACCCCATGGTTGTGGTCTAGAGAGAAACAGGCAGTGAAACAGAGCCCGGGGGGATAATATCAACAGGCACTGGTGATGAATTAGAAGGGAATATGGTGTCCAGCCTCCCTGCAAGGTGTCTGGCTCACACAGTGGGTGGATGGTGGGACCATGTGCCAAGACTGGGCAGCAAAGGCCCTTGTTTAGAAGGGAATAGCAACGGCTTTAGTTTAGGCATATTGACTAAGGAAAGCTTTGAGAGAACCAAGCAGAAAAAACAATCAGAAGTGGAGATTTTGTTGACATTTTAGGCAGGATGATTCTTAATTTAAAAAGTAATTAATTAACTAGCTGATTAATTAAAAGAAATGGAGATTCTGAACTCCAGGGAGAGTGCTCTTCCGCAGAGTTGGGATGAATGCGGGCCGGGCTGCCCTGAAGGTCGCCGGGGAACCCAGGACTGCCAGCAATCTCTGGAGGGGGCCGCTTAGGGGCTCCAGAGCTGCCACCTCCCCTCATCTCACCCCATCTAAGTCTCCTGAGCCTTCAGATAAATTACAAGCTAAGCTTCAGACTTTAGCACAGGATCAAAATATATACACTGAACTATTTTAAACAAAGGATGGCCAATAAATGTCATTTCGCATGCCACGGCTATTAGTCACCAGTAGCCGCCCGGTGAGTCGTGGACACCTCCGAGACCATACCCAGGGCCGTGACTGAAGAGTGAGTCACCTCTGCGCGGCTCTCGGAAGGGCAGGGTGGAAAGAGCCTGTGACACAAACGTGCCATCCTGGGCCTGGGCCTTGTGGGAGGTCTTCAGCCAAGCAATCGGGCACATTCCTGGCCATTTCCCATGATGAAACGGAGCAAAGTCTAGCGCCTTGGGAGCACTGGGAGCCTTCTGTTGCTTTTAAGGAGCGATTTTTCTGCAGCGGCTCCAGGTGCCCCCTGAGCTCAGAGAGCGGCAGGGAGGTGCGTCAAAGCGAATCTGCGATGACTTAGAAACGCATAGCCGTGTAAACAGAACTTGACTTACTTCTGCCGCTTTTGTGAGCCCAACTGAAGTTTTTGTGTCTAAAATGTACAAAACAGTGCAATCGCACGCAAACTGCAAGGTGTAACATCTTGGTTTGGCAAGGGCAGATTCCAGCCACGAAACACACTTAATTCCAAGAACTTTATAACGCAAACGTTTTTAATTGCTAATTGCTTTAAAACTAGAGAATGAATCAAGAAAACAGTGATCATCGCGAACTATAATTCTGTGACATAGAGTAGGGCTGCTGAAACGATTCATCTGCCCATGAAACGTGCTCGCACACCTTGCTGTACATCTCACCGGGTGTGGGGGGAGAGGGGGAAGCAGTTCTGCTCAAGCGGGGAGGATTCGAGAGTGAAGGAGCCCGGCCACTGCAGGGGACAGAGAGGAACACGGCCGGCGGAGCCCTCCTGCAGCGGCCGCTTGGGCTCCAGGCCCAGGACGTGCAGCCCGTGGGGCAGGACGAGGGTCTGCGCAGGCGCAGTCAGGGGGGAGGTTCTGTTCCCCTTACTTCCGCGGACAGGCAGCAGGAAGCCGGAAGTGACGTCACACGAAGTACCGGGATGCGGGGAGCAAAGGATGCTGGGAGAGGGATTCTGGGTGGGCCCGAGAAACGTGGCGCCTCCTCCTTCCTCCCGCAGACTCTCACTTTGAAACGTACGCTCCCTGCAGATGTCAGATCACGGTGTGAAGACCGAAACTAATATGATACTGTCCATTATACCTCAAAAAAAATTTTTTTTTCTTTACGTGTACTGGGTTTGCCAGCACCGTCACTCATTCCTTCTTGCAAACAAGCCTGCCTCCTTCCGCACCCCGACCCCACGTCCCGGGGGGCGTCTCCGGAGCCGCCGGTGCAGCAGGTCGTGGGGGCGTGGGCTTGGGGCGAGGCCTCACCCGGCCCAGCATCTGTGGGGCCCGCTCCCGGCTGCCTAAGCGGTGCGGTCGGGCGCAGGCACCCTGGGCTGTGGCTCCTCCTGCAGAACGAGGTGACGGCAGACCCGGCGCCGCGGTGTTGAGCAGTGACTGATGCGAAATAATACATCGGGAGTTTGGTCACGTGCTTGCTACACAGTGGCCAAGTCAACGAATGGTAGTATTCTCTTAATTATAAAGTATTCCCATTTTTCATTGTAACATCACGTAACTTGAACTTTGCCATCCTACTCCCCTTTATTTATTTATTTATTTATTTATTTATTTATTTGCATTTCACATTTTCCACAGTAGACTCCTAGAACTCTTCCATCTTGCAAAACTGAAATTCCGTAACCACCCAACGGCTTTCCATTTCCTCCCTCCCACCTTCTGGAACGACCGTTGTACTTTCTGTTTCTCTCAGTTTGATTATTTTAGAGACTTCATAGGAGTGGAATCATACAGTACTCGTCTTCTTGTGACTTTCTTACCCCAGGTATCGTGATATCTCCAAGGTTCACCCATGTTGTGGCATGACAGGATTTCCTTATCTTTTAAGGCTGAATAATAGCCCATTGTACGTGTAGACCACAGTTTGTGTATCCATTCACCCCTGGATGGACATTTGCGTTGCTTTCATCTCTTGATTATTGTGACTAATGCTGCAGTGGACATGGGTGTGCAATTATCCCTTTGAGATCTTACTTTCAAGTCTTTTGGATGTATTTCCAGATATAGGGTTGCTGAGTCACATGATAATTCTATTTTTAACTTTTTGAGGACTCTCCATCCTGATTCCCATTACAATTCCATTTACCAGTAGTGCAGGAGGGTCCTGATCTTTCCACATTCTCATTAACGCTTTGTATTTTCTGTTTTGTTTGGTTTTGGTGTTCATTTTTGATAATAACCATCCTAATGAGCGTGAGGTGATATCTCAATGTAGTTTTGATTCTCATTTCCCTGGTGGTTAGTGGTATTATGCATTTCCTCATAAGTTTGTTGGCCATTTTCGTATTTCTTAAGAGAAAGGTCTATTCAAATACTTTGCTCACTTTTTAATCTTTTTAACATATTTTTTGTTGTTGTTGTATTGAGTTGTGGGAGTTCCTCATATATTTTGGATATTAAAACCTTGTCAGATAAACGATTTGCAAATATCTTCTTCTGGTTCATTGGTTGCCTTGTCACTGTTGATTGTAACCTTTGCTGTGCAGAATTTTAAAGTTCAGTGTAGTCCTATTTGTCTATTTTGGGTTTTGTTGCCTGTGCTGTGGTGTCAAATCCACAAACTCATCACCCAATCCAATGTCATAAACATTGCCCCCTATGTTTTCTTTTAGGAATTTTATGGTCTCAGGTCTTATGTTTAGGTCTTTAGGGTGTAGTTATTATTTATATTATTGTTACTACTTCTGCTCCTGCTATCCACAAATGTTCCTGCCACCGACGTGGAAAATTAAGAGCTCACTATCATGCATATCAATCTAATACTGATTGTGCTTACTCGCATATAAATCTCTCTGCTGACTCCAATGGCTGGGATATAAAAGTAGAAAGATGTGACCCCTTCCTCTCAGATAATGTCTAGTCCAGAAGATAAAATATTCTCAATGCCACCTCTTTGCTCACTCGCAGGCTCTGCTCTGGCTAGGGTGCAATCATTAATTCCATTTGCCACTGTTACTAATGCTTCCCTTGTTTCCAGCTGGGCTTCCTCCACAGCCATTTTGTGTGAGATGCAGAGGTGCCTTATTACTACTCTAACTCCAGCAATTAAGAGGACATTTCCATCAGGCACTTGAGCAAAATGAAAGGACTCTGAAGAAGACACAAATTACAAATGTTACTAATGCTGGGTGAAGCCTCACCTTTCAGGAACAGTTAATGATGGCAGAGAAGGGCCATCACTTTCTACTCAGTGTGGGCAGTCTTTATTTCCATTAAGTCATTGGCAATAGAGAACACTCTCTGTTTAGCTCCGAAGTCCTGCTGCTGCAGAGCCGGCCCCAGGCTCTCCTCTGGTGATTTCTGCGTAGACCACAGAGACCACAGGAGTTTAACTACCTGGTTTCTGCAGGTGGAAACCCAGCCCGAGTTTCCCTCCCTGCTGGAGCTCCAACTTTAGGTTCTCCTGAATGGACCTAGGGCTTTTCTGTATAGGACAGAAATGTTTCTTACATCCTTGACTAGAAATAGTGCAGACTTACGTGCATCCAAATCCAGGAAGGAGGCAGCTTTCTGGTCTGGATTAACTGAATAAGTAAAGACTTCAGGAAGCAGAGCCCAGAGATTGTCTGAGCCAAGACAGAACCCCTCAGAGCCCAGTGGGGAGGGCTTCAGAGGGGCACTAATGTTCCCTAAAGGGAAGGCCTGAGGAGGGTTGCAGCTGTGGGGAAGCATGGAGGCCATGTCTTCCACACAACGTGAGGGCTGATCAGTGTGAATTCTGTAGGGCATGATGGCAGCTTGGAGACCCAGGGAAGAGCTGAGGGTGAAGCTTAAGTCTGAAGGCAGCCTGGAGGCAGAAATCCCTCTTATTCAGGAAGGTCAGTCTTTTTCTCTTAGGGCCTTCAATTGATTGGATGAGGCCCACCCACATAATGGAGCATAATCTGCTTTAGTCAAAGCCTACTGGATTCAATGTCAATCTCATCTGAAAAATACTGTCACAGAGACACCTAATAATGTTCAGCCAATATCTGGGTAGCGTGGCCTAGTCAAACTGACACATAATATTTACTATCACACCCACTTTGGTGAACTGAAGGGAAGACCCACCCACCCATTGTACTCCCCTCACTACAATCGGCCTCACCTTTCACCAATCTTCACCTCAAACTGGAACGGCCAAGTGGGCCCCTCACTTTTCTCACTTTCACAGATTTCTTAGAGAAACTCCCTACAAATCTGACCTCCAGACTCTTCTGAGGAAAACAAACCACTTTTCTTTCAAAGCCCACTGACCATTTTGTACATGTTTTATATTAGATGTTTAAAGAGATGCAAAGACTCCCTCGCATGGTTTATATTAGCTTTCTCAAAGGTACTGGCTAAAATTATTTTCAACAAAGGCAATGGGTATTCAATTTCCCTGGGTCCAGCTGGCCTGGCCTCCCCCTCTCATTTCCTTCCCTGCTTCCAGCACGTCAGGAAATGGAGAACACACCGTCCTGGGATGCTCCTGGGGTGCATTTACATCAGATAAGCAGTTTGACTGGAGGGCTGACAGGGAATAATAAAGCAGGAGTTTATTCACTCCTTAATTATTTCCTCAAGCTGATGTGGCCACTGAAGAAAACTATTATTACTGGGTGTGTGTGTGTGTGTGTGTGTGTTTACCAGACACAGAAACTCATAATATATATAAAAGGAAAAAGAAAAAGAAACAAATGGTTTAATGGTTTACAAAAGTTCTCTTTCATTCCTTAATCCTGGGCAGTGTGATTTTTATTGTAACGGACAGTGCTCTGACCCCTGCCTTAGCCCTGGGGTGTGATAGTGGCCTGATCCTGCTTCAGGACACACCTCTACCTGGGGCCCCACTTGGCAAAGCTTTCTGGGGAGCTGGGGCGGGAGGGGGGCGCCGTCTCCGATT